>NC_138793.1:13335032-14535032 GCF_965178545.1 Coloeus monedula
AAGCCCACACAGAGCTCATATAAAACCCACCAGCGATGATCCACTGCCTCATAAAGAGCTTTAACTACAGGGACCCTTTCTCCCACCCCTGCTGGCTTTAACAGAGCCCCTGTGTGGTCCAGGGACCCACCTAGGGCTGCCTCAGCCCTTGGGGCTGAGCCTCAACCTCCCACTCCCTTGTGTCAAGTGTGGGAATGATCCTTCATCCCCCTCCACTTTTCAGTGGGAAAACTGAAGCTCTCCCTGCAAAATGACCCCTGCCAAGCTACCCAGAGTGTCCCCACAGCAAGGGGCTTGCCAAAACCCTGCGTGTCCAGCCCACTTGAGATATTGTGCATTTTCTTCTGATCCCTCTTTTGAGAGATGGCTTCAAAAATGTCAGCTGAGAGCCTCTACAGGAATGCTCTTACAGGATGGGGAATGGGAGCCGGTTTACAATATCCCCTGGTGTACCATGAGGGATGGATTCAAGGAGGGTCAGCCCAGGATGCCCTGCCCAGGTCTCAAAAAACATCTTTAGGCATGTGCTGAGACTTGGGAGATCTCCCGCTGTGAAACCCCCCAGCTGCTGGAATAGGAAAAATCTTTGCTGGCCTTGAACCAGCAAGAAAAAAGCCTGGCAGCATCCTTGGGGTGAGCATGGAAGGGCAAGCTGCTTTTGGGGTGGGGAGGCTCAGCAGGACAAGGGCTGAGTTCGGGGACTGTTAGGGATGTGCCCATAAGCAGTATGGCTTCTGATCCTAGAGTGAGGATGCCCAGGGGGCTCCCTTGGCCCCAGGGGATGCCTTGGATTCAGGACTACACTTGGATCATCCTTCCTTATACTGCTCTGGACCAACTCAGCATCCCAGGCTGGGGGGGGCAGCAAACCCAACTCACCCCCCAACCCATGTGTCCCTGTTTCTATTCCCCTGCCCACACCACACCCTCCCTCTCCGAATCAGAGTGAGCCTGTAACTGGCAATTCATTCACTTTAATTGGTTATTTAAGCTCAGTGGGCGGGTGCTGCTCTCACCAGGGCAGCCTCTGCCCTCTCCAGTCCCAGAAGGTGCCATTGCTGGTGGCCGAGAGCTGGGCCAGCAGCTGCAGGACGCCCCGCACGCTCTCCTCCTCCGTCACCGGGCCCTGCCGCACCCAAGGGCAAGGGACAAAGTGAGCCAAGATTCTTCATCCCAACACCCCCAATCCCACCCATGGTATGGTGGAATGCCAGCTCTGGCTGGGTTGGTTTGGGAGCAGCTGAAGATGCTTTAGCAGCCAAGGTATGTGGCCTTGCACAAATTGATTGTCCTTCATTTGAGTGCTGTAAAGACGGAGGTTAATTTTTTCGTTCCCACTTAAAAAGTGACACTTTTGTCAGCCAGATCAGGGTAAGGGACAGCTGAGTGCAGGACCGGGGTGCCCTCTGCTGACACACGACCAGGATGGGAAAGGAAATAAAAAACAGGGAAGAAATTGGATGGTTTTGGGGGAGAGCCTGGAATTCTCCCTTTGCTGTGGTGGCACAGCCACTGTGGGACGAAGGGACTGCAGGGGTGTGGGTGCCCAGGGAAGGGATGTCCACGGGAAGGAATGTCTGTGGGAAGGGATGCTTCTGGGAAGGGGTGTCTTTGGGAAAGAATGATCCTGAGAAGGGATGTTCATGGGAAGGGGTGGACTTGGGAAGAGGTGGCCGTGGGAAGGGATGCTCCTGGGAAATGATGCCCCCAGGAGTGGATGCCCGTGGGACCTTGCTGAGTTAGCATGCCATGCACCTCCCATCACTCACCATCCCCTGTTCCAAGGGAGGTGTCACATGTCCAGGGTCCACAGACACGCAGAGGATCCCTCTGCTCCCATACTCCAGGGCCAGGCACTTTGTGAGCATGTTCAGAGCAGCCTGGGAGGACAAATTCCCCACCTTACCATCACGATCTGGCAATGCCATGGCCAGTGGTGGGGGGAATCCCACAGGAGGTGACCCTCAAATTCCTCCCCATCCTCCTGCTGGTGGTACCTTGCTGCAGCGGTAGCAGATGTCCTGCCTCTCCTCCCAAGCCTCCGCAACCTCGATGGAACCCAGGATGCTGGAGATGTTGATGATGGCAGCTCTGCTGCAGCTCATCTCATGCTGCCCTTGGGCCTCAGCCGCTTCCGTCAGCAGGGGCAGGAAGGCCTGCAGGGGATGGGATCTTAGGCATCACCACCCTCTTCTTCCCTATTCCCAGCGTCTGGGTCAGGGGCTGACTGTGTCCTCACCTGGCTTGTCTGCAGGGGCCCGATGGTGTTGGTGGTGTAGACGAGGCTCATGTTCTCTGCTGTCTCAGTGGCCAAGGTGCTGCGGCGCGTGGTGCCGGTGTTGTTAATCAGGAGGTTGAGGCCAGCACTTCCCACCTCCTCCCGCACCTTCCTGACTGCTGCCTTGATGCTGTTGGGGTCTGTCACATCTGCAAGGAGACAGAAGGGTTTGGGCACAGGCTGGTGGCCACAAGCCTGACAAGATGCTGTAGGTCATGGCAGGAGGCAACTCCCAACCACTGACCATCCTCCTGGTCCCATCATGACCTGGTTGAGCTGAGCCAAACTGAGGGATCCGCCTGCTTGGTGGCATTTCCTGGAGCCACCCACGGTCGCAATTAAATCCTGAGAAGCTTCATCCCCTTCCCGCCCCAGCACTTACCTAGAGGCAGGATCACGACGTTGGGAAAGCCCAAAGCCATCTCATTGACAGCCTGTATGGAGAAAGCAGGGGGAGGGGGTCATGTGGGGAAGCTCCCTGGGGGGGACCCTGCGCTGTGCTGGGGTGGGAACAGGGTGGCCCCTCATGTCACAGCCGACAGGTTACAACGAGATCCAGTGGGAGCGATTTGGGGTGAGTCACTGCTTCTCTGCACCTGGCTGAGCACGGCAGCCTGAAAGCTCCCAGCAGCAATGCCCCTGGCACAGGGGCTGCCAGCAACCCCCCCAGCACTTCCCATCATGCACATACCTGCGCCAGGAGGTGCAAAAAAAAATTAAATACATACACATTTAATATATATATATATATATAGCTATTTTTAGTATTTAATACATATCTATGTATTTTTGTTATATATGCATACATACATATATATATATATGCATGCGTTTTTCAGTGCCATTCATTGTGCAGGATGCTGGCACTCAACCTCCCAGTTCTAGGTGGGATGGTGGCAGCCCCAGGCACCATCCCAGAGCTGACTCCCTCCTGTCCCCCCACGCCAGTGCCCTCCCTACCTTGCCCTGGGGGTCCAGGCAAGCAGCGAAGAGGTGCCGAGGTGGGCTGGGCTGCTCCAGCAACCCCTTCAGCAGCCCCAGGCCCAGCCCCCCATCGCAGCCGGTCAGCAGGACACTGCTCACACGGAGTCCCTCCATCCCCACTGCTCTCCACAGCCGGTTGTGCCACCCCAGTGAGGTTTGGCAATCGGCCTCAATAATCTGGGAGGTGGCAACGCTGTGGGTGCTGCTGGGATGGGTGGAGGTGGGGGGCACCGCCTGCACCTCCTCTTCTGGAGGGGATGGGGCAGCAGGATGCTCTTCTGCATCCCAGGGTCACTCATCACCTTGACCATGGGGTTTTCTCGCTCCTCCATACCCTGAAACAACCATCCCCCTCCAGCTATGGGAATGCCAAAAGGGTGATGGGACCTTCCCAGCTGTCCCCCATCACCGGGGTGACCCCAGGGAACTAGAACATCCATAGGAGCGCAGGCAAGGCTATTAATTACAGTACAACCTTTATTAATACTGGAATCTTCACAGTGCATTCGTTACTTGTAGCAGTGACTATGGAAAACGGGGGAGGGGGGGAAAGAGGGGAATTACCACCAGAAAAAAAAAAAAAAAGGAAAGAGGGAATGAAAGAAAGAGAAAGAAACTTGGCAGAGGAACAGGGAGAGGGGAAGCGGCGGCAGAGGCGGGAACACGAGGAGGGAAAATAAATTAAAAAAAGAGAAAAGAATAAGGACCAAGTTAACAACAGCACCAGAAAAGTTACTTCAGTCGAAAGACAGGTCAGTTTTTTTTCTTTTCCAAGGAATTTTTGTTTTCTGTACAAAATAAGAGACCCCCCCCCCCCTTCAAACCCAAACATTTGTCACTTGGCATCAGCGGTTCTGGGCAGGAGAAGGGGAAAGGGGGAGAACTAAATTGTTATTCCTAACAGGGAGGGCTGAGGGGGCTGCGATGCGACAGACAGCGGGGGGGCGGGGGGTATGTACAGCGGGGGCCGGGGGGTTGTGCTTTCCTCCAGCTGCCGGCAGAAATCAGCTGCTTTGCCTGGGGGGTCTGAGTCAAACCTCCTGTACCTGGACCCACGTACGAGAGGACCCTGCACTTGGCCTGTGGGTGCTGAGTGAGGGGGTTTGGAGGGGTTCCCAGTGATCCTTGTGAGGGGGGGGCAAAGAGGAGGTTCAGCATCCTCAGTCCCTGCACCCTGGTGTCCCCCCAAGACAGAGGGGACTGCAGTGCCTCTACCCCCCTGCCCTGCCTCCTCCCCCATCCCCCAATTCTTCTTCCCCCCCGGCACCCCCAGCCCATTGCTTCTGCCCCCTGAAATGAGGCTGAGCTGTGTTGGCCCCAACCAGGCAGCTGGGGGGAATGGGGCCAGAGCCCCCCACTCCTGGTGCTCCTGGTGCTCTGTGGCTCCTGCCACGGCCCTGCTGGCACCGTCCTCTCCTGCTGCGGCTGGGGCGACCCACCTGCGTCCGGGGGAAAGAAAACAGAGAGGAAAGGGAAAGCAAGAGAGGAAAAGGAGAAGAGAAACAAAGGGAAAGAGGTGAAAAAGAGGAAAGGAGAAAAAGAGGAAAATAGAAGGGAGGTGAAAAAGAGTTAAAAAGAAAGGAAAAGAAAAAGAGGAAAAGAAGAGGAAAAGAGGAAAAGAAGAAAAATGGGAAACTGAAGAAAATAAGAAAAAGAGAAGGAAAAGCTACATAGAAGAACAAAAGAAAAAAATCAAAAGAAAAAAGCAGAAAAAATAAAACAGGCAAAAGAAGAGGAGAAAAGGAGAAAAAGAGGAGAAAGAAGGCCAAAGAGAGAGCATGTGAAGGAGGGATGTAAGGAGAGGGCAGGGCAGGAGGAGACAGAAGGGCAGGAAGCAGGGGGCACCGGGGAGGGATGGGGCAGCGGGTGCCGGCGGGTGGGGGTTCCCGGGGAGGCGCAGCGGTTGCCCCTGATCCATCGGCCGTGGCGGGCACGTCCCTGCTGGCCGGGGCGTCATCACGATATCCGCGGGGCCGACCTGTCATTGGTGACGGTCCTGCGCAGGCGCACCCCACGCCGGATGGCCACCAGCATGTCTTCGGCCGGGGGGTCCATGGAGGCCGCGGGGGGCGGCGCAGGGGTCTCCTCGCTGGGGCCGGACCCCACGAGGGCGGTGGGGAAGGGGAACTGGCCTTCCCCCAGGGCGTGGGCGCCGGCCACCAGCTCCCCGATCTTCTCCACCAAACTATGCCGGTTGGCAGCCAACTGTTGGTCCTCCTCTTCCTCAGTGGAGAGGTGCTGGCCGGTCCCGGGGTAGACAGAGATCTCCATGGCACCGCCACCCCAGGCAGTATTGGGAAGGCTCAGCCGCTTGGGCGAAGCTTTGGCAAAATCCAGGGGGTTCGGAGAGGCGTCATCAGCGTAGAAGACGCACTCTTCACTGCCCACCCGTGTAGGGCCGGCATAGCCAGGGGAGTCGGGCACTGTGGGGGTCTTCACGGGGACAATGGGGGGTCGGATGGGGATGGGGCCAGCATTGGAGAGCGTACGGCGGACCGAGGGCTTGGTGGAGGGTGTGCGGCGGATGGTGGCCACTCCTGGGGTGGTGCCGGCTGGCAGGTTGGTGCCGGTAGGCAGCCCGGCGGTTGAGGCAGGACGCTTGGTCTGGATCATCCGCCGGTAGTTCTGGGCGATGTTGCTGTTGCGCGGGATGGTGGAGGACTTGTCGAAGTCACTCTGGGGGTCACACTCCACGTCACCGTTCACCGAGTAGCAGTCATAGTCGGAGCCTGGGGAGGGAGCAGCACCATCAGTGTGGCTGGGGGGGCAGTGGGTTGCCAAGCCCAACCATGCCATCAAAGCCAGCCCCAGCCACCTCATCACAGCTCAACGACAACCAAATTCAACTGCCATGATCGTGACACAACCACTACTGTCCCAGTCATTGCTGGCACAACATGCTCAACATCAAACCCAAACATCACCATCGGAAGGCAACCACAATCACCCCAACCATCACACTGAAATCACAACCAAGCCCAGCTGTCACCATTGCAACCACCACAGCCAGAGCCATCACAACATGATCACAGCTGATTTCCACTGCCACCACAATGTGCTCATAACTGGCTCAGCCATCATCATGCCAACATGACGACAAATGTGGTTACTTGATCTCCAGCTACCAACTCTGTTGCCATCACCTACCATCTGCCACCACCTCCACCTGTACTCAGCCTCTGTGCACAGACACATCACCACAAACCATCACCTGTTATGGCACTTCCTGGCACAACTGTACCCACTGAGCCCCAGCTAACACCCAAATAACCAGGAAAAGCTGTGGTTATTTGTGGCACCCCACTGGCCCCTACACAGTATGACTACAGGCTGATGCTACGACACCCAGAGCACACACAGATGTGCCCCAGGACCACCAAAGCCTCTGCTGTCCCCTTCCCCACTCTAAGTGCAATTTCAGGTGGTTCTAGGTACCCCCAGTGCGGGTACCTTGAGAAGGGATGGTGTCCTCGGAGCAGGAGGGGGTGGTGGTCTGCGTGCTGTAGCCACTGGAGTACTGCAGCGAGTCCCGGCTGCTCTTCTGGTGCTCCAAGCTCAGCCCACGGGTCAAGACCATGGCCAGGTCGCTGGCGGCAGGGGACACCTCCTCCCCATGCTGTGGGGGCAAGGGGCACTGTCAGCACCCTGGTTCCTCTCTTGGGAGCCCTCAGGAGCCCCCCACCTCTGTGCCCTCCCTGCCGCAGCCGGTACCTTGGCAGCAATTGTAGCTGGTGACATCCGGGGCCTGGGAGCATCCTCGCTGCCGATGCCTGGGTACCCACCAGCAGGAGAGCCCATCTCGGCTTCCCGCAGGTGCTCCACGCGGTCCTTGCGCCGCTGCAGGGTAGGGACCACCGGCTGGTCATAGGGGCTGGCCTTGGACCAGTCCTGCAATGGGCAAGGCATGCGGTTCATGCTGGTGACACCGGGACCAGGAGTGGGGCAGGAGAGGTCTCAAGCTGATGTCCCCCTGATGCCATGAAGATTTTTTGCCTTTTCTTTTATACCCCTGTTACACCTTTTTTACAACTTCTGTATTTTTAGTGCTTTCTACCTACATTCTTGGATTTGTTTGTCAAGCTGAGAGGCTAAACATTTTAGAAGCTTCGTAGGTAGAGGATAGTGTGCCCCAGACCCCAAGGTCCTCTCCAGAACACATTCTGTAAACTAAGATAGAACCATCCAGGGGAAGGTTCCTTGGGGAGGGGGGCTCATTCAAGCCTCCCATTGGGGAATTTTTGATAGATATGCTAATTAGTAACACCTATAATGTTATACCAGACATTTCGTGGGTGTGCATTGCAGTGTGCATTTCGGTGCATTTGACCTGGACGTGTGCA
Source organism: Coloeus monedula (assembly GCF_965178545.1). Taxonomy (NCBI): domain Eukaryota; kingdom Metazoa; phylum Chordata; class Aves; order Passeriformes; family Corvidae; genus Coloeus; species Coloeus monedula. The sequence goes on from NC_138793.1 coordinate 13,342,635, forward strand.
CCTAAGGATCCTTAAAACAAATACCAAGGTAAAACCCTTTTCCCCTTCTAACCCTGTTTGACTCTTGATTTTAAGACCAGGAAAAGGCACCACCCCATGTCAAGCCACGGGTGCTGCTCAGGATGCTCTGCCCCATGCAGGAAGGGAAAGGAGGGTCTGAGGGCTGAAGCCCATGAAGGGAGGGGGGAACCACGTGTGAAATACAACCCTGGTGGGATGGCAAGGACTAACCGAGGTGGGGGAGCTGCACTCGCTAACTGACTGGCAGGTTTCGGAGGCCTCTGAGGACGCCGAGCTGGAGGACTTCTGCTGTGCCGTGCCGAGCCGAGAGCCGGAGGGGAAGAGAAGAGGCAGTTAGCAAGCAAAGCCAGAGCCATCACCCTGGTTAGAGCTGAACCCACAGCTCCCCTGGCTAAGCGAGGCCCACAGCCCTCCTCCCCTCTGGCAGCGGATGCAGGATGGCGAGCAGGATGCAACCTTGGCAGCAGGGTCAAGAACTGGGATGATGCACTGCCCCAACCCTTCCCCCTTCTCACCCCAAGCCATGCGGAGCCAACAGGTATTTTGGGGAATGGGGACCTTGCTGGGTTGGCGATGTCAGGTTAGCATGGACAGGTGGGAATGGCAGCTCCCTGGGGACCCTGGACATCCTTGGCACTGGGGATGGTGCAGCATGAAGGGGAAGCTTTGTTCCATGCTGCCTGGTGGGTGACTGGCACAAACTGGGTATTATGGGGCTGCAGTGATTGGGAAACACCCTGTTCTCCTGGCATGGGGAAGGGGATACCTGTACCCCATCCCTGGGGGAATTCATGGATGGGGTTCCTCTGCTGTGTGGCCCATGATGCCCCCAAGTATGGCAGGCACTCTCAATATTCCCAATATTTATTTCCCATGATGTCAACACAGCTGGAAATACTCCTGAGGGTGGGTCTCATCACCTCTGCACTGGACCCTTGTGTCCCACCCAGCACCACCCACCCATTCTATGATAGGGGAAACTGAGGCACAGAGGTGGGCAGCACTGACCACCCTCCCCGTACCTGGCTGGTGATGTCCGAGGGCATGGGGGAAGGTGGTTTGGAATAAGCGGCGTCCTGGGAGATGAAGCCGGAGTCGTGGGAGGAGACGCTGGAGAGGCGGGTGGCGGCGGCGGGGGGCTGCGCCAGGCTGCGGTAGCGATAGGTGGAACTGGGTGAGCAGGTCTGAGCCCCGCCGGGCCACGCCATGCCACCCTTGGCACTGCTAACGCTGCTGGGGGGGCGCCGGGGGGACGGGGACACGCCGGTGGGGAGGACAAAGGAAGGAAAAGAGAATTTAAGACAGAGGTTTGGAGGTGGCAGGATGGACAGTGCCCTGCCACACACCACCACCTGGGGAAACTGAGGCATGTATGGTCCTCCTGGGGTGTCCCTTCTCCTCCTGGGGTGGCCCTGTGGCAGGGAACAGGCTGGGGGACATGACAGAGGTGCCATGCTTGCCCCCAGACCCTCACGCACAGCTCACATCGTCCCCAAACCCCGAAGGACAGGGCATGTGTCAGGCCCCCATCCTGCCCCATAGATCCGCCAGCCCTGCCCAGTGCACCAAGACCAGTTCCTCCATATTAATGGGAGCCACCTGCCCATATGGACATGAGAAGGTGGACATGCACCTTGTGAGCATCCCCAAAGGCCGTAAGCATCATCAGCCCACTGGGGTTAACGAAGAGGGCTGGATTTCCTGGCTGTGGTTGGGTGTGGAGCCCACCCCACCATACCTGCACATGCTGGACTTGCGGGAGCTGGAGCTGCTGGGTGAGGACGGGGGTGTCTGGTAGGACCAGCTGTAGTCAGAGCCCTTCAGGTCCTTGATCACCTGTAGGAAAGATGGGGTCTAAGTCCCCACAAAGATGCTCCCCCGCTCCCCTGACCCCTGGCTCAGCCCTGCTGACCTGCTCACTGGCGGGTGGCAGCTTGTGGGGCTCAGCAGTGAGCACCACCAGGTCCTCGATGATGCCCTGCAGGTGGGTGATCTCTCCCAGCATGGTAAGCTCCCCATTCTGGGGACAGACAAGAGGGAGCATCAGCACCCACTGGGCAGCAGGAACAACCCCCGACCCTCTCGGTCCCCAGCACTCACCACCACGGGCTGCAGGAAGGTGATGAAGGTGCAGAAGCGGCCCCGCTCCTCGATGAGGGCTTTGCGGACCGCCTGCTTCTCTGTCTCCTCCAGCAGCAGGTACATGTCATTGACGTCCTGCAGTGCATTGTCCAGCTGGGGCTGCAGGTCCCCCTTCCCTGAGAGATAGAGCACTGTCAGCACTGGGCTCCCCTGCCACCCTCCCCAGTCTGCTGGTGGTCCCACTGCCAAGCCGAGGCCATTCCCCCAGCTTGGGGACATCACCCCATCCTCACACTCCAGCAGATACCACAAGTCTCCCACTGTGCCCATATCCCTGGAAGGTCGAGGAGCACCCTCACCCCACAGCAGCCCTGGGCAGGGGTCTCCTCTGCCACGCCATCCCCATCCCTGGCACTTGGGACCAGAGGACCCCTTGGGCTGTCACACGGTGGGGCTGGCATCGCCTCAGGATGTGGGGTGCAGGCTAAGCTAAGCTAAAAGCAAGGTGAGGGTGGGAACAGGGAGCGGATGGATGGACGGACAGACAGAGGCTGGGGAGACTGGGGGGAGTAGATGAGGAAGCAGAGAGGGGGCCGGTGGTGGGGGGCAGCGGTTCACTTACCAAGTAGCTCTACAGGAAGGATGTGGAGGGGAGGGAAGAGAGAAGGAGACAGAGAAAACGTGTGAAAAGAGGCCGAAGGCTGGGGCGCATGCCCCGCCTCCCCGCCACCCCCGGGGCCGTGCTGGCACCTCCCTTTCTGCAGGGGGGCAGCAGGACCCCCCTAGTGCCCACCCCCGGTTGGCAGTGCCACAGCCGGGATACCTGCCCTGGCTGGGGGTGCTGCAGAGGGGCTGGTGGGGGCACCCCCCAGGAGACCCCCCCCTCACCTTTGCGAGCCTTTTTCTGGAGCTTGAGGGTGTCAGAGGACTTTTTCTTGATCTCATGGCGTGCTCGCTTGTACTCTGGGGGCACAGAAGTGCTGTCAGAGGGGACCCCTGCCCAGCAGTGCAGCCACCCTGCACGGATCCATCCTGTCCCCCTCATACCTTTTGCATGGTCCTTGTCCAGCTGGTTGGCAGTTTTCTTCCAGTCCTCAATCCTGTCCTGCAAAGGGTTTATCAGGCTCTCCATGAGGGCGCTGGAGCAGGGAGAGAGAAGCAGAGAGTGTGGAGAGCGCCGGAGCCAGCAGGGAGCCATTCCCCATCCCAGGCCCAGCCCACACCCAGAATCTCCTTCTTCAGTGAGGGATGAGCCTGGCCAGGCTGTGTCACCAACACCTGTGGGTTTGGAGGCAAAGCTGATCCTGGTCCCACTTACTTGGTGAACTGCCGGAGCTTGGCCTCGATGCTGCGGTGCCGCATGCACATCCGGGTCAGCGCCGAGCCAATGTCCCTCGTGGCACCTGGTGGGGAGCAAAGCGCCGCTGGCAAGGGGCAGGGACGCCCCCACACCAGTCCCAGCCCAGTTTGTACAGTGGGAGCAGGGTGGCTCATGACAGGGATGATCAGTGCTGGGATGCACTGGGCATTGGGACAATTTGGGTAGGGGGGTAGCTTGTTTTTTCCCACGATAAATCCACAAAATAAAAAAATGCTCAATAATACATGAAACACTAAATATCTGTTCTGGAGGTTTTGAACCCACTCCCATTTTTTCCTGGATTGTCTTTAATTTGGCACTGGGGGATCAAGGAAGGGAAGGGATGAGGTACCCTGGCTTAGTTCCAGGCAATCAGCTCTGTCCCACACCTCCAGGCACAATCCCGAGAGAATAAAAAGGGAGTCCAAATTCCTCGGGGGGGATATTTGCCAGCAGCAGAAAGCAGGAGCATCCTTTTTAGGTGAAACCGCTGTTAACTCTGAAGCCTAAGGATGGCCACATGGTGGCAGTGCTGCTGGCAAATCCCAGGAAAACCAGCAATCAAAAATCCTTGGGTGCAAACTAAGGCGACATTCAGCCTTTCTCTCCCCTAAAAAAGCCTCCAAAGACACCTCTCACCCTTTTGCAGGAGTGTTGGACGCCCCTCAGTCCCCCAGTGCTATGGAAATGGGGAAACCCATGGGCCAGAGCCTTCTCCTGCACTAGGGTTGTCTCCTAATCCAGCTCCTAATGCTCTTATCCAGCTCCTGCTGCTCCTAATCCGATTCTCACGCACTGTGTGCAAGGGCAGCAGCCAGCCCCCACCCAGTGCCTCAGTTTCCCCATGCTGCTGCTCTGCCTCCCACCCCCCTCAGAAAGCCCTGCAGGTATAGCAGCACTACAAGGTGACGCTGACTCCTGTTGTGCTGGTCCCCAGCTGTCCCCAGCATCGCCCCTGTGCCTCCCCCTTGCTTTGGATGCCTGGGCTGGCAGGGAGCTGGGGGAGCTCTAATCCCCCTGGTGCAGTGGGCTAGTGGGTTTGGAGGCAAAGCTGATCCTGGCTCAAGCTGCTGCCTCCACCTCCTCCTCCACCTCCTCCTCCTCCTTGCATGGCTCCAGATGGCCTGGATGCCGCCAGTCTGCAAACCAGCCCAGGACCATCTGCTTGGCAGAAGCCAAGCGGTGGGAAGTGGCTCCTCGTTGCCAGCGGGCACCCGGAGAGGGTCCGGGGATCCTTCCCCCTCACCCCCCAACAGTATGGGGGACCCCGCATGCAGCCTTGGCTCTTCAGTCACCTCCCTGGTGAGTTGTGGTTTGTCCCCAAAACAGTCGTGCTTGGACTCCTGAATTTCCCTCCAGTTAATTCCCCTTCCCTGGAGACCCCCAGACCAGCTGGGACCCCCCCATGGAACTTCCCAGGTGGGTGCCAGGGACAAGGAGGGTGGATTGTGCATCCTGGGGAGCAGAGATGGGTGCAGGGGACCACGGCGTGGGGCTGAGCCACCCTGAATGTCTCAGCCCCACCAGAAAATGTGGCTAAGCACCCATGGGTGGTGAGGAGCAGCACCCACGTGGGTGCCCACCTCCTTCCCTCTCCCCACTCTGCCTTTCCAATGCTGCTTCCCAGGGCATGCTCCACCTTGGTGCGGGAACAGGTTGGGCATCTCTCTGTGGATGGTGAAGCTGCTGCTTGAAGTCCACCCCAACAACGTGGGCAGGGGACACCCCACAGGGGACACTCACCACCTGTCCCCCTACCCAGACAAGCCTGGGGGCACCCGCCCCTAGGAGAGAGGACCCTACCTCGGGTGTTGGTGGCCATGTCGGCCACTTTCTGGAAGGCATCCAGGAAGGCAACTGCGGCCAGCACCGTGGTCCTGGGGAGGAGAGAGCGAGGGGGGAGCTCAGTGGGTGCAGGACACACTGGGATGTGCCAACGAGGAGGGGGGTGGCCCATGTACCACCCTGCCTTGGCCACTCACCTGAGCTGGGAGTGCAACTTGGTGGCCTTCGAGTTGAAATCCTCCCATATGGGGTAGGAGCTCTGCAAGGAGGAAGGGTGATGGTGAGAGACAGAGCCCCTCGCCCCCTACACCACTTCCCCAGACAGGGAAGGCCCCCCCTTCACTGGTGCAGAGACAGAGCAGCTCAACAGCTTCTCTGATGGCTAATAAAGGCCACAACCCTTTTCCCTCCTGTTTTTTTCCCTTTCCAGTCTGGCCACCCAAACTTATAGACTATGGAGACCTCAGGATTATGAGTGATCTCCTCCTCACAGGGGTCAAGGTAGGTTATTATAGGTTTGGAAATTTGAGGGGATGAAATGGAAAACATTTAAGACCCTGGCTAGCAGTAGAGGAGACACCCCCAGCTTCCCCACAAAGCACTGATGGCCAAACCCGCCATCATGGAGAGCTCTAGCCCCACAGCCAGGAGCCCCAGTCCTCACCTTCCCTGAGCCCAAGGACTGACAGGGCAGAAAGGGAGGTCGGGGGAAGTTGTGTGGGGACAGGGACAGGGCACAGGTGCTTGGGAGGCCACCCCAGTGCTGTCCCAATGAGGCCACTCCAGTGCTATCCCAGCAAGGCCATCTGTGCAAGACCAGTCCCACTGCCCTTGTGGTGAGGCTATTCCAGGGCTGTCCTGGTGCCACCATTCCAGTGAAGTCATCCCAGGGCATTCCCACTGCCACCATTCCAGTGAAGTCATCCCACGGCAGTCCCAGTGCCACCATCCCAGCGAGGCCATCCCAGGGCTGTGCTGGTGCCACCATCTCAGCGAGGCCATCCCAATGCCACTGTTTCAACAAGGTCATCTCAGCACTCTCCCAGTGAAGCCAGTCCCAGTGATGCTTCAGAGATGCCAGTCCCAGTAGACCATGCTGGTGCCATTCCAGTGAGGCCTCTCCCAGTAATGCCAGCTGCAGCGCCATCCCAGCAAGGCCATCCTGGTGCCATCACAACAAGGCTGATTCTGATCCACCAGACAGCGAGGCTATCCCAGTGTCACCATCCCAGCAAGGTCGGTCCATGTTGTCCTGGTGAGGTTAATCCTGGTGCTGTCCTGACAAGGCCATCCCAGTGTCAGCCTTGTGTGCCCAGTACTGGTGCCATCATTCCAGTGAAGCTATGCAGGTGCCACCACCCTGGCAAGGTGATTCCAATGCTATTCCAGTGAAGCTGGTCCCAGTGCTACTGTCCCAGCAAAGCCATCCCAGTGGGGCCAGTCCTGGTGTCACCATCCTGGTGAAGCCATGCCAGTGCTGCCATCCTAGCAAGGTCAATCCTGGTGCCGTTGTCCCAATAACAAAATCCTGGTGCCATCCTGGTATTGCCATCCAATGGCAGTGATAGGCATCTTTAAATTCCCCTAGGACAGCCACCAGGGGACATGTACATCACCACACATCTCCATGGGCACTATGGCTTGGTGGCAGCCCTGGGGATGAGGTTGGCACTGAGGGGCATGGGACCAGCCTAGCATTGTTTTTGGGGACCATGAAAGCCACTATTTCTTCATGAGTCAGCAAAGAAAGAGTTTGAGGGTGCCACTTCACACACCACTTGTGGCAGTGCCCCGCTGGTTGTGGGTCCCCAGGGACTATCATTGCCAGAAGGCTGGGCCACCATTCCTGGGCTACTGTCCCCAGGCCACCTTCCTTGGCCACCCTGGGCAGGGCAAGTGAGGCTCCCCTGTAGAAGGGAGCGGGTTGTGATGGCCCAAACCCCCTGTGATGGCAGGCATGAGGAGGATGGGGAAGAGGACAATGGGGACAAGGACATGCCAAGGTCACTCAGGGACGCCGAGCACGCGAGGAGAGGCAACAGGAATGAAGCGAGCTTGGGGACTGTCACTAACAAACAAATCCTCCCCACCACAGGCCAAGGGGTGCTGAAAAAGCCACCCGCCACCAAAATAAGGTCCCTTTGCCCTCTGACCAGCACAGGGGTCCCAGCCATAGGACCATATGCACATCACTGCCCTTCAATGCTGGCAGTTTCTCAAGCAGAGAGTTACTTGTCCCCCAGTGCCCATGCCAGGACACCCACGTGGCTGGGCGATGGGGACAGTGCACCCTCAACTTGGCTGGGGTGGTGCAGGGCACGAGCTGAGCCCCAGCTGTAGTGTGGTAGGGTTTTCCTTATTTTTCATCATTTTTCTTTCATCTTTCCCACCTTCAAATGGTGTGAAACTGATTCCAGGCTGGTCTCCTCAGGTGAGGAGATCCCAGTCCCACCGCATCCGGATGGTGCTGGGCATGTCACTGGGAGGTGACAGCTCTGGGCTGGCTTATCCCTTCTGAAGGCTCAGCAGGGGAATGGGGAAACTGAGGCAGGGGCTGCCCCCACCTCCCCCCTGGGAGTATAGGACTCAGCCTGACTCCTGTAGACTCCAGGAGGCTGCCTGGAGAGGGTGGCTGGGGTGAAGGCATTTGCGGGAGGGAGCTGATCACCCCAGCACCCGTTTCCCACCAGCCCTGGATCCCACTGCCCTGGGGAGAGCTGGGATTTTCTCCCTGGAGCTTTTTTCCCGGCCCTGAGCCAGAGTCCGGCTGCAGAGCCACCACTGCCCCTCGAAGGGGTTAATCTCCTTCTCAGCTAGGCTTTTATTTTTTTTTTTTATCCCCCCTCCCCTGCTTTGGCAATGACAGCATTGTCTGGACGGGTCTGCAGCATGAAGAGAGGAAGAGGAGGAGGTGGAGGAGGAAGAGAGCTTTTGCCTCCCAAAAATGACGAGGGCTAAACCCCACCGCTGGAGCTGGCTGTGGGAATTTCGGCCCCCCGAGATGAAGAAACATGGCTGGTCCCCCCTCCCCACTCAGCCCCTACTCAGAAATACCCCCCAGCATTTTTAATTTATTTTTTTGAAATGAAAACAAACAAAAAAAAGGGTTTTTTTAAACATGGCCCCATCCTGCTCTCAGAGAGGGTGGAGGCAATATCCTCTCCCCGGGTTAGGAAATGGGATCAAGGAGCTGGGAGACCTTTTTGTTCCATTGGTGTCAACCCCACTGGGTCCAGCAGAAATCCACCCTGGGCACGGGGGGGGGCAGGGACAAGGCGATGCCTGAAATGGGTGGCAGTGCCCGGTGTGGGGCCAGTGGTACCTGGCAAGGGGCAGTGATGCCTGGTCACTGTCACCCAACAAGAGGCTCCGGCACCTTGGGATGGATACAGGGCTGATACGGAGCCAGGATCCCCAGTATGGGCTCCAATGCCCAGCACAGGGCCCTGATGCCCATTATGGGATGGATGTGGGGCTCTGGCACCCAGTGCCATGCTCTGACACCCAGTGTGAGACCTCGATGCCCGACATGGAGCTCTGATACCCAGTGAAGGATAACAGGGCAGATATAGGGCTGCAACACCCAGAACGGCTCCGACAGCCACTGACGGATCTGGGGATGATGTGGGGCTGCAATCCCCAGGATGGAGCTCCAGTATCCAACAGTGGATATAGAGCTGATGGGGGGCTGCGATCTCCAGGGCTCTGATGCCCAACACAGAGCTCCGATGCCCAGTAAGGGGCTGATGTGGGGTTCTGGCACGCCGTGCCGGGCTCCGACAGCCGATGTGAGACCCCCACACTCGCTGCGGGGCTGGTGTTCGGGCTCCGATACCCGATGCGGGGTTCCAAGCCCCATCTCGAGGCCGGGCAGCAGAAGCCCCGGTACCCACCGCGGGACCGGCACCGGCGGCGCGGGGGCTGCGTGGGGAAGCCGGGTGATGGGGCGGTGGTGCGGGGGGAGCGTTGTCACGACAGCAAAACCGGGGTGCGGGGGGTGGGGGGACGTCCCCTACCTTCATGTCGTTGATGATGGCTTGGAAGAGGCCGCCGAGGGCTCCGCACTCCTTCTCCGCCGTCTCCATCGCGGCGCTGCGGCAGCCCGGGGCGGGCGGCGCCGCCGGGGGAGGCCGCGGCGGCGGGCCAGGCTCAGCGGCGGCGGGGGGCGGGCGGCGCCCGGGCGGCGGCGGCGGCGGCGGGGGGGGCACAGCGGCGGAGCGGCGGCGGAGCCGGGCGGGGCATCGCCCCCCTGCCTCCTTCCCTCCCTCTCTCTCGCCCTCCGCGGGTGCTGCGCGGACCCGCCGCCCCCTGGCAGCGGCGCGGAGCGGGGCGCGGAGCGGAGCGGGGCGCGGGGAGCTCCGGCCCGGGGCGGCGGCGGGGGCGGGGCGGGGCGGGCGCTGCGCGGCACATGCGCCGCCCGCCGCGGGGCCGGGGGCTGCGGGCGGCGGGGGGGATGCTCGGTGTCAGCCCCAGGGATGCTCCGGGAGCGGCTGCGGGTAACCCGGAGGACGCGCAGGGATGACGGAGCGGGGGGCAGCCCCGGTGGTTCTCGTGGATGCTCCTGGGGGGGGGGGTCGGGGAGCAGCGCCGGCTGTCCCAGGACTACAGCGGAGGGAGACACGAGGGGTGCCTGGAAATGTGGGACTGGTGGGGCCAGCACAGGGGTTTGCTCCGGAGGCGGCGGAGAAACCCCCAGGGATTATCTCGGGGTGCTGGGTGAGGAGCAGGAGAGCCCCAGGGAGTATGTGAGGACACTGCACTTGGAGATGCCATGGGATGGCCGAGGGCAGTCCCAGAGCTCTGGAGGTGCCGGGGGTGGATGCTGCATCTCCCCAAAGGGTGTTTGACCCCCACTGCCTTCCTGACCCTCCAAGATGTGCTGGAGGCTGAAGTCCTTCCGCAGTACTTACACGACAGCTCTGAAATGTCTCAGTGCACTCGATTATCACGAAGCCATGGGAAAGGCACGGCCGGCCAGCAGACAAACCCTTCCCACAGCCATCCCGAGGCCCCATCCCCAGCCTCCCGGGATCTGGGGGTGCCAGGCTGAGCCCCAACAGACCTCCCTACCCCTCGCAGAGCAGTGACACTCAGATGGGGCAAGGGTTTCAGTGCGAGCCACCTATTCCCCCTCCTGCCAGAAAAGTAGTCCTGATCCCATGCTGATGATGCCCACACTGCTCTGGACGGCGTTGGTCAAGAGCCACCCATAAGGAAACAATTATGGCTCAGCACTCCGGCAGCCGGCTGGAATTTCTCTCCATAAACTCAGTCCCTCAGTGTGGAAACAGGCTGCTCAGCAGCAACGAGCTCAGCAGGAGTGAGGCAGAGCCTGCCCTGGCACACACTGGCAATGACCTGGGGGTCCAGCAACAGGTACCCCCCAGCACTCTGAGAAACTGGCGGGCTTGAGAAGCCACTGCTCGCCTATCCTGGAGGGCTGGCTGTTAAAATTAACCCGCCGTGACTGGGTCTGGAAAGCCCTTTCCCGGGAATGACAGGAATGTCTTTATCCTGGCCAAAGCAGCGCCGGTATGGGGCTGTTTGGGGAACCCACTGCCAGAGACAGTCTTTGTTGTAAACAGGCCAGAAGCCATAAAAACTCCACGAATTCCTCCAATCCCCCTTTTCCTGGGATCAAGTGAGGGCCTGAAACATGCAGGGGATGCACTGGTGTTCCCCCAAACCACAGCAGCCTGGCACGTGTTGGGGTCCCTCGGTGCTACAGGACGGGATGAAGGCAGCACCAGGGGCTGCTCAGGGCCAGGAAAATGCCTGTCACTGTGCTGCGGTTTCGTGACTGTGGCCTGGAAGAATTTCAGTGGTGTTTTTTTTCCTGCTGGGAAGAAGAGCAGGCGGAGAAGCCCTGGCGAGCCAACGTGGCAGGGCTGGGCCAGCCTGGGGCACAGGGTCAAGCAAGATGCTCCATGCCATTCCCTGCCCTTGCTGGGTTTTTGGCTCCACTTGGGAACAAAACTATGATGGCAAGCCCAGCAACAAGGAATGGGCTGTTCTGCATTGCCTGTTTATTTTATCAGGGGGAGCTTAATGCAGGAACATGGAATGGAGTCTGGGGTTAGGTCCACTGCCCCCCGTGTCCCCCGGTGCCAGCTGGGAGTTGAAGCTGTGCTGTTGTCCCTGCCAAGAGCCGGGGACTCAGAGAGGATGTGTGAATGCAGGGAGGGGGCCGAGTGTCAGGCACAGGAGTGTCTCCCCGAGTGAGATGCCACTGGCCACCTCCAGCAGGGCCTCGGAACCAGAGGGTGGAAGTCAGGGTGGTGAGAGGTGGCTGGCAGCCCCGCGTGCTTGTTTTCCAGGGCAGAAGGCCAGGGGTTGCTCCCGTCTTCCCTTCCCCTCCTCCGGTGCTGCTGGCAGCAGGCTGGGTGCTCAGCTGACAGTCACGGGGAAGGCATTAGCAAAGCAAAGGGGAGTTTCCTCGCCCCATTGCAAGAGAAGATGAGGTGCTTTACCCTGACCCTCTCCTCCTGCAACCCTTCCCCATGTCCCCACAACACCCACAGGAGAAGCTGGGCACAGCCTGAAGGTCTCCCGTCATCCATACGCACAGTGGGGGGCAAAACCAGCCCCGTGTTGAGCGCTTGCTCATCTCCATTAAACCCACCAGATCCTCTGGTGGCCAGCAACCGGTGTGCCTGTTCCCTGGTCCGTGTCCCCTGGTCCCTGCCCCAGCAACTGTGCACACCCACGGCGGCCACAGGGATGCTCAGAGGACCACCCGCCGGTCCAGCTGCTCTGCCTGCCCAGCTCGCTGGTGTCTTGCTTCCAGATGCTTGTTTTGGACCTTCTCAAAGTGCTGCAGCAGCTCCGTGTAGTCGATGTTGGAGGCTGCTGTTCTCTTGAAGCTGGTGCTGGGCTTGGTGTTGTCCCTGCAGGGTGGGAAGAGAGAATGAGGGTGGGAAATGGATGTGGATGTTTGGTACTGTGAGCATCCAGCACTGGCAGCACCAAAAGCTTGTCCCGAAGAAGCTGAGCTCAGTAAATCCTAGTCATGCAAATCCTGGTGCTTCATAAAACACCCCTAAAGACATATTTTCTTCCTCCAAACATGTGAGATAGAGCCCAAGAGGTCCTGGGACAAGCAGGGGACAAGGGACATCTGCATCGTGGCTCCACATGAGAGGTTTAATCCCTCTGCCACATGCTCCCATCTATGCCAACCCATTCCAGTCAAAAGCAGTGCGGAAAGGATGCCAGGGCCGTGTGCCTCAGTTTCCATGTCCGTTTTTTCGAGCAAGCAAAAAACATCCAGTGGCAGCAGGAACCCCCAGGGATGCTCACCCCCAGGGATGAGCACCCATGGCAGGAGCCTCCAAATGTGGGCTCCCTCAGGTTCCAGCCATGGATACTCACCCCTGTGCTGTGCCCATGCAAAGAAGGGGGAGACACCAGCCATAAGATGCCCACGGGAAGATGGCAGGCAGCTCTGGTGGCCCTGGTATGTCCCTGGGGAGGGGGCAGCTGTGGCTGGCCGGTTATGAAAGCCGGCTTCCGTGTTTGAAGGAATGTAGGTCAGAGTTAATCAGATGCTCAGGCCGTCTGACAGCTCGAAAAACCCCCACTGCCAGGGTTAGTGGGGAGAAAAAAGGAGGGGGAAGCACATGCAGCCCCCTCTCCGCCCCCCCAATTAAATATCAGCGCTGGGTTGTGGGTAGGAGCTCAGCGCCAGAGGCCATGAGGGATAAAAGCTATCCCAGGGAAGCAGTTAAAAGCCAAGGAGCGACAACAGCGGCGGGGGGTTAATTCAGAAACCTGCCCATCTTGGGAGCTCTTTTTTGTTCCCAGGGCTGCGCCAAGGCAGAGCCAGCTTTATCATCAAACCCCCCCACTACTCATTAGCCAAGGGTTGGAAAGCAAATCCCACTGGCAGCACCCCTGGGCAGGGAGCACGAGGATCTCAGCTGGTCCCCAGGGAGATGCCGCCCTTGCACATCTCACAGATCCCCAAAGGCCAGCAGTGGAAATGGAGCAGCCATCCAGAGGCATTAGCAGGGTGCCAGGCTCCTTTTGGGTGCCGTGAAGGCTGTCCAGGCTACAGGGGGGATGCTTTGGGAGCACCCCCCAGCTGCTGGAGTCTTTCTCCATAAACCTCCTTCCCAGCTCTGCTCGTTTCCATAGCGACCCCACAAGTGAAATTTTCCATCCCGGATGCCAAATGCCTGTGGATGAGGCACAGCCCTCCCAGGGTTACCAAATATAGACACAAAAAACCCCCCGAGCCAACACTCCCAGCCATGGGGACAAGGAGCAGCCACGGCCGCAACGGAGCTGGGGGGTGAAAGCCAGAGCATGGGGCTGAGCCTGGGATTGGGGCTGAGCCTGGAATGGCAGGGATGCTCAGCTGTGGGGGAACAGCTGATCCAGCCCGATGCCGGTCCGTCCCCACAGCACTTACGCGGTCTGCATGAGCTCTGGGTTGGGCACGCACTGGAGGCGGTGGGAGAGGAGCTGGAAGGCGCTGCTCTGGGGCAGCAGCATCAGCAGGCCATAGAGAGCCTTGATCAGGTAGGGGTTGTTCTTCACATCCAGCAGCTGCAGGCGGAGATCTGGAAGCAGACAGAAGAGGATGGGAAGGCAGGGAAAATGCATTTCAACTCCAGCTGCAGTAGCAGGTTCCTCCCACCCACTCTGATAGCCCTGGAGAGGCTCTAAGCCTCTGCCAGCCGACCCATGGGGCACTTGATGGCACCCTTCTCCCCTTTCATTAACCCATCCATCTTGGTGTCCCACACTGTCCAGAAGTCCCTCTCCTTGACACAGCCCCCTGGGGGGCAACTGGCTTCCCAGTCTGCTACTTCTGATACCACTCATCCCTGATACTGTCTGCCTGAGAACACACATGCAACATGGGATTGCTCCTCAGCTTCTGCAGATTCAGCAGTAATACCCACCCCGGAGCATCACATCCAGAGGGCTGGGTGACACCCACCTGGGGACTCTCTGGAGCAGAAGGGATCCCCTCCGCTTGGTTCTGAGGATTACATGTGCTGGGCCTCAGTTCTGCTCAGTAGAGGCAAAACCACCCTCTGGCCCCATCCCTTGCTGTGCTCATGGTGGAAGAGTCTTCTGGAGCCCTAAATACAACTGAAGGAGTAGCCCAGGCGATGGGGCAAGGCCTGAGTCCCATCATCTCACCTCCTGGTTGTCACTTGCACCTCTGGTGTCTCCCAGTGAAGGGAGCCATCCCTAGGGATGCCACTTTGTGGGGCACACATCTGTCCCCTACCCCGAGATGTGCAAACTAAGGTGAGTGTGGTGGGTTACTCTTGATGAATAATTTTGGGGCATGCAAAACCACCACAGACACGTGGCTGCCTCACACATTGGGACAGTCATCCTGGGGATAAGGGACAGGGTCTACTGGAGGGAGCATGACTGGGGGTCTCTACTGCCCAGCTGCTCTAACCCTCTTCCCTTAAATATTTCCCAATACTACCCTGGACCTATATAGGTGCCCCATAAAGTCCTTTCCAGGACATTTCCCAACAACCTCAGTGCACTGCTACACCTTCAATGGGAAGCCCAGGGGCAGCAAACTGACATAATGAGAAATCCCCCCACAGCCCCAGGTCACCCTGCCATGTCCCCTGCCACCATCCTGGCTCCCACTGTCACACCCCTGAGACCCTGGTCAGGCACTGCAATATTACCCAGTGGGGGACCCACACTGCTGCATGCTGGAGAAAACATAAGCTGTTTTTTTAGGGCTTAATTCTTCATTCCTAGAAAAATCCACTTTTTTCTTGCTAAGATCCCCAGTAGCACCCACGCTGCCACCCTGTGCATCCGAGGGTAGCACAGAGGGTTCCCCCCCATCTGACGCCCTCCTCGTGCGACCCTGGAGATGCTCAGTGTGATCCAGGCCCTCCCCCATCCCTTCCTCCATCCCTTTTGTTGGATGCCAGTGCTGCTCGCTCCCTTAACCTATATCTGGGGGGCAACGCTGCCCCCCCCACCGTGCTGCCAGCGTGCCCTTTTCCCGGCGGGCAGCTCCAGCACCGGGCAAACCTCCCGGCAAGAAGTCTCATAACTTCTGCTCTATTTATTTGTGCGGCGGCTGCCGCCTGCGATGGAGGCGCGGGGGGGGGAGCACCGCACGCCGCCCCTTCCCCACCCGGGGTTTCCTCCTTACACGTGAATATGGGGCACTCGATGAGCTGCACCAGCTTGTCCACCTCGGTGAGGAAATCCACGGTGACCTCCAGATCCCCGCTGGATGTGGCTGTTAAGGATGTTACCTTGGAAAAAGGTGGCTGGGTAGCAGCAGATGGCTCGCGCAGGTGATGCCCAGTGTGGACCGTGGCTTTGCCAAAGCCTCCCTGTATCCACAGGTCCTGTGGGATGCGAGCGGGCAGGGAAGAGGCAGGGCTTGCATACAGGCAGGGCTGAAAGGTCTGTAGGGTGGCCAAGGGATGATGGAGGGAGACAGGATGAGCAGGTAGGTACAGGGGAAGAGGCAGGCTGCCCAAAAAGCTGAGAGCAGGCAGGAGGAGTGTTCAAGGGAGGACACTTGCTTTTACCCTCCTGGCCCATGGGGACAGTGTGTCTCCCAGAAGGAATGCCGGTGTGCACTGGGAAGGGAACTTGAGCGTGTTACTGTGCTTCTTCGTTTGGAAAACTACTCAGGGAAGCTTGGGGTTTGCTGGCACATGAAAATAATCTCTCTGCTGAAGGCAGATGGTGAGCTCACCGGGGATTGTGCTGTGCTGGGCACTGCCTGCTCCTCACGAGGCTAGGAGGCCAAAGCCATCATCTTCCTGGGAGGAAGAGGATGTTGAGGAGCCTCCCCTCCTGGGCAGGGGAAGGTCAAGGCTCAGTCAGTGCATGCTTTCCTCTCTTCTCACCACAAAAAAAGGGATGACACCAGGGGAAGGGAGCTGGCACATGCCCAGCACAGGCTGCCCTGCCCCAGTAATGATGGGCTGCAGGCAGGAGGCTGGGCTGGCCTGCAGGGTGACCTTGGTTGCCACAGAGGGACCAAGGGCCAGTTCAGTCCCCACCCTGACAGAAAATCCCCAAAGGATACAATTTCTGGATGAGGTCGTAGGCATGCTTGTAGTTCTGGGTAAGGAAGCAGAGGGACACGGTTGTCACAGGGTTGTGACACCAGGACCGGTACAGGCAGCAGAAGAGGTTACGGCTTTCCTGGGGAAAGAGGGAACCATTGGGGTTTGGTCACCACTGGGAGCACAGACATGGCATGGAGAGCCCCAGGTACCCAGCATCAACCTGCCAGGCTGGCAAGTGCCACCGAGACACAAAGGGATGTTTCTGGACCCACCAAGTCCATCTGGCACTGCCAAGAGCCTCAGCCTCAGGAGATGGGAGACCAGGTGGGCTTTGGGGTGACAGCATGACAAGGTGGCCTTCAGGGCTGCTGTGTCCACCACAGGATGAGGGGCTGGAGGATGACCACCCAAAGGGATACCCCTGCATCACTGGTTTTCAGCAGAAGGAGGAGGAGGAGAAATCCTCCTCCTTCTCTCCCTCCTTGGATGTCACTGGTGCTGGTGGCAGCTGCTCAGCAAATCCTGTGGGCATGTTCCTGGGAGGGACATTTGAGGGACTGCAGGACTCTCCTCCTGCTGTCACTTGTCCCATGGCCCATGTGGGGACAGAGGGAGGAAGGAAACAGCTGCTTGGGGGCTCAGTAAGCCCATTCCCATTCCAGGGAGAAAAGCAAGAGTTGGGCAGAGCTGGGCACATCCTCCAAGTCCATCCTCAGCTCCTGAAGAGTGGAAGAATAAAGAGGCTGCCCGAGCTCCAACCCTGGGACCTACCAGGCAGAGACTGAGCAGCAAGACACACTCCAGGTGGCTGCCAGGTCCCCACCACCCCCACTATGTCCCCTCCAGCTGCTAAGCCTGCTCCTGCTGCTCATACCGGGGTCTTCAGGTCCTTCAGTTGGTTTCTCAGCTGGAAGAGCTCAGAGGACGTCAGCAGGATGGTATTGAGGGTGTGGACCATGGTAGAGGCGAACTTGAGGTCCTCCTCCCTAAGCAGTATGTCTGCCATGGAGTGAAAGATGTTCTCTGCATTCAGAAGTAGACAAAGCTGCCTGTGTATCAGAGAGGAGAGAAACCAGGGGGGAAGGATGGTTAATGAGAACAACCAAAACTCTGATGTGAGCCCACTCCTCCAGAGAGGACCAGGGAGGAGATCTGGGGGCATTAGAAGTTGGGTGAGTGTGATGGTGCCAGAAGGGAGATGCTGCGGGGCAATACCAGGCTCTGCATTTGGAGCATGCAGCTATTCACACCAGGACAAGAACAAAAAACCATAGCTAGGCTGAGACATGTCCCTGGTCATGTTGCTTTGGGGCCTTGCTGACACCCACCACTATGGCTCGTGCCACCTCAAACCTTCCTGTGACCTCTCTCACGAAGTTTCAGTGTCACTTTCCACCTCGACCAGTGTAGGGAGCATGCAGTAGCACCATTGCAGATGGCATGTGATGGCCCAGTCAGACCAATATCCCACTGAGACCGGGGAACATCCCAGTGAGCGTGGCCAGTGGCGCAAAACAATTCCTCCTGGCATTCAGCAAAGCTCTGGAGCCAGAGGCTGCTCTTTGAACTCCTCCAGGCTCCAGCTGCCAGGAGATCCGGTGCTGAGTGGCTCCAGAGCTCCAGCTGGTGAAGCTGGAAGATGTCTCTGCTCCACTGGATATCCTGCCAGCAGCACTCTCCCCAAAACACAGTGTAACCAGCACTGCAGCCCACGCTGATCTGCCTGGCTGGGTCACAGCAGGAATGTCCTGCTTAACAAACCTTGAGGCATTCCCAAGATTTTCAACATTTTTTTAGACCAGAAACAAAAAAACAGATTTTTTTTTTCTCCCACATTTGTTTGGATTTTGGGATTTCCTGTTTTTCTCCAGGCTGTTGCCTTCCTGGGCAGTTTGTATGAGGACACCTGAAATGCTACCCAGTGCCAGCTTAGATCCCCAGTGTGGGGACTGGAGAGACACAGGGAAGTCTGCCTGGCTCCCCGGCATCCCAGCTTTTCCTGAAACTGGGATGCTCCCTGGCTCACCACATTTCCCCATGGGCTGATGGGGAACCTTGGCACCAAGGCATCCCCCAGAGCAACTCTGCTTTCCCCCAGCTCCTACCAAGCACAGTTCCCCATCAGATACTCTTAGCTGGACATCAAATTTCCCCCTGGAGGCATCTCTGAGAGGATTAAGAGGCAAAACAATAAGCAACTGTTTGGGCTGCTGGGTGGGAGGCATTCACTAGCTGCCTGGTTTGGCCGGGAGATGAGAGGTACACCTAAACTTCCCCTGCCTGAAAGTCATGTTTTCACCTCCTGGGGTGAGGAGGAAGAAGGATGTGAGTTTCCAGCCCCTGGTCCTGTGAGGATGGACCAGAGGAAGACTATTTGGCTCTAGTTAGACACCAAAAACCATACCCTAAAGCCTGGTGGTTTAGGGACGCAGGAGGAGAATGAAGATACAGATCTTCTCTCCTTAACACACGGAGGAAGAAACCCCCATCTTCTTCCCACCTCTTCGTCCTGCCAAATAATCCCTTCCCTCCTCACCCAGCCCCGGCTGCTCTCCATCGACAGCTCCTGCATCCCGCGTGGCTGCCGCCGGACAATGAGATGCTCTGTGCGGGATTTTACGTAACCCAACCCGGCGATCGCCCTGGACCCTGCTAAAATGGAACGGGCTGTGATAAATAAGCTCATTTATCCCAATTATTCTTACGTAACCAGCTGCATTCATGGGGATGAAAACGCTTCCCTGATTTCTCGCCGCTTGGACGCGGGCTGGCTGGAGAAGGGAGAGCGGTGGGAAAGTGAGGCATGGAGGGAGGAAAGGGGAAGGCAGAGGCTTTTAGTCCAGCCTGATGGAGCCAAAAGCAAATCAATAGCTCAGAGTTGCAGGCAGGATCCAGTCACTGCCAGCTGCAGCAGAGCAAGCCCAGCCTGGGCAGGACCAAGCCCAGCCCAGGAGTAAGCTGGCTCCATGCTACCCTTCTCCAGCTGGGGGGATAAGTGGATGCCCCATCCTTGCCAAGCTTCCTCCAGCAGCCGTGCTGGGCACTTGGACCATGAAGTAGGACGGTTTACTGTGCCCAAAGAAGGGATGAGTCCTCCAGGGACAAACACTGGGACAGTTTTAGTGTCAAGAGTGAAGTGGTTGGTGCACCAGTACAGCCAGGACTGGCTGCGCTGCTCGTGGCTGGTGGGGAGCCAGTGTTTTATACCTTCCAGGCAGGAAGACTATGGCAAGAGCTTAAACAAGAAAAACTGCCAGGGAGTACTGAGGGCAATTCAGTGACCTCCAAAGCTCTCCCATCACAAAAAGGATGCCAGTCAGGTTCCCCCTTCACCATTTCTCCGTGGAAAAAGAAGGCTCTTGCTTTCCATAAATAGGAGCTCTGCCATTTGTCTGGTGATCGCTGTGCTCACAGTGAGCAGGGGGCTGAATGCGAGCTGCTTTCTAATTTAAGGCCTGGTTTTGATTAGTGGGGAAGGGTTGGGATTGTCCCCCCTCCTTTCAGTGGCACTGGGGAACTGGAAACTGTCAGGGTGTTAGAGGAGTAGTTGTGTGAAGACGGTTTCCCTGCTTCAAAGCTGTGTCACCCCACGGGGATGCTGTCCTGCTTGGGCACCATCCCCTCCAGCTGCCCCCAGGTTCTCTGGGAGCCACCAGCAGAATGAGCTTGCCAGTGCACAGCATCCTCCTATGGCACTGGCAGAGACCTCAAACTCCCCTCCACGAAGCCCCTTGGTCGGCATATCCCAAAAGCAGACCCCAAAGGAGGGGACAACTGGCTGGTCCTGCAGCTGCTGGCCTCCATGACAGCAGCCAGCAGCTGAGCCCAACTGCCAGCACCAGGTGGCTGCTCGTGGCGTGGGAGGGTCCCCAGGAGCCCATCCCCTGGGAGGCTTTGATGGCATGAGGGGAACGCCAGGCTGACTGGGAGGAGGCAGGGAAAGGGGCTGAACAGAGGACAGGTGGCTTCAACTGAGATGCCGGTGGAGTGGCTGTGGAAGGGAACAGGGAAGAGGGGACAGAGAGTGGAAGCCACACCCCTTATACATACACACCATAAATATATCCCAGATATATACATCCCATAAATATATGTGTATATATATATATATATACATGCAGACTTTATATATCTCCCCAAATATACATGATGTGATGACGGAAGGAACCAGCTAATCCCCCTGAAGCATCATTCCAGCAAGATGCCTCTCCCTGGAGCTCTCCCTGCATCCCTGTGGGTGACGTGCATCCTGTTGCTCATGGGGACTCAGACAGTCCCCCAAGGATCTCCTGGCATAGAATAAGAGGGGAAGAAGTGTCGCCAGGGAGGCAGAAGCCACAGAGCATCATGGCACACACTGGTTACGTTAGGCAGCCGGCAGCGCAGGCACATGGCGATAATGAAATGTGGTATTCAGGCCATTAAAATTTAACTCCTTAAATTAAAAGGGTTATTCAAGCCTTTCTGATGGAGCCAAGGAATGTGGCTGCAGGCAGATGGGAGGCAGCATCCGCCTGTAGCGTGATGATGGGGGACACCTTGAGCCACCGTGGGGCTCCCAAGGGACCCAGCAGGTCACCTCCAGCCCCTGCTGCAGTCACAGGACCCTGCCCACCCCCTTGCCTGACCCCTTGACAACACGAGGCTGGCCAAGGGAAGAGCCACAGAGGGCACCACAAGCTTTGTGTGGCCATGTTACCCTGGGGTCCCCCTGTACCTCTGATGCAGCAGTCACCAAGTTGCCAGCACAGCAACGTCAATTGCAATGAATTCCCATCACACAAACGGTTGGTAGAGTGGGATAAGGCACGGGAACAAGCAGAACAGGGATCATACAGGGGCAGGGAGCTGCTGCAGGGCAATCTGCTGGAGCCCAGAGGATGTTGGCAAGATGGGGCGGCTTTAGAGCCACATCTCCAATTAAGGACAAGCCCCGGCGTTCCTCCCAGCCCTCTTGCTTTGACAACTCGATGCCTGGAAACCGGCTAATCTAAACATCATCCTTTCAGGGAGCTGTCAGAGCTCCCATCCTGCCCGCTCGTCCCTTTAACCACTTCAGCCCCGTCCCCTGCCCCGAGCCACCGTGCAGGAACAGGGTGGCGGAGGGTCAGGCCAGACCAATGCTTGCTCAAAGAGGGTGAACATTTGTGTTTCCCTAAACTTAAAAAAAAGTAAGATGAGATCCAGTCTCACTGCAGAACCACCTCCTCCTCTGGGATCTGTGGGGTGCCTGAGGGGAAACACTGGTCCCTGTTGCTCGGCCATGCTGAGCACCGTCCCGCTGTGTTCAATTAAGCAGGTGCTTCTTCATTAAGCACTAGTGATTTGCTTTATTAGCTCTGGGCTAATAGACATGGGGCCCCAGCAGGGAGAGGATCATGTCTCGTCCCACTTCCAGCAACTGGGACAGAGCCTGAGCTGTGGAAGGAGCTGGCTGAGGCCTGGGAGTGATCCTCTGAGGGGTTCTGCTCCACTTTTCTGCTCATGGGTCTCAGAACAACTTCCACAGCTGTGAGGAGGGCAGAGCCCTTCCATGCTTCCTCCCAACCGTCCTCTTCCTCTGCTCCCTTCCTCTCTCCTCCCAAAGGCTTTCCCCACCCTTCCTCCACACCCCAGGCTCCCCAGCAGATGCCCCAGCTTAACCCACCTAGCCAGGGAATCCACAGCCTCCATGGTGCCCACTTGCCCATCCCCATCCCCCTGAAATTCTCTTGCCAGGAAAAGCAGCATCCTCAGCCTGGCCCAGCAGCTGGGATCCTTTAGGAATTTGCAGAGGAAGCACAGATAAAATTAGGTTGGGAAGGGGAGAAGGAGAAGAGAGCAAGTGGGGAAAGCAGGAGGATGTCATTGTACCATCCTTTCCCTCCACATTAGCAAAGAAAATCCCAGTCCTCCATTTTAATCCCCCCCTTTCCTGAATCCAGGCTCCAGAGCTGCTCCTCTGGGCAAGGGAAACCATGGCAACCCCAGCAGCTCCTGCTTTACAAAATTCATAGCGTTTTATGTAAGGAATTTTGAATGGTTTGGGAAGTTTAGGAGTAGGAGAGCTCCTTCTGCAAGAGGCAGGTCTGGGGAGGAGAAGGACCCTCATCAGCTTTGGTTTCTTGGAATGGTTACCAAGCTCCCCAGGGAAACTTGGTGAAAGCTGCAGCCCGGAGATGTGCATATCCTGGGAGGCAATGTGTGGATCTGGGAAGGAGATGTGTGGATCTGGGAAGGAGATGTGTGGATTCTGGGAAGGAGATGTGTGGATTCTGGGAAGGAGATGTGTGGATTCTGGGAGGAGATGTGTAGATCTCAGAAAGCCGGAGGAGACAAGCCCTGCGCTGCCTTTGCTTGAAAAGGGAAAGGTGCAGAGTGTTTCACTGCAAACAAGAAAACCCTCCCACGAAGCGTCTGCTTGGCAGCAGCCGTCAGTGTGACAACTGCCGAAGGAGCCGCGCTGCCAGCTCAGTGCTGGGCTGCGGCCACCTCAGTGTCAGGCACTCCCCAGGGATCCCTGGGGATCCCCAGAGCAACCAAGACGGATGTCTGAGAGGAACACAGCACAAATGTACATTAGTATTTCAGGCCAGCTTCAACTGGTGAAACAGCATCTTGATCCTGCAGAGCCTCAGCCTGTGGCTTCTGCTCTTCCTGATGCTCCCCTTGGACATCACTCCATCGGGAGGTCCCTGTCCTGGCCAGCAGGATGGTGTCCCTGCTGCTTACTAAAGCTGATAGTCCAGCCTGAAGCTGGGGACATCCACCTTCACTTGTGATGAACCCAGCCTTGTTTCCACCTTGGACATGCCTGGAGAACAGTGCCCTTCAATGAGATCACCTTCAGTTCTCCAAGCAGATATCCAACACCTCCGGACATTTTTATGATCAGTGAGATACCTGCAGGTCCATACCAAACAGGAGAGGGAAACAGGGCTGTAGCAAGGGGAAGGAAGAGTAATATCCTTTGGGATAGGCCAGAAGCTAAAGGACAACTAAATTTGGAAACTTGATGGTCCACTCAGCCCAAGGTATGGCCCAACTTTTAGGCATAACACAGATGAATGTGGCAGCTCCCCCAAGGTGAAGCCCACTAGATAGACAACCAGCATCAGCCTCCAGCTGCTCAAGCTGGTATGTCCCAGGAGTTTCCTTGAGGAAACTTTATTGTGACTTCTGGATAAAGCTATCCTGCCCACAGAATTCGGGAATGGTTTGGCTCGGAAGGGACCTTAAAAACTATCTCGTTCCAACCCTCTGCCATGGGCAGGGACACCTTTCACTACACCAGGCTGCTCCAAGCCCCATCCAACCTGGCCATGAGCACCTGCACTGATGAGTCATTGGCGACCTGCAAAGCTTACAAAATCCTGTAGGAACATCTGAGCATCTACAGGAGGCTCACTTGACAAACAGGCAAACCTGCCCTTCCAAACCCTCTAGGACAGCAAAAAATTACCTCCCTGAAGCACTTCTTTTCCATCTTTTAAACTTGCCAGTGACTCGACGGCGAGATGGGTGGCAAATGCAAGTCTTGCCCTGGGCTCTTGGGGCTTCAAGCCCCAGGCAGGAGGCACCAGCAGCAGCATTAGAGCACATGCCTGGCTCCAGCCACCACCGAAGCTGAGAGGAACAACTCATTCAGTGCTCGCAGTTCAAGTGAGCCCTACAGAGCCTGCTCCCAGAGGGGCACCTACACCGGGCACTGATGTTTTCAGGCAAGCTCTGTTAGGAAGGGGAGGAAGGGTAGGGGCTGGCTTGGGAGGGGGGGAGAAGTGTAGAGCAGCAGCAGATCCTTTCTTCGAGACGTCCGCTTCCCTTTCAGGCTGACAGCTGTGGCCTAATTTTCAAGAAAACTGACAAGCGCCTTATTTCTCCCCCTATAATTTCTTATCACTGCAAATAAAATAGGTTAAAGGAGCGGGTGCAGAGCTGTGGCAACAGGAGCTGGGAGAGGCTGATCCTGTTCAGGGCACGCACAGCTTGTACAGAGATGGGAGCTGCTGTCCCTGCGCTCACCCTTCCCCATCACTTTGCTTTAAGATGAAGAAATAAAGTGCTTTTGTTTCTAAAAGCATGGCCAAGGAGCAGGTTGTTGTCCTACAAGTGCATGAGCCTTTGGACCTCCCTGCAGGGAAGGCAGATTTGGGGGAAAATGGTCCTGCTGGCCATCTCTATACCTCTGAAAGCAGAGGGATAGAATATGGCAGTAATACACATGAAGCTTTCCAGAAGGAAGGAAAGAGAAGAGACTGGGAAGAGGTGGCAGCATCTTATGGCTCAAGGATAAGTGTATCCTGGGGTGGGAGGTGAAGCTGTCTTGTCTCTTCTGCCAACAACTCGAGCACATGCTGGAGCTCAGGGAAGGAGGTGCCTGTAACTCAGTGAGCCCTGCTGCACTTCCTACTCAAGTGTCAGCTGAAAAAATACCCCATTTATTGCCATGGTTTAGACACCCCAGATGTTATTTCAGCTTTAGTGCCAGGCTTGCCCCCATGCCCCCTGCCTCTCAGCATTCCAGTTGGATCACAATGCCTCCCTGCCTTCCGAGCCAGGATCCCTGGAGGGATCCCAAGGAGGGATGCAGCCTGAGGAGCCTTGCTCCCTCAAACCCTCCAAGGCCCACAGATGCACGAGAGGAGAGCAGATGGATGGTCCCTGCCCTGCCAGGACCATAAGAGAGCACCCAGTGCTATGAGGGGACCAGCTCCAGGTGCAGCTGAACATGAAGAGCAGCTCATGCACGAAGGGAAGGAGCACTGAGTGGCAGGAACTCCAGTCAGGGTGGCTTTTGCACAACTCTGTGTTTTCAGTGAAGAGTTAAAAGTGTCCCATCCAGAGATATCTGAGGACATCCCATCCTGGGAGCAGAGTGCCCAGCTGGACTCACTGGCTGAGGTGAGCTCTTCTCAGTTTTTAACTGAGTGTGCCCTGTACCTGGGGGATAACCCTGAGCAAGATT
The DNA here is from genome assembly GCF_965178545.1 of Coloeus monedula. NCBI lineage: Eukaryota > Metazoa > Chordata > Aves > Passeriformes > Corvidae > Coloeus > Coloeus monedula. The sequence continues at coordinate 13,367,854 of NC_138793.1, forward strand.
CCCTGGAGACAGGTGGTGGGAAAAACACTGTTACTCAGCCTGATTTCCTGTCTTGGCTCTTCCCTCCACAAAGATGAATAAACCGAGTTGTCACAGCTGCAGAGCCAGAGAAGGAAACACCATCAGAATACCCGAGCCCCAACCAACAGGATCAGACAGGTTAAGCTGCTTCCCCCATGATGAGGGTCCTCACCCCATCAGCCAGGCAAAGAAAATTTGGGAGACACTTTGGAAGCTGCTTGTGCTGAATCCCTGCTCTGCAGAACACGACAGTCAGCAAGCAGGGGAGCTGTGGGCTCCTCTCCCCACAGCCCAGTTCGTCTTCTCCCAGCTCCCTCCCTTCCACAGCCTGCTTTTCCACAGCGTTCCTGCTGCGATCCTAAGGAAAGTGCTGGGAGGAAGCAGATATCCCTACCTGGGGACCTGCCCTTTGAAGGAACTTGACCATTTTGTGAGGATTTTCCTCTCCTACACACATTTCCCCTTCCTCCCCTCCACCCTCTCACTGACCCAAATTAATCCCAGCCCACGCCGGCACTGCTGCTCACATGTGGTTCCCATTTTTCTACAGGAAAACCCATCAAATCCTTCCAAGCAGCTCCAAGTATGGCTGGTCCTGGAGCAGCTCTGGTGGGTTATGACAGCAAACTCATTTCCAGGGCCTGGTGCACCCCAGCTCATCCAGCCCCTCCAGCTCAGTGGAGGAACCTCCTGTCCCTCCCTGGGGGTCCAGTCCCAGGAAGGAGCTGGCCAGGGCTGGCCCAGCTCCTGCTCTCCCAGCAGGGATAATCCTTAGACAGGGCAACCAGGCTCCTCCCTTGTGAAGGTCACACTGTTGGTGACTGCTGGTGCATTATGACTCTAGAGTCAACCTCTCCTCTAGGGGAAGCTGGGTTTTCCCCCTCTGGCTCCTGCTTCAAGGGGCTGGGGTATCAGAGAGCCCAGAATGATGTCCCAGAGCCTCAGTGAATTAAAACCTCGATAAGCACATGCTCCTGTGGGCTCGTGGAGCCCACTGTGTGATGTAAAAGAGGCAATTTGAGAGCTGGGGGTTTTTAGAGTTACAGTGGGGTTGCTGGCTTCCATCCAAAATTCCCATAGGAGCCTGAGGAGAGCCTGGAAGGCATTCACGGTGCAAGGCTGGGGCAGAGGGAGAATGCAGGAAAGCAGAGCCTGTTTACCACCACATCACTGTAACACTGTTCTGGATCTCCAGGCACGGGGTTTTACATGGCAAGTGGGGGAGAGGAGGTTTTGGGGAGCAGGGAGAGTTAAAGGGAGGCACAAAGGAATGGGCTGGAGATAAGCGAGGAGAAGCCCACTGACCTCTGTAAAACTGGGAATGTTCACCACCCTGCTCCATCACCCTGTGCCTGGCCAGGGCCTTGGGTGGGAGGGAGTCCCTCTTTCTGCTTTGCAAATGGGCAAAAAAAAAAAAAAAAAAACAACCTAAAAAGCTTTCTCCGGTTCCTCCTCTCAGCCAGGCACGAGGAGGGGGATGGCGAGTGCACAGTTCATTAAAGCCGGAGGGCAGGCGGCCAGCGAGCATCCTGGCAGGCAGAGCAGTGGATTTTCGCAGGCTCGCTGCCTCCCGACACAGAAGCTTCCCTTGTAGCACTCACAGCTGTTTGGATTTTACCCGAGTTCATATCACAGTTTATCAAAGAGGCTCCATTTTTTTTCCCCTTCTTTTTTTTTTGCACTTTTCTGAGTACAAGCCAAACGGTTCCCGCAAAAACAAACGCAGGTTTTGTTCTGCATTGCAGTGGCATGGAGGGTGGGAGAGAGGAAGAGGTGACACGTGTCCCCCCTCCAGCCCTGATTCACTTGCAGAGGGATTTTCAGGGCATGGGTTTGGCAATGGGAGCTGGAGGGGGCACAGTGGCATCAGCACATCCAAAGGAAGGAGCAGGAGTAGGTTCTGCATCCCAGCAATGGATGCCTCCAGATCATCAGGAGGTATTGGGATGTTCAGCCAAGGAAAATGTGTGTCCAGGGGAGCTCAAGAGTATCCAGGCCTGGGAGAAGAGGAGGATTTTGGTTAGCTCCAGCTCCTGAGTCTCTCCCAGCGAGGGGCTGAGAAGTGAGGACAGCACAGCAGGAGGAAAGGACAAGATTAGGGATGAGTTGGGAGCCAGGATGGGGCCGAGGGGACATTGGCTCACTGCAGTATAGTGGCATTCTGCAGTTGTGGCATCCTCTTATTACCAAAACAAACACCCACTGGCTCTGTACAGGATCCCCAGCGCATCCCTTGCTATCCAAATCTGCGGCTAAACCCCCATCCCACCCCCTCCCGACAGCCCTCACTGGGATGCTGGCAGGCAGCCCTTCCCTTCCCACTCTCCCAGACAGAAAGCACAGCCCTGGGAATGCCAGGCAGGCCAGTCAAAAGCGATTTAACATGCACCTCACTGCTGGCCTGCCAAGAGCATCGGATGGATGTCTGTGCTCCACACTCCTCCAGCCCTGTGCTCCCCTCCTCTGATTCCTCATCCTGGTTAGCAGGTTCAAACTCACTTTGCATCTTTTTCCCTATTTTTTGTGGAGAAACTGGTGTTGTACAGTCAGCCCCAGCCTCTCAGAGGCAAAAAAGCCCTGTCATGCCCAAAAACAGGGACTGGCCACCCCAGCCCCAAGGACATCATGCACAGCCCTTCATGCACCCAGTGTGACCTGCTAGTGCTTGTCCTCAGCTCTGCCCTCCTCATTATCCAGCTCTCCACTGGCCTCATCCCAGCAGGACTTTGAGACCTCAAGAACAGTCAGAATTTCCAGCCAGGTGAACTTTTCCCGTCTGCTGGAACTATAAATCTGTGGCCCCATCATGAGACTTGGGATTTTCCAGCTCTCCAGCTAATGCCATAAACTGGCTGAACAACCTTCTGTGTTCCAGCCTCTGTCTTCCAGAGTGGATGGAGAACCAACCAGCCCTCCTGGCCAGCCCCCACAGGGTTCAAGCATCGCCCCAAAGGCCAAGGGCCATCTCCAGTCAAATGGACAATCCCACCAGGTGCATCACATGGGAGGTGGTTGAAAAGTCATGCCAGGGCCTCTTCCAAGCAGCTTAACCTCAGAAAACACCTCGTGAGAAGGTGCCAGGCAGTGGGGAGGTTTGTTTAACAGCTCTATAAAACAAGCTGAGACAACCCCTGCATGCGGGCCCCTGCCTGGGGAGCAAAGTGCTGACTCAGGCATCCTCTCTGCCCCAGGGTGCCACTGCTCTGCGAGAAAATAGCCTTGCTGGGTTTAAGAGTTAAGCCCTGCACTTCAAAGCATCCACACATGACATGCATAGGGATGTCTCAGCCACTCAAGCACATCCCATACCCCAGAGGGTTCATTTGCTGTGGCAAGGTACATCAGCCATGAATGTCTGAGCTGTTCCATCTCAGAGAGCAGCAAAAAGCTGGCTGCTTTGGCGCTAGGCTTGACTCAGCCAGCTGAACCAGTTCCTGGAGCTCAGACTGACCCTGGGGACAGCACAGGAACTGCACAACCAGCTCTGGGGAGGTATAAGACGGGAGAAGACAGCTCCTTGCAAGGACAGCCAGCCCTATCCTCACACCATGCTCCAAGCAGCAACGCTGATGTCCATGCAGTAGGGCTTAACCTCTCCCTTAATCCCCCCATCCCACAGCGCTGGTACCAACCAACAGGCATTAAATCCAGCCTGTAAATCTCGGCGTGAGCTGAAAAGCTCGGTGCCGCTCTGCTGCCTGCCTCCTGAGCAGCCAAGCAGCTTTCCCTCCACAGGGCTCCTGCCCGGAGGACAGCCGTGCTGCTCCAAGGAGCCATGTGACGCGCTGGAAGCTCCTCCGCATTTTTCTGCTGCTCCAAGCCACCGTCGGGAGGTCAGCAGCTGAATGGGAATATTTGCTTCTAGCTTAGGGGCTCTGTAGAATCCAGGACAGCCACGTGCCAGCCAGGGCAATCAGCAAGAAGGGTGGAAGGCCTCAGATCTGCTTATCAAGGTGGGAGGTAACACTGATGGTCCTGCCTCTGACAACACTTTGGGAGCAACCTTTGAGTGCAAACATGCCTGGCTTGAGAGGAGAAGGCAGCACTTGGTATTCTTAGTCTTGAAGGCAGACTAATTTTTCTGGCTTCCAGCCTAAAAAAAGTCACAAGCGACAGTAAGAGAGAACTGACCCCCAAAGGAACCCAGTCAGCTGCAATGCAGAAAACTGATGCCAAGCCAAAAAAAAAATTTGGAAGAGATCATGGGAGCAGGTTTCCCTCCTTTCTCTAGGGGAGAGGGGTGGGACAGCATGAGACTCCGTGGGGCTCGTACCACTGGAATCCCCTCAGCACATCCTTTGCCCAGACATTCATGAGGCATTTAAACAGCTTTGAAGAGCCTTCTCCTGGATGTTGCTCTTCCCTTCTCTCAGATCATAGATGACAGAATATTCTGAGCTGAAAGGGACCCACAAGGATCAAGTGCTGGGGCTCAACTCGGCATGTGAGCTCTACCACACCCATAAGCTTTCTCTCTGTGAGGTCCCCTTGGATTGAGGGGATCCTAATCCTAAAGTCCTTGGCACAGATGAGGCATCACACCATGGTTTGATGGGCACTGGATCCCACTGGGGGAGGCAGCAAACCAATCCATCTCTTGGATGCACAAACAGCACTGGCAGAGGGACCAAGTGCCAGTGTTCAGTTATTCCCCAGCCTGGTGGTCACAGGCAAAGAAGAAGAAATTCTCTGGATACTTCCTTATGAATGATAGAAGTTTTTGGAGCTGTTTCCCTGTTATTTTGAAGGAAGTTGGTGTTGCCACTTAGCTCCAACCTGTCTTCTCTGGCAAAGCATCTCGAGATACCCACCTTGGGGCTGGGGTTACTGATGGTGAGACCACTTGTCCCAGCCCCTACCTCTGCCTGAGCCAGGCTTGGAGGATGACTTCTGCCAACGAGGGCTGCAGGTACTTCTCCCACCATCTCCTAGCATCAGACAGGCTCTGGAGCAGTTCTGTATGTCTTGGGGACCACAGATCCTTACACAGCAAGAGATGGTCCCATCTCCTGCAGAGATCACTGGTCAAAACCCACTTCCATCCCCAAGGATGTAACGTACCATAACCTCTGTCTCTGGGACTCTGAGGACATATCAGGAGAGTGACTAAAGTCCTTTCAGAGTCAGCAACCAAGCATGAACAAACTTGAGTTGGATTAGAAATAAACTACCTTTAATCGCAGACCCCCTATGTGACCTCATGGACCTTTGAATTTGCCCACCAGCAACGTGACAGGGAAAACTGCTGTGCTGTGCTTGAATAGAACCCCTGTCTCCCATTTCCCTTTCCTGTGAACACTAATCCTTCAGCTGGAAATCATTGCCTAAACGTAACAAGCCTATTTTCCTTCCCTGCTTCACTGTTCCCAGACCAGCCTGGGAAAGAGGCAGCAGTGGTCCTGGACCACACTTTAGCAGACCCTGTCCCAGTCTCTCAAGCATCCCCCTTGTGCTCTCCAGCGCAGGATGAAACATCACCAGCATCTCTCAAGTCAAACATGAGGCCGGCTTCTCACCCTGCTGTGCGAAACAGCTGAGCTGGCTTGTGGATAGGGGAGGGATGTAACGTGGGAACGCGCATACGGCTTCAATTTGAAAAGTGGCTAAAAATAGCTCCACGAGGCTCCCACGTTCACTGAGTCTCTCCAGCAAGAGACCAATCTTTGCCAGAGAGTCCTGTAGAAGTTTTTCTCCTCTTTTCTCATCTTGCTTTTTCTGGAAGCAGCAGAAATGTAGTTTACACCAGTCCTCTACCCACCATCAGTAGGTTTCAGAGTTAATCGCTGGTACCTGAGGGCACGGCTCACCCTTCCAGAACCACCACTTTGGCTCCAGTACTGCATCTACCCCACATGAGCAACAACGTGACTTGACAAAGGACAGAGTCATCTATTTTTTTTTTTTTTTTTTTGCTTTACCAGATTTTTTGGGGCATGAGTCACTGTAAAAAGCCTCGGCTTGCTGAGCTGCTGTGAGCCGGTCCCACCGCACCTCTGGCTGGCTGCTGGGAAAGCTGGGCCTGCCAGGCAAAGCTCATCCTGCCAGAGCTGGAGGGAAAAGTTGGAGGTGGCCATGGTACAGGAGAGGTTTTAAATGGGACCCTGCCCAGGCTCACTGTCATTCTGGTCACCCTGCTTCCCTAATACACTATGGGGCCACTTCCCTGCTAAGAGTGGCTTATCCTAGGGGCTGTGCAACTGGGGAGAGGACAGTGGACACTGTGAGTGGGATATTGTCTCTGGGATGAATCCACACTTGGGCAAAAATTGCTGCCTAAGCAGGTACAACTCCACACCCAGCTCAGCTTAGCAAATTTTGGGAGCTCTGCATGCTGTATTTTCCCACTGCAGTGGTGGGACCCCCTCATCAATACCTGGCACACCCCTGTGCCTTTGGAGAGGTGGCTCTCTTTTCCCACAGAAGCATGGCTTGTATCTCATGCTCTCCCCCTGCTCATTTGATGCCACATCCCTGAAAGCAAGGGAGGAAAACCCAGAGTCCTGCCAGCTGCTTCCACGAACCTCCTCACGGATTCCTCCACTTCGCCTCGACCATTAACCTTGTTATTTCCCAGCGAGCTGAGGAATGGATATCCCTTGCCCCAGATTACATTGCATTAAAGATGACTCCCTGCCAGCTGCCACGACACTTGGCATTCCAACATTCACAACATTTGGCTCTCCAGCCTCCGCCGCAGCTCCTTACAAAGCTGAAGCAAACCCTACCAACTCTATGCATTGTAACACATGGCTTTGGATGGGTGAGCATCTCGCCAAGCTGGCTGGAGGGATTCACTTGGCTTGGCACTCCAAGTGCAAGCCTGTCTTCATGCTCCGGCTGGTCGAGTTGTTTCTCAACGAAACAGGCTCTGACAACACTGTTTAATGAGGAGCCACTTTGCCTCTGGGGATGGGAGAGAGAAATATGGTGCCTTGACATGTGAAAGGCAAATCCTGTTTGCTCCAAAACCGTTTGTTGGAGAGCGAGGGAAGCTTGAGGAAATGGTTTTGGCTCTGAGTGAATGTAGTACTTGGGCTTCTTAACCCTGCTACCCCTGTCCCACCTGTCCCAGGGGTGCTCAGGGGCTTCAGTGAGGCTGGTGGCATGCTCTGACCTGATGATGAAGGCTCCTCTGGTCTCCAGGAGTTTCCGTTCACTGCTGAAGCGCTTGAGCAGGTTGATCATGAACTTGTAGAAGTAGGAGTTCATGGTGGGGGTGGAGGGTGAGCACTCCAGGCCTTTTGTACCTGAGGAGGCAAGGGGAGAGCAAATTAAGAGCTGCCAGAGCCCTGCTGCCAAAGCCTCGATGAGAGAGCAGACACCCAAAACATGGCCACAGCACTGAGGAGGGCAGGGGCATGGAAAGATTTTCAAGCCTCATATAACCACATCTGGCTGGTCCTAGCAGAGCCAGCCCTGTCTCAGCTCTCTCCAGCCCAGGGGAAAGCATCTTAGGGTGGTTAAAGCCCTGGAAGCAGCACCTGGGGGTAAAATGGGATTTTTGGGAGCTCATCCCAGAGCTATTCAGCTTCAGTAGCTGGTAGAAGAAGGGGTACCTGAGGCTCTAAATTGAGCCAATCCCATCTCCTCAGACATGGCATGTACACTCATCCCAAAACCACCAGATTGCTGGTGAGTTGAAGAGCCTGTAATCCAACCCCATAAGCCATAGATGTCCTGAGCCCAGTGTGCATGTAGGGGCAGACACACACATTCAGCCCCAGGTCACGGCATGGACACCGATTTACACTCGGTGATGTGATTTTCCCTGGGCAGAAGCCACTTGGTGCAATAGTGTCACACACAGTGTGCCCCAGGGCTAGCATAAAGTACTGGTCAAACCACAGCAGAACTCCAGGCTCAGGGGTTGTCCCGGCCTGAGACTCTTGGCAGGGAGGGCAGGGAAAGGGGCAGCTCCCAGCTCAGGGAAATATTCCTTCCACACACAAGAGCAGGGAGCTGGCAGGTAAAGATTGCTTTTCCCACAGTGAAACCCCAGGGGAGATGGTTTATTTAGCAGGACAGCGCTCAAAGCAAATGTTTGGAGAGAGCATTTCAAAGGCGACTTTGCAACAAGGGGAGCTCTCTCCCTTAATTTCTCCTTTGGAAAGGCCATGTCTAACTGCGGTAAGGAGGAAAGCCAGCACACACGAGCACCCCAAGGCTATTCCCCATCCACTACTTTGATCAGATAACCGAAGGAAACCTAAGCAGTTTGATTTATGGATGTTGTCTGCTTCTACGGACACTCAGTGGAGCATGGAGCAGCCAATTAAAGATGCAATTAAGCTGCCAAAGCCCAGGAAAGCTGATGGAAAAGCTGCTGGTCTGTTTTCCACCCTGCCTCTCCCAGTGATACACAAGAGATACACTCAGGACAGCTTCCCCAGCTTTGGATTTAGCATCTAAGAGAACATATAGAGCCAAAGAAAAAGGAAAATGAAATACGAGGTCATCCTGACCAGAACCTGGTGTCCTCTTCCTGCTGGAGCTGTGTGTTCACCCACCCCTTGGTATATCTGTAACCCAAATCAGGCTTTGAAGCAGGCAGCACCCCGAGCACAAGTGTTCACCATCGCATCATGTTTCCCCTAAGCTGCAGGGAAGATGATCTGGGCAAAAGAAAAAAAAAAAAAAAAGAAGGATCCAGCCGAGCCAATGTGCTCCAAAACAAAGGTGTGTTTGTTCGAAGGCAGGGAGTACCCGGCGTGAAAATACAGCCGTGCCCCACGTGTCGTCCCTACAGCTGCTCAGCACTACTCAAAAGGGAGCAGAGACAGTGTGGAGGTGACAGGGGGCAGCTCTGCCTTCCTGCTGTGCCTGCCTGCAGCTTAGCCTCATACCTCCCAGCAGAGCCTGGGAAGGCAGGTGAAGACCAAGCAGAAACTGTCTTTTAAAGCTGCAAAAATGATATTTTTGCCTGTTTTCTCAGTAATGCCGAGGCACCCAAACCTGGTTGCGCTGCAACATGAGCTAGCAGCAGGTAGGACATCCAACTTTCATCCCCACCAGCTAACAATGCTCCAGTGCTGTAGTTTGTCTGGGGGGAAGGTCTGATCTTGGAGTTTCTCCCTTCTCAAGACCCCAAAAATAGTCTCTCTGAGCCCCACAGCAGCATGGACAGCACTGCTGCCCAGTGTTCCCTTCACAAGTCAAAGCCAGCTTTGTACCTCGCTGCCATCCCGCCTGCCTTCCAGCCAAACATTACATATCCTAGAACACATCCCAAAGGAAACAGGAGAAGGCAGCAGTTTTTCTCCTCCCTGGCAGGACCACACTTCTGCTGTGCACACGACAAAGCCCAGGAGCTGTATGGCTGCAAAACCGACCAGCCAGAAGCACCCTCAGATACGTGCTCTGAAGTGGTGCAGCATCTGCTGCATCTTCAGCTGGAGACTGGGAACGACCTGCTGGATCAGCTGAGTATCCAAAAGTCAGAATTGCCTTGGAGATTCCAGCTACAGTCTTAAGGAGCTTCAGTACTGCTGTTTTCTTCCACTGACTGGTTCCTGAACCTCAGACCCTTCTGCCCAGCCTGGGAGCAAGGAAGGACAGGGATACAGAGACGGTAAAAACAAGTCTGTGCTCTGTTTTTCTTAGGAGAGGAAAGCATATGAGTATGCCCACTCCAGGGAGCCTCTTCACCATCCTTTGCCTCTAGGAGTACTGAGATTGAACTTCAGAGGGATCATTTCTCCATCCCTTGCCCACATAGTGCACAGCAGCTATGCCTGCATGTCCCTAAGGAAGGTTTCCACTGTGGCACACCATGCCAGAGCAACCCTGCCAGTGCTCTCTAGGGGTAATGCTGGGAGTGAGAAACCAGTGTGTAGGAGTCTGCCAGGCTGCAAAAGGCTCAACCAAACCTCAGATGGAGTTTAAACAGGCAATACTTCTTCCAAGCAGGAAAAGCCGTTGTTTTCCAAAGCCTCCCAATCCTCCAAACTTCCTGTTTGCTCTGTTTACAGGATGTCTAGGAAGTGGCTGGCACCTTGTATGCCATGGTGTAACCCTTCCTGGCGTAGCCTGGAGCTCAGCTCGCTGCCCCGCGGGTTACAGCTCAGCACAGTGGCATTCCCAGCTTGACAGAACTGTAGGAGCAGCTTGTCAAGTGTTTCTCTGAAGCACGAGAGACAAGCAGGAAGAAGTGTTAAGAAAACTGTGGCATAATTAATTGAAGCTTGCACCTCTCCCCCTTTCCCTGAAGCAAGATTTTGCAGATCTGTAACCTGGCAGATCTGCTGTTAACGTAGCCAGGGCTGGTGGCACGTCACGGCTCTGCTGCTTTTTTAAAAATTTTTTTAATCTGGCATGGAGGAGGAAGCTGGAAGAAGAAAGATCTCTGCTCAAAGGAATGATGAAATTCAGTCCAGATATTCACCAGAATAGGAACAAATGGGAATTTTGGGCTCAGAGGAACATCAGAACAGTGAAACATGATGAAAAGCATGTGGGAATTGCAGCTCCATGGCTGCAGTGAGTCCCCACCAACCTGGGCCCTTACCATTGAATCACAGAAGGGCCCTTAAAGCTCATCTAGTTCCAACCCTCCTGCCATGGGCAGGGACACTTTCCGCTACATGAGGTTGCTCAGAGCTCCATCCAATCTGGCCTTGAACACTTCCACAGATGGGGCAGCCACAGCTTCTCTTGGCAGCCTGTGCTAGTAACTCACAGTAAAGAATTTCTTCCTAATATCTAAGCTAAACATATCCTCTGTCAGTTTTACACCATTATCCCTTGTCCTATCAATGACTACAGCGACCTCCCGCAGCCCAGGACGCCGGGCTAACAAATCCTTTCCCTGGATTCCCTTCACAGACTGGGGTAGAGCCAGGGACATGAGCGGGCTTCTCGGATCACCTAAGTCAATACCAACATCTGTTCCCCCCATCCATGGGTGCCAGCTCGAGTGGAGCACAGCAAATGTCTGCAAACCCCCCGTGCATCCCGGAGTGCTCACCAGCGGCTCATGCTGTTCCCATCGCTTGCGTGGCCACGCTATAAATCAACCGAGACAGGCAATTAGGGATCTATATTAAGGCCCTTATAAATATATATTGTACATCACCCTGGAACATTGAGGCTGTCTGGCTGCTTGATGGGCTGAGCTGTGTCGAGAACTACAGTATCCAAAGTGTCCCCACATTGCTCCGGGTGAGCCTGGCAGACTCTGACATGAACTTGGATTTTTCTACCTCAGCCACAAAGTGCTGAACTTCACTCTGGCATAAAACATAACTTCGATTAATTTACTATAATTGGTTTCAAACCAGTCTTAATTAAAACCAGTGTGGACTTGCTTAACTCCATTGAAACCAAATTGGAATAAGATTGGAGCAGAATTGATTCCTTTCTGAAGAGAGCTAAAGCTGGGTAAGCTGGTTAAAGAGTATCCACAAGGGTATTTGCGGTGGTTTAGCTAAAATGATTTACCGCAATCTCTAATTGAAGCAATTTCAGCTCGGATATAGGCAGGGTAAGCTAAGAGTTGGCGAGGACAAGCATCCTTCCCACCCGAGTGCTTTCCCCAAGGCGTCATGTTTCCAGCTCAGCCCAGAGAATGATCTCCCTCAGCTCCTCTGAGAGAAACAGGGATAAACCCGGCGGCAGCCGGAGCTGGTCCGTGAGCCTTCAACCCGCCCGAGCGCCAGCGGCGTGGGAGTCGGCACTGCCAGATGGTGCTCTGCGAAACCCCGGGCAGCGACGTGGGAATCTGTGCGGCGTCTCCCCCCGGCAGCCTTCCCCAGGATGTTTTGAATTTTAGCTTTTGCAAACACGGAGTGGCGAAGCCTCGCGGAGCAGGATAAAAATAGAGCCGTAAAAAAGGCAAATCCTCCCCTCCTCCTCCCAGAAAGCCGGCGCAGGGCGTAGCTGGAAACAGATGTGAACATGTCGGCAGCTCAGCTGGGCTCTGGAAAACCTCCACTCTCCCCTCTCCAGAGCACAGGATGCTGCTGGGGAAATAAACCCATCAAAATTCTGGATTGCACAGGCAGGGGCTGTGCTCAGCCTGGTTTTGCCTGGGCACACATAGATGTTTCCCCCTTTCTACCTGGCTAAAGAGCCATGGGTTTGTAATTCCCATGACTACAGCGTATCAGCAGAAAGGGGGTCCCAGATGGGTTGGGGTACATATTTTGATGCCATATGAAGCTTTTGCTGCCCCTGGTTCCCCCCACTTGATGCAGAGTCTGTTCTCATGGCTGCCTTAGAGGAAGGCAGCAGGCAATGATAATCCTGATGGTTTTCCTAGGAAGGTTAGCAGTCAACTACTGCCTCATTTTTCTTTGCTAAGGTAAATCAATAAGCAAAACTGCAGCAGGGGTATAGCTCAGCCATTGTTCTGGAGCACAAAGTACACCCAGCAGAGCTGCAAACCAGGAATGGTTAAGCTTCATGGTGAGCTTAGAGTGGATTGAGGCTCCTGCATGGAAACGTGAAGCATACAGAAGATAACCTGTAGGAATGAGCAGCAGTGGGCTTTGCTGGGCCATTTCCACACCAATACTCTCATTCTGATAGTTTGTTTTTCACTTCATTCCTCACCTCACCCTCCAAATTCCTCACAACATCTTGGGAAAACTGAGGCAGCCCAGCAAAGTAACTCCATGGGAGGGCTTGGCTAGGAGTGATTTATCTACACCATCAACTTCTCCTTTGTCCACCACAACAGATCAGTAATCCCAGCTGTTTTTTGGGAATCCCCAGGCTTTCTGGCTGGCTGTATGCTGTGACCATCTCAGGAGGGATGGATACCTGGAGGCACGCCAGGCGAGTTAATGCTACATCTGGATGGTCTCTCCTGGGGTTTTCCATGGCATCCCAGCTCCGCTATTACACTCTAATATCCAGGAAAAGAAACAGATCACCCTTTCCTTCAAATTCCTCTCCTCCCCAAGAGACAGAAGAATGTTTTTGACAGTCAATTCTGCACAGCTTCATGCTAGTAGGGAAAGAGATGCCACAGCCACCAATCATCAGGAACCAGACCACTGAGCTTGGAGCACTCAGAACAGCCCTCTTTTCTCTTGCCTGCTTGGCTCCTCTGCTCCCTGCTGTCACACTCCTGATCCTGCAAAAACTGCTGGAAGCTGGCTCCTTTGAGAGCAAGTGATTGGTGGTGTGATGTCGGCTGCCTCATTGCCTTTTGTTGGGAGGATGAGTAAGGAGGGGTTTAACTTTTATCCTTCTCTAACACTGGAAATAGCAGTTTAGCAAATCTGAGCCATCTGACAAGGGGCCACCTTCTCTTTTCTACCTGTCATGGACCTCCTGCACCCTACAGACTCTCACCTGATGTTTGCAGAGGCTGCCCTAACATTTTCCAGACTGTATGGAGGTGGGACCTTGTCACACACTGCTACTTCTGCAAATCTATGATTACACAAATGAAGCAATGGACAACAAAAAGGGAGTGGTTTGGCTGACTGAGAATAAAACTCCCCCCAAGATACATCAAAAGCAAACCCCTAACACAGAATATCTCCACTCTGGAGCGTTGCACGTTCTCCAGGGGGGATACAGCAAGATTGAACTCAACAGACTACATTTCTCAGGGACTTCTAGCAGTCTCCTCCAGAGTAATCCACTGATTCCTGGGATATCCATGGTTTGCCAGTGGAAACCAATGACCTCAGGCACATTAGTGCATCCACATATAGTCAGACTCCTGGTAAACATCCTATAGCATGAGGAGCTCAGAGGGTACAGCGCTGTCCCCACCATCTCCGGCAGGAAGCCAGGCAGGAGAGACCGGACCAAGCTGGAGAGGAAACAAAGGGCTGTAACTGCTTCACCTTACAAAGCTGTGCAGATAGGAAGGAAGAGATGTGTTCGAGAGTTACCCTGTGCAAGGCAGCAGCTGGTCTGGCATCCTTTTGGAATGAGCTTTTGTCTCTCCTGCAGAGCAGAGCTGTATACCAGGCTGGAGGGCTTGCACCTACGATATCATGGAATGGTTTGGGTTGGAAGGGACATTTAAAGGCCATCTAGTCCAACCCCCTTGCCATGGGCAGGGACACCTCCCACTAGACCGGGTTGCTCAGAGCCCCATCCAACCTGGCCTTGAACACTTCCAGGAATAGTACACCCACATCTTCTCTGGGCAACCTCTTCCAGTGCCCTGCCATCCTCACAATGAAGAATTTCTTCCTAATACCTAACCTAAACTATTCTCCTTAAGCTTGAAGCCATTCCCCCTTGTCCTGTCACTCTGTGCCTTGTCCAAAGTCCTCCAGTTTTTCTGAAGCCCTTTAAGGCACTGGAAGAGGCTCTAAGGTCTCCCTGGAACCTTCTCCAGGCTGAACAACCTCAACTCCCAGTCCGTCTCCTTAGTAGAGGTACTTCAGCCTCTGATCATCTCTGTGACCTCCTCTGGACTTGCTATGACCGATCCATGTCCTTCCAGTGCTGAGGACCCCAGATCTGGATGTAGTCATCCAGATGGGGTCTCACCAGAGCGGAGAAAAGGTGCAGAATCACCTCCCTTGACCCACTGACCTTGGTGACAATCACTCTTGGGTCATCTGCTACTTGTCTCAACTTCTACACGGTTGGAATAAACACTCCTAAAGCAAAGCAGGCAGCTGGATTCCCATTGTACTGACCAGACTGGCATTGCACCATCACTCCAAAGACCAGGGAGCTCTCAGGCACAGTCCTGCAGCCCTTGTTCCTGGAAAAGTGGGCAGAAAGCACCAAGGAAGCATTCCTGGAGGCCAGCACCAGCCTCCCTCTCCCAGGGCAGTCAGAGCAGGTCGGGAGGAGATGTTGGGTCTCCCAGGCAGTGCTGAGCTGGGCTGGCCCCAGCTCATTGTGCTTGGAGAAGGCGTCGAGGGCAGCTGACCTTACGTAACCGGAGAACAAAGCGGCTAAATAAAAACTGGAGCTGGGAACGGGCTGCGGAAGTGGGACACGGCTTTCCTGACTAATCAACCAGCATCTGAAGGAAACCAAACTCAATGGCAGGGAAACAACTGCATAAACACATCCCGAGGGAAGAAAGGGAGAGAGAGGAAACGTGGGGAAGACCATGGGGGCACTGGCCCCTTCCACCTCCACTCCTGCCCTTACTTGCTTGGCTGGCAAAGCCTGGAGTGTCAAGACAGAGAGCACAGCAGGGAATCTGCCACGAGCTCAAGGATTTCAAAGGGTGACCTTGCTCGTTTACCTGCAAAGCCACCAACTGCACATTTAGAAGGGCCTCAGGGATAGGAGAGGATTGGGGCTGGGATGGATCAGCAGCTTCCCTCCCACTGCTGGCTTCAATGGCAACTCAGTCTGAAGTGGATGAAGACAATGGAGAGATTTTACCCTGGGGAAAAGTGCTGGAACCCTGCAGTCCCCACTCTGATGGGGGAACAGCATCCATGCTACTGCCAATACAGCACTGAACCACAGCACCCTAGGGAACCATCCCATACATCCCAGTACGAAACCAGTGACTCCAGAAAGGGATACACCTTCTCTTTGGTGCCAGCATGATTTTTGTGTGGGAAGGGCAGAGTTTTGGCTCACTTGCTCTCACCATTTGGGACCACGCTCACACATGGGGATTTTGACTGCCCACTGTCCTGCTCCAAAAAGCTCTCCCTTCAAGCAATCCTCTGACAAAAGGAGTATTTTTCAGGAGCCTCTGATATTCCAGGCATAATCCAGGAAGGTCCTGGCCCAGTTGTGACCCTCAATTTCCCTGAGGGAACTCCCCAGCAGCCCATCTAGTCTCAGCCTTGGGTGGTCAAAGCCAGACAGGACTGGGGCCATGATAAACGTCCAAACCCAATGAACCAGCTCCTTTTTCCCTCCCCAAAAACATCTGCCTTTGGTTAAAAGCCAATGACCCAGCAAAGCTCAGCCCCAAATAAATTCTTAAGGAACATATTTCTGGTGCATTATAAGGAAGAGGAAAATAGGTGAGGAAGCCAGAGCCCATTAGGACCTGTGTGGGGGCAAGTTGTCCCACCCTGGGGCAACAGGAGCTCCAGCTCCAGCAGATCTACTCCAGGAAGGGAGAGCCACACTCTTTTTAAAGGTTACACTTAAGGAAGTAAAGCCAGGTTGCTCTTCCAGATAGCTAACAGGGGCCACGGCAGTCGTTAGGATCCACGCCATCCAGCCTGCTATTTTTAGATCATCCAGAAGGAAGGAAACCTCAGACAACCATCAGTGTGAGCTGAACTGCAGCTCCTCAGCTGCTTGGCCAGCGCTGCAGGAGCCGCTCCACCCAGGCAGTCTCACTTCTGACAGTGGGAGGATGGATGAGACTTGCAGAGGGCTTGGGGAGGTCACCAGCTCTGCAGCCCTCACCTCTCCATTGCAGAGATAAAGCTGCCAGCAGGAAACAGGTAGATCCACAAAAAATATCTGACCCTGAACAGCCCAAGACTTGAGCTGGTTGCTGGCGCAGACATTTATAAGACCAGGGAGGGGTGAGTGATCCAGGACCTTTGGAGAAAACAAAGCCTGGGGATGGGAAAGCAAAGCCTCCCTCTCTGGTGGTGATTTTGCAAGGCCCTGTGGCTGCATCCTGTGCAGGGAGAGGCAGACTTGGCTCAGTGCTCGGGTTGCAATCCAAAGCTCACATGAAACGTGCTTTTGGCTGGGATGACCTGGCCTGGGGAGTACAGCTGGGAGGCCCTTAAATAGCAGCAGTGGAGGAGAAGGAGCAGCCAAGCAACTGTAAAGGATGAACCACAGACAAGGGAAGGTGGAAAAAATTTCCCCATGTGCTGGGATAATTAATGAAAGGTTGGTTTTCTTTTTTTTATCTCTCAAGTCTCCAGAAAATAGGATCACCCCTCTTCATCTCTCTCCTGAGGTTTTGCCAGACACTCAGAGCAACATAGCAGTTCATAGCCAGTGTGGGCAGCCTGGCACAGGAATCCCTCTGCAGATCTGGGGATGTTTTGGAGAGCTGGGATTGCAGCCAGCATCCCATCCTGCACTGATTCTAGGCCTCTGAGGGCTTTTACAAGGAGAAAAGAGGCTGGAACCCAAGGTCCCATAAAAAATAGGACAATAATGACATCCCTCCACACTGGCCTCTGGAGCATCCTGCTGCTAAACGAAGCCCCAAATCCCCAAAACGCAAACTAGGGGAAAGAGCAGTAAAAATAAAAGAAGCGCCCTGGTCTGCGGCATGGCAGACTCGATCCCCAAACTATGCTGGGTGGGGATGAAGACGTTGATTTATTACTGTAAAAGAAGCTTCTCCTTTGCCTGAGCAAACCTGACTCGTGCCATGGAACACGGAGAGAGCCCAGGAGTGGGGAGGCACGGAGCTGTGGCACAGGGGCACTCACTGGAGGAGCTCAGCTGGCCAGCCCTGGCTGGGACGTGGAGCTCCACTGGGCCAGGTCGCGCATCGGAGCCATCGGAGGGACCGTGACCCTCCTCTGTCTGTCCTGCTGGGGAAGAAGCGATCTCAGCCAGCAATTCCAGGTCCTTCAGGATAACCTGCGGAGACAGGGATGGTGCAGGGTGAGCACACACAGGGGCAGATGGCTCGGTGAGCTTTTCTTTCCAAATCCACATACAGAGAGGGTTGAGGTGGGAAGCAAATACCAAATCCCAGCACACTGAGAAAGGTGTAAGTAAAAGAGGGCTACCTACAAAACTCCAAGTCGAAATTACACAACCAGGAATAGGGCTTGCTTTCCTCTTGTTCCACTTTGGGGAGGTCTGGGTTTTGCTTCCCCTTCATAACCACAGATTTGGGACAATACCAGCAAGAGCACAGGGATGTTCTGGGGGTAAACATCGGCCAGCTCCCCTCTGCAAGGCAGCATCCCAGGGAAGGCTCAGCTCAGGATGTCAGGGCAGAGCTGCCACTCAGATATCATAGTTCTTTCTTTCCAGAAGTCACCAAATCAGTCTATATATAGCATTTCTGCAGAAGTTATTACCGGGTGGGTTTTTTTCCATCCTCAACCCTTCTCAAATCTCAGGCTATTTTGGGTCCCCCTTCATTCAAATGTCCTTGGGTCAAGATGTTTCATCAGCCATCCCTGGTGCTCTAAGTGCAGCGGGGCTGTGCAGGGCAAAAAGGCTGCCAAAAAGGGTCGACTGCCACGTCTTTACTCCTCAACATCTGGCAGAGCACATCCCCAACCACCCATTGCCCACCAGCACAGTATCCCAGGCTTTCCCTGTGTTCTCACAATGCATCTTTCTGAGGAGCTGCAGTTATATAGGAGTTTTAGTTTCTGAGCTAACATAGAAAACCCCTCCCCCTGGAAAAACAAAAAGCCAATTATGATTTTTTTTTTTTTATCATGCTAGAAAACACAGCCCCTGAAAATCAGGAAGAGGAGCTCCTGGGTTTTTCTTTTGCACAGATATCTTAAGCTGAGTGAATCTTTGGGGCTTTTTTTTTGTAATTAAGGCTGATTTTCAAGCCCCCAGGAGCCATGGAGCAGGCAGTGTGCTGTCCAGGCTGTGTATGGCGTAGAGGCAGTGGTGAGGAAGCAGCCTGCTACGGGGACCACAGGGCTCCAGCATGCTTGGGAAGACCCTCTGCCTATAAACATGATTAAGTCTCAACCCACAGCTCCCAAGAGCAGCTGAAAGGCAGGGAAAAAAAATAAGACAACAACTTCTACTGCTGTCCCTGAAGAATATGGCACCTCCATGATGCTGTCAAGGCTGGGAGCTCATTGCCAGCATGGGAGGACCCTGCCATCATCAGCCTTCATCCTCTTCCAGGGAGAGGCCTCTGTGGTCCTGGCAGAGGGAAGACTTTGGTCCTCCCTCCCTGCCTGGATTTCAAGCATCTGTGGCTCAGACAGAGTGGTGCTGGCTGTGTTTAATTTCAAGTGCAGGACGCCCCTGAGCAGAGCTCAGGATGCCTGGTCTCCTGAAGCCCTGTGTAGATTCTCTAGTGGCTAATCATGTGACTCAGCTGAACTTGCAGTCTTTGAACAGGCACCAACTTGGGTCTCAGGCTCTCGCAGTGGGGAAATAACACCCACAAAGGTTTCCAAGTCATGTTGGCTGAAACTGGCAAAGGAACTCAGGGCTTGGCTACTGGGGTTGGCAGGCAGGCAAGAGCCAGGGCTCTCATTCATGTGGTGCATTTTGCCAAACCCAACACAGCCAGGAGCTGAGGCCATATGTGGTTCATGTACAGCATGACCTAGCCACTTGTGACTAGCTCCCTGCTGCCCCAGTGCCCCCACCCAGCCACATCATCCAGCTTAGTCTTCACCAGCAGCTCCCACAGTTTGAGGAAACATGACCAAGCCCCCAGGCTGGGCAAAAACCAACCCTGCTGCCTCTCAAAGCTTTTAAGAGTCATTACTTGAGGTCAGATCCTTAACCCAGAGCCTCATCTCTGAGATGCTGTTGGGATCAGGATGCTCCAGCCAGAGTAGCCAGGGCAGCAGTGACCAGCACCACTGCAAGGTATGCATGGACCTCTTGAGCTTTGCAGAGGTTAAGGGTTATCCCCCCCATGTAGGTTACAGGCAGGAGGTGGAAAAAGCAGCATAGGCTGAATTTTGCAACTAAAAAACATGGAGGAAATAACAAGCAGGAGGGGTCAGCACATGAGCACTGGGAGTAAGAGCAGGCAGCTGCAAAGACATGGGGTTTTCCAGCCATGGGAAAGAGGCAGGAAGCTCCAGCTCCCGCTGCCTCTTCCCCGCATGCTCCGGAGTGGGTTCCCAGCTGGGGACAGAGGAAAGGCAGGAGTGCTTGGTATGCACTGCACATCCCTGTGCTAAGCAAAGCTGGAGCTGGCGGCTGGCTTTGTGCAAGCCAGGAGGCTGTAAGAAAGCAATATCCTGCCATTGCCATGGCAACGACCGGCTGCGCCAGGAGCGAGCTGGTCCCATCCGTCAGGAACCCAGTGGCCGTCAGACCTGACAGCGCTGGAGCACGAGGGCCAGAGCCCTTCTCAGCTGCCAGGCGAAGGTGTGATCCTGACAGCCGGCCTGGAGGATCAACCCCCAAGGGCGTTTTCCCAGTCCCAAGGGGATTTCTGGGAAGGTTTTCCAGTGGTGATGAGACCTAGGAGTGTTCCCTGCTCTGGGCAAATGTGCGCCTGGTTAGTGTAAATAGGAAAAGCAGCAACATGATGGATGGGGAGACCTGTCCAATGTCTCAAGCCATTCCCAGCACAGGGCTAAAGAGCAGCACGTAAAAGGACAAGCTCTGGGTGGCCAGGGAATGAGAAGCAGGTTTTCAGACAGTTATAAATAAGCAGCTATTTCTCCTCTCTGAGAATAGGCAAGATTTCTCCCTGCATTGCCTCCAGAGCATGGATTTTGAGGGCACACACAACTGTCAGCTTCTCCAGATCTAGGTCAGGTTAATTTGCCGCTTGTTCTGGTTGAACGGAGCCGAGACCAGCTCTGCTGGCAGAGCCTCGGGGGGAAGGCAGCCCCCGGATGGAGTGTGCCGGACAGGATGCACCTCCCTGGGTGTGCAAAGCAGCGCCTTGGTGCTCCTGGAGGAGGGGGGGCATTTGCCTCTGGTCAGAACACAGGGCTGGCCCCAGCCCATGGCAGAGGAAGGGGAAGTGACCCCAGATGTGCTGCAGACCCCTGGGAGTGAGATTTAGCATCCCACAGCACATGATGACTACCAAGACACCAGAGCAGGCTGCAACAGCAGCTCCTGGGGCACATGCAGTGGCAAGGATACGGACTAGCTCCTCCTTGCTGGTATTTACAGATAAGCTGGGAAAAAAAAAAAAATTAAAATGCCTTTGTGCAGCAGAGAGATGCTCCTGGGCGGCCTTGGATGTCCTAGTGAACATCTAGCATGCCCTGGGCAATGAAATGGGGCACTCAACATCAGGTTATTCTTGCCAAGGAGAAGATGGGAATTCAGCTGAAGCAAGATGCTACCAAGACAGAAAACAAGAACATCAAGGGCAGCAAAGCACTTCTTCAAAGGGGCCCAAGAGTCCGTGAGCCTGTGGAAAACCCTATGGCATTTCCAGGATAGGCAAGGCAGGTGGTGGAGAGACCCAGTGGTAATGAGGAAAAGCCAAGGGTGCTGCTGGGTGCTTCCTCCTTCTCCGCAACACAAACACAGCCCCTTTTGTTTTATATTTTTCCTCATTCCAATGCTTTAAGCCATAGCCAGGGAAGGAGGTGAGCATGGGCAGGCAGTCCTGGAGCCAGGAGTGGCCAGGAGCGAGGCTGGCCGAGCCCCAGACACACACAGTGTGAAAAGCAAACTTGTGTCCTCCCTGTCTCCACCAGCTTTAAAGACAGAAAAAGAAAAGAAAACCCACAATTAATCTTCCCACACCAATTTAACCAAACCTCTTTTCAGGTCCCCGACACAGCAACTTTTATCCTCTGATCTTGCCAAGATCTATTTTTTATGCCTTCCCAGGAGAGGATGGGGAACAGAGGGAAGGCAGAAGGCCTGGAGGCTTCTCCTCTCCTCCCCAGGGCAAATTTTGCCAGGTCATGCTGACACATGCTCACAGCACTAGCAAATACAGCTGGCAGTGGGGAATGCACTTGGTAGTAGAGTCACAGCCATCCCAAAACAAGCTGGAACCTGAAAACTCCCTGTCCACTCTCCCACTTTTGTAAATCCCCAAGCTGTCCCTGCTGCTGGGGGTGTGAGGGCCAGGCCTGCAGCACCCAACACTGCCACAGCTCAGAGCACCTCTTTAAATGTGTTTAATTAGTGCACAGGGAGCTTAACATGCCACCTGATGCCACTCAGGGCAGGATGCCAAGAAGGTATTTCATAGAATCCCAGATTTGCTGAGTTGGAAGAGACCCACAAGGATCATCAAGTAATGGAATTCTTAAGGTTGAAAAATCCCTCTAAGGTCACTGAGTCCAGCCACTGTGCTAACAACTAAGCCATGTCCAAGTGCCACAAGTGCTATTTCTTCATGTATTGAAGGGCAAGGTCCAGCCAGTGGAATGGGGCTGGAACAGCCCAGGAGTATCCCTGCAGGCCATGCTGTGGGAGGCTGTATGCCTGCAAACCCTTCAAATTCAACACCCACAGTCCCAGAGCTTATGATGGGCAAAGGGTTTGCTTTTATTTGCTGTCTCCCACCCACCACCTCCCTCTGCACACAGGGAACCAGGCACCCAAAGCCCAACTCACCAAATCCTGCATCCTACATCTCCATCCCACCCTGGACCCTCTCCGAGTCAGCTCCCCAGGACAGAGATTGCCTGCCCTCCATGGCAGACAGGTTTTCTGTGGTTTTAGTCTGCTCCATAACTTCACCCAGGAATGCTACAAGCACCAGCTCAAGCCCAGATTGCCAGTTTACCCCAGTTGTTCAGTGTACGTATAAACTGCATATGCATATGTATACATAAATTAGGAAATCATGGTCTGAAACTGGTGCTAAGCCAAGAAACTCCCTACGGATCCCACTCCCCACAAAGAAACTTCCTATTTCTGCAGGATGCAGTGCACAGATTATTGTTCAACCAGGTGGTCTCGAGTCCTCTGAAAAAGCATCACCCCACTTCTGCTTACAGGCTGCTTCCACCTATGGCAATCCAGGCTAACCGCATTTTCCACCATCCGACTGGAATGATACACGTTTCTCTATACCCCATTTCAGCCCCAAGCTCACCCTCAGTGTAACTTCCCCCTTGAAAACCAGTAGCCTCCTTGCTTCAGTACCCCATAGCTTTGAGTCTCCCTCCGGAGAAGCTTTACCACCAAAAAAAGTTCAGAAAAATCCAGGCATACATACATTACAGTTCTCCTCTTTGCAGTCTCTAGCTTACACCCTCTGCTTTGCATCAGGTCACAATATTTCGGCTGTGGCAGATGAAAGGCCGGGAGCTGGAGGACAATGGCTCTAAACCCAACAGAGCAAAGCTCCAACCCAAGCCATGCTAAGACAACTATTTGCTTTGGCACAAGCCTTTGTTCAGCTTCATTGTACTGGGATCGGGTGCGATAGGAGAAGTTCGCCAGGATTTAGGGTGACAGCAGAGCTCAGAGCAGGGTAGAGACCTGGCTTTGAAATCCTGCAGTACTGCAGCAGGACACTGCAGCAGGACATGCAAAGGAAAGAGATGACTGTCAGTGTACCACCATGCCAGGGTTTTCTTCTCTTCTAGTTTGACACTGGAAACTCAAGAGGGCAGAACATTTCAGCTTTTTGTGGGAAGTCAGCTTGAGGGTCATGTAGATGTTCAAGTACATCACAAAATCTCAGAATGGTCTGGGTTAGAAGGGACTTCAAAGATCATCTGGTTCCAACCTCCCTGCCATGGGCAGGGACACCTTCTGCCTGATAAGGTTGCTCAGAGTCCCATCCAACCTGAACGCTTCCACGGATGGGGCAAGCCACAGTTTCTCTGGGCAGCCTGTGCCAGTGTCTCACCATCCCTGCATAGAAGAATTTCTTCCTAGTAACCCATCTAAACCTGCCCTCCAAAGTCAGTGGCAGCCCAGGCTCAGTTCATTCCCTCTAGGGAAGGTTACCAACTCTTGAGGAGACTTCTGAAGGAAGTACTTCTGTACTCAAAGCCTTGCCCAGCCACTGCATAAAGAGCAGGTTTTCATGTTAGCAGAGTTGAGGAAGCCAGAGTCTACTCTGCTTCACATCAGACACCAGCTCCACCTCATGCGTCATTGCTGCATGATTCAGACAAAAGTCCCAGCACAACTTCCAACCCCCAACAAGATTGAGGCAAGCAGATAAGCAAACAGGAACACGTTCAGCCCTAAAGAAACCACTCCATTTTGGAGCCGGAAAAAGGAGAACAAAGCAAAGAAAGAAACTGAGTAGTATCACTGCTTCATGGTTTTCTGAGATGCCCCAGTTCCTGTTGTGTTCACTTGAGCTCAGTGCCTGGATCCACTCAGAATCCAGGGAACTGAAAGGCTACATCCAGAGCTCCCTTTGCACCATGAACTTGCAGGAGGCAATTTGAAGAACCTGTCTTCTTCTCTGCAGTGCCAATCAGCAGTGCCAATCAGCAGTGGTGCCTTTAGCCTGCAGGTGGAAAAGTCCCACCCACTGCTCCCAAACAGCACTTTCTGACTTTTCACCTTCCCTAACATCAGTTTTTCAAACAGGGGAGCAAGACTCATATGGATGAACTGAACAGACAGTGTAGAAAAACCCACTCCCAGCAGGATCTGGTTACATCTTGTAAGGAAGTTTTCAAGCACATCAAATTTTAAGCAGGGCTTTTATAGTTTGCCTTCAAAACCAGGTCTCAAACACAGGACAGAACATCTCCCTGTCGGGGAAGCACAGGAAACAGCACGAGGTGACGCAGTGCAGCAGCACAGCATCTGACAGCCAGGAATCCTGTATCCTGACTTGCCTACATATCAAAGGGAACTGCTTGTTTCAGCTTAGCTCCAACTTCTCTGTGCTGCCTTTGTGAATCTTAACTAGGTCTCTTGACCATTTCTTTACTGGCACAGGAGAATTGGGTAGGAAGGGGAATAGGAGAGAAGGCAGAGATGACTCAGGACACTGCAGATGCATCATGAGATGCTGGCCCCTGTTTAGCACAGTGGAGGTGGTGCAACACCCTGTGCTACTTGAATGACAAAAACAGGCATGAGAACTTAAGGGGCATGGATCTCATCCGCTCCATCCAGTGTGAGCCTTTCTTTGCTTTGGGCTTGATTATTTATGGCAAGTGCAGAGAGAGACTGAGATCACCTCAGCAAGACAAGACCTTAAAAATAAGGTGCCTGAGCACAGTCTTTCAGTCTGATGCCCGGACTAGCACTGACCCTCCAAACCCAGACTGTCCTTTGGTGATGAGCTGGTGAAAAACAGCTGTTCCAGGGCACATCAGCAGAGTGACAGGTAGCCTCCAAACTGTGTACAGGGGCCAGGGAAATGCCAGGCGCTACAGAAGGATGTTCGGCCTTGTTGGGAATACAGATGATACCAACACTGCTGTCCAGAAGGTTCCCTTGAGGAGGGCAGCATCACAGGATGAAGACAGCAAAAAAAACCCCTCTGAAGATGTGTGCACACCTTGTGCTAGACCACACAATGTGCACAGCCCGATCTGGAAAGAGGCAGGAGATGCCTCCTCATCAGAGCGAATGTTTAGCTCACTTAGGCCCCCAAGCCGACCAGGTGATCCCCAGGCTGTTATCCAGGAGCTTCTGGGGGTCACAGTCTGCTCCAGGACAACATGACTGTGCAAACAAATACTGCACTGGCTAAGCAAGCACCTCCCTTTTCTAACAGGCACTGACAAAGCAGGTTAAGTAGCTCAGAGTGTCCTCATCATTCCCAAAAATGTCCAGCTCAAAACCCCCCTACTATTTCAGTCATTTCTATTTCCTCCGCAGAGAGCAGCAAATCTGGTTGACAGCCAGCTGAGTGGTGGTGTTTAATGGATTGACTCGTCTATGGATTTCCTTAAAAAAAAAAAAAAAAAAGCCACCTCCAAACATTTAAATAAATAGAAGCCAGGATTAAATAAATCAGCTTAAAATTACTTTTGCGCCATTCCCAGTTATGTCACATGGAGGAAATGCATCACCAGGGTCCTTTCTTCACTGTTTTTTTCAAATATTAATAAGCAGTGTAATTGCAACATGACTCACTGCGATCTCCTGCCAAGCTGGAGAGACTATCTGCAAGATGCAGGCTTTCTAGAGCGTTGCAAAGGCAGATGTGTGCTTGGGGACTCTTTTGGAAAGGTTTGCATTGCAAGCAGCAGGGGATGGAAAATGGCCAGGCAGTTGCTTGCCTTTGCAAGTCATTCCCTCACTTGCTCATTCCCTTCCCTCCTCTCTTAATGACCCCCTCGCACATGGGATTTATTGCAGGATTGGGGTTTGGTGCTCTGAGCATATAAGGCACAGCATAGCATGTGATTTTTATTCCATGAGGAAGGTCTGGACCGAGAAACCAGCCAGGATCATTTGTACTTCCAGGCAAGAGGATCCAGCTGATGGTGGAAGCTCTACCAGTGCCTGGGCCAGCTGTGGGCCATGCTGCTGGCCTCCCACCCAAGCACTAAAATGCCCCAGGGAACAACTTAGAGAGGAATAAGACAACAACAACACCAAAATTGAGATGACTGGAACCAGGGGAGAGGGGTGAAGAAGCAAGACAAGGAAACAGGAAAATGGTGCAGCACTGTGGGAGATGAAGAGCAACAGCAGAGCAAGCTGGCTCAGTTTGCTGTCTGATTATCTTTGCTCACTTCCAAGCTGAGTGGTTCCCAGCGAACCTGATGCCACTGAGCATCTACTGCAGCCCTGCCAGGCAATGCTGCTGCTGCCCTCCAAGCAGTGGGTGCTGCTTAAACGGCTTATGATATAGATTTGGCAGTGCCAGCTTGGACACAATCCCCCTTGCATTTTTACAGAGGTTGTTGCAAGGCACCTGAATTCCCACTCAGCAAGGATCTGACCATGACCCAGCCCCATGGGTGAAGCCCCATCTGCCTTCCCAGGCAGGCAAAAAGGATTCTTAGGAGCTGGATTTGAAGGGTCAATTCTCAGAGATGGAGAACAAGGTTTATACATCAGAGAACCCCCAAGACAGCAGGATTTTCAGCTGAGCAAGTACCTACAGGCTCTGCATCGGGTCTTCTTCAGTTTGGCCAACAGGGTAAAACCCCTCAGTACCAACATTGGCCAAGCATCACAAAATACCTCAGTTCCACCAAAAAAACCCAAAGCCCCAGTAGATGTGGAAGCAGCAGGCTTCCAGGATTTCTGCAGCAGCTGCAGCACTTACCTCATCCGACTCGTCTGAGAGGGTCCGCAGCAAGATGGGGAAGAGGCTGTCGGTGTGTCGGAACATCTGGAAGCAGAAGGATGGGTGGGCATCAGTCCTACAGGCCAGGTCGTACACAGTCACAGGACACTTGCCCCGAGGGAGGCTACCAAGAGCTTCACCAGCATTTTCCATCTAATCTGGAGAGCTCTTCTTCCTCAAGCTACAGGGTATCTGACAGCCAAAGCCTTCTCAGAAAGGGCAGGTAGACACACACTTGCAAAGCTACCAAGACAATTACAATTTGCACTGCTATCAAGGCAATGGAACAAGCTGGGAGCTGACAAACTCAGCTGAATGCTGAGTCCCCATCCTACCTTACGAGGAGTCTTGATGTACAAGTGGTAAAGCCATTTCAGGACTGCAATTCTGGTCATCATCCCAATGGATGTATCACTAAGGTGGTAGTCCAGCACCTGAACTATTCCATCCAGGTTCAGGGTCACCTGGATCCTCTCACAGCTGCATGGAAAGAAGAGAGGCTGCTTCAGTACTGTAAAGTCCAACTCATTCCTCCCATTGTGGGGAAGTCTACAACATTCCAGAGGCTGCATCAAACACCTCAGCTCAAACCCTCACTAGATGAAAGTCACCAGACCAGGTTCCTAGTCCAGCCAGCCCTTGAACATTTCCAGAAATGGGCTATTCACAGCTGCTCTGCAAAACCTCTGCCAGTATCTCACCATGCTGTGAGTAAAGAGTTTCTTCCTAACATCTAATCTAAATCTCTCCTAGTTTAAAACTGTTCCCCCTTGTCCTATCACTGTCTACCTATGTAAATAGTCACTTTCCTTTTGTATAATGCTTTGGAAGCAACAGAAATCTTTGAGGCTTTAAGGGTTACCACTTTTCCCAAACCAGCTGGTACCTACACATGAGAAGGCACTACTCTAAATTAAAACAGTAGCATGTCTGTGTGAGAAACTGGTCCATACTGCAGTTGCCAGATTTGGGGTTCAAAGATAAGAGATCCATAAATTCCATTCAGAATCCACCTCAAGGCTGACCCGCTCAAACAGCTTCAGAGAACATTAACCCATGTATTCAAACTCCAATCTGATGAAGGCATCCAGGTTCCACTGATCCCAATGGATTTGGGCTGGTAACTGCAGATGGTGCCCTGTCTGGCAGCGGGTTTGGGATGCAGCTCTCTGCTACAACACTGTCTTGAGACCTTCATCTTGCTTCCAAAAGATCAGGATAACCCCTCATCATAAACAAGAGATGAAAGGAAACAAGTCCCTTAGTTCGCCAGGACATTGTGCCTGTTAGAAATTGACAGTTGCTGCAGACTCTTCAGCTCTTGCTCCTCCAGTTTTTCTCCCAAACAGCTGGGACCTGCATTGGGACCTGCATTGGGACAGGTGACCCCAACAGAAGTTGTCATGATATGGCATTTTTATGTTCTGATTGTGATCCTGAAATCTACCTGATGGTTTCCCACTTCCTTGACAGCAAGGATATGGGAAGTACCTGTCACAGGAGACTCATTTAAGGAGAGGTAATGGTTAGAACCAAGATGGTTGGAGAAGACCACCAAGGGGAGGTTGCACTCAAGAGCCATGTCACGCCTCTCATATCCAAGCTACTGAATTATTCAAGGCTGGACCAGGCTCTTGCCGATTTTTCCAGTGTGCACAGAGCTGCCGTGCATCTTGTTTGATAAGAAATCCTAAGGGGCAGATCTCACGGTATAATTTGCAAGTAGAGCTGTGGCTTAATAGGATTTGATCTTCCCCAGGACACACGTTGTAAGGGCGAGACGAGAAGACTGCAGCCCCTCAGAGCCCTGCGGGGATCTGACTGCTTGATCTGCCTCACGTAACAGATGCTGGAGGCTGCAAATTGCATTTCACTTTGATGTTGAAAACAACAGCCGAGGGCCAAATGCTCAGACACACGGAACTGAAGGGAAGGAGGGACCCAGAGCATGAGGAGTTTGGGAGAGATGCCCAAGGGAGCAGCATCCCAGTCCATTTAAGCCAGCCCGAATGAACACTGCATTTGGTTTTCCTACAAAAGCATCTCCCATGGCAGCTGCACAGCCTGCCATGCTCCCAGACTTCAGACGGAAGAGGAGAACGAAACCTTGACCCAGTAACACCTCCACACCAAATATACTCATTGTCTGCACAGGAAGGGGAAAAAGAAACACCAGAGTAATGCATGTTTTCAGAGGGAAGAGGCCAAAAGGACAGCACAGAGAATTGGTGCCTGAAGCTGGGCAGTTTGGAGGTGGCTTTAATGCTGTCACATCCCACCAGCTCCGTGCTGCTGTGAGGTAAGTGGACGGGATGCAAGGTGCCATGGGCTGCCACAGAACTGTTAAGTCTGCTGATGCTGGACTTCTAACAGCACAGTAGAAGCTTGCTTCTACAAGCAATTTCCAATCTGTTTTGTGCCAAAATCACTAGTGAAAGCCCCTTCTTCATCACTGCTCATGATGCAGCATCTGGGTGGAGCCTGGGTGGCTCAAGCCAAAACCCACCCAAGCAGACCCCAAGAGGTGGCTGGGAGCACCAGGCTGACCTGGAGCCAGGCAGTCCCCAGCCATGCCCCAGCCATGCTCTGTGGCTCTGCTGGGCTCGGCTCCCACTAGAAGGGATTGCAGCTGGGAAAAGCTCCTCACTGGCTACCCTCTGCCTGCAGCTGCCGAGATAAACCTTTTAGGGGGGGTTGCTGGTGGAGAAGCAGTTCCTTTACTCAGCACAAAAGCCAGGCACCACCATGAAAGGTGAGGGGTCCGACAAACATGGGAAATTGGGCTAAAAACCTCCCACCAACCACAGCCCTCTGCCTCTGGGACAGAGTGGCACCAGACTACTGTGGGCTACCCCCTTTCCAGGGGTTACGGCAGCAGCCGAGCATGCTGCAGCTCCAGAGCCAGGCACGCAGCTCGGCCTGGCTCTCCTTAATCCCCAGGCAGGAGGGAGCGGGAGCAGCAGTAATGGCATTGCGTTAATGTGATCCTCGGGGCCTGCCACGCCGGCTCCAGCGCCGGCATCTGCGGCAGGGCAGATGTCAGATGCAATCACTTCCATCTAACCCACTACCCCAGATTCTCCTCCGGAGGATGAGTGTGGCCCTGGCACCGCCCCTGCCGTTCGCCTGTGACAGCGAGAACATGTTTTTAGGGCAAATTGAGCAATGATGGGGGTTGTGCCAGGGTCTTACTTCTGGATACTGGGAGTCTTTGCTCAAGCTCAGTGGTGGGGCAGAAGACCCATCCCCCAGCACATCCCCCCATCTCAGAAAGCACCCTTCAGCGTAAGAACTGAGCTTACTTTCCCACTACATTCAATCCACAGCAATGTTTTTCACTTCATGTCCTTTATCAACCCATTTTCTCACTTCTCCCCTTTCTTCAAGGGCTTCTGCCATCTCTCTCCTCAGCAGTCACCTTTTCTCTGCCAATGCCTGAGCTGTCACCTTTCTCCTGGCCTCCTGCCTGGCCCAGCTGCTTTCCTGACCCCATTTTCAGACAAGGTTAAGGTCCAGGCCAGGCTCTAGCCTTTAGGCAAGCCCAGCAAAATGGCCTTGCCAAGGGTGGAAATATCCAGGTTCTTTCATTGTGGTCCAAGTCACAAGGGCAGCTCCCATACAGGCTGGCAGCTGTGCTGCTCAATGGGCTCGAGCCAGCGGCCAGGACATAAATAGCTTTGCTATTGGTCCCACAAGCTGTCACTTTCTTGCCCTCCATCACTCTCATTTCAGTGCTCTCGGCTTCCTTCTGCTTACTGCAGTTTCCAAGATCTCCCAGGGAAATGATAAAGCCAAGGTCTAGGCAGAGGCATCCAGTCCAACGAGCTGTAGATCACCGTGACAAGGGCTGGGGCAACGTGCCTGAGGTCCCCCTCCAGCTCAGCCACCCAAGCATGAAGTGCGAACAGCAAAGGGAAGCCATCTCCTCACTCCAGGCTGGAAAGAAGGGCAGGAAGAGCCACCCTGGACCTAAAAGCTGTGCAGGACAAGCTGCTGGAGAATGGGATTCCAAGGCAGGCTTGGTGCCTTAGCTCAAAGCAAGCCATCATGCTGCCTCTTCAGCCAACCATCCCCCGGGTACTGCAGAGCACCCAACACCATCCCTACCCTCCACCAAAGTGTTCCCACCACCATGAGTTCCCCAGCTGCACCTTCAAGGTGCATCAGGCTCTGGGCATGGGGGTACAGCAACTTACAGCATGAGACAAGCAGCAGCTATTTTATCTTTGTAGTAAGGACTACCACATTCAAAAGCCTGGTTTAAATGCAGGCTTGGGCGGTTCAGCCACGTGACAGCCACTTGTCCTTTCTGCAGAGCAACACACAGCTTTACATGTCTATGTGTTGCTGACCACCATCTAAAGCATGAAGCCTTCCTTGCATCAGGAAGTACCACAAAGGCTCTTCTTGGAGATTTCATGTCCCTCATCTAGTTTGGTGAGGGACTGTGGTCCCATCAACCTTGTCCCATCACCCACACGGCCTAACACTGACTGCTTCCAGCTGTGCCCGACCCTCTGCCTGGTAGGACCATCCGGAAGTTGTCTCAAACTGTCCAGGTCTTGTTTTGAAACACCAGTGCAGTTACAAGAGCCTTACTTTCCAGCTGTTTTGGTCCATTGACGCAGGACAGACATCTGGATCTTCTCCTGTGGCAGCTCAGACCGACGGAAGGAAGCCCGGGCTCTGCTCCAGCAACCATGCTTCCACCTCCCCTTCCTGATCCAGGCTCACACCAGTGAATGCAGCAGCAGCATGCTCAGCCAGGCCACAGGGAGGATCCAGTGCCTTTGAAACATGGTTCTGGTCCACTTCCAGTGACAGTTTTTGCAGAAGGTGGAAGTGAGGCCCCCCATCTGGATGGGGAACCCCAAAACCCCTCCAGCCCTGCATAGCCAGGCTCTCCCAACAGCCAGTTTCTGTCTTGGCACAGACACGGTCTCCATTTCCTAGTGGATGCCACCAGGAAACTCCCTCCAAGTAAAGCTGGCAAATACTTGGAAAGCATTTTGGAGCATGTTTTAGGATCAAGTGTGTCAGTTTGTGGCCACAGGAATGCGCCCAGCATCCTTGTATTAAGCATTCACGCCTTGTCATCTTCTTGGATGGCACCTTCCCAGAACATGGCCCTCTGCAGACGCCAGGCCATGATCTCCTCTGCCCCCACTGACCAAGGTCCTCCCTTCCCTGCTGCTGGAGCACTGTCCCTCTGCAGCCGGCTGGGGAGGGCAGAGGAAGGGGCGTGAGAGCTGGATGCTTGGCATTGGGCCATGCTCCATCATTTGCTCGACGGGGGAGGCTGGGAGAAGGGGGCGGGGGGCCGGAATGAACAAAAACAGAAGCAAAGAGTGACTTCATCTTAAAAGGCAGCTGCAACTTCCTCTGTTTGCAGGCTTTCCAGCTTTTCCCAGCAACGCAACGGCTTCCTGCGGTCCTGCCTTGACACCCAGTGGGCATTCAGCGTGCTGGCAGCTGCCGCTCCCCGGTGTGAATTATGGCTGCTGATGGCCACGGGTGCCAGCTCCTGCCTCCCTCCGGCTCCAGCACCAAGCCAGACAGCCTCAGCGATGGATGGAGCACCAGGCAGACGTCCAGGGCTCCCGTCAGCCACATACAGCCCTCCCCCCAGTCCTGTGCCAGTCCCCCACAACAGATGCCATGGCAAAAATGGTTCAGGTCCCAGTGCTGGAGCAGCAGAGAGGTCGCACAGGACAGGTAAACCCCACAGTAAAGCCTGGCGTTTCCTGCTGAAAAGGGCTTAGGAGGGCTCAAGAAAAAGTCCCTCTGCAAAACCAGGTCTCTTAGAGATATGGAGGGTCTTGCCTTCTGTCCCAGATGGTTTTCCCTGGTGCTTGAGGTGCTGACAGAGCATTTCAGCTCAAGCAGCTGTTCTCCTCCAGGCTCTCAGTGACACTGGGACAAGTCATCCCAGCTCTCCCTGCTTCTGTCCCTCTTCAGTTTTCACTCCCTCTCTCCCTCACGTGCAAGATCTTCAGCACAGAGCCACCATGGCTATCACTTGTCCTCCTGACTCGACGCCTCTTCTTTTTCTTCCCCCACCTTCTTTCCCATTTCAGCCCTATGCACATCCACTTCTGCACCTGCTAAACTTCAAGAGCCGAGCAGGGTCAGGATACGGCAACCACAAAAAAGCCAGGGAAAATCATTTAACTACCATAAACCAACATTTAGGTGCAAATGAAATGACCTGTACTTCCATGAGAGAAAAAAAATTAAGGGCATCATTAAGACCAAGGAGTAGCTGGGCTGTGCAGAAGTGCAAAAAAAGGAACAGAGAGTACAGACCATCAACCTGAAAAGCTGATGCTTGCACTGCTCTGGGATGTGTTGTGATGGGCATCACGCTGTTAGGAAGCAGCTAAAGCAAGGCATCCTATTTTGGGGATCACGACAACAAATAAAAATAAGCATCAGCACAATGAAGTGTTGGAACTCACTACCTCAGAGTAAAGGAACTGCAGGCAGCAAGAGGAAAGGAAAGCTATTAGAACAGATGGATTTGGCCCCCAATTCAGACAGCTGGATGGGAAGAAAGGTATTTGCAGGAGAGATGATTTAGATGAAGTATTGGGAGAGATCATGCTGGGCACAGAACTGGTGCAGGGCTGACTAATGCCACACAAGGCTGGCAGGAGGCCAAGACCTGTGCAGCCCTAGGTCCAGCCCCATAGCCCTGTGCCATGGTGGGCTGCCAAGACGGCAGCATGGAATTGGGTCAGTCTCTTTGGGGGAAGAAACACCTCAGTTCATCCTAAAGTCAAGTAATTTTGGTGTAAATACACCAGAGAGAAGCAATTCCTAGAGCATCCCCAGTCATCCACCCTACTGGAACCAAGAGACCCCCATCTGTCTCCCAGCCCAGCATCTGTCAGTCATTGTCTGTACCCTAAGAAGCTTTCTCCTCAAGTCCCTCTGAAGCAACAAACAGACCCTACCTGGTTACTGTGAAGACTCCGCTGTTGCTGGAGTCACCAGATGCATCCAGAGAACCTGGGGGCAGAAAAACAGGAGACACAGCTAGTGGGGTGATGGGGAAGGTAGACAGCAGGACTGGGAGGCTGGAGAGCTGCATGACCTTCTGCAAAGATATCACCAGTCATGGCCTGAGGGTCCAGGGACCCAAGGGATCCCTCCTGCCTACAGTAAGCATTTTACACTCCTTGTCAAGCCCTTCCCTGCTGCCAGACAAGCTGGTACAGAACTGCACTTACCCAGCAAAATGCAAGTGGGCACAGCTTCAGACCTCTGCCCCAAACTGGGTCCCCTCCTCTGTAACAGAGGCCCAGACACATCCTGCTGATGGTTTCAACCATTCTTAAAGAAGTAGCTCAGAACTGCAGAGCTGCCTTTGACTCTCCTGATTTCAATGCCTAAAGATACCACATGCATAATGAAGGTAGAATCCAACCCAGGACATCTCCACCTGGCCACAGCCTGACTCCATGTCGAAGCCAAGTGACTCAAACAGCTTTCCAACCTCTGCTCCCTGCTAAAACTGGGTCTTACAAGCATGGTGACAAAGCATGACAAGATGAACTTGACTCTTTGTGCCCCCTTGTGCCAACAGCCTCTACTCACACAAGCAACATCACTCCATCAGCATGCCTGGACAGCAGAGCTGAGTTTCTCATAGAAAGGCATCAGTTTTATCTGATCCTGCCTGCTTCAAGGTGCAATTTGACACCAGAGGGGCTAAGAATAAAGCAATTAAGCTTTCTGTTGATATTTTAAAGCCCTACTGTGACAAATTTTAATACAAGAAGGTATTCTTGGGACAAACAAGGAATAAAAAAGTTTTTGTTGCTGTGCTACAGCAGTAAATTTTTCTGCTTTCTCTCTTCTAGTAAGAAAACCTGTACAGAGTTAGGTAATGAAAGCTCTTGCACCTTTATTGAAGACTAAGATGCTTATTTAGACTGGTATTTTGAGGTGCCTGGGTCCACATTATGGATAGAAATAAAAAAAAAGGAGGAGGAAAAAGAGCACTGCATTGGCCGGGAATCGAACCCGGGCCTCCCGCGTGGCAGGCGAGAATTCTACCACTGAACCACCAATGCTGTCCTGCATGCTGCCTCCGCGCTTGCCGCCTCCTCCTGCCACCCCAAACGCCACCCATGCCCGCACTGCCACCCCTGCCACCCGCACCCTGCCTCGGCAGCTCCCCGGGCAGCTCCCCGCCTTGCACTGCTGCTGTTGGACAAGAAAACCCTTCAGTCTTAATCCCATCCTCCTGCTCCCTCTCATGGCAGGATTTTCCAAAAGCCACTGGTGGGCGTGTTATAAGGAGAGCACCAGGCTGAAGGTGCAGCTTTAGAAGAACACCTATCAGCCCTCGTGATTTAAACACTAACACATATTTCATACACCTGGACAACAAAGATGTGTTGTGCCAGAAGAAACGTTTAGTCATGCCAGCACAACAGCATCCAAGGGACGTTGGAGGGCTAACACCACTGCTGTTCCCAGGCATTGATTCATAGGGACCACTTAAGTTTCTTTTCACTTGAACCCTCCTTCAGGTCTCCCATCCCACTTGCAAACTTGTGCCTTTTTATGTGCTGGAAATTTTAGGACTGGGACAATACCTGCCAGATGGTCTGGAGAGCACCATGAATCTGGAAAGGATCCAAAATTATTCTCCTTTTTGTTCTCAACCGTTCCCCACCACAGACATTCTCCATGCACATGTTGATGCTCTACCAGGACTAACACAGCTCTCTGAGTTCTCCTTTGGGTGACGATAGCTGCTCCCAAACTAAAAGTTATCTTTTTCAGGTCAACTTGATGACTAAGTTGAAGGGGAGCATGGTGAGAGGATGGGGATGCTCACCAGGGCATGCAGCACTGCAGCCCCACTTGGGCTCCAGGTCAGAGCAATGACCCTCTTATGCAGACTACAACAAACGTGTCTGTCTCAGCAGAGGATCATCTGTGCAACAGGTCTCCAAAGAAAGCATAGAGATCCCGTGTGCTCTGAGCTGCTTCAGGACACCAAATCAACTCAAGAACTTCTCTTGAGAACATTCCCTTGACCTTCCTCACACCTCTAATGGCCCAGACCAACTGAGACTCACCGGTGGTCACTGCCTCTGGCTTGGAGACGGATTCCTCCGAGGTGGGCTCTGCTGGTATAGTCATTGATGGCTTGGCCTCATCCATTTCATCATCCTCTGGGATGACCAGCTTCATCAGGCTCTGGTTGCACACGTTCGCCACCTCCTTGATGTCTGAGTGAAGGCAGTGTAAGGAACACGCAGTCCCACACATGGGCAGGTGCCAGCCACAGAAAAGCCACTGCAGCCCCACCAGAGCTGCCCCAGCCCAGCTACCGCAACCCCCCTCACATCCAAAGGGCCAGTGCGGGTGTTAGCACTTGGTGGGAGAACTTCTCCTGGACCTGCACTCCAGGGGCAGGAAACAGGCACTGGAACAGGCACTTCCCTGTGGGTTGCTGTGGCAGGAATGGGAGCAGCTCTGAGTTACAAGGATACTCTTCTTGCGATCATCGTAGGAGAGACACGGCAGGACAGCGGTCAGGATCCCTGAGGAGTAAGGCAGCATCACCCGGCCAGCCAGCTGGATGAACTCCCGCATCCAGCACATGGCTGTCAGCTGGATCAGCTCATCTGGAAGACATGGGACAAGCAAAGGTGAGGCAAAGGGCAGCACTGGCTCCAAAGGCCAAGAACCACCTGTAAGCAGGGAGCTGCCTCTGCTCCATCCTGAGAGATCTTCATCTGGGACAGTTTAGTCCCAGAGATCAGTAAGACCTGAATCTGCAGTGAGCTTGAGATTAAACACAATCATTAGGTTTCAGTTACCCCAGTTCTACCCTTAATGCAGGTTTCCTAATTTACAAGTATTCTGTCAAGCTTCCCAACACATAAGGGTATTTCTTTGGTCCCACCCACTGCAGCTGTGGGTCTGGGTCAAACATCATTCCTAGAGCTGGGGTTTTAACAGCCTCCCCAAATTCTGGAAGAGGCACCACCGCCAAGGCACTCTGCTGATGCAAGGCCAGATTTTAAGCTTAAACAGTGTAAATTCATTGGGAATCAGTTTAATCAAGAACAACCGATCTCAGTCTATCTATACTTTTCTGTCCCCCAAGAAACCCACTCCCATTGAGCAATATTTAAAGAGCAGTTTAAGCTTAATGAGCACAACTAGGGAACAAGATCCTTCTCAGGAAACACATCCAGCTGCAGCTGTGACTCTCTGCCACTGCCTATACAGCAGACCCATGGGAGCTACAGTGCAGCACTGGCACAACCACACACATCCTTAACTATCTGACCTATGCACCAAATGCCACCAGAGGTTACAGTAAGACCTTACAGAGATCCTCCTAGCAGTGCTGGATATCCACAGGTGCCAAATATTTTTCTTTTAGGCCCCTCTGTTTTGGAGGATGCCAGACCTGTGTTGTGGCTGTGTGATCTGCAGTACAAAAGCAGTTGTGCCAACTTCAGGAAAGCTGCCTGTTCCCCACTTCCAGCAGAATTTTCATGCACAGTGACAAAAAAAAGGCAAGCAACTGAGCTGGTGAACAGCCTGCTGGAAAACTCCTGGCCTGAATCTACAGTGGGCACCACAAATCAGGAGGCTGGTGCTACTGCCCGGTCCTGTGCACTCACCTGCTGCCTGGCAGTGGATCACCAGGATATTGGCCATTTCTGCAAATTTCACACTGGAGGGATTCTTCTTGATCTCCTTGAGGAATTCCCCAAGAGCCACCTCGCACCTGTAGAGACGCAGAGAGTCAGAACTTGGTTGCCTTAGAGCAATTAGGAAGAACTTATGGAGACTGTCTTCTGCAGGTGCACATGGAAGGATGCTGGTGGCACGGCAGAAGTGTCTCCACACAGGAGCAGGGTCAGGAAAGATGATGCTGACAAGCTCACCCTGCCCCACAGCAGACTGCACACAGCTGCAAGGACAGAGGTGATGGCAGCCCAGAGGCCCCCCCAGCTTTCCACAACTCCCCCACCGCCACACAGGCTCTGTGGATATGGAGGTGCCTGGGATGAGGAGCAGGGGGGCAGGTGACAGCCAAAGCTTTCAGTGCTTGTTCCTTGACATGGGGATGCTGGAAAAAAAGAGATATGGGTAGGATCCAGAAAGGCCTGGCAGCAGGAGAGACCCAGGCTGGTCTCACCACTTACTTATGCCCTACAAAACCAGTCCAGCCGATCTCTCCCAGCACAAAATGCCAAGATCCTCTGACCTCCCTGAGAACACGCAGACATTCCTGCACTTCAAAATGCCTCTGTCTTGGGACCAGCAGCAGTATCTGTGGAGCAAGCTCCCAATCCTTGCTTCTCTTCTCCACCCAGGAGATGCTGGGCTGGAGCTCTGCTTTGCCAAGAGAAGCTGTCATGCTGCAAGTTTCTTCAGAGAGCTCATGCGCATCCCAGAACCACACACCAGGCTCTGTGACTCCGACATCAGGTGCTTGGAAGCCAACAACTCAACCAAGCCAAAACAGTTTGTCCCCCAGTGTAGAGTATGGTCACGGGATGGGGGAGGCCCTTGCCAAAGACACTCTGATCCACTGCCCAAGCCAATCTGTCTCCCACCACACACATGGAGCTTCACTGCAGTTACACAGAAGAACTGCAAACCAATAGCAAAAGTGATGGATGAACAGCGAACATCACACAGCCCTCATGCCCAGGCCGCCTCCACACTCACATTTTCCGTATCTCCTTGCTGTTGTCTCCCAGGATCTGGAAGAGTCCATCTAGGATTTCTGGCAGGTAATCCAAGAGGTTGATATCAGGCACAGACTCTAAGACCAGGATCTAGATCAGGGAGGAATACGAAAGAAGAGGTGAGTTTTGGAGATGCGGACTAACATCACCAGCACAAATCTGGCAGGATACTGAGGAATTCAGAGCTGAGCTGTGTGGGATGGGGGGGAAGAAAAAGAGGACACTGGGGAGTTGCCCATCTTGGGAAACAGCTGAGCTAGCACAGCAAGCAAGCAATCAGCCTGCAGCAGTGCTACCTTTCCAATCACAGCTCTGCAAAACAAAGCAGGGATCGGGAATGACTACCAAGACGCATCCAGGCAGACCTGGGACGGCTGAGAGAGCACAGGGGAACACATCTCCCCATACTCTGGCCGGGCACCAAGAGCTCCTGCCTTGCAGAGAAAGGAGAGAGCAAGTGGAGATCCCTTGCCTCCTGGAGAGCAACATCTCTCCATCACCTCTGCGTGATGGAAAGCAGCCTAGCGCTATCCCTTGGGAGACTGTAACCTCTAGAGCACAGTATGTCTATTTATACAAGCAACACTTTAAGTGTACTTTCTACAATGCCCTGAGCAGGCTGGCAGAAACGCAGTGCCACGTCACTGTAACTGCAACAACAAGGTGACAAGGGAGCTGCCCTTTTAAAGAAGCAGGTAAAAAACTCTGCTGGCTTAAAAATCTGCTGAGGTAAGTCCAGGAGCTCACACATCACTGTGGATATCTGCAGTTTGCCTGGACATGGGAAGCTGATGGGACACAACGTTCTGGAGTTCAGACTGGCAGGCACACATGGCACACCGTGTACCTACCCAGGATATGATGAACTGGCGGGCGTACTGGTTGTTGGAGTAAATCCTCTCACGCAGCAGCGGGATGAAGCCTACCAGGTCGAACTGGTTGCTCTCTGTCACGATATCCTGCAGAGCCCAAGCAGAGGGTGTTAGGATGGCTAACAACACACGTCCATGCAGCAGCCCTCCCGCCCTGTATTTTTAAGGCACGTGACAGGAAAAGGATAACAAGCATGAGTCTGCATGTCAGGAGACCTGGGGAGAAGGCATCATGCAGTTTATTCAGGCAATGAGCTGGCAATTCCCCTCAGGCAGAGACTAATGCTGAGCAGGACCCAGAGAGGGATGCTCCTGACTGCTGTGACAGCCTGGCTGAACAGGAAGCCGGGAAGCTTCTCTGATTCACGCCTCAGTGCTGTACTGCACACATGAGCAAGCACTTCTGATGTAGCCACGTGGATATGGGTGGGAGAGTCCCCTCACTTCCCTTTACAGCTCTTTCCACATGCTTGGTGGATTTTGCTGCATGGCCGAGTCCCTGGGCCTGGTGCAGTGGAGCACATCTCCCAGCAGGAAGGTTTGCAGAGGAGACTGAGTTAACTGCTGTGATAACAAGGAGCAAGGGCAGGACCTGGCAGTGAGCAGCTCACCTCTGAACAGCAGCAGAAAAGGAACTGGGAGGTCTGTGGCAGTAAAAGACCATCAGCAGGCAGAACAGGAACGGGAACCAAGCCCACACCTTGAAGCAGCAGCAGCAGCTCCACTCATATCACAACTCCCTTAGGCAAGGGAGGGAGAGCAGAGGAGCAGCCCTTCTGCTGCCTGGCACAGCACTGCAACCCTCACTCAAACCTTGCTTCCACCAGCTCCCACGAGCTGAATGCACGCATGCCACTGGGATAACCCACGAGGCCCTACATCCGGCTGCCTGAGAAGGCTACCAGAGCCTTGATCGAAGAGGCTGCAGCCAGTGAGAGAAAAAAATATTCTGACAGCAGCCACAGGACTGAGGTGGGATGGCTTTAGCAGCTGCAGCCTCAGGGACTGACATATCCCCAGCCAGGACATGCCTCCAGCTTGCACCAAGGACTCTCAGCAGAGGGCAAAAATACCTTGAGCAGCCGATCAAGGAGCTCAGAGCCACTTTTGACATTTGGGTCAGGATCAGCAGCCAGCTGTGAAAGACAGAAACAAAGAGACGCTGCAACAGCAGGTCCAGGTCTGCTCCCTGTTCTGCAGCGCAGCTCACAACAGGCTCACAGGACTGTTACTCTCCTTTGACAACACAGGGACAGACATACAGAAGTCCCTTTATCTCCAACTTCTCATTAGGCTCCAAAAAATTCTCCTGAGAGACTTCTTAAGGGAGAGATCAAGCACACATCACCTCCCCCAGCTATGCAGGTTTTCATGGGCCAGCAGTCACTCCCAAGGAACAGAGAAGTGCAGGTTACCAGTGAAAATCTGCAAAGGCAGACATGCACAGACATAGTTTTGACACTACAGACCCCACAAAGCCAAAGTGCTGCAGATCCACCTTGCCTGCAGCAGTTCTCTCAGCCTCATTTTCTAGTACCATTCAACAAGGAGCAGGAGAATACATCCTGGAGGCGAGGACAGAGAACAAGGTATCTGACAGTCAACTTCATACCCACAGTATCAGCGGCTACTGTGCAGGAACTGCTCATTTTGCTGATCCTTGTGGGTCCCTTCCAACTCAGAATATTCTGTTACTGTCCTTCAGACCTGTCTGGGTCAAAGTAAATCAGTTTGCTTGGAAAAAAAATCTTGGACAATTTGGTTTGGAGACGATGAGGACTAGTCCTCGAAAAGCACATGGGGATTAAGAGGAAGCTTCTTACCTTGCTGAGGCCATCG
Source organism: Coloeus monedula (assembly GCF_965178545.1). Taxonomy (NCBI): domain Eukaryota; kingdom Metazoa; phylum Chordata; class Aves; order Passeriformes; family Corvidae; genus Coloeus; species Coloeus monedula. Next base: position 13,409,022 of record NC_138793.1, read on the forward strand.
AAGAGCACGTTGAAGTGCGGGAGGACAGAGCCCCTGGCCACCTTGACAATGTTGTAGAGAGCCTCGCAGGCGTAGTACCGCAGTCGACTGTCAGCATCATTGAAACACGTCAGCACTGGCTCAATCAGCTCTTTCAGGTACAGCCCAGAGTCCTGGGGACACGAGGAGACTGGTTAGCTAAGGACCATGCCACAGCGAGTGGGAAGAGATGCCCTGGAATACACTACAAATATTCAGGCCTGTGATGGCTTTAGTGCACCTATGCCAGCCAGGATTTACTAATGAATTTTGAATTTTATTACTGAATTTTTTTATTCAGGTACAGTGAGAAGCAATCAGGTTTGCTGGGCATCTGCCTCATCTCCTGCCTGCAGGGCAGAGGGAGCCAGGGATGGATTTCTGTAAGGGCCAGTGTCAGCAGTGCACAGCAGGAAATGGAAGGGCTGAAACTCTTGTCAGCTCTTTTAACACAAACTAGCACCCAACCAGCTGAGTCTAGTCCTGCTGCTGGAGACTGAAGATGGACAGAAGCCCTTTAACCACACTTAAGCAGCTGCCAAGATGTAACCCAGGCCAGAAAGTGCTCCTGGGCCCAAAGGGTGTGGCTGGGTGTGCTGGGAAAACTCCAACACAACCCAGTTGTAGGCTGCAATAGCAGGAGGGAGCCAGGGAACTGCGGGGCCACCAGCCCGAGTCTCCCCATCACACTGATCCAAGAGGAGCTGCTGTTCTCTCACCGCAACCTGCACAAGCCAAAAAACCCATCACACCTACCTTGCCAAGGGCAATGGAGCAAGCAGCGAGGCCAATGAGTCCCCCTTTTCGGCTGTGGGGGTGCTGGGAGAGCGCAAACTCCTGTGACAGGATCTGGATCACGTGTTTGATCTGGGATGTGTTGTTCTGAGCCACAAACTCTCGCACCAGCCTGGGGAGAGGAGCAAGAGGCACACAGGGAGGTTTAGGTTCTGCCTGATACAAACATTGAGGGGCTTGGTGTCAGAGACAGGGACTTTCAGCCACAACAAGCACCAGAGAAAGCAGTACTGAAATCCAGAATGCTGAAGGAACCCAAAAGCAAAACCAGAGCTCTCCCCTCCTCCCTGTTCACATTCACCAGCAGCTCCCTGCCCTCCTGCTGCTCTAGCCTGCAGCCTCCTACACCGTTCACAAACTCTCAGCTCAGGATGTGCTCTCAAGGGCCAACCCAGTGCAGCTGTGTGCTTGCAGAGAAGTTACCAGGTCTACACACCCTCTCCAACAGGGCAGGTTATCCAACAGGGGTCATTCACCCCCAGCATGGCACAGAATGGGAGCCCAGCACGCACCCAGAGTGCTGGTGGCTTGGCAGGGAATTCCTGCCCACCAGACCCACACACAGTGCCATGGTTTTGGACCCTTCCAGCCACCCATAAGTGCTTCAGTTAACATCCCATATATATAACTTTACTACTAACAGTGTATTTCAATATTCTTAAAACAGCCCAAGACTTAACAAAAAGCCAACACAGTTTCCATATACAATACCTGCTCCTCCCCAGAAACTTGCAGGTCGTTACCCAGAGATAATTAACACATCAGTTGCGGATGAAGAGATCCATATCCCTGCTCCTGCCTACAGAACTGCTTCCAGGTCCCAGCTTGCCCAACCAGCTCTTCAGCCCCAGTTTGCTGTTGGCAGGGCCCTTGGCCAGGCAGGGAGGCACAGGCAGCTGTGCAGGCAGCTGTGCAGGCAGCTGGAGCATTGGTGGTTCAGTGGTAGAATTCTCGCCTGCCACGCGGGAGGCCCGGGTTCGATTCCCGGCCAATGCAGTGCTCTTTTTCCTCCTTTTTGCTTGCATTTCTATCCATAATGCAGACTTAGGCACCTCAAAAACTTTGCCTAAATAATCATCTTTACCTTAACTGTCAATAAAGGTGCAAAAGCTTTCACTGCCTAATTCCATACAGGGTTTCTTCGGCACTATATAAATCTCACACTTCCAAACAGGTGCCACCGGCCATTCACACACTTTATAATCCAGGAACATCATTACAGAAGACGTTTATGAACTTTTCCTCCCCAAAATTACGAACACCAGCTCTGCTCTCATGCAGCTCTGCAAAAAGCAGTTGCTCCCTTTCGCCTTGGGGGCACCAGGCAGCCCCTCCCTCACTCTCCCTACTCCAAAGCCAAGTTCTTCAACAGTTACAGTCCAATCCCTACTCACAGACTGCTGCTTTAGGGATTATGGCTCCATTTCCAATCCTGCTCCAAGAAGAGAAACGCACTGAGCTCGAGCAAGACAGATCATTGGGGTGATCATTTTACTGCCTACATTTCACTGATGGAGCTTTGAACAGGAATAAGTTTACAGGCTTCCTTCGCAAGTTTAAAGGACTCAAGATTTAACTAATGAGGCAAAAAGTGCAGCATCAGAGCCTGCAAGCAGCAGGAGCTACTCCTGCATTACCAGCTAAAGGATAAGGAGGTTCCTGAGTCAAGAGGCGGCAACTCCCTCCTGGCTTGATGCCATGGACATGCGAGTGATGCTGCTGGGGGCATTCTGCGATGGGTTTTAGATGAACTAAACCTGTGAAATCTGTAGGAAAAGTTGGCCCTTGCCTTTTTCCTCTTCACACTCTTCCCAAGTTGTACTTCCAGCTTGATCACATGAACTGCCTGACCGCAAAGCAGACTTTAGTTAGTGTAAGGCAAGCACAAACCCTTAATCCCAGGGCAGAGTAAGCTGGAACAGAGCTGCTTGGATAGGGCACAGAGCATCACCCCTCACAGTGCAGCAAAGGGGTTACTGAAGTACCCCTGAGACCGGAGTTATGACGACATTGCAAGAATCCCACCCTGCAACACTGCAACCCACCCAAAATAAATTATTCCTATAACAATGACAGAAAACTAAACGCACAGAACAGCAGAAGGCACTCACTGGGTTGGGTTTCTAGCAAAGCACACACTCACTCTTTCCCAGGTGCCACTTTTCTCTGTTGACCGCTCACACAGCCCCCTCCACGTTTCAGGCCGGCAGTTCCCACATCCTGCACTGAACCCTCAGCAGAGAGACTCCATCCCCATGTCACCGACTGCCACGCGTGCCTGACTGCTCCCCTTGCAGGCCCACCACGGCCACATCTCCCACCCAAAACTCACCCACCAGCTCGGACCATCACTCCCAGCCCTGCGCTGGGCTGCGCCCTGAGGCGATGCTTCAGATCTCCTGTGGGAGCTGAGCTCTCAGGCAATGCCCAGGGAGAACACACTCCTTCCCAGGGAAAGCTGCGGCCCAGCACAGCAAGGGTGAGAAGACAGGCAGGGTACAACAAGCAACACCAGAGGGGCATGGCCACACCAGAAGGTGCCTGCAGACCTTTGCCTGGGATGCTCCGAAAGGAAGGCCCGCTGGAACAGCAGCTGTGCACAGGAAGAACCAAGGGCAAAACCCGATGGCCAGGGGTGACAGCAACACTTCCCACCTCTCTAGCCAGCATCCAGCATGGGACAAGCTTGGGTGAACCATCGGGGGAGAGGTGGGATGCCACCAGGACTCTGGATGTGTCGCAGCACAGCAAACAGTACATTTCCTACAGTGATGCCACTCATGTATTCACCTCGCATAGGGCTGTGCAAGCGCAACTGCACCGGGCACCCGCCGTCAGAACGAGCCTCTGCCACGGGCTCTTGGGATGCGCCCGGAGCCAGCGGGTCCTCACCCGCACCCAGGAGCTGACGCGCTCGGGGATAAACTTCAGTGGCCGGCGGGATGGGGCTGGGAGACAGGGAGCAGCTCTGGGAGAGATCCCTCCTGCCCGAGCACCGCCCACGGCGCTGTCCCCGACAGGGTCACCGTGTCACCTGAGCCCCTTCCCGGGGCTGCCGAGCCCGCAGGGTCCCAGGCCAGAAGCTCCGGTACCCCGGACGTCCCGGGGCGACCGCCACTCCCGGGCAGCCAGGCCGCTCCCTCCCGCCGCCCGGTGTACGGCTGGACCCACCGAAGCATCACGGGCCGGCTCCCGCCACCCCGGGGCCGCAGGGAGCCCTAGCAGCACAACACCTCGCCCCGCCCTTCCCCGGGGCGCCGGGCCAGGCTCCCTGACCCCAGCCCCGGGGCCGCCCGCACCGGCACCGCCCCCATTCCCGCTGCCCTCCCGGCTGCCGGTGGCTCCCGCCGCTCACTTCTCTATCTCCAAGGCCGCCACCTTCCTCTTCTCATAGAGTTTGTCGGTCAGCGCCCGCACCACGCCGGGGGTCAGCGGCGACAGGTCCCGCTCCGCGTTCATGGCCCCGCCGCCGCCACCGGCGGCCACGTGACCCCGACCGGGCGATGCGGCCACGTGACCCCAACCGGGAGGCGCGGCCACGTGAGCCCGCTCCGCCGCACAGCGCCCCCGCGCGGCGCGGAGACACGCTGCACCACCGGCTCATTAACCCCTGGGGTCATTAACGAGAGCGTCATTAGGGAGAGACGCCTTTGCCCGGATAGCCCGAGGAGGCACAGTCTTATGTCTAAAAGGATTATGGGCACAGGTTTATGTCTAAAAGGATTTAGCAGCACTTAATCATTGATTAATTTAACGTTTACAAAGTGATTGGACAGCCTTAGCTGCAACAGTCACTCAATTATCTATAAAGTGTTTTAATTGAACTCAAACATGCACCCACACAGACACACAGGTAGATATTTGTAAATGTACCCAACTACAACTATTAAAAACTCCCCTCAAGTGCCAGTGAAATACTTGGATCGAATGCATTGGTGTTCCTCAGCAGGTGAGGGTTGAGCCTCAAGGTGTGGGGGTATCGGCCCAGACTGCACCACTTCAGCTTGTGGCACAGACGGATTGTTTGTGCGTGGCTAAACGTCTCCAAAGGATTGCCCCTCTTGTGCCAGCATATCTGGCCACCTCACACTTCACAGGGTGCCTTTTGAAGGTGACCGGAACATCTAATTTCAAGATCCCTGTAATGCCCTTGGCACACCCAGCATGGAGGTGTCCCACCCAGGTAGAGCTGGAGAGTCCAGACTAAACTGGAATTACTGGCAAGGGCAGGATTGACAGCAAAAGGGATGGATGTGGCGAGCAGCTGCGCCAGGAATCTGCACCTCACTGTGGATTTATCTGAAGATTGATAGAGAAAAGCAGGAACAGAAGATGCCACTTCCCATAACATGGAGCCTTTTCTGCAGGGCTGATGCCCAACTCTCATTCCATCTGCTTCCAGCCAGCTCCTGCCATATAGCAAGCTGAGCCAAAGAGGGATTTCAGCTTCTGCTGGCTGGTTATGGGCTCAAGGGCTGCCTTTGTTCAGGCCAGTACCTTCCCACGTGCAGCAAAGACCTCAGAGAATCCACTGATGTGGTAATAATCCCCCTCAACTAAACCTACCATGTCTAGGAGAACAGAAAAGCTTCCTACAACTTTCTAGCAGGAAACCCTGCAAAGAGTCCACAAGAAAAGCTTGGGGGACAGAAAGCCCAAGGAAAAAAACTGTGTCTAGGATTTGGCTGCTGCTTGGCCAAGTCAAGAGCAGGGCACACATTTTACTGGTGTGTATGATCACACTTCATGGTTAATGAATTTACCTTTGCCACAAAAGTCCTCAAAATAAACTGAGAAAAGGGAACACAGAGCACAATGACACTGGTTTGAGTACAGGATGGCACATGGATTGACACCACAGTGCCACTGGTCCAGCATAGGGAGCCCAGCACGTCTCCCCGCTTCAAACACAGCACTCAGCACAAAGGTCAAGTAAAATCAGACAAAAACAAATTACTAAAAGTAATGTGCAGAATGTAATTAAACCACAACCAACTTTAATTAAAATGTAGTAAACAGGGATCAAATACAATCTAATGGAACTGGGACATCACACGTGCCCATGAGAACAAAATGTGAGTTGAGAGACAGTGCAGAAAATCCCCCACCACCTTTCCTGCGTTGTGTTCCGCTGAAGAGGACAGACTGGTCAGAAAATCCCATTTCCAAGAAGAACTCCCTTCCTGGAGAGCAGAAGTCAGTTGTTTGCCTAAAAAGAATTTCTGAGACCTGTTCCTGGGTCTGCCATATTTTGGGGTACCTTTCCTCCATGGGACAAGCACTGGTTCCCAGACCAGAGCACTCCCTGGGCAGGTCCTCACCTGGACAGGTACGATGCCATCGTTACAAAGGACCAGAGGGAGTTTCTCTGAATCCCCCAGCAGGTGCCTCTTGAAGCACAGCACAGGGTCCCCTCTCCTATTACAAAGGCCCGGGCACAGGACCCTCACCCAAGGCAGATGCCCCTCTCCACTGATAGCGAGGGTCGGGCTTTTGGCTTTAGTTCTCGGCGGCTGCAGGAGAGGCACAGAAATAATTTCAGCTGGCACTAACCCATTTCCCACTGGGCAAGCAATGCAGCAAAACACCCACTGTGTTTTCCCTGGCAGGTGCTCCTGTACCCCACAGCAGAGCCCCCCCTCACCCTCTCCCAGTTGATTTAGGGCCATTCACAAGAGGAATCTGCTTCAAAGAGAGAGAGCCTTCCAGAATAACAGTTTAAAATCCTTTCACTTAATTGAATCATGCAGTACAGCAGGTAAATAATGATGCACCAGATGAGACATGGCAAATCCCCTGGCTGCAGTGATATGAGACTTATGCAACAAGCACAAGCACAGCATGAAAACAGTACAAAAGCAAGAAGACAAAAATAAATCAACACGATCATCGGTAAAGATTATTTCCAAGGAGATTAAAAAATGAATTTCTTATTAGGGCAGAAAGCTGACTTCCCTCATTCTAATTCAGCTACTAAAGTGTTGGGGAAGGCCAACACTTTAGTAGCTGGTCAGAGCCCCACTGCACAGGTCCCAGGACAGAGGAACTGGGCTTCTCTTGGATAACAGCTCCAGTCACTCCCTTAGTAAAAAACAGCTTAATACGCCCCAGGGAATCACCCAGGATCATCTCATTTTACAGAAACAAAGAGGAAATAATGAGTGCTGACTTGCTGGCACAGAAACTGCTTCATCTAAGCCTTTGTCCTTGGAAAGCCCCAGCTCAGCTGTTGCACATTTCAAACGCTTCCAGTTGGCTGCCTAATGTTTCCCTGTCTTCAAAGTCATTTAGACAGGCTAAACTATCATTCTCATTTGCGGTGCTGCTCTGCTCTAACAGCAGCTACTGCCTCCCAGATCATCTCATGCCAAGCACCTTGACATTGTGCTTACAGCTTAAAGACAGTATCATCTCTAAAAACACCCTCACTTACTTTACACAGTGCCTCAGGAAGGGTGGGGAGGGCGTTCAGGATCACTCAGCCACAGTGACCCACTTTCCCACCCGCAGACCTGTGTCCAGCTGGGTCTTACCAAATCCCAACAAGCTTTTTGTTTGGCCCTTCTTGATTCACAGCACCTTCATGAGCAGATCCTGGAATGCAGAGAAAACTTGGCAAGAACAGGTGGAGGGAGGTGGAGAAGAAGGAGCAGGACTGTTAGCTCTGCCTGGAGGCCCCTGTTATTTTCTGCCAAATTAAATTAGGGTTTAATTACAACCTAAAGGGTAAATCTAATTTTGATGCTAGAACAATGCATATATTTTATAGTAACAGAGAAACAAGCACATTCCAGTGAGGTCCGCGAGGAATTAATTTCCTCTGGGGCCACTTGTTGGCCGCTTGCCTGTTTCTCTTTATTCCCATTTTTTAAAACCAAATTAGGCTTTTGGAAATGGGAATGCTGAATCAGTGTTCAGCTTTTAATCACCCCATCTCCCCCTCAGTTAGCTTTGCTGGACCTGAGCCTGCAGGCACTTGCTCCTCATGATGCTGAGCTGGTGGCAGCTGAGGGTCCCAAGCATCTGGCAGGAGAGCAGCCTCTGCTCCAAAGGGTTTGGCACGGCCCCTTTGCTGGCTCTTTCCGGCTGGGGATGCTGTGAGAGCTCCCTGTTCTGCTCTGCATGTTAATTAAGCGGTAATGTATCTTCTCTGGGTCCCTCAGCAGCCACCATGTGATTGTGCATGGCAGAGGTGCAAATGAAGATGGTCTCCAAGCTATTAACACCTCAAATTGCTCATCAAGAGCCCGGCAGAAGGGCAGCATGTCAGATATTATTTCTGGTCCACATTAAGCACTGTTGGTATTCTAAGTGATCAGAACAAACTAATTCAGTCTGACTTGATTTCAAGAGAATCAAGTATCAAGCCTCAGGAAGGTGAGATCAGTAGAACTGAAGCATCCATACATCTAACCTTGTTGGAGCCCATCAGCAGAGCCTCCCAGCATCCATCAGACACACATTTATTTTGTCCAGGAGATAATTTTTTTTTTTTTCCCCGCCTGGACAAGATTCTTATGTGCTTAGACCTTTTTTTCTTCCAACTGTTCAATCCATTCTTTCCTCCTCACTTTCTAGTCACTGAAATGTCTTTCAGAGAAATCCCTTTCTGGGGATGTATCCTGGCCACCCTGCTTCTCTTCCTGTGGCATTACCAAAATCTTGGCCTTGGCCAGCACTGATTCCATCTTGGAGCCACCTAGCATTGACTCTGTCAGACAAGAGGGAAGCTTCTGGCAGCTTCTCACAGAAGGCACCCCTGTAGCTCTCCCACACTACCAAAATGTTGCCATGCAACCCAGTACGTGTCAACCTTTCACTAATCTGTAGTAGTGCTAAGATTTTATGATTTGGCCTGCCACTATGTTTGTGTCGGAGGGGAACCTGCAGAGAAATCACAGTGGGAATTACATTTCCTGTAATTACATTGCATCCTCACTGCTGGATAAAGTCTGCCTAAAAATGTTGTTGTAACTGCTGGTGTATTTCTATTTTTAACGTTGCTCCTTTTTTTTTTTTTTTTTTGTTTTTAATGACATTTGAAATTAAGTTATTTTCTCCATGGGAGCTCTGGAGGGCTGGGAGTATTTTGACAACCCAGAGACATTCAATCAAAATAGTTTAAAAACGGAAGAGGATTTTTATCCAGGCTGATGTATAGGCTGGGATTTCTGTTTGCCCCTTTAACCCTTTTATTCCAAATTCAGTTTCACACCTGAGAGATGGGTCATTTGTTATATTACACATTCTCCTTGGGAACTGACCCTTTCTATTTTCTTCCCTCAGATTTTGAGCTAACCCATGAAATCTAAAGTAGTCTCATGACTTCTCTGGAAGAGATAAGCTAAACTATTTTAAAATAATCTTTTTAAAAGCCTTTCTACAGAGAAAAACCTTCCCTGAAGGCAAGGCAACCCAAGAAAGAAAGGGAAAGAACCCACGTGCCTGGTGTACTGCTATTTTGCCAGGCACTTTTGAATTTATTTTGTGTAAAGCTCTCTTGAAGCCTGTACATCATCAGGCTTCTGATGTGGAGGCATTAAAGTCATGCAAGGATAAACACACATACTGTGCCCCGTGCCCCTGACTGGGATCCTTTTTCCTCACCTGTTTGTTAGGCTGTGGTTTTCCAGTGCCACCTCCTGCTGCCAATACACGGTGCTTTCCTTGACGTGTGCTAAAAGCAACAGTCTCCTCTGCAGCCTTTCCCCTTTTTATGGGCAGGTAAAACACACACAACTGTCTCAGCAGCTGCAACAAGATAACCATCAACATTTCCCCCTTGGAGGCAGAGGTGCATTTCTTGTTTGAGCATGATGGCGAAGCAGAAATGTTCCTTTTGGACCCTGCCAGCACAAGGCTGAAACCAAACAAGAAGCAGGCAGGACATGGGCAGGTAGGGCAGGCACCTTAGAAGCATCCAGGCACTGCTCATCCTGCTCATGGAGTGCTCTTTGTGCTTCTTTTTGCAGGGATAGGTCCCGGGGCATTTGGACAGACCCCACTTCCACTGGCCCCTCGGAAGACAAATTCATCTGGTGCATTAAGGAGAACCTGGAGCTGGCGGTCTTCTGCCTGTGTTGCCAAGGGGTGCATGTGGAGCTGGGGATCAGCTCCCAGGAGCTGAGTTTTGGCAGCTGCTTCTGCACAGGTCACTCATCCCATGGGCATGCTGAGACTTGTGACAAAGAGAAAATGTTTGACTCTGGTTTCAGAGGCACAGATGAAGCTGCTCCAAGGTGCACTCAGTGGTGAGGCTGGTGTGACTGTCCTGTTTCAGCAGGACAGACAGCAAGATCCTGGTCCTGAGAAACCACACCCCACTGTGAGAATTAAAAGGCACAACTACATCTGCAAAATGCTATCAAAGGAAGCCAAACGAAAGCCTGAGTAGTATTCCAGGAACCACATATAAGGGATAAGAACAATTAATTACCTGAACGGGACCTAGTATTTGTGAAAGGAAATCAGGCATATGTGGTGGATGTCACTGTGAGATGCAAATATACTGAAACACCTTTGGAAGAGGCCACGATGGAAAAGGTGAGGAAATATCAATACCTTCAAAAACAAATTCATGAACTAACAAATGCAGCAGACATTGTGCTTACGTATTAAAAAACAGTATCATCTCTAAAAACACCCTCACTTGCTTTACGAAGTGGCTCAGGAAGGGCGGGGAGGGCGTTGAGGATCGCTCACCACAGAGACCCGCACTCCCATCCGCAGCCCCAGCACAGGAGCGGGCTGTGCAAAGCCCGGGCTGCGCTCGGGGGTCCCACACCGCGCATTCCGTGCCCTGGCCCAGCAGCTGAACTCTGCCTCCACAGCAAGCGGGGCACGACAGGACGGGCCGGGCTGCGCCGGGCCCCTGAGGGCGGCGGGGAAGGGCCGCGCCCGCGGAAAGGCCGCCCGCCGGCGCTGCAGTGGCGGCGCTCGGCCACACGGGCGCGCCCTCGGCCCGGCCTGGCGCCGGGAGCGCTCCGGCCCGGGGGGCAGCGGGCAGAGGGGCCTGGGCCCGGGCCTGGACGGACACCGCGGACACGGCACACGGGACGCGGGGCAAAGCCCCCGGCCGCCTCACACCCGCCTCTGAAGCGGCTGAGCTTGCTCGTTTGAACACAAGAACACGGAGCACACGGGCTGTTAAATGCTAGGATGCCAGCCAGAGACTTACCTTCGCCCCAGGAAAGGGATTTCTCTGGAGGCATTTGCACAGTGGGAGAAATGAACACGCAGGTGAACAGCACTTGCATTACCTGTGTATTTATTGTCTCTCTCCACACGATGCTTCTTCACCTCTGGAACGAGTCCAGAGGAGGCCACCAAGTTGATCAGAAGGATGGAGCGCCTCTCCCATGAGGAAAGGCTGAGAAAACTCGCATTGCTGAGTCTGGAAAAGAGAAGGTTTTGGGGTGACCTAATTGCAGCCTTCCAGTACCTGAAGGGAATTTACGGGAAAGATGGGGCAAGACTACTTCCAAGAGCATGTAGTGACAGGATAAGGGGGAAGGATTCAAACTCAGAGGGAGTAGGTTTAGATGTTAGGAAAAAATTCTTCCTTGTGAGGGTGATGAGGCACTGGCACAGGTTGCCCAGGGAAGCTGTGGATGTCCCACTTGTTTCTAGGATGTCCTGTAACCTCTTAGGGCTGGTTTAAAAAGAAACCTCCTCAGAAACAAGTCTTGCATTTCGCAGGAAAACACTCTAGGCCAAGGCTGGGAATGCAGGGAGGAAGGCAAGGAGCAGAGGGGACCCATCCCAAAAGAGAGGGACAAAAGGCTGTGGAAGTGCTTCCACCAGCACTGTGGAGCTGAGACTAAGCCTCCTGACAGAAGCAGGTCAGCCTGGAGCTGGAGGGACTGACAACAAACCATCAGCCCCTCTGGGTTGCTCTCACCCAACCCAGACACTCCTCACATGAGACAAAATGCATCCAGGAATTAACATGGTGATTTAATGGGAGCACAGGTGGATTGACACCAGGGAGAGAGGAATCTTTCCTACAAGGGCCTGGACAACCCTATGACACATACTGGTCCCAAACTCTGAGATGTTACAAAAAAAACCCAACAAGTCTCAAGCTGTGTGGTGGTTTCTGAGCCTGCTTGGGACACAGCTTTACACCACTTCCCACACCCGCCTCCCAAAATAGAGCAGATAGAAATCACACTGCTTCTGCAAACCACATGTGAAGAGTCACATGGGATGATACGACCCTGCCAGCTCAGGCTGTGTAAGAGCCATCAACATCAGGACAGAGAGGTAATGATAGTGCCCAAGGTCCCTGCCAGCACCAAGGACATGCACCAGAAGCCACCACCACCCCTCCACATTAAATGCAAGAATTTGATGGAACACTCTGAGTTGGAAAGGGCCCACAAGGATCATCGAGGCCAACTCCTGGACACTCAACAGTGCCGACACTGCTTCCCTGGAGCATGGCACCATATGTGCAGCATCCTTAGCCAGGCCCCCAGGGACCACACACAGGACCACCCATTAGGCACAGCCAGGGAACTGGGTGAAAGTAGCCTCCCAACAAAGCACCAACTCTTTCCAGGTAATCCCAGGACAAGGCACCAGAGACCACACACACAGGAGGTATTTAAATGGCCTTACACGATGCACTTTGAATTTCTCCTCCAGGCAATCAGATGCAGATTGAAAGGGCACTTTGGAGCAAGCCATGGACAGATGTTTGCAAGATCTGATTTTTGAGTTCACGGAGAGTCCTCAGCTCCTGCTGAAACCCACAGACCACAACTGTACCATCACCCTCAAGAAGAAAAGTCAGAGGAGGGTCTGAGGCCCCTCAGGCTTCATCCAGCATGGCTCATGCCTCTCCCAGAGTATTCCTATGGTGTGTAGCTCATCTAATTTTTTGGGGTGCAGGCACTAAAGCTCCCCAGTCACTTGATCCAAGGTGAGCTGGACCAGGGCCAGCCACAATCAGCAATGCAGGCTGGCACTGCAGGTCCTTGTAAAGATCATCTTTAGGCAGCTCTACTTCCCTCTCTTGACAAGTTATGGCCCTGGAAGTAGTCTCCACTGACTTTACTGTGGTTATTCTGACTTGCACCGATTTTACAGATGACAGAAGTCATTAAGCCTTCTCCTTCCTCATGCTTTGCACAGCAGCCAGGGGATTTATAAGCATCAGGTGAGTTCCTGATTCTCTATGAGACAGAAGAATGCTTCTCTATCAGACTCGAGGCAAAGGCCCTTCTGAACAAATCAGTGGCTCTAACAATAAATACCATTTGTGGTCTTTGTTCAAAATTAAACAAGCCCCGACAGCTGTAATTTGGAAGTGCTGTTTAAAGCAATCTGCACCAACTACAATCTTACCAGCTACTCCAAAAAACAGCTCTGCAAACAGATGACTATTAACCCCTGTAACAAAGAGCAAAGGAGGAGAGATGTGTTCCAGCTGTCTCTGTGGCCAGGATCTGGATACTCACCATTTTAAGATGTCTTCATGGGGGCAAGTGCTGAGAGCTTGAAAACACAAAGAGTATGGCTGCAAGGGTTAACAATATTAGGAAGCAGTGGGAAGCCAAAGAGCTGGTTGAGCATAACCACCTGAGAGCAGCAGGTTGCTCCTGGTTGGATCTGACAGGCAAGCAGAAGGCTTCCAGCCATGGAAAGAGAGAGGTTCTCAATCTGTCCTCTTCTTAGGGCAAAGGCTGCAGGAGAGGGAAGCTGGATCTCAAAAGCTGAACCCTGAGGACAAGCTCACAGTATGGCTGGTGGGCTCTTTGCCTGCCAGCATTGCTGTCCTTGCATGGGGCAAAGAGCAGGGTGAGAAAAGGAGGGACGTGAAATGATGGAGCACGTCCTGAAGTCCTCACCTAGGAGGAAACATTCCCGCTCGTCTTAACCACTTCTGCCGACCCCCAGAAGGTGTCTCCACCGGCCCACGCTGATGCGGCACATCCCGCGCAGGCAGCGCAGCCCCAGCCCAGCGCACCCTCCAAATGGGATTCTGCAGCAGGTCACCACGGGGCACGGAAGGAGAAGGTAAAGCTGCAACGAAAATGAGCACAAAATGAAAAGCAAACCAAAAAAACCTCCAGTTTAACATACTTGCTAGGGTCGAATCCCAAAATAAATCAGACACTGAAGCTCCACCCTGCTGAATATGCCGGCATTGCCATCCATCTCCTGCCCAGAAGGAGCAGGGATCCTCACCCTGGCAGAAATCAGATTAAGGGTGTGGGGGGCTTTTACCGCATGTAAAAACCGAGTTAACGTTGCTGCTGAGCTACTGTTAAAGGTCACTCACATGGTACATCAGAATTCCTCCCTGCTTTACCTAGAGTGAGGCAAGCATACTCCCAGGACATGCGCTCAACAGTCCAGTGGTCCCACAGAGCTCCTGGAGATGGGACAAGGGATGACCAGACAGGATTGACCTGGTCCAAGTGACACTGGGGACAGCTGGGGACAAGTGGGTGGTGATGGAGGCCAGCAGGCAGGAAAGAGGTGACAGTTACCAGTGAGAAGAAACAAAGCAAGCTCTCAGCTGGAGAGGTTTCCTGTGGAGGAGAAGGATGACTCTCCCGAGGGCAGAGCCACTGAAAAGACAGCTTTGAGTCAGGCACTGTTGAAAATACACAGCAAGGCAGCTGGGCCCAGAGGACCCCCGGGGTGCCCGACCCCCCGGAACTCCTACCTCCCTCTGCTACATGAAGCACACAGTGGAGAGTAAATAAATCCTTCTTGCTCCATCCCACACCACTAATTCTGGGATGGGCATCTCTGTGGGCTGTTCTGCGCTTTGCTGAACCCCATTCAATCTCCCTGGAAGCTGAAACCCTCCCCTCTCTCTGCTCCTGGCTGCCTCCCTGTCCCAGTCAGGGCATACATCCCTAACATCCCAGAGTCCTCACACCTTAACCCGGCTGCTACTGGTTCTCTGAGTTGGCAAAGACAATACACAGCAATCTGTCAGAGTTCAAGGATCATGTGGACAATGCTCCTCACCATAAGGTTTAGTTTTAGGTGGTGTTCCCTGTCCAGGAACAACCTTGGGCTAGAAGGAATCAGCACAAAAATCCCCAGTGCAGACTTACACCAAAAAACTTGTAAAGATCTGGCACCTGGATTCAAATTTACAAGGGGTTTGAACCTCTTCTTCTAAGAGTTTAAAGATGTCTCAGCTACCCTCTGAAGACAGGGGCACCAGAAAAGAGCACAGCCATACTAGAAACAGTACTTTTGGGTAGAGCAGTGCCAGGGGTTCAGATGGATTTTCTCTTGGGAAAGCTGTTTGATGCACAGCTTGCAGAAAGCAGGAAAAGAAGGAAGGATGACAAAAGATGGAGAAATTAAGAGGAATGAAGTCTGGGAGATTATGTCACCTTACCCATCACTGTCACATACAGTGAGGGCTGTTCCCACCAACAAACCAAAAAGAAACATCAATGTTCCATTTCATAAACAATAAAGCTCTGCAGAAACAGGCCTTGAACCTCCTGCACCTCCTGCCCAGAGAGAATCCATGCAGGAGCCATCCAGGCAGCACTAGTGGAGAGGCTTGGATAGGGAGGGGGATGCCCTTTGCAAAGCCCATGTATCTTGGGCTCCCACTGTGAGCCTTGGCTAATGAAGATGGGCAGAAAGCAAGGGCAGAAGCTGGCTGCTTGGCTGCTCCCCAGATTTGCAGCTGAACAGTGCTGGCAGAGCAAGAAGTCACCTTCCAGCATTTGCTGACTGGCTCCAAAATTAAAAGGCAATTCCCACCCAACCTGCCCCCCTCCCCCTGCCTGATCTGGGCATGGATGACACATGAACATCTCCCAGGCTAGGTTCTGATGGCACAGTACAAAGCCAGGGAGAAAGTCAACCACCTGACAGCACTTGGGATATGCAGTACTTTTTCCCCAGGCAATGCTTTCTCCTTTGCCTCCTGTACCCTCAATTCACCTCTCCAACACCGCAGAGCTGCTCCCCAGTCCAGCAAGGAACGACAGCTCTCAGGGTCTGTCACCCTCATGCAGAGGAGGTGGCTGAGGCTCCCCAAACCCAAGTAAGAGTTGAAGTGACTCCCATGCAGCTGTTCTGGGGTCCAACTTCCATTGTAATGTCTCGAGTCAAAATCCTCCAGGTGTGTGACAGTGGGTAGAAGCCCTGAGGCAGAAGAAGCTGCCTCAAACATGCTGTAGTGCTCCCAGAGCTCAACCAGAAGGTGCCATGCCCAGGCCTGGGGGCAGGCTGGCTGACTTGCCAGCCAGAGAGCTGGGAAAACAGCAGCACCATGCTGGAAGAGGCAGAGAGATGGAAGGTGCATGGTGACTATCACTGTGCTGAAGGTAGAAAAGAAAGAAGTCTACAGACACGTTGAAAATAGGAAATCATTACCACCTGTCTTTGTCCTGACAGAGCATCCCTGTCCCACATCCCATGTGCAGCTTTGTTTCTCTACTACAGACTTGGTAACAACATACGCTGGCTGACAATCCACTCCTTGGCGAGCATCTTTACTTTTCTTTCTGTCTGAATAAAGCAAATAACAAATTTCCAAGTCTCCCTTGCTTCAGCTCCCCAATGCCTCTGCCTATGAGTAGAGAGACTCTCTGCAAGCTGTCCATGGCAGTAACATGGCCATCCCAGAGGTGATCCCTGCCCACCACCGAGCACTTGCTCCAAGAGCCTCCAGCTCTGAGAATTAGGAAACAACTCCTCTGGTACACCAAGCAAACCACTGCTCTACTGCTGCCAAACCTCCTGCAGCCGAGGGACACATCAGCAGCACCTTCCCCTCACAACTCAACCCTCCTTTTCTAAGTTACCCAGGGGATTTAAGCAAGGAAATAGCACCTATGGGGCTACCAAAGCCCAAAACATAGGGCCCTAAGGAGCAGAGAGCACCAGGGCAAGAAGGGATTGTGTCACTCATCTGAGACTCCCCAGCACCAGGGGCATGGGGGATAAATACATTTCAGATGGATGTTCCCACTGTTCCTGCCTCTCCCTGCCAGGGGCTGACAGAGCGCTGCTGTCAGATTTCTGCCTTGCACTCTTTTTCACTGTCTGCATTTTCCATTTCTTCCTTGTTATTAAAACAACAAAGCAAAACCCCATCAACTGTAACACAGAATTGGTTTTTTTTGTCAGCACCAAGGCTGGGATCTGGCTCACAGGGTCCCTGCAGTGACACCTGCCTGGGGACATGCAATGAGAGAGACAGAGACAGGAGAAATCACTAATGCTATAGGAAGACCCACTTGGGAGGAGAAAGGTTCCTGTTCAAAACAAATTGGCCAAGAAAATCCTGAATGGAAAAAATAATTTTCTACATGTTTAGCTAAACAAATCCTTTCCCCAAAGAATCTACTGGCAATTCATTACTCTGGATCTGTAGCCAAGATGTTCCCACTGTCCAGAGATGTCAGATCAACACACAAAGGTGGTTTGACGTGTGCCACAGAGGTGCAGATTTCCCTGCTGATCTATCCTGGCACGTGGACTGCTCAGTGCCTGTTAGCTCTGTCCCAGGGAGGGAACACATCTTGCACGGGAAAACAAAGAGGTGATGCAGAAACAGCAATGATCAATGCAAATGACAAGGCATGGGTCCTGAATAAAGGATGAAAGCTCTAGAGAACAACTACATTTGGGGATGAGCCTTTGGCAGCCTCTGTCACAGGTCTCTAAGAATATCCTTGTGTATCCTTTGTATTGTCTTCCTTTTGAGGGGAAACCCAAAGAAAACTGAGGAGCTGGTTACTGACCTTAGAAAGGGGACAAATTAATCTTTCAAGAAGAAACCTTGAAGGTAAAAAATAGGACAAAATGTTTGAATTGGACTCCAGATTTAGTTCCTCCTGTGGGGAGATTCTGAAGATCCGTTCCAGTGCTACAAAAAACCTCTTGGTGCAAAGGCTTAACTCAGCTTTGAGCTATCAAAGATCCAAGGGGTGAAGAGAGCCTGTTCTCAGTCTGTCTCTAACCCTGTAGGTGTAGACAAAGAGTAACCACAGGAGATTCATGGCTCCACAGCGGGCATGGATTGGCATGGGTTGGGCACATCCAACCCCACAGCCACAGCTGGACTCTGCTGCTTCTACCAGTGCTCTGCTCAAAAAAGCAGCAGGGACTAGAGAGTGAGGAGGAAAAAATGGATTGAACAGTTGCAAGAAAAAAACCATCTACGCACATAAGAATCTTGTCCAGGCAGAAAAATACTTTTCTCTCCTGCCCAAAATAAATGTGTGTCTGATGGATGCTGGGAGGCTCTGCTGATGGGCTCCAACAAGGTTAGATGTATGGATGCTTCAGTTCTACTGATCTCACTTTCCTGAGGCTTGATACTTGATTCTCTTGAAATCAAGTCAGACTGAATTAGTTTGTTCTGATCACTTAGAATACCAACAGTGCTTAATGTGGACCAGAAATAATATCTGACATGCTGCCCTTCTGCCGGGCTCTTGATGAGCAATTTGAGGTGTTAATAGCTTGGAGACCATCTTCATTTGCACCTCTGCCATGCACAATCACATGGTGGCTGCTGAGGGACCCAGAGAAGATACATTACCGCTTAATTAACATGCAGAGCAGAACAGGGAGCTCTCACAGCATCCCCAGCCGGAAAGAGCCAGCAAAGGGGCCGTGCCAAACCCTTTGGAGCAGAGGCTGCTCTCCTGCCAGATGCTTGGGACCCTCAGCTGCCACCAGCTCAGCATCATGAGGAGCAAGTGCCTGCAGGCTCAGGTCCAGCAAAGCTAACTGAGGGGGAGATGGGGTGATTAAAAGCTGAACACTGATTCAGCATTCCCATTTCCAAAAGCCTAATTTGGTTTTAAAAAATGGGAATAAAGAGAAACAGGCAAGCGGCCAACAAGTGGCCCCAGAGGAAGTTAATTCCTCGCGGACCTCACTGGAATGTGCTTGTTTCTCTGTTACTATAAAATATATGCATTGTTCTAGCATCAAAATTAGATTTACCCTTTAGGTTGTAATTAAACCCTAATTTAATTTGGCAGAAGATAACAGGGGCCTCCAAGCTGAGCTAACAGTCCTGCTCCTTCTTCTCCACCTCCCTCCACCTGTTCTTGCCAAGTTTTCTCTGCATTCCAGGATCTGCTCATGAAGGTGCTGTGAATCAAGAAGGGCCAAACAAAAAGCTTGTTGGTATTTGGTAAGACCCAGCTGGAAATGAGCTGCCCCAGTGCCCAGGGCTTCTTCCCTAAGCCCTCCTCATAGCCACAGCTGATTTACAGCTCCCAAGAGGCTGTGTCCTCTGAACAAAACTGTTTCTGGATGAGCTCCGTTCTTTGTAACAGCAGCACTTCAATGCCTACTGGTTAACTTTGCTTGGTTTCTGGGGCATTATGGAAAAACCATTTGCTGTTGTCATAAAAAATGCCCAGCCCAGACTTCTGCACTCTGTAGAGAGGTCACAGCAGGAGGAACTGCCAGAAATGCGTTCATAGATGTGCCCCAGTATGAGTGCAGGATTGCTCTTGGGCTTGGGAAGCACAGCCCAGCCCTGGATGGCCCTGCTTCCAGGGGTGTTCAGACATGTGCTCCCCCCAACAGATGCAGCTGTTCCTAAAGCTGCAGACCCTGCTGATCTCTGTCAAACACCAAAGAGCTGCTCTGGGAAGGTGAGTGTGGTTTAACAGGCCAAAATTCCCTTCATCAAGGTGGTCTTTGCCTCAGGCCACAGAGGTCTGAGGAAGCAGCTTTCCTTCCAGGGGAACCAGTATGGGGGCTACACCAGCATCAAACTGATGGAGATCACCTATTCCCTGAGCTTCCAGCCTGATCATGGCTGGCCAGTGTTATTTCCACAAGGGAAATTCAAGAACACTTTGTCAAACCCCAGGCAAACAGCCTTGGTCTTTGCAAAGTACAAACAGGACACCAGGAAGAAGAGCTTTAAGCAGAGGGCAAAGGTGCACCTACCTTATGGCGTTCACCTGGCTGTCTGTCTGGAATGACCAGTGGTACTGGGCAGGAAGTGGGCTGCAGTTGGTCATCTCCATGTACAGCACTTGTTTAGTGTCATTCATGATGCAGCCAAAGTCCAGGGCCTTGGCCTGGAGATGGAGATTTGGGAAGTGGACTTCTCCCCGAACAGCAATGTGCTCCTCATGAGGATGCTCCATGAAGGACACCCTGAGAGCCCTCTCTGCTACCCGGCTGTTCAAATCGTTCTCATAAGCTGGGTTAAACTGGATGCAGAGATGAAGTTCCTCCCCTACATCCAGCACCATGGGCTGCAAGGAGATGAAGAGCATTAATCACCTTTGTGATCAAGTCCCAGTCTGACAGCAGGAAACAGTAAACATTCAAAGTGTGACCCCAGCCTGGGCTTCTCAGTTCACCCTCATTTCTTTACAGTGGGGGGTCTGACTGCAGGCACCACGCTCTGGCCCGAGATCTGTCAGGCTCACATTTCTGTGCTCAGCAGCAATACAAGGGGATGGCTGCTGGAGAGCTGGGATGCTTTCCAGGAGACGCCTTTACTGCATGGCTTGCCCCGATCTGCTTTCCTGCTCCCTTCTCCTCGTGTCTTAGAGCCAGCATGGATGTTACAAATTCAGGTAAGATTTTGCTTCTTTCAGCAGCTCTGCTGATGCAGCTCAGGCCAATTCACTGCTGACACTACAGAATAAACTTCTCAACTCGAGGACCTCTCAACAGACCTCTCAACACCACATCCCTCCTCTTCAAACCCCACAGAATGAACCCACAGATGCCCACCTTGGAGTCTGCAGGGAGGGGCTGCTGGTTCACATCACAGATTAGGAACGGCTGCTCCAAGTCCAGCACAATGCTGAGTGGAAGGGAGCAGGTGTTTTTTAAAGACAGAGGCTTGGACTGTAGTGTCAGGACATCACTGGGTTGCTACAGAAACAGGAGACAAGGGAAAACAACCTCAAGTGGCCATAGACCTCCTTCCCCTTCCAATGCATTTCACATATTTCAACCCCCAAAGCACATACAAGCCTGACAGACACGTCAGTAACATTTTCAGCATGGATCCCGCTTGGATTTGCATGCCCGACTTCTCCCATACAGTGACCTTCACTCCACAAAAAGTGCAGAACCACCAGTGCACTTTCAAGGCTTCCTTCTCTTGATGCCCAGACAAAGTAACTGACCCTGTGAAGTATTGGGGGGACCTTTCTGACAGCTGCTTCTCCTCTGGGAAGAGACAGACTTCTTGTTCACTGTAATGCTTTCAGTTCCCTTAGGCAGAGTGCTTGGCATGAGATGATCTGGGAGGCAGTAGCTATTAGATAGAGCTGAGCAGAAAAATGAGGATGATAGTTTAGCCTGTCTAAATGACTATGAAGACAGGGCAACATTAGGCAGCCAACTGGAAGTTATTGAGATGTGCAACAGCTGAGCTGGGGCTTTCCAAGGACGAAGGCTTAGATGAAGCAGTTTCTGTGTCATCAAGTCAGCAGTCATGATTTCCTCATTTCTGTAAAATGAGATGATCTTGTAAGCATAATGCTTACAGAAATTTGTAGAAATTTGTACAGAAATAAAAAAAAAAAAAAAAAGAAAAAAATCCATATATGAAGGGAAACAGGTGATAGAAGGGTCAGTGTCAGCAAACCCTCTCTTGGAAGCAGAGGGGAAAGAATTCATGCGAAAAAGCAAAATAACCCAAATAGCCAGCCTGCCTTCAGGGAAGGATGTTCCTAGGATGCCCTGTGGCCTTCTAGGGCTGGTTTTAAAAGAAACCTCAGGAACAGAGATGTCTCACACTTCACAGGAAAACACTCTGTTTAAGCTGAATACTCAAGACCCTTTCCTGATTTCTCATGTTTTTGCTTCCCCAAATGCCTCCCTTTGTTTCTCACTCCTCCCTCTGATACAACACCACAACCCAACTCCTCCTCAGAGCCTACAGACTTGACAGTCATCTGTGTTGCACATGCAATGCAGGGAGTTGGGCTGCTGACCAGCCTGGTGACTATGAATCTCTCTGGACCCAAGGAAAATGGAAAGCCCACACCCAGGGGAGTCAGGCTCTGCAGGAGCCAGGTAGCCACAAGTTGAACTCTCAGATTCTGGATTTCCAGGCAAGACATCCTCACCAGTGCCCTGATCACTCTGTTTCCCTCTCCAGTGAAACCTTTGGGCTCAGAACTGCGCAGGGACAGTCCCACTGCAGGTGATTGAGCAAGTCTTCCTAAGTTACCACTGAGGCAACCCTTTCTCAGAACACCAGTATCAGCAGAAGCTTCATGCAGACACATTCCACATTCACTTCCACATGTGTGTCCAGTGGTCCTAGAGCCAGGGAATGCACACCAGGGTTAGCTGGCATTTTCTCTGCAGAGTTGCTCTTCCCCTGGGAAGAAAGGCACAGAGAGGAGAACACCCCAAGACTCTGTTAAAATCTCCCCCTGAGCTGCTCTCCAAGGGTGCTGCAAAACCTGGCTGCCCTTGGGACACCAGGGCTGGCTGAGAGACTGGGGTGAGTGGTTATGGAAATATTGACAAAAGTCAATTTGTCAATTCTAATGATCCCTGGGAACAGTTTCCCACGTGGTTGGACATCACACTGATCATTAGAGCTGGCACGCTGAGTTTTCCCCCTCCAGGACTCAGGGCTAGACCAGCCCTCTGCCCATGTTTGTCTTCAGAGGAAAAGGAAAGCTGCTCCCAGATGCTCCCACCCTTCACAGAGCTTTTGTTTTGCTCCTTGCTTCTCCTGAATAAAGCACTTGGGATTTGTTTAATTTACTTCCTGCCTGAGCTTCTAGTCTTAAGTGTAACTTACTTTCCCTGCCCTTCCTTTCTGCCCCAACACATAACACTGGTAGCCTTCTGTTTGCTCCGAAGGAGCAGTATTTCCGTCAGCCTGGATTTTGGGATCAGCACTGGGTTTTGGTAGCTATGGAAACACAAAAAAGCCTTAGCAACTGATGGTGGCCAGCAAGGAAAGCAACTGGTGCTGCCATGGAAACTTGTGGCCTTAAAACAGTTTCTTGAAGTCACTTGCTCCTTTTCCCAGGCAAACGTCAAGGAGCTGCAGAAGAAGCCCCTGTGGAGGGGACCTGATAGGGAAGGCTCAGCCCTTGGCAGGGACCTCACCTGAGCAGTGCTGGAGCAGCCTTCGAGCACCATCTCCACAGTCTGGCCTGGCCTCAGGTCCATCTGCAGTGGTCGCAGCTTAAACATGGGGCTGCCAGCTCTGGGGAGCATCTTTCTTCTTGGTGCCACTTCTTTTGAAAAATGTGGAAACCTTCTGTGGTCCAGCACAGCTGATGGGTGTGTTGTCCTTTGTCACTTGAAACTGGTAACAGCAGGGATTGAAGCTAGAAGAGATGCAGAGATTGAAAATGCCATGGAAGCTGCTATTTCTCTGTGGTCACTCAGCTTCAGCACTCTGGTGAGGTTCCCTGACTGCACACTCTGAAATAAAACTTCCATGCAGAAAGCTGTCTGAGCTCAAAGCTTAAGCCACAGCCAGGTCTTGGCTGCCCTGGAGTTTATCACCACCCAGCAGCTGCTCTGTTTGCATAAAGCCAGGGGAAGTCTTTATGAAAAGCATCTTCTCAGTTGCTGCCTCATCTCAGAGCATCACCAGCCTTAGCTGCTTAACATTCTGAGGGTTTTTCCAAGGTGCTTCCTGCAGGTCTCACCATATCAGACACTGATATGTGTCAGTATCAGTGGCTGTATCAGTCAGTATCAGCTGGCTGCAGGCAGAAGAGGGAGGAACAGCTTGGCTGCCATTTCACCTTTCCCTTAGGAGCTGCTGCCTCAGGTGGCTACCTCTGAGGATGCTACTGAGAAGCTGCAGGGTATACAGACTCATCTGGTGATCTGAGCACCACTTGCCTCATTGGTGGGGTCCCCCCCATCTCCCCCCAGTTCTTAAAGAGCACCCAACCCTAATCACTCCCAACATCTCACCCTTTGCCAGAACAGTGCAGCTGGGATTGTGTTTTACAAAGAGAAATGAACTGTGAGAACACAGGGTCAACAGAATTTTCCCCAGTATGAAGACAGCAGCAAGACCAGTCTGGCTACTGAGGGAATGGAGTGACAACAAGAGATTAATAACTCCAGCTAGACAGAAAACAAAATGAATGTTCAATGGAAATTGATTCCTTCATGTAAAGAAACCTTAATTGCAGGCTAGTCTGGAGCTGTTATTTTACTCTCAATAAATCTGAGCATGACCAGGAAACAAATTGTTCCTGGAGCAGTTACTGGTTTTCTGAAAGTCACAGAAAATATGGCTGTCTGCTGCCAGCAGAAGCAATGGTAGGAGAAGAAAGTTGCTCTTGAACAGACTGTTAAGAACTGATGTGTACCAGCTTAGTATAAAATGGTTTATGTTAGAGACAGCAATGGATGAAAGCTTGGAAAAGCTCTGGGTAGGTGCAGAATTTGTGGCTCTGGGAACACCCAGTGTTCCCTGGGTCCCATCTCAGCTCACCCAGTAGCAGCTCTGCAGCTGACAGCCCTGGCAACAGCCCTCAACCAAGCCAGTGGGCCCAGATAGCAAGAGGCAGAGCATGATGACACCAAGCACATTGACACTGTCCACTGTTGAGTAGCCAGTTTGTGGCTGCACAGAGCACAGGACATGCTGGACTAGGATCCACCTCCCTGCAATGTCCCTGCTTACGTGGATGGCTGGTGGGTATATATTTAACCCCCCAAAATCTATCCTAAACGCTTAAAGTAGGATTAACCTACTCTTTCTACCCAAAAATTTAGGTATTGGGAGCACTGTGGATCCTCTTTGCAGCCAGGGAAAAGAACAGGAACCTCGAGAAGACAATTCTCATCCCAAAAACTCTCCAGCACAAAGCAAAGAGCACTTTGAAAAGCTCCTCTTTCTCCTGTTTACAAGAGCGTGTCTGATTTCAGACACAGGCGATAGGATCAGTGAAGCCCCTCCTTCGAGCTCACCTCAGTTAACACTCTCCGTGCATCCTGCCCAACCTCAGCGGGGTTTTCCTCTCCCTTTCGGGGCTGGTCCTGCAGCCATCCTGGCTTGTCTGTGCTTCGGGCTTCTGCTGTGGAAGAGACAGTGAGGGAGCAGGCAGAAGAAAAGAGGAAAGAACCACTAGGTCCTCTCTGATAAAGCACAGCCCGGCAGGGCAGCTGGGGAAGAACAAACCGAGGAGGATATAGGGCAAAGACAAATTCTGCCGCTCCTCCCAGACTCCCAGGCAGAGGGGAAATAAAACAGCACCATTCATTTAGTCGAGGAGCTGCCAAGAAGCTACCGCCAAGGTTTGCACTGTAGTGAGATGATAGTCCATGGGGAACAGAAAAGCAAGCAATGTTATTGCAAAGAGAAATATGGTTATACTGGTAAATGTAGCATTTTCCAGCCAGACACTGCTGGGACATGCTGTTTTCCTCCAATTGCTACTTGATAAAGTGAGGAAATAAATGTATTAGAACTAAAGACAATTCAGTAACAATTTAGCAACTGGTTTCCATTTCAGTGGCTTTTGAGGGTATCTAACAACTTTCAAATGGCCATCACATGTTTCTGAGGGAACCTCTGGCTTCAGGCAAACAGAGCCAGGACTTTGTTCATTGAAGAAGATCTAGTCTGAAAGACTACAGCAAAACTGCTCCTTGCTGAGCCCACAGGAGAAGCAGGAGCTGAGAGATCTCCTGCCTGAAGTGGGGTCCCAACTTGAGCTCTGGAGTAAACAGTTTATCAGTGACAATTGTGGTGCCGGTGCCCACAGCCTGGACAGGGATGGTGTCCATATGGCTGTTCTCAATGAACACCTTCACCTTGTCCTGGAATTTCTCTGTGTCATCCAGGTTTGCTGTGACAATCAGAGGCACCTCAGACTTAGGGGGGACCACTCCTTTACTGGGTTCAATCCTCCAACGTGAGCGTTTGCCAGCCTGTAGGACAAGCCAAACATGAACTTAGGATGGAAACCATGGACCTGCTCTGCTGTGAGGTGCAGGAAACAGGAGGACTAAAGAGAGGATAAAAATCATAAAGGCTGTAATTTCCCTAAGTCTAAGATAAGGAGTCTGGCAACAGCAACTCTCCAAGGGCTTATACAACCTGTATTTTACCTCCCCTTAAGACTCACATCATTAGCCCAGTTTTGCTCAACCTGAGGGATGCTCCTCCTCAGGAGAAGGTTATTCCCCCTCCAGTCTCTCTTTGGAGTGCTTGCCAAGGGAAGCTATTTACTCTCTCCTGGCTTCCTGACAGTGGAGCTGGATCTGCACAAAGGCTCAAGGCCAGAGGAAGCCAGGACTGCTCAAATACCACCCCAGCAGCCACACGGCTGGAGGACACTGCTGAGAGCCTGAAGAATAACTCTGCAAAGCCAGCTGAGCAAAACCCCAACACCAAAGTCTCCTTTCCCAAGGGGCCTTCAGTGCTTCTCAACAGCCCCTGAAGGACCGAAGCCCTCGCTTCCCACTGATCATCAGCTGCAGAGAGGTGCCCCAGTGCCCTCTGCTTTGGAAAAGTCAGCTCTAAATGGTTATAGCAGGGCAGGAAAGCAGTAAGCAGGAAAAAAACCTGCAAGACATGCCCTGTGGGCATGGCATGGTCTTCCTAAGCGTTCTCATCCTCTGGTTTCTCATGGACCTCCCTCTGCAGATGGGGCAGGAGAGCTGGAACTGCCCGGGGGGGGGAGCGAAGCCTTTACAGCAGCACAGCTGGACTGACACAGCTCTGCAGGTCAGGGCCTGGTACAAGCATGTCAAACCCATCCTTTCCATGCCAGGCCCACCCAGCCAAGGTGCACTGCTCCCTGCAGGGGTGGAGAGCAGAATTTCATTGTGGAGTCAGGGAAAGCTGCCCTGGCAATCCCCCACTTCAGGGTTATGTTTATCCCCCAAACAGCTGGAAAAGCAGCAAGAGGAAGATTCACCCCGCTCCTCCTTGGCCCAGGAGGCTGAGCTTGGACTGTCAGACAACACCTGATGCTTCATCCACAAACACAAACAAGTCCACAGTGTCAGGGCTGGCTTTAACCAGCTCCAGAAGTTCAACCCACCCAACATGGAGAAGAAAAAACTCCTCCCAAGCCTATTTGCAAGCCTCTCACAGACTCCCCCTCCAGCAGCATTAGAGTAATGCTCTACTCACCACTCCATTCAAATTAAGGGACCAATTTTTCATCTGCCTACAATGACATAAATGCAGAAGAAATCTGTTGTCTTGAACAGAGTGAGTCCAGCTTTACAGCAGGAAGCTGAGGGCAAAGTGTGGCCCAGCAGGGGCTGGGCAGTTTGTGGCTGCAGAGTTTTTTCTGTCCCCACTGGAGATCCCTGCAGTGAATATAACTCATCTGCTCCCCAGGAGAGGAGAAATGAGATGAGGAGAAAAGCAAACTGCTCTATACAATGATATCTCTCTCTTTAACAGCCACATTCTGTCCTCATCCTTCCTCTGCCCACTTTCAATCAAAGAAATCACTCTCAAAAGCACAAGAATGGCTTCTGTACTTGATCATCTGGTACATGATTTCAGCTTGTGATTTTGGAAACAAAACAGCTCCTTCAGGAATATCCCAAGTGACCCAGCTAACAGAGGCCTCACACCAGTGCAGATCTCTCACTCACATGTGCTCAAAGCTGGCAGGGCTAAAGCCCTCCCACACACCAGTGAAACTTCAGCCCCACCAGCTGGACTCTTCCCATACCTCGATATCCTGGGATCCCAGGGAGCGGATGGTCCCTCTGCAGGTGTAAATGCTAGAAAAGCTGGCAGAGAAATTTTCCAGCTTTTTACAGCCTCCTGTGAAAATCTCCATTCTCACGCAAACTAGCTGAGAAACGGTTTGCTATTTTGTAAACTATTTTGCAGGTGCAGGTTGTTCTGGAATACTGTGGATATTGTTTTGGTTCATTGAGAATAATACTTTGAGAATGGGAATTATTCCTTTCAGCCAATCACTTTGGTGGGTGGTTGACCGATGGGCCAATCATGTCATTTCTCTGTTGAGAACCAAGTTACATAAATGAGTTTGTAATTAATTAAATAATCCCATTTTATCCTGGACTTGAATTCTGTGTCATTCTTCTCGCCATCCCTGCGGACAACAGCAACATGCAGGGACTTATGTTAAATTCCCTTGGCTTCATAAAACCTTTAGCTCCCTTCCTCCAGGATGGGTGAGTGATTTTGAATATCTGAAGAGAGCTGCAAATGCTGGCCTCTCCCAAGCCATCCTCAGGAATACAGAGGTTGAAGACCATGGGTGCCAGGGAGGTGTTGGACAGGGAGCATCTGAAGGTGCGAGGAAAGCCTAAGAAAAATCACACAAATATCCATTTAGGCATCAGTATCCCATGATTCCTGGTGTGAATGTCCTGGTAGGATAAAACTGTGCTTGGATTTTAGCTCTTTGTTATCTGAACTACAGCTCACCTCAGTTCCCTTCGATGCTGATCCCAGATTACTGCCTTGACAATGCCCAGTCTTAGCCCTGCTGAACACCACAAATTTCTCTCTGCTGGGGAGGAGCTCTCTCAGCTGCTTCAAATCAGCACCAGTTCTTTCTCACTGGTGAGTGTGCTCCTTAAATGACCATTTTCTCTGAAAATTCAATCTGTAAAATTCCCTGCTAACTCCACCAACGCTTCCACCATTTTCAAGATGTAAAAGCAGTGATTTGTCATCGAGGAGAAGCTACAGTTAAAGAAAGGGAGGATGGAATTAGGAACTAGAACATGATGCAAAGCACCCTAATGCAGTTTCTCTGGGCAGGATCCTTAAGGCATCTCCTGATTTGGGGCAACCAGACTGAGCTCATGACAACTCACAGCCCACTCCACTGGAGGCAAACCTGAGCCTTGCTTCGAGATCAGCAATTAGGAACCACCTCACACAACAAACGGGGACATCACACCCATGCTGCTCACTGGCTGTGATTGCTGCCCCCAAAGGGTTACACCAGTTCAGCTCCGAGACTTGGTTTCCATCATGGAAAGCAAGGGACACAGCCACACCTCATGGGGATGTCCTGCAGAGCCAGGACACCAGCCCACAACCTGCTCTGCAGGGGATATATGGCTTGGCTGGCCAGCTGTGTGTGGAGGAGACATCTCCCACAGGCTGCTTACCAAGAGTGATTTGAACACAGATAGGGAGGAAAAGCCAACTGCAGGCACAGCCCAGAGCTTCTCCATGCCCATCAACAGTGGCCACTGCCAGCTCCAGCAGTGACTACAACACAGAGGCAAGAGGGACACAAAAAGGACAAATGGCACAAAACAGGCACGAGAAAGGCACAAAAAAGATGCCACAATCCCAAATGCCACCGAGGTCGCCGGATGCAGACAACAGTCAGCAGCACAGTTAAAAGAAACAAAGATACCACAGCTGCCTTCAGCTGAAGAGCCCTTAGGAATGAAATCAGATTAAGCAGGATGAATCTCCTATTACAGAACCATATTCCTGCCTGGTGCCTTTCTTATTATTTCACTTATTCGAAAGGAAACAAGAAGTGGCTCAGCGGTGATGCAGGGAAGAAGGAAGCAGCTCAGGAAAGGTAATGAGTTTTCTTAAAAAGTCCATGAACAGCATGAAAATACAGAAGCATCCTGGGTGCAGAATGATAATAGCCCTTCAATCAATCCACAATTGATTTCACATTTAAACTGCAGATCATCTCAGTAAAAAGCCTTTTGTGAGCCTGAGATGGAGAACTGGAATCTGCATTTCAAAGGCAATGCTCTGGATGCTCAGCCACCGGCTCTCTCAGCAGAGCTGGGCTTTTAGTGGGGAAGGAGCTGGGCTGATGTAGGAGACACAGGTGCCTGAGGCAGACCCATTGCTAGGGCATCTGACCTGGTCAGCAATGATGTGCCCTCACAGCACCTAATTAACATCCGGCACTAAATGTCAGGTGGGTAAATGATGCCCTTGGCTTGCAACAGGAACACGTGCCCAGAGCAGCTATAGACTGGTAATGGCTGACGCTCCCTTCTCCTGCAGTCCCATCTCCTGGGCCCTCCTGGGACAAGGACTTTCATGGGCATTCTCCTGGCAAGGAACAGGAAGCTGGGGCAGAGGAGACTATGAGGGACACCAGAAAATACTGAGTTTTATTCTTTTGGTCGTATTTGATCTCACGATGGCAAAATGCTGCCTAAGGCACCAGCAGCCCTGGAGTTAACACCCTGAAGAGGCTGTTTGGAGGAACACGAGTGACGGATGCTCTTACGTTCAAGTGCTCCATTTCAGCAATGCACAAACCTCTCCCACTGTGGTGGGAGCCCAGGGCACACTCACCAAAGGAGACGTCACCGAAGTGGAGGGCAGGCACATCAAAATGGAAAGTCGGTCCCATCACAAAGCCCCTGCAAGGACAAAGGCAGGGAGGCAGTGGCTTTGTTAAAGGGAATTGCAAAGGGTTCGGGTGTCTTTAGGGCTGGGGTGGATAAAAACTGCTGTCAGAGCCACCCTGGGTTTCAAATCAAGCCAGCATCCTGTGTTCAGCACAGCACCCATGTGGACAGGAGGCAGCCAAAGCAAAGCGGTCAGCAGCTGATGGGGCTCAGGGCACCATGGCAGGCAGGACATGCCCCTGAGTTGCTGCTGGCCCAATGAAGGATCCTAAACACACACCCAGAGATGCCTATGTGCCTCAGCTTCCCCATCTGTAACGTGGTGGACACAGCGGTGTCCCTACAAAAGTGGACTCACTGTAACCAGCCTTCCCAGCCACAGATTCTCTGCTTCAATATTTCTTATCTGGAACTGGTGTTTGGGTGGACCATCTTTCCCAGGAGATCTTGACACACAGAGTCATTACAGGCAGGTTTTTGAGATAAGAATCCAGGGGATCCTCAACCATCCACTGCAGCAAGACTTCTACACAGAGGACAGATGAAAGGACCAGCTTGTCACCACTGCACCAGCTGTCACAGCCACCAACAATGGCTTAAACAACTGAACATGGGTGTCCTTAATCCAACACACCACCTCACATTCAGCAGACAGGCTCCAAACTGCAAAAGTCACTAGCATCCACTGAAATCAGCACTTGAAGCTGCACAAGACTCACAGATTTATTTCATGCTTAATGCCAATCAATGCCCACTCTGCCTTTTAGTTAAAAATCAGGGGCCACAGTGAACTGTGCCTTCTATTTTATTCACCAGACTGCTCTACACATCTCAACAAGCAAAACCTGCCCTTGCTCAAGGAGAAAGCTGCTTATGCAATAATATCCCATGACCAGTTTGGGGGAGGGACAGAGGAGAATAAATTATTTGATTGTGAAATGTTCCCTCTTCATTTAAAAAGAAGAAAAAAAAAAGGCAGTACTTTTCTGCAAACAAAAAGCCAGCAAAATTGTTTCTCTACTGAGGTCAGACCTACTCACCACTCTTCTCTTCAAAAGTAATAACCTTCTTGGGGTTTTTTTAATAAATTTCCCTTAATCTATTGGCAAAATCAAGTGCAGATTCCTTTCATTTCCCTACTACCTTGATCCAGTGCCTCCCAACAGCAGCAGCCTAGACACAGCCAGCTCCAAAGCTCCAGAGCATCCAGCAGCAGCTTTCCTGCCTACCCCATGTTATCCCACCAGCCCATGGCTCAGATGTGCTGGGACAAGCCCTAACTTGAGGCTCCTGAGCTGAGGTTTACCTGCAGTCTAGCTGCTTAGCCCAGCACTAACAGTGTCATTTACTCATTCACCTTTTCTTACGTAATGAAAATAATAAATTGATAGAGAAAAACAAGGTATCAGCATCAAAAATGCATCAAGAGCACAATCTTTTGGTAAGAAAACAACTCAGTGTGTCCTTTCCTGCTACAAACAAGCTTTTGAAAGTGTCTGGCATGATGTAGTGCTTCATTTTCTACCTCTTTCAGTTGCTCTCTTATTTTTTTTGCAGACTTGACACCACTGGGATGGAAACAAAGAGGTAGAAAATGACTTTTCTTCCTTTTCAGAAATGCTTTGTTCTTTCTAGAGCCAGAGATATACACCATGGCTGAAGTATGATGAGGGACTGGTCAGCAAGGGAAAGCACTCCCAAGCCCTTTGAGAGGGCCAGTGCTGAGCCAGGAGGATGGATGGCTTTCCTCTGACTCAGAAACAGGCAGGAGGCACTGGACTGAAAACTCTTTGTAATGGACTCGAACTCAAATGCAGCCAGTTTGTTCCAGCTGCTTTTGGACAGCCTGAGCTCAAAGGTGATTTGTGTCTCGGACTGGAACAAAAGCCTCTGAACATGCAGCTTTTTGATCCAGTGTTGCTTTCATGTGCCAAGGGGTTTTGCAGGAAGGCTCCCGGCTGATCTCCAAGGGAGGCTGCCAAAAAGCAGGGATTGGGGTTCCATGAACAACAGACACACCTTTCTGACCCCATCAGAAAGATCCAGATTCCAAGAACCCCCCCAAATTTGACTAGTATCACAACTGCCCAAGTTGCCAGGAATTCCACAGGTCCACAAAGCTCACTGCCGCCCCTGAAGCCACCAGGATCCACTCCAACCCTGCTGCTCACCTCATAGCTGTGGGCTGCTCTGACAAAAACCTCCCCGATGTCCAGTTCCTCAAAGCTGAAGTGGAGCTGGGGCCCAAGGCCTTCCCCTATGAGGAGCAGGGGCAGCCTGGTCTCACGGCCTGGGGAGAGATTTCTATTTCAGTACAGCAATTCCCTCTGCTATCCTGAATTTTCCAGGCTGCCTTAGTGCTAGTCCCTGACTCTGAGCTGCCTGGGACCAGCTCCTGTTGTTCCAGGAGAAGATACGGACCCTTCTCTTCCCTCAGGAGATATGCCTTGGATCTGGCTTCCAATTTCTAACCCACCCCTAGGGCTGGTTTCCAATTTGGCCACCAGTTTTCACTCTGAAAAAGCAATGCTGAGTTTAAAATTATCTCTGATTTCCTTCCCATGCAGTTAAAGGAACTTTGAAATCCATTCAGTGAAGGCACAAAGCTCGCAAAGAGTTTGGCATTGCTGCCTGGCTTGCAAGTAAATGAGGGTGTAGGTGACACAACTGCACAAGACTTTGTTGCCAAAGTCCTCGGCTTCTCTGCTTTCTGAGATCAGATCAACTTCTCTGCTTTTCAGTATCTTGTTGACAGAATCTCCCCATATTTTGTGACTGGCTTTGAACAAAATTCTCATCTGACCACATTGATAAACAGAGATCCACAGTTTCACATGACGCAGGACATCACAACATAAAGGAGTAATCATCGTTTGGGATTTTTGAGCAACTAAGAAAGTTCATTTTGAGCTTCAGTACTTGCTATGAGCAAATTTCCAACCACTTCTTCACTGCTGGCTTTGCCAGTTGCCCAGAGTTGATCAATTCTGTAAATCACCTGATCCAGAAGTACCTGCCAAGTAATTTATGGAGGCATCTTCAGTACAAGTGGAGGCCAACAAAACCCCTTTCCAGTGGGGTAGGAGATCCAGCTGCACAATGCACTGCACTGGGAAAAAGCTCCCAGATATCCGCAGCATGGGGCACACAGTATCTGCAAATCCTCATCCCAAGGGATTTGGGACTAGCAGAGAAATGCCCGAGGAAGGCAGTCACATTTCTTGAAGAGATTAAGAAGCAAAAGTAAACAACTTGCCAGTTAAAGATGGCTGTTTTCTTCAATTATTTTTGCACCCAGGGACCATGACTCTGGGACAATTCCCACCCTGACAATCCACTGGATCAGCTCTGGTCTGTAAGGAAATGCATCATTTAAAAGACTACTTGAGAGCCTTTTCCAAGGGGTCAAAGGAAGATTTAAGCTCTCCCAAGGGCCTCTCAGGGTCATTCAGGAACAGGCTGCTTTTTCTCAACACACATCTTTTGCCCTGGTTCCTCTAAGTCCCAGGCCAGCACAAGGCTTGCATGCAAGTAGTTTTCCTCTTTCTCTGTCATGAAAAAGCTGTCCTGGCACAACCCCAGGAGAGTCCTGCAGCAAAGTGCTGGATAACCCCATCACCAGAGCCAAAAGCATAGCTCTGAAAAAGGAATCCCTTGGGAACATTTTTTTAAATCCATCCTTTCCTTCCACAGCTCCCACAATTGCAGCTGGTGGGCAGCAAGACAGTTTGTTAGCACAAGCCCTGAGTAATTGCTGTAGATGGCATTTGCTGAGTAAACCCTGCACAATTACTGTGTAAATAAGAAGCTGTTTCATGGCATTTGTATCCATCACTTGGAGCAGGAAGGCAAGAACAGAGCAGCTGGGCTAGGGATTGCAGCACCCTCCAGAAGGGAGCTCAGCTGCTGGAGGACCTTGGGCCTCACACCTCTTCCTTTTAAGATGGGCAAACCCAGAATATTGCCTGAATGGAAATCTGGCAGCCATCTCCCACTCCTGAAAAACACCTAAGCAGCACCATGCAGACACAGAGAGGAAGGACAAGGTAACCTGAACCACGCCTGTGCTTTGAGCATTCCCTGCCCTGTGCCAGCACAGCAAAGCCACCACCTCTGAGATGGGGTCATTCAGGTGGGGAAAGGACAGCTGCTCCCAGAAAGGAACTTGATGGCACTTCTGGAAGACGGGACAAGCATAAAACTCTGTTTGTATAGCAGGGTGCTCATCCTTCCGAGCACAGCAAGGCCCATACAACACCACCTGGAGGAACTGAGAGTCACAAGGTGACAATTCCCACACAGGGAGAGAGGCTCGTGCTGGCCAGGGCTGGTCCTTCTGCAGACACCCTGGGCTCAGCAACCTCTGGTCCAGCAGTGTCTGGACCGTGGGAGGGGATCCAGGATCAGGGAGTGCATTTCTAACTTGGCTCCTACTGCCTGATGGTGAATCCATGTAAAAATGACCCATGCTGGAGGTCAATGGTCTAGAAGATTTTAGTACTCATTCACTAAAGCTGTTCTGCTCTGTAGCTCTTTGGCCTTTGAGGAAACACTAGCAAAGCTATGGCATGAAAGCTTATCCCTGCACTGCCTGGATTGTTGTGGGATCAGTGATCCAGAGCCAGGCGCCTCCAGCTTGTATGGGAAATCCCCTGAAAGTTGCAGGGACAGCAGGGATGTGCCCTGCTGACCACAGACCCTTCCCAGCAATTACACAGCAGCCCAGTGATCTGGGAGAGTATTTGCACCTCTCCTTCACTGGAGTGAGAGGGCAGGAGAAGGAGCCGTACCTGAGATGTCGCAGTAAACTGCTTGCTCATAGACCTGGGCTGCTTGGGGCTTAAAGAACACATTGATTTCAGCTGAACAATTCGGCCTGATCTCTCCCTCCTAAAGCAGAAGGCGACAGCAAAACATCCATCTTCAAACATCACATTTCTTGTTTTCAACCACAGCCCTGTAAGCCTTTACTTAGAGCATCAATGACAAGCAAGAAGCGAGCAATGCTTATCAACAATACTGATAACAGTTTGGAAGCAGCTGCAAAAAAAATCTAAGTGCCTTACCTTTACTGGCACCTGGTAGTAGATTTAAACCAGGGGTTTAAGTCTGGGCCAGGCTACCTGTGTGTCTGTAACTGTCTGCTGCTTCCTCAGGGTCTTCTCTCTCTGCTTCTCTCCCAAAGAGTCCTGGAACTGATGCTCAGTCCCAAGGAGCCTTGTCATGCATTTTTGGAGGATCTCACTAAAGGATATCACTTCTAGAAACTGTTTTTAAAAAAAGGCATGACTTACATTTTCTCAAACCCCAGCATTACAACTGTTTCTTAATGCACTTGTTGACATAAATACATGAACCTCTGATAACTGTAATAACACTCCACAAGGAATGAAAAATTTACCTTACAGAAGGAGACAAAAAGAACAGTTATTTTTTCTATCAAGAAAGTGAGGCTTTGATTCTGCTTGCTGCTGGGTATCCCCACTACTCTGTCCAAAAGTCTTGAACTGACTGGAGCCTCCAGCTCTCCTGAAGCATAAATATTAAATAACTATAATATTGCCCATCAACTTGACACTTAGAGCTCAAAGGACAACCCCTCCAGGAATTAAAGAGCTGTGACATGGTAAATCACTGGGGTGCTGCTGCAAGTAATTCCCTAATGCACAGCCTGCTTAGAGTTACCAGAACAGAGGGAAGAACGGAGAGAAAAAAACCAAAACTGTTTCAAATACCCACAAACCAATAAGAAGAAAAGGAAAGTCTGAAAGAATTAATTCACTTGGATTTTACTCAAAACCTAGAGGAAACACATTTTCTAGATCTTCTAGCCAGCAAGCAACTGGATGAAGATGAAGCCTCACTGTCCAACAACACACTTGCTTGAGGAACATCAGCTGGCAACCCACACTCAGCATGTGAGACATCAGACCCCTCAGGTTCTATCAGAATGCTGCATGGACTCACCAGCATCCAGAGAATAATCTTGGATTGACAGGAATAAAAAGCATCTGCGTTGCTCTGAACAACATCAGCTCTGCTACAACACCTGGAGCTGGGCTAAGCGGAGCACTGAGAAGAAACACTTGGATGATCATTTCCCTGGCTTGGCTAATTAGGGTCTAATAATTCACCAGTGCTCATTACCCAGCTGCTTGCTGTGTGTTTAACAGCCTGAATTCAGTGCTCTCACCCTGGGCAGAGCCTCCCAGGTGAGGGGGATGCACTAGGCAGCTGCTTGCCTTTGCTTCAATCTCAACAGCTGGAGGTGAATGCACACTTCAGCTCCACTTCTCTCACACCTCAGTTCAGCACTTCTCTTAAAGGTACTGCCTGGGCTGAGCTCCCCAGAGGCACCATTTGGTCCTTCAGCTGCTGTGGCCTCTGCCCAGAGAGCTGCAGCCAGCCCTTGTTTGGTTCCTTCACACTGCCTTACCAGGCCTGCCAGCACCATCAGCTACACAAACAACCCCTGCTGATACGCTGGGGAAGGCCATTAATGAAATGTCAAGAGCAGTGATGATGCACAAGGTCATCATCTTCTAGAGGTGTGTAAAGCAGGGAAGGAGAGCACATCCTGAGCCTTAAACCCAAAACACACTGCTGCTGTAAAAGGGAGGGGAGTTCAGCAAAATGTGGGAAAGAAATGAGCCCAAATTACAGAAATGCCACACAGGTCACTCCAAGGAAAAGCCTTCATTTGCTCTGAGGCTCATGTGACAGACAGCAAACTGAGGAGAAGGTATTTGAATGAGACAGGACAGGAGCAGTGATGCTGAGGGTGCAAACTGATGCCAGGATTTGACTGTAGTCCTGCCATCAAGGCTTATGAGGGCTGTGCACCAACAGGTTACCAGGGACAGGCACCTTAGAGTTTGTGCTGGCTGTCAGACAGTGCCTACCATAAACTGAGCATCCAGTTTTCTGGAACTGTGTTATTTCTTGTAAGACTTGGGGATCTTGGTGTAAAATATGACTCTGCTTTTTCAGATTTTACACCACATCCTCCTTTAGTATAACACTGGCTGCTCTGAAACCGAGTTCGAACAAACAAGAACAAGGTCTCAGAGCCAAATCACTACTGGGAAACCCAGGGAGCATCCCTCCTTCCACCAAGGCCAGAAATCAAACTTCTTGGAGCCTGACACAACACTATCAGTCCTTCAGGTCGACCATCTCACAAAGTGCTGTTTGGCTGTTCCTCGTGCTGGATTGCAGGCTGATGGTACTCACTGGTCTGTTTTATGTGCTGCCATCAGATCTATTGGTCCTGTGGACACTGGGGCAGTTCAGTTATTACTCAGAGGCTGACAGAGGCAATACATCTCCTGTTAATGGAAGAAAGTATAATACAATTCATAAGCAAAAATGAAGCTAAGCAGGAGAGGAAGAAAATTAAAAAGAACCGTAGGCCTGATGAATATGCATCTGCTAACAACAGTGCTCTGTTCTAGCTGAGTGAGTTTAGCTGACTTTGGGATTTGTCAAATGCCAAGGCCAGCACATCTGTGACAGAAATATAACTGACACAGGGATCTTGCCCCACTGCTTTGGAGCACAGGAACAATAATACATCACAGAGGCAAGGAAAGGGACAGACCTGACTGGACAGGGGACCTGGGAAGGGGGTGCAGGGCCACAAGGCAGGGACAAGGGTTGGAGATGATAACCAGCCCATGCTTGATGCTTGTGACAGCTGTGTCTTGCTGTGAGCTGTGTCCATGTCATTTGTCCTGCTCTGGTCACTGTCTACTGAGTTGTGGGTGAACAGGACTAGGATAGCAAACTTATCTGTTCCCCCACCAAGCCCTGGCAGCCAGACAGACCATGCCTGAGCCCCTAAAGTGATTTGCAACAACTATCCCAACTGCAGTGGTGGATACTGAAGCCCTGCACTCATATCCTTGCTCCCAAGAAAACCAGTTAAAAACTCAAGACTCCTGAGCTCCTGAGATCAAATCACCATTCTGCAGGATTCTGTATATTTGGATGGAAACTTTTGGCGATATATCACAGAGAGCTTCCCTGTACTGTCTGGGAAACTGAAAGCCAGGGCATTTGATTCTAAAGGTGGAGGGTAAGAAGAAATCATCAGTTACACATAGTCTACTATTCTGTACTATTCAACCAAATTCTTTCAAGATATAACATATTCTGGAAAACTTCTGCCATTTCTCCTTTCATTACTGCAGTATGTCAGTCAGTATGTCAAAGCTAGAAAATGTTGTTAGATATTTCTCCTGGGAAATTAAAATAGCTGTTGAAGAGGTTCCTCACATGCCTGCCTCCCCATAGGATAAAAAGAACTACTAGTCCAAAGGATGTGCCTCGTTACCCACCCTTGCAGACTACAGCTACATGTGTGTGAGCCTTGGGACACCTCAGGAGTCAGTGCTCTGCCTGGGCTGGCACGTTCTCTATAGGATGGCCATTGAGCCAGAGCACAGAAAACTGCTGTGGATGCAAACCAGGACAGAAGTGAAGCTAAGCAGAGCTGTGAACATGACAGTACACCACTTCTGGCACCATGTCAGCCTCCACCAGGCTGCCATGGGCAGGTGGCCTGAAATACAGATGGTGGATGGCTGATGAGACAGCACAAAATCTCCAGCTGTTGTTCCCTGGCTTTGCTACAGCATCCAGCGACGCAATACAGGAGGGGCTAGCTCAGAAGCTCATCGTGACTCACAGCTACAGAACTGATCTCTGTGCAACCAGAAATACATGTGGACCCTGTTTCTCCTCTCTCAGCCCCTAAACGATGAGAACGTGATGGACTGGTCTTGAAAAGCTCGATACCACCAGTGTTTGGCCAAATCGCCACCTCAGTTTGGCAGAGGGGGAAGGCAATCCACAGAAAGGAAATCATTGCTCAGAGCAGACAGGAAAACAAGACAGAGCTGGCAACAGAAGTACCGAAATGGCACCCAAAGAGAAGCCTGTTAGTTCAGGGCACCCAGGAGAAAGGCAGTGACAAAGCTAACATCTGCCTCTTTCAATAAATAACTGCAAGCTGTGGGATGGACCAGAGCTCCCACTGGACATGGTGCCTTCTGCCAAACATTGAAGCGCTTGGCAGTAACCTCTCCTTTGGATGGGGACCGGCTTCCCCAGCTGAGGTGGAGATTTGCAGGAACAAACAATGCTGTTATCTCCTGAGCCAACCCTAGGTCTATAACCCAGCCATCTTGAAGACCACCTCCATCAGCTAAGAGTTAACACATGACACTGGGGAGTCATGACCAGGCAATGACAGGAGAGTGATGACTCGTCAAGGTCAGGGCAATGGTAACAAATCCTTGTCCTCCCTTTCCTCTGGTTTCTATTTCCAAGGAGTCAGCTCCCACGTGTCTGCAGTGTGATTTACAGCTAAGCTGTGGTGGAGAATGTGCAACAAAAAGCAAGGACTTTCTCCTTTGGTAGCCACCTGGGCTTCTTGCACAGCTGCTTCTGCTGACCCATCATGTGTATTTGCAAAAATAAAACACAATTTGAGATGCGCTCGGCAAGTCAGAGTTGCGTAACAGTTTGTTTCCCACGGGCTTGGATGGATGCTCAAAATGTTCATGGTCACATGGTGATTCCAAAAATCCCTGCCTCCTCTTTTTGTTAGGATTTTCATCAGTGACTTAACCCTATACAGACTACAGTGACCTGCTGGAGCTTCTAAAGACAGCAGCACCTGAAAATACTGGCAGCTAATGGCCCACACAGCAAAGTTTCTGCACAAGCCCTGCAAAGCCACCCTGCCGAGAAAGCCTTTCCAAGACTACTATCCCTCCACCAGCTTCCTAATTTCTGGAAGCAATTACTTCCTCCAGCCACTTGTCACAAGGCTTTGATTTTCTATAGGGTGCTCCCAGACATCATAGGTGATGGGTGGGAAGAAGAGAGCAGCCACTGTTGGCCAGAAGGTCAGAGGCAGAAAGATCCCAGCTTTGGGGGCCTCTCCAGCAGATGGACTGGCTGCACAAGGGGAGTCTCTGTCCAAGCTAAAGTTACAGGGCCGTCACCACAGAGGAGGTTGTAGAAGTCAGTGGCAGTGGAATTTTAGATTCTGTATTTGATAAAGAGGATCAGATACTATCATTTGGTATAAAGACACCCATATGCCAGAGCAGGGAGTAGACAGACAGGATCAAAACTCCAAATGTGAAACCAAATGTTCCATAAATAATGGCATTAAAGGGAATCAAAAGATTGATAATGCTGGACAAAACAGAAGGTAGTAGCCCACTTATGTTCAGTTGTAGAGCAAACCATGTAACATTAAAACAGCCTTTTAAGAAGGGTTTCCACTCAAGATTTGAGGCCAGGCCATGCTTTATGTCTGTCCATCATTAGATGGAGTACCAGAACTCTACTATGGGCAGCCAGACTTCTGGAGCTCACCTTAGTGCACTTCAGGAGCACAGGGCAGGTTAAGTCAGTTGTGGAGACATGGCCTCACTGTAATGAAAAGCAGGAGACTGGGGAAACACTCCAAAATCAGCTCAGCACACCACAGGATGCTCTTAATGCTCAGCTGATCAGCTCCCACTTTCTGCAATATTCCTACTGCTCTGACACAAGCTTTTGGTCACATCATGCTGCTGTCAGCTTCAGTGGTGTAAAACTTGCATTGTTCTGACACTGGTGGCTCTTGACCTTAGATGTGCTGTAGGAGTAACCAAGAAGAGAACGTGATCCTGTTCCTTGGGAGGAAAAAAGCGTTTAACCTTTTTTAAAAGAAAGCAGAGGTTGGGATTATTCTGGGGTTTACTCAAATGTGAAAAGGGGTTTTGCACTGCACAGACAGTAGGCATTCTTCATCTCACACCATGCAAATACTCAGAATTTGAGCTCTGGGTGATGGAAGGACATGGGGGTCTGCTTGCATAAACAGAAAAGCAAAATATTTTCTGTCCCTGTGTGCAATAGAAAAGTCCATTTAAACCTGCCAGCCTTGTGTCCAAGCTCACAAATGATGCTGGAAAGGAGACTCAGACATGGTTCATTCCAGGTTACAGGAAGGGATTGGCATTTCTGTGATTAACCTTAGGAAGAATTTGGCCTGCTTTCCACAGAAAACCAGTACATGCTTCAGTGAACTGACAGTGCTCCAACACCCTCTGTTACTCCCCAAACACTATGTGTAAGATGTATCCTCACCTACAGTAACTGATCCCTCTGGACACTGCAAGGACACACATGGAGCGCTCTCGATGTCAAGCCCTTGCAGCAGAGCTCGGCTTTGTCAGGCTCCCGTCCCTGCCAGGAGCCCACAGGGCAGAAATGCTTTTTGCAACCAGCTCTCCAGCCTCACCAGAATCCCGATGACTTCTCTCTTGGCACACAAAGCCAGCTGAGGCAGGGATCTGCCAAGTGACCTCATTCAGGGATGAGGAGGAAGAGGAGGAAGAGAAGCAGGAAGGGAGGTTCTCAGCCATCACTTACCTTTGGCTCAAGGGAGAAAATGTCAGTTGAACAGCATGGGGTCTCCTTGCAGCCTTGCCCTCTCTCTCTGGATGGTGTGGGTGAGAAGAGCAGAGTGTTCTCGGTGAGTGGTGTCCACTCTGCGCTCCTTCAGAA
This sequence comes from Coloeus monedula, assembly GCF_965178545.1. Taxonomy (NCBI): domain Eukaryota; kingdom Metazoa; phylum Chordata; class Aves; order Passeriformes; family Corvidae; genus Coloeus; species Coloeus monedula. The sequence continues at coordinate 13,450,686 of NC_138793.1, forward strand.
AATCAGATAACTTGTCCTTTTCCTGCCGACACAGCCTGTGATATTGCCTGCAACCACAGGAGAGACAAGCCCAGCAGGTTGTTTAATCAGCCACGTATTTGCAGAGAGAAGTGGAAGTGCAGGGGCAGCTCCTCAGCAAGGGGCTGACCCCGAGCCATGGGGTCCCAACTGGATCAGAGGATCACTTGTTGTTCACTGGCACAGTACACAGTTTTACTCCACACTTACAATCTCAGGAGAGGTTTCAAAAGCCAGCAGCCTTCAAGAGAACCTCCTGGCTCAAAGCCACTGCCACAACTGTGGGAGAATCCACTACCCACCACAAGTGGCTTTTCCTCGCCCTGAGCTGCTCATGGGAGGTAGATCAAGAAACGCCTACTGCAGGACTTTCCTGGGAAGGCAAGAAGAAGCTGAGCTTCAGCTGCAGGTTACCAGCATCACTCTTTGCTCCTTTCCTTTCGGACCTGCAGGGATAAGCAAACTCTGTCTGCCCCATTCCCTGCACTACCTTCCACCAGCTCTCCCTTACTTGGTAGCTGCAGCAGAAATCACTTTAGTGTTTAAAGATCACAACCAAGAGATGAGAAGGAAGCACTGCTACAGAGCAGTTCCTTCTGAGCTGACAGGTCACTGTCCCCCCTTCATGCTCCAGTCCCCTGGCCAAGAAGAACCAGCAGGTGACCACAGGGGGGACGAGTGGAAGCTCCATATGGAGTGAATCGAGGGAGTGCAGTATAAGCAGGACAGTGATCATCACCCAGCCCAATTCAAATACAATTAGAGAGGAAATACAGTCATGGACATTACCAGCTGCACACAGACAGAGCCTCAGGCTAACACTGTCACCAGCACCAAAAATACTCGCTGTGGCTGCTCCCTACAGAGCGCAATCGGAAATGTCTCTCCATGGCTGACCTACAGTGCCGGGCACGGGGAGGGCTCCCACCACTGGGGTAAGCCACCCTGGACTCAACCTCCATCAACAGACAATAATTCCACCGTGATGTCCCAGAAAGTCCTGTAGGAGGGAGACAGAGCAAACTCGTGGATAGACCTTCTCACGATCCAGGGATTTTTGGGTCCCCTCCCAGTACAGGGTCCTGCACTACTCTCCTCTCATGAAAGTCCTCTCTGCTCTGAGATCTCAAAAGCCTCTCTGACACCAGGACAGTGGCCTTGTAACTATCCCAAAGACTGTAAGTAAGGAAGAACATCCTGGTCAAAGTCTAGGACACAAACTGGCATGAAAGCAAATCTAAGTGGGAAAAAAATCTGGTCAAACTTAGCTGTGGGGAAACCTGGTTGTTTTTGAGGGGAAAGAGGATCACTCAGAGTCCAGGCTGAGATGGGCAGGTGGGAAGAAATGGGTAAAGAATGGTCCAGGGAAGTATCCAGAGAAGGCTGTGAGATTTTCTTTTAACACACTGAGCTTACATGGAAGTCAGACACTGTGTAATTAAATAGAGAACAGTGGAAAACTAGTTTTGGCCTGCAAGGCATTTCTGACCTAATTACGTTGAACTTTATTTGCTCAGAAGCCCTTAAAAAGTGCTGCAGTTTGAGGCAGTTTCCTGATCAGGTCTGGGTTCAGACTAACTCCTATGAACCCACACCCATCCAAGTCTGAAAAGTCACACAAGGACTCCCTGAATCACCTAAGCTTTTCAGTGTCATTTCTAATCCATCCCCCTGGGCTGTAAGTGTTTCTCTACTGCCTGAAATGGGAACTTCAAAGCTTCCCCAAACACACCCTTTGAAGAAGCAGGCCCATCTCTCACCACCATGAAGACCCACAGTGCCCAAGCCAAAAGCACTTCCAAGCCCTGTGTGGCACTTCCTTCCTTGCAGAGTCCTCCACCTCCAATCCCTCCCCAGCCTCTAAGGAAGGGTAGAAATTCCTCATTGTGCTGGAATCCGGGACAGTGCAGGGCAATTCAACATCCTGCAGCAGGATGGCCTCAACTCTCTGGGCCAGCGAAGACCCCTGCCCTGCACAGCATTGGAAAGGAGCCTGACATTTTGTCAAAGCTGGAATGGAGGGAGCTGCAGTGAGCATCAGAACAGCTGAGCCACCTGCAGCTGCATTAAGTCCTACTGCTCAGTGCAGTCCCAGGTAAGGAGTGTTGACACCCTCCTCAGCCTCATGGACCCTCTGTTGCCCAGAGATCTCTGGACCTCAGGGGTTTATGTCTTCCACAAACAAGAATTTTCTCTCTGAGGAAATCCAGTCATTGCAATCAAACCTTCTTCCTCAAAACATCATCCTCAGCTGGAGTATAGATGGAACTGGAATGGGAAGTGCTGAGCTCCATTATCCTGAAGCCCAGGTTCACATACCCTGATGTCTGGATGGTTTACCCTAAACCATTTAGAAACACCAATATTTCCTGAAGCCATATGTTAGTTTTACCCTTGGGCAGGGTATCTCACTGAAATGCATCTTTCAAACTCACCTCAGTTTCAGTTGATCCTCCTCTTCCTGAGTAGCAAAAGCCTTCCACTGGAAGCAGACTGTGACATAATTTTGGTTGGGAATGACCAGAAGAAAAGTGTCACAGCTTTTAGCTGATTGAGCAGTTTCATGGATCAGTACATTTATTACATCCCTACAGCTGTGTGAGGATGTCCTAGACACCACCTTAAGTACTTATTTCTGGGTATGTTTGTAGAGATTTGTCCCCAAGGGGACAGTATTTACAGTGAGATTTCTCAGATGTGCTCAGGTGACCCACTCAGATCACAGGGAATTCTGCATCAAAGTCATTCAGGTGACTCTGAGGAGTCACAGCTTGCCCAGGGTCTCCTGCAGGCGTTTCTGTCTCTCCCGATCTCTTGTTGCTGACACAGAAGGATGCCTGGGGGCATGTGGGCAGAAAAGGAGGATCCAGAAGAACAAGTGAAGTGACAGCCCACGGCAGGAGGGGACACAGGCAAGGAAACACGACCCAATACTCTACAACATTCAAGATGACAAGATCACTACAAAATGAACACCATGAAAACTATCATCATCTCCCTGTCTAAACCCATGGCCACATCAGTCTTGAAATATTTGGGATTGTTCTGATCTCAAAAACCAAGCTGAAGCATTTCAAATTAAATAAAGAAGGGCAGAAAGAAAGTTTAAAAGTACAGAGCAGCTTCTGCATGAAGATTGAATGGGATTTCTCAACCTAGAAATTGAAGAGAAGATAGATAGGAGAGGTTTGCAAAAGCACGAATAGCCTGGGAAATGGGAATAAGGAAAAATTTGTCATTATTTGTCATCAATCAGGAACCCAAGGGCCTGAAAATGTTATCCGTCAGAAATTACACAAAAGTTGTAGAACTCTTCCAGGGAATATCCCATCCTTTGAAACACACTGCTGGGGGAGGCTGTAGAGGCTCACAGAGAGCAAGTGGACTGATGCTTTGAAGATAAAACCATCAGAAGCTATTAAACAAAGATGAGACTAGAGCCTCCAGCCCAGGAAAACGCCAACTCCAGAGCCCAGGAGGGAGGAAGCAGATGCTCTGCCTGTCTCTGCATGCCTTGCTAAACATCCCTGACTGCTGCGCTCCCAGAGAGGAGCCAGGGCTGCAGCCACCCCAACACTCCTGGCTGCTGGCACTGAGGGCTCTGCTGAAGGCTGGAGGCTTTGCCAGAGCACCTTGTACCACACAGGGATGTTGCTGGCACGTGCTGAATCTATACCCCCACAGATGTCTGGGTACAGGAGAGCAGGCACAGATGCAAGGGAGTCGGGAGGATGCTGCAGATGTTTCTGCCAGGCAGAGGGACTGACACAGAGAGCGGAGCTGTTGGGGTTGGCTGAGGGCAGCTGCAGACTTCATGTCTTGGGCACCAAATTAAATGTGACATTTCATTTAAGACTCTTGGTTGTTTAATACATATGTTTAAAAAATAAATCTCTGTACTGTACCAGCGATTCAACACAAGGCATTTCACTTGACAGGGTAATGTCCACAGTGTGCAGCTTGGGATGCTCTGCTGCCATGAAAGCACATTTACTGAACCTAGATGAATCTGCCCTATCATTATTTACACAACACAATCTTATTAGAGGCTGTCAATTCTCTCATCCTTACATCCTTTGGATACATTTCCTACGGATGACAGGATACAGCTCTTTCTAAACCTGGGCAAAGCAATGTCTGGACTTGAAATTCAAAGGCAGATTTTTTTATACAGCAGTAGTGCAGATGTTTTTTGGGTTGTGCAGTCCTGCATAAGGCTGTGACACAGCAGAAACACCACTGTGTTATATCCTATCACCCAGCTGCATGACTATGGACACAGTTATCTTAGCACATCATGATCACTTTTAACTGCCTGGAAGTGAAGAAATTGAGCCCTGGGTCATCTCTGTGGGGCCTGTAAAAAGACTGAAGGGGAACTTACAGAAAAGCTAAAACATCTCTCTGAATTCTTCTAATACTACACGATCAGCCTGGTGCAGAAGGGAATACTGTTCAGAGTAGCACAAATTGTTCTTAAATATAAAGACAAATTTGATTTAGCCTGAAAGTATATCTCAGTGATTGGATGAGCAAACCCTTGAACAAGATTTCAAAATAAATTTCAGGGTTTATGAATAACATTTTCCTAGGATTCAACAGCTGGTACTTTTCCTTCATCAACTACTGCTCTAAATATTTGAAAGCTGGTAGCCAGATTGATTAGACAGAATAGAAATAAACAGTCCCTGCTGCATTTAATCTTCTGAGATGATTCTTCCTCTGTCCCTGTCACTCCCTCTTTGCTGAATTTGGATATGAAATCTTTTTAGGAGTGCATGACAGTCAAATTTGGAATATTTGGCTTTTATAGAAAGCAAGTTCGTTTTCATTTGCCCAGTTTTTCAGAAGCCTGGGCCTTGCTCTCATCTCTTCTATGAGCACAGCTGAGTCATTCCCAGGTTACAACAAACCCCAGAGTATCCTCACCAGCAGCACTGCTGGTGTTAATGATCAGAACTTCCCAACACGGTGCAGGCCTCAGCCAAACACCCACTGAGCCCAGGCACCACATTCCAAGAGAAAGGTCTCTATGCAAAGGCATTGTGAGGAATCACATGAAAACTGATGGGGATGAAACGGGTTCAGGACTGGTTGTGGCTCTTCAGACAGCTCTCTGGCATGATAAAAATCAACTCATTTTCAATCAGGCTCCTCACTGTGCAGCCAAGTACTCCCCATTATCTCCTCTGCACTGTGCTTAGGAAGACCTGTGTGTCTTGCTGGATGAAAGACTCCAGCACAGGAATATCTGGGAGCCAGCATGGGGGCTTTGTTCTGCCCAGCATGAAGGAGCTTTCCAGAATATGCTGGAAAGGAGACCAAAACCGTGGGATGATGAAAGACAGCACTGCTGCATGGCCAGGGTGCCACAGGCCATTTTTAATCTTTGTTGCTGCTACAGTAATGATACACTGGGGTACCTGCCTGGTTGAAACATTGCTTTTGGTCCATGGGGAAAACACTGCTTTCATTCTAATGGTCTGGCAAAGACAGACTCGACATACCACTTAATAAATCAATCACCCTTCAAGCTGCTCTACTGCTTCTCAGCAGATGCTGATTGATCCACAAGGAGAGGAATCTAATGAATGGGCAGTTCTGCCCTGAAACACATCCAGAGGTAATGACACTTAAGAACGTATTTGTGGTTTCCGGGGATGATGGAGTGGGCAAGCTGCAGTCAAGGATGACCTGCAAAGAGATGGAAACAACATTCTTCCAGAAATCCTTCATGTGCTAAAAATGGGCTGTGCGGGCTCACATGAAATCTGTTTCTGTGCGTATGTGGGGATGAACAAAACAGCCTGAAGGAGAGTTTTAACTTCCAAACAACCCACCTAGTACACAACCCCCAGTCTGTGCTCATGCAGTCAACTCTGCAGGTTGCTTTAGCAGGGATTTTGTCAGGAGGGGTGTTACATAGTTGTGGAGCTATAAAGCTGTGCAAAAAAACCTCAAGCAACTGAAGCACAAACTTTATTCCCCTTCATGTACCCTCAGAATGACAGACTATCTGTCTTGAAACACAGGGCCCTAGTGAGAGGGCAAAGGCCATACTCTGTTTGCAAGCAGCAGAATAACCTTATCTAAAACAGTATAAAAATCATTATTACAAGAGTTCTAGACAAGGGGAACAAAGGCAGGAAGTGGTTGTTACCTATTAGCTGTTTTGACAGAAATTAGCACTTTGGAGACCAATTAGGCTCACCCATCAAGCTAATTAATTGGAACTATAAAAGCCTATAACCAATCAGCTGGATAAAGCATTGGGTACCAATCCTGCATCTGTGGCAGCACTGCTACTATTAAGAAACAAAATCAACACATAATTGCACAAACTGCCATTTACACCTTTTTTTTTGCTTACAATAACTGACTCCCTCAACTCACTTTGAAGCAAACACACAAGGACATAAAAGTTCAACAGGAAACAGCCATGCTGCTTGGAATTCTCACAGGAGAACGAAAAGCAGAAGGGGCAACAGTTGCCTGTGACTGGCAGAAAGAAAAATCCCTCTGCAAAGTTTTAAAATTCCTGACAGTCCAAGGCAAAGCTTGGTCCTGTAATAACTGCAGCATCAGACTGGCTTACACATTAAAGTAACACAGGAAACAAGATCTTCTAAAACTTACAGGATACAATAAATTTCTACCAGCTGCCAGCACCAAACACAAACAGAAAAGATTACATCAGTTGATGCACCACAGTGAAGCTCTGGAGTCAAATGAGGCTGCTCCTTGGGAAGCAGAAGGTTTCCCCAACTCTGAGCACTTAGTGCTTATTATTATCCAAACTGTCTGGATGAATGGAGAGTTGCATGAAGATGGACAACACAGTGGTGGTCAATGGGAGCTCAGGGTCTGGTGCTATGCATTTAGCTCAAGAGTAGCTTAATGCTGCTCCCAGCAGCATCAGAGCCCCCTCAAACACTCACACAAGGCTGATTTCAACCCGAAAAGGGTTTTGGTATTCCCAGCCTGGTATCCTGCACAACACATGAGTGACTCAGATAAATACCTAATGTGGTAGTGAGTTGCTCAGGCAAGTATTGAACATCCTCCTCTTTGGCTGAAGTCAATATAAATGGAAAGCACTCAGGAACTTGTCTGAGTGATCTCAGGAATATAAAATGGAAGGTGACAAGAGCTAAACCTCAGTTAAACCCTGCTGCCTATCCACATCCATCGGGGGGTTTACAAAGAAAAAAAAAGAAAGAAAGGAAAAGGCTTGATCTAGAGACTAAATCAATAGGATTTTCATTTCATTTCTCAAACAAGTTCCTGGAAGCCACCGATTGCAACACCAGCCTTGCCAGACAAATGACAACCCATGGTAGGAAGGGGTTTCTTAAAGAGAAAGAACAGGGCTATGAAAAGGTGGTTGTTTTCTGCAACATCTACACAAAAGCACAGATGAGTATCAGAGCAAGGCAGTAGTTTTCTCAGATGCTTTACCCTCATGAGTAGCTAAGATGTTCACAGGTGCTGGCACATCCATACTAGATTTCCTTGTTCAGCCTCAAACAACAATAATCAGCCAGAGCTGGGAGTTTCCTGCATGTGTACATTGACCACTAACACACCACCAAGCCCTTGCACGGATGGCTTCACGTATCAAAGGAAGCTGATTCAGCCAAACCGGGCATCACTTCTAGCTGCAGAAAGGGATTCAGCATCACAACATGTTTATATTCAGCTGGCAACCCCATGCTGCTCTGCACAGCAGCTGAGCACTCACTAACAAGCTGACAATTCCCCTTGGCCCATTTGCAATGCTGGGTAGCCTCTACTACAGCTTCCCCTGCTGCCAGTTAAGCACACCCAGTCCTGTAGTTACACATCATCTTCCCCAAGCCCCAGTGACTCCAATACATCCCATCGAACTCACTGCCATTCCACAGGTGACTGAAGAGTTCCACATCAGCTCCCTAAGTAGCCATTTCAAAATGTGCCTTAATTTTTCCTGTGATCTCATGCTTCATTTTCCCCATCAGAGATCATGCCAGGGCTTTTTTCCCCTCAGTGTTTTCCCCTAGTTCTCTGCGATGAGGCTCAAGGGTCTGACTGCCAGCAATCCCATCCGAGGATGGTTTGTGAATAGTCCAGAGAGGGTTAAGAGCTATTTGCATGCACAACTTGACACTGACTGCCTCAGGAATCTCTTTTCCTGCCACCTATAAACATCACCTTAAGGGATGCAAATGTCAGGGCACTACCTGTCCTGTGAGATTACAGCCTAGGAATCAGACAGGGCTTGAAGACCAAAGAATAATTATTGTTTAATTTGCAGTGTGGTTGTTCAGGTTTTTTTACCTTGAAAACATCCCATTTTAGCCTAAGAAAGGGCATATTTTACCAGCATTTCAATGAAAGCTACTCTAAGAGGAGCCACAATCAAAACACTGAATGAGTGCAAATGCAGATTAGAACAATATAGTGACATGGAAACAAGACCCAAAAGGAAGATCCCATTTACAGCCTGAAGAATTCAATCCCAGCTAAATGAAGCACCATTAACAGGAGCACATCAAGGGAGCTGAACTGGAGGTTTCTGTGTATTCACCAGTGATGCAATCTAGGACTCTGGGATGTCATCCAAGCTGGTAACTGTTTGCTTGGCCCACCAGACAAGCTCCATGCAATGTGTTGGAAATAATGATGAAAATGTTTTTGTGCGCTTTGGGTTTAGCAGGAGCAATTAGGATTTGTCTCCAGGTAAACAGTTCTTGGCTGAGAAACAAAACTCAGTCCTTTAATGCTTAGGGAGAGCTCAGGTGAAACACACTTCTGCCCAGCAGCTGCTGCCATTTGGGCTCTTGTACAGCCCCACTGAGAAAACAAAAGTTCTTGGTCTTAGTGCTTTGCTGGTGGTCAATTTTTCACCTTAAAAACACATTCTGCAGAGTTTGGTGGGGATTAGAGCAACACACAAAAAAATAATGAGAACAACTGGAGCCGTGGGCAAGCTGAACTTCATACATGTCAGTAGTGACAGCTGATGAAAATGCTGCAGTTTCTGCTCATTAAGGAGCTATTGCTGCAATTAGGCCTGACCTGTTCCCATGACCACCAGTGAGAACATCACTACTGGCTAGTGGAGAAGCCTTGGGCCAGCCCTGTTTATGTGCTGGACCTGAGACTTTGCAGAGAGGAGAGGAAAGACAAAGCTCCACAGCCCAGAGCTGGATTACTCTACTCCTGCATCTGCCCTGATGGTAGTGCCAGGATTGCTGGAGGTCTCTGCTGGGGCCTGGGGGGATCAGTGCCTGGTGTGGGAAACACAGAATTATTTTTCCTATTCTTCTGTCAGAAATTTTGCCAGAACAGAGAAGCTCTGGGGGAAATTAAGGGGAATTCCTGTCAATACTTGAGCACTGCATTCTATCCTGTTCCCTTCCTACTCCTGTCCCTTGTCTACATATTCCTGCCCTTAGATGGCAGGATAGGAATAACACTCCAGGGGGTGACTTCAGGGGATGCCTGAGAAAGAACATATCTTCCTATGTTCAGAGTATCAGAAGAAGAGGGTGCAGCCAAGTTCAGGACTCAGTTCTTAGGACTGAGAAACCGAGTGCAAATCAGCCCCTGCATCTCCTACGTCCCACCCCAGGCTGTACCCACCAGACACCTCTTACTGCTGTAGCAGGAACTCGTTACCCCTCACATAGACATGGCTCTCCAAGACCCAAAGACACAAGTTCCACAGTTATACTTAACTCCTCTGAACTTCAGCCAACATCATGATCTGTTCCCTGAGCCCACAGATAAGAAGAGCTGCAAAGGAGACATCCCTGACACACTGTAATAGCCAAATGAAAACCACTGCCAAGAGATGGAGCTGGCAGGCTAAACTTTGGCCTCTCATCCATTAATTGTGAGCTGTTTCTTAAGATAATTCTTGTCCCATTAGATCTACCCTTTCCATGAATCACTACTGCTCCCGACAGGCAGAAAAGATAAGGTTTGATGGTTTTTTAATAGCTTGTTTTCTTCTGCTTTTTTAACTATGTCCTTTTGTAAATTTGCTTTCTTGTACGACATCTAAACTTTTATGGGTCCAGATCTCCCAATGGCACCTTGCAAGCCCCAGACACTGGTCTTGTTTTGAGCAGTGTGTTTGCTCAGATCATCTCCAGAGGTCCCTTCCAACAAAAGTTATTCTATGATTCTATCTTCTAAATCAGCCCAATTGCTTTTCACATATTCCCCAAATTTCTCATATATCCTATACCCCTGTGCATATACCAATGGGCTGATGGTAGATGAACAGACATTAGAGGACGTCAGCCTTTAGAAAGTTCCCACTGAAGAATTCATGATGATGTTTTGACAAAACAAACAAACAACAAACAAACAAAAAAAGAGCAGAAACACAGGAATGTCTGAGTATTTAAAAAGAAATCTCAGTGAACGTGGGGATGACTTAATTAGAATTAAAATGCTGCTTCTATTCAAAGATTAAATCATCTTTTGAAATTTAAACTGGCTTTCAAAGGTTCACCATGAAACAGAAGAGATGACTGATGCCCTCAAGTGACAGGGAAATCAGATCAGCTTTGACTGACAGGAACAGCACAGGCTGTCCACAGCACAGCTCACGTTGGGCATCTCATGAGAGGACCACTGGAAAACCACGTGCTTGTGGCCTCCCAGAGAACAGGCCTATTTGGCTGACAGCACTGAGTAACCATTTCACAAGGTGCTTGTGCTCAGGAGGGTGCAGCCAATACCTAACATGTTCCAGCACCCTCCAGGAAATCTGGGACAGAGAAAGATCAAAGGCTGCATCCTGCTTAAAACACGAGAAGCAACAGCAAACCCCACACATCCTGCCCACTTCCAGCCATGGCTGCAGGGCAGCAGCTCCAATGCTCTGGTTCCTTTTGTTGCTCTTTACGAACTCTGTTATCACCCAGAGTTGGGTTTTGTTGTTTTGCACACTGAAAGCTGAGCTCCCTCACCTCTGGGTGCTGAGGTGGTAACGAGCTGCCCGGTTACCAAGGTTGTGAACCAGCAGAGTCTTCTCACTGCTGTACTTGACCGGACACTCCGAGAAGTCCAGAAGGTCAGGGAAGTCCAGGATGGCTCGGGCACCAATGGCACAAATTGGCACAATGAACTCTTCCCTTTCAGTGATGCAGAGGAGCTGGTGGAAATAATCCTGCAGGAAAAGAAACTGTCTCAGCACAGGGCATTTAGTGTCATCCCCACAGCAGAAGACAACTGCTGTGTTCTATGACCCTAACATTAGCATTCAATAATTAATAGTACTTTGTACCTCAATGACCTTTCATTCCAGTAGGATGACTTGGACAGGGCTGTTAACTTGCAAAGAAGAAACAACTCTATTGATTCACCTGCTTTCACAGCAGAACTTGACAAAATTATCTGATACTTTGATTCTGAGGCACCAAAATAGAGTAATTTCAGGTAGTGGATTACAGTAATAACAGAACCTGCTTTGACCACCACTGCAGACTATTAAAGGCACCACTAAGAACCCAGCTGTGCCACAACACTAACTCCAGTCCCAGCAATGCAGCAGTGCTGGGGGAGCTTGGCAGGGGTGCTCTGGTACATTTTCAAAAGGACTTTGCCACATGAACAATCAACAGCCCATTTTTGGTGAAATACTTACCAAGCTGGAGATGGTAACTGCTTTAATGCCAGGTGAGTGTAGGGTGCACGTGTATTTCCCACCTCTTCCCATAACATCATTGGGACAAGGCAAGGGACACACACCCTTAAAAAGCCATCTGATCCATCTCCCCACACTGAACTCACTCGGCCCTAATGCCAAACTATTCTTGCCAGATGTCTGACAAGTACTTAAATCACTAAGAATTTCAGCCCTGCCCTCAGCAGCCTATTGCAGCTCTGCCCTGGGTTTAGGGAGAGCTCTTCCTGTGGGAGAATCTCCATCTCCCTTTACATCTCACCCCAGCTGCAGGGGACACAGCAATAACTTTGCTGCCTCTGCTGCATGGTTGATGCCTTAATCACCTCCCTCTTCCAAGGTCTCTAGGACTGATTCGGTGCCTACCTGGACAAAGGTGGGATGGAACTGCAAAAAGGAGGCCCTCAGGCATCCCTATCAGAGCAAACTAAACCCTGCTATTCCCAGTAGTTGGCTTGCTCAGGCAAGAGCCAGACAGCCCCTCCTTCAGCTGTCTGGCATTTAGCAGTAGGAAGGTGAATCAAATCACCAAAACCATTTCACTGTAGGGATGAGCAGATCAATCACTAGATGCACGATGTGGCATTGCTGTGCTGGCAGCATCGTCTTACCCCTGGTGAAATCAGTGGTAGAGCTGCTGCTGTAGGGCCAGGAGCCATTGCCTCCAGCAGCTCCTGTATCGATGAGCTGATAAAAGCTCTGCCTCTTATCACTCACTTGCTGGCCTGATCTTTTCTCTTCAGTGCTTTCAACTCATTTGATATTTTTATCATGGTTGAAGCAGCAAGCAGACAATTTGATTTAGGAACCGCACATAACAGCAAGCTCTCTTAACCAGAACCAATTCAGATTCTTCCATGGTTGGGACCTCCTGCTCCCATACCCATCCTCTCCAAACTTGGAAAGGGACCTAAGGCTGCCAGAAGAGGCACAGACACACAGCTATTGCTTTAACCCAAAGCTAATACCCAGTGCCTACCAACCACCTGCTCAGCAGCAGTTTAAACTCACCCTAATAGCTGCAGCCACATCCAAGATGGTAAAAGACTAAAGAAGGATCTTTTTTTTTTTTCCCTAGACCTCTCAAATATTCACACTTGAAATTGCAGAAGTGCTTTTGCTTCTCCTATTTGGAAGGTAAAAATAGCAGGAAGGGAACTGCAGCAAACGACCTACAGCACTGAAGATCACATTTCAGGAGAGCGTTTCATCTTCAGCAAGTCTTTCTGAATTAGCAATTTTGCACTCAATCTTGCAGCCTAAGCCCTCTAAAATAAAAGCAACGGGCAGCCCATGGGACTTTAAAGCACCTATTATCTGGGCACTTCACGTCCCAGACTGCTCAGACCCTCAGAAACTCCATTAGCAAATGGAGAATGCTATTTACCTTTTTTTTGGTTGTTGTTATTTTGGCCACACTACTGTAACAAAGGCATTGTAAATCCAATTGAAAGCTGTGTGTCTTTTTAAGCCTTGGCATCCTCTATTCAGTTATCTCTCCCTTCCAGATGCCAGGTAGACTGAAGAGGATGCAAGGAGTTCAGATCAGTACGGGGATAAAGAGAAAAGAAACTTCAACAGCTGGAGGTATCAGAGGGAAGTAAAAGGGAATTTTCAGTCATTGTCATTGCTAAGAAGTGAGGGGATCAGCATAAATGTAAATAAGAGCCCAAGGAATAAATCCCTCCAAAAGCCAGCACAGGCACCCATTCCCAGCTCTGCTGCTGGTGGTGGGCATTGGGACTGGAGGCACAGCTGGGCTTGGGAAAGGGGACTTCTCTGTGTCTGCCAAGGCAAGGCAAGAGCAGCGAGGCAGCCATGACCTTGAGGAGGACGCTGCCTCTCGCCGCCCATGCACGTGGTGTGCTGAGCCCCTTTTACAGGGATGCTGCAGCCACAGGAAGGCTTGACCCAAAGCACTTCAGAGTGTGCTGACCCTTCAACCCCATGATGGCCCCCCAAAGTGGATGCAGTGTCAGGCCAAAAAGGGGGAAACCGGAGCAGAGAGGGGTGTGCGAGGCAGAGGCTGGCTGTCCCTGCTGCTGTGAACTCATGGTTCGCTCAGCTTCAGAAAGCTGAATTGCCTTCCCTTGGGAAAAGAGGATTGCAAATTCTCCACTGCAGCACTGCCCTGTGTTATCAGGACACTAACTCTGGGACAAAACCCAGGGGGACAGCTGAAACCAGTTCAAAATCTTGCTTTTATTCTGCAAACCCTAAGCAGACTGTTTAAAACCAGGTTTCTAAATAAGCCTGAGTGAGCAAGAGGGTGCATCACTTCTATGCTTTACAGATTATTTAGACACAGCTTCAGGCTACAAATTTTCATGCAAATATCCCTTTTGCCTTCAAACAACCCTTCTCTCAATTTCAAGAAAAGTACAGATGACTGTAGGATCATTCCTCTGCTCTTATTCCTCTTTGATAAGCAAAATGTTACAAGCTGTGGCCTTCCAAATATCACCCTCGGCATTCAAATTAGTAGCCACTGAAACTAAACCAACTGCTTGTCTCAGATGTTATTTCCTTGAATTATAGAATTGTTTCATTTGGAAAAGACCTTGAAGATCACTAAGTCCAACCATTAACCCAACACTGCTCTCAGGCCCTTTGCAGACTCAGGCCAACATTAATTGGTGTCACAGTGACATCAACCTTGATGCCTGCCCGGTACACCAGACTCAGATGTCAGTTATCCTGCATAACCAATCCTAAATCCTTCACTGAACTCCCTGCAGCAGACAACTTGCAATGAAAACATCCCTGTAGCATGAGGTAATATAGTAAGTCAAGCAGGGAAAGCTCCCTGCTGAAACCATGATATCATATAGGCTGGAAAAGAGAGCCATTAAAAAAAGGGGAGAGACTGAAGGATGAGGAAAGCTCCACAGGAGAAGGGGTACCCCTGCTCCTGCCCCTTCGGCTACCAATTCACAGTAGTCTTTGAAAGCAGTCCCTGTTCTCCAGGCTCATTCTGTGCTTTCATTTGCTTTCATCTTCTGTCCCTTTCCTCCCTGCAAGAGTCATCTTAAAAGTCTGTTTGGAACAGCTTTGGTGCACTACAAAACATCTAAGAGGGCTGGACTGAATTTTAAAGGAGTTAATTTCAGTAACGCAGTAACTCATCGTTCTGTCATCTTTCCTATTAATCAGTGAGCAATATTTCAGTCTCCACTGAGCATTAGGAATGAATTTTGCAAACCTTACAGATTGAACTGGTATTGCCTGAAAAATATTGTCTTCCTACAGTGGAAAGAACAATAGGACAGAACAGAATAAGCTGTGTTATGATTTTATGTGCTCCCTGCTTCTTTCTTCCTTTCAGATAATCCCTTAATAAGCCTGAAGGACACACAAATACAAACATTCCTGTCTGTTGGGTATTTGCCAGTCAGTTCCATAATGGTTTCCAATTAGGCAGAGACTGTCAGACCACAATGCAAGGACACCAGGGAACACAGGGTGGCATGAGAAGATCCATGCTGAGCAACTGGAGCCGTAAAACAGGAATGTGTAAATCAGAAGCAGCAAGAGGAACTAATTGGAAACGTTGCCCAGCAGAAACATTAGCATTTCATATTTATAATGCAAGTGCCAATAAACAAAGAGACATGTCAGCTATTCATTTACTTTCTGACAGCCCAACCATGTGATACATTCCCAAACGACTGCAAGACGATAGGAAACTGCTCATTTGTCAAGAAAGGGCAACATGGCACGTGGCATTTCAGCCACTAGCAGCTCACATGGTCCTTCTATTTAGGGCTCAGCCACAGCTTTGCCTTGAATCAGGAGTGACTTCACTGAAGTCAGACTTACCCCAGGGAAGAACAGATTCAAAGCAAGAGAATTATATAAACCAACTGCAACATCCACAACCCTGACACAGGGGTTTGTATCTGCAGCCCAAGTCACTGGGTCATCCATAATCCCTGTGGATCATGGAGCATGATCCACATGCTGCTCAAAGGCATGCCTTCCACAATTAAAACACAGATATTTTGCCAGCAACTTCAAGCCCAATGCAAGTGGCTTTTCAGAACCATTTCTCAACGCCTGCCTCTTTGCTAAGGGATTTTCAAGGTGCTCTGCTCCTGCTGCCCATGCTATTGATGTGTTTCTAGCTGAGCTACAGCACTCTGGTACTTCGCTGACTCGCATTCAATCAAGTACAAGACAAAATGTTCAATTTGCACAAAATTCTGATTCTGCGGTAAAAATCCTCACATGCTTCTTGCTGAGCAGCACACAACTCTCTCCTGATGCCCTACAAAACCCCTGCAAGGAGCCCAAAGCCCAGTTCAGTGAAACTGCCGGGGTGTCAGTGAAGCTGTGCAGAGAACCTCTCACTGGCAGAGCTCCCTGTGCCATGCACTCACCAGTTCAAGGGCAAGACAAGGGACAAAGTATGGGACATTAGTGCTCTTGTGGGTTATCTCCCCCTACTTCTATCTGTGGTGATGTTCACATGTTGCTCTGTTGCCTCTCAACTCCAAGTGCAGCACTTTGCCCTTCACAGGTATCAATTTACCTCTTTCACCCTGAAAATGAACACTAATTCATGCTAATAAATCACATTCTAAAGACACCAGTGTACTTTGCAAAGCCTACCTCAGTGATGTTAAGCTCTTGTGTCACTTGGGTAGTACAGAGAACTGCCCAAGGCCAGCATAATTTTTAGTCTAAATTTTAACAGTGTTAAATAATTCCTTAGTCCCTCCTAAGGAACAAAGATCTAGGGAACACAGGGCATTTCCCCTTTAGTTTTCTGTATCCATGCTGCTTGAGGATAGGACAAAGTGTTAAACTAAGTCTAAGCAGCAAAGGGAAGATGGGAAAACAGCTGCACCCAAAGAGATCCTGCACCTTTGCCTTGGTGCAGAAACATCAGCTGGCTCAGAGCTCTCCCCATCTTTGCCTCTCTAAACAATTCAGGTGAAGAACAGTGCTAAGAGATTTCAGGATGCTGGTGGAAAGAGTCAGCCTGCCTCTCTTTGTTTCCCTGCAAGGCTTCCTTCCATCCATATCTTAAATCCTCCTGTAATAACAAGCCTCCAGATAACAGCACTGGGATTAGATTTGCCAGGGCCTCAGCACTGATGTTCAAACCTCCAAGCAAAAGCACAGCATGTTTGGCACAGAGCAGTTGTGAGCTGCCAGAGCAACCAGCGACATGCATGAGGACACAGCCACAGCAGTGTCACTGCCCACAGGTTGTACTTGCCCTACACGAGCTCTTTCAGGCAGGTGTCCAAGTCACCTGCAGCTCACCAACCTCCTGCTGACTAAGAGCACGTAGAGCTCAGCATGCCTGTGCCAGGCTGGCTCCCTGCCATGGGCACAGCACCTCCTCTCCCCTGGCCTCGCAGCTGGGTCATGGGCAGGCAGGTGTCCTCAGGGACAGCACGGCTGAAAGCCTGGGGAACAGAGGGTGTGGAAACACATCACCTTTGCTTCAGTCCAGGGTGAGGCAGGGAAGTGAATCCCATCTGTCTGGGCAAAGCAGCTCAGCCAGAGGCAGTAGGGCAATGCCTTGTGGGAAGGAAGTGCCGAGCAGGTCAGACACCCGCACTAGGATGGAGACAGAACACCTGAACTAAGTCATCCTACAAGTCATTCTGCAAGCCTAAAGAACCTGCTTGCTTCTGCCTGCACATGGCCATGCAGCTGTGTTCCCAAGGGGGAATGTGCTACTGAAGGCAAAACAGCACGTGCTATCCTGGGGTAAGGAAGAGATTCCCTTCTAACAGACTGAGTTTGAGTGGGGCAGTCCAGCTGTGGGGATACAGTCATGTGGGCAGACCAGCAAGAGAAGGAGACCAGACACTGTGGCCTTACTGAGAGTAAAAGAAACCTGAAGGGCAAAAAGAAAAACACAGCAAGACAGAGAGACAACCCCCAAAACAAGGAGATGGCACTGAGAATTTAAATGGGCTGTAAAGAAGCAAGGGAGAAGCACAAGACATTACCAGGAAAGGTTGAGGCAGAAGATGAGAGCAGTCAACTTGCCAAAGTGATGGAAAACCACATGACACCCCAGGCTGTGCCTATCAATTATGGGTTTCAAAGGCATTTTCTGCCTGGAGAAACATGACCAGTACTGACTCACAGTGTGGTTTCATTATTAAATGCCAATCTCGGCTCTCCAGGAGCTCTTGCTGCCTGGTGATTGTGGCCAGGCAGCTGCCAGTGCAGGCAAGCTGGACTGCTGGGCATTCCTTCCTGCACCCAGGAGGCCCTGCAGGCACCCTGCTGCCAGGTTCTGCCCTCTGGAATACACACACACACAAACACACAGCAAAAAGGCATTTTCTAGCACACAGATGTCAACCTCTGAGCACCAAATCACGCCTCACAAAGTCTAAAACAAGTGATTTTGATGGACAGGCAGTTTCACTGATAAACAACAAACTCACTTGAAGCTTGGAAAAAAATGGAGGTTTGTTCTGCACATCCATCCAAGCCTGATAATCCATAGCCAAGGAAATCCTGAACTCTCCAAATTCTGTCTGCTTCCAGCAACACCCTGGGACAGTGAGTTCCAGGGGCTAATTTCACACTGAAGACAAACATTTTGGTCACCAAGACCCCTGGAAGATGAATACACATGGCTAAGACCATCAGCAAAAGCCACCCAGGACATCTCTGAGGATGGTGAGGAGCAGTTGGAAGACAGAAAAGCAATTTGACAGCAAACAGGTGAGGAACTTCTAGATTTGAATGATTACAGAGCCTCTGTTTGGAATACACTTGGCTGTTAGCTGGATTTTTAGAGAGCAGACAACCTCAGGTTACCACACAATCTAAGTCAGTGTGATACAGAGGAATCTGGTGAGAAACCTTGGAGATAGAACACAATGTTGCTTTTCTCCAGTACATTACCAAAAGCCAACAAAATCAGAATACAATAACTTCTCTTGGGATTATCATCTCTGTCTTTATTTTCCTCAGAGCTGAATCTTACTTTTACACCAGTGCTGTCCAATGGTTGAGGTCTTACTAGCTTCAAAAATAATTCTTTTGGGGAAAAAAATTAACAGCTCACACACGTGTATGCCCCTTTTCAGGGTATACAAATGCCAAGATGCAGCTGTACAAGTTCATTATTTTTTACTGAGAGTAGCAGAAATTTTAATGCAGACGTCCTTTTCCACTTGAGAAAGCAGAGCAAATTCACTGTTTGTCTGTTGGCTTGTACTTGGCAAAAACAAACATCTTCATGTGATGCATGGACACTGGAGCAGCTGAAGCTAAAAGGCTCAGTGGGAACAAAAAAGAGCAGCAGGAACAGGGAAACTGAGGCACATTTGAATCAGCAGAGGAAACCTGCAGCAGATGTGCCAGAATCAGCATGGACCCCACCAACGGAATCACTTGGGCATGGACATCCATGCTGCACCTTCCCAATATTCCCAAGCTAAATGCCAGACCAGGAATGATTTAGTACTCTCCAGGAATAACTGAGGGACCAGAACTGCATCCTTCCCTGCCCTTTGCAGCTGTGTCCCTGTCAAAACCTGTTATCCCAGGATACACTTGGACTTCTCTTGTTGTTCCTCCACCTGTCATAAGCCCCAACAACTTCTTTTGGCCACTTGTTTGTTTCTCCCAAGAGGTGGATTTGGAGAGGGGGTTAATTCATCTGCTCCTATCACACTTCCATCTTCCCATCCTGCCTTTCTCTCATGCACACCTCTTACTCTTCATTACACAACACCACCCTTAATTACACTGTTCTTTTTCTGGCCTTTCTCTACTTCCACTACACTTTACTGTTATGTATCAAGAGAAGCCCTTGTGTCTAAGAAAGTGCTTCGGGAGAAAAGATTGAACTCTTCTCCTTTCCTCTCTCTTTTCTTCCCACCAGCTTGCTCTTGGCACAAGCCTCATTTGAGAAAATATTCCCCTGTCTGAAATTCAAAAGGTCTCAGTTTTTCTCTTTACAGTGGAACACAATTGCTGACATTTTTCAACTTTTCCCTTCTCAACTTTCTTGGGAAATTGCAAAACAATCACAATTTTTTCAAGAGAAGGTAGAGACCTTCAAGAACACACTGCTCTGGAGGTGCTGTGGTTCTCCAAAGGGAAAGCAGAAACACCATGTTGCCTCTGGAAAACCTGAGCAGAAGTGAATTAAACTTAGCAGGAGCCTGAAATGGCACCTAAAGGCCTCCCACTGCTTCTGCTAAATCAGCCCGATTCCAAGGCTGTTTCAAAACACATTTCCTGCAGTGCCAATGCCACTAATTATAACTAATTTCAGCATAAAGTAGAGAAGACTCAACACCTGAGCTTTAAGTTCAAGTTGCATAGAGGCAGCTAAATAAGCTTAGAGAGGCAGAGATTCCTGCCAGGAACCAGGATTAACCAAGGAGCCACAGGACACGGTGCACACTCGAGGTAAAGCGTGAGGGCAGGTAAGAACTGTACAGCCCTCAACATTCACATCAATCCAGGGCTTTCAAGGGAAAGAAAGGGGCTAGAAAAGGTCCTTTGGGTTAGATACCACCAACATACTGCCAAAATCGGGGGAGAATCGTCTGGGAAGATTTCCACCATCTTGCAGAACAAAGGTGCTGAGACATTTTATTCTGGATGTGCTGCAGCAGGTAACTTGCTGTGCTGTACAGCACTGGAATTAACATCACTCTCCTCTTCCAGCTGCTCAGTGTTAAACCTCCACATCCCAGCACTTACCTGGTCCCTGTTCCTCAGAACCACTGGCATTTCACAGACCTCGCCAGGGGTGTAGTTCTGAAACACCACCTCTGGTGGGAAAGGCTGAAGTGAGCGGTGATCTGGGTAAACTGCTGAGAACTGGAGAGGTGAGAGAGAGCAGGGAGAGGTTCAGCTGCTGGGAGGAACATTCGTGAATGAGAATCCTGCACTGATCCCCAGTGAGTACAGACTCTGGGTGAGTACATCTGCCCAGCTCAACAGTGGCTCTTCCGCCTCTGCCCTGGGCTGCTCAAAAGCCGCTGGACCACACCGAGGAGGCTCAAGCCAAGCAGCTCTTTAGGCAGGTGTTTCTCCAGGTTTCCTTCTCAAAAATCCAAGGCAGCACTTAGCTCCTGCAGAGCCCTGTGCTAATGGGGTCACAGAGCTCTGGGGCACTGACTGACAGAGCCCTGAGTACTCCTGGAGCAAGTACAACTCCAAAACTTACATCAGGCTCCATGGGAAACAATTTTGGGATTACTTTTACTCTGTGATAGAGACTCCCACACAAGTCCAAATACTTCTTTTTATCTGATGCTTAGACACCAGTGAGAAGAGTACCAGAGGAGGTAAGGGCAAAAAGAAAGTAACGCAGCGGTTAGGAAAAAGACAAGTGAGGTGAATGCTGAATGGGGATAAGACTCAGCTCTTTTCTCAGCAGTTTTGGGCAACTTGAGTAAGACTGAAGTTGGTGTCTCCTTTTTACATGAGCTTTAAATGGCTGCTTTCTTGTAATCTATTATTGGTGTCATATTTATTACCATTGCAGAGGCATGTCTGGCATGATACAACAGTAAATGCTTACTGAGCAAAGACATTACTTTGACAAAACCCCTCCCTGCTTTTGTCTCCCCTCTCCAGCAGCACTGTTCCCACTCAAAACACACAGGCAGGTGTCCTGCACCTCCACAGGAGTCACAAGTGGCTGAAGTGAGGGGCTGCAGCACACTGCCAGTTTTTTGTGCATCTGTCTGAGGCATTCCCAGCCTCCTGTGCTATCCAGGGCAGTGCTTAATCAGTTTGTTGCAGCTCTCTTGCTGACAATTTCAACAGCCTATCTCAGTCATTGACCCACTGGGACTGTGCTTTAAAGTGAGCAGCCCTCTAAGAAAAGCAGCTTTAAACACACCCCTCAGCAAACACTGATCCAGATAAAGCACATCCACTCCCTTCTGCCCTGGGCAAGTCCCCTGTACATCTGGCAGCCTGCAAAACACCCTGTCAGTGTCCCACGCATTGTTCCAATCCAAAGCTTTAATACAATTAGTTTTCTTAAATCAGGAGTAATCACCACAGGCCCTCAGCCTTCAAAGGCCAATGCTGCCACTGTGGAGGGAATCCTATAACCCTAAGCATTTGACAGTGACCACACCAAAGCAAGAGGTGGCTATTTCAGCAGAAGAATGGAAAATGGCAAGCTCATTCCCTTGTGCTCTGCCCAAGCCTTCTCTCAGGGATGGCAGCTACACTCCAGCAAACCCCACCAGCTTCAGCAGAGGTTATTTGTGTTGACTTAGCACAAATTGGGACTCCAGTGTCTCAGCAAGGAAAAATGCTTTGCCTTTCCCCCACCAGAAGGGCCTCCACCACCACCAGCAGTTTGAAACGACAGCAGGATCTGGACACTGAGATAATTCAATGAGCTGGAGGGAAGCCTGTCACAAGTACACACCCACTTCAAATGTCACATCAAACAGCAAGGAAAAGGGCAGGGAAAGGCTACCTTGTGATGGAGGTCTCGCTCTTGTCTTGAAGCTGGACAACCTGGGGCAGATTCATCTCCTGAATGCTGGCCAGCCTCTGCTTGATGGTGAGAGACATCTCCTTCTGGAAGGCAGAGGGAGTCAGCTGAAAGGTAAAAAAAATAAGGCAAGAGACTCAGAAATGCCCTTGTTCAGAAAGGCTTTTCTTGTTCAAGTGCCAGTAATGAATAATTTGTGATCACAGCCACTAGGACTGTTCTGGAAGCCCTGGAAGTTACCTGCTGAAATATTTAACATCAGTAAATTAATGATATAGAGCAGAATGCACATGCTGTAACCACGTGGCTCTGTCCCATTAGCTTCTCTGTGATTTGATGTGACACGTTTGGGGATTTCTGCTCTTTGGGCATTTGTTTCCAGTTTAGTTCCATTGGATTGAGCTGGTGACCTTTGCAGGGAGTGGGGAGGAGTTATCAGAACTCCCCTAACTCCATCCTTGCACGACACACAACCCACAGCGTGGAGATGCCACTGCTGGGTGAGTCCAAGGGAGGCAGGAAAGCAGCACTGTGCCAAGACTGAAGTGCACAGGAATGGGTCCAAGTTTCAGTGCTCTCTTTTTGATGAGCACTGTGTGTTTTCTCTGTCTGGCCTCACAGACCCCTCCACAGCAGAACACAGAGAGATGTCCTTGACAGAGCCCCAGCACCAGGGCATCTCCAGTCAAGTGAGCTCCAGTCAGCAAAGGGACATTTGTGGATGGGAAGGAGGAATTGCCCTGACTCCACTGCTGGGCTGGATCTGTGCTCCACACAGGAGATGAGAGAGAAGAGCTGGTTTGGAACCTGTTCTAGCTGGGACCACGTCTCTCGAAGCTCCAGGCAGAGTTTGAGCTGCCCTCCCCCTGCGAGGTGCCTAAGGGCAGGTTGGTGAGAGCAGCACGGGTGTGTGTCCAACCTGGCAGAAGGAACTACTGCCACACAGAGGGGATGGAAAGAAGCACACGCTCACGGCTTCAGCTTTACATTGGTTTAACTTGCCTCTAGTCCCTTCGCTGGATTCGTTGCCCTTCTCTGGTCTTGCTCCAGCACCTCAATATCTGTCCTGAATGAGGGGCCCAGAACTGGACACAGCACTCTTGCCTGTTGAGAAGTGCAAATGGGTTTGATGTGATTATTTCACCAAACTCAGGGGGAACATTCCGTAGGTACGTTTGTACACATAGATATAGATGTGCACATCTCTGTGCCTGTGTGTGGGAACTGATCATGGTCTACATGGTGAGTGAGTGAACTTTGACAACAAACTCTGCTGGGTCACTGTGGAGACCTACTCAGAAATTTCTTTAACACTGGTGTCTCCAGGCTGTGGCATCCTTCCAAACTGGAGAGCACAAGGCCTCCCCACCTTGTTTCCCCTGGGCCACAAAGACACAGCAGAGTCTGCTGGCATTTCTCACCTTTCCCTCCACCCTCCTCTCCCATGATTATTGGAACCCTATTTACTGGAATTATTAGCCAAATCCCTATTAATATTCAAACTGTCCTTTATAACTCTTCAGAATCTTCTCAGGAATTCAATTTCCACCAAAAGAATCTTCTTTTGGTGGGTACAGAAGGATGGTGAACATCACTTGGCTGCTTAATTTTTCAAGAGCGGCTGACCTGATGTGACTGAGTCTGGCCCTATTTAAGGACTCAGAGTGTTATGAACAGCCTCAAACCCAGGGACACTACTGCCCCAAGCATTGACAAAATCAGAGCACTTTCCTGCTTTCCAAAACAAGCATCCACCCTTTGTGCAAGAATGTTTCTGCTGATTTTTCTAACTAATGGAGCAGAGAGTTCAAGACTCTGATTAAGAACTATAGTTTCTCAAGGCTAATTTGGTTAAGTTACAAAAATTATCAAACAAATATAACTCCTTCCAGGTGTGAAATTACCACGCTGCCCAAGAGCATTTCTCCATGAGGGCCCTAGTTTTCATTTAGTAACATCCATATTCAAGGCTTCCTGTAGGCATTAGAAGTTGTAACAGCAGAAATAAAAGCAGGAAACCATTAAAGGAACATGAGCAATTAGCTCAAACAGAAATTCAACATATGGGAAAGCAGGCCCGCTTTCAGACTTCATTGTAGTGGCAGTTCTCCAGAATTCTTACCCTACAAGAAGCACAGGTAAACGGGGCCATTCCTCTTCCAACCAGCAGCCTGACAACCACCTCTCTGTCTGTGTCACAAAAAGTGGGTGTGCAAGGAAGGGCAAGAAGAGAAGACAACCCCAGAAAGTGGGTTTCAAGCACTGACAAGACTCAAACATGGACAACACTTACTAAGCACTACTTTGGACTAGAAATAATGTCCCCTCCCTTTCTGGCAAACTGGCCCAAGGAACAGATGCATTTGCCCACTTCTTATTTTCAGAGACTTGGGAGACCAGCCCTAAACTAAAATTATTTGACATTAGGTAAAATCTCTCATCATATTCCCTCTTGCTTCCTTCTGTTCCATATCTTCTTTTTTTGTGTGTGTGGACTTGCTTTATACAGCAAGACATTGTCTACACAAAGATGACCATTTCCTTCCCCTTAGGTTTTACCTACATCCTGCAAGCAACCCAGTAACTTCATTCCTTTATTCTCAAAGCAGGTACAGCATTGTACACATAATCCACAAGGCTGCTGTTTCCTTTTGTTCTTACATGAAACATGAGAGCACAGCACTGTCTTATGGATATGAGGACACGCTGTAGCAAGAATTAGGATTTAAACCTGGAAATAACTATTTTTCAAAAGAGAAATCTAATGAGGGACAATACATTAATCTGGATTTCAGTGATTTATTACTGGGTCTTGAGAATAACTGGATTATTTGTTCCAGTTTTCTAAATGCAATTTCATTTCACTTGAAATGAAGCCTGTCCATCATGCCCACAATGCTAATTTCCAGATCATTTCTACTCTCCATACCCCCCATCCCAGTCTAGCAGCTTCCCCTACTCTCTAGCCCTGGAGAGATGCTCTTCCCTACTCCGGAGTTCCACTTCCCTAAAGCCTCCAGGGATCAGCCTCCCAGGCCTGGGGGAAAGAAGCAGAATTAAGAAATCAGCCTGATCTCCCTGCAGGGATAGGAGGAAACACCAGCCACGACACAGCACAGCTCCAGCCCACCACCCCAGTTCCAGGAGGGGAGATCTCCACATACCCCACCCCAGACAGCTCTTCGATACCCAGCAGGATGTAATTAGGTTCCTGATCTAGGGGTAAGTCTGGGGAGGTAAACAGGTTATAAAACTGCTGTGCAGCTTGCAGTGATGGTGGGGACTTCTTGCTTAGCCTAGATGTTGGAATAAAGGGAGAATTGAGGAGGCTGAATCTGGGATGTCCTCAGTGATCTTCAGCTTGGCATCCTGTTCTGATAGATCTGGGTTTCCTGAGACATGTCAGGAATTGTACCCCAGGCCTGGGCATATTTCTTCATTGCTTTTCTAGGTGGCACAGCTGTCCTGGCATAGCTGGTTCCTGTGACTGCAACAGTATTACAAAGTGTGCCTTAGAGTGGCATTTGGTAATGCTCCACAAGTTTCAGGTAAATTTATTTTAGACACTGCAGATGAGCCCATCATGTCTTTGCTGAAGGAGTAAAGAAAAACTTTCCGCACTGAATTACAAGGCAAGAATTTAATTTGTATTTTGCTCACCCAAGGAGGACCCTCATCATATCAATGCAAAGGACAGCAGGCAAACCTCTGTGTTGCCACAGCTCTGACAATACCTTTGGGGGTGTCCTTTGGTGTTGCACCTGGTGAATACCCTCTGATGAGCTTGTTCCAATTAATCAGGCACACATTTACACACACACCAGCCAAGGACACCCAACTGACAAGAGTATCTCTGCTGTCAGGTAGTTTCATGCATTTTTGGCACAACAGATGCTATAAACAAAGCTTCTCAGGAGACTCTAAGCCACAGGCAAACCAAATCCTCACATCTGCTTGGCAGGGAACAGGGAACCCTACATTTAGAAACCATCATTCATTATTTAGGGATTTACAATCCAGTCAGGGAGGATCTGAGCCCTGAAAAATAATTTGCTCTCCAGCTAGCCAGCCTGTGGAGACTCACTCCAGAACATCTCCTGCACGACATTCAGTGTAAGCAAAGTTCAGTGTAAACTGGAGAGTTGGGGCAAAGAATCCTCCCCTGTGACGCCCTTGTGCACTCAAGACACCAAGACAGAACTGCAAGGAAAGGAAGCTGAATGGTGGGGGATGCTTCCTGGCTCAGAAGGCAGAGCTTGGAGACAGATTCCAATGTGAGACCCACCAAATCTCTCACACCTGGTCTGCCAGGTGGGCTGCCTCCTTGTGCCCCTTCCCACAGCTCCAGCACCTTAGAACCAACCTTAGATCTCTCACCTGCTCAGCACAGGAGTGATTCCTGCCTGCTACAGGCAAAGAGGACAGCTGGAACCAGGTTTCGTGCTCAGAGGACTTGCCAGAGAAGCCTCAGGTGCTCAGCAAAGGAAACTGCTGGCAGGAAAGGATCTTCATGGAATGGCATGGTGGAAATGACATCAAACACACACAAGGCTTGCAAGCCCCTCAGCACCCAGTGCCAAACCTGATGCTGGTACCTCAGCCCACTCTCAAACTCAACAACCCTGCTCTCACACTCAGCTGTGTCCCTGCTACTGAACTCACCGTACTGAACACCCCCACCCCTGCCAGGCAGATGGAGGGGGCCTAAGCCATTCCTTGGTCCAGCTTGTCAGCCCAGACAATGTCACTTCTACATCTCCTAGACTGCTGCAAGGAGAATGCAAGTGAGAAAAAAGCCTGATCCACAGGCTGGCACCTTGGATGCTCAAGAGCTAAGGAAAAGCCTTGGCTGGGGAGCTCTGCTCCCTGGATGACAAAGTCTTTTAGCTAATGACTATTTAATGTGCAATGCATAAGAAGTCTCTGGAGGGAAAAAAAGGACAAGAACCATCTTTTAAGTGAATGAAAGATTTGTTTGATGCTGTGGGCTCACAGCTACTACTGAGACTCCTTGCCCTAGACAATGCAGAGAAAAAGGGTCTGCACAGGACCTGTACCCTGCTCCCAGGTGAGTGGTTTTGGCCATGACCTATACTGGATAAATAAAAGCACCTTCACCTCATCTCTTCAGGGCAGGAATAATAACCTCTGAACACTGCCTGGCTCATGAACAGTCTCCTCCATTCTGCTGACATGCAGTGATTTATTAGTTCACCTTTCAGCTGCATCCCCAAGATGGAACACGGGACATTCCCAGCATCCCTACAACCCATCTGCTCCCTTTCTAAACCATCCCTTCACTTCTGCAGCATCAATTCTAAGTGCACAGCACAGGCTGCACAATGCTCACATCCTGACCAGCTGCTTCACCTGCCAGGTCATGGAGAGTTTGGACATTGGCTGAGTTCTTTGAAATGCTTCTGTGAACCTCAGTCCCAACCAAGATGGTTTAATCTCAGTCTTCCAAAGATTCTCAGTCAAAGTGCACGTGTGTTCACACCCAGTTCTCACAAAGGAGCTTCAGTCTCTGGAAGACAATAAATATTAACTCAATTCAGAGACACCAAACTGGAGACTGGGAACCAGCCAAAAGCAGAAGCAGGAATACAATCCCTGAGCCTGACCTTGGCTGGCTCCAGACTTGTACTTGCTTCTCCAACACCCACACACAATACTGGCTGCCAGAAAAGTAAATATTCGGTATTTAGTGGATTGCTGCTCTAACACTACAGTACTGGCTGCAACCCCAAGGTGTCACAGAACAAGCTTTAACTTCACTGATTATTTCCTGTCCTTCAGGTATGGGGCACGTCTGGATGACCTGCTATGAGTAATTTGCACCCACATGGAGTAGCCTGGCCTTTTTATTTTCTCTAACTACATACAGGAGTCTCCACTCAGCTCTGCTCCCAAGCTCTCCCTCCTGAGGCCAGACAACCTGGGAACTAAAGGCCACCCTCCACCTGGAGGGGGGACACAGCCACCAGCACTCCAGCATAGGGGTGGTCACCAGCATCCCCCACTTTCCCCACTCTGCAGGGCCACTCTCACACACCAGATCCCCTCAGCCAGCCAGGCTGTGGCCCTCCTTCAGGAGCAGCAGGGCTTCCCAGATATTGGAGAAAGTTTCACGAAAGATGTCTGCACTTCAGGCGGCTCTCTTGAAAGCTGTTTATTGCATAGGCGAAGTTACAGCATTTCAGGGAGTGGGTATCCAGAGCCAGCCCCACAGCTGCCAGCTCCAGCTGTAGGCATACCTGAAGCCACTTTCTGTTCAAGTTACAAAGCATTTTATACTTTTCTTTGCAGAGTATCTTAACACATAACAACCAATAAGCACCATACACAATACCTTTACATTTGCCTATAGCCTATCATAACTACTACCATCACCATATTACAGTCATTATTATCCAATCACAAGAGTAAGTAAGTTACAATTTAAGCTTACAGTGGAAAATTCTCAGACCTTTCTTCTTCTTGCTACATCAACATTTCTTGTTTGCCTGCCATATCTCTCTTTTTGGTAAAGACATGTTTTCTATTGACTTATGCTCTTCTTGAGACTTATTTATTTGATGCAAAACATCTTTGTTTGTAATCACATACCTTTGTCCTGCTCCTAAAAATCTCCTTCCAACTCATCTCCAACCTTTGCCTTCTCAGTTACTCAGTGATCACTGTTTCAGCAAAACATCTTTTATTCTATATCAAAACTTGCTTTCATTTCTATCTCATCCCCAGTTTCTACATTCACAGATCTTTCTGTCAAGCCTACATACCTGTGAAACCTTCTTACCAAACTTTCACCCTCCCCAACACCCAGACAGCCCCAACACCACCATGGCAACAACAGGGATGTCAACAGGGGAGGAGTCAGTGGTGGTTTCAGGAGGTGACAGCAGCCTTTCCAGCAGTGGGACAAAGGGATGCTCAACACCCACCTGGTGCCCAGAGGGGAGCTGCTGTGGTTCCTCTGCCCCCAGGGTAGCAGAAGCCAGCTGCACTTCCCCACATCTGCTGGGATACTGGCAATGCCTGGCTGCCAGTGCCTTTTTCAATGTAGTAGCAGCAGCTCAGGGACAACACACAATGAACACAGCAAACACACAGTGAAACTCCTTCCAACACACCTGCAGCATGTCCCAAGAACTGCAGCATGTCCCAAGGAAGCAGAGAGGAGACACACTTGCCCACAGCCCAGCACAAAAGCAAGCCAGGTACCTCAGCATTTCAGACAAGCTACCCTTCTCCGTCCTAGCAGGGTCTGACCAAAGCAGGCTCCAAGCTCTGCTCTCTTTAGAGGCACAGGTAACTGTTAGTTTGTGCAGGGAGCTGAAATCCTTCCTCCATCCCCGGGAAAGGCTCTTTGTGTAGCTCTTTCCTCCTGCAGAAATAAATGAGCCAAGGGCAACAGGCAGGCACGTTGCATTATTAACCTCTCCTTTGCTGCAGTGCTAGGAGGACACAGAGCACTATGAGCCAAAACCCTACTGCAGGCTCTGAGATGGGACCTCACAGCACAGGCACACTCAGGCTTCTGAGCACCAAAACCAGAGACCCTGGGGGGGTTGTAACAGGCACATCAGAAACATCTCTCCTGTCATCGCTGCTGCACTCATGAGATCAAACCCACTGAGTTAACTGGACACTTCTGTTGTCTTGCAGACTACACAAAGCTGCAGCAAAAGCTGTAATGAGGATCCAGAGAGAAGAGGAAAGTGCTGGCAGAGACAGCTCACAGGATGGAAGAGGTGCAGATGGGAGTACTCCCCACCCCCATTTTAACCCATGAAGTGCTCACTTCAAGAAAGGACTGACTGCAATGCTCAATCACTTCAGATGTTATCAAAATATTTACATTCCCTACCGAAAAACTGCACTGAGATCACTTACCCAGCTGCAACCTTATGAAGGCCCAATCACGAAGTCCCAAACAAGCAGCCCACAGTCCTCTTTGTTCCAAACAGGGTTCATATTTGTTTTCTTCAGAGAAGGAAGGAAAATAAAGTTGGGTCCTTTTCGCCATTTTTTCGTTGCCTTCCTCTGAGCAATGCAATCACCCATTGCAAGGGAGAACATAGATTTATTTTTTTTGGTAGCACAGACCTCAACATCCAGCCTTGGGTTTATTTTCTCCCTTTTTATCCCTACGCTGGGAATTAATTTGGTTTCCTCATTTTTTACTTAATTTACATCTCACTTTCAAACCCTGAACTGCTTCTGTACTCTTTTCTAAATCAAGACACTATTTAAATTCCTGCCTTTCAGAGACCCTGCATTAGCTGTGCAGTTAACAAACTTGAAAAGAATAAATTGTTTTATCCTCACTGCCTCTTAAAAGAAAACAAAATCCTTGACCCCAACAAGTGTAATGCCTCCTAGGTTTTCTTTTTCTTTAGTGCTATGAAACCATTTAATCCAGCCAGCTGTCTTTGTGTCAATGCAAAAGAAAATTTACAAGCCTCCAGAAGTTAATCACAGTTCAAGGGGAATCTCTGACACAGAGGTTAGGAAAGGCAGTAACCAAGGCTGTGCCTGACAGGAGACAGTGCTTTGGAAAGATGGGTAGGCTTTGGATGGAGGCTCAAGCCTGACTCAGCAAAGTGCTGGCACAGGATCTCAGCCTCAACAAAAAAAAGGGACAGATGTCAAGGGTAACAATGTCTGTGCAGTTACAAGATAGTTCAATAGTTGTTCCTGGGACTTCCACTATCTTAATCCCAACTGCCTTGGCATCCTGCTTCCTGGCAGCTAAAAACTATCTGAGACCCTGTGAACACAGAAAATGCAGCAGCAGCACCACTCTGTAGGACCAGGGCTCAGTGGTCCTTCCCAGTCACAGAGGCAGAGCAGAGCTCAGTGTCTCCTCCCTCACCCCCAGCTCTTCTCTGCCAGCCGGGTCCTGCCAGGGCATTCTCCACCCCACCCACCACCGGGGCACCACAGGCTGGGAGCAGCAGGCTCTCCTCTGCTCCACCCAAGACACAGAACCGCCTGCAAGCCCAAGCACACGGCAGCTCTCTGCAAATGGACACCTCATGCCACTAAAACCACAGCCACACCTGAGCGCCCAGCATGATCCTCCAACGGTCAGCCCCAAGGACCACCCCAAATGCCACAGGCAGGCCTTCCCTCCAACCTCTCCAGGCTGAGGAAAAATGTGCTTAACCAGATCCACAACAGCTCGGCTGGCACTTGCAGCTTCTGGCATCACCTGGCAGCTCCATTTGCAGTAGGAGGGCTCTCCTTGGCTCCTGGCTTCACAGCAAATCGGTCATCCCCAGCCTAGCAGGTCTAGTGCCTCTGCAGGGCACTTCCAAACGCCAACAGCTGGCTCTGTGATGAGAAGAAAGGGAGACAAAGACTAGAAAACACAACAGTTGTAAGTGGAACACAGGGATGGGACAAACCCAGCCCGTGACATGCGTTTCAACCTGAGCCCACAGGAGCACCTGGCATGATTAGAGCAGCTACAAAGCACCAGGCTGTTTGAAAGCCGTGCTGTGAAAGGAGTAGCTTGTTTTATTTATCACTTGAGAAGCACCAAAGGAACAAGCTGCTGTCCTTGCTGTTGCCAGCCAGCTGGTGCAGCTCCCTGCAGCACACAGGGCTGTGCTGAGAGGTGCTGGGGGAGTCCGCAGGCACCAGCTCTGCTGGGCAAGGAACCTACTAACTGAAGCAGGCACCAAGAAAAAAAAAATCAAAGCCAAATGTGGCTTTTCTTGCACTGGGCAGTTGCCTTCACAGGTCCAATACAACCACACAACAGCCACAATTGCAGAGTTTGAACTCAAGCAAAATCCCAAAGCATTTGGCTGGGTTGCTTAAGGAGGGACTACTGGATTGCCTTTGGCTTAGCCAAATATTTGACTGCATTTGTATCCAAGAGTCTTTTGCTTAAAAGATTGGGAGTTTTGCTAAAAACAGCCATGCAGAGGCTGTTCTGGGCTGGAACCTGAGCCAGGGCTTTCTGATTTTTAAACAAGGCATCTGGTACATCCCCTAGAAGAGCCTCTGCTCTCTGCCCTGGAGGTACTGTCAGACTCTACAGCTTTTATGTGATCAAGGTCTCCATGCTGACTCCCATCACATCACATATTAGCAGTGGGTGCAGAGGGACAGATTTTCATTTTCCACAAAGAAGTTGTCCAAGCTGAAGTATTAAACAAGCTCCTCAGGTTCTTCCTTTGAACCTCTTCCCATCCTTCACACATCCCAAGAACTACTGCGAATCAAAGAGGCAGCAACAAAACCAGCCCCAAACATCTCCTGAGATTCTCCTTAAGGGAAACATTCCCACTCATGAAAGACCAGCTTTGTAATAAACATACAGCCTCAAAAGCAGAGGGGAAAACCCTTTAAAACATAAAGCAGAAGCGGAGTCACTCATGACATTGGAGAGGTTGTTCAGAAAAGCTGGTCAAATGGGTCTGTGTAGGAAACACCAAGGGCCTGAGAGAGTAAACCTGTCCAGCCACTGTACCATTTAAAACAAGTGGGGGTTTAGAAGACAGACAGTAGCCACATTAAAAAAAAAAAAACAAACCAAACCAAATCAATAAAGAAATTATAAAAAGTTAAAAGATAGGCACCTGAGTGGGGGTAGGAACAGCCGGGTTTGCATCTTGGTGACCATCAGCACAAGCATCTCTGAGTTCCAAGGCCGAGCTGCAGGACAGAGCCACCTGATTGGAGCTGTGAGCCTTACTGCAGAGTTTTGGTTTCCCATTATAGGAACAGCTCAAGAGGTTTGATTTGAGCAGCGTCTCTCTGCCAAGGATGAAAGCAAGGACCTGAGTACCCCATTTGTGACTTCCTCTCACATTGAAAAGTCTTCCTAGTGCACTCTGGCACCTGATCTCATTAAAAAGGAAGAGAGGGAACAGATGGAAACATAAAAAGAAACTGTCAGCTGCCAACCACTGATCCCATCCTGTCTCCATCTCTCTCCCCACTGCGGCAGGAGCACAACCAGCAGCTCTTGCAAGGATAAGGCCAGCAGGAGACAAGGAGGATTTCACGTGGGCAATAAACAGTAGGAATAGATGAAATCTTGGTAAATAAGAGCTCCTTTTGTCAGGAAAGGCAACACATGAGACCTACGCCATGTCCAGGAGCTCTCCTGTCCCTGCAAACAGCAAAAAGTGGTATGCTGGCTGAAACAGCCACCATGCCTGAAGCCTTTCCAGCATGCCTCCACCTGCAGGCACCAGCAAACCCAGGAGCAAAGTCCAGCAAAAGATGAGGTGGGACCCCCAGCAGGGCCTGTAGGAATCTCTCATTTCTCTCTCCTAGCCTGTAGTTCAGGTGTTGAAGCATTCCAGGAAGCCTCAGCAGGCCCAGGGGATGTCCTATAACCAAGAGCATAAGAGAAGAGACACAGAGACATCACTCTTCCTTTCAATGTGTTTGCTTCATGCTTGCCCCTGAGCATCCCTCCTTGGATGCCACCACAGAGACAGCTCTGCAGCTTTCCCTCTCAAAGCAGCACAGGGACTCTCAGGGCAAGCAGGCTACAGAGAAGAAACTTTCCCCAATTTCTTACCCATCCCCAAACATTTTCCCCTTTGCCAGAGAGAAAAAAACCCACACTTCCCCTCCCCGTCCCAGAGGCAGACATTAAGGTGGACCCAGGATGACACTGAAGGTCAAAAATTTGCACTCACCTAATTACAGCTCTGCCAGGTATCAGGCAAAGGGACTCGTTTCACAGGGGCTCAACTTTCCGTATTTACGCAGGAAAAGGTGAAGTCACAAAGGGAAGCAAAAAACTCTAATTCATCCCAGTGCTGGGAATGCTACAGGGAGGCTGATCTATCCTCTCTCTGTAATTAGCCTCTCTATTTTCTGAACACCCAGTGGTTTCAGCAACATATAACATCAACTTTTTTTGTAGAAAATGGTATCTTTCACCAGACTAACTTGATGGGAACAAAATGTATTACTGACAAACCTTATCTTGTCCATATCCTTGAGCACAGCTGGCTGGATCAACATACCTTTAAAACAAGTGCCTGCAGCAGTCCTGAAAGGCAGAGAAAACAGCATCTCAGCCTTATGGCAGAACTGTGATGCAGATGATACTGCACAGGAAAATTAAGGTGTAAGTTGATTATGCATCAGCTCTTCCCCAGCAACTACCTACAAGCGGGGTCTTGTCCCTCAGAAGGCACAAGGTGTCACACCCCACGTTTGCTGTGGGCTTAGATACCCAGCATGTCTGCAGTCAGATTACAGCACCTGCCTCCTGCCCTAGCCATCCACCTAAAGACCTTGAAGAGAAATGGAAAGGCACTGACCATCTAGCTGGAGCCTTCAGCCCTCAGCATCTTCCATCACAAAAAAAAAAAAACCACAGGAGAGGGCAAGTAAAAATTGTACCCAGGCACCAGGAACCTCTAGAGGCATCCATCAGCTGAACTGCTGAGACACAAATATCTACAGCCTCTCTTTAGCACAGCCTCAAGGCAGAGTCTTTGTTTTAACCCTCCCCAGCTGCTGCTCCCACCTTTTAAATCAGGAACTGGATGCTAACTTCTTCCAGACAAGTTCACAATAACTTGCTGGGCTGAACACAAAAAGATGGCTTCAGTTTAATTTTCCTATGACTACAACACAGAGGTTTCCAAACTTGTTTGGAAACTATTATTTTTTTCCTGGCTGGTCTCTCTAGCACTGAGAACTCCTTTTACAAATGGTATCTCCGTATAGAGACGTCTGGGATTAACCAAGCCAGATACATCAAACCTTCACAAGGAATAGCTGGGCTGCAAAGGGAACTATGAATCCCTTTACGGAGCAGCCCCGGGAATTGGCCCAGCAGTGAGGCTGGTGGGGAAGCCAGTTTGTTAAATAACACTCCTCCAGGAGCAAAAGGAGCAACAGCTCTGCAGGCTGACTGGGGAAGGCTCCAGCTGCTAACGGAACACAGCTCCCTCCTCTGCTGCTCCGAGAGCCCTCCCTCCCCACACAGAGACAGCAGATCAGACAGCAAATTTCCCCTCAGACAGGACATTTGAGGCTGTAATGGCACCTTCAGTCCCTGGGCTTTGCTCCTCTCCACTGCTCAGCAAACTTTTCTGCCTCACTGGACACACTGGTCCCTGCATGCCCTCAGCTCGAGAGGGGACCCTGGGGAGGTCAGACCTGCCCCTCCACACTTTCAAGCTCACTGGGTTGCATCTCTGTGCAATCCTCAAACCTTGCACATAAGGTCAGCCTATTTTTTCAGTCTCATTGGCAAACTGAGCTGAAAAGCAGCTGGGGAGGAACATTCACTTGGGAAAGCAGGATTTCTCCTTCCCAGCAAGTAGCATTTGCAGGGCAGCAGACAAACTGGCTGACATTTGCAGAGAGCTCTGAAGGCACATAACCCTCTGGAAATGTGCATCATCAGTCCTGCTATTCTTGGCCCACTAAGCTTGTTTGTCTCCCACAAAAGCTGTGAGAGCACAACTCTTGCACACATGCTGTCTCCCTGGGACCTAATCCTATCTCTGTCCTCCTTGACTTAAGTGTTCATTTGAGCCCACAGCAAAACTTCAAGGCCTAGGAACACCTGGCATGAAGCGAAAACAAAGGTCAGGTATCAAGCACAACCCCTCCTGGGGAAGTACACCCAACAAGAAATCCTCTCTCACTATGCTCATAATCCAGGTAAACAGCTGCTCTTGGAGACAGAAGAAATCCAAGGAACTTCCCAGCACAAAGTCCTGCCTGGTCCCTTGGCAGGGCATGGGCTGCTGCCAGCATGGGCTTCCTGCCTTCCCAAATTCTCCCCTTGAAATTGCCACTTGCCCCAAGTCTATGTACAAGTCCATCTGGCAACTTCACAGCAACAGCAGTTGTTCTTCCAGTAAAATAAATTCATCTAGGAGAGAAAAGGCAGCTGGCATCTGCTCCCTGCCAGAGCCCACAGCAGACATTTCTACATGTTTTATAAGGCTCTTTTCTCTCTCTTTCACTCCACACAAAGCACACTGCACAGGTGATCAGTGGGATCAGGCATACAACCACCTAAATAAAGATTTAGGTGGAAGAGAATTTGGATGTCTCTGGTCCAACCTCTCCACACAAACCACACAATTTCCGAGTTAAAACAGATTGTGCAGGGAGGTACCCAGCAGTGTTAGGTATCTCCCAGGATGGAGATTCCCCACCTCTCTGGCTCACAGAAGCCTTCACCTGCCTTTAAAGTCACCAGACACACATTTGTCAGCTACAAAATGGGCTCCAAAAGATACCGTGTGCCATGATCCCATAGTCCCTGCTCTGTAAGTTAACCTCAGCATATGCCTTCAAAGTCCTTGGCTCCCTGAAAAGAAGAAAAAGACTCCTATTGTGGGTGTTGTTTGTTTTGAAGCAGCCATGTGTTGAACCAAAATGCCAACTGCTTCATACCATACAGCAGAAAGGCACCAAGGTTATCTGCCCTGCACATACGAGTGCCAGAAGATGGGTAACAGACCAAGAATCTCATGGAAATAAAAGCAACCTCTTTTAGCAACATTTATCTTTAGTCTTGCAAATGCAGTGAGATACCTACCTCTTCTTCATGGCCTCTTGCAGTCCAACAGCACCAGGCAGGCAATATCAGGGCCATGGCATCACCACCATCTGTTTCACTGCCTGGGCAATCAGCTGAGTATAAACACAGCACATCAGAGATGGACACCCAGCCAGTTGATTATACAAACCAAAGGGATCAGCCAGGAAATAGTAAAAAGAGGCCTGAGTCACAAACAACATGACAGAGCATGTGGTAAATGGGCTGATGAAAAGGAAAAAAAGAAAAAGGTTCCTAAAGCACCTAAGCCACACCACAGAGGAAAGGTCAGAAAGCAGGGAACATTCCAGAGTCAGGCCAGCTGTAAATGAACCCAGCTCACGGCTCAGAAAAGCAGAGCTGTAACACATACGGAGTGCCAAGATTTGCTCAGCTAATACATGCCAAACAGCAGCTCTATTTGTTTTCCACTGGATGAATAATCCTTTCTATCAGGATGCAATCAGGAGCCTAACTCCAATTTAGCTGGGACAGCCTTTCTTCTGATTAGGAACCTGGAAATCTCAGCTCAGCCACTCACAAGTTTCTTGCTTGCAGGGAGATTGTTTATAACAACCCAGCAGATTAAATACAGCAAACATTCACTGCAAGAATCAAAGCAAAGCCGGAGGTACTGCTCTGCCTCTTTATACAGCTGCAGAGCATTTTAGTTGAGGGAACAGACCAAAGGATCATTCTTTCACTGATCCCCTGAAATTAAAATTATGCAACTGCTTTGCATCACTCATTGCCATCCAAATTTAAATGATTAAAGGTGTTCATTTCTCTCTGGAGTCAGGGCAAAATAATGAGGACTTGCCACCTCCACATGCCTGCACTTCAGACTTGTCCATACGTGACTTACACAACCATTGCAGTGACAGAGCTCAAAAACTAAAGTCTCTCCTAACACTTGATAACTGAAACTAGAGGGGTACAGCTCACAAAACAGTGGGGCCAAAAGCTGAAACAAACACATGGCCAGGATATGGGGAAAACAGGAAGGAATGCTGGAAACACCAGATTCCTAAAGCTAATGGCAGTATGGGTGCTCCCTAAACAAAAAGCTCTGTATGCTGCATTCCCATCGCACTATTACTGGGGGTTCTGAATGTTTAAGGCTGTTCTCTACCTTGCTAGGGGGGGTCTGACTCCTACAGATATGCAGTAGACATTCTTAACTCACTCAGCCTTGGGGAAAAAAAAAAAAAAAAAAAAGCTCTATCCTAATGAAAAAAAGCAGAAAAGCAGCCCAAAGCTGAACATGGGACCACTGTGGAAGTCACTGTGTCACTGTCAGAAGTCAGGGCAGAAAACAAAGGTCTCCCTCCAATCTCCATCAAAAGGGGATGATTCCCAAGTGCCTCCTACCTCCTGGGTAGTAAATCAGTCATCTGCAGACCAACCAAGTCTTTGAGAAAGAGTCTGAAATCTCCACCGCTAACACCAGACAAGCTCCAGATGTCATCAGGGCAGGGCTGGCTGAATTATCCCCACCCAGGGAATTAGCTAAATTTGCCTCCTCAGTCCAGAGTGCTTTTAAATCCCCCATATTGATCCAAGTTGCCAGAGGTGTTTCAACCCTTGAGACCTTAAGATGCTGAACACTGGTTGAGAAAGCAATTTTAAACACACGAATCTTATTTTCTTTGGTGTTTATTTAAATAATGGCTGTGAATGAACCACTCATCCATCCTTGCTACCAGCTCTTGCTAGGAGTAGGGTTCATTCAGCTCCATTTTGCATGAAATTCCTGCTTAAAATACTGAGCTGAATCAACAGATTCTGTCCTGGAGGAAAAGGTAGCTCTGCCCTGAACCGCAGTGCGTCACACAGTCTGAATCTGACTCCGCAAATTAAGGGCAAGAAGCAGGACAGAAACAGAAAAATTAATAAATTGGCATAAACTGCTGGATTTTGAGGCCTGGTATGCCCCTTCTAAAAGGGGCATCCAAACCCACCTGGGCCAAAGGACTGTTCCTTCAAGTAGAAGAAGCAATACAGTAATCCCTCTGTTCTTCTCCTGGTTCTGGTCACCAGAGAGCTGTCCATCAGCCCATGGCCAGGAAAGCTCAGATCCTAATTAAAGTAAACATTTAAATCCCAAAGCAATAGAGATTCATTGGCAGAACATAGCAAGCGACAAAAGTACAGAAGCTTTTGGTAACAATTCTTTGAATGGAAAACTAAAGTTTATAGGAATCACTGCTGGAAGGCTCTTAGGGGAGAGGGTTAAACATTGTCAATTGGGAGATTTAAGCATTGCCTGGGAAATGTCAAAGGCTGTCAAGATATGACAAAGCTCTCTGTAGTGATGCCCTAGCAAAGGGCTCATCTCTGAGAATGCAGACTGATGGATCATCAGCCCTGCCAACAGAAAGCAGCTTATTAGCAATTGGTACAGAGAGTACAGCAAAATAAAAAAAAAACAGGTCACTTCACCAAGATATCCAGCATCTCTGTCCAGTACCTACAGCCACATCTGCAGCCCAGCCCTGCCGTCAGTTCTTCCAGGCTTCCAAACCTTGGCTTCCAGGGTGCTTCCAGGCACATCCAGTCAGTGCTTCCAGGCTTCCAGGAGCTGCTTTCCAGGAGCTGCACTCAAGCCACTTCAGGGAAAAAAGATTAAGATATTCCTTAACTTCATCAGCAGACTTCCAGGAATTTTCTCACCTCAGAGAAAATGAAACAAGAGGGACATTTTTATTCATTTGCTTCAAAGCAAAATAAAAGCAGCCACTGCAGCAATAAGACAGCTATCACTGGAGTAGAGCTCTTCAAAGACCTGAAATAAATAGCCTTGCCTCTAGCTTCCAGCTGCACTGAACTGCTTTACACCAACTTACACAAAACCCAAAATAAAATGCCTCCTACAAGTTATCAAAGAAACAGCATTAAAAGTGTTGTTGATGCCCATAGGATTAGGCATTAGCTTCTGAATTTCCTCATCCTTTGGTCTCCAGAGCAAACCTTCAGGTCCAACTCAACCCCAGCATTAGGCTGGTCTTCTGAAATAGTAATGAAAGCACCTTCAGCAAGATCAGACAGACCACGGAATCTTCCTTCCTTATTAGTTCAAGTCCTGCTGTCTCTGACCAGCTTGATTCCCACAACAGCTACTTGGCCTGTGGCAGCTGAACAGCCACAGAGCCTGAGCAGCAGATGAGGCAAAGCCTGGGGAAGAAAATCAGGTGTGAAAAACACTGACAAAATGAGGAGCACTGGGATCTGAATGTCACACTATCCCTTCAGAATTGTCTCCATGTGGATCCAGAACTACAGAGGCTGGTGCTCCAAGAAAATGCTGGTGCTTTCTCTGGCCTTGCTCGGCATGTCAATATTTAAGCAATAGATGCCTTTACATCACCTTCAAGACATCCTTTGAAGGGAAGGAAGGAGGGAAAGGGGGGGAGAGAGAGATGGGGAGCAATACACCTTCCAAGGAAGATTAAAAGAATCGAGGTTTTGTGAAACCTAACCAGGTCCCAGACATTTTTGTATCTTTACAGATGTTACTATACAAGGAATGAAATAACATTAAAATCCATTTCACAGGGAGAAGAGAAAAGCTCTGGAGAAGAGCACAAAGGATAGTGCTGCAAACTCTTTCAAGGCCAGTGGAGCACATCTCCTCCTGGGGGTGGCCAGCTCTAATTGCCACATTGCTTCCCAGTAATGATAGGAGGAAAGGAGTCAGGACAGCTGCAGAAAATAAATTAGACTTCTCAGAGGAGAAAAAAGGAAGAGACAATAACTAAGATCTTTTTACCATGATATTTATGACAAGAGCCATCAAAGCATGAGAGTCAGTGATGGACAGCTGGGGAGAACAGTCAGGATTCAACAAAACTGTTCAGACAGGATAAAATCAGAATGAAAATTAACATTCATCAAAAGTAGTAGCCTTTTGCTTTGCCCTAGAGGTACCACTGGGTCACAAGGTAAATATCTCATTCTGCTGCCCAGATGCAAACCAAACCCACTCTTTTCCTGAGGGCAACTGCCACAGCTCCGTAGGAGGGTAAGGATTGGACACCATCTCTTCTCTAGCCGGGAAAGAGAAGCTCCCTTCTGATCTGACAGGTTCACTTTGACAGGCATCAGAGTGGGCTGTCCTGCTCACAGTCAAGTGCGGTAGGATGGGCAATTGTTCATGGGCTTGTCAGAGCCACAGAGGAAGCAAAATCCAAAGCTCAGTCACCCTAACTTTCCTCTTCTGCTCTAGTTTCATAAAGGTAAGGTTTTGAAAATATCTCTGACTTACCTTCTGTGCCAATGATCCCATCTTCATCAGGGTTGGCTCTCTTTTCTTAAGTAAAAAGGAAAGGGCAGGGGAAGCCTGACTGAGCAAATAGCTTCCCTTCTGTGGGGGCATTTGCTCAGCCCTCCACCAATGGGAGGCAAATTATCTTCTGGTGCAAAGGCAGGGAGTTCAGCATAGCTCTGCCAGCAAAGAGCTTGGCCCAGGTCTCCCTTGTTGATTCCGGCTTTCTAACAAGCATTCAATTTTTAAGACAGGATCTTAAAAAATGGGGCATCTGCACAGCTGAGGAGACACAGGATTCCACTCCCTCCTCCTGCTTTCCACAGCAGACCTAACACCCAGGAAAAAGAAGACTTGGGAGTCATCAGATGTAACACCTCATTTATTCGTTACAGCTGCCCCTGTTCTTTCCCCCATATCATTATGGGCAAAATATACGGCAATTACAGTCCCCCCTGCAGGTGCATTTTCCACGAGGTTTCGAAGTGCAGCTCTGAAGCAGAGCTCCATCTAAATAGAGCCAACTTTGAGATCTGTATCCCAAAGCTCAGTGGGAAATGGGCACCTCTAATCCTTAACAAAACATCAAGCAAGCCACCTAGGACACCGTGCCCTGTGCTGTAGCAATTCCCTTCACCACATCAAAGGTGACAAAGTCATTTGACAAATTGCTCATTCTTCTTGCTTTACAGGACACTTGTGTCACAGCATTGCCTCTGAAGCTTCCCATTTCCCCTACAGAGCAAGGTTACCCCAACATTTAAACATCAGACAACAGGTTTACCTGACACTTTAGAGTCAGCTAAGGCACAGCTCAGGCCCTGCACAATTTATGGTGCTCCTGGAAGCTGGTGGCTTTAAAAAATCCCTTCTCTGGGCACAGCCTTGTCTCAGCTGCCAGAGCCCCCACACAGTCCACTGAGTCTGAAGGCACATTTTTCATTGCCCTTCAAGTCCCAGAAGGCCAGGACTTGAAAGGGACACCCTAAGGACACAGTCAGAGCGACCCTGGCTGTAGTGAGGGAATAAAATAAGTCAGACAAAATGTAACACCTCTTCCAGTTAGTTTCCAGAAATCCTCAAACAACAGAGAATTACTCCACACAATAACTTCTGCAGCTTGGGGAGATGCAGCCATGTGTTTGAGGACATGTGCAACCAGTGTGTACGGGCTCATAGCTGGGTGCTCTGCATTCTTCTCACTTCATTGCTGTTGAGACATTTTGACTCTTCAGCCCTAACTTCTGGTTCTGCAATAATTCCCCAAATAGTCAAACTACAGTTTCAGGCATCCCATTACCTGAGGAGGATATGACCCTGGAAGTGTGACTGACCACAATTCAATCTTTCCTGTAAGAAACAATGGACAGAGGAATGTGTGCAGGCCTTCCAAAAATGCACACAACCTAAGCCCACAGGGACAGCAGATGTGGCATGGAAGATGGAAAGACAAGCAAGACCACTGGGGTTGTCAGCTGCCAATTCAACACCTGGTAATGACAAAAGTACTAAAGGAGATTCTGCTTTTAAAATACCAAGAACTAACTGCTTATTAGCCTGAAGTTGAGTGGAAAATCCATAATGCAAAATTAAACTTCATCATGTCCTGGTGACCCTGTCTGACCCACCTTCAAACACATCATCCTTCTGAAAGATCTCAGTTGCTTCACCTGCAAGACTGAACACTGGACAAATCTCCCACTGCCAGTGGTCCTGATGCCTTTTCCAATCCATTACATTTTCATCACCACCTTCCCCATGCCTGCTGCTCACCGAGGTCAATTAAGGATGAAGGATAGCAGGACAATGACAACAGTAACCAGAGTAGGGTATTAAACAGCTGACAGCAGAGCTCTGAAACAGAAGGGACAGACAGCGAGGTGTTACTGTACATAAGCTTTCACATTGCAGATGCAGTATAGATAGGACTATAATCTGCTCTCAGGCCTGGAAAACCCAATCCCCTCAGCAGCAGCCATACTACTTACACCTGCAAATTTCCTTATCTAAGTGTTAAGGACAGAGGAGCTTCACTTTGATCCAGATCCAGCTCAGCTCTGAGCTGTGCTGCCATTTTGAGGTGTTCTCTATGCTGTGGGGCATTCTCAGCATCAAGGCACAAAACCCTAAACCAGAACATGCACACACAAGGTTGGGTACAAGCATCCTGATGTCCTATTCCAAAAAGGAGTTGCAGAGCAGGGAAGTCTGTCTTATCCTCAGAGAGCTTGCAGTAAGCATTAACAATACGTGCACTACCACTTAAACTACTTTGAGGAATCCTTCCCACCCCCACTGTCTGGTTCACCAAGCACAAAATACCTGCTCTAGATCAACCCTTACTGTCTTCCTTCTCCCACACCGCCAGTTCCAGGCTGGACATTACCACTCGCCAGTCACGACTTGCTTTGAAAGTGGGTTTGTTTTGTGTTACATTCTATATTTGTTGTGGTACTTCGTGCTTTTAGGCTTGCGTTTCAAATTCTTCTTAGCAGTTACAGACACTAACAAAAAAAAAACCACAAAAGAGAATAAAAAGCTCTCCTAATTCTAACACAAACAGCCTGGGATTTCATGGAAAGTTCTATACTGAAAGGAAGTGAGGGAGATCTAAAAGACTGTTCTGCAGTTAAGAGTCCGCAAGAATAACACAGCAGAACTGTGGAGAGTCCCATCTAAACCTGCAAAGTCCTACTTCATGCCTTGCTTTTCTTTCAGCTCTCAGCTTCACATGAGGCTCAGAGTCCATCCACACGTGTCACACCTCCCCAATAGCAGCTTTCAGATATATGGACCTCTTACACTTGGTTTGCCAGTCAGGCCCTATTTCAGCACCTCGCTCTGCTCTAGTCAGGGTCAAAAATTAGCATTTTCATTTGTCCATGCTCATAAGCCAAGACTGTACTGCAGAGGCCATGGGAGGCTTCTTGGTACAGAGACAGCTCCTTTGGAATTAATGCATCTTGCATCAACAGAAGCAAAGTCTTAATATTTCAGCAGGAACCAAGATTTCATGTGTTGGCCCTATTCCAAAAACTTGGGCTACTTACATCACATGCACTAGATTCAAATAAAGCAGCATTATGGTTTAGTTAATTTTTTCTGCTCCATA
Organism: Coloeus monedula; assembly: GCF_965178545.1. Classification (NCBI taxonomy): domain Eukaryota; kingdom Metazoa; phylum Chordata; class Aves; order Passeriformes; family Corvidae; genus Coloeus; species Coloeus monedula. The sequence goes on from NC_138793.1 coordinate 13,494,767, forward strand.
TATCTCTACAGGCATAAGAAACAGGCTTCTGAATTTGAAATGGAGCCTGAAGTTTCTGCAGAGCTTCACTTCCCAAAAAGCAAATATTTACATCCACTAGCACCAGCTGCCTCTTTTCTTTTTCCCTCCATTTAATTTCCAGATGCATTGTTGGTACATCTGCTCTATTAATTAAAACTGATTTACACAAGACAAAATAAAATCATTATTACAAGCCTTCAGTGCAAATGAGTGATGTCTAAAATTGCACTGACATCTTCCAAAATTCCCATGTCCCATTTTTGCACCTTTGCTGCTTGAAAAGTGTTTTGCTCTATTCAAGTCCATTGGGCATTCCTATAGCTAAAACCAAAAGATAGTTCAGCCTAACCTGACTCTCCTGACTTGCTCTTAGCTCCTGCCATGAATGATTAACGCAGTGAGGACTGAGGGGAAGGCTGGTGGTGTTTGGCTGTATATTTTCATGACCTAACCATTTTTCAGACTCATCTTTAGGAGAGCAAGGAGTGGTGATGTAGTTTGGTTTCTGGCCTTAGCTGACCTTACTTAGGAAGGTACAACCCAACACATGCCTGCTGAAGCAGCTCTGAGGAGCAAAGAGCTTCACCACAGTGATCCCCACAGCCACAGGTGTTCTCTTTCTCAGAGTGTTACTGGCCTCAGTCAGGTTTGCCTGTTGTCAGTAACCCAGTGGCAACTTCAGGTCAGGAGGGCTCCTTAGAAATCCTTGCCTTTCATTATCACACTCTCTGAAAGGTGGAATCTTCCAGACACTGCTCAGAAGGGCTTGAGCTGGGAAGGGGAAGAGAAGAGCACACAGCACAATTTCAATTGATGCTCCCTCTGGAAAAAATAATACCCCTCTGCCAACTACAAAGAAGGTTCTGTCCGTGTTTTTCCCTGCTCCTGCTATGTCCGCACACTTTCCTGATGCCCTGCTAGCTGTATCAACAAAATCTTGCCCTCACAGTCGCTGTAGGACACATCAGCCACAGAGTCCATCTCATTCCCCATATTTTGATTCCATCTTCAATTTAATCTCTGCTGTGAAAAGCCACAGAAGTGGAGTCCTTAAAACTCATCTACCTTCAAGGGAAAAAGTAAATATACAAGTTGGCTCCAAGGACAGATGGTGTCTAAAAGAAATTATGATAATTAAGCTTCAGAGTTGTAGATTTCCAAGGGACTATTCCACTCCAGCACCAGACCTCTAGGCCAGTGCAGCAGTTAAAAGTTCCACCACACTTTATTAATTGCTAATTACTGCTTCATTACTTCCACTCATGCTCCTGAGACTGCTGCTGTCACTGCTTCCTTCAGGGGTCACTTCAAAACTGTAGAGGGTGATGTGATGAGTAAGGTCAGTTACCGAAACATAAATAGGTCTTCTCAGCTGCTATGTGTGCTCAGCCCCAAACCAGTTCTGAGGCCTGTTACACTCACTAAGCACAGTTTGTTATCAGGATCGTACAAGAGGACTCAGAATTTGTCCAATTTACAATTGCACATTTGTAAATTTATACAGTTTACACTTGTAACTTCTGTTCTGGCTCCCTTTTGGCAAACCCCACTGTCCCAACATCTAGCCTAAGGAGCAGTGGCTGTCCTGTCTGTCCCCTCTGTAACCCAGTGAGGAACTAGTCAGAGTGAATTTTACATCTGAGTTTAATCCATTTCCTACTCAAACTCTTCCCCCCAAAAAGTTTGAGCAAATTCAGTCAGTGTCTGGTCTTGAGTTTTCACACACAGAGCAGTGATACTGCTGGGAATTGAAAGTTGGACAATATCCAGAGCTTTGAACAGGTTTCCAAGTCTGGAAACAGTTTTCAAGCACAGAACTTTCACAAAGCTAGTCACGTAATTAAGAGCCAAACCACTTACATGAATATAAATTTATGGGCTAATACTACCTGGTTTCGTAATGGAAACAAAGTTAATTTGGGTTTTACTCAGTGCCAGTGTTATTAACCGTGCATTTTAGGCATAAATGAACTTCTCCATAAATCTAAATTTCGTTAACACCCTGAAATCATTACTTTGTGATTTATAGCTAAGACCATAGTGCTGACAATTATTAAACACCAGCCTACTCTGGTATTTCCACACAAAGTGCAAGCTCACTCCAGGTGAGGACCAGCCTCTCCCGTATTCCCAAAGAGCAAAAGTAAGTTTTTTAACTAGCTTTCCGTTAATTCCCAATACATTAGCTGGGGCCAGGTCCCTTCCACTTTGTGCTTACACTCAATGCCAGTTCTAAGAGCTGCTAGGTGTTTTTCAGGTGTGACAAGCCTCTGCTGCCATTTCCACCAGCCAGGAATCCTACAGCCATCCCAGCCCTAGGTGCACTAATCCCAAACACATCCTGCGCTACTGATCTACTCCATGAAGGGCTCTACATGCTGTCTGCACAGCTGGCAGCATGGTTTGCTGGGTACCATCAGCATCGCTGCAGTAGTGAAGGCAGGGAGCTGCTCAAAGGGCTCACACAATCCTGATGGCCCCACACTCCTCTGCTGAACACTTGTCTGTCAGAGCACACCATTATTTGTGGGGACGTGCAGCTACTCAGCAGCCACCTCGGAATTAGGTTTAATTGTGACCCCAAGACAGATTTCATTACATTTCAACTCAGTGGTGTTGAGTTGTGCTCTGTCATCAACCTGGGGCAGTCAACTGATTATAAAGCAAGTATTTAATCACCTTAACGCTCTGGAGACTTAAATTAAGGCATTTCACCACAGTCCCTTTATTCCTTAGTCTTAATTGAGGTTTCATTACCCACTGGCTACAGGGTCATTGTTTTGAGGCACAGGTACCTGACAGCTGAGGACCTGGGGCTACCTCGGCATGAGCTTTCATTTCTATCAGGCAGCATGTGCTCATTCATCTTTTTGATACCCAGATAATGATCTCTGGCTTCAGCAACAAATAAGTTTTGAATATTGATTCACTTTCACCCTGCCATTCCCCAATCTAAACAAATCAATTCACCAGCAAGTGACAGGCACTTCTCCCTGCTATCCCCCAATTCAGATAAATCAATTCTTTAACAAGCGAGTCATCCCCATTTAGTAAAGCACTGGGAAGATGTACTTCAATAAATCTGTTCAAGTTTCCTACAGAGGAAAAATATTGCTTTAATATACAATTTCATATTATTGTTTTAATAAAAGGAGCCATTAACTGTGGTGCTCTAGTTCAAGTTGTGTTACAGGTAAAATTTCATCTCCCCAGTCTCGATGGGGGACACAGAGGACCTGACACAAGACAGAAAAAGGAAATTTGTTAAATAGCTGTTCAGCCAGGGAGAAAGCTAATTTGGTTTGGGCTCAGTGCTTTGTCTTTGCTTTCAACACCAACTATTTAAACTCAAAGACTGCCAGCCATGCTAGCATATTAAGATCTATCAAAATTCAAATAAGATGCATAATCTAAATAATGTAGTGTATAAATTGACTTTAAGGACTGAAGAAGTTGCATATGCAGCTTTTAAGGTCTGTAGCATCAAAAGGAAGACATCCATATTTTCCCTTTACTTTCCAATCTGCCATTTCATGTCTTTAGGCACTTTTTTTATACTATTATATTGGGAATGCAAATATTTCATAAAACTTTTTGTAAGCTTGAATACAATTCTGAGCATTTACATTTTCCTGTAATTCAGTAAAACCATGAACCCATTAAACAGTATTTCTACCAAAAATCAACCTGACAATCCCCATAACAAGTACTTCTGACCCAGACTCCCGTTTCAATGATGCTCCAAAGTCCTCTTATCTTGTTTTGACATTAAGAGCCAAAGCATTAAGCTTCACTGAAACCAAGAGAAGCAACGCTGTCCTGCAGTTCAGCACCCATTCAACTTCTCTTCTGCATAAAGATTTCCCCAAAAAACCCCAACTAGCCGTAAGGAAATGAAGGTATCATAGGAGGATCCATTTCCTGTATCATCTCACACATCTAGGACACAGAATGATTTTCCCAGCTCTCTAATTTGGTGCTCACTTCCAAAGAGAAAGGCAATGAAAAAAAACACATTAGCATTAGTAATTGCAATCAAAATGAGTTAACAAGCAGTGTCCAGCCAAATTGGATAGCCAACCCAAAGACATTCACCTGGAACCCCTGGCAGGGCAGCAGAGCCAGCCCTGAGGAATAAGGCACACAGCTTTTTCTTAATCACACTGCTTGGTGAAGGCAAACAATTAGGATGAGAACATTTTGATAAGAATAAATAATAGACTTTGCAGACAAAAGTACAGTGTATAACAACCTTGTCCTACCATAGCAGTTGTCACAGCCAGGAGAAATAAAAGATCCTTAAGACAAGATCTTTGCTGCTAAAAGTTACAGCAACCACGGAGAGGGACATGGACTACAATGCTCAGTGACAAGGCCAAGGCAACTGTGTTGAGGCCTCCTCCAGTGCTTTGACCACATCTGCCAGTGGAGTCTCTCTGAGCTGGTTAAAGAGAGAAATGAAGATCACTTTACCCTTCACTCATTAAGGATGGATCCACATGGCAAGATGAGGAAAGCCTGGCAAAAAAAAAAAAAAAAAAAAAAAAAGAAAGAAAAAAGAAAGAAAAAGAAAATTAAACCTCCCCAAGCCCCCTATTGCATTTCATTGATTTGTTCCATGTTTGGTAAAGAAACATGTAAACAGAAACACTGAAAACCTAAAATAAAAGGCTTTATTTACTCCAAATAACATTTGTTTTCCTTTCTTTTTTAAAAATGTCTTTTAACACTTCCAACATTTGTCAGTAAAATGAAAATATACAACAGCCATGTAAATCAACATCTTTTCTTCTACTTCAAAAAATATATCATCCTTCAAACTAAAAGCACACATGGATTACTTACAACACGAAAGCTTAATGGCTGTACAACCCTGAGGGTTCCCACACAAACATGAACACACTTGTGTGCATAGGAAAGGCAGCACACAACTGGCCAACTGTTTGTTCAGGTGGTAACACCTCAAAGCCTTTTTTTTAAGGATTTTTAGCAAGGAAATGCTGGCAAATCACAGCAACCTCATGTTATATGAGCCTCTCATGGCTGGTAGAAGTTTCCTGCATTTAAATGTCTCCTAAAGGTTCTGGTCATTATAAGCCTAAGTGTCTACAGCCACTGGATAATTCTTTTAGCAAATTTCATTCTTGAGAATTGAGCTCAGCTTTGGACCCATAAGAAGTCACAAGAGAGGGCTTGATGGCAATCCAAACTATTGCCTGAAGAGTAAGCAATGAACAGCCAGAGGCTGAGCGCTTCTCTGGCATAAACAGCTCCATTTGATCCTTCTGTCAAGTGACTGAAGTGCACAAAGAACTGGAACTTAGGATATCAGCATGGCATTCACAAAACAGCTGCAAGAGTGAGATGGAGAAACCATCATCAGGCTTTGGCAAGGAAATTTTCATCTCAGTCCTCACTAACTGAAGTGCTAAAGAGGCTGATATTCAAAGGCTACAAGGTGAAAACTCAGTGGCTCTTGTTTAAGAGTAATGGTAAATGGGGACACGTACCAATAAACACCACCATTCCATACCATCCAAAATGGTAAAGCAACTTACACAGGATTTCCCCCACATCACCATTAAGAATTATACCACCTCTAAACTAAAGGGATGTCAAAAGACAGTTTTTAAGGATGGCGACAGGAGGCTCTGAGGCTTAGGCTCAATCGTCAGCCCTTGCTTCCACTGAATCAAAGATTCTGTGTTACTCCACATCCTAAAACACCCAGCTCAGTGGCCAGAAATCAAGGTCTGGTTTTCTTTTCTCCCATTTCCTACATAGACAATATGGTGCAACTAGGATTGATAGTTCAAAGTATCTTCCCAGCACTCTCAATGTCACACCAGTTTTGCATTAATGTTACCTTCACAATAACAACACCTTCTGCCTGCCTGTGAAACAAGGTCTAGCAGCAGCAACTCACTCAGTTTTAGAATTATTTTGAAGTGGAATGTCACTAGTCATTTGCTGCTGCTGAGCTTGCACAATCAGGTGGAGCTGTCTCTTTGCAATGGCTGTGTTTAAATCCCACAGAAACTCCAACAGCTTGCCCTGGAGGAGAATCTCCATGGGCACGAACTGCAGAACCTGCTGGGGAGAGTCTGTGTCCAGCAAGGAGCTCAGCAGTGTATGCAGATGCTGCAGGTACTCCACAGCCGGCGCGGGGAGGCCTCGGTAACCAACGCACAGCAAAGCGGCGCCGCTCCTCAGGGGCTCCCGGGAGGTTGGACATGCAAACGTGATGCTCCTGAAACAGCAGTGCAGGATGAAGACCAGGCCAGCTGTGAAGCGTGTCAGGCAGGAGAGAACAGGCAAAACCAATGCATCTCCCACTGCCAGCTGGGCCAACGAATGCAGAACACACTCCAAAAGCTGCTGCTGGTACTTGGGTTCTCCATCATAAAGCAAAGAGAAGCTGAAAGTCAGCAGCGTGGCTGAGTCCATGGGCTTTATTTCCATGCTGGGCTGGCTTTCTGTGTCACAGAGGGACGGAAAGCCCACCACAAGGCACTTGAATTGGTCACTACAACTTTCATTTAGAACTTCCTGATGGCACCTGGAAAGATCAGACACTTTTGCCAGTATGAGTTCCCCAGTAAGAACTTCACAAGAGTGACAAGGCTGCAGCATCAATCTGCTTTTCAGTCTCCCCCGACCCAACTCCTTCATTGCTTCACTAAGATTTTCCAAGACCTGAACATCACAAAATGGAGAACACTTTACCCTTGGCAATCTTTTTCCTTCCAAAATGTACCAAAAGCTACATTCAAGGTTAGAAAGTGATCCTTCTAGGATGCACGTGTTCCCAGCATTATTTAAACTATGTTCCTCAGTGCAGTGATTAAAATAGCCCTTTGCCACTTTATCATTCCACGTCAGGGTTTCCATCATTTTCCTTTCATTGTATGTACTAAAATACTTGTTTCTTTGCCCAAACCACTTTGCATTCATGCTGCAACCAGCCTGGGATTTCTTGACAAGCCAGTTATTTCTGCCAATGGGTTTCATGTGAAACCTTTGCATGAAGAACTCTACCGCACAGTCTCTTAACTTGTTCAGTTTCATCTGCTCTGCTTCTTCCATGCACTCAAAGAGACGGATGTTCTCAGAGATAGTCTCTACCTGGCACTTGTGGAAGAACATGCAACACTCTTCATGTGTTTTAAGGAATGATTCTGGTAGTGCATGCTGGGGGAAAAGGGCTTTGTTGACTATTTCTGTTCCGAAGTTCTGTGTCATTTTAGGAAGAAGCCGATGAAGGCTTTCTCTGCCCATATAGCGAAGACAAACCACATAGGCCTCTGAGTTTCCAGCTTTGCTGGTGGCTGGTTTAAAGACATGGACCTCCTCAAAAGAGCAGTTTAGCAGAAAGAGCAGATTGATAGAACAGTGTTCAAACAGAGTGAACATCTTCAAAACAAAGGATCCTCCAGTGCCCAGGATCATTAAAGCAGTGATTGTTTCACAGTAGTGAAGGGGTGAGACGAGAGCTTCCTGCTCACCTGGGTTTCCCTGGCAATCAAAGCTGCCATCAGCAGTTACCAAGTGAACTGTGGTCATACCGCTCACAAAGTTCTGAAGTCCTGTTAGATGTCTTAATGTCATCACATCCCCAGTGTTATCTGGGCCAAAGTACCACCACGGTAACGTATTTGCTATCAGACGGTCATCCATGATCATCATAAGGGTGTCATTAGCTTCATGATAAGGGTTTAGAGTATTAGCTACCCAATTCCAATGGCAAGGGACATGGTGGGACTTCAAGTAGTGGTTAAGGCTGGCTATAAAAGCTCCAGGTGCTTCACAGAGGTGGACAGAATTCAGTTCTCCGTCCTGAAGAGCTTCTTTGGGGAGAAGAGAAAAACTGCACAGGATCTCATGAAATTTACACCATGCTTGGGTACAGAGCTCAGCACTCACAGATTTCTTCACATGAGATATTATTTTCCCTGCTTTATTGGTAAACGAGGTGTGCTGATGCCAGTCCTCCAGGTTCTTATCACTCAGTTGGTTCTTCACTTCATTCATTGAGTCCTTCAGAGCCAGGAGTGAGTGAAATTCCATGTGATCACATGTAAAAGCATTGCTGGGATCTGGCAGTTTCCATTCATCATTCACTGGCTTAGCATAAGTAAACTTCTTCGCAAAGAGCTTCTCAATTTCAGAAAGAATTTCAGGACTAAACTTTTCAAGGTTGGTCTTCTGGTCAACATAAGGCTGCTTACATTTATCCATTCTTGGGTGGATTCACAACCTGGACAACAGCAGGGGAGAAGAAACTATGTCATTCCAATCATACCAGTATAGAAATAGGAAAAGCTTTTTATAAAAAATAAAAACGTATCCTGCTTAACCTCTGTATTCCAGAACAGGAGAGAAATGCTTCATGGACTCATACACCACTGAGGAAAGTAAATGAGGGCTACCCTAAATAAGGCCATTTGGAAATCAGGAAGGTCACCAGTTCAGTTGCCCTTCCTGCTATTTACACAGCAAGTGAAGAAGAGTTGGCTGGTGCTTGACCCTTTACTGACTAGGAATACTCTATTTACTTTATAGGTATAAACACTTAAATACAAATCTTTCTCTCAGTCACAAGACAGAACACACCACAAGCTCTCCAAGTTCAGAAAGTGGCCCACAAATCTTATCACCTGATTATGGCAGTATCTATATGAGAGCTCAAAGTACGGAGGGTGGGGTGGCCACAAGTAAAGGCAGCTTTGAGAGGGAGCACAGCTACTGCTCCTCCAATTTCTGAAGTGGGAACAACCCTCCCACCTCTTCCACCAGAAGCAGCATGATGCTGGGGGACCACCTCATTGGCACCCTCGAGAACTGCCCCTCAGATGAAGGGCCCTGGAGAGATGTTGGACACCAGGCTGTGAAAAAAACCCCTTTTCTCTGCTCAGCATTACTGCTCTTTGCCAGATGCAAAGCCTTATGCCTTCCTTTAATGACTGAAAAAACTGTGATACATTTGAAGTGAAAGGACTTGGTTGCAGCTGTGGTCAATGGGAACGTGTGCTTGATGTTAAAGAAGAACGTAGTGCCAAGTGTTGTGCTGCGAGTGGGTAAAGGCTGACAAATAAGAGCACACTCCACACAAAGCTAACAAGGCTGCTGCCATCTGCTCCACCGCTCAGCACAAAGCACACACACGGCACAAGTGACAGGCACTAACCAGAAATCAGCCAGCCAGCAATTTATTCCAAACTAAAATGTTCATTTAGGCAAAATAATCCAACCAAAATTACCACCTGAGATAGGAGATCTCTCAGCCTATCATTTTAACCATCCCCCAAACCCCCCCCATTCTCTCAAAAGCAAAATACAATGACCTTAAGTGTTACATAACATTTCAGTTTGAGAAAATATTGGATTAAAATTGAAAGAGCTGAAAAACTTTGGAAACAATGGCCAACCTTAGCACTTTATTCTTCCCCTTGAACCCATGCAGTATCTTAGGCCACAGCCCACATCTGTCTCCCCTTAATTACCATCAGCCCTCTGAGGAGAGGCACATGGTCACACACACAGCTGAGGTTTCATCTTGCCTTCCCCCAGTCCAAGGCCTTTCAATGGGCAGGTTTAATTTCACTGTCCTCTATACAGATATGCTCTGGCTTTAATCTCATCTTTTCTCATAGGATGTTCTGGGGGAGGAGGAAAACTAAGAGAAACACAGACCACTGTGCCCTGGACTAGTTTCTTTCATTTTAAACACCAACTCTGAGTACGGGCTTTTAATTACAGCTCACCCCAGTTACTCATAGGAGAGGTCTGGGTTGGAAGGGACCTTAAAAGACCATCTCATTCCAGCCCCCCTGCCACGGGCAGGGACACCTTCCACTAGACAAGGTAGTTCAGAGCTCCATCCAGCCTAGCCTTGGACACTTCCAGGGATGAGGAAGCCACAGCTTCCCTGGGCAACCTGTATCAGGACCTTACCACCCTCACAGGGAAGAACCTCTTCCTAACATGTAATCGAAATCTCTCCTATTTTCGTTTAAAACCGTTCCCCCTCACCACCCCCCCCCCCCCCACGCCCATCTGCTTGTAAAAAGTTACTCTCCCTCTTTTGTGTAAGCCTCCTTTAAGTACTGAAAGGGGCTCTAAAGTCTCCCCGGAGCATTCTCCAAGGCTGAACAACCCCAGCTCTCTTAGCCTATCCCAGAGGTACTGCAGCCACAATACTAACAAGTTCAATCCTAAATCCAAGCTCACTCAGCGCATAGCAAGAACAGGCAATCGCCTGCTTTTTCATCATCATTTCCAGCCCCATTCCGGCCGGGACTGGACTCTGGGCTCGCCCCACTGCGCAGCTCCTCACCCATCCCCGCGCTCCGCTTCCCGCCCGCCGCCGCAGCGCGGCCCGGCCGCTTCCCTCCGCCCCGGCCGCTCGTAGCGCTGCGCCCGCCCGAGGCGCCTCCCCGCGCCGCCCGCTCCCTACGCGAGGCCGCGGCTGCAGCACGGCCCAGAGCCGCTCCCGCTCTTACCCGGCGGGAGCGCGCCCGGGCCGGCCCCTCGCCCGCCGCCCGGCACGCCCTCTCCTCGGGCGGCACCGCCCTGGCCCGGGCCGGGAGGGTTCCTGCGCGGGGACTTTGTCATCAGCACTGGGCAAGGTTCGCAGCTGGGACGGCGGAAGGGCAGCCGAGTCCCGTGTGCCCCGTGAAGGCTGCACAGGCCGGACAGGCGGCAGCGCGGTTAATCGGCTCCATTTCCTAAACAGGAGCTTAAGAGCGGCTGCTTCTCACGAGGAAAGGGGCGCAGAGGAGCCGCCTCCCAGCAGCGGGGCAGCCCAGCAGGACAGCATTGCTAGGAGTTACCCATGCAGCACTTACCACGCGCTAACACTGACAGGTTGCTCAGGAAGAAAAGAGGAGAAAAGCTTTGTTGGGATGTGTGGCCACCCGCTGGAGAGGGAGGGCTGGGGCTCAGTGCCCTGTGTGTTTTTCCCCCACGCCCTGGGCTGCCTGCCCTGGGAGCCTGAGCCAAGCGCCATTGTCTCCCAGCCCTGCCGAGGCCACGGCTCAGCACACGCTGGGTCTCCGGAGTCAGCAGTGATGCTCCTCCAGAGCTTGCTTTGCCGTCTGTAACCCACAAGGCAGGTACTTAAGAAGACTCTTCACATAATAACTCACTGCTGCCCTTTCTAAATCCCCAGGAGACTTGCTACACCCAGCTTGGGTTAGCAGGAGGCAAGAGCCTTGAAATATTAACAGAGTCATAATGAGCATCACCAAGCATCCATTGCAGCATCCCTGGCAACATGCAGACACATTAGACAGCAAAACAGCATCTAATCTGCACACGGAAGCAGGAGGGTCAAAGCATATTCATTATTACAGTAGACAGCAGGTGCAAGTTGCTCCCCAGACTTTAAATATTGTGGGGATTTTCCTATATGCAGGTTCAGGAATGTGGCACTCACCAGCCCTTGTGGGAACAAATAGTCAACAATGGAACATGAGTAAGCAGAAATCCTTTTGCTTTAATACCAGGCTTCCTGCTATTGATTTTTGCACTCTCACATATTCTTCATGAAGCTCAATCCAGTCCTAAGCCAGAAGTAGTTTTGGTACAGAAATTCAGTGCTATCAGAACTAGGCACTCCAGAACTGATAACTTGGGAAAATTTTGCTTGAAGCCCAGTAACTGAAAAAAAAAAAACCCTTTACATGTCTATCATGAGGATATAATAATGTATACGTAAGTGATCTTTTCTCCTGCTCTAGGTCCGTGAGAGAATTTATATGTTAAAGTCATAACTGAACACAGAGATCTATAACCAGACAACTTTCCTCCCCTCTTTTAAACTACTTGCTTGTTTTCTAAAATGAAGCTAAATTACTACAAAATAGAAAAAATTGTAAGTATAGAAAAAGCCCAAACTAAAACTCTTTAAATCCCTTGGGGGGGGGGGGGGGGAAGAGAGAATGTATTTTTCAAGCCAAAACTGTCATATTGACCCCTAATAGTGGTGTAACAAAAAGGTACATACTAGCTACCTCATCAGAAAGAAGTTTCACCTAATGAGAAAGAGCTGAGGTGCAGATGGAAGATTTCTATGTCTGTCTCAATGCCTCTTCAGCCTTTGACTGGCCCATTGGAAAATCACCTTTATTCAACCAACATCTTTGGCTATGTAAAAGTAGAGCGAGAGCTGGGGCAAATGAATGAAAACAGATGGGCAGCTGGTGAAGTGAGGAGCTGAGAGTGTGGAGCTGGGGTTGTGGTGGATTCTCCAGTGCCTGGTCTGGTCTCTCTTCATTGTACAGGGCACACAGTAATGGCATTGCTAAAATCTTGTCATTAGCTCATGAGAATTTAAAGTTAATGGGCAGGTCAAAGATATGTTACAGTCTGAAATGTTTGTGTCTTGCATTTGTAATATCTCTGATATCTCCAGTGGTGCTGTGATGTTTTGTTTGCCTTCCTTTTGTTGTTTTTGTGTGCTCACACACCAGCCACAAGGTTTACACTGACTGACTTCTGTGGGCCATAGGTAATTAAAGCATAGAGTTTAAGGGTTGATTCTTTAAAATTTCTTCTTAAATACATCACTTTTCACATTTTCTTGGGTTCTTGAGTGTTTGGATAACACTACCAAGAGGACAGCTACAATTCAGCTAGTTGGGGAAAGTGGAATGTAAGCAAGACTTGACCTTTGCATTTCTACCCTGCCAGGCTTTTACAGTAGCTTGCAGCTTCTCAGTGTTACACTCCCCAGGACTCCTGAAGATAAGGCTCTTCCAAATCACAGGAGAGAACAATTCATCACTGAGCACATGACAGCACAAGAGTCCTAGCTAAAATAAATGTGATTGAATAGCATGCTGAAGAAATATGTGATGCTTTTTCTGAAATTAAACTCCTAACTCAGCTTGGGAGCTTCAGGATCCTCCTATGTTTTCTGAAATCTCTTCAAGTTAAAGCAGAAATTTGAGTAGACACTTCTGTCTTATGCAAAATATTCTCTTTTTGTTTGTTTGTTGGTTTGGTTTTTTGGGTCTATGTAAGATACTTGACATGAGAACATAGCACTTTCTTCCTGCATTAGTCCTGCTCCTATGGAGCTAAACTTTTATGAGCTGATCAACAGCTGATATTTTCCCAATCAGACCATAACCTGTGTGCACAGCTGTGGCACCAGCAGCCCCAGATGGAAGCATCTGTCTTTAAGGGAATATTGGGCAGTTAAACACAGGAAGTTAAACATCTCATTAAGAACAAAGTAGTCTTGTTTATGCCCCTGACTTTTTTTTTTTTTTTTTTTTTGGTAGATATATGGTATAACTCTACTCTGTGATGGAGCTGGGGAGTATTGCTGGAGTATTTCTATCATACTGGATGTGCCTGAAGTTGTCTGGGAAGACTGTGCTGAACCATGGAAGAAACTTCATCAATTCCATGGGATACCCAGTACTTCTCACCCTGCTTCTAAATTCAATCCCAAAACCACATAATTTTGCACCAGATGTCACCATGGTTTATCTATCACTGTGCCAGATGCAAGATATTTGTGAATTGGGGTGATAGTGTTGGTGTGGCAGAGCAGTTGAGAGAAGGTTCTCAGTCAGACATGAGAAGAACCATCCACAGTGATTATGTGGATGATTGTGATTAGATTTATTGCTAATACAGTATCTAAACTTTGCCGGTGAGGTATCTCAATCACAACATCTATTGCAATGTGGTGCCTGATGCTGGGACAGCTGGTTGCCCTTAATGAAGTGGGTTTCCATTGCCTTGAGGCCTGATCTGTAAGGGTCATTCTTGTTCTGCTTCTGGCTTGCAGTCCAAAGTCAGGCAGATTTTTGTTTCACTTTCATCACCAGAGGAATTGCAGCCACTATCTGCTACAAGGAAAGTGAGTTGAGAAACTCCAGTAAACAGTGTCTAATGTAGCCAGTTAGTAACATGATGTACAATTGTCTAACCTTTGCTTCTTTAATCAAAAATCACTGAAATGAAGGGGAAAGCCTATCGACTATTCAATAATATGTTATTATTGCACCACAAACAAGATAATGAGGAAGCATTGATCCTGTTGGAGCAGCACGAATACATCCTGACAGACCACGGCTACAAGTGGTAGCATGTTCACCTACTGACCTCCAGAAAGCAGTGTTTTCCAAAGGGGGCTTTGGGGAAGTGAGGACATGGTTCTGAGACCTACTGAAAGGTCTGGCATCAAGTTCCACTGTGTGAAAGTATTATCAATTATTGAAGAGGAAACCGGACCACAGAGCAGGATAAACTTTGGTCCTGTGTTGTTTTGATACACGTAAGTGGCATTCCTAGGGAGAAATCATATTCTTCATATGGAGAAGCATATTGGAGCCCCAGGCCAGCAGCTGGCTGTGGTGCAGGATATGAATTGCATTTACCTGTGTTGAATAGGGAAATATACCTATTGTCAAGAATTCTTAGTGATACATGAGCTGTGTAATTTAATTATCTGAGAATTGTTTTCATCTGTGACAGGCCTAAAAGCATTTCTTCCTTATTCTTTATAATTTTTAGTTCAAGTTATTTGTGCTTATTTTAGGGCATAGGGGTACCTGGCCTTTTGTAGTCTCTAGTCCACCAGGATCTGTGGTTTCTTTTCCACTTATCCTCACTAAAGGGTTGTTTCAGCCCTCCACCACACTTTCCCCTCTGAGCTCTCTGATTTTTTGCCTGCCTCAAAGCACTTCCACATTGAAAAGCCCATCCATTCATCCCAAGCCTGACATACTGCTGATCCCTGGTTGTGTTGTTTGTATCCCTTCAGAAGGTAGAGCTCCTTTCCCTCAAATCCCAAAATTATCCTTCTTTATACTCTCTGTCTGAGTTCCTTGCCACAGATGCTTTTGCTTCCACAAACTCCCATAGCCACAACCCCAGTCTTATCCTTTGCTGTTTGATATGTCTCCTAGAGCTGGAAGATGGAAGTGTTGGCTGGTATTAGGACATCTCTGCTCTTTTACTGATTCCTGTGGTATCATTTATTCACTGATTTTGTCAAGCTGCTTCCTCTTTCTGCTTGAGTCTTACAAAGATGGTGAGGTTTTACAGAGCAGGCATACAATTTGTGAGTGCTATGGCTTCTTCCCTGCCTGTAAACATCATTAAACCCCTTACATTAACTGATCTCTGCCCTAAAACCCTTTTCCCACCACCCTCACAGGAGGGCTATTTAGGACTGCACATTTTGGGCAGCTGGAAGCTTTTTTCTGACGTCTGGCCTAACTGAACACGCATCTCCTCGGTTTCCTGCTGCCTGTCTTAAGTTTCTGTATCTCTCCTGCCTCCATGGCAACATTTTCAGGCTGTCATGGAAGCATTGCTTTGCTCTCATTTTGCTCAGCTAACCATGACAGGCTCTTTGAATGTCTGGTTTTCTGTTCCCCTGGCCAACCCTTTGCTGCATTCACTGTGGTCAGAGGTCTCTTTTCTGTCGATGTACAATGAGCAGCACGCACACCACTCCAGGCAGATCTTGCTAGAGATTGTTATTAAAATGATCTATTGAGGAATAACTTTTCTGGTATATAATTTGATTTTATTTATCTTTCTTGTGGCTAGTAACACTCTAGTGGCTGTCTAGGCTAGCCAGTGTACAGAAAATAATGAGTTTCCCCAACAAAGCCTTTCCAAATTGCTGCAAAAATCCTGATTAATTCTTGGCATTTAGTATTTTTTTAATCAAACCTGGAATGTGTGCTTTCGGTAGTCAGCAGAAAAGCGAAATCTTTCCAAGCTTTACCCATTTCACCTTCCTCCAAAACACTGAGGCACAATCCTGGCTTTTTTAAGTATGAGAGAACAGGGAGAAATGCCCCTTAGTAAGTGAGCACTGCACCTATAAGGGCATGGTAATGCCTGTAGGGCTTTGGGGGGGATAGTTTCTTGTGGACTAGGCTGTCCCCCCTCTGTAGACACCCTGTGAATATTTCTGCAGCTCAGTTCCCCTTCCCAGAAGAGTGATGTGCAATATGTGTGAGAAGACTGCAAGATAATTTGATACTGTGATAATGTCAGCACACAGGGAAGTGGAGACTTACCCTAAAGCATTAATTAAATGTTTTGATGAAATGCTTGCAAAATACTTCACGATGCTTCTTTAGATGGAAATTGCTGTAGGAATGTACAGCATTGTTAGAAAATGATTTCAGGTGATTGTATCTGCATCCTGTAGCAGTTGAAGTTCTCGCTACAGAAGCAGGGCTTGAATGACAGCCAAGGCAGTAAAATCAGGACTATAGATACAAATTGCTGCAGACACATACAGACAGAGACGACTGAGATTCTTTCAGGACAGAAGACTCTCAATACTTTTTTTCAGCATTATGCAATCTATTCAATACCTTCTTTTTCTAGATAGATCTGATTTGGAGTATTCCCTGCGGTCTAATTGGCATGCGTGCCCTCAGTGCTCAAATTAATTTTGTCCTAGTAGGGTGAACGTTTATCTCGTACTTGTCCAGCCAATGCAGCATTACAGGTTAAAACTCAAGTAATTTCTGTTGCTGTTAAATAACAGACACTGCAGAAAGATAGATAAAATGGTCCCTTTTTGATAATCCTGTTTTCCATGTAAATCCAAAGTAGGAAGGAGATTGTCTTAGATGAGAGCAAATTGGGAAGAGCTCTCAGGCTGTCTGATCTCTCTTGTCTGCTTTTCAAAAAAAGAATCAGATTAATGAACGTAATCAGATTAAGGCTGAAGAGGGGAACATATCTGGGGGGCATCAGAACTCCGCTGATACCAACAAACTATATGGAAAATCAACGTTGCGGGCCTAACATTGCTCTTTAATTTAATTTAATGGCAGCAGATAATGGGTTTCAAAGAAGTCCTGAGTACTGGCAAGAGGAGCCTGGACTTCCAGAGGGCAGAAGGACTTGAGGGAGCTGGGAAGTGGCTCTAAGACCCTGAGTTTGGGTGAATGTTGCTTGGGGCAATGATGACTTGCAGAGTCGTTTGGCACACTGGCTCACAGCCAAGCAGTGTGGGCCCTCTTTGGGCACAGGATTTGGTGCAGTTAAATCTACCTAAAACCATCTCTGCTCTCAGTCTGCTGTGTTTTGTACAGAAAAACAATGCTGAAAAAAAAGGAGGACATACCTAGAATAGGCAGAAGCAGAGATGGCCAGGATTCGGAAATACAAGAATGAGAATGACAAAAAGGAGACATATCTGAAAAATGAGGGGAAACATGGTAAAAACAGAGTTAGAAAGAGGGCATAGAAGGGAAAATGATTTATGGAGCAATATTAGATCCTTAATGTTGATTTTTCTACTGCCTCCAGCAAACTGAGAGCAAGATGCACCATGCCAATGCAGCAATGTACTGCTGGGTCCTGAAGTGGCAGCACCCCACCTGCTTGTCTCTGTAGAAGAGGCATTTTAAGCTTTCTAAGAGAAAGTAAGAAAGAAATGAAAGTGTGAACATGAGGGAGAAAGGGAGAAGGTCAAGAACTTGAGGAGAAAGGGCCCTCGTTATGTTTTTTCTTCAGATCCATTTTCTATTTCTTCAGTGCCAACTGTATTTTTCAACAAATAAAACAGAATTGGATGTTTAAATTCTGCTGGTTGTTGCAGACTCCCAGCCTGTGCTGGCATCGAGGCCAACAATGAGTTTCTGCTTTCCAGCATGAAGTATATCTCTCTCTAAAAATGCCCAGGTTTTTTCTTGCTTCATTTATTACCTTGTTTGAAGTTCTCAGAGACAGTTTTCTGGGGCAACAGTGTTCTGTTTGATGCAAGGTCTTCAAGACCAAAAAAGGAAAGAGGAATGGAAGAAATAAGAAATCTAAGACCTGAAATGGGTGCTGCCCAGTTTTCTAAATTTTTGTTAATGTTTGGCTGATTTGTCTAAGAATTGACAAGTTCTAATTGAGGTTTTGTCCCTGCTTGGGATATTTATAAATTCTACCCCCATGTGTCCTTTGTGGATCTTTTAAGCTATGAATGCATATTGCAGATGTGGCCTTTCAGCTGGGGCGTGTAAGGTCTCTACTCATCACTGCTTTTCTTGGTTTTTTTTGGCATTCAATTGTCTTGGAAACATCTCTGGCTCTGTAAAATGTGATTCACATCAGTTGTTGGGATCAAACACTGATGCACAAGCAGATCCATATGACAAAGTTGTTTTAATATTTGTTTTCATATATGGCAAAGCTAAAACTAAAGGGGCAGATGGTGGGGTGTCTGTCTTCTTTCCTGTGTCTCCCATAATCCGCTGAACAGGGGTTTAGCATATCTCAAAGCAGTATTTCCTTTTGGCAAGGGTGAGGCAATTAAATATGAACAAAAAACCCTGAGGGGAGCTAATGGGTCATCACCCCTGGTTGCCATGAAAGAATGGGAAGGTGACAATGTGAGATATAGAAAGGTCTGCTGTTAATGGTAGGTGGTACAGGTCATGTCGCAGAGTCTGCACGCTCCCAGGGGTTTGAATTGCACAGGAGCAGGTGACTCCAGCTGGTTCCCAGGTGACGCAAGAGGTGCAAATCCAGGCAGATCCCTTGTCAGCCACTGAAAAGTTGTGTGCATGTGTGTGAAATTTCTAGGCTTAATCTGCATTACAGTGTGTGTGTGCATGCGTGTAAGCTTTCTGCAGAGCTCTGGAGCATGTGTGTCATGTGGGGTGAGGCCAGAAAAGCAGATGTCCTGACCATGCCCCTCCTACCCAGGGATTAGAGATGCTCAGGGGACAGCAGAGAGAAGCTGGGACACACCTCCCTGATTCACTGCCAGAGACAGCAGCAGCTTCTGCAGGTTCAGTAGGCCTCTGCTCCTTGGTCAAATAAAACCCTGCAGCTCCATTTCTAGCAACCATCCCCTATTTTTAGTTAACCAGAGAGGAGGAGGATGGCCTATGCCCAGGAAGACAGGTAAGGTGCTGTGAAATAGGGGATGCACAGTCATCCAAGCTGGATGAGGCTAACAAAATTACATTGCTTTTCCTCACCTTGTTTTCCTCTTCTTTCTACTGGGCACTCAATAAATGTCAGACAAAGGCTGCTCAGAAGTAAACATCTTATTATTGGAGAGGAATCTGGCCATCTGCCTGTGCAGGTGCTGGTATTATGAAATATGACAGCGAGTAGGTGACCTTGGGAGAGGTTACGGGCCAGAAGAAGCAAATGTCTCCTGTGGAGAGGCATAGACTGCGAATACGTATGGCTGTGTGCCCCCAAACATAATGCTGTAGCTGTTTATTAGGATGTGTCTGCTTTTTAACATGGATTTGCTTTCAGCCAACCTAGAAGCACAATAAGGGTGGTTTTTTTCATGCCATAAAAGATCTGTCACAGGTGACAGTCCTGTGTTTTGCAACAGATGCGTTTCTCCAGTGGATGACAGCAATCACAATAAAAGGGATTGTGTTTTCAGCTGATCCTGTGATTTAATCCAAAGTGATGATACCGAGCACTATTGTTAGGTGTGCATTGTTAGAGCAGCTAGAGGGGCCTTTGTGCTACATATATTAATTCCAGCTGTCAAAAAGCTTGCACAGGCCTTGTGCTTATGCAGTTCCAGGCCGAACACTCTGTTTGGTGACCCACAGGTCAAACTCCCCCTTTGCTCCTGCTGAGCAGGTATCTCCCTTGCATTCAGAAATTATCAGTGCTTGCCAGTCCCTTTGATGTCAGCTGGAAGGTTTCTGAAAGCTAAATACTGCAGGAAGATTAATTTTGGCATCGCTGTGCTCTCAGCACTGGGGACAGCTCTGATGTGCCCAAAGCCTTTGGGACAGACAGGGCTCTGCCAGGTCCCTCTGCACTTGCTGGAGCTCCTTTCAGGCGAGGAAACATATGCAGCACCAGAGATTTACTTCTTTGGTTAAGAAGTATTTTAATATCTTCTGTTTAAAAGGAAAAAATTCACTGTAACGTGGCATAGCTCAGTCAGTCCTGATGTCTTCAGCAGACATTGAATGGGATCCATCCCGCATTCCTAAAATTTGTGAGGATATAGGAATAATATGCATTCTTTAATGTTATTTTGCAAGGGTTTATGCACCTTTTAAAAAAAATACTGAAACCAGGAGTATTATGGTCACAAGGAAGAGCAGATCCTGGTGACCTTGTTCTTTTCTTATGCCTTCCATAGGTATGTCAAAAGCTTGGGTATTACATATAAATTCTCTTGGTTCTGTTTAATTTCTAAACAAGGATTACAGTTATTCAACAGAGAAATTGGGGGGAATTGTTCACTGATGTATGTAAAGCACTTTTAAAGCTTTTGTCTGGGAACAAGTGATAACGTAGTCAAGTGTAGTCTTTATTAATGTCACTTTCACAGCTCCTGCTTATTTCAGAAGCTCATGATACACTTAGAAAATTCAGTATGTGATGGTAAATAAACTCTCTCATTTCCAAACTTTTCCTTTGAAAAGTACTTCAGCTAAGTATGACTCTTCATTTTAATCTGTGTGTGGAAGTTATTTCTTCCCATTGGATTGCAGGTTTATGACATTTTTTGGTATTTTTGATGTCACAGTTTGTAACTAGGACCATAACTTTGATGTATCATACACTGGATAGGACTTACAGTAGTATGTAGACAGCTAAGAGATGAAAAGCTCACAGAAAACACCTGTGCAGTAACTACTGACCCTGTCAGTATAAAGAAAGAAAAAGCATAGAATTGAGAACCTTTGTTTCAATATCTGGTGCTTTAGTTGGAGGAACCAGTTGTACACAGACAGTCCTCTTAGGCCTGAGACCTCCTGGAGTGAGGAGCTCCACTGTGAAAGCTTTTCTCTCTGTCCTCTCAGGCTGCAGAGAGCAGCATCACAGCATTACTAAGGTTTACACCTCTCAAAACAAGAGACTTGATAAAAAACAACCAAAAGAAACATTCCTGGACAGACAGTGACTGCTTATCACCATCTCCAGTCAATTTTACATCACCTGCAGCCTCACAGTATCTGATTTTCTCACCTCTCAATAATCAGGTCAACTTTTCATATAGAGAACCCCGCTGCCCCTGCCTATGTTCAGGTTAACTCCAAGACCCAGTTCCCTACCATGTACAACCATTAATTCTACTCATCAATGGTAACAACTGAATTGCTACCAAGAACTGCTCTTAGTACCCCTGCTTTTGAGGACAGTTTCAATCAACCTTGATATTGACTTTCAGAAAGTATCTGCATTGTCCTATTGGAAACAGGATTATAGGATTATTTTGCTATTGATTGTGTTTCAAAACTGTGATTAAGGCATCTGAATACTGGGCTAAGAGGTTAAAAGTTGAACTCTTCTCCCTTCCCATGAGGCAGATACACAACAGGCACCGTAATGCCAACTTCTATCCCACCTTCAGGCAATGGGGCTCCCTGCTGGATAAGACTTTTTTTTAAACAAGGTATTTGCCAAGTCCCCCTCTTGAATCAGGCAGCATAAGCTCCAGAGCCCAGATTCCTGGTTTGCACTTGTTTTGATGGAGTCTGATGTCTTGGCCTCTTGGCTAGGTCTAGACTGCAGGTATGATCCCATGCCCACTCTGTGGGAGAGAAGAGGCTGAGTAAGATCTCCATGTTTATCCTTCTGTATTGAAGGAACAAGGTATCGAGGAGGGTGTTTGACACGTGGTACCAGCCTAGAAGGAAGCAGTGGGAGCTGATGGCACTCAACACTTACAGAGATTGGCCTCTCCATCTCTGTAGATGATGCTTGACCCATGTCTCAGAAGTTTACCTACTGCAGATGACAGTGTCTACTCCTTCACCAGCACAGCATTCCAGCCGTGTTGTTCAGGTGCCTTCAGAGCTCCATGCGCTTGGATCTCCCCGTCACAGGCTGGACATCCCCGAGCACACTCATATCAGTTGCAATTTCTCAGTCTAACTGTGCTTTTGCCTTTCTTCAGCAACTCAGGAGAGACCAGAGCCCATCAGAAGCAGGAGTGATTATGCCTTGTGACATTTCTGTGATCTAGGTATCATTAGCCATTCTTCATCTACAGAATGAAACCGGCCAAGGGGATTCAAATTATTTCCCTGTAGTCAGGGGTAAAATACATGAGATTAAAAGCGATACATCTTCAATAATAGCAGTGACGCTTCTATTATTATAGTCTTAATGAAATTTCTTTTTTCTCTGCGCGTTTTCAGAACTTTTATCCTTTGAAGCTTGTTCTTTGAATGGGCTGATAGTCTCACTGACTTGTTCTCCTGCAGAAATAGCTACGAGGTGTATAAGGAAACAGCAGATTGGTTGCGTGCCCGTACTGCCCAGCGGCCCAGGATCGCCATCATCTGCGGGTCTGGGCTGGGAGGTCTGGCTGATGTGCTGGATAACAAGACAGTCTTCCTGTATGAGGACATCCCTCACTTCCCACAGAGCACAGGTGAGCACAACCCAGGGCATCAGCGCCCCACCCACCGGCAGCCTGCAGCAGAGCCTTACGCAGGAATCACTCAAGTCAACTCAAGTCTGTAAACCAGTCCCTCACTGGTGAAATGTGTGTTCACAGTAAAAAACCATAAACACAGCACAGAAATATGTATTTATTTATTTGATTTCCAGCTCCTGCTTTTGCAGTGCTTGGCCCTGCTGTAAAGCAAAATCATCAACTAACAGATCCCTCTAAAGTCAAAGTCCTTGAGACCTGTTACTAAAGTGACACTCTATTAATTTCCAGTGGCAGGGCATGTTGGCAGATTGGTGTTTGGGGAGCTGAACGGACAGCCCTGCGTGTGCATGCAGGGACGTTTCCACTCTTACGAAGGCTACTCCTTCAGCACGGTGAGTTCTCCTTAAGGAAAACATTCACGTAGGGGAGATGTGTTGTAAAAGCTGCAGAAGTGACTGCTTGCCTTGCTATCTAGCTGCAGGATTTTAGCTTTTGCAATGAACTTACATTGCTCTTGAAATGAGTCTTAGATTTCAGATTTGTCCCCAAAAAATAAAACTGGGAGTTCAAACCAAGAGGTGGTTGGCTTCTGTTGGATGAAGGTGATGCTCTACAGCCACACAAACTGGCTGACCCTGCTACACTTGCAGGGGGAGATAGTTTATCATATAAGGCAGATTAATTTACATGCTTAAATTAGTCAGTTTAATCATTATTTAAATCTGCAACCAGAAAACTTTGATAAGAATAATCTATTTTAATCTTCTTTTGCATTTGTATAGTTTACAGCTTTTTTTTTTTTTCCCCTAGAAAAAGCTCCCAGGCTACTGCAAGCTGCTATAACCTCCCAGCTAACATACTGGAATGTGTGGATATTTGCATTTATGTTACCTACCATGCACATATGTACATTTCTGTTAGGAAACACCAATAATATTTATTTATTGGCTCTTTTTTTATTTGCATAGCTTTGAGATATTCCTTTTTTGCATTAAGGTTGTTTGCATTTGGATATAAACTAACTTTTGGCACCACTCAACTTCTTGTAGAAAAACAACTATCTTAAAATCACTCGATACAAAACTAGCTTTATCAAGATGTGTTTGTCTATTAAAATTAACTCATTTCTTGAAGAAGTGGTGTCTATAGTTAGGAATTTTTTTGTTCATGATAGCATTTGATTGATAGCAGGTATCATCCAAATTCCTTCATGACTCCTCAAAATCAAACTTAAATTTTTTTTCCAGCTCCCAATTGTTCCTTGACTTTGGATTACTCTCCAAGTCCATGTGCATAAGTAGTTACTTCAATCAGCACAGTGGTTTGATCTCTGCAAGACCTTGGCAGTGAGCAAAAACTATCTGCATGTTCTTTCTGTACCACCTTTATTTGACCTCAGTGGAACTGTAGGAAGTGTGGGCTTGGGTTTTAATGGTATTCATTGCAAGATTATGTTTTAATTTGTTTAAAAAGCGCTAACATTCTATTTAAATTAGAGAAATGTTTAAAATTGAAGAAGGCTGTTTTGTCTCCATAGATAAGACTTTTCTTTGCATCCACAAATTGTGATATTAGAAATGTAGTAGCAGTAGCTGTCTACTGCTTGTGATACTCATGGCACATATGGTTCTTGCAGGTCACATTTCCCATCAGGGTCTTCTTTCTCCTGGGGGTGGAGATCTTGATTGTCACAAATGCTGCTGGAGGACTGAATCCCCACTTTCAAGTGGGGGACATCATGTTCATAAGAGATCACATCAGCTTGTTTGGCTTGGGAGGGCAGAATCCCCTGCGCGGACCAAACGATGAGAGGTAAGAAAGCACCAACTCCAATGTTACCAATTAATCCTTTCTTCCTCCAGCCATGGGCTGGGACTGCCAGTTGTGCCTACTGACAAATACTTACTGAGGTAGAGTTTGGCTCCAGGTATCCACAAGGGAAGAGTTACAGCAGTAGCTGTGTGTGCTGTGCCACCTGCCCTGCCTTCCCTTGGCTGTTGCTTACTCTTACAAGCCTACAAGGAGTTTACACACAAATCCCCAGAAGGTTTTGTTTTGTACAAGTAGGCTTCTCCTGACATGACCAGCTGTACCATTTGCTAAAGACACCCACTGCTCCTCCTCTTGTCAGTCCCTCTCTCTGCCGGTTCCTCTTAATTGAGCAATCAGTGAACTGTGCTGTCTCCAGCCTGGGTTTATCAACAGCCATTTCTGGTGTGATGGAATGGGTACAGCAGAGACCAGGCAGTAAGTGGAGGGCAGAGCAAAGATGAAACCTCTAAATTTCCTGATGACCACTGTTGTATCCAGGTAATGAAACTGGGGTGCCCTTGTATTCACAGAAGGCATTGCTCTGATGAGAGGTGATTGTCGTGGCAGCTTCTTCAGAGGCCTTGAGATCTACAAGAGTGACCTGCTGCTGGCTGAGCTGGGAAGTCAGGTTTTCTGTCCTGGCTGTGTAGCAGAATCTTTACCTTATGGACAGTGCAGAGAGGGGCTTCTAACATATCCTCACCCTTGAACTGCAGTTGCCACCAGATTTGGATTTGCTTTGAGCAGGATGCTGGACTAGAGGACCTCGAGGTCCCTTCCAAAATGAATTTATGATCCTAAAATCCTTCCAAGACACCATCAGACTGTAAGGTGGAAGGCAACCAGCATGGGCAAGGTCATAGCACTGAGAAGGGAAATGCCAGCTGAACCAGTGTTCACAAAAAAAAGCCCTTTGGCTCTCAAATGGGGCTAAAAAGAGTGTTAGGACACATCCAGTGGAGATGCAGACTGAGCAAAGGGAAGCACATCAAATGTAAGGAAAGTCAGCATGGAAGCAGTAAAGATCCAGAGCTGTCACAAGCCTTATGCCAGGAAAGAAAGGGGCTGGATTGTCATAAGGAGAAAACAGTAGTAGGAATTGTTTCCTAAACAAGCTGGCAGGAAAGAAACCAGGTGAAAGCCAGATGTGTGAAGCCAGAGGACAGGCAAGGGAGGTGGGGAAGGAAGTGGTAGTTGCTGAGTGAAGAGTGAGTTCAGATAATAGAGTTAAATCCGTTGGTGATTTGGTACCTTCATCTTGAAAAATGGACATGTTTGCAGGGCAGGCATCTGGATTGTCCTCGGATCTCTCAGAGAAAGCTCTGCTGAGAGCAAGGTGGCCTGCCTGGTTTTCAGTTAGTTAGTTCCTTCCTGATGTAACAGCAGACCTGGCTCTTGCTTCTGAAGGAATCTGAAAGGTGGTGGCAGCTGCCACAGGAGAAATAATCGCTGTGCTGCGATTCCATGGCAAGAGGACAGTACCCATTTGAAGTGGAATATCTTTACATTTTTGTAGGTATTGCCGTGGGTTGGATGAAAGAGTGGTGAAAAGCAGAGAAGCCACATGGAGTGTTTAAAGCTCTCTGGACTTGTATAATTGCTCTGGAGCAGGACAAACTCCAATCAAACAACTGCATCTGGACAACGTTCAAAGGCAGCATAGCTGCCTCATTGCCTCCCAAAAGCAGCTTCTTGGTGAAGACTGCAGTGCTCTGGGAGGTGACTTTTGTACTGCTGACCAAGGCATCAAAATGGGCAAAAGGTCTTTATGAATCAAGTTTCAAAGTATTGCAGCGATTTAGCTGAGCAAACTCGTAAAATCCTGTCCAGCTGAGCTACCAGGAAGGATTTATCTAAGCACAACAGAGCAAAACTAGAGGCAATGAAGTGATGTGGAAATAATATTTTTTTAATAAATTAGAGATTGGGCTTCTGTATTGCTGGCCGTTCTTCAGAAAAGGGAAGCAATTTTCATGGTGATGAATACTGATTACCTTAGGCCAGAAGGGAAAGTTTGTTTTTATTTATATAATATTTAGTGTTTATAAAAACAAAATAAGCCACCTACTGCCCTAAGCATTCAGCTGGAAGAACATATAAACAAGCAGAAGCTTTAATAGCATAAATGAGGGACCTAGTCCACTCCTACTGAACCACATTGGTGAACATGGCTGGGAGTTTATTTTCCAGGTTTTCTCAGTGGCAGCATAACAACTCTTGCCATCTACCTCTGCTCTCCTTGAGTCAAGAGTAGGCTTTACTCCATCAGGAGCAGGACTGAGCTGCTATTTTGAGAGCTAGAGCAAGAGACCCAGTCTTGAAGCAGAAGATGAAAGCTACCTAAAATACAGCCCTGGAGCTCCAAGATGTTAAGTAGCTGCCTGCTGTGATGGGCCTTAAATGTAGGGACTGATGCTCCATCAGGCCCTGCTCAAACCCCTGCCCAGGGACAGTCTGTGGGACTCTGCCTCAGGGAGCCCAAAGAGCAGCAACTGTCTGGTGGGGAATGTTTAGAAGTCATCACAGGCAGTTACTGGGGAGAGAGAGAACTGGGCATCAGCGCTCCCTAGGGACAGGAGCCCTTGAAAGACCATTCCAGAAGGGTGTCTGCAGTAGGGAAGCAGTGCAAGGCCTTCCAACACCCATAACCTCTGTGTGCTGACAGTCTTGGTGATTAGATCTAGCAGGAATGTCATGCTCAGGGAGAGGTAGGTGCCACTCTCCTGGAATCAGGAGGGGGGACAGGACTCTGAGCAACCTGATCTAGCTGAAGATGTCCCTGCTCATTGCATGGGTTTTGATGAGATGGCCTTTGAAGGTCCCTTCCAACACAAATTATTCTATGATTGATGGCAGAATTATCTGATGATAGGGGCAGAATGAGAGAGATTGCATCCATGGCAGGTCTGCCCTTAACATTTCCCTTTTCTCCAAAGAATGAGCATCCTTGGACTCTGAAGGAGGGAGCAGTAGCAGTATCACATGGCCGTGTCCTTTACTGCCTTTCAGGTTTGGAGTGAGGTTTCCCTGCATGTCAGATGCTTATGAACAAGATCTGCTCGGCCTGGCAATGGAGAGTGCACAGGAGCTGGGGTTCCTGAGCTTCACCAGGGAAGGAGTGTACTGCCTGCTGGCTGGGCCCTGCTACGAGACCGTCGCCGAGTGCCGCCTGCTGCAGGCGCTGGGAGCTGATGCTGTGGGTGAGCTGCCCGGCTGGGCTGCCAGGGTTCTTTGGGCACATGGATTGAACAGTTAATTCTGCTCAAGGCTGACTTGCTTCAGTCTTTGGCTCTCTAAGTCTCCTGAGGCTGGAGAAATGAGCTTTGTGTATTTCTGCTTCATTCTGCAGTGGCTTAGTGCAGCTCCTGGGATGGATCTGCACAAAGTCCCTGTGCTTACAGCTGCGCAGGACAAAGATCCCAGCACAACTTTGTGTTTATTTCCCAAACACAAAGTCTCTCATGCTTAGATGGCTCCACATCAGCAGGACTGAGTGGGGCTCAATAAAAATGAAGTCTTTGTCTAGTATTTTTCTTCTAATTCTGACACTGTAAAGATTTGCACTGTGCTATCTCTCTACAAACCAGCCCTCCTTATGAGTCTTATTTAGGGATGGTAATCATGGATACCTTCCCAACTGTGTACAAGAAAAGTAAGTGCCATGATCCATATTATTCCTCCAGTATGATTCCTCCCGTGAACCCTGGCTCATGGAAGTCTGTTCATTAATACCTGCAGTTTCATTGTGTGTGAGGAAAGGAGCTCAGCTCCCCCCAAAGCCATTTTTATTTGCAATAGCTCTTTTAGCCAAGGAAGAGAAGAGCCAAATGACACGGCACATCAGTACTTCCTTAGCAAGTCTGCAAGCAGTCTGACACATCTTGAGGAGGGAGCTGTGGCACAATGATCAAATGCAGGGGGTTTATTGTGCTGAGCAGAGTTGTAAATGTAGTGCTGCAGCTATTTGAGCCTTGTACATATCACAGCCTTTAACTATTACAGAGTTCAGACACAGAGCTGAGGGGAATGAGACAAGGGTATGTGCTTGGAGGTAGGATCATGGTTTGCAGCCCTAGAGAGATCTTGTTTTGGTGTAAATCCTGACTCATTCTGGTCTTTTCCTCTCTTACTGTAGGCATGAGCACTGTCCCAGAGGTAATTGTAGCCAGACATTGCGGCCTCCGAGTCCTTGGGATCTCCCTCATCACCAACAAAGTGGTGATGAGCTACAACAGCCAAGAGAAAGCCAACCATGAGGAAGTGCTGCACATCTCGGTGGTCCAGGCTGAAGCCCTGCAGAAACTGGTCACACACCTCCTGGGGAAGCTGGGGGAAAGCACAAACTCTCCATGACCTCCAGCCATTTATCCTTCATATCATAAAGTGTGTGAACACTACCAAGTATTGGGGAGAGCTGTTGGTGGGACTGTCCACTTCTCTCCCAATTTTAAATAGACCTTTTGATCTTTGTGCTTTGTCTGATCTGGTGCAGAGGTTTGCTTTGAATTTTGCCAGAATGATCCCTTTGTTAGTAGCCAGTGACCAAAACAGCTGACTGGCACTTAAACACTGGCACATTCCCAAACCCCAGTGTCAGCAGAGGCCCTGGGTACTGTGACCTCCAGCTGTCTCTCTTGGGGCACCATCCTGCCCCAAGTCTCTGCTCCCCCATTGCACATGAGCCAGGTCAAGAGTTGGTCGTGGGGCGTGGTGCCTGGTGCCTGCTGGGCCTGCTTTGTGGGGCCTGGTCTGAAGCCAGTGGAAGCCCACAAAAAGACTGAGTTTCAGATACATTAAATGGACCAGGCTAAAGATGAGATCTGCCTGGAACAAGCAATGGTGCAGAGCAGGTGAATTGCAATTGGCTCTACAGCTTGGAAAACCACTGCATTCCCCTGGGGTTGTGTGACCTTCCACTCCCAGGTCTCCCAGAAAGCCCTCTCTTTGCTCATCCTTGGCTCCTCATGACCAGCTGCAAAGCTCAGTAGCTGTTTGCTACAATGCAGCACATCCCCAGCACCTCTCACACCTTTCCATTCTGTTTCATTGCCCAATTTAGCAGGGCATGAAAATTCAGCTCAGTACAAGGCATGACTTATCTGTGCACCATGTAAACGTTGCCAAGCTGGAAACAGAATCCAAGTCCATCTCTGCTTAGTTTTGATCAGTTTCTGGATATCTTGGAGATCAGTGGCGTCAGCACTGCAGACTGATTTCCTGTTGGTACCCAAAGACAGAGAGATCAGTTTGATCCCATGTTTCACATGATCTTTGCTGCTGTCCCTGCAGCAGATGTTGGAGCACCAATGGTTTGTGGATTTTAGCAATGTGAAATTACAGTGGAAATATTTTGAATCAGGTATTATATTTTTATGGGACTCTCTTGGTCCTCTTACATAAAGAAATTGAGCAGTGAGTAAAGGACAAACAGGAGAGGTTCTCCCTTACGAGTGTGCTGATAGTCTGTCAAGGAAGGGGGAACAGTCACCAGAAGAGTGCATTATTCATTGTTCCTCAAAGGTCAAGCTGAGCTGTGGATGCAGCTGGATGTGAAACAGTGACTGTAATTATTAGATAACCTTTTTCCCTTCATTTATCTTGTAGTTCTCTATAAAGCCCATCACTGTCACAGCTAAATGTTTTTAGTTGACTCAGTGGTCTGAACTGAAGACACCCAGCCGGTCATGGAGAGGTCCCAACCTGCCTTCCTAAATTTAGCTGACCAGTTGTTTACCATTGATGCTTGCCCTCTGTCACAGCCTTCAGCCTTCCATGACATTTCTTCCATTTTTTTCCAGATGGGTATTTGCTTGAAGCCTTTCATGCTGCAATTATCCATGGTGCAGATGTTGCCACCAGGAGGAAGAGTTGTGCTGTGAATGTTTTCCATTAAATGATAGCACTTCAGGTGTAGGGGAAATCTTGGGGTGGCCCCCGTGTTTCCTCCTGGGCAGTGTTACCTCTGGTCAGCCCTGAGAAACATCTGCCCAGCCTGGTCTGGAGGACTTGTGGAGACGAATGATTCATTGCTAGTGCTTTTGTGGCAGAGTCACTTGTTCAGCAGCTCCTGGCACTTGGAGGAGCCGCCAGAGACAGCAGCTCTTCCCATTTGGTGGGTCTAACTGTCAGGAGAGTCTCTGGAACCAGCTCTGGTGGTAATCTGCAAAGGGAAAGAGGCTCCAGCTCCATCTTCTACAATGCTTTACAGATCAAGCAGGAGTGAAGTGCTTGTTAAGAGGGGCAGCACAAGCAGGGAAATATGAAAAGTGGCAGATGTGCAGAGCAAGAAGGAACCACTTCTACCTGCTCCCTTTTCAGACTTGTCCCAGTATGGGCTTGTTACAGGCCAGGGAGAGAGCAGATAATTTCCCCTGCCTAGAAAATGGTGCTTCACATTCATCTAATTAATACTTGGTAAATACAAAGTCTCTCAAGTGGGAGTGGAAGGCAGCTGTGCAGCTCGCTGTAGCTAGCAGCAGCCAGAGTAGCTAAGGCTGGGATTTCAGCAGACTCCATTAATTAATCAGAGTCAGGCTGGGCTCGGATGTGAAGGAAAGCATCCAAAAAACCTGCTGGTACTTCTCAGGCAGGGTTTGAGATGATGAGGAGCTTGGCAGCAGCACCTGCTTTCGGCAGGCCAGGTCTGCTCCTCTCTCCAGCTGCACCAGAGGCAGATACCATGCTCTTGTGTCTGAATACAGCTGAAATGCCACTTAAAATTGAATTTGAAAATCACTGTGCAGCTAAATCTTCAGCAAATTACGTCTGTTTAAAAAAAAATTCTAAATTGCATCTGAACCCTTAAACAGTTTGGGGTTCTTCTTTCAGCTGCCCAGAGTCGGCTTGGATGGCCCAAACTCTGCATGAACATCCCGATTTTTGTCCCTGTCAATGATAAGAGGAAGCTGCCCTGGGCACTTTGGAAAGGATCTTATTCATTTGCAGACGAGAGGGGAAATACAAAAATTAACAGAGTGAGCTCATCTGGCTTTGGAGATACTTTTAATGCATTTTGAGGTTTTTTTACTGCTGACTAATTTTAAAAGTCTGAAATACAGTGATGTAAGATGTGTGGGGAAGGAACTGTGAGGGAATAAAACCTGCTGTGATCCTGAAAACTGTGTTTTTGTTTGCTTGTGCCAATGCCATTGGTTAGAAAGGAAGGAGGTGCTTAACTGCTCTCCCTACATCCAAGCCGCAGGCTGGAGGAAGCAGGGAAGCCCCACAGCACCACATTCCTGGGGGATTAGAACTCAAAGCTCAGGATAAGCAGGACCAGCATTTGCCCAGCACTTGGCACAGGTATTTCTTACTGATCCCACTAGGCTGACAAACTTACGGAAAAAATACCAAGTACCAAAGTACCTCGACTCACCTGAGCAGGTGGAAGGTGCGGTGGGCTGTGGTGGTGCCAGTGCAGCAAGTCATCTGTGCTGGAGGCAGGACACCGTTTCCTTGATGCTCTGCCTTTTGTTTAGTGCTTTATGTGATTTCTGGCAATATCCATGGCTGAAATGACAACCTCAGCTTTCATCATTCCTGTACTCTGTGCCACTTACCTGCTTCTGACGTCCAGGGCATTGTGGTCATAGGGATAAGCTGAAAGATGCATGGAAAGCTAAAACACCTGGCAAGTGGGAAAAGAGCCCCAAATTAAATTGTGATCATGGCTTTCTCAGTGCTGTGGTTGGTAGTGAGCCCAGGTGCTGCCTGGTTAGGGAAAGCCACCAGAAAGGGCTGTCCCACGTGGCTGTACCCATGGCAAAGGGACACATGGAACACCTGTGCAGGGCAGAGCTGGCACAGCTCCTCCTTTACTTGCTCACAGCCATGGACTCTGAGCCAGTCTGCCCCATCCTCTGTGCCAGCTTTTTCCTTTTCCTTGCTCATCAGTCCAGAGAAAACTCTCCAGATCACAGGGTCCTTCTGTTTCCAGTCCCCTGGAGAAGACAGAGGTGTTACATTGATGCCTTCATGTGGGATTCACATAAAAGTGTGAGGCCAAGAGGAGAAACCTCTGCCACAGCCCTTGGCAGGACCATATCAGGAGTGTTTAAGTAGAGATCTCTGCTGGTATCTGAGAAACAACCCTGTGACCCAAAAAAATCTGATGGTGTGATTCATCCTGTTTCCTTTGCAAGCCTCGGTTTCCCACTTTTTTTTACATGAGGTTTGCCTTTTGCATTCTTTCCTATATAAAAGTAAATCAGAAAGCTTTTGAAAACCTGTGCTATCTGTCTCAGCAGCGAGCATGTGCCTTGCCTTCAAGTTGTCAAAATTCCCTTAGATGTTTCTCTTTATTGAAAACCTGCAGTTGAAATAAGGGAATTCTGCTATAGTGGTGTGTTGTTTGGGTTTTTTCCAAAAGCTTTAGGTCTTCACTGCAAGGATTTCATTTGCAGGAAAGAACTCAGCTCTCCCCTGCTGTGCTGAATGTGCAGAGCAGGGGGGAGCAATGTGGGTCACAGCAGTGGGCTGATCTCAGTGTGTTGCTGAATTAAGTCCTGGCTCTGTAAGCAGCATGATGGTCTGTTATTTCCAAAATCTGATGGCATGTTCAGAGTGAATAATAGACTGTCCTGACTTGGACCCACAAGGAACTTCAACTCCTGGCCCTGCAGAGGACATCCCAAGAATCCCATCATGTGCCTGAGAGTGTTGTTCAAATGCTTCCTAAACTCTATCAGGGTTGGTGCTGTGACTACTTCTCTGGGGAGCCTGTTCCAGTGCCCAACCACCCTCTGGGTGAAGAACGTTTTCCTGACACCCAGCCTAGGTGGTGGGGCAGGGGTGGAGGCTGGAGGGAACCATCCAGCCCTTTCTCCCACAGAAGGGACATCCCTGGTGCCTGGACACGCACATACGAGATGGCTTCAAACAGCAGCACAACCACCACTTGCTTTCCTTTCCTGAAGCTTCACAGCCCTCTCTAAAAGTCTTTCTCAATCTTAGCAAATCCCTTCCTGCAGCAACGAGCCCCTCTTGCCCTGCCAGCTGCTTCAGAGAGGCACCTTGGGGAAGCATTTCCCCAGAGAAGGGAGGGAGCGCACCTGGAGCCCAAATATTGCTCCCAGGCCCCAACTTGGAGCAACCTTGGCTCTTTGTAGCAGAGAGATGGGTGTCATGGTGCAGCATGAATGTGATGGGCTGGTGACCCAGAGCCATCCCTGTGCTGGGCTGGAGCTGGGCTCCCTGTGGAGCAGACAATGGACCAGTGTTGGTCCCTGTACCCATTCTCTCCCCTCCCTGGGCACAACTGGGGACACATCCCTAAACCTAGCCCTGCAGAAGCAGTGAACGTCCCCTCTCAGCCCCCAGGAAAAAGCTGCTCTGGAGGGAGTGGGACAGTAAAGCAATGGGCTCTGCTGGGGAAAACTGTGCTGCAATAATGGAAAAAATAAGCTTTTTGGGACTAATTTCTGTGCCAAACCACAGGAAATGTGAATGGAATACACAGGACACCCTTCAGTGTCCCACATGTGCCTGAAGGCTGCGTTGTGCAGCAGGGAGGAGGAGGAGAAGGCCATTGCACTGCTCAGTGTCCCAGTGTGGCTCTCCTCATGGGATGCTGGCACAGCATCTCTTCCCATGCCTGAGGTCCTGTGTCCTGCCCTGCCTCAGCTTCCCACAGCGTTAGAGCCAGGCGTGGCTCCATCTCCACTGCACTGAGCTCCTCCAGGCCCCTGCCATTCAGAGGGAGCACCTCACCCCCCCCGTTCTTCCAGCCAAAAGACAAAAATAAGAGGCACCAGCACCTGGCAGGATGGGCAGTGCCCCGGATAACTCCCAGCAGCTGCCTGCTGCCGACTGGGTCCCTGCTCTGAGCACATCTGAACTTCCCTGATGCCTTCTCATCTTTAATTAAGCACTTCCATGGCTCAGCCTTCTTGCTGGATCTGATTTTTTTTTTCTCTGTAGCCATGGCAACGCTTCCCCTGGGCAGGCTGCGCTGGAGCCAGTGACAAACCCCATGTGTGGCTATTTTGTTTGGGCCTGGAAACTTCCCTGCCATTTGGGAAAACTTGGGAAAAGAAAATCCCGCAATGAGCTGGTGAACGGGAAGGGGAGCCAGGGTGAGAAATGTTTTTTGGGCTGAGCGTCCCTTCCATCCCCCAAGGAGCCCTGCTCCAGCAGGGATGGCAGAGCCTTATCTGAGGATTCCTTTATTTTTCCTCCAAAAGATGGCTGCAGTGTCCAAGTTTTGTGTCCTTGCTCCAGCCATGGGTGCGAGTGACCCCTGCTGTGGCCATTGCATGGACCCTCAGTGGTAGTGACACAGGGACTGCCATCACCTTGCTCCTCCTGCCAGGACCAGCAAATCATGAGCCGAGAAGCTGCCGTGAGGCAGGGGGACAGTGACCCAGATGTGGTGACATGGGGCATGGGCATGGTGACTGGGGTAGGGCTCGCTGGCACAGGAGGGGATGCAGGGACGTGGGGAAGGAATGGAGTGACAGGCAGGAGGAGGCAGCAGGGCGGAGTGACAGGGCAGGGCTAGGTGTCAGGAAAGGGGTAGGTGACATTAAGCAGGGTGGGTGATGTGGGACAGGGATAAGTGGCACAGGGCAGGGATAGGTGACACGGGGCAGGGGTAGGTGACAGAGTAGGGGTAGGTGACAAAGTACGGACAAGTGTCAGGGCACGGGCTGCCGACCCCAGTGCCCAGTGTTGCTCCCAGAGTCCCAGTATCCTGGTGTCCCTGTATCCCGATGTCCTGGTATCCCGGTGTCCTGCTGTCCTGGTATGCCGATGTCCCAGTGTCCCAGTATGTCGGTGTCCTGGTGTCCGGGTATCCCGCTGTCCCAGGATGTCGGTGTCCTGGTGTCCGGGTATCCCGCTGTCCCAGGATGTCGGTGTCCTGGTGTCCGGGTATCCCGCTGTCCCAGTATGTCGGTGTCCTGGTGTCCGGGTATCCCGCTGTCCCAGTATGTCGGTGTCCTGGTGTCCGGGTATCCCGCTGTCCCAGTATCTCGGTGTCCTGGTGTCCGGGTATCCCGCTGTCCCAGGATGTCGGTGTCCTGGTGTCCGGGTATCCCGCTGTCCCAGTATCTCGGTGTCCTGGTGTCCGGGTATCCCGCTGTCCCAGTATCTCGGTGTCCTGGTGTCCGGGTATCCCGCTGTCCCGCTGTCCCGCTGCCCCCCGTGCCCGGCCGGTGTCCCGGGGCGGCGGCGCCCTCTGGCGGCGGCGGGCGGCGCGGCGGCGGCGGGTATAAAAGGCGGCTGCAGGCGGCGGCGGGATCGGGAGCGGCGGGATCGGAAGCGGGATCGGGAGCGGGATGGCCGGCCCGCAGCAGGCCCCGCACCTCCACCTGGCCGAGCTCACCGCCTCCCAGTTCCTCGACATCTGGCGGCACTTCGATGCGGACGGTCAGTCCCGGGGCGCGCGGGACACTTCGCTCCTCAAAAAACCGGCGGGGAGGGCACCGGGCTGAGCATCCCTGGGGGCGCGGGGCTGAATGGGGGGTGGTGAAGAGTCCCTGGACATCCCGGAGGAGAGGATAGAGCCTCCACCGCCGCAGCATGGGGGTAACGGAGAGCCCCCGGGATGCAGAGACTCCAGGATGGAGAGTCTCCGGGGTGATGGAGAGTCTCCGGGGTGATGGAGAGTCTCCGGGGTGATGGAGAGTCTCCGGGGTGACGGAGAGTCTCCGGGGCGCAGCCCCATCGGTTGAAGCTCCGGGATCGGGGAGGCGATCGGTTCCCCAGGACCTCCCCGTCGGGAAAGGACGGGGAGCCCCAGAACTGGACCCCACGGGGAGTCCTCAGCCCATGGGACGCCGAGACCGGGATATCCCGAGCCTCCTTGGCACGTCCCCCGGGTGCCTTGAGAGTTCGGGGCTGGTGTCACCTCTGGGTGCTGCTCTGGGTGTCTTGCCCTTCCCGGCGTGCCCAGTGTCCATCCTCGGTCCCCTCCATCCCCCCGCCTCGGCAGTGCCCCATACTTGGTACCTGGAGGGAGGGGGGCAGCGCGGCCACCAGCTTGGCCCCAGGGTCACCCCCTTGCCAGGGGTGACAGAGTGGGTGTCCCACACCCGGAGCAGGCTGAGGAACGGTCCCTCCACGCCTGGAGTGCTCGGTCCTTCCCTGCCTGCTCCCCAGCTCACAAAACCTCTCCCCGGGGATGCTGTGGCAAAAACCGCGTCCACTCCTTCCCACGGAGCCACATCTGGGCAGGACATCCCTGTTCCTACCACTGTCAGCCCCAAAACGGGGGGAAATGCAAAAAGCAGCATCATTTTGTGGGAAAACAGTTTCTTTTAGCACTGCGGTGCCATGAAGGAGGCTCAGCCCGCTGGGAACAGTAGCCCAGGGGAAAGCTCCTGCCCTTCACTGGGTCTCCTGTTCTTGCAGGGAGATTTGGGGACCAAAACCCTCCTAGGAACTGCGTCATGCAGCCTCGCCAGCTGCGCTGCTGGAACTGGAGCTCCACTTGCTCCCGGCTGCACTTTTGGGGTTCCCCCTGCAGCCCCACAGCACCAGGGACACGGACATAGGTCCCTGTCACTGCTGGAGCTGGCACTGGAGCAGCCACCAAGGGGTTGGGAAGGTGGCACTCCAGTGGGAGTGGGCAGCTCCTGATGTGGGTGTCCAGCTGCCTCCCTGCAGCGCATCCCACTGTGCCCTTGGATGTGCTCTGTCATCTTTAAAACAGCATCAGGCACGGATCCAGCTTGGCCCACGGCCCCCTGGCAGGGCAAGGCTGTGGAGCTGCGGCACGGCAGGTGCCCAGGAGAGGAAGGACTCAGGCATCGAGGAAGAGGGTGGCCTTGACAAGGACAATGCTTGGCTGCACCAAGCAGGAGCTCCAACAGCCCTGGCTGCTTCCCTGTGCCAACGGAGGGACCTGGGGTTCATGTCCTTGTGCATGGGACTACTTCACCCAAACTCATCCCTGCATTTAAACCCCTTCAATGTGGCTTCCATGCCTTGAGCCACTTCCCCTCAAGGCTTGTCATGCCCCAGAGATGTCCCCTTGGATGTCTTTGATGTCCTCACTTTACCAGCCACAGCTGCCCCAAGGCTCCAAGGTGGAGCTGCATGGATTGGCTGTGGCTCTCCAGAGGGGATTTTCCATGACACTCCACATCCCGCCGCTCTGCAGACATGGACCAGACCTGTCCAAGCTGCTGCTTGGAGGAAGCCAAGCTACCGGCCACAGCTTTTCTTGGCCTTATTCTTATTTCCCAGCTCAAAACTCTTGTTGATTTTTTTTTTCCCTAACTGAATTCAAAGGCGCTTGGGGTTCTCCTTCACCCACAAAAGTAGAGCTTCTGGGAAGAGCAGTGGGAAGCCAAGTACCTCAGTGGCTCACACCAGCACCCCAACATCACCCAAGCCCCTCATCCCCTCCTGGGAAGGATGCTGCTCATCCATTGGGATGTGGTCACCAAAGAGGAAGGTACCCTGGGACTTCCCCAGTGCTTCAAGCTGGGATGTGGATGGGTTATTCCCAGCTGCTGTGTTGCAGTGGGGAGAAGATGCTGCTGGGGAGCTGCAGGTGATGCCGAAGGCAGCGCAGAGCAGGGAGCTGTGGTCCAAGCCTGTGGAGGCT
Organism: Coloeus monedula; assembly: GCF_965178545.1. Lineage (NCBI taxonomy): Eukaryota > Metazoa > Chordata > Aves > Passeriformes > Corvidae > Coloeus > Coloeus monedula. Next base: position 13,532,515 of record NC_138793.1, read on the forward strand.
GAAATGCAGAGCAGACCTGGGGGAAATGTTCACAAGGAAGAGCCCTGGCTATCCCTCAGCCAGGCACTTCAAGAGAAAGGGCAACATCCCTCTGCTGTGTCCAGATGTTGTTGGAAGGGAGGATTTCTGTCAGGGAGGTGACACCTTGCCTGGCAGCACCATGGAGCCAGTGTCTTCACTGCTGTCCCCAGCCATGATGTGACCCTGCTGCTTCCAGGCACAGCAGCCACCCCCCAAAATCACCAGCACTGTGGGAGCCATGTGTGGCTGAGCCCTGGCTGAGCCATCTGGCCATCGAGCATGCCACAGGCAGGGCGGGGCTGTGGATACCCCGGGTTCCAGAGGAACCACATCTCAGCACAGATACCGGCAGTGAGAGGTGCAGGGTACAGGACAGGGATCTTTTGGAGCTCCTGCCCACATTGGAGACTTGCAGTGGGGCGACCCCTTCCTGGGGCTGATCTTGCACCCAGGATGGGGGGATGCTGTTCCAGGTGCTTTATCTCTACTCCCCATTTGCCCTTGTGGCCCCCACAGGGGGTTGAGAGGAGACAATCCTGGTTGGGAGATGCTTGGACAGAATGGGGAGGTTTATTTAAACTACCTGATTGAAGCATCAGATACAGAAAATGCAGCAAAGACCAAGGAACAAAGTCCCCTGTGCCCTACAAATGAGTGCAAGTGACAAGTCCAAGGTTGTGTATCACCTGGGTAAATATGGGCATTACTGGTATGTGCAACACTCGGCATCAACATTGGCTGGTGTTTCTTTGCTGCCACAGTTGCCTTGGAGCCATCTCCTGATGCAGAGGGAACAAGCACCGTGTCCCCTGGGAGCATCTGTCCCTCTCCTCCTGTGCGCTGACACTGTGGAAGTCTTAATGCGGTTTTTTCCTCCCCCAGGAAATGGCTACATTGAAGGCAAAGAGCTGGAAAATTTCTTCCAGGAGCTGGAAAGTGCAAGGAAGGGGGCAGGCGTGGTAAGAACATCTTCTGGTTTTGCTCCCTCCTTCCCCTGTCCCCTCATGCCCAAAGATTCACACTCATGTCAGCCTCATCTCCTTTGCACACTGATGAGTGGGACTGGGGATCCTCTGGGAGGAAAGCGGGAGAACACCAGTGCAGGGAATGGGGAAAATGCTCCCATCCCCTCTCTCCTTGCTGGCAGGACTCAAAGAAGGACAATTTGGGTGACAAGATGAAGGAGTTCATGCACAAATATGACAAAAATGCGGACGGCAAAATCGAGATGGCAGAGGTGAGCAGTGCTGGACCTGACAAACCCCGGGTTGTTCATGTCCCACCCCCATGCTCATGTTTCCCCTCCACCATTCCACCATGCCTGTGTTCCCCACAGCTGGCCCAGATCCTGCCCACAGAGGAGAATTTTCTGCTGTGTTTCCGCCAGCATGTGGGCTCCAGTTCAGAGTTCATGGAGGTGAGTGGGGCCGGCTGTGCTGGGGGATCCCCGGGGAACTAAGTCCAGCTCCACCATGGTAAAACTACTGGGAGCTTGAACTGCCCAAACCTCCCCTAGCCTCCCCAAAACTCTTGGCATTAACTCAGCATTGGGAGGCAGTGCTGGTTTAGGGAAGAGAGGGAGTGTGGTGAGTTTTCCCAGTTCTCAGCACTCTTGGATACTTCTCAGGGCAGCCAGGTGCCTCATCCCAGCCTCCAGGCGAGGTGGGATGAAAGGATTTGGGACTTTTTTGTAAATTTCCCCTCATGGTAGCTCCTAAATGCCCAAGGGATGTGCCGAAGCCAACACTGCTCTGGGCCACCCCACAACCTCGCTGTGCCCTTGCATGGGGTGAACCCACACAGGTGGGAGAGAAATTGCAGATGGGGAAATAAAACATAGCTGGGGGTGGAAGGGAATGTGCAGCATCCTGGAGAGGAAGGAGCGTGTACTTGGAAACTGAACCCTGGGTGGAGGGGAAGGCTGAAAGAAGAGCACCTGTGACAGGGAGGGGGGCGGGGTAAGCAGGCACTATTGTTTAATTGGGGGATGCAATTAAATATTATTAAGTATTAAAGCCTGATCTTGCATACTGACATGAGGATAAAGGCTCTTGAACTTGTGGTGTGGGGCTGAACAAAAGCATCCAGCCCCAAGGGAGAGCAGGCGGCACCAGAGGGAGTGTGAGGTGGCCCCATCTATTTTAGGGTGGTGGGGGACGCTCTCAGCAGGGGTTTATGGGGACACACAGGTGTGGGGGGAGTGGGGGACACGAGCCCCCGCAAAGGCTCACGGCAGTCCCTCCACAGGCTTGGCGCAGGTACGACACGGATCGCAGCGGCTACATCGAAGCCAACGAGCTCAAGGTGGGCTGTGGGCAGGGGGTGGGCTGGGCTGGGTCCCTGCCAGTGGGACATCCCCACTGAGACAGCCAGGGATGGGGACAGCCAGCAAAACCCTCTCCTCCCAGGGCTTCTTGTCGGACCTGCTGAAGAAGGCGAACCGGCCCTACGACGAGCCCAAGCTGCAGGAGTACACACAGACCATCGTAAGTGGGACCGGGGGTACTGTGTCCCCAGCAGGTCTCACCAGGTGGGTGGCATGCAGGGGAGGAGGAGTGATGGGTGACAGAGTACTGTTTGTGTCCCAACAGCTGCGGATGTTTGACATGAACGGTGATGGGAAGCTGGGCCTCTCCGAGATGTCCCGGTAAGGTCACGGCTGCAAGAAGGAAGAGCTGGGGAGGGAAAGACACCTGAAATGCTCGTATTTAGGAAGAGTCAGCTCCAGCTTCCAGGGAAAACTCTTTTCCTCTTTAATTTACTCATGTTTCTGAGCAAAACATCACTGTGATTTAAGAAAGTGTCTTTTTCTGGCTGCTTCCCGCTCTTCCCTGCCCTTCTTGTTTTTCAGACTTTTGCCCGTGCAAGAAAACTTTCTTCTGAAGTTCCAGGTAACATAATACTACTACTGCTAATAATAATAACAACTCCAACCCCTCCCTCATGCCCTGGTGTCCCTTGCCACTTTGCAGGGAATGAAGCTGTCCTCAGACGAGTTCAATGCCATCTTCGCCTTCTATGACAAGGTAGGGAGCCAGCTCATGGGAAACTGCCCCAAATAAATGTAGCTTGGCAAAAAATAACCCCAAATCGTATGGTTTTGGTTGAGACAATTCCCCGCTGTGGTTTGGGGTGGGAGAACTGGGTTTACCTCTGGCTGTGCTGGCTGAGGGTCTGGGGGTGCCCATGTCCAAGGGGGAATTGTGGGGCTTGTGTACTTCCTGCTGTTGATGTCCCTCCCACACTATCCAGGACGGAAATGGCTTCATTGATGAGAATGAGCTGGATGCACTTTTGAAAGACCTGTATGAGAAGAATAAGAAAGTAAGTGAGGGCAGATCTTGGGTGCCACCGCCAGAGCCTCCCAATTCCTTCTCCACTCTCCCAGCAGCATCTTCCCATGTCCGTGCTCCATGGGGACCCGGAGATGCTGGTCCGGGTGCTGACCCTGCATTCTCATGGGAAGCTGCACTGGAGCTGGGGGGAACGTAATCTCAGCCTAGGGGTGCTCCCCAGGGAGAAAGGGGATGCCCACCCCCACTGCCTCCCATGCCTTGCAGGAGATGAATATCCAGCAGCTCACCAACTACAGGAAGAGCATCATGAACCTCTCTGACGGGGGCAAACTCTACCGCAAGGAACTGGAGATGGTGCTCTGCAATGAGCCCCCCATGTAGGACCCCTCATACACACAGCCCACGCTCCTCCTCCCCGAAAACAAGCACAAGGGGGGAGCCCCCATCACTGCAGAGCTCCCCCAACAGCTCTTGGGTTTGCTGTAGGTTGCTAAATTCCCATTTTGGGGGGGGAACTCTTTTTTTTTTTACCCATCTGCCTGTTTTGTTTAATTATATATATTTTTTTTTTCTTTGTGGGGGTGTTGTTTTCATTCCTTTGGTCTCTTCTGGAGTTTTTATCATTTACCAAAGAACGGTTTACTAATAAATTCAAGTACTGCTAGACTGGAGCTCCTATTTCTCCATCCCATGGTGGGCTGTGGGGTGACAGGGAGAAGGGAGATATCCTCACACTCTGATCCCACTGAGGATGAGGCTGCTGGATGGGGAAGAGAGATGGAGCATTTGGGAAAGCCCCTGTGGAATGAGGGTCATTGGAGAATCGCTGGGGAGCAGAGTGCAGGCAGGCTGGGTGGGGACACTGTACCTCCCAGTCACCCCTCCCAGACCCTGCCAAAGCCTCCCAAGGGTTGTTTCCTCCACTCCCAGTTTTGCAAACCAGTCCCAGGTGACGATGCTGGTGGAATCCCAGTGCAACCTTTCCCACCCCTGTACTATCCAGTGCAGCCCAGCTGAGGCCTGTATGGCCCAGTATGGTGCAGTGCAGTCCCATCTGGACATGTACAGCCCAGCACAACCCTGTACAGCCCATTGTATCCCAGTAAAACCCCACACAGCCCAGTATGGCCCAATGCAGTCCTATATGGCCCAGTACGGCCCCACACAGTCCAATATGGCCCGTTACAGCCCAGTACATCCCTGTGGCTCAGTACAACCTGGAATGGCACAGGGCAGCCAAGTACAGCCCAAAACAGTCCTACAGAGCCCTGTATAGCTCCATATGGCCAAGTACAGCTCAGTATGGCTCAGTACAGGCCAGTGTGGTGGCTCAATACAGTTCAGTATGGCCCAGTACCATGCTGTACAGATCTGTGTGGTGCTGTAAATCCTATATGGCTAAGTACTGCCCAGTACAGACCTTTACAGTTCCACATGGCCCTGTACATCCCAGAATGGCACAGGGCAGCCAAGTACAGCCCCATACAGCGTAGTATGGCCCAGTACAATCCTGCACAGCTCCATATGGCCAAGTACAGCCCTGTATATCACTGTAGAGTCCTGTAGAGTGTTACAGTCCTGTATAGCTCACTGTAGCCCAAGACTGCCCTGTATAGACCTGTATGGCTCCATATGATGCAGTGCAGTCCTGTACAGCTCAAGTGCAGTGCTGTACAGACTAGTATGGTGCAGTACTATCCAGTACAGCCAAGTACGGCCTGATACAAGATGGTCCAGCACAGCCTAGTATGGCCTACCATGTCCTAGTTGAGTCCTCCATATCCCAGTACAGCCTACTACAGCCCAGTATAGCGTAGGACAGCCAGTATGGCCTGGTACAAGATGGCCCAGTACAGCCTAATACGGCCCACCACATCCCAGTGGAGTCCTGCATATGTCAGCACAACCCAGTACAGCCCAGTACCGCCCAACACGCCTCACTGCGGCTCAGCCTAGCCCAGCACAGCCCAGCACAGCCCAGCACTGCCCCGGACCGAGCGGGCGGGCGGCGCGGCTGCGCTGACCCTTGGCGGCCGCCAGGGGGCAGCGCCGGCGGGGCCCGGCGCGCGGCGGCGCATGCGCGGGGCGGAGCGCTCAGCCGGCGCCCGCGGTGTGAAGTGCTCGCCCGCCGCCGCCACCGCTGCCGCTGCCGCCATGGCGCTCCTGCACAGCCGCCGGTTCCTCGCCGCCCCGCGCCTCGCCGCCGCCGCCTCTCGAGCCAGGTGAGGGCTGAGAGATGGCTCAGCCCCTGGGGCCGCCCGCCGGTGCCGGCGGAAGGGTTTCCCCGCGGCTGAGCCGCGCTCCGAGGTGGCGGTGGGGGGAGGCTGCGGGGAGCGGATCCCCCCGTGCGGCTCGCGGGTGACGCCGCGCTGGGGACGGGAAGTTGCTGGGGGACGGACCGCGCTGGGATTGGCTGGGGAGGGGGGTTCTCGCTCCGTGATTGGCTGCGGCCCAGCCCGACGCCCCCCGCTGCCCTTGAGGCGCCGCCGTGGAGGGCGCGTAGGCACCGGGGAGCCCCGAGAAGCGGGGCTGGGGGAGCCCGTGCCTCGAACGACGGGGCTGGGGACACCCTGTGCCTTGAGTAATGGGGCCGGAGTGCTGCTGGTGGTGTGCACTGTGCTACAGGGCACGAATGATGTGGTCGGTGAGAAGCTGGACGTGCCCAGGCCATGTGCGCTCGCAGCTCAGAAACCAACCGTGCCCTGGGCTGCATCACCGACAGCGTGGGCAGCAGGTAAAGGGAGGGGATTCTGCCCCTCTAGTCCTCTCTGCTGAGACCCCACCTGCAGCACTGCATCCACCTTTGGGACCCCAGCACAGGAGAGACATCGACCTGTTCGAGCAAGTCCAAAGGAGGCCACAAAGATGATTAGAGGAATGGAGCACCATTTCTGTGAGGAAAGGCTGAGTGAAAGAGCTGGGGTTATTCACCCTGGAAGAGAGAAGGCTTCAGGGTGACCTAGTTGTGGCCTTCCAGTACCTAAAGGGGCTACAAGAGCACTGTAGGAGAGGGACTTTTGACAAGGGCATGGAGTGCCAGGACAAGACGGAATGGATTTAAATTGACAGAGGGCAGGGTTAGATTAGATATTAGGAACAAATTCTTCCCTGTGAGGCTGGGGAGGCCCTGGCACAGGTTGTCCAGAGAAACTGTGCTTGTCCCATCCCTGGAAGTGTTCAAGGCCAGGTTGGACAGTGTTTGGAGCAACCTGATCTAGTGGAAGGTGTCCCTGTCTATGAAAGGGGTTTGGACAAGGTAATCTTTCAGGTCTCTTCCAAGTCAAACCATTCCAGGATTCTGTGTGCTGTGAAATGGGGCTAAGGTGCTGCTGTCTGGCTGCCCTGTGTAGTGGGACCAAAGGCACCTCTGCACTGTGCAGTGGGCCTGGGGATCATGCACGGTGCAGCAGGTCTGCGGTGACCCCATGATCCATGAAATGGGGCGGGAGTAGTGCTGGCTGTGCTAGAGTTTTGCCCTCAGGGGTGCAAACCCTGGCATGAGCAGGGTGGGAGTGGCTGTGTTTCTGTGAGGACCAGTCCTGCACTGGCAGCTCTGGATTCTGCTGTCTCTGGTCAGCAGAGGTTTGGATAGAAGGATGCAGGGTGCTGCTGGAGCTGTGCGAAAAGCCCAGAACAGCTTCCACAAAGTACAGCTGACCTGAGAGCCACAGGGCTGGGAACACCACTGAGACCAGATGGCCAAGAAGCAGAATGTGCAGAGGGATCTGGACAAGGCCTTGTTGCTCTCCAGAACCCTTTAATTCATGGCCCTCACTAGTGGGGAAGTCTCTAAGAAACTGTCCAGCCCATGTCAGAGCAGGAAAGCAGTGGTTTTTTAAAATCTTCATTCCAGCAGTCACTGTTGCTTCTAAGCCAGCCTTCTGGCTCTACTCAGCAGGGACAGAAGAGAAGCTATCTAGAACTTGTGTTTTGTGCCCAGGACTGTAGCAGGCCTGGGAAAGATACGGAGCCTGCTGGCATAAGCTTTGCTTTTCTCAAGCTTATACAGCAAACTATAAATTACCAAACTGCATTGAGGTCACCCAAGAGAGGCTGTTAAGTTTTGTAAGTAAGCAGTCTCTGTGCATAGCCCCCCCTTTTTCCTGTTCAGGAATAGTGGCTTATTATACAACGATGGAAGCCAAGCAGTGATTAGTAGTTTTTGTTTCCTTATCTTCAGCAGTATTATGTGGTGCTCCAGCTGCTACCCTTACTCTGTGCTGAGAATGCTCTTTCTGAAATCAGGACAGAGATAAAGAGATAGGAAATGGTTAAAACGGCTCCCTTGACACACAAATGCTAATTAGGGTGATAACTCAGTCTGCTGCTCTAATGTATCACAAGACAGCTATTTAAATACTTTTCTTGGTGGAAAGCTTACCCCAGCTCACTGGGGCAAGGAATTTGCAGGCTTGAAAGGCCCTGAAGTAGCCAGCAGCCTGTTGGCATTGTTCTTGTGTAAATATTTGCTTCAGATGTGTTTTACGCACAGCTTGACAGCCTTTGGCCCCTCGGCTCTGCTCCGGCTTGCAGAACTGCTGTGGGGGCTTTGGCAAAGCTTCTGAAATCTGGTATCTTATGTGGCTGTACCTCAGGGAACGTGGGCTGGCCTCTCCACGATGGAAGCCTTCACTGGGCTTGTAAATGCTTGCTCTCCGGGCTTGGCTTGAGTCCTTAAGCACTTCTTAGGTCTGTGCACTTGAGGCGTAAGTTCCACATATATATTTTGTTGCCAATTTATGCAATTCCTGGTGCATTTTCCCACCCCCTCTGTCCCACTGCACTTGCAGCTGTGCATTAAATCAGCTCAGAAGACCAGCCTGGCTGAAGACTCCAGAAACTACTTGGATACCAGCTTTGATCAGCATCTAAACGCTGACTGGGCCTTCTGTGTTGAAGTCCTGTAGCTGGAGAATGTGCTTCCTTAGGCTTACATTAAGTATCCCTCGGGTAGTTCAACCCCAGCTTAAGTTTACCTCTGGTTAGTTTTCTGCACAGAATACCTCTGGCCTGGCAGAGATGTGCAGTTTATAGCTTTGACCTTTATTCAAGCCCAATGTTCTTTTAATTGCTCAAAATAAAATATATAAGGCAGTGCAGGGACGACAATAGTAATGGGGGGTACCAGTGTGTTAGGGTTTGTGGCCTTGGACCCCTAGTAGATCTCTTTTTCCCAAACCCCTTTGGGAAAGCTTTGCCTCTGTGATCTCTTTGGTATCCTGATGTGTTTGGACAACTCAGCCTAGACTTTTTTCTCTTGTCTCACTGCAAGCTCACCTTCCTGGAAACACAAGAGGAGTCTTGTTTCACCTGGAAACCATCATGCTGAGAGCAGGAAAATAAGTCCTAAACCTACCCTTCTGTGCCTTAAGCCAACAGAAAAACCGGCTCAGAACAAAAGTACTTAACTCTCTGGAGTGCTGCAGCTTAGGTAAACGCCTGCAGGATCAGCATTAATTGCAGTATGTTAGATCTCAGTGACCCACCTAAGCCTTAGCAGGATCGGGACCTAAATACCCCAAACTGTAAGCTGCTTGGGGAAAAGCCCAGCAGAAAGAAGATACTGTCACCATCTCTAAAGTAGCAGCTCTTGAAAATAGATGGCCAGGCTCCTGCAGCCCTTGATGCCAAAATAATCCTACACCAGGTAAACTGCAGAGAGACACACTACTGCACATTGTTTCTCTCTTTCCCGCCTCTCCATTGCCAGGAATGCAATGGGAGAGGTTTGTCCAAAGCCGCCTGAACCTGCAGCAGGAGTTTGCCCTGTCAGTCCCCTTGATGTGTCCTGCTCAGGTTGGTTCCCCAGGTCACTCCCTCCACACTTGGCTGCAGCCCCTGTCCCTGTCTGGAGGGTGTGTGTTGCTGGCATGACTGACTCATCTTCCTTTCCAAGCTGGTCATATACTTAAGAGGTAATTAAGACTGGTTAGTGGTCTAAAAAACCTTAAGCACATCTTCCATTTTTAAACTACCTGAGGTGGCTCTGCCTCTTCCTCAAAGCCTGTCAAAAGGAGAAACAGGCTTTTTTTTTTTTCATTTGGAAATAGTGTACAGATGGGAAAAGCTGTTAGTCTGAAGAGGGCAAATGATGTTTGGGGCTTCATGAGATGCAATCTACATACATGGAACAGTGCAGAATTTTTCTGCAGTGAGTAAACTGGGCCTAAATGGACCTAAAACAGGGACAGAGTGGAGAGGAAAGATGATTTTGTGAGTTCTGCTGATCATGTTAGAGCTTCCCTAACCCGTCTGGCCCTGCTGCCACAGATCCGTATCTGCCTACAGTCCACACTACACACCCAGCAGGAGATCTGGCTGGCCCTGGGCTGGCTCCAGGCTGCCTGCATTGCCTGGGGCAGGGACCAGCCCCAGGACTGCATTCCCAAGCTGGGAAAGGAAAGGATCTTATTATCCAATGAGGTAGCCTTTCCTGGGCCTCAAAGTAAAGCAGGTATGTCTCTCGGTTTGTGTGTTTCTCCATCAGCAATCAAGACTTGAGTTCTGCCCCTCAGGAGGTAAACCCAATCTACCTTGTATTGCACCCTTTGTTCTCCCCAAGCTGGGGGACCTGGGTATGCGCCTGTGCTGAGTCAGGATGCTGAGAGCTGCATGCAGTGCCTTCAGGAGGGGGCTGTGACAGCCACAGCCCGCTGCCAGGCAGGTTAAAAACCACCACACTGTTGCTCCTGCACTGTCTGCAGGCCTGCAAAGCCTGGACGTGGGACAGGGCAGAGACCGTGGCCAAAGGAAATAACAGGTTTCTTTTTATAGCATGGTTTGCTCTGCCCTTGACATTAAGAGAGCCTCTCCATCTTCAGGGTGTGCTGCCAGCAGGGCAGAGGCAGGTGGCTCCTTGTGCTGGGGGAATACAAAGCTCCTCCTGATGCAGGGGGGCTTTGTGCTTGACGGCAGGGGAAGGGTCTTCACATCAGAGCTTGTCACTTGTCAGACAGGGAAGAAACTGTCTTCTGTGATGTCCTGGAAAACAGTGTTCATCTACAACACCAGGGGAGGCAGAGTTTGTAGGGCAAGGAGTGGAAATATCTTTGTTCCGTCAGCCAATGTTGGGAGAAAAACAAATTAGTTTTCATGTACTAGAGCCCTTCCAGCAGTTTGGAAGAGACTCCATATTCATGTTTTGTGCAATTGCCTGGGTCTGGCCAAGGTTTCCTGGAGGGGAATAACCTGTGCCATCCCACCTGCAGGCTCTGGGCACTTGTCCAGAGCATAAGAGTTCAAGGCTTCTGTTTTGGGGGCTCTGTGGTGTTAGCACATAAGGCAAACAGGAGTGTTTCAACATGCTAATGACTGAGAGGGAGTCAGTTATCTTCAGCCACAATGAACTGAGGCTCTTTGCCCATTCTGCAATATAAGATGTGAGCTTAAAGGGTTTGTTTGGGATTTTTGGATAATTCTCTTCACACTATTTGTACCTTTTTCACTGGTTTAAAGACAAGATTTCCCTTGAGGGTTTCTGTTGGTGCACATCTCTTGACAGTTCTCAAGCCTCATGCTTAGCTTCTTGTTTCTCCCTTTAGCTCATGGTGGTCCCATGTGGAGATGGGTCCCCCCGACCCCATCCTGGGGGTGACAGAAGCTTACAAGCGTGACACCAACTCCAAGAAGATGAACCTGGGTGTGGGGGCATACCGGGATGACAATGGGAAGCCCTATGTCCTGAACTGTGTTCGCAAGGTGAGCTGGGTGCTGGCTGCTGGGCAGGGCCAGATCCAGGTGCCAGGTACCCTGAGGGCATCAGGGAGGGGGAAGGCCTCTAAGCAAGTTTTGTCTGTTGGTCCTTAAAATAAGCTTTGTCTCTAACAGAGCAGGACAGTATTCCTGGATGTCTCCCTTAGCAGGACTAATGCTTTTGAGACACGACAGAGCCATTAAGTAGTACAGGACAAAACAGGAAGTACATGTCCTGTTCCCATTCAGGTAACTAACTCACTGCTGAGTTCCATAAGCCCTCCAATGCACCTGTTCTCTGAACTTCAAGGTGTTTCCTGAATAGGCCAGTGTTCCTTACGGCACCCCACAAGGGAGGAAAGAGCTGACATTAGCCCCTTAATGGATTAGCCTCAGAAATTCTGCTGAGCTGATGTTACCAGTTTCTCCATAAGCCAGTCTAAAACTCCAGCCTAGGGAGCTGGGTGTGGACATTGCCCTTGAGGGGATTACAGGGTCTTTCAGGGCTATTGGGGTAGAAATAGGCTGGTAAATAGCTGGCAGCTGACATATGCATTGATTGGCTGTACTGACAGGGAGGGTGCAGGGAGAGTAGTTTTCATGTGTCTCATCAGTATTGGGTTTAGAGCCATCCGTCCCTTGCCCTCCCTCTGTGCAGCTGGGTCACAACCAGGGAACCTGGATGGTATCACAGGGACCATTTCCTCGTGGTATGTGAATGCTGCCAGGGTCTGTCCCACTCCCAGCATGACAAGGCCCTGCAAAAGGTTGCTACCCTACCTGGTTTGGGGATGTCTCCTATGCAGAGATAGTATTTGCCTCTCAGTAGCACTCAAGTCTTGCCTTCCTGCAGGACTATTCCTGCTTGGGCAAAGAAATGTGTCCCCTTGTGCAGCAGCACTGACTTGTAATGGGCTGGAAGTGGTGCTCTCTTCTGGTGCCAGGTTTCCTTGGCTCCACTGTACCAATGTTGTCACCCACTGAGGGCTCTGGTGGCTGCAGGATTTCATCTGAAATGTTTACTGCTGCCCCTTGCTTGGAATGAGCCCTGGAGAGAAACTCCTGTAAAAGAACCTTTGCCCCTTTTGAGCAAGCAAATATGCAGAGAAGTGACCTTGAGCTGTCCATCGTCCTCTCCACAGTGATGCCTTCCTCGCTGAACTTGTGTCCTCCTTTCCAGGCGGAGGCCATGATAGCATCCAAGAAGATGGATAAGGAGTACTTGCCCATCGGGGGACTAGCGGATTTCACCCGGGCATCCGCAGAACTGGCTCTGGGGGAAAACAGTGAAGCTTTCAAGAGTGGCCGGGTAAGGAGAGGCCGGGGGACAGGGTGCAGGGAGGACACACAGTTGGTATGTGGATGCTCAGCAAATGTGGAAGAACTGGGGGGGTACTGATGCTTCTGAGTTGTGGACTGGCTGGGCGCAAGGATCACTGCTTCTTCTGAAGGCTGGGGTGAAACAGCCCTGTCCAAGGAGGGGGTTTAACCTTGCCAAGGAGCCCAACTCCCTGCCCTGGAGCTGGACCTGATGACCCCTGTGGTCCCTCCAGCCCCTTGTCCCTGTTTTGGTGGGCTGCTGCCAGTTCTGACATAGTGGCTGCTCTCTCCCTGTAACAAATGCGGCCACTCAGACTGAGATTTTTTTTTCTTTCCTTGCAGTATGTTACTGTGCAGGGTATTTCTGGGACTGGATCTCTGCGAATTGGAGCCAATTTTTTGGTGAGTCCCTGGCCAGCAGTGGAAGGAAAGGACATGTTTTGACTAGAGCTGAATCTTTAGGGTTTTCTAACTACTTGAATGTATTCAACCTGTTTGAATGCTCTTTCTATTGACCAGCAACGATTCTTCAAGGCCAGCCGTGATGTGTATCTACCCAAACCGTCCTGGGGCAATCACACCCCCATTTTCCGTGATGCTGGCATGCAACTTCAGGCTTATCGCTACTATGACCCCAAGACATGCAGCCTTGACTTCTCTGGAGCCATGGATGACATTTCTGTGAGTTGCCTTCCATGCCTGGAAGAAGGGAGGTCATGTGGGGAAACGGCTGGTGGTCTTACTTTACCCTAAATGTGATGAAGCGGCATGAAGCTGTGTCAGGGGAGGTTTAGGCTGGGTATTAGGAGAAGGAGATTTTTCACCCAGAGGGTGGGTGGGCACTGAAACAGGCTCCCCAGGGAAGTGGTCATGGCACCAGGCCTGCCAGGGTTCAAGGAGTGTTTGAACAATTCAGGCACATAGTATGGTTCTCAGGGTTGTTCTGTGCAGGGCCAAGGAGTTGGACTCCTTATGGGTCCATTCCAGCTCAGAGTATTCTAGCATTCTATGATGCCTGAAGGCATTAAATCAAGGCTAGAAGCCTTGCAGAGCTCATCTAAGCTGTCTCATCTGCTGAGGAGAGTGCTCAGATATCATTGATGATTCATTCTCTCTAACATCTTCCTTAGAAAATTCCAGAGAAAAGCATCATCCTCTTACATGCTTGTGCTCACAACCCCACTGGGGTGGATCCCCGGCAGGAGCAATGGAAGGAGTTGGCAGCTGCAGTGAAGGTGAGCAATGTCCCAGGGGTACTGTGCCATTCCTGGGGAAACCACATCTCTGACCTTTCGTGGGTGGCACCTGGTCTTCACTAAAGGTTATTCCCTTCCCTGAAGCCAGGATGGGTGTCATGTTCCTGGCAGGAGTCAGCCAAATGCACCCAGAAAGCTTCTAGCTGACCATTGGGCTTTCTGCTGGCACCGTCCCAGGAAGCTGGAGTAGGGAGACCTGAAAGGAGAGCAACAGGGTTAAAAGCATGAGCTGTGATTGCTGGAGTGGAGCACCCAGTGCTGGTGTATTAAAAATGCTTGAAGAGCTCTCACATGCCTCGTGTCTCCTTGCAAGCTTCAGCTGGAAACAGACAGGGACAGGTTCTACCTTCTCCTCCTTCCTGCTGCTCCCTCAAGCCTGTAGCCAGTGAAATTTGGCTTGGAGATGCCTGGCCTTAGTAGTGTCCTGAGTGATCTCAGTGGCCTAGAGAAGGCTGGGTCTCTTGACTAAGGGGCAGTGCATCTGGGGTATCTGCCTAGCTGAGTAGAGAGTTCCCAGATGATTTTCTTGGAAACTGATAATACAGAAGACATTGAAGTAGAATATTTTATTACTGTTGAATCTACTTCTGCTTCCTGGGCCAGACTTGCACATCCCATAAATGCACTGGAGGGTCTTCAGCTGCTGTTCTGATGTGTGGTGGGTAGCTGCAGGTTTTGGGTTGCTTTCCCTGGGGCAAATGAAGGGGAATGGCGCTTTTTCTGGAGGAGAATGTCTGCAGGTGGACAGACTGCTGTCTGCATGGCTCTTCTCTGCCTGCTGCCCTGCTCCTTGGAGGGGTGCTCAGCTTCTGTGACACTCTCTTCCATCTCTGCTGGCAGAAACGAAACCTCCTGGTGTACTTTGACATGGCCTACCAGGGCTTTGCCAGTGGGGACATCAACCGGGATGCCTGGGCTGTGCGGTATTTCATCGAGCAGGGCATCAACATCGTCCTGTCACAGTCCTTCGCTAAGAACATGGGGCTGTACGGTGAGTAGGGCACATGGCAAGGAAATAGTTTCATCCAGGGTGCTGGTGGGATCCCAATACCTCCACGATTTAGCAGCCAGTGTCTTCCTGCTGCTTGTGTTGATCCTGCAGTACTGAGCAGGCATAACCCACTAGGAGCTAGCTGGTGGAGACCCTTCTAGAGAACAGGGATCCACTAAAGCTGCGTGGTATTGGGTGCCACAGTATAAAAAGGATATAAAGCTTTTAGAGAGTGTCCAAAGGAGACTACAAAGATGGTGAATGGTCTAAAGGAGAAGCCATACAAGGAGCAGCTGAGGGCACGTGGCTTGCTCAACCTGGAGAAGACTGAGGGCTTCGCAGGCATCAGCTTCCTCCCAAGGGGCAGCATCTGCTCTCTATGACCAGTGACAGGACCCAAGGGAATGGCATAGAACTGTGTCAGGGAGGATTTAGGCTGGATATTAGGAAAAAGTTCTTAACCCAGAGGGTGGTTGGGTACTGGAACAGGCTCCCCAGGGAAGGGGTCATATCACTAAGCCTGATAGAGCTTAAGGAGTGTTTGGACAATGCTGTCAGACATAAGAGTTGTGGGATTCTTGGTGTTGTTCTGTGCCGGGCCAAAAACTGGACTCAGTGATCTTTCCAATTCAAGATATTCTGTGATTCTCTTAGGAGAGCGTGCGGGTGCCTTCACCGTGATCTGCAGTGATGCAGATGAAGCCAAGAGGGTCGAATCGCAGCTGAAGATCCTCATCCGCCCCATGTATTCCAACCCGCCCGTGAACGGAGCGCGCATTGCCTCTATGATCCTGAACACCCCTGACCTACGGAAGGAGTGGTAAGAAGAAATCTGTTACGTTCATGAGAGTGAGGTGTCTTTGTGCAGCCCTGTGCTGTGCTTTCTGTGTGCTGCTGTCACAGGCAGCTCTTAACTTTAGGAACAGTCAGAACCATGTTTACTCTGGAGAAATCCCTGCTTATGTTCTGGCATCAGCTGGTGTCAGTTTAACCTGACGCAAACAGGTTTTCCTTGTGTTACCAAGGAAGAAAACACTGTAAAGGAGGGGATAAAACTCCCATAGGATTGAGAGCTGCAGGAGCTGCCTATCCATGAAGCATAGAAGTCTGAGGTGGTGTAGCCATGTAGCATGTCTCATGTGGGAAGTGGAAGCATAAGCTCCCTGGGAACGAGACCCAGGAATGTAACCCTCATGCCCTAAGCCTGATTCCTGACATCAGCCTGTGATGTTTTCCCAGCCCCTTGGTGCCGGATCCCTCCCAGCAGCTGGCCTGGCAGAACAAAGGCTGGCAGTGTGCTGTGGCCTCACTGGGGGCTGTGTTCTTTTGGCAGCCTGACACTTGTGCCTGATCCAGGGCCCAGCAGAGACATTTCCTAGCTGTGCTACTTTTGAGTGGGGCCTGTCTGCCAGTGCTACCCCTGTACCCTTGGTTTATCTGCAGATACTAATTTATCTGGGTTTGAGTAGTGCTGCCACGAGGCATCCTGCTTGACCCATGGCTTTCAGATGTGAGAAATGTCTATACTCTGGTAGTAGTGTCCAGCAGAAATGGAATAGATAAAAAGCGGTCACCCTCAGGTATCAGGAGGAAGAAGCAGCTCCCCCAGCTGGAGCTACATCTTCATGCTCCCTGATCTTTGCTCATTTGCATCCTATGAGGCCCCTCCAGGTGGAGAAGTTGATTCTCAGTAGCTGGGCTGGGGAGAGCAGCGTTGGTGTGTTCCAGCCCTGCTCTGAATGGTTCCTGGGTTGGCTTCTCAGGCTCACAGAGGTGAAGGGCATGGCTGACCGGATCATCAGCATGCGGACTCAGCTGGTGTCCAACCTCAAGAAAGAGGGATCCTCCCACAACTGGCAGCACATCACTGACCAGATCGGCATGTTCTGCTTCACAGGGCTGAAGCCTGAGCAGGTAAACACAATTCCCGTTGTCTCAAAGTGTCATTTGCGGTTATTGTCAGTAAGTTTTTGACTGCAGGTGCCAAAATGAGCCCTTGTAAGCAGTTCTTCCTCAGGAGGAACATCCTCCAAGCCCTAAGCACTGGCACATCATGGGGACTCCAGTCTTGCTGTGTTCCATGCTGTGCTTGGGGAGGTTGAAAGTAAATGTAGCTGTCATGTCTATCAAAGGAAGCAGTCACTTGGTGCTGCTCTGAGGTGACCTTAAAGGTCAGATCAAATGAGGTGACTCTTCTAGCTGAATGTCTGCAGTGTTGCTGCTTGGCCTGAGAACTGAGCAGCATCTGTCTTGGTGCACAGGGTACACTGCTGGCTCTTCAAGTAATGGGATGCCCTGTCTGCTGGCACCCAGTTTGCTTTGCATTTCAGCAAGCTGGGTAATGGGCTGACAGAGCACAGGTTGGCCTGCAGTTTGAACTTTGCTCTTTCACCCCAGGTGGAGCGGCTGATCAAGGAGTTCTCCGTCTACATGACAAAGGATGGACGCATCTCTGTGGCGGGAGTTACATCAGGCAATGTAGGTTACCTGGCTCATGCCATCCATCAAGTCACAAAGTAAAGACAAAGGTGTGCCCTGGAGCTGGTGGCTTTCCCTTCCCCACCAGTCGAAGACGGAGAGGGAAAAGAAACAAGCAGAATACTTCCAACCACAGCACTTGAAGCCGCTGCTGAATGTATCTTGTAGATGAGTTGTTGTAAGAAGCCTAGTCAAATCCGCCCTGTGTTGTGGAGCAGGGACATCACTGCTGGCTCCTGCTCATCACAGCCGTTCTTCCCTGCTGTCCATCCTTTCTCCATCAGCCCCAGCACCTATCTATGCTGGAGGAAGCAAACGCTTAGCAATGCCATCCTACCAGTGTAGGCACCAAAGGCTTCTCCGCACACATTTCTCTATGAGAAGGCTTTGTGAGGCTGTTGGCTGCTTGCCCAAGCAGCAGCAGGCAGGGAGCTGGGTGGGCTGAGTGGGAGGGCTGCTCTGGTGCTCTCCTCCAAGCTCCTCAGCCAGTCTCTGCTACCAGCAGACTCCATCTTCCTCCATCATCCCAGCCTGGGGCTGGGCAGCACCAAAGCTGTCCTCTGACAACCACCTCTGAGGACTTCTCACTACCAAACTTTGCTCCATCGTTGGCTTCACTCTTTCCATCTGGGACTTTCCTTTCAGGTGTAATTCACAGTGGCATCAGTGCATGGGGCAGACCAGTGTCCCTCTTTTAAACCTGTCTGGTTCTCCTGACTTCACTTTCATACCCGGGGGTGAAATAATTTCTCACCTCTCGCTCCCCAATAAGAATCTCCTCTGAAAACTGCTCTGTTGTGTTCTCTGCCTCCCCCCATTCCTGTCCTAAGCCCAGGAGTCCAGCCCTGTACTTCCAGCAGCCCTCCCTGCAGGCTGTGTGTGTGTCCCAAAGCTGTAAGCCAAGAGGTTGGCGCTGCAGTGTCTCACTCATGTGGAGGTGTGGGGCATACCTCTCTTCTCTCTTCAACCACATTTCTGGTGACACCAGAAAACAGAGATCTTGAGAGAAATCTGAGAGGTGATAACTCAAAAACCATTCTGTCCTAAACTGAGTGTCCCTGAGGTCCTGTGACTTACTGGACTCTGATTTTTAATCCAAATAAACTCGTGCATGGCTATGTTGAGCTGGGGACTTCATACTGTCATTGTGCAGCTGGATCCTGTCCCTTCCATGCACCAAACATTCCCTCTCAGGGCCATGCCAGCACAGGGGATCTGACATGACTAGTGAAACCCTCATCTCCTGAGAATCCCATGTAGAGAGAGGCAGTTGCCACTGATGTGCCCCAGGAGAACAGTGGTGTGTGAACTGAGGTTGTCCTGATGGGAACTGGTGTCATGGAGCTGAAATTGGAGCCTAAGGTGTTGAATGTAGCCGTTGCTGGGGAGAGAACAAATTCCCAAAGGCTGTCTGCCTTGGGACATGGGGCCATCCTTGGCCACTGGTGCGTGATGGAGTGGAGCCTCCCTAGGTGGATCTGGAGGTATTACCTCTTGAACCTGTAAGCTTTCTCCATCCGCTGGCAGCTCTTCCCTCAGCAGCCATACCAGGGTCTTTAGCAAGGCAATCCTCATTTCCCATTCCTGCCCAGAGCAGCTGTGTGCCCGTTGGAGCTCGGACAGGTCAGGTCTGCTGCACTTGTCCCGGTCTAGTGCACGTTGTTGCCACACTTGCTGGAAGGCTGGATCCTCCCGCTGCTCCCTGACAGAGGGTTTCCGCTTCCACGCCGCTTGTTGACTGGCCCGATGCCCACAGCCGCTGCTTGCTGTCCTTTGTGCAATAAACCGCTTTCCCTGCCGCACACGCTGTACGTGCTGCCCCACGGCGCTGTGGGTTCTTGTGCTGTGGTCCCCGGTTCTGCGTGACTCTGGAGCTGCCGCCTCCTGCCCTCTTACCCGCGTGGGGCTGTTTTCCTGCCCGTTCTCTGTACAATAAAAGCACCCTGGAGCACAGCCCCGTCTCTCGCCCTCTCCTTGCCGGGTCCCCGCGGGTTCAGCCGCTGGGAAGGGCTACCCGAAGGGGGATGTTCCCCCGTTGCTGATGTTCCCCGGGCTCCGGGGCCGGACTACAACCCCCGGCGTGCAGCGGGCAGGGCGGAGCTGCTGCCGCGCCGCCGCTGCCGCCGGGCTCAGCCAGGGCCGGCGCCGGGGCCGAAGGGAGCGGAGCAGAGCAGAGCGCGCTTCCCACCTGGTGAGTGGGGCCGGGGTACGGACGTACCGGGGGGACACACGCGGGGAGCCCAGTGACTCGCAAGGGCAGCGTGGCGTCCCCCAGAGCGTCCCCTGCGATCGCGGGCTGACCGTCACCGGCTCCGGGCCTTGCTCCCCCGGGCGGGGGGCGCCGCCGGGGCCCGAGCGGGGCCGCGGGTTTGTCGAGTCACCCTCGGTGAAACGCCTAGTCTCGGGATTTCTGGTTGCCAGAGTATGGCGGCTTTGCCTGAAGGGAAAGGACACCCTTCAGCATCCTCCCCCAGGCCATGGGAGAAGCATCGACTCCCTGCAGCATCCTCGGCCGGGTGGGAACTTCAGCCCACGCGGACCCACCGGGCTGTCCCTCCACGCTCCTATCCACGGGACAGAGGGCGGCCCTTCCTCCCCTTCCCCAGAAATCTTTACAGAGGGTACATAGCACAAGCGCAGAGTTTAAATAGCCCAGAAGAAAGGAGTGAGCTGGGCAGGAATAGTCCTCTAGGAATAAGAACAGATTTCTTTGAAAAGAGATTTCTCGTGGCCGTGTAGATTCCTGCAAAATCATGCCGGGTTGTGAGGGTCAATCCCCTCCAGCTTGGAGGCAGTGGGATGAGATTTGGACTTTCCAGCCCCCAAGGGCTGCAGTGCTGGAAACACCAGATCTTCAAATCCAAAAGCTTCTAAGACATCATCTCATTCTGGTGTTCACCCTGGGGTTGCACTGGAAGGGGCCAGTCCTGCTTTTCCTGTTGACACAGTATTTCTGCTGCACACGGGACATTCCCGCTGAGCCCAGCCTTGCCCTTTACTCAGGAGCACGTGCACAACAGCTCTTGCAGAGCTTGCGGAAATTTGGGTTGGAAGTCAGGAAGTGAGCCATGACACTGGGTCTCGTGCCCACAGAAAGGCGAGTCCTGCTGTGAGGCTGCAGCTCCTCAGCCCCTCAGCCAGGGCTCAGTCCCCCATCTGACAGCAGTTGTGTCTTCTCCCTGGATTTGAGGGACAAGAGGTGAGTTCTCCTTCTGTATCTCTGCTGGTGTGTGTGTGCTGTGACCCCCCCCAGGCTACTACCCAGGGAACTCATTTCCTCTGTGTCCCCACCTGATGCCCAGGTTGTCCCTTGTTAATATAATTTAACTAACACTTAACAGCGTCCTTCTTTATCCCCTTGTAGGAGTAGGGAAGTGCCTGACTCCCGTGTTGCTGCATTCCAGCCTGTTTGCTGCCCTCCCACCCTGATGGAGCCAGTGCTGGCTGAGGACCCCCCTCGAGGTGCCTGGCTGAGCCTGGTGCAGGACCACTAGTGGGACGTGGACGGTGGCGTGTGCCACCCCGGGAGGGACAATGGCTCAGGGCACTGGGAGCATCAACAGTGACTACAAGGACTGGGAGTGGAGCGACGATGCTGGTGAACGGGCCAGGCTTCTGCAGAGCCCTAGTGTGGAGACAGTGCCCAAAAATTCAGAGAGCCAAGGAAACGGTCTGGGGACCACGTCGGCTCTGGGAGCTGTCTTCATTGTGGTCAACGCTGCCCTCGGGGCTGGGCTGCTCAACTTCCCTGCTGCCTTCAGCATGGCCGGCGGCGTGGCTGCAGGCATCGCCCTGCAGATGGTGAGAGAGTGGGGAAGGGACAGTTCCCTGTCCCGTCCTGGGAGGATGCATGGAACGGACGTGTGGTGCCCCAGAAAGGGTTTGGGGAGGACCAGGCTCCTGGGAAGAAGCTCTTTTGGGTGAGGTGCACCAGAGATGCTCAGTGTTTTTGAGGTGGCTGCCTGGGGTGGTTTGGGAGGCCTTGCTATATTGTTGGCTCAGTGTTCCCTCCCTGTCTCTCCCCCATCCCAGTGCATGTTGATCTTCATCATCGGAGGCTTGGTGATCCTGGCGTACTGCTCGCAGGCCAGCAACGAGCGCACCTATCAGGAGGTTGTGTGGGCTGTCTGCGGGAAGGTGCCTGGTGTGCTGTGTGAGGTGGCCATCGCTGTCTACACCTTTGGCACTTGCATCGCCTTCCTCATTATCATTGGAGATCAAGAGGACAAGAGTAAGTGTGTCCCATGGAGCAAATAATAACGAGTCGTCCCTTCAGCTGGAAGGGCCAACCTTACCATCTCGGTTGTCCCCACAGTCATTGCTGCTCTGGTGAAGGAGCCCGAGGAAGTTGGGAGCAGCTGCTGGTACACAGACCGCAAGTTCACCATCAGCATCACCGCCTTCCTCCTCATCCTGCCCCTCTCCATCCCCAAAGAAATTGGCTTCCAAAAATATGCCAGGTGAGTGGGGAGAGCCCTCTGGGGCTGGGGGTTAGGGTGGGCCAGCCAGCACCCACCTAAGCACAGTTGCAGGGGACAGGGATTGGAAATGCTGTGGTTCTAGTGCCTTATCTGCCCACTCACCCTCTGCCTTCCCGTGCCTCAGTTTCCCCATCTCGGAGGCAGAGGAGCTGCTGAGCATCGTGCAGCCACAGTGCCGTACTTCAGGGCTTGTGTCCCTCCCTTCTGCATGCTGGAGGAAGCAGGGGGAGCTGCTTTCAACTGCATTGTCTCCTATCTTTGGAGTTGGCAATCCAGCAGAAAGGAGAGCCAGTAAGTGTCCCTAGGCAGGGTAGTCTGCAGGCCAGCCCTACTCCACCAAGTATCTTGGTGTGACCTGACTGCTGGAGCTGGACCAGGGGCACCAGGGCAGGAGTATCACTGCTTCGACACTCACCTCTTTCTCCAGCCCCAAACCCAAGTCTGGCAGGTTTGCCACTCACAGAAGCATGGGATAACCCCCGAATGCAACAGAATTGTGTTGGCATCTGCTTGGGGGGGACAGCAGGTGGCATTTCCTGGCATATTCCCATGGGAAGGGAGAGCAAAAATGGGTTTGATAGGCAGGAGAGGAGTAGTTGGGCTGTGAAGGGAGGAAGATGGGGATGGAGAGGCAGGGAGGAGACCCTTCATGAAGTGGGGAGGTAGAGTACTGACGGCCTCCTATCCCCTCTCACAGCTCCCTCAGTGTGATTGGCACATGGTATGTCACAGCAGTCATTATCATCAAGTACATCTGGCCCGACAAGGAGCTGGTGCCTGTGGAGATCCCCACCAGGTGAGAGCAAGAGACACAATGCTGTTGGTGGCCAACACAGCATGGCAGAGCCAGGCAGGGCTTGTGGGAGCGAGGGCTGAAAAGGCTGGGGATGAATCTTTCATGAGTCCCACCCCTGGTCCTGGGGACTCTGCATGTTGCTGCCAGAAGCTCCCAAGTGGCTACACCTCTGCATGTTTCAGAGGAGCAGGTGGTGAAGAGGAGGCAGAGGACCTCTTAAAGGTCCCCATGGCTCCATCACAGGTTTTGATGAGCACTGATTGGCTTTTATCTCTGATATATCCAGGCCCTGGATTCCCTGTGCAGTGCTTGTGCTCACCCAGCAACAAGGGCTGTGTCTGTATTTGGATGATTTTGGTTATTTCCTTGGCCAGCACAGCCACTGTGGCTTATTCCTTTCCTCACAGTGTATATTTCTGGATCCAGTGCAGCAATTTTATGGCAGAGCAAAGGTTAGACCAGTTTTCTGCACTGCCCAACTAGATCCTTATTTTTTACTGATACTTTTACTTTGTATGCTCAGGTTTGGCTGTTTCTGTGTCAGTGAAAAGCCCTGGTCTTCAGGGAGTACCAGGTCGCAGAAAAACCTTGTTCCATGCAATGGCATCATCCTGGGTGGGGGGATGCAGTAGCAGCAAAGACACTGAGCACTCCCAGCTGATCATCCCCTGGGGCACCGGATGGGAGGCACAGGGGGTTCTGGTCTTACTGGTGGGTGTTTCTCTCCTGCTAGCCCCTCCACCTGGACAGCTGTCTTCAATGCCATGCCCACCATCTGCTTTGGGTTCCAGGTAAGGCCAGGAATTTGGCACTCCCCTTCCATCCTGTGGTTGCTTGGGTGCAGACTAAAACTTTGCCTGGGTGATTGGCTAAAACCCTGCCCGCGTTCTCACTGCACTGCTTTTTTTAACATCTCACCACCTCTGGATGGAGATGGATCCATTTTATCCCAGCTAGGAAGTACATGGCAGCCTATCCACCCCCCCTTTTCTTCTCCAGTGACAAACCTGGGGGGATCACAATATCACAACAAATGTGGAATATCACAAGTAGGATCCCATGTGGTTCAGCCCATCGTATATCCCCACTCTCTCTGTGTCCTGGCAGTGCCATGTGAGCAGCGTGCCCGTCTTTAACAGCATGAAGCAGCCAGAGGTGAAGACCTGGGGGGCAGTGGTGACAGCAGCCATGGTGATTGCTCTCTTTGTCTACACAGGCACTGGTAAGTGAGGGGACACCGTGTGAATGTGGCACAGTCCTTGGAGTGGCTTCAGGAGGGCAGGGACCCTCTGGTCAGCAAGGGTCAGAGGGAGAAGGGAGCAGAGTGCATTGAACACCTCTGCAATGTGCCCTGTGCCATATCCATCCAAGTCTGGTCCTTCTAAGAGATATTCAGAAGACTTGTCCCTATCCCCTGCTGACTGCTCCCTGCCTAACAGGTGCCTGTGGCTTCCTAACCTTTGGAGCTGGCGTGGAGCAGGATGTCTTGATGTCCTACCCCTCCGATGACATCCCTGTTGCCCTTGCCCGGGCTTTCATCATCCTCTGTGTGCTGACATCCTACCCCATCCTACACTTCTGTGGCCGGTGAGCACTGGGAGAGGGATGGGGCTGGTCTGGGAAGGAGGAGCAGCATGAGGAAAGCCCTCTGTCCTGGGTCTGTGTGCACAGGGCTGTCTTGGAGGGTCTCTGGCTCCGCTACACTGGGGTAACAGTGGAGGAGGACGTGGTTCGGGAGCGGAGGAGACGCCTGCTTCAGACCATCAGCTGGTTCCTCCTGACACTCCTCCTGGCTCTTTTCATCCCTGACATTGGCAAAGTCATCTCTGTCATTGGGGGCTTGGCCGCCTGCTTCATCTTTGTCTTCCCAGGTAGGGCATCCTGGGATGCACAGGGGCTGACAAAGGTCTCATGGTCTTTGTCTCGAAGAGGGAGGGGCAGGATGGAAACACAGGAACCAGGAGATTTTTAGAGGACAAAAATGTGGAGTGAAGCCAGTCAGCAACTATTTCAGCTGGACTTGGTGCTCTGTAACAGGGAGTGCAGATCCCTGTTTTGTGGAGTGTCTGTTCAGTCCTCAGGGGACAGTCCTCATCTGGTTCTAATTTTTTTCCCCTGCTTTTCAGGGCTCTGCCTGATTCAAGCCAAGCTCTCCGAGATCCAAGAAACCAAGGCAATCAGGTAACTGAAATGTGCCTCCCCTCTCCCCCCTTCCTCTGTGAATATTGGGGTAAAGGACCCTTCTAAATGTGCCCTGTCCTCCTGCATCCACAGCTGGTGGGCCCAGGTCAGCTATGGGGTCTTCATGGTCACCCTTGGAGCCTTCATCTTTGGACAGACCACTGCCAATGCCATCTTTGTGGATCTTACAGCCTGACTCCTCCAGGCTGGACTGCACTGATGCTGCTGAAGGGATGGAGATTTCCCCTAGGACCAAAGGGAAGTGGGAAGAAAACATGTTGGTGTGTTGGGAAGATCCAAGAGAACTGTTGTGACTTGGGGCTTAGCTGAACAAGCCCTATGGTGGTTTGTATCTCATTGTCTTAAGGCACCAGGCAGTCAGGCTTCTCTCAGCCCTGGCTCCCTGGTGAAGCCAGAGCAACACTACACAGGGACCTGTCATCCAGGCCAAGCCCCTTCTGCCCCTCGGGGCAGACATCACTCCCTGAGACATCACCAAGGGGTCATGGTTGGGGTTTGCAAAGCTACACTGCTCTCATCTGTGTACCCTTGTGCTGGTGGAGCTCCTCTCCACAGCTAAAACTCCTTCTTCTCCCAACTTTGGAGAGGGAAGCAGTGTTCTGCATAAAGGGAAATAGCAATCATGTTTATCAGACAGGGAGACACCCCCATAGTCCTCTTCTGTGTCAATATTTGGTTTGAACTCTGGTTTCCTGCTGGTCTCCTGCCCCTACTCTCACATCTCACTCTGCCTGGGCTGCACTTTGTGTTACAAAGGGTTGCCTTCAGCCTGTTTGGGTTGGTTTTTCTTGAGGGTCAGAATGACCCTGGGGTAGGGACATGCCAGTGCAATGTTTTCCCTGCCAGGGGTTGCTCACTCAGTAGAGAACTGAGAGCAGCTGCGACTGCATCGACCTACTGAAGACACTACAATAGAGCAAAGCTCTTCTCCAGATTTATAATCCCGTTCTTCCAGGTGTCCAGGGAATGGGACTGGGCCAGGTTTTAAGGGGTGCTTTTGAGATAAAGCAGTCAGTATTAATTTGTTTTATATTGTTCCCTTGGTCATTTACACTCTCTATGGCTGGTGTTGCTCTGGGCTGTCCCTCTGTTGCCTGTCTGGATGATAGTTTCATTCCTGCTTTTGCTGGGTTGAGCAGTTCCCCCAGCTGCAGATTTGGTTGGGGGTGTTAAACCTCAACAGCAAAATTCTCTTGTTCTGTCCTTGAGTTCCTTTTCATCTTGTTTGGCTTCTAAAACCCTTGGGGAGGGAGGAATTCAGGTGTACCTGTTGATGCATCTGTGATGAGGGTTCAGCACAGATTTGTCCAAACTTGGCCCTGCACCTCCTGCATCTTCTGGAAGCAGCACAGGCTGTTGTGGTGGGAAGGAGAACCATGTCTTGTGCTCCTGTACTTCTCAACGTGGCTCTTTCCCTCTGCAACCAGAGGCTGCAGGCGGGGCAACAGCACATGGATGCTTCCTCACCTGGAAACATTTGGTCTTTCCTTACTAACACTGCATGTAAATGGGGCCCTCCCCACTGCTGCTCGGGACAGGGAGACACAAATGGGGAAGGAAGAAAAGCCCCAAGCACAGCAGGAATGTTTGAGGGTTGCTGTGGAGGTCCCAAGGGATCTCCAGCATCTGTGCCCTCATCTTTTGACAAAGCCAGGCTCCACCAAACCCCCACTTGTATGGCACTGGCTGTGTCCTGAGCCCTTTTGCCAGGCTCCTGCCTATGAGCAGGAGCTGGGGCTCAGGGGACCCTTTGGCATAAAGATGTCCGGTTGTCCTGGATGTGGGGAGCACAGAGCCACCTCCCATGGAGCCCAGCAGAGATACTCAGCAGATGCCAATGCCAAAATGCCTCCAGTGCCCACCCTGCACTAAAATGAAAAGGTTTGGTACCTGGTGGCTCTTGTGGCTGTGGCTTTCCTGAAGGTGTGCTAGGCATGAGAAGGTCCCTTGGCCAAACTGGAGGAGGACACAGTGTCCCATATCTTCGGTTGTCACCTGGAGAACACCTGGGCTCCCTTGGTGCTCCCACAGTGTCCGTGTGGCTGAGGGTAAGGCAGGTCTAGAGGTGGTGTGGCTGTTCCTGTTTGCCTTACTGTTCCCCTGTTTACAAACACTGGCCTTTTAACATGTATTTTGTACATGCAGAAAGTGGAGGGAACTCAACTCAATAAAAGTGACATTGTGATGTGTGTGTCAGGCCAACACGAGGTGGTTTCTGTGGGAGATGCTCCCGGGTGGGATACAGGCATGAAGCCATATCTGGAAATGCCATCCCAGCTCTCTGAGCTTTGGGATGGATGGTGTGGAGCTGGGAAGTCTCACCGCCTTCCTCAGGCCCTCATCCTCCGGGATATCTTCACGCCCAGGCCCGGGGCATGCCAGTGGAGGCTCTGTGGCCCCTGGTCCTGGTTTGGCACCCCAGTGGCTGCCGCCGGGGCCGGCAGGCGGGTGTGGTGTGGCTGAGACAGGCGGGAAGGGGCTGAAGGGAGTTTCCTCTCCGGGACTGAGGCCAGCCATCCGGGAGGGCGCAAATGGAAGGACGATTTCCTTAGAGAGGAAAAACCGCCCCTGGAGCATGCGGGACCCGGGCCGGGCGCTCTGAGGGACGCACGGCCGCCATGTTACGATGGAGCAGTGCCTGGGCCGTACCAAGGTAGCGCGGGGGAGGATACGCCAATTCATGGATCCGTACCACGGCACTGCGCAGGGGGGCAAAACCGTTCCTGGGGTTGTACCACCATCGGGGGGGAGGAAACAGCGAGGCGAGGGAGAACGGGGCGGGCCACACCACTCGGGGAGGAATACCCCCCCGTCATGACTCCGCGCGCCCTTTGGCACTGCCCGCCACTTCCCCTTCCCGCCCCGCCCCCGCGCGACGCCCCTCGCTCATTGGCTGGCCTCGGCAGCGCGGGTTGGCCGTCGGCGCGCACGCGCAGGCCGAGAGGGTTACGGAGCTCTGATTGGCTGAGAGGGTAGGAAGGACTTCAGCCCCTCCCGGCCAATGGCGCGCGGCTGTGGCTCCGCGCGGAGAGCGGCAGGGTGCCCTCCCCCGAGGTCGCACGGCGCTGATTGGCCAGCTCTCACGCGGCCCCGCGCTCTGATTGGGCGAAGGCCCCTCCGCGGGGGCGCGGCAGCTCCGCGCGCGTCCCGCCCCTCCGCTCCCCCCGCGTCCCCCCCCCCGCGAGAGGACGGGGGAGGGGAAAGGCCGCGGCGCGAGCGCGCGACCCCATCCGCCATTTTGTATCCGAACGGCGGCGGCGCGAGAGAAGCGCGCGAGCGGCCCCGGCCCGGCCCTCACGACACCGCCGAGGTGGGAGCAGCGCCCGCCCGCCCCCGAGGGGGGGCTCTGGGCGGCTGTGGGGACACTGCGGGCTCCGGGGCGGAGGGAGTCGCGGTCGGGACGGGGTCGGAGGCAGCGGGGCCGGGCCGGCTTGCTCTGGGGACAGCGGGGCCGGCTGAGGCACCCGCCCGGCCGGGCCGCCCTCCGGGGTGTGCGAAAGGCAGCGGCGGGACCCGCGGCCCTCTCCCCCCGCGCTCCTCGGTCCTGCGGCCGTCGCTGAGCGACAGAGGGAACTCCGCAGGGTCCGGGGTGGGAGCCGCGGGTGCTCACGGTTCGGTGGCGGGGGCAGGTGGCGGCGGCAGCGTCGCGAGGCGGCGGGGAAACCGCCAGCTCTCGAACTGTGCTCATTTCTCCCCCTTCGCTTGTGTAACGCCGGTAGTGACAGGTGGAGCTTTGAGGACTCCGGGCCGGGCCTGCCCCGGCCGGGCTCGACGGCCTCCGTAGGAGATCGCTGTTGTTGCGACTTGCCCACAGAAAGTACGGAAAAAGTGAGCTGTAGTAAATCACCCGGTGACATAACCTTCTTGCAGACCGCATGGGAGAAATCCTTCTCAGTGCTGTCCTTCAGTTGCAAACATGCTGCCCAGTAAAATGGATAATTCTAAACTAGAAGTAGCAACAGTTGGTCGTTTCGACAGATGCTGTGTCGGTACAACAGCTTCTTTACAATAGTTTTCTAACTTGGATTAGTACCATTTATTCCTTATACAAGAAGGCCCGTGAATACTCACAGTTTAATTTCAACAAACCGCAATCAGTTTAGACTGTATTCACAACAGAAGTGAGATAATACTGAAAATACAGCATTAGTCTGTTGGTACATCATGTACTCAGATTGTTTCTGAGTCCCACTCGTTGCAAGGAAGCATGGCAGCTGCTCTCAGGAACTTTTCTTAAAGTAGGTAACAAAACAGGTGTGACTCTGACAAGTCATTCTTAGTGTACCCAACTGAAGTGTTTCCTGTTTCTAAGGTAACTACTTTGGCAGTGGCTAAACTTACAGGCAGGGTGAATCTAGGTAGGGTGACTGTCTCAGAAACAGGAAGCAAACTTAGTTGGTAATATACTGGTTTGTCCTTTCCATGTTTGTTATTTTGATTCTTTCAGCCCTTTTGCTTTTAAATTCACTCTTAACTGGTACTGCTGTTGGCCTGGTGTCTCCAAATCAAACTCACAGCCAGTTTGCTGTCTACGTGTGTCTCTTTGGAGAAATAGCTTATCCTGTTTATCCTATATAGTGTTCCTAGGTTTTTAATTTATGCTGAAATGGCCACTCTTGGTGTTCAGCTGAGTAAGTGGAAGAGAAACTGTGTAAACATAACTTAGGAATAGAGGACAGTAATGTTTTGTGTCCCCATGATGGGACATAACTAAATCATGTTGGGAATTGTTATCACTGGGAATCATGGTTGAAGCCATCACTTTTTTAGCCACATTTCTCTTTTGTTCCGTAAACATCCCTGATGTATGAATACTGCAGTTTTCCTTGACTTTTGAAATAGCATTTAGCTGTTTTAAAACACTTTCTGGAAGGTAAAAAAAGCATGAAGGCTTTAAGAACAGGTCCCTCCTTTTCTTCCCTCCAGCAGAAGCTTTATTCTGCAGTGCTTGTCTGAAGGAAAATTGGGAAGTGAGAGTTTCTTGGGGTTTGTTATTTTTAAACAGTCCAGGTTGAGATGTAGAAATGCCTGAAGCAGCCATGTCATGTTTGATGCATGTCTCATGTGTTTGAGGTAGGTTCCAAACTGAAACTTCACTGGCCTGAGTGCATAGGAACAACAGAGGTGCTTAGTCCCCCCACACTCTAAAGTTACTGTGTCTAATCTTTGTGACTTCCAGTTTACTAGAATTGGGTGCAGCTTTCCAGTATATGGAATGTTCAGGTGGCTTTTCTGTTTATAAACACCTGAATTTGAACTGGTGTAATGAATTGGGAGATTATTTTACTGTTAATGTGACTTCCACTCTAGGGATTTTTTTCTCAGTAGATTTCAAAGTGGTAGACATCCTGAAATACAAAGTATAGTGTGACTCAAAACCACCTTTCTCCCTTGGATTGCTCTGTGTGGGCCTTCAGAGAGGTGTGCTGCTCTTCCAAGTGTTCTGTTTGTTCATGGGTTTAAAAAGAGGGTAAAGGACTGTTCTGAAGAGCAGGTTTAGTAGTGGTCCCTTCAGCATGTTTTATGTGATGTTTTTTGACAGGAGTTTAGAACCTAATCAGCAAACACATTGCTGTTTGTGTCGCTTGAGCTGTTTTATTCTCCACATGCAGCACAAGTGCCCTAAAATCATACAGCTCTTGAAATCCAGTGGAAATAGTTAGTTACTTCTGCAAAATTCTGAAAAAAAATCCAAAGGTAGGTTAAAGTAATTTTGAAATTACTTTCTTTGTGAGGCTGTTTCTGAATTTGTGGAAGATTTCAGGTTTGTCAACCTCAGCATCAAGGCTTACTTACTGCTAGTCATTTCTGGTTAGTAGGGAGTGTCTTTGTCACACCTGATGGGTGGTTTCATATTAGCCCTCTCTATTTTGTGATTTTTGGATTCTTGCCTGAAATTTTATTGCATTTATGTTTTAATCCAACAGAACGCTGCTCTTGAAAAAAAATCTCCTGAAATAGATGCCAAATGTTTTTTGCTGATGGGCTGTTATTTTCCTTAGGAAGTATTTAGGGTGTGTAATGCTGTAGAATTTGGTAAATATTTTTAATCTCTTTAAAATGGGTTGTATTGCACAATATAAAACAGCAATATTGTAAGAGCTCCAGAATCCCGTACCGGGCATCTTAATCCATTACTGTATCATAGGATCTGTGACTGAAAGTAGCTAATTTTGACAGTTAATCTAAATTTTTTTTATAAACTCCCTGTAGCTGAGGCCTGACCTGTCTGAACCTGGCAGATTTGTCCCATGGACTGAAAGCTTCTTGAATTGTTGAGGCCAGTGTAGAGAGATTCATTCCCACTAAGGAGATATGGATTTATAAATAAAGTCTGCTTCACATAGCATTCGTAGCTTCCTTAATCAGTGCTGTAGTAATTGAATTTTAGCCTTGCACTGAATGACCAGAGAGGTATCTGTGCAGTTCTGCTTTGCAGGCAATCTCCCTTGGTTACTCTGTATTCTCCTAAGTTAGGTTGCACAGTTTGAACCTCTGAAGTGCTGTTAATGTTGTGTGTGTGGGAGCTGTCAGGGTTTGCTGTGTGTCGGGATACACACGGTGCAAACCATAATGTTTAGAACATAAGTAGGAAGCTGTTTCCTCAGCTATTGTGTTCTGTCCTTGAGTCTGCATGTTTGCTCAGGCTCTTCTTTAAGAGGCGTCCCTGAAAGGGAAGATCCCATTTTGCCTCCAGCTTGGATTTTCCCAGTGGCACTGCCAGATTTTGCAGTTGGAAGGTGGCAAAGCTTGTTTTGCTTCCCTGCAATCAGAGCATTCCCTGCTTTTTTGGGAGACAACAGAGATGCTAATAGGGTGGGAGGGTCAGTGTTCGTGCTCTGCAGGGTGCTTGTTGTATGGCAGCAGGGAGGCTTGAGCCCAGCTTGAGAATTTCAGTGCTAAAAGCCCTGGTTTTTAGGTGGATGGAGTAGGTGTGATTGCTGTGCTGTTTGTATTGGTATGAGGAAAAAAGCTGAGAGAAGTGTAGTTTTTCTTCCTAGGGGCCTGAAAGGCAAACTCTGAAATTCTGTTATTGCCTTAAAAAATGGTTGAAGTTTTGGGTTATGTCCTGTAGGCAGCTCAAACAGCCTGAGTTCTCCAGTCTGCTTGCTGTAATCTGGTGCTCTGATGGGACTGAATTCCCCTTGCTGACTGCAGGTTTTAGTAAGTGCAAGTACTGTGCCAAGGTCTGTGTGCTTGATTTTTAACAAATGCTTTTCAGAAGCTTTATATTGGTCATATATGTTAAACTTTGCCAGCAAGATTGTCTTGGAATGCATGTACTTGCCAAACCCAGTGACATTTTCTAGGTTATTCCAAAAGAGGAATTTAAAGGTTATAAAAAAAAAAAAAGTCAGGTACTGTACTACTGAGAAGTCTTTTTAAACTTTTGTGCCAGTCCTCCCTTCTACAAAGATGTTCCACAGTCAGTGGCTTTTTAAACCTTTATACATTAAGGTAATGAATTCTAGCTTGTCAGATGTACTAAAAAGAAATGGAAGTTTTGTGTAATTCTTCTCACTGCAGTTTTAGACATGCTCTGAAATTCTTTCAGAGACCAACTGCCTTGTCACTGAAGAATGCTTTCAGTATTACTGCTTGAAAATTTGTTCTTTGTGAGATGTAAGTTTTGTTGCATAAGAAGGATCTTGCATACCTTCATTGAGTAGTCGGGGTTTTCTATGGCATAAGGAAAGTCTGGAAGTCAGTTGATTTGACTTTTCTTACAAATAATTTACCCTTATATTTATGTAATATAATAAACTTTTTCAAAGAGCACAGTGGTCTTCCTTGCCTCTGATAGGATTTGTTGCTCCCAGTGTTTTGAAGTGTAGGCAAATGTTAAATAAGGTATAGTTTCAAGTGTAAGCAAGTGAAAACCTTTGTGTAAAGGGAGATGGGAAGAAGAGTTCTAATGGTACCCAGCACAGCCTGTTCAGCTTCCTGTGTGCTGCTGCTGTTGGATCCTGGCAGAAGGAGGCCCAACATGCCGAGCTGTGCTGCTGCAGGAATGCTCCCTGGACTGGTTTGCTCTCAGTTCCGCGTGCCAGGCGAACACATCACCCGAGCCATCCATCTCCATGATGAGGCAGAAATCGTGTACTGGTGGTTTTCACCATGGAGCCAAGACAGCAGAACAACAGTTTTTATTCTGAAAAAGGGATTTTCAGACTCTTGGCTTAAAGCCCAGTGACCTTTGGGTTTTGTGAGCTTCCAAGCAGTGACTCCAGCTTGATTCTGCCTCTGATAATGCACAGTGCTGCTTCTGAGAGTAGCTTAGGGCTTCCTTCGAGACTCCTCACACTGTTGGATATGCAGGACATGCTTTGGGATGCAATTTTGTCACACTGGCAATCTGTAATTTAACAGATGAGATGTCAAGTGCCAAGTTTTGTGTTGTCATAGAAATTTATTAAGCTGGCAAGCTCTGCTGTTGTAGCTTACTGGAAAGCTGTTTCAGTATAAGCCAAATGTTAGGGTTAGTTTATTGCAGTTCTTTGTGTGTTGCTCATTCACAATTGCTTGTTTTGGTGTGCAGGGTTGGGGCAATACTGCTTGGATGTACTGAGGCAAAATATAGCAGAGATGGTAAAAGCGCGTTTTTTAAATTAATTTGTGATCAGTGCTTTGAATGATTATGACCTCTGATTGTTGCTGTGTGGTGTCTAATTCATTATTCATCTCATTTTCTTCTTTCTTATGGTGCTGAAAGTCATTCTTCTGACTGAGCTGTTTGCTGGCTCTTTCAGACTGCAGAATGCAGAAACAAATAAAAGTGGTCAGGTAGTGTAAAAACAACTGAGCTTGTGTTATGATAACTTAACAGTACTTAATTTTCCTTGTGAACATAGTTATGTGACATTGCTACAGAACTTAGATCTAATTTAATACTGTTTTCCAGGTGCCATGTTTCAGAACAGACTACAACAACTGAGAAAGAAGAGCTGAAGCAAGTAACACAGAAACAGATACAGGCTCATTGGGGGAAAAAAATTGACCTGTCTCTGAGGTGACTAAAGGGGAATAATGGTGATTTTGCGCCGGGCTCGGCCGCCTGCTTCCGCCCCAACCAGCAATGAATCTTGACTCGCTCTCGCTGGCCTTGTCTCAAATCAGCTACCTGGTGGACAATTTAACCAAGAAAAACTACCGAGCCAGCCAGCAGGAAATACAGCATGTAAGTAAAGTGATATGGTGCTACACAATAAATTTTGGAAAGAGAACTGGAGTTTCTCTTCTCATTTGAGTTTGTACTCTGCGGTGCTCTTGTGTATGTTACTGTTTGCTGTTTTCCATGGTGTTGGGAATTGCAGGGTGTGTCTCATAGTCCTGCTGGTTCATCTGCCAAGTCATGGAATGCAGCTCAGAGCTGAGACCAGTATTAACTTTGTAGTTGAATATCAGAATTAACTGCTGCTCCTGAAAAGCGGTATGAAAAGCTTTCCTAACTCCTCCAGGTTAAATCTTTCCACTTTTGGACATTCAATGGAACACTGATTGGGAAGGGAAGGAAAATGTATATATTCAGTATTCAGAGCTGTTGCACTGAAAGCATGAGTATGTTGTAATTTACCTCTGAATGCTCTTTCCTCCCTCGATGGAAGTTTTTTTCTTGTTTTCGTTCAGTGACTCATGGCTTGATGGTGAAGCCAAGCTGGCTGTCTTGGCCTGGAGTTTTCAGAAGGCAGGCAGAGTAACTGCATGTTGAGACCCAAATATCTGTGATCTGGGCAAGAATTCTGGCTTAACTGACCTTTTTAAAAATAGCTCTGACTTGCAGGGTGGACTGAAAAGCTTTATCTGCAGAGGAGTGCTTAGGAGGAAGTGAATGCTACTGAGCTAGTTTTAGAAACTGGTTTAGTTCAGTTCCCAGCAGACAGCTGGGCCACTTAATGTTGGGTTTTTTCCTGCAGCAGTGCAATCCTGCAGCGATTTGAATCAGATTAGAAGGCCAGAGGGCTTAAATGTTCTGTAACATTTGATGTCATTAAAAGTGCTTTCATTTCTTATCTTGAGGTGAGAGTGATTTCAGCATTATTGGCTGCTTTAAATGTAAGATGGAATAGGTCTCTTGTAACTTTTCTAACTTTCCCGTGTTTTTGCAAGTTCAGTACTCCAGGGGCTCGTTTGGGATCATGCTGTCCTTTTGATCACTGTTAGTTTCAACAGATGGTTTTTGCAGCAAGGTGTGACTGAAGCATGACTTGATTTGGGAGAAGATATGGTTGATCTGCCATTCAGTTGGAGCATAGCTCTCTAAAACAGGGACAGATTGTTCCTTACCCATCAGCAGGCCTCAGCCTCACTGTGATGAGAGACTGGAACGTGGTCTGTGGAAATGGCTGGTTTGTGTGTGGTTATAAAACAGATCTAGAATTTCAAGACTAATTTCCTAAAATCTTAATCCATTGTTGTCTTTTTTTTTTTAAATTTTATTTTCCTGGTATTGCTTTACTTTTGTGGTTGCTAGTACAGTATTTCCTTAGTTGAAGAGACATATGTGCATGGTGTAACTCTGCCTCATGGTATACTGCTTGGGGTAAATGTTTGGCACGATCCACTCAATTTTACAAAGTTTCCATCTAAGCATGTAGAGTTGTGGGAATTCATATTTGGAGTTGTTCTTGTCACAGCTGACCAAAATGACACTTATATTTAGATACATCACTTGAGTGTAACAGTGGCAAAGCTTGAGGAATTAATTTCTCTTTAAGTGTGCTATCAGTAGTCATTTAACATAGCTAATGCTTAAAAAAATAGAATATATGTTTTAAAAACTCCAAAATATTTTATGCATTTGTCAGACACAAATTCTAAACCATGGCTTCCTCCGAAGTGAGTTTTTTGGTCTTGTTTTCCTGAAGTGGTAAGGAGAGCCTGGTTGGAGAGGGGGAACGGGCTTTGTAGACAAGTTTAACTAGGAAAGCAAAACTTTTTGAATCTAGAAAAACAGAGTTATTTTTTGTCTAATCCTGTATTTGCCCAAACATGTTGGCTGATAAATCCAAATACATGTGGCTCAAGCTTTATCCTAAATCACGGACTGGTTGACGTTGGAAGGGAGCTGTGGAGGTCATCTGGTCCAACGTGCTGCTCAAGCAGTCACCTAGAAAGGGTTACCCAGGAATATGTCTGGGCAGCTTTTGAGTACCAGCATGGATGAAGACGCCACAACCTTTCTGGGCAGCCTCTGTCAGTGCTTTGTCACACTTGCAGTAAAAAAATAGTCTTTCGATCTTACTTTATGGCTGGATACACTGTCACATAAATGTATATCAAGGCTGCCAATACAAAGGTTTTTTTCAGCTCTTTCTTCAGAAAACTAGTAATTCTCATTCCTTGTTTCCTGGAAGAGCTTTTTTTGTGAATGTAGTTAGATTCGAAAGATGATATGCTGCACTTCTAGCCTTCTCTTCCCTTCTTTTCCATATGTTAAGTTTTCAAGTCATTGTCCTTTGGAAGATACCTCAGTGCAAGGAAGCAATCTACTACTGATGCAGAAAAGTTGTGTGGAGATCTTTAGTATGTATGGTTTTCTTTGGCATCTGTTTACTTTGATGAATTCATCTTGGTCACAGCACCAAGCAGTTCCTTTGGAAATTGATCGAGCTTTATGTCAGTCTTGTTACCACATCCAGATCTTTGTATTTGATTTGGATTGCCTAAACAAACTGCCTGTTTTCTGAAGCTTGAGCTAGGTAGTAGAATTTGCTGTCAATTCAGGTTTGCTGCCTTTTGCACCAATCTGAGCATGTTCCTGGTCCTGGGGTATGGCTGCCTTCAAAGGCAGAGCTGTCACCACAGCTGGGCTGTTTACTCTGGATTGACATACCACAGGCATGTATATTATAGCCTCTGGTCAAGAAGCAGAGCTAGGTCTGACTTGGAAGTTTCTTTCCAGGAGAACAAAACTTGGCAGCCACTGGAATAAGCAGGTTCTGTGGGAAAGGGAGGCATAGCGTCAGATAACAGTAGAAAAATTGAGATGAAAACAGTCAAACATCAGAGCTCGAGCAGACAGAGCCTAAAGCAGCCCTGTTTGTCTCTTTGCACAAAGAATCTACTGGCAAACAAGAGCATTCATGACGGGTGAAGCAGTGGACTAGGTGGAAGCAGTCAGACCAGAGCCAGAGCTGCAGGTTTTTGCTAGCACATTTGTGTCTCTCCTGGAGCTAGAAAAGGGGAGACAGTGGGAAAAGTGTTGCCAGATGTCAGAAAAAACTTTCTATGTAATATTCCCTTAAGTCTTAAAAGACTCTGGAGCAGAAGCAGTCAGGTCAGTCATGGCCAGGGGACAGGGCAAAAGCTGCTTGCAAGAGCAGTGAAGGTGTCTTATGATGGCTTGTCTTTTGGAGAAATTGGTGCTATACAGGCATTGCACAGGTGCTGTCCCATGGTTGTGTTCTTGCAGAGTTAGGCACTGCAGCTATGGGAAAAACTGGGGAAAAATGAGGCCACGGTACTGTGTGGAGTTTGAGCTGCTTTAGTGGCAGAATCCTTGGGGTGGCTTGAAAACCCCTTTTTGCTTTTTAAGAATACCACCCCTGACATGCATGGCTTCTGTGTCAGTGACTTGTGTCTGGCTAGATTCTCTTTGTTTATACATTTGTTTGCAGATGGGATCAATGGCGTGGTTTCTAGGATACTGATTAAAAGGAACACTTAAAGCAGTTTTGTTGAAACTGTAGATGATTTAACTACTAGAAGTTCTGCTGTATCCATGGTACTAGACCCAGATCTTGCTCTGTTATGACTGCTACTAAGCTGGTTTTTTGATACTTTTTTCCAGATTGTGAATAGGCACGGTCCCGAGGCAGACAGGCATTTACTACGCTGTCTATTCTCGCACGTGGATTTCAGTGGCGATGGTAAAAGCAGTGGCAAAGATTTTCATCAGGTACAGTTTACACCAGCACTTCTGTTTATTAGTTTTGATTGTTAAAAATCTGCGGTGGGATTTGATCCAGGTCAAGCACAAAGGCAGGTTAGAAGCAGTAGCTTCAAACACACTTCTTTTCTGGTTATATGGCCTTTCAACTGCAAGAACTTTTTACCAATCCTCAGGTCAGAAGATACATTGCTGATTCCTGGCTTATAATCTCTTGATGTGGAAAAAACCAAGTTGCATCAGTACAAATGCTCTTTTTACCACATGCAGTGCTGTAGTTTGAAAGTCTTTCTGTGTATTTTAAGAGTTTGTCCAGATCCACTAGCTGACACTTGTGGTGCTATGTCTATTGGTGGGAGTGTTTTCATCCTTAAGCAATTTTGCCGCAGACTTTTTAGCTCATAACCATGAATCAAATACTCTTGGATTGTCTGTTGCAATCTGTGAGGATGTTTACAGAAAGCAAAACATTGCAAGTATGATGGGGAATGTTTCATCACTTTGTCAGTCTTAAAAGCAAAGCAAACCTGAAGAAAGCTTAAAATGAAAAGAAGCTAGTTGATGTGAGAATTTGGGCACTTACAGAAGTACTTTATCTTTTAGTTTTTCTGTACACAGTGGATAGTAGTTTATTTTTATTGTGCTGTTACGAAACTGTGAGTCTTCAAGTTACCTTGTTCTTTTCAGACTCAGTTTCTGATCCAGGAGTGTGCGTCGCTGATTACAAAACCAAACTTTATCTCGACGCTGTCATACGCCATTGACAATCCCTTGCACTATCAGAAGGTTTGTATACTTCTTGAAGGGGATCCCAGTGTCAGAAACTGCACTGAATTGGTCTCTAGGAAACTAGCTGGTTTTCTGTTGTGTTCCCTTGTAGTAAAATCTTCAAAAACTGAGCTTGCCTGGTTGGTGTGGGTTTTTTTTTTTTTTTTTGTTAAACCAAGCAAGTCAGTCAATCACTCAGAATGACTGCAGACTTAATTTTAGTACTTTATCTAATGTTTGTACCTTATCGCTTGTTTGCTGCAAGAGAAGCAAAATAAATCATCAGTACTCCTGTTTCTTTCAATATAAAAGCCGTGATCGTGGTTTAATAGTGGCATATATGGAAGAAGCTTTTAGATTAGATGTATTCAAAAGTAGTTGGAAAGTTGTTTAGCCATAGAAGCTTTGTGTTAACCTGCAGCAGAGTAGTTGCTAATATTCCAAGCTTGCAAATAGACTTTAGATAGTCTGACACATTGCAAATTAGACTAATTCCACAACAGCTTTCATGTTACTCTTCTTACCTGTTTCAGAGTCTAAAGCCTTCACCTCATTTATTTGCCCAATTGAGTAAAGTCATCAAATTAAGTAAAGTTCAAGAGGTAGGTAACACTTATTTCAAAAATACTTTAATTTTTTTTTTTTTTTTTTTTTTACTTAGCTAGTTAGAAAGGATGAGGTCTCCTTACTATGATGTTTGTTTTTGTTTGTAGGTAATTTTTGGTCTGGCTTTACTGAACTCTTTCAGCTCAGATCTGCGAGGTTTTGGTAAGTTTTCTGAAGTACTGCAGCAGAGACAGCCTTTTTCAGCAATGGGCTTTCTAGACGGGTAGATGGGGCCTGACCTGACTTTGCAATCAGTGGTGCCATTAGGAGGGGCAATAGGTAACACAGTCATCTTACATGAAGTTGAAGGACTGTTTCATGAATGACTTGCTTGATAGTGAA
Source organism: Coloeus monedula (assembly GCF_965178545.1). Taxonomy (NCBI): domain Eukaryota; kingdom Metazoa; phylum Chordata; class Aves; order Passeriformes; family Corvidae; genus Coloeus; species Coloeus monedula. Next base: position 13,571,653 of record NC_138793.1, read on the forward strand.
TCAAGTTGGGATGTTGTGATATCTTTACTTGTAGTTGTCCATTAATATTTGAGTTCTCAGGTATGAGATTTCTGTTTAAATCTGAACTGTTGTGGCTTGTGGTAAACAAACTCAAATTAAGAGAATGGTACCTAGCTAAATGAATCTCATATTAAAACAGAATCCCAGGTTTTGACTCTAACCTCTTCTGTTTCCAAAAGCTGCCCAGTTTATCAAACAGAAACTCCCGGATCTTTTGCGCTCTTACATTGACGCGGACGTCAGTGGAAATCAAGAAGGTGGCTTCCAAGATATTGCAATAGAGGTCCTGCACCTTCTCCTCTCCCATCTCCTCTTTGGGCAGAAGGGAGCCTTTGGGGTAGGACAGGAGCAGATTGACGCTTTCCTCAAAACATTACGTAGAGGTAAGTTAGTTCAAGAAGCCTGACCAGATGCAGATTTTGAGATTGATTTTCATTACTTGCTGTCAGTGCAGAGTGCTGAAGTGGTTGGGAGCTTGCTGAATTAGAACTCAGTACATTTTCATAGTTCTAAACTGACGGTAAAGTACCACTGTTCTGGTATTGGGTCCTAATGTACTGTTTTGCTTTCAAAGAGCAGTAATGTGGTCTCATGTTTTTGAAAAGTTGTGATAAATAAACATCGAGTAAGGGATATTCAAGTCTGTATGGGATGGTATTTGTGGATTTAACTAAAGCAGCTCAGTGCACTGTAGTTGAAAACCCCCTTACAGAGTAAGGAACATACATTGCCATTTCAAACAGGTGCATTTTAAGCACTATTTTATTATATTAGATGCAGATCCATGACAAAACACGAGCACAGTGAGGGAGGTGCTTCTGAGTTAAACTCTGGTTCATTTCTCAGACTTAGAGGAAGCTACCCTTCATACAAAAGCAAAATATTTGTTCTAATTGTTTAAATGTAACTTCTTAGTTCATACTTATTTTAATAAAGATTAGTGTATTAGCTTGTGTAATTCCTGATACTTTGCTTTGGGAAATTGGGAACTCTTCTCTGAGTGGCCCTGGAGGGTATGGAGATGTTATGTGTCATCTTAAAGATGGTGCTGTCTCAGGAAGGCCCACCCACAAGTTGTCTTTGTGGCTCTCCACTGTGAGCAGAGCTCTCACCCACAGATCTGATCCGCCATTACTCGTCTCTGTTAAACTTTGCCTCCCAGGAAGGAAAAAAGGAGTATTTACTCTTTCCGTGCCCAAGTGCCTGCATTACATTTGCTATATTTCTTAGCCTCAGTAGTAGATCCTTTGTTTCCTAATATTTCCTGAGTTGGAGGAGCAGCTTTTGCTGGACTGCTCTATTATTTCCTGCTCTGTGCTTTTTTTGGATGACCGCTGTTAGTAACAGTCTAGTTGTAAACTTACACCAGCACAGCTGCTGGCCTTTTGGGCAGCTGCAGAACTGCAGTGAACCTGCATGAACCTAGTCTAGTCTACATTCTTTTTCTCTCGGAATATCCCAGTGCGAGTAGAGAACTGAGAATGGGATGGAGGGATGCTGCATCAGTGCCCTCTTGATTTCTGCAGCAGCAGGCCGACTCTAGCACAGCAGTGGAATAATTTTGGATAGTCTTTCAACACGCAACTAGTGTTCTGGGTGTTTTGACACTTTTGTTACTCTTGCCTTTAGATTTTCCCCAGGAGCGTTGCCCTGTGGTGCTTGCACCACTTCTATACCCTGAAAAACGGGACATTCTAATGGACAGGATCCTGCCTGATTCTGGAGGGATAGCCAAAACCATGATGGAGAGTTCTCTGGCAGATTTCATGCAAGAAGTTGGCTATGGCTTTTGTGCAAGGTTTGTAGGAAATGTAATTTTCAAGCATGTAATTTTGGGTGGTGGTGGTTTTCTTTCTTGTTTCTTGAGACAAAGGGTAAGGAACACTTTAATTACTAAAATAACTAGAATCTTATCAAGTATTAGGAGGTAGTTTATTTGGATTTCTGTTATATTTTGCTTTCTTCTAATGTGTATTACATGTCTATGGACGCTGTATAGGATTTTGTTATGGGAAGAAGTGCTACATAAAAGGATTCACATTTGTGAAGGTTTCATAAGAATTTGACTATCACCCTTTTTTAAGTGAAAACAAAAGTGGGTAGATATAAATTCCAGCTAAATCCTACTAGAGTTTTGGAAGAACTCCTGTGCCAGGCTCCTCTTAGCTCACTGTTCACATGACATAGGTTATAGAAGAACTGAAGATGGTCTCACTTCAAGAGAGTAGACCAGCAGCAACTTCCTGTTTGTACTGGATTTTCATCAGTGTGGTACTGATCAAATGACTGCTAATGGTTGAGATTTTGTAGCTGTAGACTCAAAGTATTGTAGTGAATTGCTAGAGTATCTTGACAGTTGCACCAGTTTTTGCCTGGTTAGGCTCGTTTTGGTAAAAATACAACTGTATTAAACTCATCCTGGGTTTGTGTTTATTTTGGTAGGCATACATTGCCCACATCCTCAGCAGTGTTCCACATTCTTGCTCCCTACCCCAGTCTGAAACATTAGAGGGGCAGCTCCAGACTTGCTGGAGCCATGTGAAACATGCTGTTGTCCATAGAGGTGTGTGTGTTTATGGGGAGTCATGTCAGCAGGACTAAAATTCTTCGCTTATAGCACCTAGCACAAGTACCTCATTACATGGGCTTCTTGTTTATAGACATGTGTGAATTGGAGTGGTTACTAGGAATGTGAAAGGAGAAACTAGTCAGAAGCTGTCTACTGAAGAGTTAATTTGAGTAAGTTAAAGGTTTATTTCAAGTGTGCAGCTGGTTTTAAAGGGGGCCTTAGCCCTCAGAGTGAAGCTAACATGCATTTTGTAAGAAGCATAAGGTAGAATTAAATGATTCTGTCTTTAAAGAGAAGGACTATTGATTACTTTGGAGAGGTGATGAAGTCTCAAAGGTATTAACATGAGTTTCTGTTTAAACCAAGAAATAAAAACACCATGTGTTGGAAGATACTGAACTACTTCCTTTGTTAAGACATGCCTGTTAATAAAACAGTTTATATACTCATGCTATATAAATCTTCCTGGCCTAGTAATGAAGTGTTCACAAAATGGAAAAAAAAACTGTAAAAAAAGCCTTCAGTTCTGCAGTTGAAACTCGGGCATCTGCTCATTGTTTTCTCTCTTGGCTCCTGGGAGGTTTTTGCTGTTGCCCTCTGCTCAGGGATGCCATGACTTGTATCAGGCTGAAAGGCAAACATTCAGAGCTTACCTTTGAATAGTGCACGTCAGCATTTTGAAACATGCATTCTCTAGGCCTTTGTTTCACTTTAAGGTAGCAAAAAACTTGAGTCTTTGAAGCTCTGTGTCACAGGTCAATAGTGAAAGAGTGCTACCAAGAAGAGTGCTAAACCTACCCTGTGCTTTTGCTTTGACAGAGCATAGCCTGTGAAACATCTCTGACATCCCTGTCACTTCAGTACATGTGGCTTTGAAACGTGGCACAGTGTATTTCATGGAAATAATTGCTCAGATTGTCTACTGAATTTTTCTTCTTGATTGTCCTGGAATTTTGCTATGTTGGATTATTTGACTAACTTGACTGGAGTCTTGCGTTGTGCTGCAGTGAAACCTGATTTTCTATAAGATCTCTCTGTTTTGTTGCATCTTAGTGTTGAAGAATGTCGCAACATAATCGTGCAGTTTGGTGTTCGGGAAGTCACGGCTGCCCAGGTTGCCAGGGTTTTGGGGATGATGGCTCGAACTCATTCAGGATTGACGGATGGTATTCCATTACAAGTGAGTGGCCTGTTGTGCTGCGGATTATCTTTCAGCAGAAGAAGGCGTTGAAATGCTGGCCTCTAGGAACTTAACAATTGCTTGCATTATTCAATACCGTTCTACTGTAAATGTCTGTAATACTTCTGTGAATGAAAGATTCTCAGAAATGTTCAGCTGATGTCATTACTAGTCTGAACTTCTGTTTATACCTTTCTAGTGCAGGGAGTTCTGTAGCCAGTGGGTGTTGAGACTGCTTTATTTTTTACTAGTGTTTGATTCAGTGTATTTGACTTGCAGTCTATTTCGGCTCCTGGCAGTGGGATTTGGAGTGATGGCAAAGATAAGAGTGATGGAAGCCAAGCCCATACCTGGAATGTGGAGGTCTTGATTGATGTTCTTAAAGAGCTGGTAAGTCTTGAGAGCATCTTGGTCTTTTATGTGGAGAAAGCAGGGCATATCTCAGTATGATTATAAACCTTTTTAAGCTCCCAACAGCCTGAATAACTTTGAATCTCTGTAATGTAACTGTACTTAAATGCTTGGGGTTTTTTTCTTCATGAACAAGAAAATTTTGAGGAATTCTGAGAAATGGAAGCTACTTGAATTAGTAATGTGGGTGCAGTTTGAGGTTCATTCCACACTGCTCCTGTATACTCCAGCATATGTTCTCTGAGGGTTTTTGTGTTTCAGTGTTTTTCTGACAGTGTAAAGTTTTGTGCATCAGCCTTGTTTTGGAAAATGTCTTACTGTAGGCATTAGTGATGAAAATGAAATGAAAGTATTTTTATAGCTACTCATTCCAAACCTCTTGTTTATTGCTTTTTAGGTATGATGACACTATAGAAATAGGAAAGGTTTTCCACCACTATATAAGCAGTGATTTTTGTCATGTACTCAGTTAAACGTGAATACCATTTCCTTTGCTTGCCTTACACTGGGTGGGATTTTTTCTGTATGTTCCCTCTAATGTATGGAGAAGTCACTGTTTTGTTTTCCTGAAACTTGGGCCATAAAATAGTTTTGTCTCTGGTGCTCACCTGTCTCTGAAGAGAGTGGTCTGTGTTACATAATGGCCACAGTTCCCTCCAAGCTCTCTCATCAGTATTGTTTCACACTGTTCCTGAAAATACAGTAGGTGCTTTACAAGAACTTGGCGTTTCTTTTGCAAAAGGAGGAGCAAGTTCTGCTTGCCAGCAGGTCAGACCCTTCTGCCTTTTTTAGAGGGTGTGGAAGCCTTGGAAAGGAATAAGTTAGTATGCTAAGAAAGGATAATATGTTTGGGGTTTTTAAAGACTTGCTAATGAAATGTTTGGAAGGATACACAGCTACTGTAGTTCTGGGGAGTGCAGTTTCATAGGGTAGTTTAAAACATTAACTTGCATCGAATTCTCACATTCACTATGTAAATACATCTCTTTTTAAAACAAACCCCTTGCTTTCAACTAAAACTTAGGTGCATGTTAAGCTGGATACAGTACTGCTGAAGAGGGATTCTTTCACGACAGTACTGAAGATTGTAATGTGCAGGGCTGACAACCCTTGTTTGTCTGGTTGCAGAACCCTAGCCTGGACTTCAAAGTAGTAACGTACGAATTGGACCATCCAGGATTTCAGATTCGTGATAGCAAGGGCCTGCATATTGTAGTCTTTGGCATCCAGAGAGGGCTGGGAATGGAGGTTTTTCCAGTTAATGCCATATACAGACCTTGGAAGCATGCAGAGGGCCAGGTGAGTTTACCAACGTGTTTGCTCTATCTGTAGAATATTTGAGAAGTTCCTGAATTTCTTGAATGATAAATGGAGATCAGTACTGTGAGTGTTTAGATAATCCACATTTGAGACCTTGGTCTGTAAGGCACAAGCCTCAAGTGTGTTACGGAGGTACAGTGTGTAATTGACTGCATTGTGTGGGACATGGTTACTTGCTGTGCACTGTGACCATACCTTTGACCTCAGCAGAGTTCTGGTGTGTAGTGCAGCTCAGCATATAACTGCTACTGCATGGCAGTGCCCTGGGATGCTTACCTGGTTACACAGAATGGCAGCAGCTTTGTGCAAACAAGTACCCTCAGCACATCTGTAATCCGTCATTCTCAAATTCTAGAAGTGTGAGATTCAGTCTTGCGTAAAACACACATTGAAGCCTGGCTCATCCCTGCTGCTTAGTTGATTTGTATCATTGTCAAAAATTTGGCACTTGATAAAGTGGGAGGACCCTGAAACTCTGGTGTCTAAACTACTTTTGACATCTTTTTTTACTCCAGCTCTCCTTCATCCAACATTCCCTCATAAACCCTGACATCTTCTGTTTTGCTGACTACCCTTGCCATACTGTTGCCACAGACATCCTGAAAGCACCACCAGAGGATGACAATCGAGAAATTGCTACATGGTAATAAACCTGCTCTCAACTGCTTTTCATACATAGAGTTAGAGTAAGATTAGTTGTCTGGTCAAAGGTGGCTTTATTTTCATGCAGCCAGATTTATTGTAGCTGTGTACATACCAGTAGTAGATCAGCCATTAGTATTTGTGACGTGTTTGATTGGTGAAACTATTCACCATGTCAGAAGTTCCTGTGTACTTCCATAATACCTTGCTTTTGTTGGAGTCTTCAGCTTGTTTGGAGAGTTTCTGCTGATGTGTTTTGGCATATCCTGCAAGCTGAAAGGAGGGGATAGAAGAGGTAGTTTGAAATTTAAATCTCTTTCCCAGGGTGATTAGAGAAACTTGCTCTACTTGTATGAAATAAGTCCTAAAATTTAATTAGTAAATGTATGTGGCTATTGGTGAGTTACGGCATAAAGCTGACTGGTGTGACTTTCTGAGCTGACCTTTACACCCCTTTTTTAGTATAGCCGTGTACCTTACTTCAGTAAAGATACTTGCTTCTTTCTCAATTATATGACCCAGAATAGGGAATTGAAGGATGAGGAATACAAGTAAATTGGCAATGCTCACTTGTCTATAAAGCAGGCAAAGCAAGTAGAGTATCTTCACTAACTTTCACAACTGGGGACTTTGAGGTGTTTTAAAAAGTACATTTCAAGTTAAATTATCCAAGTGACCCACCTCAAGCCAAGTTTCTTCAACATCAGCTTTCAGTTACCTATCCTCCCTAACAGAGTCAGGAGCTCTTAAGCTCTTCAGTTATTTTTCATGGTTTCTCGCAGCCTTAATTGTACATAAGAGCTGCAGTGTCAGGTTGTTTGCAGTGGGTGTTGCTTTATATGTCCTTACAGTTGTTGCTATAAGATACTGGAATCCAGGATCCTGTAAACTTCCTGCTTGGTAACTTTGTGGGGGTTGTCTATTTGTTTTTTCTTCTCTTTTGTTAGGAAGAGCCTGGATTTGATAGAGTCTCTGTTACGATTGGCAGAAGTGGGGCAGTATGAACAGGTTAAGCAGCTCTTCAGTTTTCCTATCAAGCATTGCCCGGATATGCTGGTATTGGCCTTATTGCAGATCAACACCTCCTGGCATACCTTGCGCCATGAACTCATCTCCACGCTCATGCCAATTTTCCTTGGCAACCATCCCAACTCAGCCATCATTTTGCACTATGCATGGCATGGACAGGTAAGTATTTTTCACTGTAGTTTGCTCCTGTAACTTAAAAGCTTGTTAAATGGATTGAACAGTTAAAACAACGTTTGTATTGGTTTATGAACTGGTCAGTTTAAAACCCAAGAGGTAAATGATCCATGGTTCAAGCAGAGTAGTGGGATGTCTCTTCTCTGACTTGAAGCAAACTGTTGCAGTTTGGTTTTCAATAATATTCACTGAGAAAATATTCCTGGAAAAGTAGAGAGATCAAGTTAAGTTTGACTTTTTTAAACCTTAGCTTTAAACAAAGTTGACCACAGCTTTATTTAAAAAAAAAAAAAAAGGGAAAAAAATGCAAAACCAAACAACCCAACAAAAGAAACCATGAAAAACCTCACAACAGCATCACCCACCCTGCCCCCTCAACTCTCAGCCTCACACATTTGAAGTGTAAAAACCTGAAGTAGTAAGAGGTGAAAAGGTTTAAACCAAAATAGTCTCCTTTGTACTTGCCAAAAAGATGAAGGCTGTTCTAGGCATAAAGAAACTACCTGCACCATAGGTTTTCAGAGTCTGGGTGTTTTCTGAAAACTCGGGACTGGCTGCTGACCTTTTTCAAGGAGAGCTTCCATGTAGGGATAATGGTAGCTGTGTATGTAAATCCCATATATCTAATGGATGTTTTGTTTGGCGTGGCCTTCATCATTGTGTGCACTGGTAGTTAAACAGAGAGAAGTCATAAGAAATTTAAAGCAGAGGAAGCCTCTGGGGTCAGAGGGAATCTGCTTTAGCAAACAAGTTTCCCTGTTCATCTAGAGTAGAGTTAATGGCAAGAAGCTTGACCTCTGAGGTCATGCTATGAATGGTCATGCATTTCATATTTTCCTGATGGAAGTCTTTAAATTGAAGGATGAGGGGTAGAAGTGAGATGCTTTTTGCATGAGGTCTTGAAATGGCAGAAAAGGCAATTTTTCCACAGGGTAGGTCTCAGATCAGGGCACTGAAGGATGATTGCCATGGGACATGGAGCCATTCCATGACATAAGGGTGTTTTAGTTTTCCTTTAAGCAAAAACCCTCGCTGCCATAAAAATCTTACTTGTGTTGTAGTTTAAAATTACCCCTCTATGAGTAAAGATCTAGATACCATGTTTTTCTTTTTAAGACGTGATACTGAATTTTCACTTCAGGACATCACGTCAGGTGTAACATTTTGTAAATGTTTATGTAGTGTAAGAGCAATTAGTCTACAATAGAGAGGAATTGGTCCTGGACAGTGGTCCAGGTCCAGGAAAGAGATGGGGGTGTATGTATCTACCATTTGCAGTCATGCTACATCCTTTTCTTGTAGCTCCTGGATAGTTTATTTTTGCATAGGAGGAGCTCAAATCAGAAGCAAGTTCTGAAGCTAAACAGTAAATATGTTTGTATGTTAAGCTTTTTAGTTGTGAAATATCCTGTTTAATGTTCACATAATTGATCCTATTCCTAGAATCATGAAGTACAATCCCAATTTAATTCTCCTCAGGGTCAGTCTCCTTCAATTCGTCAGCTTATCATGCATGCCATGGCAGAATGGTACATGAGAGGGGAGCAGTATGACCAGGCTAAATTGTCACGCATTCTTGATGTGGCGCAAGACTTGAAGGTGAGTTTTGCAAAATACTGCCATTATTTTTTGTCTGGTGTCTGATGCAGACCTGCTCATCTTTTAATGAACACTAAGCTTAACTTAGACTAATTTAGTAAGGATTACACTCTTTAAGCATGTCTGAATGCATTTGTGGCTGCTGTCCCATATCTTAAAAAAAAAAAAAAAACAACCTGTGTTTATGTGACATAAAAGTATTCTTCAGCTGAGTGGTGGTATCTGACTACAGATGCTTCCAGCCTGTCCTGTTGTGAGCCCGAGACATTTTACTTGGTATTTGCAGTGGGGTTGGTTATCATGGCTTAGCTGACAAGTACCTTGGGAAGCAGCACAACAGAACTGCTTGCTGTGTGAATGTAGTGTGAATCCAGGAGGAGCTTTGACTGTTTTAACCTTGAATATTATTGAAATGAGAATGTATACAGTATCTGTCAGATGTTTGTGTGAAGGTGGTGCTGCTAAACATAATGGAATGGGGATTTCTTGAGAATGCTACTGCTTCTTATTTTTCACACATTGACAAAAAACTGGAAGTTGTGACTAACTTCTTTGAGGCCTTTATTGCTTCCTAAAGATAGATGCAAAATAATTGGGTGTCTCAAAGTGCAAGAGCACCAGCTGCTGCTTGAAGTCAGTTTTGTTGTAGCAGTTACAGTGTTCAGAGATGACCTGTTGGAGCAGATCTATTTTGAGTATCTCTGAAGTGGCTGAGGGAGATGCTAGGCTCTTCTGCTTCATTTTGTAGCAATATCAATTTGGTAGCTCTTGACCACTTGCTGGTGGTTTGTCATATCACAGAGGAATTTAAGCTGTCAGCACAAGGTCGCTTCAAAGAAGGTGAAGTCATGATTTCGAATCAGAGCTCTTGCTTACTTGTCTCACAAGCAAGCTATAAGTGAAGTTGACAGTACCAATCTTTGTGTACAAAGAAAGCATAGCAGCATGTCATAATAAGACTTCTTTACTAAAACATGTATGGGAACTAGAAAGAAAAAGGAGAAGGGGTATCTGTGTGTCTTCACTAGTAGTCTTCTGATTTTCTTTCTTTAGGCCTTGTCAATGCTGCTAAATGGTACTCCATTTGCCTTTGTTATTGACCTTGCTGCACTTGCCTCTCGACGGGAATACCTCAAACTTGACAAATGGCTCACAGATAAAATTCGGGAGCATGGGGTAAAGCAGGACTTTTTTTCTTTATTTTTGCACTCTTATCAGTGACTAACTTAAGTCACTTTAACAATTTTATAAGTAGCTTTAAAGTTGTTGAAAGTGTCCATGGTCTAATAGTTCAATGTTTTCACTGAACTATAGTAGCTTAGTGCGATTCTTTCATGGTGCAATTGCCAAGTTTGAAATAGTGTCTTGGATGTGATTTGGGAGATTAAGATAACATTTTTTTCCTCAGGAACCTTTCATCCAGGCCTGTATGACTTTCTTAAAGAGAAGATGTCCATCTATCCTGGGTGGCCTTGCTCCAGAGAAGGATCAGCCCAAAAGTGCTCAGCTTCCTCCAGAAACCTTGGCGACTATGTTGGCCTGTCTGCAAGCTTGTGCTGGGTAAGGATTATATTGCTTAGGCTGAATGTGTAATCAGTTTGCAGCTTGCTTTCTGGCACATGGTCACAGCTGGCTTGGAATTTCACAGGGAGAATGGGGTTAGTGAGAGTGTATAAACTTGCAGGGATAGGTGCAGTAGTACATTTAATTTTGCATTGAAGCATCTTGTAGGCTAGATCACAAGAGCTTGATTGAGTATTCTTGTCTTTATCATCAAACAGGTGAGCTGATGTTGGTGACTGGAGACTGTCTGGTTAGTCACATTCTCAGTTGGTAATGACTAGATACTGGGCTGTAATTCAGACTAAGGAATCCAGGCCATGGCTACAGAATGGGACAGCATCGTGGAAAACAGTGGCTTTATAAAGGATTTTGTGATTGTGTTAACCAAATGTTTCTGCATGGTGACTGCTCTGGCACAAAGGGCTCCTCCTGTCCTTATGTGTATGAGAAAAGTGGGGAGTGATGATTGTAGTGTAATTGAGACTGAAACTAGATGTGTGTAACTTCTGTTGTCTTTGAGAGAGACTCAAAGTAGTCAAAGATGGAAAATATTGAATATCTTTTGCAGATCAGATTGTTTAGCTGAAGTCAAAAGAAAATGGTTTGGGTTTGAGAGCTGCTAGAGGGAGGGGTGGAATACAGGAGGGCTGATGGAAACTGAAGTTGGACAAATCAGTCTTTAAATGCTATGTACACACATAGTAATATGACTAAAAATTGTAAAACGTTTGTGGTGTTGTTTCTTAACACTGTCAGATCAAGGTGGTATTGAACTGCGGCAGTATTTCAGAGGTAACGAGAGGCAGCTTAGTGCAATGTGCAAGCCAGAGCGACTGGAAGCTGGAGATGAGGCTTGTTTTGCTGCTACATTTGGCACCAAATGAGGCTGGCATGTCCAAATGTGTGTTACCTAATCTTAGGCTTATACTGTGTCCTTTGGCTTAGTCAGTGTGGTCTTGAAAGAGATGCTTCTTATCTTTAAAGGTACCCAGGATGATTCATGGCTCTCATGTAGATAGTAGGAAATTAGTACCAACGTAGAGTTGGTCACAATGAGTATTGGAACCGAAAGGGAATTGGAGGTGCCTGTAAGATTTTTGGAGAAAGGATTCTCCTGTTTTCTGCTGGAACCTGTGCAATTGAAGTTCAAATGCTGTTGGAATACTGTTTTTGAAATACAATGGTCTAGCACATGTCTTGGTCTGAAGAGATAGCTCTTAATTTTCAGGTCAAAGTGAATCTTTTGAGACTGTCATTCACAAATGAGCTTATATTCCTTATTTTGCATGCTGCAGTGTCTGTGTTTTAGAAGTTTAATAGTTAACTGTGGATTTGAATTGCATCTAATGTCATTGTGTTCTGAATTTTAATGCGTTACCAAGTTTTATTTATTCCATTAATTCCAAACACCACTAGTTCTCTACTGGCACAATTCTCACAGCCTTTGGTTTCTTTTTATAGCTACTTTTATTCCCCTTTATACAAGAATGTGACCTACTTGCAGTCATTTTCTGTTAGTTATTCTCTTTGAGCTTTAGAAGGAAAAAGCTTGGATGTCTTTCATGAAGCAGTTGCTTTGATTAGTTTAGGTTTCAGTCACGAATGGAAGCAGGCATTGTAAAGACTAGAAGGTTAAAATCACAGGAAATATTAAATACATCTGGGAGGGTAGTTGCACTTGACTAGCTGAAGCCTGCCATCTCCCTAAATCTGTTGATTTAGGAGCCTGCTCTTTAATTAGGCTGTAGTTAGTTCTTGTCTTGTTTTGTGACCTGGGAGATACTTTTTTTTTAGCCATCAGGTCCCTGCATGTTCTGAGACTTATTTTTGGTGCAGCTTGTTTATCGCTGGTGAGCACTGCAGTTGTGGCATCATGTAACAGTGAGTCTTCAAAAAGAAATAAGTCTTCCTTTATTACTGAGTGTTTTTACAATGAAGTCAGGCTTGGTTGCAGGCACCACAGGCTGGCCAACCATGTAGTTTATTAACAAACTGCTTATTAGAAGTCCTTCCCTTGTGGAGCTGCAGTGAGTTGAGAGGGGCAGCAGTGCCTTCTCCACACAGTCATGTCCTGCACAGTCCAAGTGTGTCAGTGTGGGGAATGGTCTTTTCTTCTCAGTCCCTCTCTCAAGCAGGGAAGAGGCTTTTGTGTACCTATGCCTCAGGAATTAAAAGGCTTGTTCCTGCTTTTTAAGAAAGTGTTTTGGGGTAAAAAAGAGTAAGAGAAATGAACATGTGATTCCAGCAAGCTGAAACTTCCTTACAGTGACAGTTTTGTTACTCTAGACTCTGGTCCCTGGCTCTCAGCCCACCAACTTAATTTGCCTCAAATGCAGACTGGGGTTTTTGTGGGTTTTGTTTTTGTTGGATTTTTTGGTTGGTTGGTTTGGTTTTTTGTTTTTTTTTTTAGAAAACCTGTGGTTCTTTGCTGTCTAAAAATACTGTGATGTTTGCAACTTGATACAGCAGTGTGTCCCTTGACATGATAAAAAAGTTAACCTTCAGTCTGCCTAGATGGTGGGACAAAACATGAGTGGTTCTCTCCAAAGCACAAATGGCCTAACCAGTCACCATAAATATCAAACTCTAGGATTGTAAGTCTGTATTTGTCCTCTTCTAGGCTGCCATATTATCTATCTACAGCAGGTTGGAATTTGTTTTGCAAAAGCATGCTGTAGTATTTAAGCATAAAAACTGCAAATTTAACCCCCCCCAAAAAGGAGGAGGGCACAAGACTGAGGTTGGTAACCACATGTGAACTGTGCTCTACAGTCCCCTGACCCATTCCATGGCTAACTGAAGTGCTGTATGGTCTTGAAATGCCTCCTGCATCAGAAAAAATCCTGTGGTGCGTGTCAGTTGGTCATACATACATTGAAATGTTGAGATTTCTGAGACTGTGGCAGTGGGGTGAGGGCAGATACATACCGTAGATGCTGAATCTAATGTGTGCCATGCTCAGAGCTCTGTCTGCAGGTCTGGTTGCGCTTTCTGAAAAAAAAATCTGTTTGAGGTTTTTTGAAGGTAGATTTCTGATTGCATTTTCATACATTCCCCCAAGCCCATTTCTTTTGAAATCATTGACACAAGGCTCTGATGAGAGGATGTTAAGAGTGTAAAGGATCTAGCTTGTGAAACAGTCATTAACATGTTCCTTGCCCTGTACAGAAACCTGGTCACCCATGATACCTCCCCGGATTCCCATCTCTCATGGGTGGGATTTTCCCACACTGCATAGTGTATCACTGGCTTTGGAGAACAGCTGGAAGCCCTTAACTAATTCTTTGTATCCTATAATGGAATACCTGCCAAAGCTGGAGGCTAATCTTCAATTCTTCTGTCTTAATCACCAGGATAGTTCCTTTGTTCTTTTTCCCCTTATTCCAAGAGTTGAGTAGTAAAAGCTTGTGGAAAAAATGGAGTTGAAATGAGGAATCTTCAGATAAGGTTAACAGAACAACAAAGCTATTAGGATAGTTGCACCCATTACAGGAAGGAATCTGCAGCTTTAGCTGTGCTCACCAAAAAGGTAGAACTAAAGTTCAGGAAAGCATAAATAATTGGCTGTTTTTTTCCAAAAGGAAAATGTTAGCGTTCTGTTATTATGTCTGTGGTTAGGTAAGTCAGCAGCAGAGCTGGCTTTCCTTCCAGTTACGGAACCTGGCTGTCAGACATGGAACACTTTGGAAAGAGGTACTGACTGCTCTGGGTTGTGCAATGACTTTGTGCCTAAGTTTGAATTTTCTGATGTTTTTTGATTGTATCTTCCTTGGATAGTTAAGTTTCCTGTCTCTGTTTGGGTTTAGTGCCTGTGTGTGAAGCACGGCTTTCAGTTTGTAGACGGATGAGTTTTAGTGAAGCAGGTGGTGGTATTTACCTCTCTTTTTCTGTCTGTGAGTGCATAGCCCATGTATCTCAGCTTTTAGAGAAACTTGTGTGTAATGAGATTCAGAATGAGAATAACCATAAATGGTGTGAAGTTTGGGTGCAGGATGGAGCCTTGAGGAGCAGATTTGACCAAGGGATCACAGCATCACTATTTGTGTTTTAATTCATGAGGCTAAGCTGTATATAGCCCATAATATGGACAACAGCAGACGAAGGCTCTTCCAAGAGCTGTTGGAGCCAGGTACATATCCCAGCCTTCTGTAAATCCTTACTTGCTGGGGTAACTGTAAAGGAGTATTTGAATCATCGGAAACAAAGGAATAGTCTACTGGAGATTGTTTTAGAGCTACAGTTTAAACTTTTCTATTTCAATATAGCTGTTTCTCTTGGGAGATGATCTAAGGCAAGTTTTGCAAATAACAAAATGTAGCTTCTGCTGGGGTTGTTTCACAGCTACTTTTTGTGAAATGTGGCCTCAATTTCTCTAGGAAAATCAAATGAAGTTAGGGGCCTTATTTTCATGAATGTTACATGGCTCACTGTCGTGCTTCTGTGTCCCAGGAGTGTTTCTCAGGAGCTGTCAGAGACGATCCTCACCATGGTAGCAAACTGCAGTAATGTCATGAACAAGGCTCGACAGCCCCCACCTGGAGTCATGCCCAAAGGACGCCCGCCCAGCGCGAGCAGCTTGGATGCCATCTCTCCTGTGCAGGTAGAGCAATCCCATGCTGCATTTTCGGAAGGTGGTGTTGATTTAGTGCTAGTTCTGCTGTACTAGTTGAGCTCTTTCTGCAGGACTAAGTCAAACATCATCTGGCTCACGTAGTTTTGTGCTTGCATGTCTGGATAACTTGCTTGTAACTAGAGAATAATGTCTGAGGGATGTAGTTTAGAACTGTCTTTCACTTCACTGATGTCTGTAAGAAGTAACTGTGAAGTATTATAGGATGGGAGCACTGAGGAGGGACAGATATTTGGTTTATTTAAAATAACAGGCTTTCTTTTAAAGTGCTAAAATTTACTAGGACTTCTGAGAATTAAGCACTGCCTTTGAACCTGATGTGTCTTGTTTGTAGCTTCACGGGCCAAGCCACAGTGCTAGAGCATAAGGACTTGTTATAACTGGGGCTCTTCAGCTCTCAACTGAACTGCTCTTTTAAAAACAAGGTACATTTCAGTTAATCCCTGCCACTCATCATCCCTTCCTCCTCTGGGAGCAACACATTACAGACAGGTTTTGCTTCTAGCCGTTACATTCAATGGCAGATTTTTAAGTGGTGAAAAGTATTTCACATGAAATAGTGGCAATTCAGCATTTAAGAATGACTGAATTGTCAGTAGATTAGGTAAACTAAATGCAGAGAGTGGTTTCCAAATACCTTGGCAACCTGCTACAAATATGTAGCCATGATAAATAACTCATATGAACAAACAGCAGCAGTTTCTAGTCTGTAGTCATGCTGTCTTCTGGGTAGATAACACCATTTTCTGCTGTTCCTAGTCAGTTCCTTAACTTACTGCTTTGGCAGCCTGTATTGTGCCTTCTCTCCTATTCATGAACCAGGTCTTAATGCTTTTTCTGAAGACTTCATTCAGGTATTTAGCTGTGAAAAGTGGGCATAGTAGAGTCCTTCAGAGAGTCAAAAATACTTTTAAGTTTGAAATGAAATAGCTTTGTAAGTCTCGAGGTGAGGTCTGAGGTTGCAAACTGCAGAGCATAAACTACGCTAGTACAAAAATCTGCAAGTAGAAGTAAATGCTGCTTATTGTAAGCATTTACTGCTGTGTTACACTTAACTACAGACTATGGAACAATCAGCCTTTCTGTAAAACCTGTGAGAATAGGGTTTCATGGGATTGTCGAAGAAAAATAAAAGTGCACTCTGTAGACAAACTAATCTTTTGGGGTTACCTGGATGACTTCAGAATTTACAGTAACCATGCAGAAGAGCTTTTCTCAGGAATGTTTTGATACGTAGCCGTCTTTGTAGAAAACATGCCAAAAATCAGCTGGATTGTGGTTTATGGATGTCTGTATAATCTTCCTTTCTTCATTCAGATCGACTCGCTTGCAGGAATGGCCTCTCTCAGTTTAGGTGGCTCAGCTGCTCCTCACACGCAGAGCATGCAAGGCTTCCCTCCAAACTTGGGCTCTGCATTCAGTACTCCTCAGTCACCAGCAAAAGCATTCCCACCTCTTTCCACCCAAAACCAGACAACCGGTTTCAGTGGCATCGGAGGACTTTCTTCACAGCTTCCAGGTACTGCTATTTGAGTGGAGTGGTTTGTTTTTGACAGGGCAGAGCTAAGGCACTGTTTTTGCTGTGGTTGGAAATACTGAATGTTACAGCCCAACCCTTAAAGGTGGGTTAGGTGCTTCCTTCCCTTTAAGGGGGAGAAGAGTATGAGTGTTTTGACAAATATAGCATCATTATTTTAGATTGGGACAGAGATGATGAACTGCTTATGTTAAAACTGCTTGATATTAGCAATGAGGCTATAAAGCTCTGAGTTCTTGGAAATGACAAGTGTTAGGAAAAGTGGTAAGTGGGTACTGTGAGGGTGCAACTGAGATGACCAGTTGTTTGTTTTTCAGTAGGTGGTCTTACTACGGGTAGCCTGACTGGTATAGGAACTGGAGCCCTGGGCCTTCCTGCGGTGAACAATGACCCATTCGTGCAAAGGAAGCTGAGCACATCTGGACTGAACCAGCCTACATTCCAGCAGAGTAAGATGAAACCTTGTAAGTGGTAGTGTTGTCTGTGGCTGTGAAGTGTGACTGTGGTCTGCAATTAATCTGTGTTTCCTTCAGGGGAAGCTTGGATCTGTAGGTGGTAAATGTTAGAAGTGTGGCTCTTGTATTATTATATTAGTCTGAAAAAGGTGCTTCTAAGCTTGTATCCTAAAAGTTTGCCAAGTGGCTGGGGGGGGGGGGGGGGGTGGTTTAAAAAAGACCTGCTAGCATAAAAATGTGTTATGGATTTGCATGAATATGTGTTTCTGTCCTTTATCTGCTGTGCTGTGTTTTGAACAAAAACTGTTGTCCTGCTCTTGACAGAGAATTGTATGCGTCTGGTACCAGGGTGTTTTTTGTTTAGTTTGTAACAAGGTTAAACCTGGGTAAGGTCCCATTGCAGCAGAGAACTTGACAGGTGAAGCAGTGAAATAGACTGCAACATTGGATACAAATCAGACTAACAAAAGTTGGTGGGAAGGTAGTTTTTGAAAGGAATGATTTGGTTCCTAACACTAAGCCATTATCCTTAACTCATTTATGCCTCTGCAGCATGCTCACAGTGAGATGTTGAAGCAATCAAATGGTCAGGAAGCACAGCCATACGCTAAACCTTCCATATTGCTGTTATGGAAGAGCTATCAAAGAAGCCATATGCAATAACAGCAAAGTTACCTATCTCTACAGATGTACAGTGGAGGTGGCTGTAATCACCATTGGTTTATATTTTGGGTCTTGAACATTCAATATAAACTTGCTGGAAGTTCACTGGCTGGCCTGAAAGTTTGTGTGCAAGTTTGTGTGCATGTTAGTGTTGTGTAGCATGCCTTACTCTAGTCTGTTCTGTGTTCAGTTATTTAGTTGTCACTTGAGGTTAGCTTGGGATACAGTGGGTTCTACAAGTATAGCAATGTGAGGTTAATGCTATCTTAGGATGCAGTTTTTGGAATAAATATAGCATATTGAAAACAGATTTTAAAATAGCAATTCCTGTCTACTGGAAAGGTTAAATATCCCGCTCTTCAGAAGAATTAGCGGTTCTGTAGAGATTGGTGAAGAGTTGAAAAGGACTAGATGAAATCCTGACTGTCTGAAGTTGTCCTGAGTGTGATACCTGTTCCCTTTTTTAACAGCTGACTTATCTCAGGTGTGGCCAGAGGCTAATCAGCACTTTAGCAAAGAAATAGATGATGAGGCAAACAGCTACTTCCAGCGTATTTACAACCATCCACCACACCCAACCATGTCTGTGGATGAGGTGAGTTCCCTTCTGTAGCAGTTATAGCACCTATCCAGAGACTTGGAATAAAGTTGGTCATAGTTATTCCTTCTTGTTTTAGTTTCAGTGGGAAATAATAAAGGGATCCGGGTAGATGCTAGCAGCGTTGCTTTTTGTTTGGTTGAAGTTGTTTTCACAGTAAACTTGCAGTTGATCATTACATTCAGCTTTGACTTCTCTGGACTGAAGACTTTAGATGTCTAATTAACACTCCGAAAATGCTGTGAAGTGGGAAGGATTCAGTGTAGTGTGGAAGCTTTTGTGTTGAATATAAGTGTTAGAGAGTGCCTTTAAATAGTCTGTATAAATTATAATAAATGTATTTTGTTTTAAACTATGTAAAAATGACTACAAGATCCAGATATGTGTCCCAAGTTCTACCTTCTGAGCTTTTGATAATTATTTTTGTTAGTCTCTATGAGAGTAATTATTGGTCTGATGTACTTACTCTTTGAAGTACTTCAAATTTACTTTAATATATTTGCATGTTTATAAATTATGGAAGACACAACATTATTTTCTTTTTTCTAATTTGAAAGTAATGGAGTAGGCGGTCACAAAAAAGTTTTGTGTGAAGACAGTCACTTAAAGGAGAACTAAAGTCTGAAGAGGAAGCTCATTGTAGTGATGTAGTGTCTGTCTGCTGGCTAAAATGAAGCAGTTACTTTGCAGTTGAACTTGTGGTAGCACAACGTACCTTAGTAGTTGCAAACACTCACGAAACATGAAGATGGGAAAGGGCTGAAATAAAGCAAATCTGTTGGTAACAGTTTCCAATTTCTTTGCAGGTCTTGGAAATGCTGCAGAGGTTTAAGGACTCCAACATTAAACGGGAACGAGAAGTGTTTAACTGTATGCTGAGGAACTTGTTTGAGGAATATCGTTTCTTTCCCCAGTACCCAGATAAAGAGCTGCACATAACAGCCTGTCTCTTCGGGGGCATAATAGAGAAAGGACTGGTTACTTATATGGCATTGGGCCTGGCCCTGCGCTATGTTCTTGAAGCCTTACGAAAGCCTTTTGCATCCAAAATGTACTATTTTGGTATTGCTGCACTAGATAGATTTAAAAATAGGTGAGTGTGGGTTTTGGTAGACTTCTAATAGTGCCTGTGTTGTCTTGTGAACCTTGAACCTGCTCTGATCATGCAGTACAAGATTGCACATCTCAACTTTGGGAATTCTTCAAAGATACGCTGAAAAAGAACTGAAACAACATGAGTGAATGTGCTAGTTAAAGGGTAACCTTTCTAAAGTAAAATGCTCAGTGTGGTACCTGTATAAATGTGGGACAAACTGAGATGCTGAAACTACTTAGACTCTATAAAAATCATTCAAGTGTTGAATTAGATGAAGTAACTAACAGCTTGTTAGAAGTGGGGTAAATGTAGTTATTCTTCAGAGGTGCTTTCCAGTGGAGTGCCATTTACACTGTTCGTTACTGAAGGACTGACTAGGAACTAAGCTCTGGAACTTCACTTTTACACAGAAATCTCAAGTATAGCTAAATAATCTCGAAGAGTTCTTTCTCAAAACTTTTAATGAATTGCAGATGGAGATTCTGGGTGTGAGGTGTGCTCTGGTTTGCTGTTTAAAATGCGCTGAGCCAGACTACAAATTACTTATCCAGTAATCTTGTTGCAAACACTGAATATAAATGCAGTTGTGTACCAGGTCAGAAGTATAGAGATGTGGGAAAAGATGAGTTGCTGTGAATAAATCTTGTGCTTTAATGTTAAATTAATTCATTTAAAATAGATTTTGCAACAAAAAAGTATTTTGTAGGAAATGCTTTGTTCATAGAATAGCTGCTGTAAGGATTCCAGAAGTATTCTGTGGTGCAGTATGGGAATGGCATACCTGATACTTGTTTCTTTGTAATACTGTTTCTGATGTGGGCTTACGCTTCTGACTAATGCGTGTTCTGTCTGACAGATTGAAGGACTATCCCCAGTATTGTCAGCACTTGGCTTCTATTAGTCACTTTATACAGTTCCCGCATCATTTACAGGAGGTGAGTGTGTCTGTAAGCAACACTAACTTTCTATGATGTTAAATTCTTTAGAGAAAATTTCTGTTTTCCTTTGGAAATGCAGTCTCATCTGTCATTATTTTAGACCATGTACATCCACAGAATCAAATGCCTTTTCTTAAAGGTTTTTCTCTGGGGCAGGGTAGGCAGGTGAAGGTGCCTCTCTGGTGCCTTTCCTGTTTCCATAAATCTGTTCGGGTTGCTTATGTTGAAATAGCTACCTGAATGTAACTGCATGATCAACTGATGCACTTGTCCATGCATGAAGGTTTTGAAGTGCCTCGGTGGATTCATATTCCACTCCCTTAAAGATTTGGAGTTTTACTCTAAAATAGAGGTCATTCAGCTGGGTTTATACAGTTTCATACTTTGACCTGATAAAATAGTCCAGGAAAAATTTCTTTCCTGAAGGTCTGATGAGAGCCATGGGAATACCTTGTTGTCCAAAGCAGTGTTCATTCTATAGTGTCTGCCTTGAAGGTGCTTTTATTGGTAGAAATAACTAATCCCAGTGGCAGAGCTGAAGAGCATGAGCTAAATAAGGAAAAATGTTTACTTCTACCGTTAAGGTAGAGGCTCATACCCTAAGCTGCAAAGTCCAGTAGCAGTCTTGGTTTCACTAACAGCTTTGAGGCTGTATCCCTTAAATGACAGTCTGATGTTTCCAGTTTCGGGAAATGTATAGCAGGGGGAAAACTGCTATGGAACTATTTCAGAGGATGCAATATCTGAAAGTTGGCTGTTTCAGAACTGTGGTTTTGCTTATTAACGGTGAGTTCAGACTATTCTACGTGGCTATTTGAGTCCTTGCAGAAGACTTCTTACCTGGTTTTGTAGCCTGCTTCTTGATATTCACATATTGCTTTTAGGCTCTTTCTCTTCTTTTATTCTGCTGTTCCAGGCCTGGAGGGATAGGGATCGAGTTATTTTAGGTAGTGCTCCGTAAAATTTTAAACGTTTGGTCTTGTGATGCTTGACATCAGCTTGTTGAGGCCAGAGATAGAAGAGAGGTTCCTCTCCAGTAAGAAAGTCAATAGTGACAAGATGTGCTTCATCAGGGTATACAGTTGTATTTGCAGATTCCTTTATGGCATGAATGTCAATTATTTTAATGAATGTTGGGAAACCTTTATAGTGCTCCTGCTAAAAATCAGTCTATAGTTCCGTTGCTGTATGTGAAATTTTGTATGTGCTTGTTCGTCCTATTTTAGTACATAGAATACGGACAGCAATCCAGAGATCCTCCTGTGAAGATGCAGGGTTCAATCACCACCCCTGGAAGTATTGCACTTGCCCAGGCTCAGGCCCAGGCCCAGGTTCCAGCAAAAGCTCCTCTTGCTGGCCAAGTCAGCACTATAGTGACCACCTCAACCACCACCACCGTTGCAAAAACCATTACAATCACCCGACCAACTGGAGTCAGCTTCAAGAAAGATGTGCCGGTGAGCATTGTGTCATTGTGCCCTTCCCAGAGAGGCACAGGTGTTCAGCTGCTGCTCTGGACTGACAAAATCTGTTTTAATTTGTGTATTACAGATTTTCAAACAGTGATTTTTAGATTTAAAGCATGTAACCTTTTAAAATATGACCCAACATTTTTGTAGAGAGAAGGCATTTTTCATCATTAAACTACCCAATTACTTTGAGGTCAAGTTGAAATGTGTTCTTGAGGCTGTAATTATCAAGACAATTACAGAACCATAATTTCTGTTAATGACTTGCAACAGGACTCTTAAAATAGTTGGCAGCTGCTATTCTGCTTGGGACTTAAGAACACTTACTGCACCCATCTGACCTCGCAGTAGTTAGAACTGCGTTAGGTTTTTCACAAATGTAGTCATTTGTGTAAACAACTCTGAACTGCTTGTTGGAGTTACTACACTGTTGGCAGACAGATAGAAGTGGCTATTGCACAGAAAGTTTTGGGGCACACTTGGTCCCACGGTATGCCGAGGATGGGCAGTGCTGTTCCTGTATGATGGCTGATGCACTGCAAAGTCGAGCCTTTCTACTTGGGACCTTTGTCTTTGAATAGTTCTCTGTAAAGGAGGCAAAAGCCAAACACAGCTGCAAGTGTTGTGAATAAACTTGGGGGGACAGTTCTTAGTGTAGCTATTAATGTCTTTCATACCTGATTACATCGTGTGGAAACTTGTTACTTTGAGGTGTTTGTTCTCCCATTTTAAACTCCACTCAGGACTGATACTTAAAACTGCTTCTCCTTTTTCCTTAATCTCAGTGTACCAGGTGCTAAAGCCCTGGGGTTCAGACCTGCAGCTATAGGGACCAGAATCACAATCTGTTGACTTCAGTTGACATGCTGTCTCAGAATGAACTTCTGGGTCTTTCCCAAATCAGCACTGAAGTGCTCCTGGAGACTCCCTGTTGTGTTAAGTGCTGCTGTGTTTTTTCTCCAAGCTATAATTGTACACAGGCATAAAGGCCTAAAGGGTGCCATTGCAGTGGCACCTATTATATGTGCATGTAGAGGCTTTTTGTGCAGCAACATTCTTCTGCTGAGTATTGATCATCATTTTTAGAATATAAAAATCATTTGGCTCCTTTAGAGTGCTGCTGAAAATGAATCTGAGACAGTAGATGTCCCCTGATAAAGCTCAATTCTATTTTTGCTTGACAGAGCAGAGCAAAAGTTTCTTTTGACGTCACCTCTAGGTATTGTTTATGCTTAACTTTTCGTTCTCCCTCCAGCCTTCCATTAATACTACCAACATAGATACGCTGTTAGTAGCAACAGATCAAACAGAGAGGATTGTGGAACCTCCAGAGAATGTCCAGGAAAAAATTGCTTTCATCTTCAATAATCTGTCTCAGTCAAATATGACACAGAAGGCAAGTATGAAAGAATGCTAGTAAAAATAATTTTTGTACTCTTAATGGTTTTTTTATATATTCATTTTTAAGTGTGGGCTGATGATATTTCTAAAAAATTTTAACTTTAAAAACTTCAGGATGGAACACATTGTAAAGAAATTATGGTTTCCAGCACTTTCTGCTTGAACATCTTTGGAGATAAAATTTTCCAGGGAGAAGAGAGATGGGTAAAAGATACCTGTTCTTAATCTTGAATAAACATTCACATCATAAATGAATTGGGTACCGTTAAATGTTGCAAGATTAAGCTCTGGTATTTCAAGCAGAAATTAAGGGAATTTTTCTGAACTAGGGGAGGTGTACAGTCCTGCTGCCACCTGTGCTATTGTCTCATGGATGGATGGCTTGAACTTGTAAGGTGACAACATTTATTTCCAGTTGTCTGGTAAAAAGCTGGGAAGTGAAGGAGAGGTGAATTGTTACACCTTGCTGATTTCATGCTTGAGTCCTTACTGGGTGACCAGATCTTTGGATAATGAGACACTGATTTCAAATATTTATCTTTTTTTTGTAGATAAACAACCTTAGTGTTAGAAGCAACTGACTGACCATATACTGTGTGTTGGTCAGACCTGACCCTGGAATGTTTTGATTATCTTCTCATCTGTTCTGTGATGTGCTTTGTCTTTGGTTTGACCACAGGTGGAAGAATTGAAGGAAACAGTGAAAGAAGAGTTCATGCCTTGGGTATCACAGTATCTTGTGATGAAAAGAGTCAGTATTGAGCCTAACTTTCACAGTTTATATTCAAACTTCCTTGACACACTTAAGAATCCAGAGTTTAATAAAATGGTTCTGAATGAAACATACAGAAACATCAAGGTGAGTAGTGCAAGTTTTCTAAAGGCAGCACAGGAGGGTGCTGTTCTCCTCATGCTATTTGCTTGTGTGTTGCTGATCCTCAAATATAGAATATCATTCAAAAATCTACTTTCTAGCTTTCTACCATTAGACTTACAGGTTATCTTTATGAATACTAGGATTCTTTTCAGTTAGTAACACATGAAAGACTTAAATTGTGTAACAGGAGGGCAAATTTGCATTTAAATTCATTTCTGTAGGTGGACTTCAAATTTGTGTGATATTTACAAATTATAACCCAGGGGAAAGTTGCTTACAGTCTAGTTTTGTGTGGAGGAAAGTAGAAAGATAAGAAAACCACACTCTGTTCTTTTGGTCCAAGAGGAATAGGGGGGAAAGGGCGTGTTTAGAAAATGGGGGTGTAAAAGCCAAAATTTATTAAGAGTGCTAGGATAATGTGAAGGGGAGAAGGACGAGGAAGCAGTAGCGCAGTAGTGATGAACAGGTGAAACAAGTTTGTAAAGAAAGCACTATTTTTAAACCTGTTGGTGGAATTTCCTGACCACCATGGGTTACGCTGTAGTGCAAAAGCATCTCCTGGCTCTTGAGAATACAGCTGATCTTGCTCTGTTCAGCTGATGCTCCTCTGAAGTTAAGGAACAGAACTAACAGCAGAATACTTGTTTTATGATTTATGACATGGTGACATGATTTGTTTTGACATGACAATGAAATGGTTTCCCTGGAAGGTTAAACTGTAGCCTTCAGGTCTGTGATGAGGCATTAAGAGGAAGCACAAGTTACACTTGGCTATGGGAGTAGTTGTAACAGTCTCAGCAGAGTAGAAGGTAAGGTCTGGGAAAGTGTCATCCTCTTGTTTTGATCCTTCTAAAGAAAGGAATGTTGCAGTCATTACAGTGCAGATTTGCAGGGTGCTGCCTTGAAGTGAAAGCTGTTCAAGTATCTCTCTAATGTGACTGAAGCTCAGAACTTAATGTTCTAAAATTTTGCCTTCATGCAGATCAGCTGTTGGATTTGGTTTGGAGTCTGATTATCTTCTGCTTGTTGCTTGAGATGCCTTTTTTATTTCTCGTTAGGTGCTATTGACATCAGATAAAGCTGCAGCCAACTTCTCAGACCGTTCCTTGTTAAAGAACCTTGGTCACTGGCTGGGAATGATTACAATGGCTAAAAATAAGCCCATCTTGCACACGGTGAGCTGCTGTCTTTACAGATTGCCTTGGCATGAATTGGGTGAATTGGTATGCTGTTACGCGGTAGCACAGGCTATTTGGGAAATCTTACCACCTTTCTGGTGCCTCTTTTATGTGCCAAGTACAAAGTATGACTCCATATTATTTAAGGTTATTTAAGAGTTCTAAATATTTTTTTAATATCAGAGAAGTTAGTAGCTACATTTATTTTGGCACAAAATTTAACATTATTTTGTTAATCCATGTAAAAATGTAGATGTGTAAATCTTTGTTCAGAAGTAACTGCTGCTTAGCAGTGTGTAAAATTCTAGGTCTGTCTTGACTCAGCCTTGCCTGTATCTGAAAAGGAAGCAGTGTGTAAGTGGAATTGTGCAATGTATTTGCTGTTTCCTCCACCTTCATTCCCACTTCAATCATTGATGGTATTTTTCAGGATTTGGATGTGAAGTCACTACTGCTGGAAGCATACGTTAAGGGACAGCAGGAATTGCTTTATGTGGTGCCATTTGTTGCCAAAGTCTTAGAATCCAGTGTCAGGAGTGTGGTAAGTGTCTTTGTACAAACACAGGTATTGCTCAAGTGACAAAATATTGCAGGAAGTAATTAGCTTTTGTCACATAATGAACACTGATTAAATTTTGTGGAGAGCAAGAAAAGGAATGTAAGAGCTTAAAGTGGTTTTATTTGGAGGGAAAGTACACAGCCCTGTGTTTTTGCAGCATAAATAGGTGGTGTTAGCTGAAATGTACTGTGGTATCCCTGAACAGATCTCTATTGAGAAATGGAAGGATGCCATTGAAGAGGTTCTAGGATATATTTATTCTTAGATTTTTTTTTTTTCATTTCTTCTGCCCACTTTGATATTGATCATCTTGTTAATTCTGCTTGACATAGAACTGATCTCTCAAGAAGGACCAGATCATTGTGTTTCCAGTTTTTCACTTAGGTTCCTAGTGTATTTCCAGTTTATTTATTATTATTATTTCCAGTATTACTGGAATAATTATTACCAATATACTAAATTCAATTCTAACCATAGCTGTACAAAGGTTTCCACAGCTGTATGTACACATAGCTGCTTGTGTTTCAAACATTTCCAGTCATATATTATCCAGATGATTCAAGAAGTTTGTGTAATACTGCTCTCTTCTTTCTCTTGTAGGTCTTCAGACCTCCAAACCCGTGGACAATGGCCATTATGAATGTTTTAGCTGAGCTACATCAAGAACATGATCTAAAAGTAAATTTCTGTTGTTTTTTTGTTCCTGTAGCTACTGAGCGTGAAGTTTTCTTGACATACTGGTCAAGAAGGATGTTGTGAAGGACCAAGCAGCCCTTCTCACTGCTTTAGCATGAGGAGATTGCTTGGACATTGATAATTTGGTAGAATTGGGTGAAACTCTTCTCCACGTGGTCAGCAAGATAGTTGTGTAATCCTCAGTCACTATTAATCTCTGAAAGGGGTGTGGATGGAATGGGGAGCTTGGGAATCAAGTGACCCAGTAGATGTTTTGGGTATTTTCCTTGTGACATGACCTAAACTTGAGTTCTTTTGCAGTTGAATCTGAAGTTTGAGATTGAGGTGCTCTGCAAGAATCTTGCGCTAGACATCAATGAGCTGAAACCTGGAAGTCTCCTGAAAGATAAGGATCGTCTAAAAAATTTGGATGAGCAGCTGTCTGCTCCAAAGAAGGATGTGAAGCAGCCAGAAGAGCTACCACCCATCACAACAACTAGTAAGTACATCTCATGTAGAATCCAGAACCATACTATTGAAGTTCTAATAGGACAGGTTTTGCTATTATAAAATAAAATATGAAGCTACATATACTATTACAACATTCCTGAGTGCTTGGGAGCACTTGGGATAGTTTCATAATAGAAATAGGTGCACAGAGTTTGGAGATGGAAAGGGAATGGAAGCCATCATGAGGACTAATTCTGTATTATATGTGTGTAGCTACTCCTTAGACTCCCTCCTGTTAACAATACACCGGGTGCTAAGGTGTCGTAACACACAACTCTCTTAAAATGTACTGAAGCTACTTTGGAACTATTCATTAGGCAAGTGGAAAATGAAAGTTGCTTGGTAAGTTTAGGAGGTTTCATGATCAAACTACAAAGCTTTTGTTTCTAGGTCATCTCCTGGTTTAAATAAGAATTATATACTTGTGTTATAAGCAGTTGCTTTTCACTAGTGGCTCAATACAAACATACTTGTGTTCTCCAGCTGCTTCTACAACTCCAGCTACCAGCACCACTTGTACAGCCACGGTTCCTCCACAGCCCCAGTACAGTTATCATGACATCAACGTCTATTCTTTAGGAGGGTTGGCTCCACATATTACTTTAAATCCAACGGTAAGTTTTAGACCTGATTTAGTTTGCTAACAGAATTTTTACAGCCAGGGTTGATGCAGATCTCAGCTGGTGGGAGCTATCAGGACTTAAGTGTAAAAGAAGCCTTTGTGCTCCTTTTGTTCAGTCAGCAGCTCAGCTCTTAAGTCAATCTTTGCATTGTTATTCAGCTCCAACTTGGTTAGAAAATAATAATTTGTCCCAGTTTCAGATTTATCAAATACTGTAATAGCTGCATGGGGAACATGGGAGTACTGCACAAGCTATGACAGTGCACTTACGCAAGTGTCTGGGGTGGGTGGGATTCCAGTGTACTTTGTTCCTTCACCTTTCCTAATCCCCTGCAGATTCCGCTGTTCCAAGCCCACCCACAGCTGAAGCAGTGCGTGCGGCAAGCGATCGAGCGTGCAGTGCAGGACCTCGTCCATCCAGTGGTTGATAGATCCATCAAGATTGCCATGACGACCTGTGAGCAGATAGTCAGGAAGGACTTCGCCCTGGACTCGGAGGAGTCACGGATGCGCGTGGCCGCTCACCACATGATGCGGAACCTGACTGCTGGGATGGCCATGATTACCTGCAGGGAACCTTTGCTGATGAGCATAGCTACCAACTTGAAAAATAGCTTTGCTACTGCACTGAGGGTAAGACCCCCATCATTTGAAGTTTATATCCAACTTACAGGACTGTAGGCATCCAGCATTAGCAAATCAATTCTCCACAATGTGGACTTGTTAATTAATTGCACGGCTTAACTAGCATGGGGATGAATTCTCTGGGTAGAAGTTTAGTGACTCTTGCAGAATTACAGTGAAAAAAGTACGTTGAGATTACAGGTCATGTCAAACACTCTTAAACTGGGATGGTGGATCTTACACTGCGTGGCACACAAACTTCCTCACTATCTTTTTATTTTGCCTCAGTGTTATCTCCAGTTCAATCCAATCATGGAAGCCTTGGAGATGTGAACTTTCTGCAGGGTTTGAGGCAGAAAAGCTAAAGTGGGGAGATCTAAATTGATTTTGGTGGTATCTTGGACTGTTTCAGCATGCATGCTTCAGGCAGATTTTATTTACTTGTGCTGTTAGCAGATAAGTAGTTCAGACTGTTTTGCACAGCTTGTGAATTCATTGGGTTTTCTAGAGGCTATTTTCAGGTCTCTTCATGAGGAAAGTTGGAGCTAAACTCTGTGGAACAGCTTCTGAACTACTGACCACAATAGCAGCTACCATCCAGAATTCTTGCCATCAGTTGCCTTGCTCAGGCATAAGAGCACAAGGATCTTGGAAAGATCAAGACACAGCTGTACTTTCAGCAATTAGAAAAGAGTCAGGTTTTTTATCCTTGAAGACATATGACATTGGTACAAATCCAGCTTTAATCCAAGGAAAATTTTTAAGGGATAATTGTAGAAAGCATTTTGTTGCAGAAAAGGTGCCATATGAGATACCTAAAAATTCTTACCTGGCTTATTGTTACGAAGTGATTTAACAGAAGTAGTGTAATTCTCAGGAATTAATGAAAGAGGGGTAACTCTTAACAGGTAAGGAACTCCAAGTAGATGGGACAGGCCGCCTTTACAGATGTATTCCATTTCTAGTGGAAGTTGCTGCTTTGCACCCTGGAAAATAAGTGCATCTCTTCAGGGTTCTCATAAAGCAGACTCTGAGAAGGAAGGAAGAAAATCTGATTCCCTATCAGAAAAGGAACCCACTGAAAAAGGCTTAGGTCTGCTGTTTTGTACCATTAGTGCTGTGCCTTTATATCTTCCAATTACAAGCTAGGAAGTAGGGAAACTTCTACTGTGATGCAAAGCCTTCCCTGCATTAGCATCACTGTGTGTGTGTCTGTCTAAAGCAGGGCTTTATTTCTGTGCCCTAGAGATGAGTAGGTGGAGAAGATGGAGAACTCCTGCTGTTTTGTTCCTTGTTAAAAGTCTTTACTGTCGTCTTGCCTACATGTTTTATTCAAAGCTATGCAAAATTAAATTTAATATTATGTATTCTATGGGAAGGGAGTGTGATCCTAAGAGCATTCCTTTTTATTGCTGGTGTTCTGTATAGGCAGCGGTGCAGGTTTTAAGGCTAGTAATATACAGGGAAAATTTTCATCCTTCACTGATTTATTGTGATTTTCAATAGGCAGCCTCCCCACAGCAGAGGGACATGATGGAGCAGGCAGCTGCCCAGTTAGCACAGGATAACTGTGAGCTTGCCTGCTGCTTTATCCAGAAGACAGCTGTGGAAAAGGCAGGCCCTGAGATGGACAAGAGGCTCGCAACTGTAAGTATGGGACTGTTGTCTTCTAGAAGTATTATATGTGCTCATAAACATCCAGAAGGGTGTCTAAAACTCAGTGTTTGTGTTTTTCCCAGGAATTTGAGCTCAGAAAACATGCTAGGCAGGAGGGGCGTCGGTACTGTGATCCTGTTGTGTTAACGTACCAGGCTGAGCGGATGCCAGAACAGATCAGGTTAAAGGTGAGTTCTGTTCTGATGCCGCTCTTCTCTCCCTCCTGATAAGGAAAAGTGGATGGCACAGTGTCAGCTGAGCAATTGTATATTGTTAGTCTTGCCTAACAGTGCAGCTGCTGTTATCTTGATTAGTATGGAAACACATAAATACGTTATTCCAAAATGAGTATTTATATCATTTTCTCAATTCCTTGAGTCTCTTTTTCTGTGCAGTTCCTCTCACTAAAAGATGGCTCATCTGTTTTGTTGTCTTTATGTTTTGTTTTCTTTTGTCTCCTTTGTATTTTCTTCCTTGAAAGGGCATACCATGTGCTTTCAGCAGAGCATTTCTCAGTATTCAGTTATTTCTGTTTCTGGGAATGTGAGTTTTGTTTTTAGAGCAAAATCCCCCTGTTAGGAGGAGGTATGGCAGGAGAGATAGGACCTCAGTGCAGAGCAGCTGAATCCTACTCGATGTCTAGGCCACTCTGTTTAAGAGTAGCTACCTGTTATACAAGCTGCCCTCATTTTTTACAGCCTCAGTGCTTATCAGTGAGATTAATGCCCATTCTTTTCTTTGCAAAGGTTGGAGGTGTGGACCCAAAACAGCTGGCTGTTTATGAAGAGTTTGCACGCAATGTTCCTGGCTTCTTGCCCACCAATGACTTAACTCAGCCTACAGGATTCTTGGCTCAGCCTATGAAGGTAGAGGTTTCTGAATTAACCAGCTTGAGAGTTCTATAGCCCTTTTGGAGACTGTTGCAGAACTTGTGTTTTTGTTAGAAGGACTCATAAGAGCCAAGTGTTCGTATTGCTTGGGGACAGTGGTTAAAAAAATGCATTAGTTCTAGTGAGAAAGTAATGGCAACGTAAAACTTCCATCCAGTCTTAGGGGCTTGTAACCCAAACTGGGACAAGATTTGCAGCTTACGATTACTACATGTAGTTTTAGTAGCAGTGAAGCATTTTATTCAAATCTTACGTTACTTTTGCAGGAAGGTCATGGATGGCAAGTCTGAATTATAAGATCATTAACAAATTTTTTCATGCATAAGGCCTTATTGACAGAACAAGGGGGAATGGCTTCAAACTGAGAGAGGGCAGGTTTAGATTAGATGTTAGGAAGAACTTCTTCCCTGGGTGGGTGGTGAGGCACTGGAAGAGGTTATCCAAAGAAGCTGTGGATGGCCTATCCCTGAAGTGTTCAAAGCCAGGTTGGGTGGGACTTTGAGCAACCTGCTCTAGTGGAAGATGTCCCTGCCCATGGCAGGGCAGTTGAAACAAGATAGTCTTTAAGGTCCTTCCAACCCAAACCATTCTGTGATTCTGAGTGATAGAGTTGTTTGCTGTTTATTTTCACAACTTAGTTTGCTCATTTGTGTGGACTTAAAATGCCAGTATTACAAACCACAGGACTGTAGAGGTCCAAATTCTGGATGCTATAATTTCTGAAGGAGAAGAGCCAGTCAGTATTTAAATGTTGCAAATGCAATCCTTGCAAAAATCACTGATTCTCACTTTCTCTTAAGCAGCAAGCTTGGGCTACAGATGATGTAGCACAAATTTATGACAAATGTATGACAGAACTAGAGCAGCACCTGCAGTCCATTCCACACACCCTGGCCATGAATCCTCAAGTTCAAGCGTTGCGTAGCCTCTTGGAGGCCGTGGTAGTGGCTCGGAACTCCCGGGATGCTATTGCTGCACTTGGACTACTGCAGAAGGTGGGTGTTGACAACTTCTCTCTGTAGCAACTTGCTTAGAGTTTATTACTCACGTGGCTCATGGATTGTCTTGCTGGTGACCTTGTTTCTTCATGCATCCTGTGGAACTTGCTTGGTGAACAGTACTGAACTGTTGTCCTTGGAAATCCAGTAAATAAGATTGGGAGGGAGCCATTTTGTTCATTTAGGGTGTTGTGCATACGGTGTCAAGACTGCTGTGAAAGAAGCAGGTGTATGGAATCCTGGGACTTAATGGTTTTGTTCAGATGTGGCAAGTAGAGGGCTGTTGCAGTCCAGAGTAGTCTGATTTCAAGATGATTTGGAGGCTAAAAAGGTGTTTGAACTGCCCTTGTAGATAGATAATATTGAGCATAATACTGGATTTCTAGTGGCACACTTGGGGAGTTTATTTTGCAGTAACTGATAAATGACTGTGTGGGGTAGGCTGACCCTGGCCAGCTGCCAAGCATCCATCCAGCTGCTTTCTCTTTCTGCTTTGCTGCAGGACAGGGAGAAAACACAGGCAACACTAGATGACATTTGTTCAGATTATGACAGTTTAGTAGGGAAAGTAAAGGCTGTGTGCACAAATGGAACAAAAATATCTACTTCCCATCAGCAGGCAGATGTCCAGCTAGTCCTCGGAAAGCAGGGCTTCAGCACATGTGACATTTGCCTGCGAAGGCAAACATCAGGACCATGAATGCCCTTTTTCATCCTCCTTTCCCTGAGCTTTTATTGCTGAGCGTGATGTCATATGGTATAGAATATTGCTTTATTCAATTTGGGTCAGCTGTCCTGGTTATGTTGCTTCCCAGCCTCTTGTCCATCCCCAGCCTACCCACTGGTGGGGGAGGCAGAGTGGGAAAGAAAAAGCCTTGATCCTGTGCTAGTGCTGCTCAGCAATTGGCAAAACTGTGGCGTGTTGTCAACACTGTTTCAGCACAAATCCAAAGCACAGCACCATATGGGCTGCTATGAAGCAAATTAACTCCATCCCAGCCAGAATTTGTAGGCTCTACCAGTGGGAAGTGTTGCAGTGAGCTGATCTGGCATCAGTGCCTGTGTAGTAGTGCAGAACAAGTGACAGACATGGAGAAAAATCCACTTGAGAATAGCGTAAGGATAGTGAGCTGTCTGCATGAGGATCCAAGAACAGTGCCAAAACAAAAGTAACGGAAAGCTGCCGGGACACTCTTCATTCTTGTCTCCTAGAGCATGTACCTCT
This sequence comes from Coloeus monedula, assembly GCF_965178545.1. NCBI lineage: Eukaryota > Metazoa > Chordata > Aves > Passeriformes > Corvidae > Coloeus > Coloeus monedula. Next base: position 13,604,762 of record NC_138793.1, read on the forward strand.
TAAAGGATCCCGTCCTGACTAGGACTTGACCAAATAAATTGTGTTGGCCTTGTAAAACTCATCCTCAATTTACTGTAAACTAACAGAGATACATCTCTGAGTGCTGTAGCTCTTTTCTCTAAGGAACCTGCTCACTTAACCTCTGGCAGGTTCTGTCAGTATTTTCTCAGGTAGTTTTCCATGAGCCATATGCAGAATTGATTGAGGAGGCATTGACTTCGGGAAACTGCAGTGCAGCATGAGCTAACACAGTCTGTCATGCTCTTTGGTGCACATACAAAGTTAGTGGGGCATAGAGAGACCTGTAGGTTTGTTTGTGGTAGCATAGCTGTGTATAGTGCATGTATAGATGCCATAGTAGCTGGTAAAATCTCACACAGTCTTTTCAAGAAGTCAGCACGATTACTAAATTGATTTTTTTTTTTTTTCATGTCTTTTGAGTCTTCTGGTGATAGCTCTTGCTGATGTAAGGTGCAGAAGATTTGGAAGAGGACTTGTTTTTTCCTCTGCTAACAGGTTGCATCTGTTCTAGGCTGTAGAGGGCTTGCTGGATGCCACCAGTGGGGCTGACGCTGACCTCCTGCTCCGCTATCGTGAGTGTCACCTGCTGGTGCTGAAGGCTCTGCAGGACGGTCGTGCCTATGGATCTCCGTGGTGTAACAAACAAATCACTAGGTCAGTTACAAGACAACAAGAACATTGATGTAGCTTTGACTGTCTTTTGGGAGTTTCTGTGTTGCTCTGAATTCCCTGCCTGTTAATATTTTGCATTGCTGCTATTTGGATAGACAAAAAATAACTAGTTTTTTTTGTCAAAATTAACTAGATTTTCTGATAATGCTGGTTCATTCCAGGACATGATAGGAATCTTTAATGGAATTAAGCATTAGAGCATGGCCTGGGCTCCTTTTTTCCTCTTATTTTGCAGAGAATCTCTGTATGCTGTCACAAACAATGTGACATGGCATATGCCTGTAGCAGAAGCTTCAGCTAGGCAGATCTGCCACTTCATCCTTGGAAGAGGGGCTTCTTATGCTGAATAAACTGAAGCTCTTGAAGGGCTCTTGTGACCAGTTGTGCAGGGTAACAGATGCTTGAGTCTGACTGTTCTGAACTTAAACATAACCTTAGAGAATGCTCTAGAAGAGGCTTCTTTTGAAGCTGGATAACGAATCTCAGTGAATGTCACAGTTTCTGAAGTACTAGATTTGAGTTGTTTCACTTAAACTGTGTTGTTGAAGTACACTTTTTAAAAGGAGTCCAATTCTTCAGGTGCCTGATCGAATGCAGAGATGAGTACAAGTACAACGTGGAAGCTGTGGAGCTGCTAATCCGCAATCACCTTGTTAACATGCAGCAGTATGACCTTCACTTGGCTCAGGTAAAGGGAACCTGTTCTTTTAAAGGAGGAGGGATGCACTCAGTCTGTAAGATCTGTGGTTGAACTTTGTCTTTTTTGTGTTGACAGTCCATGGAGAATGGCTTGAACTACATGGCTGTGGCATTTGCCATGCAGTTGGTAAAGATCTTGTTGGTGGATGAGAGAAGCGTTGCCCACGTAACAGAAGCAGATCTGTTTCACACCATTGAGACACTCATGAGAATTAATGCTCATTCCAGAGGAAACGCCCCGGAAGGGTGAGGCTATAGTATTGTGCAATATATTACTTTTTTTGTGCTCATTTATGATTTGCATATTACATAGGTAGTGTCTCATACAATTCAGTCATACAGCTTTAAACTTTCCCTAGGGCTGCAGTCCTAGTTAATTTAGTTAGTTTAAACTGTCACTCTAATGTAAATGTGCTCATCCTAGTCAAACTAGAGGCAGCTGCAGCATCATGTGAAACTGAACGCTTAAGCAAGAAAATCTCTCTATGCGCTGTGCTCCAAAATTCTGTGGTACTGTGATAAACTTGTTTTGAACTCCTGCTTTATCTCAAATTTATGCAATATTACTGGCTGTTTAAACCTTATATATCTAGGTGTCAGTATGTTAATTTGTTAATCACAGACAATCAAACTGGACAGTCCTTTCTGTTTAGAGCTTACAAGGCAATCCTCCATCAGTCTCGCGTGGCTTGTTAGACCAGCAAACTGCCCAAACCGTTTGGACAGCAAATGTTGCCACAGCACCTGGAAATACCTGTGGGACTTGTAGGCTTCCTATTTGTAAGATGGAAGCAGTTGTTGCTGGGTTTGAGAAAGACATGGATTAGAGCTTGGAGAACTCTGAATAGCTGTGAGAGCAACCAGCAGCTGGCTGATGGCAGTGGCTCCCATTACCAACACAGCTGCTAATAGGATGTCCCAAAACCAAAGTCCTTTCATCTGCACTTGGCACGGATAGATTGTCTTTACTGTATGGCTTGGCTTCCACTGCAGCCAAATCCAGTGCCCCAGTCATGCTGTTGAGTACTGGCATCTCACTATCTGGGAGCATTTTAGGGCTCCTGAAGTCTGCAGAAGAGAAGCTGCTTCTAGTCCCTGTGGTGCTTTGTTGCAGCACTCCGCTGTACAAATTGGAATGGAACTTCAAAGCCTGTGTGATTTCAGTGTTCCTTCTTTCATCATAAATGTTTCTGCTTTCATGACTTATTTCTGCTATTCCAGTGAGAACTGAAAGATGCAAAGTTTTAGTATAAGAAATCATTTACTTTCTTTCAGCTCTATTTGACTGAGCTTCCAGTTCCTGCACCTTCTGGGGGAGGAGGAATTCTAACCCAGCTCTTGCTCTGGTCTGTTGCATTAGATTACCCCAGCTGATGGAAGTGGTCCGATCAAACTATGAAGCAATGATTGACCGTGCTCATGGAGGTCCTAATTTCATGATGCATTCAGGAATTTCCCAAGCTTCTGAGTATGATGACCCACCAGGCCTGAGGGAGAAGGCAGAATACCTGCTGAGGGAGTGGGTGAACCTCTACCATTCAGCTGCAGCAGGCCGTGACAGTACCAAAGCATTCTCTGCGTTTGTTGGACAGGTAGAGCTTTTGGAAAGAAAGGTGCTTTTTATTCAACATAAGTAGGGTGTGATGCCCTCCATTTTAAAGCAGTGTTATAACCTGTATTAGGCATCCTTTTGAAACTTCCAGGTGTATGGCAGTTTACTGTCAAAATTCTGTCTGTTTTGATGAAGCCCCTGTCCTCCACCAAATCATGTTCTTCAGGTACTGTAGCAACAGGCTGTCACTTCAGACCATGAGTTCTGAGATAAGTTTGGTGGAAAAAGAACTTGAGCCGAGATAGCTCTTGAAATAGTTCTGTGATGCTCTGTAATGACCCTTGACTGGTGTTGCTCCTTATGGGTAACAGTAAAAGCTCTGACAGCCTACAGGAGGATGTCACCAGTAGAGATTCAGGTAAATTGTTTCAGATCATGTGAGCAAGGGAATCCTTTTTCAAAATGACATCAGTAGTAAGGAAAACCTTGAGACTTCATTAGCTGAAGTGGTACCTAAATTTAAACAATGTCCAATGTGTTACACTCTGAAGCATCTTAACAGGTGTGGTGAACATCACGTACCATCTGCCTTCTGGGTGTGATAGAGAAGGGAGATGCCTTCAGTAGCCCAGCATGTGTGGTAACAACCCCCCTGTATCTGCAGGCATCTCCCTAAAACTGTGTTCCTCGACTCCTTGACTGCAGCTACGAGAAAGCCCCTGATGTGGTCTTTTTGCATTGTGTTCTTTTTAAATGTGGGCCACTACCACAGATATGCTGCAGACTTTGCAGCTACTAATGAAAAGAAGCTCAAGCTTCAAAGTATGGATGAAGACTGTGACTGATACTGTGGGTTTTTTAATTTTAGTGTTCTTGTGTACTGGCTTAGAGACAGCTTTCTGTCTGAGTTCTACTGCATAGAACTTTTTGAATGTTTTTAATAGATACTGTGCTAAACCTACATTTTAAAGAAATATTTTACCTAGTTCCGTGACCTCACATTTTTTACTTTAAATCATGCTTCTAAAGCACGCTTCAGAGTAGAGTGCTCACAATTCTTAGTACACTTTTGCCTACTTCACTCTTTATCACACTTACTTGATTACCTTTTGTGTATATTTGATCCGTTTTGAAATGGCAGTTTAAATATATTGAAGTGCAGTGTTTATTTACAATTGTTCCCTTACAGGCTTTAGTAATGAGTTCTAAAGGAATATTTTGTAATAACTACATTACATAAGGTTCTATTACTAAAATGACTGCTGAAGTGTTGCTTTCTTCCCACAAGTCTGTAGGACAAGCAGAAGCGTAGAACTTTGAAGGCAGATACCTAAGTTCTTTGGCGTCTTTTAGAAAAAAAGTTTATCCAGAAATACTATTAGTTCTCCAGATTGTCTCCAAGTTACCAGTTGTGCTGTTTTTATAGCTTTATGTCTGTGCAGTAGGAGTTTAGAAATAAGATGCTTTATTCAAAACCCACAAGTTTTCTGCAGTGTAATTTGTTTCATTTTGATGGTTCTAATACTGTGGGTAACAAATAAAATTAGGTCTCTGAGGTTTTTTTATATGTATTTTATTAAAACAACTCCCCCATGCAAAACAAAAAAGCCCACCCAGTGTTTCTCTGCGTGTAATATTCATGTAAGGAAAATTCACTTTCCAAATGCAATTTGCTTCTACAGAATGTGGCTACAAAGTAGTGGTGATTCCTGAGCTAGGAGCTGGAGTCTGCCCTTCCCAGAGCTTGTACTCCCCATGTTCTTCATGCAAGGTTGAATGTTGGTGGCAGAACTGATACTGAAACAGGCTTCTCAGCTATGCTAGCGGTTGGAAAGATTTGGGATTCAAAAGATTGCATATGAGAATAAATGTGATAGCTAAAATTGTTTTGCCACCCACAGATTCCCTTGCAAACATTAATCTCTCTGGAGAGTATGGCAAAAATTAACTGTGGATGGCAAAAATTAACTGCATTGTAAAGGGTGTGTTGTTTGAAATAAATTGTAAAATGAACTGTCTGTGGTTACAGTGCTGAGGTTTTTTTCTTTCCTGGTTAGATGCACCAGCAGGGGATCCTGAAAACAGATGACCTGATCACCCGTTTTTTCCGTCTTTGCACCGAAATGTGTGTTGAGATCAGCTATCGAGCCCTGGCCGAGCAACAGCACAATCCTGCAGCCAACCCCACTATGATTCGAGCCAAGTGCTACCACAACCTGGATGCCTTTGTGCGACTCATTGCACTGCTGGTGAAGCACTCTGGGGAAGCAACCAACACAGTCACAAAGATCAATCTCCTGAATAAGGTTGGGAATCCTCCTTGTCCTCATTGCATTTAAAGTGTGTTGTCAGCTGTACCTTTGCTGATAAACCTGAGGTGTAGACCTTAATGTAGGCTGCTGATGAAGTGTATGATGAGAACTTAGATGGCTTGGTCACTGATAAACTTTTGAGTGAACCACCAAGATGCCAAGTGGCTTTCTTGTTCACAAAGATTTCATCTCAAACCGATCTGAAACTCATCTTTGTGCCTTGAAATGAAAATGTCAGCAGCTGTTGTTTTAAGGTTGTTGATTCCTTAGTGTTTACCTTTATGTTGTGAGGGTCTTGCCTTTGCTCTTTCACTACTTGGTTTATGGCTGGATGGTCTGAGGTAGTTAAGACCTTCTGACACTGCCCTCTCAGTCATTGTGACTGTGGTCCAAGGGACTGGGAGAGCAAAGAACAGTGGTTGGGAATTGCTAAAACAAATTGTAATATTCATTTATTTCCAGTAACTTAGGACTTTTCATTCTTGTTAGAATCTACTGCTTTTTTTCTTTTTACTGATGGTTAAAGTATTATCTGTAGTCTGACTTGGAAAGTAATTCTTGCTGTCTTCACGTGTCTTAATCTCTTTAGGTTCTTGGTATTGTGGTGGGAGTTCTTCTGCAAGACCATGATGTTCGGCAGAGTGAGTTTCAGCAACTTCCTTACCATCGCATTTTCATCATGTTGCTGTTGGAATTAAATGCTCCTGAGCACGTGCTGGAGACCATCAACTTCCAGACACTCACAGCTTTCTGGTATGTTTTTGGGATTGGCCACAGTGCTCATCCTTTCTTGGTAGGATCAAGGATTTTCACTTAAAGGCTATCTGACTGTTCTTTGTGGTGGCTTAATCACCTTTGGAGTAACTGGTTCTACTGGGACTGACCACTTGCTTGTTTTAGGGAAGATGACTGGTAAAACCCAAGGTGCTCAAATGCCTTTGCTTTTAGGGCTGTGTTTTTCCCTCAATGTTATGAAAAGCAATCTTATTGCTGTGCACTTCTAACCTCCTCTAACTTTTCTTTCAGTAACACATTTCACATCCTGAGGCCTACAAAAGCTCCAGGTTTTGTTTATGCCTGGCTGGAACTGATCTCCCATCGGATATTTATTGCAAGAATGCTGGCACATACACCACAGCAGAAGGTGTGGCTGCAGTTTATCTTTTCTGAATTAAAAAGCTCGCCCAGATGTTTATCTGGTGTGGTGCTGTTTCACATCTCTTGAGGTGCACTAGTAGCATGGCTGTTCTGTTTTTGTTGTCTTCCATATTCACAGCAACCTAACTGCATGGAGGAGAGTCTGTGTGTCAATAACTATGGAACACAGGGTGAATTGAATTTAATAAACATGACTTTATCAATGTCTAGAAGAGCTGAAGCCTTGCTTCTGGGCTACGTATTGTCAGCTCAGTATGGCGTGTTGAGGGTTCTGGAAACACCCATGGCACAATGATGTGCATCTGAAGGCTTTGAAATGATCTGTGCTGCACTCAGTGCTAGAGCTGGCAGCTGCTAGCTCTTTCATCCAGATTTATATAAAGATTAATCTAATTATAGTTTTGAAATTAAGGTAACTGGTCTTCATTGCATGTTTTCCACCTGCTGTTCTTTTCTTGACAGGGTTGGCCTATGTATGCCCAGTTATTGATTGATCTATTCAAGTACTTGGCTCCTTTCCTTAGAAATGTGGAACTCACCAAACCTATGCAAATTCTTTACAAGGTAAAAAAATGTCAACTAATAGATGCCTCCAATCAGAGTTATCTGAAAGAAGAGGTATTCTGGCAGCAAAATAGAATTACCTGTTGTCTTCTAACTTATATCTTTAAGTTGAATGTAAGTTGTGGGGGAAGCAGGCTGCCCTCCCAGATTAGTTTCCTTCTGGTAATGTTAGCCACATGACATAGAATGATGGCTCTCATTGGACAGTTTCAACAGTTACACACCTCTTATATTTAATATTTTATTTCACAGGGCACTCTGCGTGTGTTGCTGGTCTTGTTGCATGATTTCCCAGAATTTCTTTGTGACTACCACTATGGGTTCTGTGATGTGATCCCACCTAACTGTATTCAGCTAAGGAATCTGATCCTGAGTGCCTTCCCACGGAACATGAGGCTTCCAGACCCTTTCACCCCCAACCTAAAGGTAGAACTTATTTAAAGGAGTTAGGTAATAGGAAGCTTTAATGCTCAAAATACTCTCTGTCCAGGTTAATATTATCTAATTAAATCTTCAAGTATCTGCTAGGCAACTAATCCTAGAATGATTGGAAGGAAACTTTCTCACGCTGCTAAAGCACTGTCCTGCCTGAGCTGTGCAGGGTCATGGGAGCGAAGCTGCAGTGCTCATTGCCACTGAGGAAGGCTGCTCTTGACTTGTGTGGATGTTTGTACCTTTTGAAACTACCAGACTGTCTGGAGTGTTCATAAGGAGACCGCAAAGGCAGTGACTGAATTTCCCTACGGCCTTCACCCCTGAATTTTTTTATCCTCTCAATTCTTTTAAGACATCATGTAATAAGTTAGCATGTTAGAGATCAAGTTTATTCTGAAATCTGGAAAAATCAGGTGTTGCCATTTCATTGATGGAAGGAAAAGTGATCAACAGCAGTAGTTGATGTAATATTGCTTCCAGATCTGCTTTTCCAGTTTGTTCCATTGCTGATGGTTTAGTTGACTGTCATGGTTTTCTGTCAACAGGTGGACATGTTAAGTGAGATTAATATTGCTCCACGAATACTCACAAATTTCACTGGTGTGATGCCACCTCAGTTCAAGAAAGACTTGGATTCCTATCTCAAAACCCGTTCTCCAGTCACCTTTTTGTCTGACTTGCGTAGCAACCTACAAGTAAGTTTGAGGGTTTTGAGGTTTCTGTGGGTGCTCAATTTAAACAATGTGGCACAAATTATCTCACTTGTCCAGCCACCCTCCTTTCTTGCAGCAGTTTTGTTGGTGTGTTGGCCAACGTGTTCCAGGCAGTAGAAACGCCTGTGAAAATGCACACTCTGAATAAGTCTTCTGCCACTCCCTGGTAGGATGTGTTGAAGCATTTTAGAATCTGAATAAATTTTGACTCCAAATAGATTCTTGTTATAGAAATATGTGGATCCTCATACTAATGCTTTAAGGGTAAAAAAGGTCAAATTAGCTAAAGCCCAGTTCAGAATTGTGGCTAAAACTTCATTTCAGACATTTCCTGGCTTGGCTTGCCAACTTGAGGTCTCAAGTTGGACTTCCTCAGAAACATTGCTTAGAAACATTCACACGAGGGGGCTGTTCCAGCCAGCCTCTGGCACTGCTGGTGAATTCACATTGCCTTACCTGATGTTTTCCTTTAGGTGGAGAGTAAAACCGAATCTGTTGTGTCAACACTTTGCTGATGTTTTTGCAAAAAAAAAAAAGTATACATGCACTAAAATATATGCTTTTTAATATATACTGTATTAAAAAAGGCTAAATGCCAAATTGAATTTGTGGATATCCCAGCATGCTGTCTTCTGGATAATCAATAAGATACTTGGATGCTGTTGTACATGTTGTACCTTTGAGTACTGAAGGAATATTGACTGTTAATGCTTTTCATATCTTTGCTATTAGGTATCGAATGAACCTGGCAACCGCTACAACATCCAGCTCATTAATGCACTGGTGCTCTATGTAGGTACTCAAGCTATTGCACACATTCACAACAAAGGCAGCACACCCTCTATGAGCACCATTACCCACTCAGCTCACATGGACATCTTCCAGAATCTGGCAGTAGACCTGGATACTGAAGGTGAGCTGGAAACACTGATAGTTCATGTGATGTCACATTTACAGCAAGCGGGTCCTCACTTTAAAAAGGACACTGAGGGGCTGGAGGGTGTCCAGTGAAGGGCAACAAGGCTTGTGAAAGGTCTAGAAAACATGTCTTGTGAGGAATGGCTGAGGGATCTGGGTTTGTTTAGTCTTGAGAACAGGAGGCTCAGGGGGACCTGAGCTCTGAAGGGTTGTTCTAGTGAAGTGGGGGTCTCTTCTACCATGCCTGCAGTGAGAGGACAAGAGGAAATGGCCTTAAGCTGTTACAGGGAGGATTCAGATTAGATACTAGAAAAATATTTTTTCACTATTAGAGTGGTCTGATACTGGCATAGGCTGCCCAGGGAGATGGTGGAATCACCATCCCTGGAGGTGTTTTAAGAGGCACCTGGATCTGGTGTTGGGTGATGTGATTTAGTGGTTATGGGGTTACAGGGGTAGTATTGGGTTGATGGTTGGACTTGATGGTCTTAAAGGTCTCTTCCAACCTTGATGATTCTGTGATTTCATGTAGCTGATAGTGAATTCACTAAAAGGAATGCTACATTAGAACGTTAAACTCCGAATATAGGAGCAGTGTTAGAACCAAAAGTTTAAAGTATTCAAGGGAATTAGAAATGCCTTCAGTAAAGAAGAATTGAATTCTTACTTCTCCATCAGCCTGGGTTGATACAGCTTTTACGTATCATCAGTTGGTTTTGTTTCCTGTACCTCCATGAGGCTCCCAAGCATTAATCTCAAGCACTGCTGGTTGCTTCTTTGTGTGCAAGGGAGGCCGTGTGTACTCAGTGTTCTCTTCTGCAGGCCGGTACCTCTTCCTGAATGCCATCGCCAACCAGCTGCGGTACCCCAACAGTCACACCCACTACTTCAGCTGCACCATGCTCTACCTGTTTGCAGAGGCCAACACAGAAGCTATCCAGGAGCAGATCACCAGGTCGGAGGGATGGCATTTAACTTGCCAACATTCAGCTTTTTGCTTTCCCTCCTTCTGTATTTTGGATCTTTGAGCTCTAACTGTTCTTACTTTTGGATTCAGGGTTCTCTTGGAACGACTGATTGTAAATAGGCCTCATCCCTGGGGTCTCCTTATTACTTTCATTGAGCTGATAAAAAATCCAGCGTTCAAGTTCTGGAACCATGAGTTTGTTCACTGTGCTCCAGAAATTGAGAAGTGAGTATAACTTAACCACAGAGTTGTTAAAGTGATATCTCTGAAGCAGTTGCACCTTGAGTTTTTGGTGCTGTCACAGCATCCATTTCCTGCCATAAATGTACCTACCACTGCTTTGCTTCCATGTGCAGGTTGTTCCAGTCAGTTGCACAGTGCTGCATGGGGCAGAAGCAGGCCCAGCAAGTCATGGAAGGGACTGGTGCCAGTTAGATGAGCTGCATCCTGCGTTGCAAGAGTGCCAGCCTGGAGATCCTGTCCCATCAACTGACTGAAGACTCTGTAAGGCTCCTCCTGACCTTCCCAGCCCCCTTGATTGGGTAGACACAACAGACCCTGGGTGAAAGTCTTACGTGGGCGTGTTCCAAAGTTTGAAACAAATTTTTTGACTTTTGGCCAAACTTCAGAAGATGCTGTGAATATCATTTGAACTAGTGTAAATACAAGGAACAGAAACATTTGTCTGGACTTTTGGGTTTGTGCAAATTGTGTAAAAGGCAGGTGGGTAACTGGTGCCTGTCCATCTTGTAATAAAGGGGCAGCTGCTGATGCCAAGCACTTGTCTGGGGCAGACCTCCTTGTCCTGACATTCCCAGACTCCCAAAGAATATTGAAAAGCCAGTAACTTATTTTTCTTTATGTGGATGGGGGACCTTTAAATCACTAAGTTGTTTAAAAAAAAAAAGTGGATGTGTTTGGAATATGGGAATTCTATGGAGTACAGGAGGGGTGAGGGAGGGGTTAAGGTTCACTGTTGCTTTCCCCTCACCCTCATCAAATGCTGATAGACAGCAAGTGGGGTGGCAGTCAGAGAATGCCTCCTTTTTCTTGGAGAAGAAACAGGCCCTTTGGGTGAGGGTCAGCTGTTTTCAGTAAATAAACCAGAGACCAGGCCTATAGCTTCTTTTTTTTTTTTTTTTTTTTTTGGACAGTTGTAAATTTTGGAAGATGAGGGGTTAAATCTAGACCTTTTCCCACCCTCCCCTGTGACCACAGTATAAGTTTGTAAAAAAAACGAAAAAAAGGGAAAAAAAAAGAAAAAATTAAAACAAAAACCCCAAAGGACCAATACAGCCCATTTTGTAAGGATTTTCAATGTTTTGTAAAGTATTGGTCCACGTGTTGTATTTTGTAGCCTTTCTAGTTCTTGGGCTTTAGTTCTCCCACTCTTGTATGTATGCATACTGTAGTTACACATTAAAGTCATGACATGCAGCACGTGCCACTGTGCTTATTCTCTCCAGTTCTATCCTGGCCAGTTGGTGTCTTTCAAAGCCTGTTCCACCCATCCAAAACATGCAGTTTTTCAGTGTGTTTTGGGCTCTGCCTGTTGAAAGCAACTGGGTTTGTTCTCTAGCATGAGCTCAGCGGGCAGGTGTAATGACTATACAGGGTCTTGCTTTGAAGTGCAACAGAAAGGACAGTTGTGTGGAAATAGAAATGGTTTAGTTGCAAGTTCATGAGCAGAGTTTGTCTCAGACAGGAGACTGCAGTGGAGGTATAGAGAGTATAGACAGCCCATCAGTTTCATTTCTAGTGCCTTCCACCCTGCTGTGATCTCACTGCAGCTGGAATCTGCCCCAGGTTGTGGTTAGCTGTTGCAAGGGTTGGCAGCTTCAGTGTTGTTAATACTGCAAGGTCCTTTAACCTAGCAGAGGCTAGGAAACAGAGCTTCACTGCTTTCTTTTTACATAACATGACTAGTTTGTTAAAGCTCATTGACTGCTGTGGTGTGGGCAGAGAGGTCAGGATTTCCTATTTGGGTTTAAGGGGTTCTGTAAACTTGGCTTTGCATTTGCTGCGTGGAGGAAAAACAGCTCTGAGGGACCACTGAGCCAGCTGTGCCAGTGGGTGGCAGCTCAGAGGTAATTGTCCCTCTTTCTGTTCTAGGCATTGGTTTCCTCTGTGTCAAGGAGTAAAGATTGTGGCTAGGTCCTGCAATTCCATGGCATTTCTTTGCCAGGTCAGCAGCTGTGCTGAAACTGAGCCTTTTGAAGTTGGAATTTTTTTGTTCTGCTGTTGCCACTCCAGCTTACTCCTCCTCCTACTGGGTTAGGATACAGAGAATTACCAGCAACCAGTTTTTCTTTATCTAGTCCAGATGCCATAGGATTTTTTTCTTCCATTTAACTCTAGCAAACCATGTGCAGAGCTTACTGCCTTGTCCTGATGGCTCAAAAGAGTTTCTGGTTCTGTACTAATGCTGCTGTGCTTGGCTGGTTCCCTTCAGGTCTTTAGAGCTTCTGTAGAGAGGCTTGGAAGGTGGGCAGGACTCAGTCAGCCAAGATCCCAGTAACGTAAGTTGGGCTGATAGGATGGAGGCCCCTGCATTTCATATCCTCCCTTTGCTGCCACATTTTACAAACATTTTATATTCAGAAAGACTAAGGCAATTCAGGTAATCATGTCACAGTAAGGGGCTTAAGCTATGTAAAATTATACTAAATTTGACATCTGGCACTGTCTCTGCACTCCTGGCCTGTGCAGTTGTGATGGTGTAAAATAATTACTGCAGTTAGAAATGCTCCTCTCCCTTGAGGGCAGGCAAGTTCTGTTTAAGACAGGCTTTCTTCCCATGTACAGATCATGAAGTTACTTTTTTATTTTTTAGTCCCTAAGGTCCAGAGGGAGGGGTAGCTTCTCACTTCATCTAGTTCTGTAGTGTTCTTCAGTTGTGAATGGTGGCTCTGTGGCTCCTTGGAGTTTTGTAGCTGTGTATGTTTGGAGAAGAACCTGGTACAGTCCTTTCCAGCATTCCTTTAGTGGCTTATCATTCTTCAACCTTAGACAGACCCAGTCTCTCTCTGGATGTCACAGACAGGAAGGCCTAATCCAGTGGGATATCTGCATTGAAAGTACCTGCTGATAGAGGACAAAGCTTTCCGTAGAGAGATAACATAATTACACAAGTACTCTTGGCCCAAGATACAGACTGGGGTTTGTAAGAGACTACCTGGTAAAGTCTCCTGTATAAATTTCAAAAGGACTGAGCTTGTCCTTGGGATCTAGGTGTTACTCCGACCCTCAGTAGTGCTGGTGGCAACATCCCAGGCCACTTTGATGACACAGGTATCCTGGATCTAGGAATGATCTCTTTCAGTAGTACCTTGCCTACCTGTTCAGCCTGCTTGGTTTGACAGGGAAAAGCATCAGGTCGCCCAAAAAATGTATCTGCTGGTACCAGTGAGTATTGATTCCCACTTTGCTGTAGTCATTCAGAGAAATCTATTTGCCAGTAATTTCCTGGTGTGTTCCTTTTTTGGTTTGTCCTGGGGAAGGCTGAGGCAGGATCTGTGGACAGAGTTCTCATTTCTTCTTCATTACACTTTTTATGGTGCTTCCCATTCCATTCCCAAGGACACACAGTTTTACATTGTTTTCCAGAAATTGTATGGCTGTTCTAGATCCCTGTGGTAAAAGTCCAGCATAATTGACAGCCCTGTTTGAGGATTCTCCCATTCAAATGCAAACAGCTCCTGAATTCTGGCATCCAGTGGCATACAAAAGGATATCTTTCAAGGGAGTATCTTTCAAGTCTTAATGCCCTAAACCATTGATCAGTGTCTTTTTACGTTGTTGATGCACATGTTGTACTATTTGATTTATGGCTCTTACATCTTAGACTAGCTGATACTCGTCAGCTTAACTGGTTTCTTAACTGGTAGAATTGGGGTATTAAACTGACAGGCATTCCTGAAACAACCCAAAGCTAATAAATCTTTCAATGTTTGGCACTAGTCCTTTTCTAGGTTCCAATTTAACAGGGTATTGTTTTCATCTTACTGGTCTGGTGCCTGGTTTTAATTAGATCGTTACCAGTTTTGCTTCTTGTGGAAGGCAGGAGTGCCAGTCACCTACACGAGAGGAGTCACCCCATTTTCCCTTTTTTCGGGTATCTCTTCAGGTATCTCTTCCTCTGGGTCTTTTTGATCCTGTAACATAAACACTTGAGTCCCCAGGGCTTTTTCTTCTGGTGTATGTACTTGGATCTGTCCTTTTTCAAAGGTTATTTTTGCATTTAATTTACTTAATTCTCTTCCTTATAATGGCATTGGGCATTTGGGTATGTAGAGAAATTTTATAAAACTCTTTCAATTCTGAATTTGAGTGGCTGGAAGAATAGCCTTATTTCTTTTTCCCTATGGCTCCAGCCATAGATGTGCTTTGTTTACTCATGAAGACTCCTTTACATCTAAGTTGCTCCTCTATCAGAAATTCTACCTTTTCATTGCCCAAATTTACTGTGACCAGGAGTTCTAGTGGGGATTCTTTGGAGCTCTAAGCTGCCTGTCAGTCGAAATCCCAACTGAGTGTAAGCAGTCTTCCTACTTGTGGAGCCTCCAGTCTTTGAGGATTACCTGGGTTCTGTGGGCATTTGTTTCAAGTGCCCTTTCTGCTTACAGTAAGTACATTGAATTTTTCCTACTAGATGGGAATTTACCAGTTGAAATCTGATTTCCCTTACAGTACCTCCTGCCCTTCCCACTATCACAGCCATCAACCAAATTTGTCATCCCTTTTCTGATCTCTCTTCCCCTCTTTTCTTTCCTTTTTCTTCTCCACCTCATTCTCTTCATTACGCTTCCTTTTTCTTTCTCTGTTGCTAAAACATGAGTGTCTGCTGTCATCAATCTGCACTCCTTCCAAGCCTTACCATCATTCTGCAATGCAAAGAACAGATCAACATCTGGTACTTCGCCCCATTTTCCTTCCTGGCAACAAAATACCATTAATTGCAGGAGCCATTCTGAGGCCATTTTCCCCAGTCCTCTAATAGATACAAAGCCACCACATAATCAACTTCTTAGTAAGGGAATCCCCTCCAAACTTTCCCCATGGTCTTAAAATACAGCCTAAAAGTGAAATTCTCACAATGCCATCTTCCAGTGAGGTGGAACTTCCAACACCCATGCAGGCCAACAATTACAAACAGTAGGTATAACAAAGTCTTGTTATACAGTGTTCAAACCTCTTGTATGCTTTAGTCAGCACCAAGTTTGTGCATGTCTAAAAAACACAAGTTTTAACCCAACCCCCAAATTTTAACCAAGATACCAAATGTAATACTCCTCTGACATGTATGTTTTCCAGTATGATTTATTCAGGGAGACACAGGATACCAAAATACCAGTTTTAACAATGTCTCAGTGAAGGATATCAGCAGCTTTGTGAGATCCTGGTCAACTTCACCATTGTCCCATCTGGGTCACCAGAAGAAGTTCCCCTCAGTACTGTTAAACCACCCTGTCCCTAAGCATTGCAGGCAGGGCTGTAGCTGAGCTTTGTCATGAGTGCAGTGTGGGTTTTGCTTGTTTGCAGTACTTGTAACTGCAGCAGCAGCAATGGTCCCCCTGCTCTTAGATGGGGCTTTGCACCCTGTTGAAGTAGAGAGCATGGGCTGAGTAAAAAAAAGTAATTTTTATTAAATAGAGCTTGGCCTGCAAACCTTCAGTGTTTTGTCATGCAAAAACAAAGTGAGTTCAGGGTAGAACAGCATCAGGCAGTGGGTGTGTATCAAACTCTCAGCCTGCAGCAGCTGTGGAACTGTGACAGTGCTTCTCCAGAGTAGTCTCAAGCCCGCACAGAAATACCTTTTGTAGAAGTAAAAGGAAGCATTTGTTATACTGAGCCTACATGAAGACCAGCTAGATGGGCTTGTACTCTTGAAATGTTCAACATAAAATATGTACAGGTGAAGAGTTTAGTGTTGTCAGCAGGTCCACCTGCCAGATATTTACTCTGAACCTCTCTAAGGTAAGAGCTACCAGCTGGATTTCTGACCTCTTAATCTAGGCAAGGAGCAGCTCTTGCTTTCAATTTCTGATGCTGAATGAGGGAATCCTCTGCTGTTCTGGCAGCGTATGTCTGCCTTCCTAAAACAGCCATTAGGATGGCTGGGGTTTCTTAAGGCCTCTGGAAAAAGGTGATATTTGTGCTCCAGAGCTCTCATGGTACAATAAGGCCACTCAAAACCACCTCTGTGCTGTGAAGGTAATTCTTTATGTAGAGGTAGCTAAAAGTCTGTGTGCTGTATGAGGGACAAGTGGACCCATAGTCAGTCTTGCCATCTGTCATCTGTGCTACAGAAGAGATGGCCAGAGGCTGACCTTTCCCTCAGGGTCAGCCCCAGCCAGGCCATGTCCAGGGGCACTGAGGTTTATTGTACCAGCTCTAGCAGCTGATGCAAGATCCTTTTCTGTCCGTAGCGCACGTGCAGCGCTTGCTGCTCCCTTCGACTCAGTTTCTCATAAGCCTCCTTGTTATTTAGCAAGTCCTGCTCTGCTTTCAGGTCTGTCCCATAGGACTCCAGGGTCAGCAGCACACTGTCATAAAGGAGCTTCTTGCAAGGAGTTTTAAGTCTGGAGAGAGCCTCATTTGAAAGGGTGGAGTTTTCTTCTTCCTCACTGTCGTCTTCCCAGCCATCTTGCTCCTTGTACTCCTTGAATTCTTTTTCTGACATGCACAGCACCTGTAGTGACCCAGGCACAGGGATAAGTGACTGGCAGTGTGAGTACATCAGGCTTTCTCCTCTGTGGAAGAGCCACGTGGAACAAGTGAGTTACTCCTCGGCGGCACTAAAGGTTAAGAGACTAAAACTGGCTTAGATAGCTAATTGCAAGCAATTGTGGGTTAGGAGAACATTAAAACAGCAAACCTGGATATTGGTAAGTCTTGTTAAGCATCTCACCTAAAACGTGACAGCTCTCTAGAACAGCAATGGCCATGGAGCCATTCAAGACAGGTATGTGGGTACACATGGATGGCTACTTCAGGAGAGGAAGATGACTTAACAGCACGTGGGAGCTGGGCAGCCACACCCCCTCCCACTGTTCACACAGGACTGTTAGTGCCCAGCTGCCTTCAGGTGCTTGTCCCCTTCACCGAGCCATTCTGCACTGCTGGTTTGCCCAGCAGCACTCTGTGCTCTCCTTGTGTAGCTCTTCCCCCACCTGGCCATTCTTACCTTGAGGGTCACAGACAGCTCTTCCTCTGTCAGCACTTCATCCCAGCCAAGCACAAAGGCGCCTTCCTCCCCCACCATCTCCAGCTGGCACAAGAAGTCCCACTGCTCTGAGACCAGCTGCTGCTGTGCTTCAGTTTTGGCACCTGTTTTGAAGACAGCAGAGCTGTGAACACAGCTGGGATGGCAGTGGAGGGGGAAGGGTGAATGGAGAAGGGGAAACGGGAGGCAGAAAACCAAGACATGGCCCCACCACCTGAATTGCTGTGGAACAGGCTTATTTTTCATGTCATCCTTGATCCCAGGGTAACAGAGATCCCTGCCCCATCCTCTCCCAGAGGGGCTGTGGGTGCCACTCACGCTGCAGAGCCGCCCTGCGCAGTGTCACCATCTGGATGTCGGCCGTGTCGTGGGTGTTGCCCGGGTAGGGCTCTGCGAAGCCGTACATGTGCAGCAGCTGCCAGTTGGCCATCTGCCCGTACGTGTTGAAGATCTCCTGTCCTTTCCCCACGGGCTGCGTTGTAACCATTCTCAAACATTGCTGACAGCAGGGAGAGGAGAGCATCTTGAGCTGTGCCAATCTGCTGTGCTCAGCAGGGTTTCAGAGAGCTCAGGTGACCCTGAGCTCCTCCCAACGAACACCAAACATGCAGCAGGGCTGTGAATTAATGAGATCCAGGCCAGACTCGCTGCCCTGGGCTGAGACCCCACCTTGCTGTGCCCCCATTCCCAAAGATCTACAAAAAGGGAACCAGGCTGTGTCAATTTCTGGCGCAGCAGCTTTGTACTCACAGGAGAGTATTCCAGGTTGGCATTGTGGTTGGCCACATGATTCAAAATATCTGCGACAGGCACCATCATGGGAGGATTGGGCCCCTTCTCATCTTCATCTTCTTCCTCTAAAGGTTCCTGAAAGCTAAGACAAGGGAGATGAAGACAAGCTGGTGGTACACGTGGCTGCACAGGGCAAGCTTCACCTTACACTTCTTGTGCAACTCCAACCTCTAACATAGCCTTTAATCCTACTTCTTGTCCTGGCTCCTTGCTGGAGCAAAGCCCTTGCTTCTCACCTGTAAGCCATGACAAATGCCACCAGCTCCTTATACAACTCCAGAGTGTGCAGTTTGGGGTCAAAGATGTTGGGGTGGGTCTCCATGAAAGGCAGGATGATGGAGTTGTACTCCAGGTGGATGTTAGCTAGATCCTTGTCCACAGCTTCTGGGATGCCTGTGCCCTGCAGGAGCCTTGTTCGCTCTTCTGGAGGCCTGTTGCAAGAAAAACAGCAGGTTCTTCTCTGTGCTGGGGCCAAGAGTCTATAAATTCCTTCCTCCTTAAAAATCTCAGCTTCCCTGTGCTCTCTAGGTCGATGTTTTCTCTGGCTCTGCCTGTAACATAACTCCAGGAGGGCCGGCCCCTCAGGCTCCTGCCAGTGCTAGCACAGGGCTAGAACAGAGGGTTGGGGTCACCCAGCAGGACCACATCCCTCCCCGGGACTCCACTCAGCAGCCCCTGGCCTGTGCCTGCCTTCAGCTGTAAGACTGAGCCTCCCCAAGCCGCCCTTGCTTTCACCTTACCAGAACATTGGGTGATCCAGGCTCCGGAAGTCCTGCCAGAGGGAGAAATACGGCTGCCAGTGGGAGTTGCTGGCTGTGTACTCGTGTAGCAAGGCCAGCAGGAGAGGGACCCAACCAGACTGGCTCTGCAGGGACTCCTCAGCTACAGAACCAGACAGGATGGAGAAAACCTAAGTTGTTCTGTGTTTGAGAACCAAAACCTGATTTGACAAGCCTCTGTGCATGTCCAGCCTGGAGACAGGGGTTGAGTTTTTATTCCCGTTTGTCTCGGGTTTGTCCTGAGCTGAACCAGGACCAGAAGCTGCTTCTCTGGAGTTATGGATGAGCTCTCCAGGCCCCACGGCCTTGCACTCCTCAGCCTGAGGCTCTGCGTGCCTTCAGGAACCAAGGAACTGTTTTCTTCTCAGTGTCACGAGGAACGCAGCATAGCACGGGTGCCTGTCACTTAGTAGTTGGAGATGTTGCACTAATGGACTTTTCTCCCTGTCCTGCACAGCTCTGGGCTCCCTTAGGGAAGCGAGGGGGTGCCCTCCTCTTTCCTACCTAGTATCTTAACAGCCCTACAGCATCCTACATACATCAGAAGCGTTCCCGAGGCTTTACTACAGACTCATTTATTCCTTTAAAAGGCAAAGCAGACTCGAGTGACACAAGAAGCTTGGACTCACCTTCCTCCAAGAGTGTGTGGATGGAGGTGGTGTGCTGGGACAGCAGTGCCGTGCGAGGGATGGTGAACAGCACCTCTCCGGCCTCCAGCTCCTCGGCGGCCAACATCCCGTACCCCGCCACCGCGCCCTCCCTGCTCAGGCGGACCTGGGGCCAGAGGGGGCGGTGAGGGGCGGAGCGAAGACACCAGGGCGGACCTGGGGGATGCATGAGCCGGCCCGCGGTACCTCACCTTGGGGTTCAGCTCCACCCCGACCCGCCCGCACCACGCCAGGAACCCGGAGAGGGGATCGGCACTACGCTTCCTCTGGGTGCCGCTCTCGACCGCCGCCTGGAGATGGAAACATGGTGTGAAGGGCAAGGAGCCATGAGGCCGATCGCGGATCCCTTCAGCACCACCAGCCCAAGGGCCGGTGTGTCCCCAGCCCGCCGGGAGCCCCCGGCCAGCCCCGTACCTTGAACCTCTTGGGGGCCGACGCCATGACGCTGCCGACTCGTGGGGCCCTTCCGGGTAGGCGGGAGCTCCGCCCCCATGGGCCGGGCTAACGGCGGCCAAAAAGGGACAGAAAGGGCCGGGGGGAGCAGCGCCGGAAACGCGCCCGGGATCCGCCTGCTTGCGGGGCTCGGGGGTGGGGTGGAGGGGCCTCACAGTACCTCTTTGTAGGGTCCAGCCTCCGAGCAGCTCCCTGAAACGTCTGGGCTCCTTACGGTGCCTCTTTGTGGGATCCAGGGACCACCACGTGTCTTTCTGCTGGGTCTGGGGACCTACGGGGGTCTCTCTGAGGGGTCTGGGAGTGATTTAGGGGCTCTCTGGGGGGCTCATCAGGCCTCTCCCTGTGCCCTGCTGCCTCCGTCCCACCCTGGGGCTCTCCCCAAGTGCTCACGTGTGCCCACCTCAGGGCCGGTGCACCTCGGGGGGCTGCGGTGCCTCCGTGGCTGCCGTGTGGCCGCGTACCGGTGCGGTCATAGCTCCAGACACAGGTTAAAATTAATTAATCTACTTAATCAGGGCAATTAAGCTTGTGCTCTTGTTCAGTCGACACCACACACGCCCCCCACCGTACGTACGGGCTCTGATCTCCCCTCCAGGGCCGTCCCGAGGCCGCCGTTCCCAGGCTCATTAGTGCTGTCCCCAGCCCCAGCAGACGCGGGGCCGATGCCATCACTGGCTGCTCTAATGAAGCCAATTAGTGCGCACGAGGTGCTTGAAGAGGCTCCACAGGGCTCTCTGCGGGCTGTCCCTAGGACTCCCCCAGCCCGTCTGCGCTTGCGGTCGGCTTTAATCTTCTCCAGCCCCTTCGGAGCTGGGCCGGGCTGGACTGACAAGGTGGCTTCCCTATCGGGCAAAAGGGTTCCTTCCTGCAGAATGGGGAGGAAAGGCAATAGAATACGTGGGGTGGCACCTGTAGGTGCCCATCCAAGCTCGGTCTATGCAACCCAACTCCCCGCAGCCGCCTCCCTCCCTCCCTCCCTCCTCAACGCGGCTCCTGCAAAAGCGCCGCTGGCACTCGGATTCGAGCCGAGGCTGCTGCAGCCGCAGCGCAGAGCACGGACCCGGCGGGGCCACCGCCGCCGCTGCTGCTCCTGTTCCCCGGCGGGACCCGGGGCTCCCTCTGGGCGCGGCGGAGGTTTCACAGCCGCTCCCGCAGCATCCTGCTCCCCTCCCTGCCTGCGCATCCCTGCGGCGCCGGCATCTTCCCAGGGCGCATCCCTGTGTCTGATCAGGGCCCGGGGACATTCCCAGAACCCGGGTGTTCAGTCTGGCCTGCGCTGGCAGCCTCGTTGGGGTGGCGTGGGAGTGGAAAACATCGAAATGGGTCCCCACGTTGTCCCTGCAGTGCTGCAGCAAAGTGGGGTCCCCCCGGCTGTCACAGACATGCCCCCCACACCCCAAATGTGAGCCTGGATAGCTCAGTTGGGAGAGCATCAGACTTTTAATCTGAGGGTCCAGGGTTCAAGCCCCTGTTCAGGCGGTGGCTTTATCCTTTAGGATCGAGAAAGGGGAGCATGTGGGCAGGAGCAGCATCTCCTCCTCCTACTGGGGCCCTGGGGGGGGGCTGCAGGGACCCCAGGGCACCCCCTCCTTCTTTTCCCACCACCAACTCCCCAAGCTCTCCAGAGCTGGCTCCATCCCATTTTAGACCCACACAGCACTGCTCCATTCTTCCAACCACCCAGTACTCAGAGAGATCTCATGTTGGATGATGAGGACAGATTATTTGGGGGTACATCTGAAAGGAGGGAGAAAGACGATGGATAGAAAAGGAAGCAGCACAGCAGAGCTGGAGGGAAGGAAGTCCAGGCTGGGCTTGAAACTGGGGGCTCAGGGGTGGCTCCAGGCTGAGAGAGTGGGAAGCTATTGGAGGCACCCTGATTGTGGTTGACTCTCATGGGGATGTGCAGCACCCTCCACCTGCCTTCTGGCATGCCCAGGCCTTCTCTCACCTTTGGGTGTTCATCATCCCTGTTCTTACTCCCTTCTGTGCCTGCCCTGGGCTCCATTCTGGGCCCCTACCCACTCCAGCTCATGCAGATGCTCCCTTGAAGTCACCCCTGGTGCCAGGGAAGCCATCCCTGGCCCTCTGACTGGGGGGACAGTGATGTTTTTGCAACAACGCTGCACCCACATCAACCCACGAGCTTATTTTATTGTCCTTACAAACTTTGCTTCCCAGCGGCTCCGATCCTTCCACGCGCATGCGCCACGGCTCAGGCTGAGCTCTGGCCCACGCCTCTGTCGTCATTCATTTCTTGCCAGCAAGAAAACAAAGAGATAATAAATAGGAAGCTTATTTGCAGAGAAGGTCCAGGGAACGGCCTGGGGTCATGGGCCAGGCTGTGCCTGGCCCCGGCCGGGGCCGGCGGGGGGGCTGCAGGCAGGACAGCCCAGCCCCGGGCCACACACACTGTGGGGCTGGGGCACTGGGGGGACTTGGGGGGATATAGCAATCTCTATTTAATTACATTAAAATAGACTATTTAAAAAAAGTATTTCTAGTAGTTAAAAAAGTGTCGTGGTCCATCCCATCCCAGCAGAGTCATGGAGCTGTCCCAGGGGTCTGGGGATGCACTGGCTGGTGCGGGGATGGACCCCAGTCTGCTTCACCCTGGGCAGGCCTGTCCGGGGGATGGTCTGTCACAGCGGGTTCCAGGGGTGGGTGCTATCAGGGCGGCCACCGCGGGTGACAAAGCAGGGCACTGTGCCCCCCGCCAGCCCTACAGCCACCGGCAGACCAAAGGCAGGGAAGTGGGCACCCTCCCAGACCCCACAGCAGGGCCAGTCCCAGGGCTTTAAATGACATGGCAGCAGTTGAACTGCCCCAGCGAGAGGAGGCTCTCCTTGGAGCCCGGGCGGAGTTTGAAGGCCAGGGCTTTCTCGCAGAGCGGGAACTGCAGGAGCCTGTCCCGCAGGCTGCCCCCCTTGCTCTTGCCCGGGTCCAGCTTGATCACACTCTCTGCGCCCCCTTCAGGGCCTGAGCCCTCCACCGACTGCCGGGCCGGGCTGGTCTGTTCCCCCTGCACTGGAGGCGTGTCTGCACCACTTGGGACGGTGGCAGGGGTCGTCTCTGCCCCCAAAACCTGGGAAACTCTGCTGCTCTGAGGTGACAGGACAGCTCCCCTTTCCTCGGGGAACTCTGCCGAGGAGCCCCCAAGCTCTGTGTCCTCCTCCCTCCTCGGGGGCTCAGCTCCATTTCCCCGCAGCACCAGGGGACCCCGGGCCCCGCTCACTCCCTTCCCAGCCCAGGCCGCCCCCGAGCGCCCGCTCCGGCCGCCCAGCTCCACCCCCGGCCCCCAGACCTCCCCGCAGCCGGGCAGGCGGTGGGCACGCAGGAAGGCTCGCATCTGCTCCTGATTCAGCGAGCTGCTCTTCCTCTCCATGGCGCTGGGCCTCTCCTCCTCCTCCTCGTCCTCCTCTTCCTCCTCACAGATCTGCTGCAGGGCGGGGGTGCTCTTGGTGATGGTGGTGTCAACGGCAGGGACCTTCAGCAGGGTACCGGTGGGCTGCCGGCCGCCAATGTCCCCTCCGGGGGGCAGTCGGGACCCCCCGACGAGGCTGCTTGTCTCCGTGAAGGGCAGGAGGCTGCCGGCGCTGCCCACAGAGCCAAATGTGTCTGACAAGTTGGGCCTGAGGAAGGGGAGAGAGGGAGGTGTCAGTACCCAGCTGGGCATCACAAGGGCTGTGGCAAGGAAAAGGACAGGTAACCGGCCAAGACCCTGCACTGGGGACCCAGGATGGTGGAGAGGGGGACACGGGACAGGGGGCAGCAGGAGGGCTCACCTGCTCTGCACCTCCTTGGCCAGGTTGTAGACGAGGCTGAGGCGGTGGCCCTGCTTCTCCTGCTTCTCCCGCAGCATCCTCTCCGCCAGCAGGAAATACGTGGCCGTGATGTGGTTGTAGCGGTTGGCTTCCAGCGCCCTGTGTGGGACCGAGGGAGTTGCATCAGCACACAAGGGACATGCTTGGGGGGACCTGAAGGGGTTCCCACCCTGGCATCCCATCACTCACTCCTGGATGGTATCCCGATCTGCAATGTTCCCGCATATCATGGCCTGGAGGATGATCTCGTGCTCCTCCTCAGACACGCGCTTGTGGGACGTGAGGGGCAGCAGGGAGCGGCTGGCAGGGGACGGGTCCACCCCCTGCAGCCACGTGTGGCCCTCGATCTGCTCCAGGGATGCTCGTTGCTTCGGGTCCCGCTGCAGCATCCTGGAGATGAGACTGGGGGAAAGGAGTGATGCTGCAACCCTGCAGCACTGGGTGAACCCCAAAGTAAGCAGCTTTACCCACTCTTCCCACATCAGCTCCCAGACATCTGCCAGAGCTGGGGCACCCACCCCAGGGGAGCAAGTCAAGGTCTGGGGGGTACAGTGAGGGGGTGGTGCTCACTCAGCGCACTGTGCCGAGATGTGCGGGGGGACGGTGTAGCGGCAGTCCATGATCATGGTGAGGGTCTCGCTGTCATTGGCCTCCTGGAAGGGGGGGTGGCCACACACCAGCATGTAGAGGATGACCCCCAGGCTCCAGATGTCTGCAAGAAACAGCAGCAGCAGTTCAGGTTCCACTCATCGTGGCCCAGGAGAGATTCCCCACTGCACCGACCCTGGGAGGGGCGGCACCACCAGCCCCCAGTGCTGATCCAGCAGACACCAGGGCTCACTGGGATGTTCCTTGGAGATAACAGCTCCCAGGTCTTGCCCCGTGGACAGGGGGACCACACTCCTACCAAGGCAGGGAAGGACCTTCCCATCCCCCACATCCAAGCAGGTCTCAATGGACTTCACCAAAGCAGCTGAGGTGTTATCACCTTGTCCAGGCAGGGACGGGAAGGCCAGCCCTGAGCTCTGCTCTGCTCTCCCCCCTAGTAACATACCCGCCCACGGCATGACTGCACGTCATTCCTCAGCTTCCTGGTTCTCAAATCCCACCACAACCATCCTGGCACTGGGCTGTGCCTTAGGAGACACTACAGCAATGGGAGAGGGACCTAGCACCGATCTGGGCTCTCCAGCTGCATGGGGACTAGCTGGAGCACGATCGCTGCCCTGTCCTGGGGACAGGGATGGAGCTACAAGCATCTTCCCTGGCTCCTCCTGCCCAGAACACAAATTCCTGCAGATGTGCGAGTTTAGGATGCTGAGCATGCCGTGGGGCGCTCTGTTAATACCTTCAGCTGCTTAAGTCAAGTGTTCAAAAATTTCTCATCTGCATCGGTTTTCTCCCTTCATTTCCCTTTGCAGCGCCACCAGCTTGTTTTTCTACAGTCTCCATAAGCTAGCCTTGTTCTCAACTCGGGATCCGCCTTTCCCTGAGCCAACGCTGGGCTTTTGCCTTTAAGGGCTCGTGTTTTGCTTTGCTAAATCCTCCTGCCCTAATTCCAGCCAGACAGCCAGCTTGGATCCTGCTTCCCTCCCACATCCCCTGTGTCACAGCAGAACCTCTTGGAGCCCCGAGCCCAGCTCCCTGTGCCCTGGGACAGTCTCCCCAGACCCCTGCACCCTGGCCAGGGAAGGAAGGGCACTGGGAGCCATGGAGAGGAAGTGGCTTTCTGGGCGGGGATGGAGCAAAGGAAACTTTCGGAGCTCCTCCGCCCAAACAGCAGCATCCCGAGCAGATTTCCTTCCGGCCTCACCCCGCCAAGTAACCACCAGCGCCCGACTGCTGGCAGCTGTATCCTCACACTGCTTCTCCTGGCAGATGCCGTGCCAGGGCTCACAGCCTGCTTGGGCTTTTTCCCCTCTCCAGCAACCATCACTCTGTGGGATCTCTGTGGATGCTGGGATGGTCTCTCTCTGCAGAGAGGACCCTGCTGTGCCAGGGCAGGGCTGGGCAGCCAAGCACCCAAGGGACAGGCTTGCTCCTTGCAGGGACAGCAGTGCCACCATGTGCTCCTAGTGTAAGGGACCAAGTGGGAGGTAGTACCCAGCTGGCAGAACCATGCCCAAGGCAAGGGACAGAAGGGAGGCAGGTCCCCAGGGCACCCCACAGCTCTTACCAACAGCCGGGGCATCGTACTCGTCCCCAAGCAGGATCTCTGGTGCCGAGTACGCCAGGGAGCCACAGCTGGTGGTGAGCATCTTGCCGGGCTGGAAGCGGTTGCTGAAGCCAAAGTCGGTGAGTTTAACCACCCCTTGCTCCTGGAAGAAGACCACGTTCTCGGGCTTGAGGTCGCGGTGCACCACGTGGAGCTTGTGGCAATAGGAGATGGCATGGACAATCTGGGCGAAGTAGTGCTTGGCCCGCGGCTCAGTCAGGCCGCCCTCGTGCCGCATGATGTGGTCAAACATGTCCCCACCGTCGCCCAGCTCCAGGATAAGGTAGAGCTTGGCATGAGTGTCGATGACCTCGTAGAGGCGCACCACGTTGGGGTGCTGCACCAGCTTCATGCAGCGCACCTCCTGCAGGAGCTGCCCCGCCGCCTCCCCTGCCAGCTTGCTCTTGTCGATCACTTTGACGGCCACGCGCTGCCCGGTGAAGACGTGCCGGGCCAGCTTCACCACCGCAAAGTGGCCCTTGCCCAGTGTGCGCTCCAGGTCATACAGCCCTGCGATCTTGCCCTCGCCGCAGCCCTGTGCCCCGGCCATGGCAGTGTCGTCAGGTGGGGACAGGCATCAGGCACTGTGGGATGGAGGAGATGCTGAGCAATGTGGGGTGAGGGATGGGGTGCCCCCGAATACCAGGTCCCTCAGCACCACTGACACCAGGACTGTCAGGACATCAGAGTCCCCAGCAGCCTGTGCACCCCTGACACTCCACCTCCCAGTCCCCATCCTGGGACCTTGACATCCATCTGTATCCCCACATCCAGTTCCTAGTACTCTGGAGATATCCATACTTCCATCTTCCATCTCCTGAGTATCTTAGGGTACCCCATAATCCCCACATCCAGGTCCCCAGCATCCTGAGCACTCCAACACCCTCCCTTTTAGTTCCCGGCATCCTGGATATCCCAATACACCCCTCTACTTCCCAGCACCCCAGGACATCCTGATACCCTCTCCTCTAGGTATCCAGAACTGCAGCATTCTGGGCACCTCAATACCCCTGCCTCCAGTCCCTCATCACCCTGAGCATCCCCATACCCCCTTCTCCTGGTTCCCAGAAGCCTGAGCCCTCCATACCCCTACCTCCAAATCGCCAGCACCCCTGTCACCCCATACTCCCAGACCCCCGTATCCGGGGCACCCCAATAATACCAACCTCCAGGTATTTGGCATCCTGGCTACCCCAATATGCTCATCTCCACTACCCAGCACCTTTGGGCACCCCCACACTTCCATTTCCAATCCCCAGCACGCCGAGCCACCCCCATATCTCCAACCTTCAGGTCTCCAGCACCCCTGTCACTCCCGTATCCCCATCTCCAATCCCCAACATCCGTGCCACCCCCATGCCCTCACCTCCAGACCTTAGCACCCTGGGCACCCCCATGCTCCCCCTACGGCGCCCCCGGCACCCCGACACCCACCCCAGCCGCTGTCACCCGGTGCGCCCCGGCGGAGCCGCACTCACCGGGGTGCGGAGCTGCGACCGCCGGGGCTGCGGTGCCCGGGCGCGCCCGCCCCGCTGACGTCAGGGCGGCTCCGGGATCGCGCCTTAAAGGGCCCGGCCCGGCGGGGCTGAGGCCGGGGTGATGGTCATCGCAGCTCCTGAGAGGCAGCTGCCGCGGCCCGGCTCGTTATTGCCTGTTTTGGGTAGCGGGGACTCGGTTGGCCTTAGCGGTAACGAGGGCTGGTGATGAGCTAAATGAGCCGCCCGCCTGCCTGGATGCTTCCAGGAGGAGAGGGAGAGCCCCCAGCCCGGGCTTGTCTCCCGAGGGTCCCGCCGTTGGGGGCTCCTGCCTGGGATGCCCGATCACGGGCATCTCTGCTGTGCCACTGACCCACTCCATCACCCGCTTCCACTCCCGCTGGAGTCTGAACCATTGAGCTGGGAGCGCAGCCCTGGCCCCCCCTTTTCCCCTCGCTTTAAGCCCTCTTTTCCTGGAAGCGGCCCGGCGAGCGGCCGGCCGCCTCATTTAGCTCGTTACTGGCCTTCGGGATGCGCACAAAACAGATGTTGCTCCTGCAGATTAAAAAGCTCTTAGCGCGGCCGCCCTCGTTCCCACTAATGCCTTCCCAGAAGTCCTGGCCCGCGGCCCCGCCGGCTGCAAACAGGCCCTAATGAGCTGTGCTGAGGTCTCCGTGCGGGGGCTGGTGTCAGCGGGGACCGGGGGCAGCGTGGACTGCGGACCCGGAGTCCCCAGGGCTGGAGCTGGAGGAGCTGGGGCTGGATGGGACACTCGGCATCCACCCGAGCCTTGGGAATGGAAAGGGCTGCCAAAGCTGCCTCTTACCCAAGATGAGTCTGTCCAAGCATGTGGGGTGCCAGAGGCATCCAGGTGCTGTGGCAGGGGTCCTGATTTGGTGTTGTGCATTGGGACACCCAGATGGGTGCTGAGTGTTTCCAGCAGCCACTTACAGCTGGAGAAAATTACACAAGGCAGATGCGCTCCTCGCTGGTTCTGTGCCTGCTCAGCCTGTCCCTCAAATGCAGCAGGAATCAGATCATTCCAGGACAGGGGATGTAGGAGCAAGGAAGCCTGCAAAGAGCCCCAGGGATGGTGCTGCAGCCAGGAGCAGTGGCTCACATTCTGCTGGGGATGTGCTTGGAGGCCTGGAGGGTTCTTCTGGTCTCGGAGCAGCCTGGTGAGGGCAGAGCCTGGGCTGCCAGCCTTCCCTGCTGGGTAAGTCACAGCCTGCTGAACCTTTCCTATTATGTCTTAATCCTCCAATTCCTTGCAGGGCTGAAGCCACTCAAGGCCACAAGTGTTCCCCAAAAGAGCCTGGCTCTGGGGAGATGCAGGTTTTCCAAATGAGACATGAGTAAGAGATGCAGTTATCACAGGGGGAAGCCTGGAGAATCTGCAGATGGCGAGTGGTCAGGAGCTGGAGGACTTCTGGAGGCTCTGGACTATGACTGGATGCTTGCCAGGAGATACAGATAGGCAACATTCCATTTGAAAACCAGTCAAGCTTGGTGTGGTTTTGGTGAAGAGACTGTAGCCCTGTTATTTCTCTATTTGGGAACTAGGAGATGTCCTCAGGCTGCAGCCTCAGTGCTGGAAAGGGAAGTGGGCTGGAAAGGGAACTGGTCTGCAAGGACAGTGGGGAATCGCTTCCAAGAAACTTGGGAGTTTGGAGCTAACAGGGATCTGTTCCTTCCTGCAGCTGTGCAAGGCACAAAGCAGGAGTCCCCCCTCCCATGCATCACCCCACTGGCTGCCTCTTTATCCAGACAATGCCCGTTTTCCAGAGACTCCCACCTACCTGGTAGTTAGTGGAGTCATGTGGCTGCAGCACTTAATTAATAAAAGGCCGATATAAATCCCAGTAAGCGTGTGGGGAGGAGGACACTGAGGCAGAGCGGTAGCGGCGCTTCCAGCGAGCTCGGTGGAGCAGCGAACAGCAATCCCCCTCTCTGCTCGGAAAGGTCAGTGCTTACCACGGGAAAGGTCTTGGGAGTGTGCGGGATGGAACACCCATGGCTGGGGGGCTCCCCGCAGTGCAGAGGGGTCTCTCCCAGCAAAGGGCTCGGTGGTTTTGTGAGATGGGGAGATGAGGAGTGGCCAGCATTGGGTGGCTGGAGACAGGTTTGGAACCTCAAGGCTGCCCAAGCAGAAGGCACAGGGTTTCCCAGGATGTGGCTGACAGCAGCAACTGAGATACCACCTCTTGGCCCCTTTTCTTTTGCTCCCTAAGAGGTCACCTACTTTTTAGAGCCTTCAGGCCCCCACAGCCCACAGCCCAACCCTGCAGCTTCTCCTGTCCCCCAGCCGTGTGTGCTGTGGTCTTTCTCCCTAGCCAGCACAGAGATTCTAGTGGCACTTCCAGGCTCAGAGCCCGGCAGGAGCCGTGTCAGTTGTTTTGGCCACACACTGTGCACCTCAATGGTCTGGTGGGGCAGAAGAACCTGAACTGCCGCAAAAAAGTCCATTCAGATCTCAGTCCATTCTCTGCTGGTCATCCCTTTCTGTGGGGAGATCATGAATGTGCTCACATGTGGGGTGCCCCACAGTACATGAGATAGCTTTGGGGGGTCCTGCTCCCAGGTGTCTCTGGGCCAAAAAGAAGGCTCTCAAGTCCAAGGGAGCAAACAGCTGGGAGCAGTGGCTGTGCCAGCAGAGGCTGCCCCTTGCTGACACAGCACTTCTCGGGCTGTGGAGGTGACGGCGGTGGAGGGGACAGGCCAGGCTGCCAGCAGGCGGGCTGATGCTGGCCGGGCCCCTCTGCACAGGTTGTCCCCCAGGACCATGCTGAACGTGTTGCTGCTGTGCTGTGGGCTGCTGCAGGGGATCCAGGCTGTCCTGGATCTCAGGACTGCTGACCTCAGCTGTGGCCACCTGCAGAAGGCGAGTGGCGGGCTGGAGGGGGTGGACAGAGCCCGCCACACCAGCCTGCAGCGGAAAGTCAAGGAGGTGTCTGCGGAGCCGGCAGGTGAGTCCTGTGGCCACCTGCTCTTCACTGACCCCCACCAGCTGCTCGCTGGAAAGCCCACGGCCCCAAAAATGAAGTGGGGATCCCCTTAAAGCAGCACAGCCTCTCCTGGCCCTGGCTAGTGAGAGCAGCCTGGCAGCCCACAGGGAGTGGGGCCTTTTTTTTGTGGGGACACACGAGCAAAGGGAGAAGAATCAGCTGACCTGCCAGCAGCCTCCTTGTCCAGCCTCTCTGTATCTCGTAGGAACTCTCCCAAGGCTGGGGTTTGAGCAGATGGCCCTGAGGGTCCAAGAAGCTGATGGTGACCTTGTGCAGAGAGGCAGCCTGCTGGAACCACAGGTATGGATCCCTGAGCTTTCTTACAGACACCCCAAAGAGCAAGGCAGCCTCAGGCCACAGCAGCCTTCTCTGTGTCCCTGAGGCTGGGGGGTTTGGAGCCCAACATGGTGCTGCCTGGGATGGGACTTTCTGTCCATCACCTGAGGAGCTGGGATGAGCTGAGGCTGCCCAGATCTGCAAGGGGCTCCAGCACTCAAAGGAGAGTGGTCCAAGGCTGTGCTCCTGTAATCCATTTAATTAACCTCAAGTGCAGCCCAGGAAACCTCTGCAGAGCAGGAGCTCGTTGGGCAGTGCCCTGTGTTGCCTGGTTCAGCCCCCGGTGCCTCTCTTTGGGCAGAAGGCACAGCACCATCCAGGCCATGCTTGAAAATAAATGTGTGCAGAAAGGCCTTGAGACACCATGGATGAGGCAGCAATGCCTGCAGAGAGTCCACAGGGTTCAGCAGTGATTTCCAACAGAGAATAGAGCCCAGAGTTGAATACAACAGAAGCCTCTGCTGCTGGCAATGCCAGGTTTCAGCAGCCACACTTGGCTCTCTCCCACGCAGTTCTTTATTTGCTGGCACAGTGGTCCATGACTTCCTCTTCCTCTTCCTCCTCTCTCCCCTGCAGGCATCATCCACAGAACTGCAAGCTGCAGGCCGTGAGGAGCGCTCCCCCCGCCGCTGCGTCCGTCTCCTGGAGTCCTGCCTTGGCCACCAGATCCCCTGCTGTGACCCCTGTGCCACCTGCTACTGCCGCTTCTTCAACGCCTTTTGCTACTGCCGGAAAATCAGCACCAACTTCCCCTGCGGCAAGAACTAACACCCATGGGGCTGCCAGCTCCTCGCCCCTGTGTGTGCCTCCTTCTCTGCAGCTCCAATAAACCAGCCCTTTGCAAAAGCCACTGCGGAGTGGGAATGGTGTGATGTGTCCGCCTGGGCTCTCAGAGGAGAGGGGTGGCAGCAAGGTGACAACGGCCTGGGCACAGTGTCCACACAGCCGACACTCCAGGACACATCCATGTCAAACCAAATGTGCCTTTCCTGGCTACATAAGTGGTGTTTCAGCAGCAGGGGTGCTCCAGGTGATGTTTTGGCTATGCTGCTGTTGCCCACAAAATCGGGTTCGTTCCTCGGTGTGCACCGAGCCCACAGTGACGCGTTCCAGAGAGACATCGACTGTTTATTTCAGAGCTGCCCCAGCCGGGGTGCTCGGTGCTATTCCACAAAGCCAGCACACCCCACCGCACTCTCCCTGCCATTATTTACACTGAGAAGTTCAGGCTTAGCGATTTCCCAAGCACAGCCCCTCCATTAAGATTGGTTAGTAATTTCCATAGAAATCATGTAACTGCAGGTAACTTCCACTCATGCTCAGGGGAAGGGTCTTCACCTGGGCAGAGTCTTTCTGACCCGTAGAGTGATTTTTAGTGTTACAATGAACATAGTTCAGCTCTAGGATACACGGACCTCGAGTATTTCGCCAGGTTAACAATGTACACATTGGTATGTATCAACATCTTGACTTACTACACTCTCAAAGCTTGTTCCAGGATATCCTTGAATGAGGGAGCTGGCCGCTGCCTGTTCCACTGATAACGTCCCCTTTTTTCCCGATAGGGCTTGAGAGTATACAGAGGTCTTACATCAAAGAACATCCAGCCTTAAGATAACCTTGACGTATCCCACATTTTGCAACACTTATACATCAAAAAATTGTTTTATTTTGTTACAGAGCAGCTCCTGCATAGCCCTTTACCTGGCTATGCAGGACCTGCCCTGACTAGTAGGAGTGGTGTCTCGGCAGGAGGCGACATTGCGAGCTTTACTTGTGCTCTTCTTCTGCCTGTATCACTCATGGTGGCTTGGATGTAGTGAAGGGGAACCTCACGCTTGGCGCTGGGCAGCCAGAGCCGCGGTTCGGCGGGCACGGAGTTATGGCGGCCGCCACGGCCTCAGGCCATTCCCGCCCCGCAATGGCTGCCGGGAAGGGGGCGCGGCCACGTGACCCGCCGCGAGTCACGTGAGGCGGCGGGCGGTAGTGCTCCCGTCTCGTCGCCGCCGCCATGTCGTGTTTCCCGGAGCTCTATTTTAACGTGGATAACGGGTACCTGGAAGGGCTGGTGCGCGGCTTTAAAGCGGGGGTACTCCGGCAAGGCGACTACGTGAACCTGGTGCAGTGCGAGAGCCTGGAGGGTGAGTGGTGGTGGAGGCCTGGGGCGAGCGGGAACAGGCCCCCCCTCCCTGCCGTCCTGAGGGGAATGGCCAGGCTGTGGGCTGAGGGGAGATGGTGAGGGGCTGTGGGGAGGCGAGGGGAGCCTGGCAGTGGAGAAAAGAGCCGATAGCGGCGTTTATTAGGCGCTGTTCCCTCTTCACCCCATGGCTGAGGACGCACTTCGTGTCCCGTCCTGTCCCCCCACCCCGCCTCATCTGACTCAGTTTCCCGGTCAGCCCGGCCGTGTGATTGCAGCAGCTGATACAGCGGCTTAAGGGAGCTTGAGCTCCCACTGCTTTCTTGAGGTGGCCGTGTAGCTGTGCCCTGCGGGTTTTGGGGGCCTGGTGGGTTTTGACAGGTGTTGCTGGTGAGACTTGTTAGTGCCTTCACTCCCTAAAGGGCAGGAGGCCTTTTAAAGGCCTGAAATAAGGTTATTGGCATAATCTAAGATCCCTGATACCCGTGATTAGTTTTTAAGGAGATCACGTCACCTAGGAAAGTACCTGCTGTTATTGAAGGATCACTAGTGGAAAAAAATCTAGTGCACATCTGAGTAAATTCACCAGTGAATTACATGTTGCCTGTGATCTTGAAATCTCTTTTGAGGCTGATTCTGATTTCCAGCCATTATCTTTTTTCTAGATCAGTGTGTACAAACTTAAGAGAACTGTGAGGTTTGGTTTTTTTTACAGTGTGGGTGGTGAAGCACTGGCACAGCTTGCCCAGAGAGGTGGTGGGTGTCCCATTGTTGAAAGCATTCAAGGCCAGGTTGAATGGCGCTCTGAGCAACCTGGTCTAATTGAAGATGTCCCCACTCATTGCAGGCAGTTGGACTACATGGCCTTTTAAGGTACCTTCCAGCCCAAACTATTCTCCAGTTCTATGATCACCTGTGGTCAGCTCATCTTAATTAGTTGGTGCTAAACTGTTCCTCTGATCAGTGACCTCCTTAGCAGTTTCCGCTCTTTGGTGTCCAGAACCTGGATCACAAATCACAAAGATTAAAACCAGACCTATCTTGAAATAAACTAGAAACACAGGTATCCAGAGATGTTGGTTGTTTTGATCAGTGGAACTATAATTATTGGATCATTCTTTCTTCTAAAAATATTGGTTAAGCATCAGTTTTATCTGGACAGTCATTGCTGAGTGGTTAATTGAAATTGACTGTTTAGATGAATCCCTGGCCAGCTGAACCCTGGATGCAAGTTACAGATAACAACAGAATGGGAACAGAGTGCTGTGTGGTGCCCCAGTCTCTACCTTAAAAATTCCCAGGATGTTTTCACTTAGGACAGAAGCTCCTTTTTCACTTCTCTTTTTTTGCAGCTCTTTGCTTGCAGCAGTCACTGTGATTCCTGCTGTGGAGCCCATGACTTGAAAGAGAGCAGTGGGAGTTACTTCTGCTCTCTTGGTAGTCACATGTCTCAGCATGCCCTGAACTGTGACTTTTTCACCTTTCCTGCAGATAACTTCCTCTTTGGAGTCTTCCTGTACTTGGAACTTCTCTTTTCTCTCAATTTCTTGCTTTCTAAACCAAGCTGCTTAAACCTAGTTCTCCCTTGGAGTGGTGTTGGCTGCATTTGGAATGGGTCACGTTGGAGTTCCTGTATGTTTGTCGTGGTATTGGGCTGTTCTGTCCCCAGCAGCTCTCTGGTGGCAGCCACTGCTGTGCTCCTGGTCACACTTCATTCAGAACCTGAAGGCTCTTCCAAATTTGCTGCAAATCTTGTTCCTCCTTCACTTGGCTCGCTGTGTTCCTGCTTAGCATGCTTTTGGAAAGGGATTCTCTTTCAAAGGAGCGTTGTTCTTCTTTACTTACATAGGTCTCTGGTCAAACCATTTCTTTCTTCTGTCCTTTTAGTGCCGATTTTCCCATTTCAGTACTTGTTTTCTGTGCTCCACAGACTTCTAATGTGTTTCTTTCCCAGATGCTCGTCTGTACTAAATCCAGGCAGTGGCTGATGTATTAGCAGCCAAAATAAGTACTGGGGCATAAATTACTGATACGTTCTTCTCTGCTCTCTGTTTTGTCTTCACTGCCACCTCTCACGTGTCTGGCTCTGCAGTTAGTCCCAGTCCTGGAGCAAGTGATTGCTTTGGCCATGGAGAAAGCCTGAAGGACCAAGCCTGTTCCAGGTCTGGCCCTGGGAATTGGGTATCTGGCTGCTTGGAGGATGTTCCAGGTCTGAAATGCTGCTCCCTCTGGTGTGCCCAGATCGGTCTGGAAGCGTAAAAGGATTGACTTCTCTGCTTCAGGACTTACGCTGGCAGTTTAGTGCTGCTGGAAAGGAGGAAATCATGCTTTTCTGCATGATTCTCTGTTGTCTCTGCTTGTCTGATCACAAGGTAACCTGATCCAAGCTCTCCCTTCTTGCTGAGTCAGAAACAGAGAGCCAAATGGGCTGTCTGTGGTCAGGCAGGCTCCTGAGCTGGCCTTAAGAAATGTGGAAAAACATGTCCAGGATTGAGGGGGTGTGTGTGAGAACTGTTTTGGCTTAAGCTTTCTCTTAAAGCCTTTAGCAATAACACGTTTAATCCCTTCTTTCAGCTCTGAAAGCCCTGGTGCTCTGGTTGTTTCTCAGCCAGAGGCCCTATGCTGTACAC
Organism: Coloeus monedula; assembly: GCF_965178545.1. NCBI lineage: Eukaryota > Metazoa > Chordata > Aves > Passeriformes > Corvidae > Coloeus > Coloeus monedula. The sequence goes on from NC_138793.1 coordinate 13,640,312, forward strand.
CCGAGCTGGGAGCATTTGCAACCTTCCTGGTGGTCGCTGTTGTATCCAGTTCCTGCTTCTGACACAAGGTGTCAGTGAAGGACCTGGAGCTGCTTTCCTCGGCTCCACTGGTGTGAGCATGAATTTGTGCTCGAGTGGAATCTGTTTGGAGCAACCAAACTTACGAGTCACCCAGATTTCTACTGTCAAAAGATTGGTGAGTCATCTACAGCTCCTCAAGCTGTGGTGGCTTGTAGGAGGTCTGATATTCTGTCAGGAGAATGAAAAGCTGTTGATGCAGTTGAACGATGGTTATGCTTTTAAGCAGCAGAGTTCAGTATGGGCCTGGAATGTGGGTTATTAACTGGCTTTACTGTTGGTCTGCAAAGTTCCCTTCTGTAAAAAGCATGTGGAGCCCAAGAAGTGCACAAAAGCATCTTGCACCAGGAATGTCTTTACCCTTAGGTCAGTGTTCATGAGCCTCCTGTTGTTACTACTTCTTGCTTCCACAGCAACAGTGTAGAAAGCTGCTTTCTTTCTGATCTGCCAGTGTTGTAGAGGTGATTGGTGGGTGAAATCCAGCAGCAGGACGTGTCACCTTCTAGCTGGGTGATGAGGGTGAGGAGTGGAGGGAAGTTGGCTCAAGCTTGTGTGCTTCTTTTGGGAGAGGCCTTCCAGAGACTGCATCTCCAGCACCACCACTCTGTGTGTGCTTGTGCCTCGGTCCATGCTGTTGGCACAGCTGGGAACTTGGATGCCATGGAAACAGTGCTGTGCACGTGGAGGAATGGGATCTGTCCATGGAGTTTGTCTTCTGCACACCAGGCTGACTGCAGTGTGTGCTTTTGTTTTCATTGTCCCGAGGATCTTTTTTCTCCCCCACAGGCTGCCACTTGCTTTGAGGTGTTCAGCACATCTCCTTTCACTGAGAGAAGAGCAGGAGAGGCTGTGCTACCTGTCTCTTTTCCATTTTATCACTGTGGTCCTGGAATTTAGGCCCCAGAAGGCTGGAGGTGGGCTTCTCTTTCAGCATAACCACATGGGCCATGTGTCCTCTCTTGTATAGGGATGTTGCAGAGCTCCAGACTGGCTTCAAGAGTGCTTTTGGTGGAGCTCATGGTATTCTCCTGGCTGTAGGGGGAACAGCATAGATCCTTTCCCGTGCAACTCCTTTACTGTACTACCAAGCAAGGAGAGGCCACTTGATGGTCGCAAAGCATAACCAGGCTTAAATCCGTTGTGAACTCTGAGAGTGGTTCAGTCTGAACTCAGGGAGTGTAGAAGCCAAGCCATAATGTGGTGGGGACCTTTCATTGTCATTCACAGAAAGATGGTTTGTCACTCTCCTGATGTCTTGGAGCCCTGTGTGAAAAGCTGACCCCAGTGTGCTGGGACTGTGCAGCAGGACTGTTCCCTGGCCCCAAGAGCTTTCTCCTGCCAGAGGAGGCAGAATGTACAGGCACAGTAAGACCTGAGGAGAGTACAGACCATTCCTGTCCTCTGAATGTTGACTGCTCGTGCAGCAACAGAACAGTGTCCAAAATGCTGTCCTGCTGCTTTGTCCTGCATCCTGTATGGGTGTAACCATTGGCTGTGGCTGTTTCATCAACTGTCCTGTTAAAACAAGCTCCAGGAAAACATCATTTATTGGAAGAAAGATGGCACTTCCATAGCCTGCTAGATGATGGTGGCAAACAAACAGTGTGGTCACTGGCTTCCTGCAGGGTTCAGCAGAGGTGCTTTGCTGTTTGTTCTGGCCTCCTTTACCAGGCAGAGACCTGCTTCAGAGCTTCTCCTAGCTAAACTTCAAGCAGCAGCTGAGGTCAACTTCTCCCGTACTGGTGTAGCTTCAGCCCTTGTTTGTGTCCTGCCCCTTGTTAGATGATGATGGTGTCTGGGTTTCCTGGCAGGTATTGCTGCTCGGCAGCCTGTCAGTGCTTTCATCTTGTTTTTCCTCAGATGTTGGCTCCTGCATCATGAGACTGTTTTCTGCCTTGTTTGTTTTAGTTTCTGAGTGATTTGTTGCCTCTCCCTTAACCCCTGCACCAGGTGCTGCACTTCTAAGGTTGTAGTCACTTAGAGCAGTCTGCTTTTGGAGGGGGAAGAGAGCTTATTGGGGATGCAGGCAGATGAGGAAGGGTTATCTTGTCTTTTGGACAGATTAGGAAAGGGCTGCCTGGTTGAAGGGCTCCCAGTGGAACATGACCTGGCTGTGCCGGGTTTGAAGCTCTGAGTGGAGTGAGTTCAGCCCCAGGAAGGGATGGGCTAGGAACACAGGCTGCTCTTTGGTGCTGAGGGCATGTCAAACTGGTGAAAAGTTAGAGGTGAGATAGTGATGAAGGAAGGAGCCAAAGATGATGTATCTCTGTGTCTAACTGTGGCCCAGATGAATTTGCTGCCTGACAACAGAGAAGAGGTAGCACGTCACTGCTGGTGGCGTGCAACCACAGGAAAGGTCTTAAGTTCTGCAGGGAACAAAGGGTCTCTGAGTTCTTCTTCAGTGAGATTTCAGAGAATCACCTTCAGGAGTGTCTGAGGTGGCTATAAACAGACCAAACAAACAGCAACAAGGCAAATGGTAATGACTGCAGTCTCCTGAAGGGATACGTGGGCGATGTAACTCATCTGCAGACTGCTGTGTAATCCCTCAGCTGCGTTACTGCCTCCAGCCAGGGAGATGGCAAATGATATTTTAATTTTTTATATAGGCGGTGATGGCCCCAGGTGCTTTGGAGGAAGATGTCAGGTTTACAGCAGATAATTTTTGTGAAAACATCAGTTTAGCTCAGACGTTGCGGAAGCTGGTTCTGTGCCTGTGCGTGAGAAAACAGATCAGTCCTTGCCTGGAAGTGCTTGAGCCCTTAACTTGATTCAGACCTCTGCAATGCAGTTACAGCAGGAAAGAAGGAAGGGTTGGAAGTCTGAGCTGATGGGGCCATGGATCATTCTGTCTGAGCGGGGCTTACAGGAAAGGCTTTGACTGACAGATGTCTGACAGACTAATGGCTTGGCTCCTTGTTATGTCAAAGCAAACTTGCAGGAGAGGATAGTTGCATTAGTGTGAATATGAAGTCTCTTGTGAAGATGTCATCTGAAATGTTAAGGTGTTGGCACAGCAGCTGTTGAATTAAGCTCTGGTTGTGTTTGTGGCTTGTGTACAGGCAGCTGCACGAAAACCAGAGAGCCTGATCTGAGAATCGATAGGAGGTGGCTGCAAGTACATGTCATGGTAATCCCAAGCACTACCCTACCCAGCTGAAAAAGGGTGTCATTCTGACAGATGATTGTGTTCTTGCACGAGGCAGCTTTCTGGGAGCTGTGACCTGGCCATAATTTCCTAGGTTTTGCGGGGGAGAAGAGAGAACAAAAGTTTTGTGGTCATTCAAGTGCTCCCTTGCCAAATGCTGGCTCAGTCTGTTACATAAAGTGTGTGAACCACTTGGAAAAATGCTGAAACAGGCCAATGTATCTCTTAAAATCAATTGCTGGGTTGAGGCCATGTGCTGTCGTTGGTCAGTACCTGAAGGAGCTCATCGGGAGGGGCTGGGCTGTAGGTGCATGTCTCCCTCCTTTTCAGCAGCAGCTGGGGAAGAGGCACGGCAAAAACCTTGCAGGCAGTGTCTTACTGACGTGCAGCATGTGGGATCTTTGGCAGCTGCCCCTGCCAAGGTGCTGCTCTTGCTGCCAGAGGCCAACTCCTGCTCAGTCTAGGCTTGTGTGAGGAACCTGAGCTTTTGGAGAGCTTGGAGCTTGCTCAGCAGTGGGTCCATTTATTAGTCACCGTGCTACTGGGACAGCTCTTCTGGCAGCAGATTTCTGAAACCATGGGATTAGTTTGCTCTCATCTGAGGAGCTTGACATGTGAATAGTCCTATTAAAAGCTCCCAAACCCTCTTGGCTGAGGCTTGGTGACTGGCCCAGCAGCTGGAGAAGGACAGGCTAGTGTAAAGCACTGATACACTGTGGGATGCACTGAGTCAGGGTTCATAAATCCGGTCCAAATTTTGGAAAATATGTTCCATTTTGTCTGCTTGGATGCTAAGAGATTCAGAAAAGTTTAGTTCTGCAGTTTGTGGCTGGCCTTCCTTGTTAAAATGAATTCCAAGTGTTATATAAACATGGCCCTTATTCCAGTTGCAACATAATGTGCTGGCTCTTACGCTGTGGAGTTAGGGGGACAACCCTTTCATAGAGCAGGGCAAAATGTTCCGGCCAAGCAGCTCATGGGAGCTTGCTCAGAGTTGTTGAAGGAGAGCCTGCAAGGCACAATGTGCAGCCTATGTTCCTCTGGTCTAGGTGCAGTGCAGCTCTGATGTCCTGGAAGTACAGCAGACTCTTCTTTTTGTGTCACTGAATCTGTAGCATCAAGTGATAGCCAAGCAGCTGCTTGCAACCTCAAAAGCAGAGTTTCGGGTTGTGATGACACCAAAACAAACCGGTGGTGTTGGACTTGAGGAAACAAGCTTTGGCAGCTTCCGTACTGAAGGCGGATCTGGTAGGATATGCAATAGCTGCTTCCTCTCCAAGGTCCTGTATAGCTGCAAAACAACATCACATGCCTTTTTGGGCAGGCTTAGCTTCCATTAGAGCTCTACACAACTACAGGAAACTGCAAGTGGGAGGTATATGAATGCAACTACTGTAGTTCCCTGTGCCCTCCCTTGCAATCTGAGTTTATGGGTGTAATACTCTTACCAGGACCTTTTCTTTCGTATTCATTGAGCATACTATTTGATCAGTTTTGCTCCATGTTTTCTCTAGTTTCTGCTAAAGGCAAACTAGTCAAGTCCTGATCTGTCAGGAACTTAATTTCCGCTCAGACTCCAAAGCTCATAATTAGAGGGCTTTAAAAAGTGGGACAAAAACTCATTAAGACGTAGCTCAGGTAGGTTTCCCCTCTGTAAGTGTCTTATCTTTCAGCAATCAAGCAATTGCAGAACAGATGGGTCAGAACCCTCTGCACACAGGATGGTGCCCATGAGCTGGGCTTTTTGAAGACTTTAGGAAGTGATTACTATCAATAATAATCCTGTGCAGGCTGCATGGAGGCGAGGGACATTCCAAGTTCTGGCATGATCTGGTGTTTGACTCTGTGGCAAGGTTCGTGTTGCAGGCTTGATTGAGTTACCCAGGCAATGTTTTCTCCCTTGCAAGTGTGAGTATAAGTTGACCATGATTTGGTAGAATAAACCACAGGTGTTCAGCTGCAGATTATCCTGGGGAACAGAGATGTAGATTAGATCTCTGCTTTGCTCCAGCCTTGATGTGTGTAGTTGGATGGGGGGCTCTCTTTGCTGCATCCAGGACTCATAGAATCATTGAATGGTTTGGGTTGAAAGGGACCTTACAGACCGTCTTGTTCCAAACCCCCTTCCATGGGCAGGGACACCTTCCACCAGACCAAGTTTGCTCCAAACCCTGTCCAATCTGGCCTTGAAAAATTGTGGAGGTGGGGCATCCGGAACTTTTCTGGGCAACCTGTGCCAGTGCCTCACCACCCTCACAGGGGAGAATGTCTTCCTAATATCCAATCTAAACTTAGTTGCTTTCGGTTTGAAGCCATTACCCCTTGTCCTGTCATTCTATGCCCTTGTTAAAAGTACCTCTCCAGCTCTCCTATAGCCCCTTCAGGTACTGAAAGGCTGCAATAAGCTCTCCCTAGAGCCTTTTCTTCTCTAGGCTGAACAATTCCAATCCTCTCAGCCTTTCCTCATAGGAGAGATGCTCTATCCCTCTAATTATCTTTGTAGCATCTTCTGGACCTTTTCCCAACAGTTCAATGTCCTTCCTGTGCTGAGGACCCCAGAGGTGGATGCAGTGCTGCAGGTGGGGTCTCACCAGAACAGACTAGAGGGGCAGAATCCCCTCCTTTCTACAAGTGCCCCCAAAACTCTCATGTAAACCACTGAGAAACATGACAAACTGAGTGGTATTTAAGTCTCTGGCCTTTATTTTCCTTCTTTTTAAACTCCATTTCCTGCAACACTGAGCAGTGGAAACATCTTTGTAACTAAAGAGTGCTGGGTCAAAACCATCTTTGCTAGACTTGCTTGGAAACACCCAGGAGAGTCAGTTGGCTTGGAAGCTGTTTGACCCCTGCATGCCTTGGGCAGAGAACAGTATCACCCTGCACAAGCTCAGGTTGGAGCCTGAGGAGGAGCTCTCCAGCTCCTGCCCTGGCTGGATGTAATATCAAAAGATCAAACTCCTCAAACCAGGCTGAGTCCTTGCTCTGACCTTCATGCCATGGATGCTTGTGCCATCATGCTGAGGACTTGTGTGGCTCAGTGGAAGGGAAAGGCAGCCTCAGTGCTGCTGCTTCAGAAAAATCAGAGAGAAGTGTCTTTTTTTGTTTTCTCTGGATGGTGTGCTCACATCTGGTTTGACTCAATGCTTCCAGCTCCTCTCCTTACCCCATAAAGGTCTTGAGTCCCTGGGAGGATGTGCTTGCCTAACTGGCCCTCTGAGGTGAAGCTGAAGGGAGATGAACATTGTGTACCAATACAACTAGTAGAGCTTTGAGGAGTAGAATTATATGACGTTCCTTGGTTCTGGATTCAGTTTTTCCATAGAGACGCCTAAATGCTTTTGGCTCAAACAGGGCTTTTATCTTGACAGAACTCAGCGTGTTGTGGTTGCTTGTTGGCCAGGACTGCAGCTTGGTTGGGCACCTGACCTGCAGCAGGGCTAACAGAGGAAACAAAGGGTTCCTCTGCTTGAAACTGGAGAAGGGGAAGACTTTTGAGCATGTTCTTACATCCTGGGCAGGGATTACCTACCCTGGATTTAAATGGCCTTCATCTTCACTAGCCCCTCTGTACCTATTAATGCCTGAATTCTATTTACCAGCAAAAATAGCTGGGCTGCTTTGGTAATGTAAGACCAAGATGTTTTATAATTTCTAAGTTGCCGCTTCTGTCTTTATGGCTTTGAAAACTTTACAGATGCTTCCACATCACTAGTATCTGGAGAGACTTGCTGTGTGTGTGCAGTTAGGTTCTTGGTTGTGATTTCTTCAGAGAAGTCTGCAACCAGAGAGCCCTTTTGGCTAGACAGAGTGCTTAAGTGATTTTATTTTTTTTTTTCTCCCCCAAGATTTCTAGCAAATACCTCCTAGAAAATCAAGAAGCTTCCACCTCGACCTAGCACAGTGAACAGCTGGCACCAGTGTGTGCTCAGTTACACAGATTTGTCTTTAAAATGAGGCAAGGCTGATATGGAACTGATGCCTTGAAGTGGCTACCTGAAAACAGAGGCTAGACAAGATTAAGAGAATAAAAGTAGGTATTTATCACTGATCTTTTCCTGCATTTGGGTTGTCCATCATAAAACTGTGCACAAATGTAAGTGAATGACTTAACAAATGGTTTTTGTCTAGGTTATCTTTCAGAGAACAGAGTGCCTAGAGAAGTGCTGAGCAACAGCTTTCTTGGCTATCCTGAAAAAAAACCCCAAACCCAGCCCAAAACCCTCTAAGAGTGGAATTATTCTTTCATTTTCAGACTTGAAACTGCACCTCCAGAGCACAGACTATGGGAACTTCCTGGCCAATGAAGCCTCCCCGCTCACTGTGTCCGTCATTGATGATAAGCTGAAGGAGAAGATGGTGGTGGAGTTCCGTCACATGAGGAACCACGCGTATGAGCCCCTGGCAAGTTTTCTGGACTTTATCACGTGAGTACCAGCTGGTCGTGAACAGCATTTGAAGTGCTGGTGTTCTTCCAGATGTAAGAGCTCTCAGACCAGCTTTCTACTCTCAGCCCTGTGCCTGCTGTGTTTTATGTTTCTTGAATGAAACGGCTTTGGTTGTATCTGGAGGTCTCAAACCAGCAGCATTTTATCACTGTGTTGTTAAAAGCTTCTCCTCCCAGGGAGCGTGTTCTCCATTGGTACAGCTGCTTGGCTGCCTTCCATCCCAGTATTGATTCAGTCTCTTAGAGGTGCCATTTATCTTGGTCCCTTGAGCTAAATGTTCCTGAGTTTTTAAAACTGTAATCCTGCCGTGAAACATAGGCATGCCATGCATGTGCATTACAGCAGTTGCCTGCTAGTTCTGAGCCACTGAGGTTGATCAGCCGTCATCAGGGCTGATGTGATTCTCCTGTCCCATTCCAGGGCCTGTAGGTCTTCCTCTGGCCCCACCACAAACTGGTTCAGGGAGTTGAGCTGGCCAAAAATTGAACAGCTTTTCCCTTTCAGGGTTAACCTTTGACTGGTTTGTTTTTCTTGGACAGCTTAGTGGGATCCAGCAAATGCCAGCACTAGGGGAAGGCACAGCAGGGAGACACAGGGCTGCAGCAGCCTCAGCACGTCCCTGTCAGTTCATGGAAACACATGGGTCTTCCACAGCAGGTTCAGCTGATGTGAAAAGCTTGAAATAGCCCAGCAGTCTTGAGGTGTCTTCTCCCAGAGGTTTTGCACAGCCCTCTGCTTACCAGTGTGCTGCTCTTGTTTTGTTTGGTAATAAAATGGAATTGTTAGTGGCAGAGGGATACCAGTTGTCCTAGCTTGCATCTGAAACGGGGAAGTAAAATTGATTTTTTTCCTTTCCTTAATCTATATTCCTGTAAGCTCTAGTTTGGCTTGCAAACTGCACAGCCAACGGTCTCCTCTAACCACCAAGGAGATGTCTCATGGACAAAAGTGAGTTTCTGGTTCAGTAGAACGTGACTTTAACTTGAATTTCTGAGAAGGAGATCATACTCTATTCTCAAGTGAGGTAGTTAATGTAACACCTCTGGTACAGTGAGCCTGGGCTCATCGCAAGCACTCTGGCAAGTGATGTTTAATCTTGCATTTTTGGCAGTTGTGTGTGTGTTACCGTCCTTACCAGTTACAAGTTTTTGAATGATGCAGGCTGATGTAGAAAGATCTTTGTGGCTGATGGAAAAATTTTAAGTTTTCATCTATCTGTGGCAACTCCTGCATTTGCAATATTGAGTAAACACCCATCTCTCTGCCATGGGCCTTTGTGTTCACTCCTTTCTGTGTCTGGATGCTGCCATTATCTCACTTCCTAACCCAGTGGCTTATATCTATTATTTTCTGGGTCACTGTGCTAAAGCTGTCTCCTAAGCCTTTCCTGTTTTCTAAGAAACAGTTTTTACTTATAAGCTTGTCAGTAAAATTTCTGGAGTTTTCATGTTTTGACCCAAATATGGAGCAAGGCATTACCAAGCTCCCATTTTGCAGCAGTGTTTGCAATGGATGAAGCAACTTCTAGCTCATCATCTTAGTTGTATGGAGCAATCACTTCTATTCTCTCAAACTTAAGTTAACTCTTAAAACACCTCTTTGCCCATCTTGAGTTTTCTGTAAAGACGTCAGTGCTGTTTGAGGTTGGCAGTGTTAGGTGGGTGGTCCTCCACTGTTGCTTTTCCTTTGCAGTGTTACGGATTTATGAAAGTGTCTCAATGGAATTTCACAGTAATCACTAATGCATCTGTCATATCTGTTTAAAGGCAATAGTTTGGGCAGCACACCAGTATCTTGCAGACTTTAAAACTTTGCTGTTGCCTAGCAGTCTCACTTTGAAAACCAGTGTGTGGAAAACATGAACTGAAAGGTCTCAGACCATGCCTGCCTTGGTTACACGCTGCCTGACTTGGTAGGAAGGCTATGGATGGCTGTGGAAATCCAGTTCCCTGTTACTTCAGTCCTGTTGACCTTTATCCAGTGTCTACATCCAGCTCGAGTTTTGAAGAAGACCTTAAAACATCTTCTGTAATCAGAAAGGCTGGTTCTAACCAGCTGTTGGAATCACTTTTTAAAACTGGTGTTCTGCCCTCAACTTGATTTAACTTTGATCTTGTTCTGCTTCTGTCATTCTGATTTTTATGAGTTCTCTACAGCAAAAAATTATTCTGTGCAGATACCTGTGTCTCTTGCTACTGCATAATCTCTTCTTGAATATGTTGGTTCTGTTCAGCACAGAATGTTCCTTCCTCAAGTCGTCTTCACTCTTATCTCTTCTTTTCCTTTTTACCTACAAGATTTGCTCTAATGCCACTGTTTGCAGTGCTGCCTAGAGGAAGGCAAAAGGTGAAGCAGGAAAAAGCTGTTTTCCCATATGGAATGTCTGCAGTCTCTGTAGAGTGTTGTGCAAGGAGTCCAAGAGTTCAGCTGAGTTTTGTCGTGGTTCTGCCACACCACTGATGGAGGGGTCTCCTCTGGGTCTGCACTCATCACACAGTGGAGTATTGTTGAAGTAGAGAAGGTGTTACCAGCTTTGACTGGTCCAAGGTGGGAGTCACTATCAGGGTATTAGAATCTCTAATAGCTTGTAATGACACCACAGACAGATTAAAAGAGAAGATACAGTGAACCACAAGGAGTTTGGAGAGGGTGCTGCTTTTGCCCAGTGGGTCTTCGTTATCTTCTCTTGATAAACCTAGTATTTGGTGATGGGCCTAGTAGAAAAGAAGGTAGACTAGATGTGACTTCTTGGACTGCCTTTCAGGCTGTGTTCCCTGAAACTGTCCCTTGAGTTGTAGTAGGTCTTGGTTTGGGGCAGGGGACAGAAATTTTCAGAGATTTGCTGACAGTGTTAAACTTCCCATGTGTGTCCCAAATAGTTGGGAGTGGAGAACAGCCCTTTTTGGAGCTGGCAACATGCACTTGTGCCACTGGCTTTCATCTAGCTCAGGCATGTATGGAGGCAGCACCATAAAAATGTTCAGCCAAAGGATGTTGGCAGTGCTGAGGATTTTGTGCTTGTGCACCCAGAGGTATTGTGTCATCCTACCTGCCTGGGGGACACTGGGACAAGCCTGTGCCACTTGATTTTTCACCCTGGGTGCGCACGCAGATAAGGGGTGATTTATATTTGCCTTTTGAGCATGACTATTTCCTACTCCATTCTTTTAGGATAGTTAATGAAACCTGAGCAGGAAATGGTAAAGACTGCTCCTGGTAGACAGCTCGGGGCAATTGAGGCACCAGGTGGTCAGAAGAAGAAATTGTACTCAACTGGATGTATCTGTGTGCTAATAGTATACAGGCTGAAGTGAAATAAAAAATAGTAGAAAGATGTGGAAAGTTTGAGCAGGGCTGGCTTCTGCAGGAGGAAAGCTTGAGTTCACCAAGACCTCTTTTGAGTTGTAAACAGAGATTTTTAACAGAGTGGGATTGTAGGAGGTGTGTCTGGCTCAAAATGGAAGGAAATGTTTTGTAGCATGTCCAGCTTTGAAACTCACTGCTGCTGGATGTCTTCGTATGTACTTACCTTTTTGGCCTCCTTAGGACTCCTGGATAACCTCACATAAGACGGGCACATTGGAGCCTGTTAACGCTCACTGCTAGTGGTCAGAGTGTGCGTGGCTGATGCCAGGAGGTGGATCAAGCATTTAAAAAACTGTCAGGCTTTCTCCTTCCCGAGTGTCCTGCTGGACCTTTGGGGTGGTTTTGAGTGGATCATCAGGTGATTGTTTTGCTTGTTTTTTGAGGGTGCTGAGATCTGACCCAGGACACATTGCTGAGATCTGGGGAAATGTCTGATTGTGGGAGCAGCTGTAGTCCTTGTCTCCTCTGGCTTCAGCGCCAACCTTCCAGGAGCCATGCCGTTTGTCCCATATGGAATTATACCATGTAATTTCAGTTGCCTCTTTGAAGCAGCCCCTGCAATAAGTGAGGCCAGGGAAAGGAGAAGCAACAACAGGAGGGCAGTGCAAGGGCTCTGGAGCAGAGGGTGTGTGTTCCGTGCCCGGCTCCAGGAGAGCGCGTTCCGTGCCCGGCTCCAGGGAGGGGAGGCCGCGCTGCCGGTTGCTTGCCGGAAGGTGGCACTCCAGCCCCGTGCTGCCTGTCCCCAGGTGCACCGCGAGTGTGGGTGAGGATGGTCACCTGGGGAGGTGGGCAGGAGTTAACCTCTGTCCTGAGTATAGGAGAAAGGACAGTGTTTAAAAGCACGTGAACAAAACTGACCCCAGAACGTGGCTAGGCAGTAGCCCCAAAGTAAGGTCTTTGTTTCCCGAGTCACTTGCTGACACTGATTTTTTTTTTCTGTCCTGTTGTGCTCCTCTCCTGGCACCACACTGACTCTTTCCTGGCTCTGATTCTCTCCAGGAACTCTTCTGTGGCAAGTGTTGCGTTCTTAGCACCAAAATAAGGGATATCAGCCAACTTCCTCAATTTGTTTTTTCAAGTGGTGGCTGTAGCTGGCAGCCTCTGCCACTGCAAGCAGAAAGCTCGGTTTGCTGAGCCTGCTGCAGTCTCCATAACACACCTGCTTGCTCTGCATCTTACCACACAGCTCCTTGCTGGAAGTCTGCTGGTGCTTCCCCATGTCTTTCAGCCAACCATACTAGGTTCTGAGCGATAGGCACAAATTGTCTGTTAACATCTCTGCTCCAACACAAACAATGGACTGTTTGCCTGAGGGAATGCAGTGGTGCTCTGTAGGGCAGCAACAAACAGGTATTAAGTGTTCTTGAAACAGCAAAAGCCACTTCCTGAATTCAACAAGCACATATTGACTTGTGGGATGGAAGTGGGTTTTAGGTTCTTCTCAGTGATGTGCTGCCCTGCCTTTCTGTACAGGCTTTGTTCTTTGTGTTCACCTGACACGGTGCCATGGCCCGTCTCTCCTTCCTTCCAGTGTTCCTGTATATGGTTTAGATAGGAACAACATTAGGATAAAGAATCCTGACTCTAACCTGCTGTAGGCTTATCAGATTTTCAGCTTTAGTATTTTTCCAATGGTAGGGAGAAGGGTTTAGTGGGTTTTTTGGTTGGTTTGTTTGTTTTTTGTTGTGTGGTGGTTTTTTGTTTGGGGTTTGTTTTGGTTTTTTTTTTCCCTCCCCCTTGTTTCAGCACAGTCTCTTCCCTGCTCCAAAAAGTCTGGCTTTGCAGCAGACCAGTGTCAGGGCTCTGGCAGCTGTTGGGCCCCTTGAACCCTCACAGCAAACTGATGGGCAGAGAAGGGTTTGGCCTTGTCTTCAGGGGGGAGCTGCAGGTAACTGTGGACACTGAGTGTGCTGTGGGAGTGAGGGTTGGGGGCAAGCTGGGTCTAAATACGTCTTCCAAATCTGTGATCAAGCCTGTCATCAGAGGACAGACTAGGTCATCTTTTATCTTTATCTTACCAGCAAGGGCTGGGAACCAGGTTCTTTTTTTGCCCTGAGGTTGCAGTGGGGAACTTGGCTTTCAGTATGTTTTTGTGGTCACAAGATGTGTTTTTGATGAGGCTGCATGTACCTTTTCCCCTTGCACGTGCCTTTTCTTAGCTCACACTTCCCTCTGTTACCTTCTCTCTGACCCGGTCCTGCTCTGCCTCTCCCCTGCACTGGATAGATCTAGTTTCCGCTGCACAACTTTGAGTTCAATTTTAATTTTGCAGCAGTGGTTTTTCTGCAGCCAAATTGTTTCAATTGCTACTTGAGCTCAAGAGCAGTAATCCTCCTCTCTGGAGTAGGAAGTTGCCTGTCTTCATTCTGAGTGTACTGGAGTGTGCATCCTGGCACAACTGTGGAGGTTACAAAATATGACTACATCCTTTTGAAATCCTTTCCTGCAGAAGGAAAAAAAAACCTCCAAATGCTTTACATTAGTGTAGTTCAGTGGGGCAAGTGCAACAATCTGAAGGATCTTTCCTAATGCTGCTGTGGTTAAAATTACACTCTACAATTTCAGTCAGGGTCCTTGGTGGCAGTGGGGTTAGGAAGCAAAAATTACTGTAGTGGCTGGGGATCCTGCAATAAAAGGTTTAAGAGCCTTTTCTGACAGAGATTGTTTTGGCAAAGCAGCGCAGGTTTCTGACAAACAGCTTCCCTGTTTGCAGGGAGTGCAAAGTTGAACTGATAAGCCAAGTTCTTGGAGGGATTACACAATATTCAAAATAAGAGGGCATGTAGCTAATGGTCTGGAAATGATCAGAGACTTGTGTCCTCTGGATGGTGGCATCAGAGCTGCATCTGCTCACCTGCATTCCCAAAGGATGCTGATCTCACTGGTTTCCCAGAACCAGTGTCTGTGACAATGGACTGGGTTGCATGGTGGTGACTGTGGGAGTCATGGTGTGGCTGTGGGTGCTCTCATTAGAAAGGAAATCTTTGAAAGGTGTATTTCACTGTATATTACATTAAGAGGATGCTTTTTTCCCCCAGACCTCTGGTGCCTGAAAATGATTTCGTTTGGCCAGTGGATTTGAATGGGAACAACAGAACTTTTCTCCTATGGAGCAGCACTGTTCTTCACTTGGAAGGTGTTAACACTGTGCCTGGCAAACAGTGAGCTCTGGTAGTGACAGTAATGTCATAACAAAATGTTACTGGTGGCAGTAAAGATGCAGCAAAAACTGAGTGATGAGCTCCAGATGTCAGCCCATGTGTCACTAAGATAAAGAAGTCTTTGGTGAAACACTGCAGCTCTGAGAAGGGGCCCTAGCATGCAAGCTGTGGGTGATTAAGTGAGAATTCATTGCCCCTGGATAAGATCCCTGTCCAAGCTTATGTGGTGTCATCCACAGGCAGTGTGTGGACTTCTGTCTTCTTGGGCTTTGTTTAAAGCTGAATTCCTCTGGTGATTCTGCAGTTTGCAGGACCAGTCCTTGTACTTCCCCTGTGCTCCTTCTTGCAGTCTTTTCCTTGACAGGCTGAACAGAATGTCTGTTAGAGGCATAAAACAAGAAGGGAAGGGAGTGTGTGTATTAGAGGTTATTGATGCTCCTCAAATCAATTTATATGTGACTGCAGCTTTTGCAGAAGAACACCTGTATGCAATGCCTTCAGCTGAGTGTGCGCTCACTAAGCATTTCTGTGCACGTGTAACATGCTTCACTCCTTGATTGAAACCATTCCCAAGGTCTTCAGTGCTTGACCTCAGCAGCCTTTGTTTTCCTTTTACCTTTCCATTGATTTGCCTCACCCAATGCTCTAGACTGTCATGTTCAGCCCAGAGAAGGCCTGGAGGCCAAGGGTTCTGAAGGCTTCCTGGGGGCATCTTGGATCCGAGTCACCTCTCCCAGGTCCATTCTGTAAGCTAGTTTGAAGCCTAGCGAATACTTGTGTAGAGCTTTGCCTAGGTACCACAATACTTAGAGACTGAACTAAATCTTGCATCTGCCTCATATGGTTTACTGCATGTCAAATGAGATGATGAATTTTCTTGTCTTCTGCTGGCATCAGGTCTGTATGCACAGAGATGTTCTGCACATTGGCTGGGTCCAGACCATACATTCACTGAGAAGTAGATAAAGGCTTTTGGGCCTCTAAACTCAGTCAGGTTTCTTAGCTACTAGAGACAGTTTGGGGGATAATGTGAACAGTGCACCCTTTCCTCTTATTTTATATCTGTGAAATGTTTGGGGGTTTGTGCTTTACATGTAAGATTAGAAGAACTTTGTGCAAGTTTGACTTCTGCAGCTGGTTCCTGTGAAAGCAGCATGATTACATGGTTTTGGTCAATATTTAAAATGTAATTAGTGCTCAAGTCTGCTCAACATGGTGCAGAGTGCCAGGGCTCAGCTCTGCGTATCAACCTCATGTTTCTCAAGCTTTGAGGCTTGAGTTTAGGCAACCAGAGATTCTTGCACCAGGCTGCAAGGTGTTCAAAACATTCTCTGGTGTTTCAAGGGTTTTTTACAGATCAGGAACACTGAATCAAATTCATAAAGCCTTAAAATTAAAAGTACTTCGTGTAGCTTTTTTCTCGTTAGTTTAATGCAGCTAACACTGTATCGCTGCTTGTAAGTTAACAGATGATACCAGTGGAAAACTGAGGTCAGTATCCCAAGAGACATAGACTAGAGGATAGTAAAAATCATGTGGAGATACAGCTAAATATAGATTAATGCTGAGAACATTCCTGGATACTTGGTTTTGAAAGGCTGCCACAGCCTCTGTAGTACTGTGAAGTTATAACTCTTTGCTCTCAAATGGTCTTGTTGATCTAAGTTTAGCAGAGCACCCACTTACTGGCTCAATGCCCTTGGTTTGTGGTGGCAACCATGAAATTCTGAGCTTTTTCTTTGGCAGGTTCACGAATGTAGCACTTAGGTATGGTTTGTATTGGTGTGACTCTAGGAAGGACAATGTGCAAAGAGGAAGAGACCAGCAAGGACACTGAGCAGAGAGCATTGCACACTGCATCTGCTCTTGTTGTTCCCTGGGCTGTCTGACCTCAGCTGCAGATGAGAGGTAGAACTGCTGCTGATCTGACATGTTCTAATACAAGCTGAAAAACTGATTAAAGGATTTGACTCTGTTCACATCCATTGTCTGTTATTCAAACAAGTCTCAGTGAGACACTGAGATCTTCCTGATGTGCAACATTCTTCTTTCCAGATCAGGACAGCTGTGCAGTTATTTACTAATGATCTCAAGCTGACCCCGCAGATACAAACATCTCAGCTGTTGGCACTATTCTTAGTGTCAGCCACTGCTCTTTTGGGCTTTGAAGTCTGTGTGTTGCTTTCCCCCGTGGCTGCTTAACATTTGGAGCTTGAGAGAGGTGTGACAAGTGGCTCTGTGTACCAGCACAGTATCCAGTGGGATACAGATGGATCTCTGTATTTATGCACAAACCCAAGGAAGTAGTGGTACAACCAGCCTGAAACTTTTTTCCTGAGTTACTTCTCCCAACACCCCCTGAGTATGTGAACTGAATGAGCTGCAAGAGGGAAGCACTAGATGCTAAAGTGACTGTAGTCAAAACAACTTCATTATCTTTTAAAGCTGTCTCTAGAATTCATGCCGAGTTCGAAGCACTGCTCTGATCCCACTGGAAATTTCCCTTTTTCATCCCAAAATAAATACATGCTTCTATAGTAATCTGAGTAACTGCCCAGTGCAGTCACATAAGGACTTTGGCCTTGCTCACAGTAGTCTGAGTTAACGTCTAATGCTGGTTTTGGAAAGCATTAAAGTTGCCTGAGCAAGGCAATACCTCAACCCATCCCAACAAAACTCCTGCTATGCACCTCTGCATTGGCCCACTGCTGTCTGTTGGCTGTGACATGGAGGGCTGTCCTCATGATCCCTTGCAGAGCAGCTGCTAAGCTACAGTTTTGGCTCTGCTTTTGGAGGATCCCTGAGAATCTCAGGTCATGCAATGTTCCATCATTATTCATGCTTTGTGACCACTTGCAGTATTGTTGACGGTTTTTTTAGTGTCCTGGAACAGAAAGCAATAAAAAACCAACCTATCTTTTGTAGGACAATGACTCTTTATGATTAGATTAGATTAGTAAGTGGGGGAGGGAGAAGGTGTAACTGTTTTGGGGTCACTGCCTTGCAGTGCTGTGCTTGAGTGCCTTGCAGCCAAGTTGTAAACGCCCCATGTGTTGAGTGTTCATGCATTCTATGTGCTCCCCTGCTAAAACAGCCTTTCCAAATATTCAGTGGGCCACTGCAGTCTTTCTTGCATTTCTCATTTATCAGTGTCTGTACTTAAGTAATGCCAGAAGGAGGAAACATACATTGTCAAGGTACCTGTGCATGGCTTTTGCATGTGTGCTCTACCCTTGCTTGATTCTGCTCCATAGCTAGCCATGGGTGACTATGTCAGGATTTAGCTTCTGGGGGCTGGCTCTCCCCTCTTCTCTTTGAGGGGTCTCTGATCTGTCTGCCTGAGACCATACCTCCCAAAACCAGCAGTGAGAGTGAACTCTGGCCTGCTGCTGCTGGAAGGAAGGTTTGGCCCACCAACCCCCCTCTTTTGGCTTCTCTAGGCATATCCTAGTCTGATTTTGTTCTTGTTATCTGAGTGTCACCCAATGCATATTGTTCTGCAGTGGGAGTTGCTGGAGGAGCAAAGATAGTGGCTCCAGTTGTCTCAGACTTCAGGAAGCTGTAAATCATCATCTGTTTCCTGCTGTGGATGATGCTGAGGATATTCCTATGTTTGCTGACTCTTTTATGTTCTTTAATAAAAAGTTATACTTTCCTGTGAGATGTTACTGACGCTTCTCAGTATTGACTAAAATTGTATTTCTGTGAACGTGAATTTCTGGAATATACCACACCTCCAGGAGGAGTTATGCCTGGTGTAACTGTGCATGTCACACTCTGGCCGGTTTTGTGCCCATATCCCTGGGTGAGCAGAAAGCTCCACAGATGAGAAGAGGCTTTTCCAGCTGCCCTGGCACTAGAAGAGTTGCCTTGTAGTTATGAGTGACTAAGCTGTGACTGGTTTTATTGGGATGAAGTAGGGACTGAATGTGAATGAGGGTGGTCTGGGCTTGCTTGAAGTAAATGGAACTACCATCAAGGATTAGGTAGTGGTGCTGATGTCTGGCTGGCCTTGACAGGCACAAGAAGACCTTTGTCCTGCTGTATCTCCCTTGTTATTGTGAAGGTTTGAAATGCTGTCACGATGGAAATTTGAAGGAGAATTCCCCCCTTTATCTCACGCATATTAACTCTTCCTGCAGGGATGAATCCTTTGACAGCAAGATTTAAGTGGGTGAAGTAATCTTTAAAACAGTTGATGCCTCTTTAGAGGCATTGGCATTTGGGTTATAGACCATGCATTTCCCAGACCTCCCTGAAGGATGAGGAAAAATCAAATTAAGGGGTATAAATTAAACAAGGAGGGCCGTGCTTTGCTCTCTGGCACTGGAAGCCAGCTGGGTTGTCTTTCCTGGCACCATCAGTCTGAAAGCAGGAGCTTCTATGTATGAAGAGAGTCAGATTTTGGCAGCTCTCCCAAAACCTGGCTGTGGTTTTTGTGCTGAGTTGGACCGGGAAGGCATGAATGATCTTGGTGGGACTCCAGTAAGCTGCTCTGAAGACCTGAGAGCAGAAGGGCTCCAAACATTTTTCCTCAGTTCCTTTTTTGTACAGTCGACTTTGGCCGGGCTTCTTGCAAGTATCTTGTGGAGAGTGGTATCTGTAGTAAACTGGGGATAGGAAGGAGGTGTGCTGGCGTACATGACCATATTTCCTTACCTATTCCCTCACTGTAGGCTGAGTTAAAGTAACAAAATTGGTCTCATCGTATATTGTGCTTTGCTTTGTTGAGAGAAGTGCTGCCTATGGTCTTTCCTTAAGACTACTGTGTTGCACAAAGGAAACTTTCATGTTGAGGGCAGATGGTGGAGCTGGGAAATGATCTTCTGTATCCTTGTTCTGGCGCACCTCATGGAGAAGCATCTGTGTTAGGGTGCAGATGCTTTTATTTACCAGGAACCAGCTGCTTACTGCAAGGGACTTACCTCAGTTCTCATAAACAGGCCCTTCTTGCTGTCCTGGAGATTGCAATCATCTCCATGGTGAGAGCTGCACAAACAGGAGGGAAGATAATGACCTTGTGGATTAAAGGGCAAAAGGAGGTTTCCTAGTACGTGAAGCTTGTGCTGATTGCCCTGGTTCTAGATTGAACCAGGAAAGGTAGGCTGCAAACACAAAAGGGTGCTCTGCAAAAATCATAGGGCCAGGAGGTGCTCTACTCAGCCTTGCAGTGTGGAGAGGAAAAAGCGGCGCCTGTTTGAGGAACTAAGGTGTGGATTTGATTTGTTCATGGACGTGCCCTTTGAGCATATTTGAGAGGCAATAAGCCCATCTAATAAAAACTAGTAAAATCTGCCTTTAACTGGCTCTGCTTACCTGCCTTTGATGTGGTTAAAGGGAAGCAGGTCTGCACTGTGCTCCTTGTTACCTTGGAAATACAAAGGCCAACAGCATCCCAATGTGTGTCTGGCAAACATCACCAGAGCTTTGCCATGCCTGTCTTCACCACAGTCCCAGGATGCTGGCCTTAAATTCCTTTCTTCAGGAAAAGTACTCAAGTACCTGTGGGAAGCCTGACTCTCAGCAGAGCTTCAACTCCAGATGTGCACACCTTCTTCTGCCATTCTAATTCAGGCCTGATCTCGGTTGTTTTGGAGCAGCTCCTGCCAAGGAGCTTCTTCAGGTCTTTTCCATCATCTGACTTTTTAGAGTTAGAGTTCTAGCAGTGAGATCAAGGGAGTGTAAAATGCCACATACCCTTCTTTTCAGCATCTGTGCGTCTTCCCTGTGCTACTGAGGGATTTGTGCAAAGGCAACTTCTGACTAAAAAACCCCCTCATCTCATTTGATGTTTTTCAGGTTCTCAGCTTGGTTGGCTTGTGGCTTAGCTGGTGGTTAAGATGCCTAGAGCATCACTGCTGTTCTTGCTGGGGACACTTAGTATTTATGTGATGCCTTGATCGCTTGTTTGGACCTTCTACTTGGAGAAGGCTACCAGCCTTTCATGTGTCCCCAGTCTTCAGGCCATCTGTGTCTCTGTTCTTTGGCTGGACTGGGAGTACTGGGAGGTGTTCTTTCTCCTCTGCTCAGCACTAGAGGAGGCCTCACCTGCGTGCTGTGCCCAGTTCTGAGCTCCTCACTGCAGGAGAAACATGGACATACTGGAGAGAAGGGCCACAAAGGGCTTGTGTTGGTGGAACTTAGGCCAGGTGCTGTGATTCCAGATTGAATGTCCCGTTGCTGCAGTGCCAAAGGCTGGATCTGCTAATCCTGAACAACATAAGTGGAGAACTTGGTTTGGGATGTCATAACTTGGGTTAATGCAAAGAAGTTTGTAACTTTTGGTGTAGAGATGTGAAAAACCTTGTGTGTAGTTTCGTGAGGGTGTGAGTGAAGGTTGTGCCAAAGCTGCCCATCCTGTTGTTTTTGGAACAGAGTGAGGCTACAGAAATGTGACCCTTCCTCCTTTCACTTGGCAAGATGGAGCAGTGTTGCTGGCACTGGAGCTGGAGCCAGGCTCCTCTTGGAGGTGTGTGGGGTTAGAATGAGAGACAGTAGACAAATGACCACGGGGGAATGTTAGGAAAAGCCTTTTCATTGCAAGTGTGGTCAGATGCTGAAGCAGAGCCCCAGTGAAGTTGTGAGATACACATCCTTGCAAATAATTCAAAGTTCATATGAACATTCAGAAGTCTTTTTGCCTGAGCAGCTAGAGCTGACCATGCTCAGAGCAGGGTAGGGGGCCAGAGACCTCCGGAAGTCAGTTCCAATCTAGCACTCTTCAGTGGTAGGTGGTACCCAGATGGTTCAGCTGTGGCATAAATCAAAGCCTGGGATTATGCCTGACTGCCTTTTCCTAGGTCGGCATGATAAGCAGATGCTGAGGTACCTTAGTACTTCTCTGTGGGAAGCTTGCATCTTTCTGGAGATGTTCATGAGGAGATGATGTGTGCCTGTTGCTGGGTTTCGTATTATATGTATTGTTTCAGTCTTCCTCTCTCATTCCTCCAGGTACAGCTACATGATTGACAATGTCATTCTGCTGATCACTGGGACTCTGCACCAGCGTTCCATCTCTGAACTGGTGCCCAAGTGCCATCCTCTGGGAAGTTTCGAGCAGATGGAAGCTGTGAACATTGCTCAGACACCTGCGGAGCTCTACAATGCAATCCTGGTGGACACTCCCCTGGGTGAGTGGAGCCATTCAAAATACCTCTCAGCTGTGTGTGGTGGAACAGATGTCCCTTTCTCCCCCAGTCTAACTAGCTCCAGCTAAGCCTAAGTTGTGTTCCAGGAAGACAAAGCAGTGGGTAATGCAGAGCTGTGGCTGTACTGCCTGTGGTGGCTGGGCTTGAGTTCAGGTTTATGCCTGTCCTATGCCATCTTTTCCTCTGGAGAACCAGCTAGCTCTCTGTACCCTTCAATCAGTGTCCGGGCCAGCACAGTGGTAGGGCAGACTGTTGGAAAGTTTGTTTTTTGTGAGCCAGGCTTTGAGTCTCCTTAGTGAAGGGCTATTGGGTCTTCTGCTGGAGCAAATAATTTGATTTCCAGCACTTTTAGTTGGACCATTGGGTAATTTCTTGTATGCAATTTTTATGGATAATTACAGAGATCTGCACATGCCCAGTCTTGTTCTGAGACTACTAAAATTAGCACTAGTTAAATGAAAGCCCTTTATATAAACAAAAAACAAGCCCAACCAACCACTGCAAAACAAAGAAATCTCCAAAAGCCTTTTAAAACTCATTGTATAGCAGCATCTTGGACTGAAGTATATTGCCTCAGGGCTACAGGCTTGTTTAGGAGGCACATAATACTAAAATCAAATGTCTTATGAACAGCTAGTCAGATAGATGTGTTCTTTAAAGATAAAAAGTGTAGGAAGTGGTTCTGGAGAAAATATGGAAGTCTTTGCAGCAGTAGGGGAGGTAGTCACAGGTGACTTGCTAGTTTAGCATCTGTGGGCAATAACGTAATGAGATATGCCTGAGTCAGTGATTAGTCATTCTTTTGGGGTTGCTAGAAAGAACAAAACACTCTAAGTCATCATACTGTCTTTGATAGAAATAGTTGGGTTTGGAACTGAAGTGCTTTTGCAAATGCTCTGTGTAATAATGGGGCAAATGAAGTAGTTGTCATGGAAAAATGACTTGTGTCCAGCAAAGAAGGGAGAACGTGCCTCAAGAGATCTGGGTTGCAAGGCAGGACAACAACACAGCAGGAGAACTGAGGCTCTGCATGCAGCTGAGTTGAGCCCACTGTAGGGATGATGTGTGGGAAGAAAATCCTCCTCACAAATAAGTGGGAACCTTCCCATTTTGGCAAGAAGATAGAACGGAGTATTTCAGAGATTATGTCTCAGAGACCTTAAAGCTTCCATCAGAATATGGAGTGAAAATTCCCCATGTCAGTGTTGAGGTGGTTCTGGAGAACACGGCTGGCAGTTGAGGGTCTTTGCCTCTTGCACATGAGTTTGTTTTGCCTGCTTCAGCCCTGGCTGGGCCAGCTTCTCCAGACCTTTGCCCTGGCCATGCCCTTGGGGCTGTGTACCAACTAGTGTGGCATTTCTTCAGCAGGGGAACATGGGGAGTAGCTGTGTTGCCTAAACAAGCAGGCATGCAGGCTTCAGTTGTTTAACTTGCACTCTTTCCAGTGACCACACGCAAAGGAACAGCAGCTCTATCTCCTAAAAGGACTTGAGTTGCGACGTGGCTTGGTGGGAATGCCTAACCCCAAATGGCTTTCATAGGTTAACAGGGCAAAATGAGATTTGCTGTAAGCCTAATTTGGGATATTGGAGGGCCAAGAACTGAAATAGCTGTGTACTCATTCCTCAGCTACTCTTGAAGTAGCCACTGCTTAGCTATCCGGGCTGGCCAGCACGTCCTGCAGTAAAAACCAGTCCTGGCACACTCTATTTGCATTTTTGCCAGCCATTGGGAACAGTGTTCCCCCAGCCACGTGGCGTTGTGCTCTGATGCTGCAAAGAAACTTTTGGGGAGGTTAACCTCCATTCAGAACTCTCCTGACCCACATTGTGGCTGCTGTCCCTCCAGGCAGCTCATGCTATAAAAGTGGTGCAGGCCAGAGGTGTGAGTCTGCATTGCAGCTGGTTTGTTGCACAGAGCAGAGCACTGGTCAGTTCTCAGCACAACTGTGGTGTCTGTTACCCACAGCTGCAGTGTGTAAGCTGAGACAGATCAGATTTCTCTTTGTAGCAAATTCAGCAAAGTTGGTTGCTGAGTGAGAGTTGAAGAAGTCAGGAAGTCTTGTCAGTGGGTTTTATTGTACCACTCATTTGCTAGCAAGAACACAACAGCAGCATTACATTGCACTGTAGATGTACAAAACTCATCTATATCTGCAGCTTGCAGCACCTGTTTGGTCTGAAATCTGTGTTCTTTTGGTGGCAACAACAACTCCCTCCCAGAGGTACTCTGGCAAAGTATGTAGGACTGAGCATCCTACCACGTCCTACTAATTTATTCTGTCTCCTGTTGCTAACTTCCAGCTGGAGGAATAAAAGCACTTGGAAGACGTAGAAAATGAGACTGATAGACTTGACCAGGAGAAACAACTCCTGACTCAAACCATGACCAGTGTCATGGTCTATAGGAGCTGTGGCATCACCATGCCTTCTTAATCCACACTAAGATATTGTAGAAGGAGGCAGAAGCATCAGCTCCATGTGACTCACTAGCTGCTGTCTCACAGGTACTTAAGCACTCCTGCAATGCTGTAGCAGGCAGTTCAAAGCTGCCTTGTCACCTCCAAGTGCCTGCATGTGGGAACAGTTTGGGGATTGCTTATTTTTAAATACAGGCTTCTGTATCACTGATACTGGAGGCTGGAGCTGAGAATTTCTGCTGGGAATAGGCTGTTAACAAAACCATAGGATTAAGGGTGAAGCAAGACTTTCATATGAGAACCCCAAAAATTATTATGGCCTAAGGAACCATGGTGGAGCCTGAGGTTTTGAGTCATGACAGTTTGGCTGCTGAAGATAAGGGCCAGGCCTAGGAGGGACAAACTCAAGACAGGGTGTGCTTCTGCCTGGTATTATAGAGGAGTCTGGAAAGTGCTGAGCATGGGTCTGGTTAGGGCAATGCTAACTTCTGTCTCTGTTTCAGCTGCTTTCTTCCAAGACTGCATATCTGAACAGGACCTGGATGAAATGAATATTGAAATAATTCGAAACACCCTGTATAAGGTAAATGAGTCACAGAATTGCAGAATGGGTTAGGTTGGAAAGGGCCACAGTGGGTCATCTGGTTCTACCTCCTCAGTCAAGCAAGGTTATCCCAGAGCACATGGCACAGGATTGTGTCCAGGTGGTTCTGGAATATCTCCAGTGAGGGAGGCTCCACACCCTCTCTGGGCAAACAGTTCCAGTGCATGGTCACCCACACAGTATAAAACTTCTTCCTCATATTCAGGTAGGACTTCCTGTGCATCAGTTTCTGCCTGTTGCCTCTTGTCCTAGTGCTAGAGTCTCTAAGAAGGGAAGGAGATATTAATTTCCCTATTTATTCCTGGCATGCTGATTAAACATGGCCAAAACCTAGTTGCATCCATTGGAAAGTAAAGATAGTGCTCCTGGAGGGCCCTGACATCCGATCACACAACTCTGCCGGGTCAGGGCACCAGAGCTAGGCAGAGAGGAGGATTTTCTTGGAGCTGTCGAGTCTGTGCAAGAGATTTTGCAGAGGTTGTGTCTTTGAATTTCCTCATACCCCAGGCAGGCAGGAGAAGTCTGCTCCCTCACCACAGGGGTTCAGAGGTGTAGTTAACTGCATTCAAGGTGACTAGATCTTAAACTTGGTTGAAGGACTCCCATTGGCTTCTCACCCTGTCTTGAGCCCTTTCCGAAGACCTTCCAGCAGTCTGCTCAAGCCTTCTGTGGCTGTGGTTGGGGTTAGATGTCCTTGGTAGAGCAGCGTAAAAGGTGGAAGCTGGGGAGAGTATTGGCAGAGGGATGTGGAGGGGCTAAGGATCTCCTTGTCCTGAGCTGTCATCTCCTCTGCGGGCCCTGTCTGGTTTTAGCTGGCAGTGTCGAAGCATGTGTTTATGTGCAGGCTGTGGCTATCGCTCCATCTCAACTCTCTGGATCAAGGGTGGGATGTAGATTGTATCTGTCAATCTTGTTTTGGCTGGTCACAGCCAGCCTGCAGTTGGTGTGACCTCTTCTTCCTAAGGAAGCTGTGGCCTGTTTGGAGAGGCAGAGAGCAGGTCAGGCGTGAAGGGAAGAAGGCAAAGGGAGGGAGAAGGAACGGCGTGTCAGCAGTCATGCCCAGCTGCCTGTGGCCTCTGGCATGTACTGGTCTTTGCTGTAATGAGGAGGGACACCTGTGTGCATAAACACCACAGCCTTGCAGGGCACTGGCCTCGGTCTTGATGTGAGTCAGGAGGGGAAGGCAGGGAGCAGAGTGGGCACAGGGAAAACCAGTTGGGAGGGAGGTGGGATGTATCCCCTTGCATCCCAGCTGCCATGTCCTTTCCCACATCCTTTCTGAGGCTTGATACAGCTTTGTAGTCTGCTCTTCCTACCCACAAATGGAAATGTAGGTGCCTGTAATGCCTCAGTGTGTGCGGCACTGGTTCTTGCTAAAGAGCAGCCCCTGGGGAATACAGGGGCTCTGTCCGTAACAAATCACAGGGATGAACGGGTGGAAAAGGTGATTACTGCTTACAGACTCTATTTGAAGCCACCTCTCTGCCTAGGGACTGGAAAATGTATAATACAATGCAAATGAGGGAAATAAAGTCAGGTCTGAAATCTGCAGAGAGCTGCTCTGAAAAACACAACAGGCCCGGGACAAATGCCTGTGTCCGTGTGAAGTTGGCATGGGAAGGGGAAATGCTATCTCCCAGACATACTGGAGGTTTTTTTCAGGAATCTGTAAGGGTGTTGACAGAAGATTTGAGCAGGATTCATAGGAGGAAAGCTATTGCAAAGGTTTCTTGTTAGCAATGAAGGTTCTCAAATGGAAATATGGTTAAGATGGGGAATAGAGGTTAAAAGTGGTCAGTGCTTAGTGTAGAGTGCAATCAGTAGCCAAGTCCTGCAACGGAAGTGTGCTGGCATTGTTATCTTCAGTGCTTACTCCCTTTGTTTCACCTCTTGTTGAAGTGAAGCCAGCTGACTGTTGTCCTTTGCTGGTGACTTTCTTGTAGGAACCAGCTGAAGGAGCTTTGTGACTGGATAATAAAATAAAGCAGGTGAATCAATGTGGATAAATGTGGAGTGGTGTATAGCAGAGGCAAGGAGGGAACCCCAGCTCTGCTTGTACAGTGAGGGTCTCCTTGTTCCTTCCTACTACTAAATGGAATCTTGGGTAGTGATTGACCTAAGCAAGTGTCTCTCTGCAAGGTAACATGTTCCTAACAGTATAAAAGAACTGTATGAGTATCACTGTGCTACTGAATCCCTCTGTAAAGTGTGTTTGACCTGGACACTATCTCATTCCACTTATCTCAGAGTATGAACAGCAAAACAGGAGAAAGTGCCAAGGAGGACACATTAGAGGCTCGGGTATGATGATTTCTGTATGGAAACCCTCACCTGGAAGAGGAGGGAATCCAAGCTGTGGTGGTATCTACAGATGATGTTGGAAAAGTCAGCGTGGATGACAGGCTTGTCTTCAGACTGGATTTGAGGACAGATGAAGCTAGCAGGAGGTAGAGGGGGTGGGTTCATGAAAGGGAAGACCGACTGAGGATCATTAAAGGCAAAGACACCCCTGTTCCTGGGGTAAGGGCTTCAGGACACTGGAGCGTTTCTGTCAGTTGCCATCACTGGAAGGGCACCAGTGTTCAGGTGTTTACAGACTGTTTCCATGGTGTCTGTGATATTGGATCCCCATTCACTGCTGGATATTTGAGTTCACCTGTGTTTGCTTCTAAAGCCTTAGGTTTGTGCATGAGCTCTGATAAGGGCAGAGGTAGTGACTGAATCTCTTCTCCACATTCCCTTTCCTGTCAGCCTCAAACAGCATCCATTATCCATGTCCCTGTTCCTGTGGTAACTCTGCAGACTGATGCTCTGTGCTCTCCTCCACCTGAGCAGTGGCGAGTGCTGGAGAGGCTCTCTTTGATGAGTGATGCTCACCCAGCATTGTCCTCTTCCCCTGTGTGGTAACAAATATTTACAGAACACAGTAATCCAGGTGCTTTCCTAGTGCAGAGGCTGAGGGTGTCCAACTTGCACTTTCTTGGTCCATCTTCAGTCCTAGAATTGTTGTGATAAAGCAGAGATTTATGGTGTCTCTGCATTCTTTTTTTCCATCCCTTTGAAGTGATTCTGGTTGCAGCTCTCTGCCCAGGGAGGTGTTTTATCACATGATCACTTCTGAGAACATTTTTGCTGAATGATACTTTTAGCCATCCACAGCCTTCTTAGGCTCCCCCTGGGAGACACAGTCATCTTCCAGATGGATTACAGAACATCTCCACAAAGGATTACGTTTCCTGGAGGCAGCATAGCTGTGCCTGGCCTTATGTTTTCTGCAGTGCTCCAGTTGGGATAAGAGACTAAGTGGCCACAGTGTGAAAAGACAATTAGAGAGAATGGCTGGTTTCTTTCACAGATGTCCTGTCTCATCTCTTGACTCTGCTTACGCAGCACTACTTTCTGAGTGTAGGTCTTGCAGCTATGGTTGTGTGGCTTGGCATGTTTGTGGAGGCCAGAGCAGGGTCAGGAAACCATGTGAGGCTTCAGTGAGCTAGGCAACTCAAAGGAGAAAAATAGGCTTTAACCTTACTGCCTGGAGATCTTGCCCACAGTAAGCTCATGCAGTCACTTGAACAAACCCAACCACAATCCTTCATGTCTCTGGCTCCTGGTGAAGCATTGTCCTTGTGTGGGCAAGTTCACATGGGGCCAGACTGCCTGTGCTGTGTTACAGAGCATCTGGGAGCCTCCCTGCTTGCTGTCTGTCCTCTGCTAAAGGCCCTGTGGGGGAGTAGATGAAGCTGTGCAGAAGAATGCTCATCTGCCCTCTCTCTTCCAGGCTTACCTGGAGTCCTTCTACAAGTTCTGCAAGACGCTGGGAGGTACCACGGCAGATGCCATGTGCCCAATCCTGGAGGTAGGTCTGGAAGCTCCCATGGCTGTATAGTATTAGAGTGATGGCCATCACTCCCTGCTCAGGTCCAGCTTGTCTGCCAGTGTTAAGCATTCTCCAGATAGTCTTCAGCATCCCCAGGCCCACTTGACCTGCTCGCTGGGAGGAGACCTGGGGAACACTGCCTGCATATGACTTTGGTTCCCTGAGTACTGATACATTTGTTGCCTCTGTGGCAACTTCTTCATCCTCTCACATGGATAACAAGTAGGAGAGCTACCAGAGCTGTTTGGGTCACTGCCTGTCTACATGCCAAGGCTTGATGTGAGATGTGCAGAACTCAGGAGCAGTAGGTGAGAGACATTCCTTGACTTGGGCAGGATTTGGCTTGTGCCTGGGATAGGGATTTCCTCACCTGACTGCTCCCCAGGTACCAGCTACTGGGCATACTGGGAGCCTGCTCTCGTAGCCTGCCCTGGCTGAGCACTGGAGAGCTGTACACATCCTGGAAGCCTCCTCATGCTGCCTTCTGATGTGGCTTTGTGCAGAGCAGCACTGATATCTGCCAGCCTCTGGTAAAGACACTACATCCCAGCATGAACCACTTTTTTCCTGCAGTTTGAAGCTGACCGGAGGGCCTTCATTATCACCATCAACTCATTTGGTACTGAGCTGTCCAAGGAGGACCGAGCCAAGCTGTTCCCACACTGTGGCAAGCTCTACCCTGAGGGCCTAGCTCAGCTGGCCAGGGCAGATGACTACGAGCAAGTCAAAAATGTTGCTGACTACTACCCTGTGAGTGCTCTGGGGTGAGGGCTGTGGGGACTGGTACACGGACCTGCTCTGGATCAGAGCTTCTTGGGGACCTGGAGGAACTTGTGGCTTTACAGCTTGGGGAGAGAGGTACCAGTCTTCTGCAATGCTGTTGGTCCTGCACTCTGCTCGGCCAGGACTTGGCTTGCCTGAAATGTCATTGGCTTGTTAGTCATGGCTGTCATTTCAGTGGTGATTGGGAGACAGTGTTCCCTGTCCCAGGGTGTGGGGACTGCCTTTACCACCAAACCGTTGAGGTGTTGACGTGGCAGCAATGCCAGGCTCTCCTTGCCTGATTTAGGAATGGAAATGTGTCTTCAATGAGAAGTGGTGTTGCTCCACTTCCAGCCCTGAGTGCTGGTTCAGTTGAAGGTGAGACACTGACCTGAGAGGACATGTTTGGATTTGTCTGTGTTCAAGCCACTTTGTGCATGGCTGGCGACCTGTTTGGAGTTGGAGTCTGAGCTCAGTGTCCCCGTACTGAGCAGCCAGAGTGTGTAGGCACTGGGGTCTGGCCCAAACACTCCAGTCTGTACATGGAGGGGTCTGTACATCGGATGCCCCTTTTCCTGTAGACTCAAAGCAATGATACACCTTTGAGAACTGCACATTTTGGAGAAGGGGCAGGACTCTTGGCTTCTCTGTCCTCTGACTTGACAGAGTGGCTGGAGTATCTGTCTCACACAGGGGGCCCTCAAGTGCTGCTGAGCTTGGGTACAGGGTATATGCTCATGTAATGCCTTCCTGCAGGAGTACAAGCTGCTATTTGAAGGGGCTGGCAGCAACCCTGGAGACAAAACCCTTGAAGACCGGTTCTTTGAGCATGAGGTGAGTGAGCCCTGAGATGCTTCTTGATATGTGCCATTTACAAAGCTCCAGGCGTCAGGAAGCTGGTCTGCTGCCCTGTCAGGAGTGCTGCTGATGAACAGGATTTGGGGGAAGGAGAAGCATGCTTGCCCTCTGCTCCTGCATGAGAATGGGGGCCTGGCATAGTGTTTGGCCTGTTGTCTCACCCAGACAGATTAGAGCAGTGTGGGGAGGCATGTTTGGGGCTGCTGGTGGATATTTGGTCTATCAGTAGCAAAACCAGAGTGTAATTACATGGAAAATGAGGACTTTATGGTACCTGAGTTATAAATATTTTCCCCTTCCAATGTCAGAGCCTGTCCTGAGCCATATGCTGCAGGTTAGAGCTGTCCTGAGAACCTAGAGAGATAGAGAACAGGATACCTGTGCTGAGCCTTCCAGCCTGCTGGGAAGTCATGGGCCCTTCCAAGCAGCTTCATGCTTGCCTTGACCAACTCCTCCTATATGAGGTGAACAAATTACATGTCCTCCTCTGGGCTTTCCCCAGGTGAAGCTGAACAAGCTGGCCTTCCTCAACCAATTCCACTTTGGAGTCTTCTACGCCTTCGTGAAGCTGAAGGAGCAGGAGTGCCGCAACATTGTGTGGATCGCAGAGTGCATTGCCCAGCGGCACAGGACCAAGATCGACAACTACATTCCCATCTTCTAACTCTGCTCTGCTCCTGTCCGACCCTCCCGCCCCTGGAGTCCGGAGGGATCCCTAACTCCCTGAGTTGTCCCTTGCCCAGACTCCAGGGATGTCCCGTCTGTGGAACTGGATCAAATGAGGAAACTGTACAGTTGCTAGTTAAATTATTCACAAGCTGACGTTTGAGTTGTGTGTACTGTGAGACGTCCAGAGGGACCACTGGTCCAGGCTTAGCCCTGTGCAGCAGGAGGGCCTCCTGTTGTGTATGCAGTAGTCCCAGTGTTCCTGTACTAATTGCTGTGTGCGCTTATGCTCATAGAGCAAGCTTGAGTTGCAGGGGGCTGCCTCTGAGGGGGTCCCACTGCTGCAGAGGAGTGCATCAGGTCTGCCATGGCTGGGGGGGCCCTCTGTCAGTGCTCTGCACGCCTCCTACTCAGTGTTGTTCCTGTGAGATGTAGTTAGAGTGTGGTTTGTAGTGTAGCCCATGCTGCTGTGCAATCCCTGCATCCCCTTGTAGTGAACCCTGACCTGGGAGAGACCAAGCAGCCCTGGCCAGGACTGGAATGGAGCCTGTGGGAATGTGAGGGTGGAGCCAGAGTCCTTGTGGAGCAGAGTTCTCCCACTCCGGTAGTGTTTGCACTTGTGCAGCCTCACTGTGTCTGCAGAAGCAGCTCTCATCAGTATCCCTGCTGCAGTGGACAGGGCTCCATAAGCTAGCTGAGCTCCTTCCTCCTGTGGAGACCCCCAGCTTGCAGTTTACTGTCACAACCATGCAAGAGCTGGGGCTCCTCTGGGCTCTGCGGATGGTGCTGGAGCCCTGCCCCCCTGGAGGGTAGACATCCAGGCTCCTCCCCTGCAGAGAGTGGGTTGGCACTGCCATGGAGCTGTATGGCACAGCTGGCCAGGGGACAGAGCAGCCTTAGTCACCCTGGTGAGGGTGGAGATATCCCAGGCCCTGCCTGTCCATGGTCTGGGGTGGGAGCCACGCCCTGGGCATGGTGTGGCAGCCCTGCTCTTTGCTGCTCTGTCCTGGCTAGCTCCTACTTGCACTTGGGTTCTGGGAGATGTGCAATGGCAGCAGACAAGCCTTGCTGGTGGGAAACATGCTGGATGCTGCTGGGAGGAAGGATCAGTGGAGAGCGGCTCTGTCCCAGCTAGTGCTGTGGTCACCTCTGCAGTTTGTTTTCCTGTGATCCCCTCCTCTCTACACCAATAAATATCTGCCTACTGCACTGTGCTCTCCTGCTTACTTGGGCACCTGTTCCCGCAGCCCCAGGTGGAGCCCCCATCAGCCACAGAGAATCTGGTAGTTGTGGTAGTAGAGCCTGGTGTGGCTCCTGCGTGAGTTGGGACACTTGTTTCTATCACAGGCATGGCGGTGATACCAGCCCATGAGGCTTAGGGTACTCCCTCCAGCCCAAGCCATGACAGTGCTTGGTCTGTGTGTGCAGCTGGCTGCTGAGCTAAGGGGTGCAGCCTTATGGGAGTGCTCCATAGGGTTAGGGAGCTGCATGACTTATCCCTGTGCGTGGGGCTGTCCACGTGTGGCACTGTCACCGCTTCCATCCTTGCCCCAGCAGGGCCACAGAGTGGGAGCAAAGCAAAAGAAAGCCTTTGGAATAGGGTTGGGGAGGAGCAGGGAGTGGGCACAAATCCTTCCTGGCAGGCTGACCCCTTTTCTGGGAGTGCCTGTGGCACTTGCTGCCACAGGTGAGGTTCTTGCCACAGTGCTTGGCACGGTGCCAGCTGTGACCCACCTTAGCTCTGCCCGCAGGCTGGGCATCCCTGAGCAGCATTGCAGCACTGCACTGCAGAAGGAGACAGCCAGAACCTGCTGGAATATCAAGAATGGATTTATTTAAAAAGTGACAATCACATAGTTCATCTCATGAAGAGCTCTGCGGCACTGGCAGCCTGATCTTGGCCCCTGCACTCGTCAGGAGCATGTGGAGTGTGTAATGAATGGCAGGGAGGCAGTGGCCACAGGGTCCCAGCCCTGACCCAGCCAAGAGGGGACGAAGACAAACAGCTCTGAGAGCAGTAAGGAAGGTGGTGAGTAGCTGAGGAGGTACATCCCAGCCTGTGGTGCAGAGCTGCTGAGTCAGGCAGGGATGGGCCTCTTGGGGGGTGCATGGTTAGAAAAAATACAAAACCAAGGTCTCTAGAAAAATGTTGATTCTTGCACAATAGAAAATAGATCTACCTGATTTTGGAAAGAAATTTGGTTTTTAACGTCTAGTGCTGATTGTTCCCCCACGGTGCAGGAGGGCGGTGCCTTTGGCTGTGCACACGCTCAGGGGCTGGTGTGCCTGGAAATCCTGGGAGAAAGCCCTGTGCAGGCCGAGGTCAGGCCTTCTTCGCATCGTTGTGGTGCTCTCGCTGCAGCGCTCGGGGCAGCTTGGGGTTGATGAAGAATCCTTTCAAGAACAAGTCTCGGACAAAATAGGGCAGGTAGCGGTGTATGAAATACATGATCCCAAGGCCCTGCCCTGGGTAGTAGCGCACAGCTGGATTGGCAGCCAGAAGCCCATCTGTGATGCTGTTCACCACTGCACTGAGGTCCTCCACTGCCACCTTCATGAACTGGATGAACTGCTGGTTGATCTCCTCCACATAGTCCTCGCCATAGGCCTGAAGCAGCTCCTGGGGCAGACTGGCCAACAGCTGCTGCTTCTGCAGGTTCCAGAAGGCAGGGTCACACGTCGTCCCTGCGAGGACACAGTCCCCATGAGCTGTGTGGGCCCCCCACTCCAGGCCCCTGCCATGGATGCCAGCAGCCCCAGTCACCTCCCAGCCTCACAGGAACGTCCTGCTGAGACCCTGGCAAAGATTGACAAGGGTAGCACCATAGTGGCTCTTGGTAGCCTGGCACTGGACCAGGGGTCTCGGACCCTGCCTGCAGTGGGGATGCCGCTTTTATAAACGTGACTGAGCTGCTTTGACCAGCCCTGGTGGTATGGGATCTGCTGGCAGGACCTGATCCTGACCCTCTTTCCGATTCACCAGAGCCCAGTGGCCACAGGATAACCGCTGTCCCCAGGGAGGTGGCTGGAGATGCTCAGAAGCTGCATGCTTCCACCACCAACTGTTCATCCCATTGCTTCATCTTCTGCCTCCCTGGGATACCTGGCCTTTGCCCACGGGCACAGGCAGGGAGTGGGCACTGATCCTCTTACCTGTTTTGTAGTAGCCAGGCAGGATCAGGCTGACTTTGATGCCCCAGGGCTGGAGCTCGCTGCGGAAGGTGTCCATGAGCAGGCTGAGGGCTGCCTTCGAGGCCCCGTAGGCTGCCAGGCAGGGGAAGGGCATGTCACCTGGCACGAGTGAAAGAATGAGTGAGCCAGTGCTCCAGCAGGGACGGAGGGGAGCAGGCGGGGGGGAAGGGTAGGGCTTGTGTAGGGCTGTGTTCCTGGCCCCTGCTCAAGGAAATGGCTTAGGGTTTGCTTTGCTGAGAAAACAACTGAAATTAACTTCAAATTAATGTTTTAATGAGGGGGAAAAAAAGTGGTGAGGGAAGAGGAAATTGATTTTGCCTCCCTGTCCAGCTAAAGTTTGGGATTGTCACCCCTAATGGAGGATTAATGTGTTTTAATGGACAAAAAAAAAGGCCGGGGAGAAGAAGCTGATTTTCCCACCCTGGCCAGGGCTGTCATCCCCAATGGAGGCACATGGCAGCTGGGCTTGAGTTGCCCATGCTGCCTGTGACCAGGTCCCCAGCCCCCATGTCTTGGTGGCTGCTGTGGGGTTCAGCAATGCTGCCAGCTCGTCCTAGAGTACCTGCTGCCAGTTGGCTGGGAAAATTGGAGTGCCTGGGGGGTGGGAACTGCACCACACCAGGGGGATGCTCAAGCCGTGCCTGGGCTGAGGGTGCCAGGGGTGCCACGCTGGAGGGAGGCTGCTCACCTGCAGGGCTGCTCACAGTGACAATGCGGCCGCCAGCGGAGCGGAGCAGGGGCAGCAGCCCCTTGGTGAGCTCCAGGGAGCCGAAGAAGTTCACCTCCATGCAGTTGCGGAACTTGCCCAGGGGCGAGAGCTCAGCATCAGCGATGGTGTCATTGAAGCCAGCGTTGTTCACCAGGCCCCAGAGTCCTGTGGGGATGGGGTGCTTGAAGAGGTGACCTAAATGGGGAACCCCCACCCTGGGATTCCCAGCTGCTCCCCAGGCTGATGGGGGTCCTGCAAGGGAATTGTGGGGTGCTCCAGGACAAGAAGAGAACTTAGGAAAGGCTGTTGGTGCAGGTGCCCTCAGGGAGGCAGCCCCCTGTGGGGGCACATGGAGGCTTGGCACTGCCATGCTGGCTGCAGGCTGAGGTCCCAAGGAGTTCTGTGGGGTCCTGGGGGGGTGCCAAAGGCTCCTCCTACCTGTGCTGTTGGTGTGGGCCTGGATGTGCTGCAGGACCCGCTGGATGTCGTCTGTCTTGGTCAGGTCCATCTGCAGCAGCGTCAGCCTCGGCGAGCAGCTCCGGCGCAGCTCCTGGGCACCGGGACTCTGCAGGTCCAGCACACTGGCAAACACCCGAAAGCCCATGATGTCCAAGTGCCGGGCTGTTGCCTGCCCAAAGCCCGAGTCACATCCTGAAAGAGACAGGAAGAGCCTTGCAGTGGCCAGTGACAGTCACTGTCTGTCCCCAGCTCTCAAAGACGCCCTAGCTCTGCCTCTCCGTAACCCCAGGAACCAAACACCCACCCCCAACATCCGTTTTCCCTTCCCTTGGCTCTGCACCCCGCTGTAGCTCCTGACTCACCAGGATGTGCCCTTGCCCTGGGGCATTCGCAGGTCACGGAACTGCTGTTTTCTCTCCCTTGCGGGAGGAAGAAAACACTCCCTTTATCTACAACCCCATCGCCCCGAGTGCCTCCCTGATTTAAGGTGCAGGTAAACCCGCAGGCACCAGCAATGCACCAGAACAGCCCAGAGCCCTGCAGCGATGCAGGGCCATCAAGCCTCAAAATAGCCTCTGTAAGCTCCATCAAGCACCATTCAGAGCTGGCGAAAGGCTCCGTGGGAGACTTTTGCCGAATGTTTTTCGCCTCCCAGAAGCAGCGGCCAAGAGGCAGAGCACCCCTTCGCCTGGCTGGGGCATGAGGGCGTTAAAAAGGGTGAGGGGAAAAAGGATTCTGATCTGCTCTTGCTACCTTACATCCTTCGAGGGAGCATCCAAACGGGATGGGCCACTCGGAAGAGTACTGGTGCTGTATACCCGGTCCCAGCCTCATCTCTTCCATCTCGGCTCAAACAAGGGCACTACACAGGACACTGTCACCCGCAAAGCCACCACCTGGGTGGCTGGGGGCAGCCCGGGCGGGAGCTGGCTGTTGCAGAGCGGTGACAAGGCCAGTGGCCAGGGTGGAGCGGCCGGGATGCAAACAAACAGCAGTAGCAAGGTACAGGCTGTTCCCGGGGCCGATGGCAGTGCTGATAGCTCAGGGAGTCCGTGCCACAACCGCTGCCCAGTCACATTAACCATTAACAGGGGAGCACTGCAGCGCCAGCCCCATGGCCCTGCACTCTCCTACCCGGCACCTTTGTGTGCTCCTGATGACATCCCTGAAAACGGACCCTGTGTGGCACCTGGAGCCACACAGAGATGGACACAACAGTGGCCCTGGGGACTGTCACTCCCGGCGCAGAGATTCCAGTACCCCTCCATCAGCCTTGTGGTGAGGGCAGCAGGGACTGGCTGTCTCACTCTTCCGTACCCTCAGGCTGGGATCGGGCACTTACAGCTCTTGAGGTGCCAGCTAAGCCGTCAGCTCAGCGTCTCTGTCCCAGTCCCCAGCTCAGTTTTACTTTATTGCTGCGTCAGAAACCTATAATTAAACGCCTGGCCAGAGGCCAGAGTGATAACACAGCCCGGGGGTGCTCAGCTGGCAGGAAGGGGCTGCGGGGACTGCCCTTTCCCACACAACACCCATCATGGATGTGTGCCAGGCTGGCTCAGCATCACCCCTGCATTATCCCTGGCATTGCCCCAGCATCACCCCCAGCACCCTGGTCCACAGGGCATGCTGAAGGTGCTGCCGGCACAGCATATCCACCTCTCCACTCCTCAGGAACAGTGCATGCTGCCAGCCGACAAACAGATAACGTGCATTTCACCTTTCCGAGCAGTGCAGGAGAAAACTGCAATAAAGATAAGCTTTAAAAATAAAAGTGCTCGTGGCCACAGCCTCACCATGACGCAGCTGATGGAAGGGTTACCTGCGCTGCTCCCATGCAGCCCGCAAGACAAGCTTCCAGTCCAAACGCGAAGCTTCCTATCACCACATAACTCTCAAAACCTCAGGAGAATCCCAAAAAACTGAGAGAAACAGGTTTGCTGGCTTCTTATGGGCAAGTCTGGCAAGGAGGAAGCAAACACGACCACGTGCTGTCCAAGTCAGGCAGGGTTTATTTTGCCTTAGAGGAGCAGGGCAGTCAGAGGGTTTGTTTCGGAAGTTCTAATTTATTCACACACATACCAAAAAAAAACTCCTGGGAGGCTGGCGGGAGGCCCAGGGCCAGGAGGGTGAGGATGCTCTGGTGTTATTTAAGGTCTCCGCCGCTGCTCAGCTTCCCATCCGCTGTGCTCAGGCATGGCCAAGAGTGCAGGGAGGGACAATGAACCCCCTGGGCCCATAACACGTGGTCTCAAAGCATGGCAGCGTGCCCGGGGCCATGTTCACTCCCCATGGCCACCAGCACATGAGCTGCTGGCCATGCCAGAGCTGGCGCAGGAGCCATTGCCGCTGGCTCAGCCCCACCGGGAGTGCTGGAGCCGTCCAGTCTGTGCAGCCCCGGCAAGGCTGGCGCTGGGCTCACCGCCCTCCCAGGATGCTGCATCACGAGGAGATGCCGGCGCCAGTTCCCCCCGCCCCAGCTCCCAGCTTGCCAACTGGTTTCACAGTCATGCTGGAGGGAGGGACGTGGTCAGACCAAGCACAGGAGAAGCCCGGCATAGGGAGTGCAGAAGAGGAGAGCACATACCTTGAAGCCCCCCATTGCATCCCCATGGGCTCTGGGCCAGCAGAATGAGGCTTTTGCTGCAGCAGGAGCAGAGCAAAGCCTGAGTCCAGGTTGCAAAATCCAGCAGCCCTCCGCAAGATCAGCAAGCCGGGACAAACTCCTGCACCAGGGGCGGACAGTCTTTTGCCAGAGGAGTGGGTCAGCAGCAATTCCTGAGGACTTTGCAGAAGCTCCAGGCACTTCAGCGGCTCCCCCAGGAGTGCGAGATGCAAGCCTCCACTAGAATTTTGGCATGACAAGCCCCAACTTTACTTATCTTGAGCAAGCAAAAAGGTCTGGCCTCCAGCATCGTCATAAGGGGTGCCCTCCTGTCCACTCAGGGAGGGCAAAGAGGACTGACCCCAAAGCATCTTGCATCCACTGCCCAGAGTTGCTCCGCACCAGTGACAGCAGAGCCACCGCTGGGGCTGAGCTGTGCCAGTTGGGCAGCTCCCAGCCAGCCTGCACCACTTGTGCTTCCTCGCTGCTAGGAGCCGGCTGAAGCTGCAGTCCTGGTTTGGTGTGGACACGTTTCTTTCAGGTGAGTCAAGCATGACACGCTCTGACATTTTGCTGTCTCAGGTATTCACCCTGCTCCTGCACTAGCACCAAGACCACCACACACAGACGTGCTCCAAATTAGCTCTTCAGTTTGCTGATTGGAGCAGAGAGGGTCAATAACACGGGTACGGCCCGGGAGCTGCTGAACCACAACCATGCGCCTGCCCCTGCCCCCACTGCTGGCACGTTACGTGATGGAGGTGGCACAGGTCCGTGGTGCTCACCCCAACACAACCTAGGAGTGGCTTCCCTTCCCAAGCTGCGAGCTGAGAATTCTCATCCATGGGCTGTGAGCTGTGCAACCTCATTCCGGAGCTGGGGAACTGCAAGCTGGGCATCTTAATCCCCGAGCTACAAGCCAAGCATCTTCATCCCTGAGCCATGAGCTGTGAATCCTCATCCGTGAACCACAAGTTGTGCATCCTCATGACCTCTGCAGCCTCATCCTTGAACCATGCACAACAGGTGAGGACCAGTGCAAAACCTCAGTAGTGAGAAACACAGCTTGGCTGAAGAATTCTCACTTGGCCGCAAAACTGCCCAGAGTCTGGTGGGTACAGCGACAGCTTCCTGGAGCTGGCCCCTCCACAGCCACCCCAGCTGAGGACCCTGGTGTGGAAGCTGAAGAGGGGTTGCCCCAGGGCTGAGCATGGACCAGCTCCCCCAGGGTCACCCATGGTCAGTCAGCAGCCCTAGGGGCTGCTCTCCAGATACCCGGAGGCATCCCTTGAGGATGCTCCATCTTCCACTGACTGGGAGCTTGCCACCTGGAGTTGGGCACTTAGAAGGGCATCACCCCCTCCTCAGCTCTGCAGGCCATTGCCTGGGTGCCCCCTGCTGCTCCCCAAATCCCAGGACATCAATTCCACCTCCCCACAGAGCTTTAGGGCTGTGTCCCACCACCCTGTCTGAGAGGCCTTGCCAAGATGGAGCTGTCACCAGGCTCAAGGACACCATCAACCGGGGGGGAGCTGGGGCGCCAAGGCCGAATGGATGAATATGCTGAGCCACTTGTTTCCATAGGCTCAAGCTCAAACCCTGCCTGGGATGCCAAGCTAAACATGGCCTTTGGCTCTGACAGGATTCACTGCCACCTTGGATCCAGCTTGTCCGGGCATGGGATGGGATTTAGCCGGGCAGCACCGAGGAAGGTTCAGCTGGGTCCCTGAGCAGGCACTGATCCCAACTCAGCTGTTCTTTTCAGCTCCATCCTGGGAGTGTGGGCACCTCATGGATGTGGAAGCACAGGACAAGGTGGCACTGAGGGGGGATGGTGCCATCAGAGGGGATGGCCGTCCCCTAAACGAACTCAGGGAGGGGGTCCTTGCGCAGTGCGGGTCCAGGCGGGATAAAATGCCCAGCAAAATCCTGCATGGGCAGGGCAAGGCCCTGTGGCCGACACCTTCCAGATGCTGCACGCATTTGGAGCAAGGAGTGATAGAGGGGTGATGTCAGCCCTGGACAAGAGGGAACAAATTCTTGGCAGCTCACAGGAGAGGGAGGGGAAGGCAGGAGCACCTGTCCTCACAGCAGCTGGGCTGCCACAGCCACGCACCAGCCCCAGCCTCCCCAGCCAGGCATCAGCCACTGTCTGCTCACACCTGAGGTACTGCTGGGGGAGTGGGGCCAGGAAGGGGTACCAACAGCCCCCAACCCATCGTAGCCAGTGTCATCACTGTCCACAGGAAACACCCCCCCAGCCAGTGGCTTGCATGGCATTCCATGTCTCCACTCCCCATGGAAGCAGCCCTCATACCGAGGCACAGGCAGCTGGAGCTGGGGTGGCAGCAGCCCCAGTGATGCTGCCGCTGGTCCCCAGCGGGCGGGTTCAGGAAGTCACAAGCCTAATTAAATTAAATTAAAGCCAGAAGATGCCTTTGAGGATGACCCAAATCCCATCCGCAAATCCCTAGTGAGTGGATAATGCAGGAGCCCCCCACCCAAGCAGCCTGAGTGGACATCCCTGCAAAGCCTCAGCCTCCTTCCTGAGCAGGACCTGAGCCAAGCAGGGCACACACTGCCCCTGCTCCCCTAGGATCCCCTCCTGCATGGCACAGTCCACACAGGCAGTTGGAGGGAGATTGCTGATGGCTCCCATAGCCCAGGATAGCCACATCCCTCCAACAGGTCCTGTGGGTCAGAGCAGGGGTCAGACAAACTCTCAGCCCCACAAGGAGACCCATGACAGAAGGCAGAGCTGGGAATGCCCATGGTAGGGGGTACATGGGCGACCTACCCCTCCCTGTGCCGGGGACAATAGCCAGATGGTATGAATTACAATGGATTAGCAAAGTGTTCCTGGAGCCTCACAGCCATCACCTCCACCCGGGAAGTTATCTCCCACTTAACAAAGAGAAGGGGCAAAATCCGATTTTCTGCCTAGACAACCAATGGCAACCAGGCAGGGATGACGAGGAGCCCCGAGGCCAGTGTGGATGCACCCACAGCTTCTGGATGAAAGCCCATTTCTCAGGAGCTTTACTGGTGCATCCGTATTGGGGACCTGATAGCACAAAAGCAGCTGGGCAATAAAAAAAGTGTCAGAGGCCACAGCCCTCTCCATCACTGTCACTAAAAGCCATCCAGACGCAGTATCCCCCACCAAAGCTGCGAGCAGCAGATGCTGTTTGCAAACGGTGGGGCTAATGAAGGCAGGATCTTGTTAGTGCCCTGGGGCAGCAGGACAGGAATGAGCCCAGCTGCCTCCCCCTATGCAAGGCCAGTGTCTGGTGGGATGCTCAAAGAAGTCGGGATCCAGGAATTAACCCAGCCCTGGCATGGCAGTGATGCTGCTGCCAGTGAGCAGCGACCGTGTGCTCACGAGCCGACAGGGGGGAGGAAGTGCCACCTCCAGCATCACCGCGACACTTCGCAGAAAGAGAGCACAGGAATTTCCTAGAAGCAGCCGCTCACCGCACCCCGGGGCTGGATGGCATCTTCCGGCAGCTGCTGTCTCCACTGAGTGGAGATCCTCTCCCCAAGAGGAGTGGTGAGACTCTCACAGTCAAGAATTTGAGCTTTCAGCAAGCAGGGATGAGCGAGAGAAGACAGCAGCACACACATCCACCTGGCACAGGCCGTACATCAGAGCTAATCTGGGATAGATGGATGGATGTCCCTCTGAGAAGAGGAAGTTGTGAGGTGCTGTGGCAATAGCCGGGTTAATAATCACCTTCAGAGGGAACACAGTGAACTGGGAACACGGAGCCGACAAGCCTCGACAGCCATCCATCAGGAAGAGCTGTCGCTGGGAAGAACACCCGGGGCCCAGGGACAGCTCAACCAGATCAGTGCCAATGGCAAGCAACTGCTAACACATCCACCTGGGCTCTTGGAGAGGCTGGGTAGGAACCAGGCTGGGAAGCCAGAAAGCTCCACCAGCTGTGTCTCGAATGTGACACTGAAGATGATTCTGGGGAATAAGGTGGTGGCAATAAAGCCATGGCTGGGGCACCTGCTGGTGGGCACCTCTGGTCTGCAAATGGGCTCTCCAGGGACTCCTAGCAGGCTGGAGAACCACCAGCCGAACCCCATTTGCATCCCTCCTGTGTGCTAACAAGCAAGGAGAGGCATCAGGTCACGTCTAAGGTCTGCTACAGGCAGGGCTAATCCATCCACAGGCAGCTGAAGAGAAGACCAGCTCTTCTACATGGACCACCCTGAGCCATCACCACCCAGAGAG
Source organism: Coloeus monedula (assembly GCF_965178545.1). Classification (NCBI taxonomy): domain Eukaryota; kingdom Metazoa; phylum Chordata; class Aves; order Passeriformes; family Corvidae; genus Coloeus; species Coloeus monedula. Next base: position 13,682,052 of record NC_138793.1, read on the forward strand.
ATCTCCAGGAAGATGTTTCTAGCCAGGACAACAAAGCACCACAGCCATGGCATGACCAGGAGAACCTCTAGCCATGTGGTGAAACCATGGGAGAGGCCCTGAAGTATCACCCAGATAGCACTGTGAGCAAGTCACAGGTGATGCCAGCAGAGACAAAGCCATGATGGGAACAGTGCTGACCAAAGCAACAGCTTCAGAGCAAGCCCAGCAAGCTGTTAGGCATTTCAGAGATTGCAGCACCACAATAAGGCTGTGGCAGTTCCAATGGCGCTCTACCAGTTCAGGGATATTTTGGTGATGAGATTCTACTTTGCTTGTAAGGTGCCATCTCATCACTCTTCTTGTCACAGGAGTAAACTTCCACCACATGCCACAATCCCAAGCAAGCAGAAAAAGTGGTGCAAGCCCTGCCCATTCCCACATCATGATGGTCTCTACAGCTGCACCAACTATTTTCTTTTGCAGCTTCCAGGTCCATGTGAAGATGGGGACATTTTTTTTTTTTAGAAACAGAGCAAACACTTGAGCAAACACCAACTGAGCTTCTGCCAAGACAGCTTTTGAAATACACTGAGCTGTTTAAGCCCCCAGGCTCAGAGCTATGCCTCATGATGACCTCAAGCCACACCAGCCCTTTCCATACTCAGTTCAAGTTGTTCCCTCCTCACTCTTCACCTGCAGCTCTCACCAGCTCTTCAGAGTAAGAGTTTGAGTATCATAAGACTGCTTTGGTGCATTTTCCCCAAAATACATGAAGGTGGCCCTCCAGGCTGATGTGCTTGGACATAGTTGTGCTGACCCAGGCAATGCCAGGGCAGCACCCACACATGCCCTTCAGCTTAGGCAGAGCCCAGCAAAACAGCTGAAAGAGGGGGATAGAATTCATCCTGGGATGGCTGCACACCCCAGGTTGGAGCTTATCCCCACCTGGTAACCAGGACCCTAGAGAGGAACAAACACTGGTCACAGTGGATACTCATAGCAATGTGAGGCCCTGGTAACCCAGAGAAGCTGTCCTGTCCCTGGAAGTGTTCAAGGCCAGGTTGGATGTGGCTTGGAGCAACCTGGTCTAGTAGAATGTGTTCATGCCCAAGGCAGGGGGGTTGGAACAAGATGGTCTTTAAAGTCTTTTCCAACACAAACCATTGGAGCTTCTATGATTCTGAGAGGCCAGACATTCAAAGTTGCCACAGAAGATATCAGGGCAGGTATCTGAGCTTTCCAGCCCATCCCTTCTCTCCGTTCCTAGCCTGCCTGGGAGTCACTCGCCATCTGGCTCCACAGGGTCAACCACCCAGCAAGAGGAAGCGCCACCGCAAATCCTGTAAAGCCAAAAACTGCTTTCCAAGATTACAGCCTTAGAGCCAGCAAATCCCAGGACAGCGCCATGTGTGACAGGGAAGCCAGCTCCCGAGGGAAGCTGATAAAGCTCAGGGACTGGCAGCTCTCCAGGGGAGAAGGAAGCAGAAGTGATACGTTGCTCATGCAGGCACATACAAGCTGAGACAGAAGAACGGGAGATAGTGAAGGGGAGCAGGGAAGGAGATAACAGACACATAGTGGGGAGGTTAAAAATAAAAGGTCCTAAACTGTACCTGTAGCAACACACTGACAGTATGAGGGCAATATTTCCACCTCATCAGAGAAAATTTGGGCATTTTCCACCTTATCATAGAACAGTTTAGGTTGGAAGGGACGCTAAAGGTTATCCAGTTCCAACACCCCTGCCATGGGGCAGGGACAGCTTCCAGTAGCTCAGATTGCCCCAAGTCCCATCCAGCATGGCCTTGAAGGCTCCACAGCAGTATCTCAGATCTGAGATGACAGGAGGCACACCAGGAGATGAAGAGGTGTAAAAGCCCTGCAGCCTTTCCTCCTGGGAAAAAAAACCCTTCCAGCTGGAGTTTTAGACCAGCCCTGAAAAAAGACTATAGGGAGAAGGCAAATGGCTGCCCAGATTTGGTGGAAACACCTTGAAGAGCCCCCTCAAACAAAACCCTGGCTGGGCAAGTCCACCAACCCTGTGCTGTGCTCCAACTAGTAAAAGCAGCAACCAGCTCTTCTGTAACCAGATCCTGGCTTGAGGGGAGCTAGACTCAACAGTGGGTAACCCAATCCCAGACCTCATTAAAAGTGTGCTGCTCATTGGACTAGAGGGCAGCAACTGCCTACACTTCTCTCCTTCCGAAAGCATCCGTTCCCATCTGACAATCTCATTTCGGCAGGGAAGTCTTTGCTTTGTTGCTCTCATGTCCCTGCATAACCCCGAGGCTAATCAAGCCAGCTTGGGTTTCTCTACCAACTCCAGTCTCCCACAGTATGAAACCTCAATGCTTTTTTCCTCCTAATTAGCTGTGCTCATCATTTTTGGTTAACGGTGCTAAAAACTCCCACCTCAACAGGTCTGTGTCATTTGTAGGCTTCAAAAGTGCTTATTTTATAGATAAGTGAGAAAAAGCCTAGCGTATCTATCCACATGCCTGTGGTGAGCAGGGGTAGGTATCTATTTCTGAAGAAACCTCACGTGGGAAAGAAGAATCCTAAATCCATGGAGGGCTGCTGACAAAGCGGGGGGAGAGCTTCAGCCCAGCAGATAGAGGCAGAAAAAGCAGCTTTCCTGCTCTGCTCCCAAAAGCCAGCAGCAAACCCTAGAGTTAAATGTTGCATTTTTTTTCTTCAGGTATACCAGGAATTGCTTGTACACCAGGGCTGGAATTTGGGTGTTTGATTTTGGTCCTGTCCCACCTCTCAGCTTGGAGGCAGCAGCTGCCTCTGCTGTTAATTTTTAATAGCTTCTGGAAAAATCAGAGCAATTTCAGGGAATAAGCTGATTTTCAGCCTTCACTTATAGAATGACAGAATGGTTTGGTTTGGCAGGGACCTGAAAGATCACCTAGTTCCAACCCCCTGCACTTAGGCTGGGGGAAGATCCCAGGTACCTCTGAGCTGGATCGCTGGCTCGAGAAGCAGAGTGAAAGTCACCTATGGAGAGCTGCAGCGCCTTTGCATAAAGCATTTCTCATGGCACGGCTGGTGGCAGGCTCAGCACCACACACGGGCTGTGAGCACGCCGTGCAGGTGCTCTAGCTGCACCGCGGTGCAGAGGTGCCCATCCCAGAGCCAGCCCTGAAGCCTTGACCCTGACATTTCTCAGTCACCTTGTTTAGCTGGAAAATAGATCTAAGACAACATCAAAGTCCAGATGGGAGCAGTGCTGCTTTTTTACCACAGAAAGTGATTTACCTTCGTGGCAGAAAGCAGGAGTCCCAACATCTGGATTGAATCACTGTCCTGCTGCAGCCAGCAGATGCTTCAACATCTGTGGAGTCCATGGGAAACACTGAAGTGCTGCAAGTTGCAAAGCCTCTGTTAACCTTGAATGTGATCTGAAGCTCTGACCCATTTCAGATTGTTAATGGGGCATGCAATTGTAACAAGAGCACTTCACCAGAAAAACCACACTTCCCCTGCAGCCAGGAAGAAGAGAGGAGGACAGGGCAGGTTTGGGTCTGGGCAGCCTGACCTACAAACCAATTTTGTGCACAGAGATGATTTGCTGGAAGACAGACCAATCTGCAGGTGTTCCTGGCTTCATAGACTGCACCAAGTAATAGTAAGGATACAAGAGACCTAAACTGCCTCTCTCAGGCAGCCATCCTGATATTTGGGGTTATTGGAGAGCTAATTCAGGTACCACCATCACAGACAGAACAACAATTCACGATTTTCAACTTTTCATCCAAGCTGAAGCATATGAACCAATACCTTGTAGCACAACTCCTGTCCTCCCTCTGCTCTGGCAAAGCCCTGCAGGCAGGCAGACTCTATGGGCTGGTTTGCATTCGGTGCTTTCCAAGGATCTGCAGTAAATCGGGCAATTGGCTACTGTCCAAAGAACCACCCCACACAGTGACACATGGCAGAGCTACACAACAGCAAGAGGCTTGCACTTCCCAGCTGCTCAGCGGAGCCCTGGCATGCTCCTGGCCATCCCTCCACCACCTCCAGGCACCTACTTGTGTTGTATGGTTTGAATGGACTCACTGAATTCCACAGGCATCTGCTAAGACCACGGGGACCAAAGGATGGTCTAGGTTCATATCTAAACTGACCCAGTCAAAGCCCAACCTTGCACAAAGCACTGCCAGTCTGAGTCTGGAAAGGCCAAGAAATGGCAGCTCATCACCTCCCTCCAAGACTGCTCTCACAGATCATCACCCCTGCCCAGGCTCCAGAGGCTGGACTGCTTTTTGTACCAATTCCCGATGGGAAGGAGTACAGGATATAACACCCCTCCTCTTTGCTCCCCCAGCTCTGAGGTGTCCAGTGGCCCTAAGAACACCCAGCAGTGCTGTTTCCCATTTGGAAAGGGGGGTGGACACACAAACCAGCTGTTTGATGTTCAGAGCAAGCAGCTCCCAGTGAGCCACTGGCACCACTGGCCCACAGGTGCCAACCAACAGCACCAGCACCCCGGAGTGCCCTGTCACACACCCTGGTGAGCGATGCTGGGTATTGGCTGCCTTGCAGCTTCCCAGTGCTGGATCAGGCTCTGTTCAGGCAGCTGCCCATGCCAACCCTGCCCACACCCCACAGACATGTTGGGGTACCTCTGGTTTTCCAAGTTTGGCCAAAGCCTGTGCCAGGTGTGGGCTCATCTTCAAGGCAAGGGCAGGCTCAGGACAGCAAGCCAAGGGAGGCACGGAGATAGCTGCTGTCTCCCTCCCAGCCCAGGCCAAGCAACTGATCTCTGCTCCCCTCCTCATCCCCACCATCCTCCTGGGGCTGACCTCTCCCAGCCCCCGGCTGCACAGGAGGGCATTCTCCTCCTCCCTGAAAACAGCTGTGACATCCCTGAGGAAGACAGGATTAACACTTTCCTCACCCTCTGCCCCCAGCCAGGCTGCATCCACTGGAGCCATGCTCCTGGAGAAGCTGGACCATTGGATGCAGAAAAAAAGCCTTAAGGTCACAGCCCCAGACAAACACAGCACTGCAGGGACTAGTGACCACTTACTTTGCTAGCCCAGGGGATTCATCATGGGAAAGCACAGCATTCCTTGCTCCCCTCTAGCAGCAGGCAGCTGCCCATCCCTGCTCCAGCCAAACCCCAGTCCCATGTGCAACAGCCAAAATGCAAACCTGCAACAGATGGGAAACGCCACAACTTTCCAGTCCCTGCTGCTACACAGGGTCAGCAGCTTTGCTCTGCAGCAGCTCTACAGCTGCTCTGCTATTTTCCCACTGAGCTGCACAGTTAGTTTTCCTTCAATCCTTCCCATTACTAGGTTTTATTTAGCCAGAGATGTCTAGACCAGCACATGGGGCTGGAGCATCACATGCAGAGCTCAACTTAGGGTTGTTCCTGGGGAGAGTGGGCAGCTGGAAGAGCTGAAACTCATCACCAGGGAGATAGAACAGCACTGCAGCCACCTTTCCTTGCTCCAGATAAGCATCACTGAAGCTGCTGCAGGATTAAGACAGCAGCCAAGATGTGCATACAAGGAAATGATGCCCAAAGATTTTCAGGCTGAGACCTGCACTGCTCCATATAGACAGGACTTTGTGCCATTTCTCAGTTGATCTGCAAGGTCCAGCACAACACACAGCATGGCAGGAGCTCTGTCCCCAGCCTCACACACCTTCACTGAGGCCCAGCATCCCCAGGCATCCAAGAGCATGCCGCTTGCTCTGCTGGGCTTTGCTTCCCATTGGCAAGAGGGGGACGATCAGGCTGCATTTCTCCCAGAGCTGATCCTTCCCGGCTGCTCCCACAGGAGACACAGGCAGCTACTCAATACCTAGTTGCCTGGAATTAATCCTTAAAAGAATCAGGCTAATTACTATGCAAATACTCAAGTGAGGGATGCCATCCGCAGCAGAACAGCCCTCGCATCTGCCCCTTGGCAGGCACTTGCTGGAGCAGCAGTACAGAAACGCCGATCCCGCACCACGGGCTGCACCTCTAACCTGTAAAACCACAAAATATTTACAGCCAAGAGCAAACACATCAGAGCTGCAGAGGTGCCACCTCAATGCACTGGGGCAAGAACACCTTGTTCCAGTCACTGACTCACTAATTATACAGGCAATGCCAGAGAGCCAGGGCTGCCAGAGCCAGTGTGCCACAGGGCACCCGTGAGCGCATGGCTGTCAGACATGTCCTCCCCAGGCAGCCCTGCCCTGCTGCAGCTTTGACCTTCACTCATTTGAATCATTCATTCATCTGCTGCCTTGCTCCTCTAATCTTCCTCCTCCAGAGGATTCCCTGCACTTCCCACTGGTGCCAAAGAACCCCTGGAAGGGGGACCCAGGTCTTGCCTTAATTTTCTAGGAAACAGGCAACTGCCTTCTCCAGCTTCAGAGCCTCCAAGCCTAGCCCAGACATTGCCACCAGGATGCAGGCTCCTGTCCTTGGGAACATTGCCAAGGTCATGCCCACAAGTTTCCCTCCCCTCTACATCCATGCGGAGCCAGCAGCACCTTCCAGGCACACCTGGAGCAAAAACCACCCCAGCTCCAGCACTTCCTCCTCACCTCTCCACTACCATTGCCTCACAGCAAAGCACTGCTGAGCCTGGCTCTCATCCTCCACGAGGAAGGAGTGAGAAAACCATGTATACACCAAGATATTCTAAAGAGCTTCAGCCACCGAGCCAGAGTGTGCAAAACTTGGGAGCACAGCACATTCCCTGAGGAGCAACCTTCCCCATGGAGGAGCTCTGGACCAGGCAGCCCAAAGAGGAGGCAGGCAGCAGCTGGGCAGCATTTCCCGAGGATACCCACACAGTGGAGGACCTTGTCGCCAGCAGCTCCCTGGATGGAGCTCTGGATGAAGCAGTGATGCTCAGCGCTGGGTAGCCAGCTCTGTTGTAGCCTCTAGAGATACTATGAGAATCTTTCCAAGAACAAGTACGGCTCCAGAGGGGAGGAAGGGAAGGGGAGGAGAGGAGAGGGAAGCCCTTAGGCCAGCCGACGGGGTCCCAAGCCAGCACTCCGGCTCTGTCCCATCTTATCTCGGCACTTCCAGAGGAAGCAGCTCTCGGCATCGTGCTGCGACTAGTGGTCAACACTCGAGGGGGCATTGCAACTCCCTGCTTCGGGGGGCAGATACAGCCTGGCCGGTTCTGCTTGGACGTGGAAGAGGATGAGGGATGCGCTGGCAGCGGTGGTTGGTCCCTTGGTCCCCAGCGGGACCCCGCTGACAGCAGCGTCCCGGTGCCTGCGGGACGCCCCACTCCGCTCCCCGCCGAGCCCAGGCGGTGCCGTCGGGGCGTCGAGGCCGTGTCCCCGCACTCACCTGTGACAAGGACGGCTCTGCCCGCCACCGGCAGCAGCCCGCGGGGCGCCGCCCGCCACAGCAGCAGCCCGGCGGCGGCGGCGGCCAGGGCCAGCCCCAGGGGCAGCGGCAGCCAGGCGCGGCACAGGCTCTGCAGCGCGGCCAGCAGCGCCAGCGGCAGCACCAGCCCCCGGCCCAGCGGCGGCCCCAGCCCCCGGCCCGGCCCCGGCGCCCGCCGCGCCGCCCGCAGCGCCAGGCTGCCGGCCAGCGCCGCCCACAGCGCGCCGTGCGCCCAGCGCTCCAGCCCCGGCTCCATCCCGATCCCGGGCCCGGCACGGCCCCGCCGCTGCCACTCGCCCGCCCCGCCGCGCCCGTTTATACCCGCCCGGCGGGGGAGCGGGGCGGGGCGGGACCGGCCGCCGCCAATGGGAGCCGGGCGGGACGGGAGCGCCGGGCACCGGGAGCCGCGGACACCGGCGCCGACATCGACACCGGCGACCGGGGAGGGGGGAAGGCGGAGCACCTTGGTACCCACATCTCGGCACGGCTCCGCTCGGCGTGGCTTCGCGCGGTACTGCGCGGCACGGCTCGGGACATCGTGCTGCCTGGATAGGCTCCGCTCGACTCGGCTCGGCTCGGCACGGCACGGTTTGGCTTGGCTCAGTCCTGCTCAGGAGATTGTGCTGCCTAGGTAGGCGCATTCAGTGTTGCTTAGTCTGGCATGGCTCAGCTCAGCTCGGGACATGATGCCGCCCAAGTAGACACAGCTCAGCTTAGAACAGCTCAGGACACCACACCACCTGAATATGCACAGCTCAGCTCAGCATGGCTCAGGATGGCTCAGGACGTGATGCCACCCAGACAGGCACAGTTCAGCTCAGCACAGACCAGGACATGATGATGTGCCAGGCAGTCACAGTTCAGCTTGGCTTGGCTTGGCTTGGCTCAGCTGAGCTGAGGACATTGTGCCACCTCAGTAGGCATGATTCGGCTCAGCTTGGCACGGCTCAGCATGGCTCAGTCTTGCTTAGGACATGATGCCACCCAGTTAAGGCACAACTCAGCTTGTCACAACTTGGCTTGGCCCAGGTCAGCTCAGCTGAGCCCTTCTCAGTATATTGTGGCACCTCAGTAGGCATGATTCAGCTCGGCACAGCTCGGATTGGCTCAGCTTGGAACAAAGATAGGTGCAATTAATCTCAGCTCAGCTTGGTTCAGCACAGCTCAGGACAGCTTGGGGCACCCAGGTAGGCACAGCTCAGTTCAGCTTGGCTTAGCACCGCTTGGGATGTCATGCCATGTACAGGACAGCTCAGCTCATCTTGGGACAGCTCAGCTCATCTTGGCACAGCTCAGGCCAAGATACCACCTAGGCAGGCACAGCTCCAGTTGACACAGCTTAGCTTGGCTTGGCTTGGCTCAGCATGTCTTGAGACATCATGCTACCTAAATAGGCAAGGCTTAACTCAGCAGAGCTTGGCATAGCTCAGCATGACTCAGCTCAGCATGGCTTAGGACATCGTGCCACCTAGGTAAGCGCAGCTCAGCTTGGCTCAGCTCAGCTCAGCTCAGCTTTACACAGCTCAGCTCATCTCAGTGGTTCAGCTTGGTTCAGTATGGCTTGAGATGTACCTTGAGATGCACCTACGGCACAGCTCAGCTCAGCTTGGCTTGACACAGCTTGTGACGTTGTGCCGCCACTCAGGTAAGCCCAGTTCAGCTCAGCTTGGTTCAACTCAGCTCAGCTTGGCTTGGTTTGGCCCAGCACAGCTTTGCTCAGTACCTGGCCAGACAGAGCTTCCTGGCAGGAAGTGGCATTGCATCCAAGGTGGCTTAGCAGGAGGGAGATTGCCCAAGCCAGAGCCAGTGCCACCACCACCCATGCCCTGCTGGGACAGGGGAAACATAGGGCATGGCCACCGCCAGGGCCACCCCTCCATCAGGTCTCCCTGCACAGGGTGGTGCCCTCAGACCCTGCTGGGGGAGCACTATATGGGCATTGGGCTGCCCAGGTACTGGTGCCTTGGCCAGCCACCAGTTCCTCAGTTTCTCAGTGCCCAGAGCAGGCAGGTGAGGTGGGAATCTCTCCCAGCTGCTCCCTGTGACTTGGGGCAATGACTCCAGGGGGATCCCAAACCATTTCTCAGCACCCGGAGCAGGCAGCACTCTGCCACTCACCTACCTGGTGTAATTCTGGGGCTGCAGCAGGGCGAGCCATGCTGGAAGGTCAGGTCCTGGCTTGCCCCAGCAAAGCCTGGGGAAGCCCTTCTGTGCAGTGCTGTGTGCCAGGTCCGTGCCAACTCCAGCGGCTGCTGGCAGGAGCTCTCCTGCACCACCTGGCTGGGGGGCAAAGTCCTCTCCTTCTCAGGTTAATTACACAGGGTAATTGCTGCCTCTGGGTTCGCTTTATTAAGCACCTGCTTTAATATTTCACCAAGTCTCCGTACTCGGTGATTCTTCGTGCGTCCCTGCCGTGGGCCTGACTCTCGGCACTCTCTGCGTGGGCTCTCGTGTGCCATCATCAACACGACTCTCCCTTCCCGGCGGAGCCGGGCCCTGCCAGCTGTGCTGCCATCAGCACTGGCCACCCCACCAGACCTCACAAGCCCTGTCATGGTGGTGGCACATGCCAGGGATGCCTGTGCCATCCTTATTGGAAACAGCCTCCCTGGTACTGGCAGAAAAACACATTTCATCAGTGGGGATGACAACGGCTGCAGAAGTACAGTGTCAAACAGGCTGGGGTGGTTTGGCTGGGGTGTGGTGGTGTCACCCAGCTGAGTTTGAAGTGCTCAAGGGAATGTTGGGAATGCCGGCAAGGTAGAGGAGGAGGAGGAATGCTCCTAACAGCATGGCCGCGGGCTCTCCCACAGGAATCTGCTTGCTTGTGGCCCTGGGCTACTGAACCTGGTGAAAACAATAGAGGTGGCCACAAGGCAGAGCCTCAGGGTACTTGGGCTCTGAACAGGACCCAGTTAAACCTTCATCACACATCACTTCACTGGGGCTTGAAAAATCCTGTTGGAGAAAGGATGTTTTCCATGAGAGACCATCCCTCACTGTTCTGGCTGAGCTGCAGGTGCTGGGGTATGCAAGGGAGCGGGGGCAGGGATATGGTGCTTTGCAGGGAAAGCCAGAATGCAAAGTCTGTACCCATGATGGTGTTTCACAGAGATGGTAGATGTGGCCATTCCCAAATTGCAACAGGAATTTCCACAACACCTTGAGAGCTGGGTTGGATGTCCATCTGTCCGTCCATCCATCCATCCCTTCCAGATCTCCTTACACACGGTCTTGGGATGCCCTCCTTGTGGGACACCTCAAGATGGGCTTGTAGATAGCTGTGGTGTTCTTTGTCATAGCAGTCAGGGCTTTCTGTGGGTTTTCTCACCACAGGTCCAGCGTGGTGGGGCTGGACCAGCAGCATCATTTGCTGTCTCTGGCTGCTCCCCAGCTTTGCCCCAAAAGGCTGGTGTGCAGTCAGGGTGACTTTGGTGGCTATTCCCTTGAAGACAGTGCCTGGCCTTGTTCATCTGCCCATTGCCCAATCCCGAGGGTGCCTCCCAGCCACACCGTGTTGTTGGGAAATGCCGGTGATAGCCCCATTACCTTTTGACCTACTTGAGCTCTTCCATACCGTTCTGTTAATAACAGCTCACCTTTCGCAGGGGAAGCGGGGCTGGTTCAACCACAGCCACCTCCCACACCCTTCCTGGGGCTGCTCAAGCAGGTCCCTGGGAGGGGGGACACACACACACACCACATCTTCCAAGTGCTCCCCTTGCCCTAGGCTGTTCCTCCAGCTCCTGGAGCCTCCCATGACTAACAGGTTTTGAGATAATTGTTCCACTCCCTAATCTGATCTGCAGAAGATTCATGACATTGTTTTCAAAGTGCCATAAGCCATTTCCAGGGGCTCTAAGCCCATGAGGGTTGTGATTCATCCACATGCTGCTGCCACAGGTACTTAATCTTCTTCAAAACAGCAAGTCCTTCTTCCAGGGCTATTATCTCCTCAGGAAACACCACCCAGGCGAGCGCCTAACAGGGCACTTTGCCTGTTCAGTGCTGATGGATATTTGTGCCAGCTCTTCCTTCCTCACACAGGCCATGAGGTACAGTCCTTCCCTGGGAGCAGTTGTCTGAGGAGAGGGGACCATGGGGCTGAAGCCTCCTTCAATGTCACTTGAGGGGTGGGTACCCACCATGGGCTGTCAAACCCACAGGAAAGGGGATGCTGGACTAAAGGGTTCCTTGTCTCCCACACAATGTCCTCAAAGAGCCCTTGAATGGACGTGGGTGAAGATGTGAGACACTGGAGCCCATTGGTGCCTGAGGCTGGAGACAGTTCAGGGGTGACAAAGGCTGTTGCACCACCTGGAATTAACTCTCATTTTGACCCAAAGCATCTTGCAGAGGACAGTGATTGATTACTCCTGGCACCAAATATTTGTGTCCTACTACTGAACTTGTGCAGTTCTCTTGGTTCTGATTGAACTTTGTTACCATAGCGGGAACTCTGTTCTTGTGGCTTTCTTCTCTAGGGAGCACAGTGATTCAGCTAAGCCAGCCTCAGCTCCAGGAAGCCTGTCCTGCACCCAACAACATCCCTGTGATCCTTTCCCAAACCTAAGGCACGGGAAACTGAGTCTAAAAAAGCCCAGCCTGGAGGCACTTCCCATGGCACAGCCAACCTGAGCCACAGCCTCCATGGAGCCACCTTAGCTCCTTGCTCTGGGATTTTCTTCCTCTTCTTCCCCAGCATTTTCCATTCCTTGTTTCCAACTTAATTGACAAAGGACTTTTTTTGATCTTTCCTTACGTTTTCCAGCTGTAAATCACAGGTGACCTTTGGTGCCCATTGTCTGCTGCATCTGATGCCATATTGGTGGAATCAGCCTGAGCCCCAGGCTTTGATCCTCCATCTGTAGGGGGTTTCCACACACCTCAGCTGGATGGTGGGCACGGCCCAAACCTTTCCCCAGCGGCTGGGCAGGACCTCCTTGGTCCTGGGATGCTGTGGCTGGAGCAACTCCTCTGGGGAGTACCAGGACTGCTCCCCAGGACAGCCTTGCTGGCAGCATGGAGCATCCAGCCAAGCACTGACCCTGGGTCTGGCTCTTTCCAAACCCCTTTGTCTTCAGAATATTCCTGCCTCTGACTTGTTTTTTCAGGTTGTGCACTATCTGCAGGTATTTACAAAACACAGCTCTGTTTCCAGCCACATTCATGGCTTTGGGAGGTTTCACCTTCTGCCCTGGTGAGGACCTTGTGTCACTGTGCCTGCACAGCCTTTGCCAGCCAGGCTTTCTGCATCACAGCTCCCCAAACCTGATCTGATTTTGGGCTGCAGGGACCTTGCTCCTTTGGTGTGGCTATGAAATGTTAGTGATACTCCAAAGTGATTCCCTCTCCACTAATGCCTAGTGCTCTCCTGGGGCATGTGTGGTACCCATGCCAGCCTTGCTTTGCCAGCCCAACATCGACCTCCCATCTCCCATCTCTTCATACCCTTCACAGAGTCTGTACCTCAGCATTGGGGTGATGGGGACAGGGGAAATGCGTCTCCCTCTTGGCCACAAGACAGATGCCAGGGGAAGCCAACTGGAACATGCTCCAGGTGACATCCTGCTCCCTCTGCTCCTAGGGAAGAGGGCAGTAGGTCACAGCAGCTGTGACCTGGTTCCCATCCCACACCTCCATCCTGCTGGGGAAGGTGATTGCAGAACGAAGCATGTTGTCAGCCTGAAGTTGCTTAAGAGGGTTGAGGCCAGGAAGTAGAGTAGGTGTCCTCCAGCTGAGGCAGGAGGAAGAATTTTGGGGGGGGGTTGATGATCATAATGCTTCTGGAAGGTGGTCAAGGTGCACCAGTGCTTGCAAGAAGTGCTGGAAATGGCTCTGACCTGGGAAGAGAAGAGAGGTTGTGCTGTCACTGATGGGAATTGTGCTTCCCACGCAAGGTGGTGGGGCTTCATGGCAACCACGAGGCCAGGACCACAGGCAATCCCCCACCCTGAGCTTGGGGGTGGCACTGGGGACATGCCCATGTAGCATGAATCTGGAGCTGACCTCGGAGTGTGGCAGCAAACAGGACCCTGTGCTGGGACAGTCCCATGGAAAAGGTGGGATGGAGAAGGCAGGGGACATCTTCTATCACAGCAAGGATGGAAGACACAGAAGAGGGTAAATGCAACATAAAGTGGAGCCAGGCTCGTTCCTGCTGTCCCCTGCTCCTCCCCACTGCCTGGAAGAGGGCCAGGGCAGGATGGGGCCAGGGACAAGCCCTGGAGACACAGCTGATCATAGGGGACAGGAGCCTGTCCCCGCCAGCCAGACAAACAGCCAGGACCAAGGACGCGGCTGTCATTCAACAGGAGACATGAAAGAGGCAGGATGTGTCGCTGGGTAGGGGGAGCAGGGTGCAGCCCGGCCGGGTGCCAGGCAGGGGACAGCAACAAGCTGAAGGCCAGCGGCGAGTGCCTGAAGAGCGGCGGGACACCGGGCGTCCTTTCGGGACATGAAGCGTCCTTTAGGGTGGCCTCCCCGTGCGTGTGGCCACCGTGCCCCCTCGTGGCAGCGAGACACAGCTCGTGGTCCCGGGCTGGCGTGGGCATGAAGGCAGGGATGGAGATGGGGAAAGGAATGGAGGTGCTGGGTGCCACGGGGTGCCCTGGCAGGGTCACTTCATCCCACCTCGAGAAGCCAACTGGGGATGCAGCACACCAACCCCATCACTGCTGATGCTGCTAAAGCCACACGTGCCCCAGGTCCCCACCAAGCCTCGTGTGACTGCCACAAACCCGCCTCAGCTTGCAAAGGTGCCTGCAGGATCCTGCCACCCCCTCTCCTTCCCAGGGGGTCACCCCTGCCAGTTGTATTTTTGGCATAAACCACTTGTGCTGTGGCCAAGCCAAGCACTTCAGGCGCCGCTCAAGGGCAGCGTGTGTCCAGGGCCAGGCTGGGAATCCTGGAAATAACACCAAGGCTGAAAAAAAAAAAGGTGGAAAAACCCAAACATGTTCCCCTGCACCCTGCCTCAGTTTCCCCCAGCAAGCCCTCAGGAGTAACAATCCTGGGATTGTGATGTGTAATGTCACTTTAGGTACCTAGAGTAGGTGCAGGAGTCAAGAAGGTGCTTTCTCAACCCTTTCTCCTTCCTCCTGTGTCTCGTTGTTGCCTATCATAACCTCTTTGTCCTGTTTTTGCAGCCCCAAGTCAAGCACCCAGAAGACAGGAAAGCCAGACCACATCTTGGGGCACGTCTGGGACACCTGCCGCTCTCAGTGTGGCATCTTGCTGCTCTCAGGGCCACTCAGGAACATCTCAGACACACTGCAAGCTGGGGCAGGCTGGCATGTCCAGCCTCGTGGGAGAGAAACAACCCTGGGCAGAGATAGCCAGGAGGAAAAAGCTGCCCTGCCCTGTGGAGTTCTTCTTCATTCCTTGAACGCCACAGAGACCTGCTGTGCGGGGTTCAGGGCTGGAGGCAGCGCCAGGGCAGCGCCGAGGTGGAGCTGTCATGATGGATGACATGACACCATTCCCAAATGCCTCTACCACAGGTGACAGTGCCCAAAGCACCGCAGCTGGCAGAGGGGGATGCTCAGGAACGGTACCCACCTGTGAGGAGCATCACAGCCAGCACCCAGTGTGGGGTTTAATCTGTGTCTGGCATGGCATGAGCCACACTGGGACAGGAGGTGGCAGGAACATCTCCTAGGCTGTCATGGGGACAGGCAGATGCTCTCCTTGATGCATTTATAGGAACAGGCAGCCAAGCACAGGTATTTCCGAGGCTTGCAGCTGGGGGACACATGGCTGCTGTCCCCTGGACCTGCTCCTAGAGGGAAACAACCACCCTGCCTCTGACCCAGGTCTGGGTCTGGCTAAACTCTCCAGGAGAGGTTTGTAAAGGAGAAGTGAGGAGTGAGATGATTTTACTGTGCTGTGGCCTTGTGCTCGAGCCGCTGCTCCTGCCCTTGAGTGTGCAGCCTTGAGCCTGGCAGCAGTCCTTGCTCCTTTTGGAAAGTCCCCCAGCTGTCCTGGTACAGAGGGGACTGTGCTGTCCCCAGAGAGACGATGGTGCCTGCAAGCCACAGGGCTGGCTGAGTGCTTGCCCCAGGCAGCAAGGCTGGGGATGCAAGAGGAGAGATACTGGCTTGGCCAGGGAGTATCACAGAATTCTGGCCTCTCAGGTACAAGAACAAGAGATGCTGGCAGCATATCAGATCATTTTATTGCCACAGCAGCCGTGGGCCAGACTCAGTTCCCAGAGGGGGTCTGAGTCCAGCCCCTTGACCCCTCTAATACTGTTGAGAAGATGAACCCTGAGCCTCCATGCATGGGTGCTGAGCATCCTCCATCCTGGTCGCCACAGAGCAGCTCTGGGGCATCACTCCCATCCTGCTGCCTGCACCCCCAGGAGCTGGAGGCCAGCAGGGAAAAGTGAGGCAAGGCCAAAGGTGCGTAGTGTCCTGATCCTGGAACCGCAGGGGCTGCCACCATGTCCTGCCAGGGGGCTGCTGGCAGTAGGGAGCAGCAGGGGCCCTCTCGGCCCCCTCAAACCTCCATGTCAGGTGCCCGCCCCAGGCCCAGTGCCTGCACCAGCTCATCGCTGAGCCCGCTCTTCAGCGTCCGCCGCACTGCAGGAAGAGGAGAGTGCGGCACTGGCAGCACGAGCAGCACTGGCTGCCAGAGTCCCCATGCACTGGGGTCCTGCCCAGGCAGGGCAGGGGTAATGGGGTGCAGTGGCACAGACTGGTCTCAGGGTACGTCCTGCCTGGTGGGCTCAGCATGGCAGGTCATGGGTGGCCCATGGGGAAGGAGCCAGACAAGGCATGGGAACAAGGACACAAAGGACAAGGCATGAGGACAGAGCACAGAGACATGGAGATGGGACGAGGCATATAGACAGAGTACAGAGACATGGAGATGGAATAGAAGGCAGGGACAGAGATGTGAAGGAGTATGGGGACTGGGTAGAGCATGGGAAGAGAGATACAGAGATGGGACAGGGCATGGCAACAAAGAGAAAGGGTAAGGAGACAGGGACACAGAGCTGGGAAAAAGCATCTGGGCAGGGACACAGAGATGGGACAGGGACATGGAGATGGGACAGAGTACAGGGACAGAGCGCGGGAACAGAGATGGAACAGGGCACAAGGTCACAGGGATGGGACTTACAGGATTTCCGATTGCCACGGGACCTCCTGCGCTCTTTGTTGGGGCAGGGTCGGGGGTTGGCATTGTGAGTCACTGATTTCACCAGCCGGTCCATGATTTCATCTGAAGCATCATCGGGGGAGCTGGGAACATCCTCCTGGGCTGGAGAGCCCTGGGTCGGGGTGCCATACCCAGTTCCTGTATGGGGACATTGAGGATGCTGGCACCAGCTGTTCCCAGCCAGCTGGGCATGCCTTGAGTTCCTTTGCCATCCTGCTCCTACCCTGGCTGGCTCTGCTGCGGCGGGCAGGGATATCTGTGGGGGAGGTCAGCAGAATCTTCATGCTCTCGTGACCCGCTTCCATCTGCTCCTTGGGGCTGCTGGACACCACGGCAGATGGCAAAACTGCCTCGGCAATGCCAGAGAATTTCTCAGTCTGCAATGGGAGGAGAGGTTGGTGTTGGGGACATGGGGAGCATCACCTCCTGGTGGCACCCAGCCGAGTGTCCCCGTACCTCGGTGATGAGCCGTCCCCGGGTCTTGCTGCGCTCGCGGTGGGCAGCACGTTTCTTCTGCTGCTGCAGGACGCGCTCCCAGCACGTGCGGTACTCCAGGGCAAACTCCCGCAGCAGTTTGCAGATGGACGTCACCTTCACGTCCCGCGCCGCGCTCACCGGGTACCCCAGGTACAGCACGAAGGAGTGAAACCTATGGGAACACCGGTCACAGTGGGCCACCAAACAGACTGCGAGGTTCCTGCTGCGTCCCCAAGCCACCAACCTGTTGAGAACACGCCTGTGCACCACCTTCAGGACGATGATGCGCTGGGTGCTGTCCTTGAGGAACTCTGTCAGCTTGGTCTTCAGCACTGGCTTGGTCTCATGCTTGGCAATCACCTTTAGGTTGTGCCAGGAGGCCCTGCACCTCCGCTCCAGCTGCACCAGGCTGTTGGCCAGCTCTTCAAAGTCAATCTGGAAGAGTGAGATGTCAGTCCCTGGCCATGCTGGTGTAGCTAGGCAGCCACAGGACCCACACCCTATCCTTGCCGAGGTTCACCTGCCTTGCCTCACCTTGGCGGAGCGGGTGATGGAGGCAATTTCTGAGTAGAGGTCAGTGGTTTCTGGGAACTTCTCTACCACCATCTGGCAGAGATGGTAGAGCAGGGACTGCCGGTGCACCGTGTCCTTCACTTCCGAGACCTTCTCCAGGTAGCCCAGGTCAAAGCCTCTGCTCTGAAACCCAATGGACTTAGCAGGGACTCTCCTCCCTACTCCAGCAGACATCCAGTCTGCAGACCCACTGGGTCCCCACCAGGACCTCCCAGCTCCCCATGGACCCTTCTGGGTGCCCATGCTGCATGGCTGGTCCTCACCCTGCTCCTCACCTGGGAACCATTCAAGAAGTTGCCCATAGCCAGCAGTGTGGCCAAGATGCACTTGAATGTGTGATTTCTGGCCAGCTGCTCCATGCCTACCTTCAGATCAAAGAGCGGCTCTGCGATCTCCTGGGTGAGGGGAGAAGCAGGTGAGATCCCTTGGCCACTCTCTCCTTTGGGAACTTCAGCATTCACCCATGAGGACAACCACCTCCTGGTCAATCCAAGCCCATGCTTGCCTTGGGGACCTGAAGCCCATCCCCAGCCAGGATGGCACCTCCCATGTTTGGATTTGACTGGTCCTCACCAGAAACATGCTTGGCTCAGTGCTTAGCACTGCTGGGGTGTCAGCGGTGGGAGGGCAGAGGGGAGATGGGGTACATGGCTCCGTACCTGCTCCAGGCTTTCATAGTCCAGCTTGAAGGCCCAGAGCTGGAGCCTGGCTGTGAGGTCACTGATGGAAGACAGGGAGAGCAAGAACTGCTCTGCAGAGCCCAAAGGCACATCAGGATTGGCCAACTGGGCCTCCTGGATCTTCTGTTTTTCCTCCTCAGTTGGGACCATGGTTAGGATTTTCTAGAGCAGGGAAAGAGGGATATGTCAGACTCCACGCACGGGATGTGTCATCCCAGGCAGCATGGCTTGGAGGTCTCCCAGCCTGGGGAAATGACCTGCTGAGGACCTCAGAGGAGCCGAGCTTGCTTCTCTTGTGCTCACCTCAATCCCTTCCTTACTGACCGCAAACTCGTCAAAGTTGAGCACAGCTGTCTTGATTATATGGATGGGCGGCAGCACGGTGAGGCCAATGTTGATGGCGTTGCTCCTCTTGGGGTCCAACACCACCACCACCTTCTTCCCATCGATGGCTTTCTGCAAAGAGGACAGGATGGACGGGGACAGCCAGGCAAAGGGCTCGCCCTCATGAACTTATCATGAACACAGACCATGCAGTGAGCCAAACCAAATCTGTGCATTGCACATAATCATCCCCATTGAACCTCTGGGCTGCTGGTGCCCATCCTTGACACAGGGTAGGGGTGACAGTGCATGCCGAGGGTCCCCACAGGAACCCACAGCCTTCCTCCCACTCCTCAAGTCCCCTTGGCCAGTGGATGCCCACCGGTACCTTTGAGGTTGGCGCTTCCTTTGACCGTGACTCAAAGAGATGCTCCAGTTTGGCAGCATTGACCTCGACATTCTGCAGGGATGCCCAGAGTGTCCCCTGGCCGAACTTGCCAGGCCCCACAGTGCTATCCAGCTGCTTCAGCTCCTTCCAGAAGAGCTTCACTGTCCTCTTCTTCTTGGCCTGGGAGGGGCCATCTGTTGTTGAGGGGCCTGGCAGCCCTGGTGGGGGTGGGCAGCTGGGGACTGCAGGAGGTGGAGGTGGAGGTGGTGGGCAACCAGGGATAGCAGGAGGTGGAGGTGGTGGGCAACCAGGGAGGGCAGGAGGTGGAGGTGGAGGTGGTGGGCAACCAGGGATGGCAGGAGGTGGAGGTGGTGGTGGTGGGCAACCAGGGAGGGCAGGAGGTGGAGGGGGAGCCATGAATGTTCCAGCACTCATTGCTTCAATGCCAGGATGGAGGAAGGACCCATTGGTCATTGGCCCCGTGTCCAGGATGTCAAAATCTTCTTCTTCCCCCAGATCAGTGAAGTCCAGGTCCTTGATCTTCAGCTGCACAGGGATGGTCTCCAGGCGCTCCCATGTCAGCTCTGTGTCCTTTTTGATGGGCATCATCCTGGTGTTCTCCAGCTTCTGCGTGTGGGTCTCGGCATCTATGCTGGACACGGCACGTACCAGCTTGGCATGGGCACTGGCCACTGGCCCATCTAGAGCCCTGCCACGGAGCCGGGCACTCTCCTGATCCTGGCTGCTACTTCCCTTGGTGTCCATTTCCACCTCATCCTGGATCCGAGGGGGTAAAGGTATTTCATGGAACACCTTCTCCCTTTCCGACTCCGAGGAGCCCTTGGCATAGAGCATGTCCAGCATAAACTTGGTGTCAGAGGAGATGGTGCTGCAGGAGTCAGTGGTGTCAGGTCGAGCCAAACGAGACCCTGCAGGGAGAGAGGAAGAAGCTGGGACACTCTGCTTGGAGGGGGCAAGTGGTGCTGGGCTCCACATGGAGTTGGAGTCCTGTTCCTCGGTGGGGTGTGCTCAGATGCCAGCATTTTTAGCAAGGTGCTACCACCAGCTCCTCCAAGGCTCTGTGTATCACAGGCATGGGATGAGGACTGAAGGGCCACTAATCCCCACCCCAGGGACCTGGATGAGCTGGGAACACACACCCTGGTAGCACCTACTTATGCTGGGCGGCTCCATCCTGGAATCAGAGGTGCCGTGGTCTCTTTCCCATGCAAGAGCAGTAGGATGCTCCAGTGTAGTATCGCTGAGGACATCGAGCCGTCCCTTGGCCATGGAAGAGATCTTCTCCTTTTGGGCTGCAGCCAGGTTTTCCAAAAAGCGAGCTCTGCAAGATGGGGTGGACATTAGCCGGGAGCAAAGCAGGGATGGGGACAACAGGGATAACCAGCACACCACACCATGCCACACTGCACAGCCAGTCCCACAGCACAGAAACCTCCTGCACTGGCCACACCGCATCAGGGGCACCGAGGATTCAACCTCCTCTGAGCCCTGCAGAGAGAGGCAATGGCCCCATGGCTCAGGGACAGGGTCACTGCAGCCCCATGGGAGCTGAAGGCTTCTGCCATCAGGGTGCCGCTGTCACCAGTTGGTCCCAAAAGACCCGGTGCTCACTGCAACCTTCATCCAAAAGCTGCAAAACCCAGGAGGGCACCAAGGCAGGGACTTGAGGGCACGCTCCTGCTCCTCATTCCCTGTGTGGCCGGAGCCCAGATACCTCCAGCTGGGCACCAGTCCAAGGAAGCGCATGCCTGGAGACACACGCATGCCTCTACTTACTCAAACTTCTTCAAAATAGGCTTGTCCCCATGCAAGGAGGGGGCATCCTCCCGCCTGAGGGAAAACAGGGGTTAGCCCCCACTGCTGGCAGCCCCCTGGGGCTCGTGTGTCCTGCACACACCACCTGGCAGCCCTCTAGCATGGCCCCAGGGTTCATGGGGAGCCAGGTGAGCCCTGGCGAGTCCCCTCCTACCCAGGCAGCACATGGCATCAGGTGCTGGAGAGATGGGAAATCGTCCCCTGCACCAGGCCAGGACACCTGGAGCAGGCTGTGCCACCCCCAGCAGGGACACCTCACCCCAAAGCAGGAATCAGAGGGTGCCATATCCTGTGGGGTGATGGGGGAGTGGGTTGGGGTCCTGCAGATAGGACTTGAAGGGGAGAGGCGAGGGATGGGGGCAGCAAGGTGGGTGCAAGCGCCCACTGCCCCCAGAGCATCATAGGATAGGGCAAGGGAGAATTAATAGCACAT
The DNA here is from genome assembly GCF_965178545.1 of Coloeus monedula. NCBI lineage: Eukaryota > Metazoa > Chordata > Aves > Passeriformes > Corvidae > Coloeus > Coloeus monedula. The sequence continues at coordinate 13,703,264 of NC_138793.1, forward strand.
TAAGCTGAAACAAAGTAGGTTTAAATTGGGTATTAGGAAGAAATTCTTCCCTGTGAGGGTGGTGAGACACTGGCATGGGTTGCCCAGAGAAGCTGTGGATGCCCCATCCCTGTAAGACAAGGCTGGTCTAGTGGAAGCATTGGAACTAGAAGATTTTTAAGGTCCCTTTCAACCCAAACTGTTCCAGGATCTTATGATTCTATCATCATGCTGGGAGGGAGCAAGCACGTGCAGAGCCCAGGCACTTACCAGACAGGGGCAGTTTGGTGCAGCCTGCAAAAGGAAAGACAGAAAGAGTGGGCAGAGGAGAGGGCAAGCGTGGGCAGAGAGGAGAATGAGGAGGAGCTGGAGCAGAACTGTGTATGCCCGAAGGATGCCTTGGAGCCCCTGGCTGGACCCTTTGACACCTGCTGCCCCCTCATACATATCTCCAGCTCCAGTGCCCTCCCAGACTGCTTCCCCCCGGGAAAGGCAGAGTGTGCCCTGGGATGGACACACCTCATGCTCCTGGGAGCCCATCCTGCTGCCCTGGGAGACCTCCATGCACCCAGCCCCTCCTGGCTCCTTACTTGTAGACACTGCGCTCTCCTGGGCCCGGGGGCTGCTCCTTCTCAGCTGGGGGGGAGGCCAGGGCCAGCCGCACGCTGGACGTGCTGTTGTAGATGCTGGTGGGACAGGGTCTGGAAGAAGGTGACAGGGACTGAGAGCAGGTCCCACAGGGCTGCTCTCCACCCTGGCACCAGCAATGGATCCAAGTGCTGTTTATGCGGCATCTCAGTGTCTCCACCATGCCAGGAGCATCCCCACTGCAGACCACCTCCAGCTGCACTTACTCTGCTGGGCTGGTTGGTGCAGGGACAGGCAGGGTGTCCTCAGCTGGGGCCTCCTTTGGAGTGCCAGGAGACCCCAGCAGTGGCTGGGCATTGGCACTGGCATCCTGGGAGCCACCCTGGCATCGCCACCCACGCCGGCCCTCGTCTGTCCTCCTCCGCTCTTTGCGTCCCCCTGGGGGCGGCTCTTCCACATCATCCTCCAGCTTGAGAGCACTCTGTGGAAGGACCAGGGGCATGGCACTGGGCACAGCAGCATCCCTGCCACCCCATGCACCCACCCTCCCTGCTGGAGGCAGGCAGCACATGGCCAGATCCTGCTGGAGCCCTGCTCACCTCGTAGAGTGTGAACTGCTGCTTCAAGTCGAGGTCGGTGCCCTTGCTGCCCAGGTACTGCTGCACCACCTGCTCCATGCCCTGCTGCTCCAGGCAGTCGGTCACATCGTAGAAGGTGTCCTGATCTGGGAGGGCTGCCAGTGTCTGGGCAGAATCAGAGGGATGCTGCTGGCACTGGGGAGATCCACACTGAGCCCCACCAGTGTGGCACCAGGGGGACACCCTCACAGACCTTGTTGATCAGTGTCATGGTGAACACCAGCAGCTCCGTGTCAGCCCCATTGCGCTGCCCCAGGATGGCCATTAGGTTGGACCATGGACAGGCACCTGGGAAAAGAGGCACGAACAGGTGACATGCAGGCCGGGAGGGGACACTGTCCCCCAGCAGGGACCTTGCAGGAGGCTGGAGCTGCACCTACCTCTCGCCTGATCCACGGCATTGACGGCGCGGATGAGCAGCAAGGCGTTGGGCTCTGTGTACTCCACAAACACCAGGAGCAGCTTCAGTGCCGTCTTCACCACCAGGCGAAACTGGGACAAGGGATGGCAGCTGGGACAGCAGCAGTGGCAGGAGCCTGCCAGCGTGCTGCTGGGACACTGTGGGATGGCTGTGCCCATGCCCCAGGACTGGGAGCTTTGCCGTGGAGCCAGGGACCTGCAGCTGTGAGGCTGACGGCCAAGAGGCACTGGGAAGGGACCTGGAGCAGGAGTGTCTTACTCAAGCTCTGTGCCTGGGAATGTGGTCACATCAGGACAGGGAGCTCTGCAGATCCTGGGTGACTTCCAGATGGGTGGGAGTAGGACCCAACACAAGCAAAGGTACCAGGGTACCAAGCCCAGAGGCAGAGAGTGAAGTACATCCTCTGAGGGATGGTGCAAGGGAACAGCCACAAGCAGGGAAGGGGGTGCAGTGGAGGGCACAGACAGCTCCCCAAGAACAACAGGCACTCACTGGGCTTCCTGACAGCGTGTACAGCCACTGGACAGTCTCGTTGTGGTTGATGACACCCTGCATCCCATCCATGAAGAGCATGATCTGGCTCAAGGCTGCAAGGCAGAGAGTGGGCAGGCTGACGGTGCAGCAGGCAGGGGTTGGGAATTCCCATCCCTGCACAGCATCACCGCAGCAAGGGCAGCTGGGAAGGCAGAGTAGCCCTGGCAGATTTGCTGGCTCACCCACCGTGAGTGCCAACATTCCTTCCTGGGGATAAGCATAGAATTGTGGAATGGTTTGGGTTGGAAGGGACCTTAAAGACCATCTCATTCCAACTCCCCTGCCACAGGCAGGGACACCTTCCCTTAGACCAGGTTGCATCAAAGACTCATCCAACCTGGCTTTGAACACTTCCAGGGATGGGGCATCCACAGCTTCTTTAGGCAACCTGCTCCACAGGTGCCCTGTGCCCAGATACCAACCCCGGAGGATGTAATTCTGGTAGTTCTGGTCAGCTTCTGCCCCCACTTTGATCAGGCATGTCAACCCCTCCAGGTTCACGAACTCTGGCACCAGGTCCTTGTCCTCCTGTGGGGAGAAGGCCAAGTGTTACCACAGTGTGGGGTGGGCAGCCAGCTCTGGGGGAGCCCCTGGCCCCCCACTGCACCAGCACCACCTCACCTGGAAGAGCTGCTTCAGGGAGAAGAGGGACCTCCGCAGCTCCGGCCCCTGTGAGTTGTACAGCTTCTCTGGGAGGAAAGGAGAGACGTGGTGGGAGGGGCTCACTGCTGAACCAGCACTGCTTCCTGGGACAGCCCCACATCCTGATCAACCCCCGTGCCCCCTGCCAACCCCCGTGCCGGCATCGCCCCTGTCTGGAAGCAACTGCTGGAAGCAACTGCTGTTCCACAACTACATATTTCAGCTCTGCCACTTTCCTATTTCCTTTTTTTTGCCCTTTTTTTTCTGACCAGATATGACAAATATCCCCTTTGGTTTCCTGTGCAAAACCTAAACATGAACACAGGCAGGAGGCTGAGCTACTTTTAGCCGTCTCTCCCTGGGCACAGCCATGCCATGGTCCCAGAGTTCCCAGCAGCCCCGGGGCTTGGGAAAAACCGCAGGATGAGGATGGGAAGGATGGTAGTGTGACATGGGTTGCTTGGGGGACAGGACTGTCACTGGGCTGGAGACTATGTGCTTATGGGGGTGATGCCTGCAGGCAGGAGCCAGCGTGGAGCAGCCGGGGCATTGGGAAGCTGGAAGGCCCCATGAAGACACCAAAGCCATTGGGAGCCAGCACTTCCCACATGCAAAAATTGAGTTAGCCACGCATCCCAACTTATTTGGGTCAGGCTTAGAGCTGTAACAAGCCAAAAACAAGATGTCCAAGTAGTCCTCCAGATATGCCCTGTAAAACACAGTGTCCCGGCAGCCTCCTCCACTCGCTTATCAGCTTGTCAGACAGATGAGAGGGAAAGCAGGGCAGCTGGGAGAGAAAGCAGAAGAGCTCACGGTTCAGACAGAGCCTGGGAACTGCTGACAAAGAGCATGACCATGACCCTGACCCTGGGCTTCCTGCCCCTTCCCGCATAGCTCAGCTGCAGCCCTGCACAGCCAGCCCAATGCCCATCTGGCATCACTCTGCTCAGCGCTTGTTTTCCCCCTGCCAAAGACAAAAAAAAGTCTTGAGACTCCTGAATATTTTGCAGGACCTCAGAGCAGGCTGCCGGAACGATGGCAGCACTTTCTGCTGCGCAAGAGCCCTTTGTTTATGTCTTCGCAGCTATATTTAGAGCTTGCCTGAATGACCTAGAATAACTGTAGTGGGCGGTGGGCTCCCAGCCCAAGAGGCAAAAGTCCTGATCTCTGAGGATGGAGGGGATTAACCCAGCGGGTACCCCATGAGGACCATGCCCCCTGATCTCTGGGAGGGGTTATGGGGTGGAAGCAGCCCTCTCCATCATAAAAAGCCTGGCCACAACTCACTGCCGAGGCCAAACCTCCACCATCCAGGGCAGTGGAGCTGCTGGAGCAGCCTGAAGGAGGGAGCAGCCCCAACTCACCGATGATGGCGTGGACTCGGACGGAGAGCTGCGTGCGCAGGATCAGGGTTGGCCGTCTCCCCTTCCTAAGGTGGAGGAAAATGCAGTGTGAGTGCCTGCAGTGGGATCACCACAGCCCCTGGCTCCTTGCCCCTGGTGTTCACACACATGTGGGGTCCCTGTGTCCTGTTCCCACAGGGCTCAGGTACCCCATGTGCCTCACCTGACCTCCTCATAGAAACCCTCCAGATCATCCTTCTGTTCCAGGAGGGACAAGTCAAGGTCCAGGTAGTGTCCAGAGGGCGAGACCTGCAGCGTGCAGTCCTCCAGCTGGGGATGCAGACAGCCAGGCTGAGTGCCCACCACAGCCCTCCTGGTTCCCAGAGCATTCCCAGGTCACCCTCCTGCCCACACCAAACTCAGCTGGCAGACACATCCTGGAGTGGGGTGGCATGTCCCACCTGTCCCCAGCCACTGGCTCTGCAGCGAGATGCCCCAGCACCCTCTGCCTCAGCCTGGTGCTAATTGTGGAGAAACATGGAGCCCCAGCCTGGAAAAGGCTGAGTGAGGGCAGTCCTGCTGCCATTGAGCTCCTCGGCAATCCCTGGGTGGGAACCATGGTGAGAGGCTGATTGGCTCCCTGAGGCTCCCCTTAGTCAGCAGGGGTGTGACTGGGGCAGGATCTGTCTCCTCCCAGGGCTGGCAAATTGCCCCCGCCTGCAGGGATTGGATCTGAGGGAACTGTCAGGCACTCAGCCCAGCCAGGGAGACCCCAAACCAGGGCAAATCCCTGGGATGTGCCCTGGATGACACATCCTCTGACTCAGCCCACAGCCACGTGGCATCTTCCATTGAGATGGGGATAAGCACAGCCCTGAGACAAGGCTGGGGCGAGGGCATCTACCCAGAAAGTCCATGCACAGTGCCTATGGTGCACAGCCAGTGGGCACGGCACCCACAAAGTCCCTGAGGTGCCCTGGCACCAGCAGCACCCCACAGCACCCAGGCAAGTCTTTTGGGACACAGGAATTCACCCTCGAGGCATGAGTAGAAGCAGAGGGAGGGCAGTGTCAGCACCCTGCCTCCTCTGCACATCTGGATCTGTTCCTAAAGCATTTTCAACTCCCTTGCCCCACCCTCGCCCTGCTCACCCCACTTCCAAGGAATAGATCTGCATGGCAGGAGCTGAGGACCAGGGATAAAACCCCATTATTAAAGCTGCTCGTGGTGCAAACAAGAGCAAGCAGCGCAAGCAGCAATAGGGGAGAGAAGTAGGGAGCCATCAGCCATCTAAAACCCCACCTCAATTTCAGCTCCAAATTGCAAAAGCTCCAAGCACAGTCTTGTGGCTGAGGAGCTCAGATGGGAACAGCTTCTCGGCCTTTCCCATCAATGCCTTTCCCGACCGTGGCCCTGGAGATCCCACAGCAATACTGGGTATGGCTCCTACATCTCACTGGGGTTCCTTTCCATGACATTCCCATCTCCTTGCATCCCAGCATTGTGCACAAGCTCACACATATGAATTCACTGTGAGTGTGACGTTAATACCAGAGGGCAAAGTAAAACACCACGGGCATTGAAGCAATTAATGCTGACCACGCCTCAGGATAGCAGGCAATTTGGCAGGGCACTGTTGTTGGGTTGGACGTTGATGTGTCCCACTCCACCTCCTGTGGTCACTGGCTATGCCAGCCAGCCATGGCAATGTGCAGCAAACACAGGCTGCTGGCAGTGGGCAGGTACTCCTGGCTGCCAGCTCTGCCTTCGCAGCGAGAGTCCCTAATGCTGACCCCACACAGGGTTTGCTCGCTGGGGAATGCTTCAATGCCTCCACTGAGACAGGCTGTCCTGCATCCCTGCTCTACCTGGCCATCCCTGCATCCACCCAGCCAATCCTGCATACTCCTGGGCATCCTCCCAGACATCTCTGTGTCCTCCTGGCCACCCCTGCATCCCCATAGGCATCCCTGCAGCCTCCTGGGCATCACCTCAGGCATCCCTGCATCCACCCAGGCACTCAAACACAGAGAGAGCAGATCACCTCCAGTACAAAAGCCTTGCCTTCTCTGGGCTGCCACAGCCCCAGCAAGCCAGAGTTAACATCCCTAGCTCCTTTGGGGCTGGTGACACGTCCCAGCTGGTGGGGGGAGGCCAAGCCCCTGGGACCTGACCCCGCGTATTTCCCGTGTGAGCTTGGCAATGTTTCCCGCTAGGGATGCTCCAAGCACTGGGCCCTGGTTTGGCTGTGGCCCCCCTGGCAAACACCATCCCCCGGGGATGGAGAGAGGCTGTCCCAGGCTCCTGCTGCCCTGCCAAAAATCCTGGGCAGCACTTCCACACCAGGGAGCACCGACTGCCCCAGGGCCAGGGGTTATTCGGACAAGGGGTTTATACCATGTAGGATCAAGCTGGGATCTCAGTGTCGGGCTGCTGGGGGCAGCAAGTTGGGGTCACAGGTTACTGACGGCTCCCAGTGCGGGGTGGCTCTGATCCACCTCTCTCCTGCCTGGTAAACCATTATAAAATGAGCCAGACTTTGATGGCAATGGGGACTTAAGGGCAAAGCAGAGCTGGGAGAGGAGAGTGTCCCACGCTCACACATCCAGCCCACAGCTCCTGGGAGTCCCAGCCCTCCTGCAGCAAGATGGATGTCCTTCACCCATTCACGGGGAGGTTCTGGGGTCTTGCTGAGGACACAATGCTGGTGCCAGCCCTGATGGGTGACAAGGACCCACGACCTAAAAAAGTTTCTCTCTCTGTGTTGAATGCCCCATCCCTGGAAGTGTTCAAGGCCAGGTTGGATGGGACTTGGAACAACAGGTCTAACGGAAGGTGTTCTTGCCCATGGCAGCAGGGTGGAACAAGATGATCCCTTTAAGGTCCCTTCAAATCCAAACCATTCCAGGATACAATGGGGGTGTGATGGAGACCTCCCCACCTCCAATACGGAGACATTGTCCACACACAGACGAACTCACACCACCCACCACAGCATCACATTTTCCTGCTCACCCCTATCACGCCATCCCCTACATGGGAGGATGCTCCAAGGCCAGGCAGCAAATATCCTCTTTATCTGCCAGCAAAGGAAACACTTTTACTCCCTTGTAACACTTTCTTTTTGCAGTAACCACAATTTCCCAACATCGCTGCCTCTCTTCTACAAAGGCTAGGGGGAAATTACAGAAAAAATGTATTATTTAAATATAGTAGGCAGCAGCTAAACACAAGGCACCGACAGGTCAGAAAGCCCTGGCATCACCAGCTGCTGCTCACCCTCCCAGAACATCCAGGGGCCGATGGTTTATAGAGCTACCCTGCAGGACCAATTCCAACCCCAACCTCAGCCAAGTGCATTCACCACAATTTAGTTGCAGGGTTAAGAGGGGTGTCCACTGCCAGGGCGCCCAGGTGCTGTCCCCTGTCCACTCCTGCATGATGGATGGCAGCAAGTGGATGAGAACACTGCCACTGCGGGGGCGGGAGATAAAACCCAAGCCAGGAGGGATCTCTGGAGGTCACCCAGAGTTGCCCCAGAAGTGCAAGCTTGCTTCTCTCCTGAAGCTCCTCCGGCAGGGCTCATTGCTCATTAGTAAATCTCTCGTTGGTCATCAACAGACCGGCGGCAGCAGGAAGATCCCAGTCCTAGGCAGCAGCTGGAAAAGCCATGGCATGAATGCCTGCCTGCAGCTCCCTCCCCAGGATCCATGCAAGGATGGTGTTGGGAGCTGGGGAGTGCTGGGGGCTGCTGAGCACCAACACTCAGCACTAAGCAAGCAGCAAATTAGGGGAAAGCAATGCCCCTGACGACCCCTCCTCACCGCTTTTGCGCCTTCCAGAGGTTAGTGGGGCAAAGACCCTCACCGAAGCCCTCCTCAAGCCTGTTAGGAAACAGAAGGCAACAGGGCTGTGGGATGGGACACTTCATACATGGAGATTGCCCCACCAGCACTTTTATTGAGCACAAGAGCTCTCAGCAAGCTTATGGCACTGAGGCCATCGAGCTGTTTGCTCTTCCCAGATTTCCAGGGGGAGGAAGGAGAAAGCAAAACTCTAGCCTGAAGGGTTTTGCAATTGTTTGGAAAAATCCCCAGATTCAGAGGTGAGATAGTGCTCAAGGGAGGCAAGGGAGTGCAGGGGCCTTTGGGGACATAAAGGACAGCCAAAAAAACCTGCCCTGTCAAAACCTGCCTGAGGTTCAGAAAACGCCCACGCCCTGCCCAAGCATCACCCAAGGGTACTAGAAAAATGCTGGAAAGCAGGAGAAGATAGTATCAGCCTGGAGGCAAACAATGCAGCAGCAGCAAACAAAGCGGGAAGGTATTTCCAAGCACAAACACACTTCCCGGAGAGCATGAAAAAGTCATCAGCGACAGGTCGTGTTCAGGGAGAGGAAGCACCAAGGGTGTCATGGGGCAGGACAGGCCGTTCAAGGCAGCAATGCATGCACCAGAAACCTCTTTCTCATCATCTCTAAGCTGTTCCCAGCACAGGGAGCTGCTTTGCTGGGCCCAGCAAGGGCAGGACTCAGCTGCTCTCCCATGGCAGCTCATCCCCTGGCTGCCTGCGGCTCAATCCTCCTCCTCCGATGAGCGTAACCCTAGCCCAGCTCCCTCCTGATTGCTGCATCCTCTTCCCAGTGCTCTGCAGGTCCAGGCATGCTGCCCAGCAGGACAAACCTGGCACCAGGCATCCCCAGATGAATTTTTTTACAGCCAGTTCCTTGGGAAAAATCCGACTGTTCATTTACTAATTTTAGCGCGGTAACTAACGGAGCTGAGTGCTACCTGGCACAAAGGGCACCAGGGGAGCCTTTGGCTGGTTGTGCCAGGGGAACTGGCTGCATGGCTCCAAGGGTGCAGCTCTGAATTTGGACTGAACTGGATGGTTTGGGAGACTGACCTCACTCCACAGGCTGTAAATCCCACTGCAGGAGGCTCCCAATGAACACGTTTGCTCATGCAAACCCCAGCCAGCATCCCAGCTTGTCAGGTGGGGCATTTTGCAGCCCTTGCTGCCTCCGAGAGCTCCGTGTGGTAAAGGCAGCATGGTTTATAACCTATATAATCCAGAAATCTGGTTTATAAACCCAGAACAGGATCCTGGCTGTTCCCCTGTTACTTCACCAAGGGTCATGGGATGGTATAGGGAAACTACAGGAAAAAATATCCAGCTTGGCTTGGGCAGAGAACAGAGCCTGAAATCCCAGGGTCAACACACTTCTGCTGGGCACAGGACCTCCTTGCAAAGCTCCTGCCCTCGGGAACGCAGTGTCCAGTCTCCCCTCCCCCTCCCGCTTCCCCGTGCCACCATGGCAGCACTGCAGGCTGGCGATCCCGTTACAGCCAGGTCCTGCCCAGGGAGCACAGCACACGCCTGAAATTTGAGTTTGCTCCATTCGTCATGTCTCCAGGCTGTTTGTTCCCAAACAAACTCCCTTTAGTCACCGCCTAAAAATCCCATGATGGCGACAACATGAGACGCTGCTTCTTTGCTCCAATAAAAATGAAAAGGGGGATAAGGGGGAGGTTTGTTTGGTGCAGGGAAAGGTCTCAAAGTGATCCCCTCTCCCCTGGTAGGCCAGCAAGTTCAGTGTCGGGCACACGGAGCTGATTTTCCCCCTCCTGCTGCCCCATCTCTCTGCTCCGGCTCTGACTCCACAATCCCCCAGCCAGCCTGGGTTCCTGCCTCCCTTCCCTGCACTCCTCTATTGCTGCAAGACGGAGATGCTCAGCTACTGCCAAGCTCTGCTGAGTCTCGCGTTCCTAAAGAGGAAAACAAGCCTGTCCCCATCCTGAGAAGGATGCTTCGAGAGCATCACACCCACAGGAGATACACTGGGAGGGTCCCCTGTCTCCCCTGTCTCCTCCACTTCCCAGCCCGACTCAGGCTTGAGGACACACAAAAAGACACGGTGCCTCGCTTCCCATTCGGCCTCCTGCCTTCCTCCCACCTGAAGGAAATTGCTCAGCATGAATTTCCGTATTGCTCTCTGGTGACAAAGCTGCTGGCGGACCGGTGAGATGAGGGGCCGGTGAGGGGCTGCACGGGCTGGTAGCCCCCCGCCCCCAGCTTCACCTCCCCAAGTTCCAGGTGCCGCAGCAAGCAGGAACACTGCAAAGGTCCCGAGGGTTGGGGAGCCGGTGCGCTCCGCTCCTGGTTGCCCGCGTGGGAGCGGGATGCCGGTGGGGAACACGCTGCCTGGCTCAGCCCCGACCACACGGGGATGGACGCCTGCCGTCATCCTGCTTCCCCCTGTCTGGGTTCCTGCCTGCTCTGAGCAAACACATCCTCTTCCTCCCCGCCGACTCACTCCGGCCGGCCGAGGCTGGCATGTCCCGCGGGGGCTCACCAATCCCGCCGTGACTCACACCGGGAGCGCTGCCCGGGACACAACCGTTCGATCCCTCGCCCCCCGGTCCCCTCTGGCCGGTAATCCCCACCCCGTCCCCGCACGGTGCTTTCCCCGCCGCCCCCCGTTCCTGCTCACCGGCAGCGGGGCCCCGACCAGGCGGTGCAGCGCGGGCAGCTGCGCCCCCAGGGCCAGCGCCTCCTCCACGGCGTAAACCGGGGCTCGTCGGGGCTCCGGGAAGCTGCCGAAGGCGAAGGGATCCGCGTCCTCCAGGTACTGCACCCGGCATGGCACCGTCGCCTCCGCCGCCTCCGCCACCGCCATGGCCCCGCCGCCGCGGCCGCGCGCGACGCCGCACCCGGGGCGGACACGGCCCCGGCCCGGCCCCTCCGCCCCTCCCCGTCCCGGGAGAGGCCGCTCGGTGCTCGGCGCGCCCTCCCGCGGGCGTCCGGAAAGGATGCTCCAGGCTCCGGGATGCTCCAGGCTCTGGGGGGCTCCACTGGGACGCTCTGGCATCAGGGATGCTCCAAGCCTCGGAGGGATGCTCCGGGTTCTGGGGACCTCTATCAGGATACCCTGGCGTCGGGGATATCCAGAACCCAGGTTGCTCTGGCGTCAGGGGTGCTCCAGGCCCTGTGGGGCACCACTGGGATGCTCCAGGATGCTCCAGGCCCCATGAGGCTCCAGGCTGCTCCGGGGGGCCAGGGTCTGATCGCCCCAGGTGAACTGGAGCACGGATGGGCAGCTGGACTCCATCTCCCCATCCTGGGGCAGGGGGAAAGCAGCACAGGATGAGCTTCCTGGATCCAGGGGTGTTGTGGGGCTGCCTTGGAAATGGGACATGCTGAGCTCAAACTGCAAAGCAAAGCTTGTGTAAAACCCATTTTACTTTCTCTTTGACAATGACAATGTTGGATGTTGGACAATGACAATTGTTGTTGGACAATGACAATGATCAGATGTGGTGGAGCAGTGGGCAGGGAGCTTTCCCCTTGCTCCTGCCCCCAGCCTGCATTCCCCAGCCGTTGTCTTCTGCTGGCAAACATTTGTAGCACATTTGTACCCAGGCAGAGAGATGGCAAAAGGTGATGCTACCGAGGCTACCAGGGAAGTGTCCTGTGGCCCATTCCTACCTGGCCAGTGGGCTCAGCCTGGCACTCAGCATCCGAGAGTGCCCATGCCATAGGCACTACCAGCCAGAGGTCTCGCTCTGGTTAAGGTGTCCTGTCCTGTCCTCCAGATCAGAGCAGGCTCTCCATGGAGCACTCTGCCAGTGCCTCTTCTTGCCCCCTGGCGAGCATCCCCTCTCCCTGGGCTGCTTGGGCATAGCTTGCTGCCCACCCAGGACATGGGGTCCTGGATCTCCCGGATTGGGAGCCTCAGGGATGGGGTGTGGGAGATGGGGCACCTCCCAGAGCATGGGGAATGGCCTAATCAGCAAGCAGGAGGTTTTAGGAGTATCTGAGAGGGGCTGAGGAGGTAAAGGGGAGACAGAAATCTTGGGGACCCCCCTGGGGTGCTCCCAGGCTGGTGCTCAGGCAGCACCTGGGGCAGGGGTGGATGGTTTCAGTTGGGAAGGGGCTGGCTGGGGGGGGATTTGAGTGTGGGGGAAGACCGGGAATTTGGTGGGTGCGTGAGGACTAAGCCAGGGTGGGGGGACTCAGACAAAGCAGAGGCACGGGGGGAGGGCATGGGGGAGCAGGGTGATGCAGGTGGCACCGGGACAGCTGCAGAGAGGACTGAGACAGGGGCAGGGGACTAGCATGGGGCAGCGGGCTCCGGGAGGGTGCAGATGAGCTGGGATGGACGGGGGGATGCAAGGTGGTTCTGGAGTCCGGGGCAGGTGCTGAGCCCTGGGCAGTACCGGGGCTGCCGAGGTCCGGGGCGGGCCGGTGCCGGGCGGGGCGGGGAGCGGCGGGCGGGGCTCGTGGCGTGGGGAGCGGGGGCCGTCCCGGCGCATCCCCACGTGCGCGTGACGCGGGCGGGGGCCGGGACCGCGACCGCGGCGGAGCGGAGCGGCGGGAGCGGCGGGGCCATGCAGCCCCCGGCGGCCTCCCCCGGCCCCGCCGCCCCGGCGGGAGCCGAGCTGCTGCGGTGGCAGTGGCGGGAGGTGCAGGCGCCCTGCCTGGTGGCCGCTTGGATCCTGGTAGCCAGCCTGGCCAAGATCGGTGAGTGTCCCCGTGTCCCCACCCGCTCCGGTCCCCCGGGAGCAGCCGTGCCCACCCCCGGGCAGGCAGGGGGGATGCGGCATTCCCGGCGGGCACGGGGCACCCGGGACGAGGAGTGTCACCGCAAGCTGGGACGCGGGTCATGGGGACAAATCCGGCTGGTCACCACCCTCAGCTGGGCTGCGGAGGTCGGGGATCACCCCACATCTTCCGTGCCCTGGCGTGGGGTGATGTGCGGCGACGGGGTGAAGGTACCACCCGAAGGAAAAGGTGGGGGCCTGGGCTGTATTTCCTGCGAGGGATGGATGGATGGATGGATAGATGGATGGGCACAGAGGAGGGATGGGTCATGAGAAGAGAAGCCCCAAAGGATGTCCCGTGTTCCCAAAGGCTGGCACAGCACCTGCCATTGGCAGGTCTAGAAGCCATTGTTCCCCACCACAGCCCCGGGGAAAGGCTCGGTGGTGCCAGTGCCAGGCAGGATGTGCCCCCAGCAGCTTGGGGATGGCAGGTGCCTGCAGTCTCCTCTGGTGGGTCACTCCAGATTGGGTTGGCCTCGGACTCTTGTGCTCCCCAGCACAGGACCACGCAGCTGGAGGAGGCTCTGCTGTGAGAGGCTGCGTGGGAAGGCACAATGAGGATGTGTGTGAGCTGCGCAGGGCTGGGCTCCCCAGCAGCTCCTGGGGCGCTGGGGAGGGGACACCCGTGTGTGGGTGCCAAGCAGGGGTACCCAGAGGGCTGTTCCCCCACAGTGCCCCTGCCTGCTGCGCTGGACCCAGGGGATGAGATCATGACCTTGAGCCAGGTTTTCTCCTCAGGCACCCCACTGTGGCACAGCCCTTGTGGTGGTGGCGCAGACACCCTCAGTTTTGAGTCAGATCAAGAAATGTGGGTTCAGAGTTAGGCAGCAGAATCTCTGAGCAGCCAGGGACCTGCAGCAGCACTCATTACACCAGGGACAGCTACAGCTGTGACCACCAGCTGGCCTCTGTCCCAAGCATGATTGTGGATCTTCCGTTCCTCTCCTTCCTCACCTTCTCGCAACAGAGACCTAGAGCCTCGCGAGGAATGAATTAAAAGGTATCATGAGCTTAAAAATACAACACTCTGCTGTAGCTGTGCCACCTCCAGCTGCCGAGTGCGTCCCTCCTACCTGCAGAAGATCAGAGAGAAAATTCCCTTCCCTAGCTGTTATTTTCTTCTCTGCAACCTCTCCCTGGAGCTGCTCGCTGTGCAGGTTTCCACTGACACGCTCCCCTCAGCCACCCTGGATTTTGTGCGGGTGGCTGCAGTTGGGCCTGAGCTGGGATCATTCCCAAGCCCCCAGATCCGCCACATTCTTCCAGGCCTGAGGCGAACTGATGGCCACTCTCCTTCTCTGTGTGTGAGAAGCATAGATGGGTGGGCACAGAGGAGGGAAGCCAGATGTGAACCCTGATGGCAGACAGCTTCGAGCTGCCGGGCTTAGTGTATCCGAAGGGTCCAATGGATACTCAAAGCCTGGAGCCAATAGCGACACCCAGACCTGGAGGCACGGCTGCAGGCAGTGCCCTGCCATGGGTGTCCCCAGAGATGGCACGTGCGGTCCCCAGGCTGCATGGGAGTCCACAGAGGAGATGAACCAGGGGTGGAGGATTTTGGGGAGCAGAGAGGGCAGCGCCAGCTGTGGCAACCGTGGACGCTGGGTGTAGGCTGGTGCAGAGGATCCGTTGTGGTTGTGGCTCTGGGCTGACAGCTCACAGCCCTGTGACTGCAGGGGAGGAAGCGGCCCCACACCCGGGTGATGGGGAAATGACACTGTGGGCTCTGTTCTCAGAAGCAGTCACGATGCTGGGGTGACCCAAGCCAGCAAATACCCGGGGCAGGGAAAAGCTGGCTTGGGTGTTGCCTTCCTGCACAGCAAGGCATCATCCGGGCTTTGCTGCCTTTTCCATCCACAGTCAGAGCACAGGATGTGGGAAACACAGAGGTGATGAGCATTGCCCCAAACATTCTCCTTACACATAGCTGCCCCACGGGCAGGAGTTTGCCAGCAGACAGATGTTTTCTATGCAGCAGCAATGCCATGGGTTGCAACCATCTCTTCTCGCACCATCACCTCTGTCCCCAGCTGCTCATGTCCTGGTTTAGGTGTTTTGCCATTTCCCAAGCTCTGGAGGAGCAGAGCAGGTTTTGGCCCTGAGTTCTTTTAATGGCAAATCCTTTATTATGGATGCCTGAGTATGGATTATGTCTCTGAAGTTAATTCACATGTGGCTAAGTTACTGTTGCTGTGGGAACCTTTAGTGCTGAAATCCTTGCCTAGCTTGTATAAAATTAGAGCTCGTTCCGCCTGTCCCCACTGGCTGCTCTCTGTGACACAGGAGAGCTCGTGTGGTGCCATTTCCTGGGGAGGGTGGCAGCTTTCCACAACAGCCAGGAGATTTTTGGACAAGCATGATCTTTCCCACTGATGGTTCTCTTTTGCTTTCCCAAGTTTCTGGCTTGGTGGAAGCAATTATAGAACCATAGAATGGTTTGAGTTGGAAGGGACCTTAGAGATTATCCTTTTCCAACTACCTTTCCATGGGCAGGGACACCTTCCACTAGATCAGGTTGCTCAAAGCCCCATCCAACCTGGCCTTGAACACTTCCATGATGGATGACAGCCAGGATCCATGTCCCCACAGCATCCCTGCACGCTCTCCTGGGTCTCTCCAGCCAGCCAGGACATAGCTCCACGGCATGGGGAATGCAGATGGGTTGCCAAAGCAGAGAGCAGGGATCTTGGCAATGTTCCTGAGAATGCAGAAAGGGGCTGGACGCCTCGTTCCCTTCTTGAAAACTTCAGAGCTTTGTTCCCGTGGGTGGGAAGCGGCTTTGCAGCCTGCTGCAGGCGCTGAGTGAGCACCATTCGTCCACTGGTGAAGGCAGCTTGTGTGGGGTGAACAATGCTCTGTAGTGATTTCTGCAATCATTTAGCAGGAATTTGGCCTGGATGAAACCCAGCCAGCATTTCCTCAGGCTGTGGGTCTGCTTGGAGGGCTGTAGTGTCCATATCACCACAGTCTCCAGGGATGTATTGCAGCCCATAGCAGTGAGCAGAGGTGGCTGGGGCTCAGGGGGGAATGCCCCAGGCTCTGTAGCTGGGATATTCAGTGGCAGAGCTATGGCAGAGGCTTGGCCTGGGTGCTCTCTCCTGTTGATGTGGTTGGTGGTGGAGCTGCAGGTCATGCTGCCCCTGGGCTCACTGCTCTGCCCCTGCCAGCTGCAGCAGTGCTCCTGCTGTATTATGGCAGGGAGCCAGTGCCAGGGCATAGATGGGGCTCACCATGCCAGGGAGCAACCTCTTGAGGTCCTCAACTAAAGGAAAAGTGGCCCTTAGCCTGCACATTGGGTGGTGAGCTCAAAGATGTTGTCTCTTGTTGTGAACCAGATCTTTAACATTGAATTATCTCCTCTAATTCAGAGCTCAGCTGTGGTGAAGGAAAGAAAATCACCTAAGAGGTGCTGGGAAAGGAGAATGGGAGAACATCAGGAGGCCACAACCTCATTTCCCCAGGTGTCCACATTTCAGGGACACTGGGACCTGTCCCAGAAGGATAGAGCAGGACCAGGAAAATGACAAGGACATAGAGACAGGGAAACCTACTGATGAAGTACTGCCTGTTCCTGGGCTCCTCTCCAGGTCTATGCCACTGGAGACAGCACCCTGTGCTAGGCAGACCTTACGCTCTGTGCATGGCGGTTCTGAAGGAGGGAAGCCAGCAGAGTGACCTAGGGTTGGTGCACAACCATAGCACAATTTTCCTTCTGGAGGGGTAGCTTGGCACAAGCAATGGGCACCTTTAGTCCAGCTAAAGGATTTTAGGGACTGGGTTTTGGGGTTGGCAGCAGGGCTGGGCTTGCAGCCAAGTGATGGCTCAGAGCCTACCCTGATGTCCCTTGTACCTGCTGGGTGCACAAGGACAGAGGTGGCTCTCGAAGTGCCTGGAGGAACCCATTCCCCAGGAGATTTTTTCATCTGATGGCCAAGTCATGAGACAGAGCTGGGCTGGATGTCACAAGTGATGGCAGAACTCAATGATGGGGAGACAAAACCACTGTGACCCTCAACAGCTTTTCCCCAGGCAATGCCCTTTTGTGGGGACAGCAAAAATACAGCACATTGTGCTAGTGAGGAGAAACCCCCAGCGATGTGGTGTTGCCTGCCTGGAAGCTGGACTGATTTGGGATTACACAGGACACCCTGCCATGGGGGACAAGGGTGCCTGGAGGAACGAATCCCCTGTGCTGGCTGGCATGGCATCCTGCTGGGCTGTGCCTGAGCACAGGCTCACTGCCACGTTACTGATGGATGAATACTAGGGCATCCTCTGCTTGCTTTAGAAAATACATCCTGTTCCACGGCAGCTTAAGATTTGGCCCAAGCCTTGCATGGAATAAACTGATTATTCCAAGCATCTCTGAATCTGCAGCTCCCGAGTGCCTGTGGTTTTGCATGCAGGTAGATTAGCTGGTGCTGAGGGAGGTTGTGCTCTGGCATGGCTTGTGCTGCGGTGGTTTTCATGCTGCCCTGGCTGCTGGCTCAGACGGATGCAAACAAGGTCACCCTGTCACCAGGGCTGAGCATCCTTGTCTCCGAGTGGGGTATGGTGCTGGTGCACCAGGATTTCTTCACTTGAACAGCAGCCAGCAGTGCTCGTGACACTGTGAACGTGCTCACTGCCTGCTTTAAACCTTTAAGTGCAGATACCAGAAGCCAAGAAAAGTAAAATGCCTGGCTGATTGGCTTATTAGACAGTTGCTGAGGAGAAGAGGGAAATCCTAAAGAATTAGGGACCTGAAATCCTGACCTGGGAGGTAGCTGGAAGGTCTTCTCTGCACACATGGCCACAGAGCAGCCTTTCCATAGGTGCTCCCTTGTTCTCCTCCCATCCATCGTGCATTACCCAACCCTTCTGTGAAGCCTGTGGATTTGGAACGCTCTCTCCACGTGATTGTTTGGCTGATGCTCTCATTCTTCGTTTTCTTCTAGTTTTCCACCTGTCAAGGAAGGTGACATCCATTGTCCCGGAGAGCTGCCTCCTCATCCTGCTGGGGCTGGGCCTGGGGGGCATCGTGTTGGCCGTGGCGAAGAAAGCTGAGTACCAACTGGAGCCCAACATGTTCTTCCTCTTCCTTCTGCCCCCCATCGTCCTGGACTCGGGGTACTTCATGCCCAGCCGGCTGTTCTTTGACAACATCGGTGCCATCCTCACCTACGCTGTGGTGGGCACACTCTGGAACTCCTTCGCCACCGGCACCGCGCTCTGGGGGCTGCACCGGGCCGGGCTCATGGGTGGGTGTACAGGGCTGCCCAGCTTGGACCACATTCCGAAAAAATAGGCTGGAGGTGCAAAGCACCCCCAATTTCATAGCCCACTGCCTCTCCCTGTTGTGGATTCCTAGGACTTACAGCACGAGTAGGGTCCTGACATCCTGAGAATGGTGCTCTGGCAGGACGGTCAAGCGTGCAGGACAGACAGGCCCTGCTTGGCACTGGGCTGACTCATGTCTTTGCTATTTTTGTCTGCCGACCTTGGCTAGCATTGCTGGCTCACTGCCAGTGTTCCCTCTCCTTGGCTGGAGCCAGTGGCCCTGGCTGGCCTGGGCTGTGTTTTGAGCTCTCCTGAGCCCTGAGGAATCACTTGATGCCTGGACCCGAGGTGGGGCTGCTGAGCTGCCTTTGGTGGTACCTGCTGGAGGAGCAATGATGCACCTGGGTGCCAACGGGGACACCCCTCATGCTCCTCTCATGTTGCAGCAAGAATTCCCTAAGCCCTGCTTTTCCAGGGGGACCCTGGAGGTCTGGGAATTCTTTTGGGCTCATCCCGCTGCACTCCCTGTTGAGATACTGCAGCCAAGTCCCTGGGATCAGATGAGGGACAGGCTTGTTTCTGCCTGGTGAGAGGGGCTCTGGGGTGGCTGGTTTGCCTGACCCTGGTCCTTCTGTCCTGACAGATCCAGGTGTTGAAGCTGGGCTGATGGATTTCCTGCTCTTTGGCAGCCTGATTTCAGCTGTGGACCCTGTGGCAGTCCTGGCTGTCTTCGAAGAGGTCCATGTTAATGAGACCCTCTTCATCATTGTGTTTGGCGAGTCTCTCCTGAATGATGCTGTCACCGTGGTGAGTTGCAACTTGGGGACTCTAATGTTGAGCCCAACATGGTCCAAGGTGCTGGACTCCCCCAGGATGGGCAGAGGATGCAGGTGACATCCCCAAGCTGGGGGCAGACCCATGGCATGCTCTCTTGGCCTTTCCTCTCTCCTGGCCCTGTGAGACTTTGCCTGCTGAAATGAGCTGTTACCTGACAGGTTTGGGGCAGGAAATGCCTCTTCCACAGGACTCATCCTCCCCCTCTCAAGGCAGGGCAATGTCCTGCATTTCTCAAGGGATTTGCCTTGCCTACAGGTGCTGTACAAGGTCTTCAACTCTTTTGTGGAGCTGGGCCCAGCGCACATCCACGCCACAGACTACGTGAAGGGGGTAGGTGAGTAATTGCCACACCAGCCCCTCCATCTCTTCCTCTGTTGTGGAAGTGGAGGGGGGCAAGCACAGGAGCTGTTGTCCTGTGGGGTGGGCACCAAGCACCAGAGCTGTGTCATCTCCATGCATCACATGCCGGCCATCAGCATAGAATTGCAGAATTGTTTGGGCTGGAAGGGACCTTAAAGACCATCTTCTTCCAACCCCCCCTGCCATGAGCAGGGACACCTTCCACTAGACTAGGTTTTTCAGAGCCCCATCCAACCTGGCCTTGAACACTTCCATGATGGATGACAGCCACAGCTTCACTGGCCAGTCTGTGCCAGTGCCTCACCACCCTCACAGGGAAGAATTTCTTCCTAATACCCAATCTAATCCTGCCCTCTGTCAGTTTGAAGCCATTCCCCCTTGTCCTGTCACTCCATGCCCATGTGAAAGGTCTCTCTCCAGCTCTTTCAGAGTACCCTTTAGGTACTGGAAGAGCTTCTGAGGTCTCCCCAGAGTTTTCTCCAGGCTGAACAACCCCAACTCTATTAGCCTGTCCCCATAGCAGAGGTGTTCCAGGGGATGCTTTGGGATCATCCAAGGCTCCATGCTCCATTAGATGCTTTGGTGGGGACCTGGGTGGGAACATGGCATTTGGCCAGCCCAGTGTGGTGTGGCTGTGGGGCACAGGAGCTGGGCCCACTTGCTTACGGTGCAAACGAGTCTTCTCCTCCCACCAGCCTCCTTCTTCCTGGTGAGCCTGGGGGGCACAGCCGTGGGGCTGCTCTTCGCCTTCCTGCTGGCCCTGATCACGCGGTTCACCAAGCGCGTGCGCATCATTGAGCCACTCTTTGTCTTCCTCCTGGCCTACGTTGCGTACCTTGCTGCCGAGATGGTCTCGCTCTCTGCCATCCTGGCGTGAGTACTGGGGTGTCCCCCAGGGGAGCCCAGGAAATTGGGGTTGCAGTGCTGAGCAGCGAGAGGCAGTGAGTAGACCCACTCCTCATCCTGCTGTAGGGCCATGCCAGCTCCTTCTGCCCCTCTGCAGAGTCACCTTCTGTGGGATCTGCTGCAAGAAGTACGTGGAAGCCAACATCTCCCAGAAATCCCGCACCACTGTCAAGTACACCATGAAGACACTGGCCAGCAGCTCAGAGACCATCATCTTCATGTTTCTGGGCATCTCAGCTGTGGACACCTCCAAGTGGACATGGGACACAGCACTGGTGCTGGGCACCCTGTTCTTTATCCTGCTCTTCAGAGCTGTGGGTCAGTCTGTCCCGCTGTGTATGTGGCCGGTAGCACACAGCCCTTTTCATGCCAAAAAGGGATATTCCCCAAGAAAGGTTGGGGCACAAGGCCAGCCATGGATCCTGGCTGGGATTTTGTGCTGTCTCCTGGAGCAGGCAGGGTTGTTCCAGCATTCCAGGCTCTCCTTCTCCTTCTTACCCAGGTGTTGTCCTCCAGACCTACGTGCTCAACCGCTTCCGTCTGATCCCCCTGGACAAGATTGACCAGGTGGTCATGTCATATGGTGGGCTCCGTGGGGCCGTGGCCTTTGCCCTGGTCATCCTGCTGGACAGGGAAAAGGTGAAAGCCAAGGACTACTTTGTGGCAACGACCATCGTGGTGGTGTTCTTCACTGTCATTGTGCAGGTGAGGATGGGCACTGTGCCCTCCTCCAGCACTGCTTTCTTGCCCCAGAACTGGCCTGGGGACACGTGCTTTGGGAAAATATCTTTTTTCAAGTGACCTTTGTTCCTTGGTGCTTTCTGGCACCCCATCCATCAGCAGGTGTGCAGGACTGCTATGGGGACTGTTGCTAGGGTGGGGCCATGGCTCACATTCTTTTCCCACTGGCCTTTTTTTCTGGGACTGGCTCCAGGAGCTCCACGAGTGTGTGCCTGACCGGGCTGTTCTCTTTACAAAGCTGCTGATGGGCAGGCATTCAGCGCCCTGGGAAGGGAAGCCACAGGGAGGATGAATATGAATCTAGGGGAAGGAGGACAGGGGGTGTGCACCACGGCACAGGGGTCGGGTTGGTAGGGGCATGTGTGGCTAGCACAGCCACTGTCCCGTCACTTCGTGCTGCTTCTGCTCCCCATGCCCCAGCCATGCACCCTCTCGCCCTCCCAGTCTTTCCCTTGCCTTCTCCTGCCATTCTAGGGCCTCACCATCAAACCCCTGGTGACCTGGCTGAAGGTGAAGCGCAGTGACCACCACAAACCCACGCTGAACGAGGAGCTCCATGAGCACGTAGGTGATAGTGCCAGAGGCTGCCCGGCTCCCCACACATGTGGGGCTGGGCGAGGGCCATGTATGACCTCGGCACCCCCGGGTCACCCGCAGCCTTGCCACCACTCACCCTCTTCCCCTCACTCAAGGCCTTTGACCACATCCTGGCAGCGGTGGAGGACATCGTAGGGCACCATGGCTACCACTACTGGCGGGACAAGTGAGTGTCTCAGACAGGATCCTCTGCTGACTGCTGGGTGAATGGGAGACACGTGCCAGCCACAGGGACATTGCAGGGTTCTCACAGGAGGACCAGGAAGCCTGCATGTCTGTCCATCAGTCTGGATAGGTACCATCTGGCTGCTGTTGTGCAGCAGATCAAGATCACAAAAGCATCCCAGAGAGAGGTCAGGGAGGTGTGGTTGGGGATGCTGTGGAGCTGGCATTGCTTGCCAGAGTCAGAACTCGGGGTGTCCATGTTGGTGGCAATGGCCCTCTGCCTCCTCACGGATGGAGCTGTTCTGGGCACTGAGAAGGGAGCAGCCCTGTTCCTGCCTGGGCAGTGTTTATCTGCAGCATGGTGACAGGAAAAGGATGCAAAAAGCCTGTTTCCTGCAGGGGAAGTGCTCCAGCAGGGTGGCCTCAGTCCTACTCCCACTGCCTCCCGCAGACCCGCTGGTGTCTGGCTTCCCCTTGGGCAGGCTGAAGGGTCACTGTGTCCCCTCCCCTCCTGCTCTCCCTGGTGCACAGCCAGGTCCTGTGTGCCCAGCCTCTCTTCGCCATACTTTGGACACTTTGGACACTCAGCCTTGTGTGGGTGGATATCCCTGGCTGTGGTACTCCATGGGAGCTAAACTGCTTGTGTCTTCATCTCATGGCAGGTGGGAGCAGTTTGACAAGAAATATCTGAGCCAGCTCCTGATGCGGAAATCTGCCTACAGGCTGCGGGATGAGATCTGGGATGTTTACTACAAGCTGAACATCCGTGATGCTATCAGCTTTGTCGATCAGGTACAGGCAGTAGTGGTGTCCAGGCAGCAGGATGGCCCTGGCAGGAGAGGAGAGGTTCCCCTCATGTATGACTACATGTGCACCCTCTGGCCAGGCAGTGAGGACCTCCCCAGCCCAGCTGGGTCCTTGCTGTCCTGATGCCAGCCTTGTCCTCCCATCTCCCAGGGTGGCCACGTGCACTCGGCTGCCAAGCTGGCACTGCCCTCCATGCCCAGCCGCACATCCATGTCAGAGTCGTCAGTCACAAACCTCCTGTGAGTACGAGCATCCCTATGAGCCACTGGACAGACCTTGCTGGACCTCACAGCCGCCCTCTTCCCTGGGGGCTGGCACAATATTGCCATGGAGCCCAACCCCTCCATCTCCATCTCCATCTCCATCTCCATCTCCATCTCCATCTCCATCTCCATCTCCATCTCCCTGCAGGAGGGAGAGTGGGAGTGGCGCGTGCCTGGACCTGCAGGTGATCGACACGGTGCGGAGCCGCCGGGACAAGGAGGATGCTGCCATGCACCACGTGCTGCGAGGGAGCCTCTACAAGCCCCGCCGGAGGGTGAGCACTCCCGGGCCACGGTGTGCAGCTGACCCCAAGGGGAGCAGCACCTGCAAGAGAAGCAGGGATGGATGATGCTCTGTGGGGCCAGCTGCTCACCCTGTGTCTCTTTGCCTCTCCCTCGGCCAGTACAAGGCCAGCTACAGCCGTCACTTCATCTCTCCAGATAAACAAGAGCGCCAAGATAAAGAAATCTTCCGGCAGAACATGAAGAGGCGTCTGGAGACCTTCAAGTCCACAAAGCACAATGTCTGCTCCTCCAAGAGCAAGGCCAGGCTGAAGGAAAAAGGCAGGAAAAAGGCAAGTCCTCCCCAAGCTACTGTTCTTTTCCTAGCTCTGAGATTTGGCCTCCCCCAGGATGCAGTAAGAGAGGTCCTTTTGGGGTGTAGGTGAGGTGCTGCAGGGCATCAGCACCTCCCGAGCCAGAGGGGAAAGCAGCTCATCTCTTCTCAGTCCTGTTGATGCTGCATGTGAGCATTGTGTGTCCATGTGTCCCCAGCATGCCATCAGTGCTGTGGGGTGGCTATTCACTGAGCAAAGCCCTGGAGGAGCCCCAGATTCGTTTTCCAAGAGCACTCAGCATAAAGCAGCCTCAATGTTGGTGCAGATCCAGGCTCAGAAGCGTGGCACTGCATCTTGGATTGAGCCTTAGGCGTCTTCTTTTGTTTGGAGGCTTTTGAAGCCATTGCAGCTGAGCACTTCATTGTGGGGCCATGAAGATGCAAAGCCTAAGGACTAGGAACCATCTGCCATGTAGCCAGGGTGGGAATCTATAAGCCCAATGTTGGCTGGCTCACAGGACCACCTGTTGCATTTGGGGCAGTACACAGGGCAGGTCCCAGCCGTTCCTCTTCTTTCACAGAAGAACATCTCTCTGACCAAAGAGGCACCCAATGGGAAGACGCACAGAAATGTCCCCTGGCAGGATGCAGGTAAGGCCAGTGGCAGGTGAGGATGGCAGGTCCTGGCAAGGGGACCTGGTGGGATGGGATGGAATGGGATGGGACGGGAGCACGTGCTGTGCCTGCCCACTGCCAACTTGGTGGAACAACAACACCAGGGTTGTGCTAACACCAAACCAACCCCCTTCATCTGCCTGCAGCTCCTGTCCTGGTGATGGTCAGCTCAGAGGAGGAGGAGAGTGATAGCTCAGAGACAGAGAAGGAGGATGATGAGGGGATTGTGTTCGTCGCTCGAGCCACTGATGAGGTCCTGCAGGGAAAGACAACTCCTGGTAGGCACCAGTGCTCCATGCCAGGGCAGCTGCCATTGGGTAGCTTGTCCTTCCTCTGCCTGTGGAGCAAAGTTGCCTTGGCCTGGGCAAAACCAAAGTCAGCAGAGCATGAATGGGAGAATCGCTGTGCTCTGGAGGCATGGCAGAACCTCCTGGTGTCCTGCATCCCTGGGCCAGCACATGGTGTGATTCTTGGGTTTGTCCTGCACAGGGCAAGGAGTTGGGCTCCATAATCCTTGTGGGTCCCTTCCAACTCAGGATATTCTAGGATTCTATGGCCATTTAGTAGTGGTTGGTTCTGCAATGTTTGCAGGGTCCAAGGAGAGACTGAGAGCTGTGCAAGCTCCCTCTCACTGTCCCTCCATCTGCATCTCCAGGCAGCCTGGATGTCTGCCCCAGCCCCTGCATCATCCCTCCATCACCAACCTTGGCAGAGAAGGAGCTGCCATGGAAAGGAGACCAGGCTGATCTGGCTGTTTATGTCTCCTCGGAGACCACCAAAATCGTGCCAGTGGATATGCAGAAGGCGTGGAACCAAAGCATCTCCTCCCTGGAGAGCATCGCTTCCCCTCCAGGCATCGAGAGTGGACCTCAGCACAGGAGACTCGCATGCCCTGTGCTGGAGGAGCAACCCCAGTCTGCAAGCCCAGCGATTCCAGAGCAGAGCTCTTGCTTCCAGTTCCCCAGCCATGTCTCCAAGAGCGGCCGGTCACAGAGTGACAGCAGCCCGGATGGTCCTGAGCAGCAGGAGCTGCAGCCTTTGATGGCCAAAGAGGAGCAGGGCAGGATGCCACCCACTGCAGAGCCCAGGTGGCTGATGTTCAACAGAGCAAGCCACCTCTGAGGCACCCTCTGGATTGGAAACGGGCTGAGAGCTGCAGACAGGCTGACCTGCTAACCTCTCTGTCTTGCATTGTAAAGCTTGTGTGTGTCTCCATAAACTCCAGGAGTGGCAGGAGAACCCAGTACTCCTCCTGGAGCTGTACTCCAGGGTGCGCTTTGCCCACGCACCTACCGATGCAAACCTGGTCAATAATTGGTCTTTGTGCTGCGACAGCAGGTACCAGCCTCTGTCCACCCAGGGAGGCATAGGTCCCAAACCTCATTCTTCCTTTCTGGTCCCTACAGATCTCTGCAGCTGGGAGGTTAGAGATCCCAAAGACTCGATCCTGTCATGGCTGTGCTGCCCTGAGGTGGTGGCTGCTGGCAAATGAGCTGTGGCTGCTCACAGGTGGAGAGTATGAGCTGATCTCCAGCCTGGCTGTGAGTAGGAGACCTCTGGCTGGGAGCAGTGCAGGTGTGCAAGAGCCCGCCCACACCCAGTGACTGAGCCATTGACTTCAAGGTGGCCACTGTGCTGGTTCCTCACAGCACACATGGAGCTCAGCCAGGAACTCAGAGATAGGCTCCTTGCCATGACAGCTCTGTGTTCCCTGGGTTATGGAGGCACCACAGAGACAAGGCCATGAGTTTCTCAGGACTGGGAGCAGCGCTCCTGGGGTTTGGCTCCACCAGGAGCTGGACTAGTGAACCTGTACGTGCAGGGACTTCTCTAACAGCCAAACTGCTGTGCCAGCCTCATGCCTGTCACCTGGATGTGTTCCCAACAGCTGCAGTGTTCAGCTTTCTGGCTTTACTAGGAGGCAGCTGTCCTGCACAGCATCCTTGGTGTTCATTCTGCCCATGTCCCAGTCCCTTCAGCTGCCTGGGGTGCATCACCTGGGAGGACTGGTCATGGTGCAGGGCGGGAGCGGGCAGCAGGTATGAATGTACATCAGGAACAGGGGTGATGGGTGTGAGCAGAGTGCATCTTCAAAGGTCTGTCCCCAACACCTGCATCCTAGCCACCCCTGCTCCCTCTTCAGAGGGTGGTAGGACCCGGTGGCCCACATGATGAATTATTTCTGGTGTGACCCCAACGGCGAAGAACTGCTCCCCAAGAACTGTTCAGCACACAGAAGAGCACAATGGCTGGGCACCAGCAGAGCAGGAGGGTTGGGGGTGCTCCTCTTTAGGAAAAATGGGGACTTGGACTCTTAATGGTCCAAAGCAGATAAAAATCTGCCTGTTCCAGCTCTATGGGTGTGCTGAGACAGCAGGTGCCAAGGGGACACTTGGATGCACTGGGTGGGTGGGTGAGCCCAATGTGGAGCAGGTGAGCTGGTGGAACCACCAGCACTGTCAGCAGGGCTCAGCAGAGGCCCTTCAGCTCTGTACCTGTTCCACCAGATGAGCATGAGGTTTTTAAAAGGTTTTTATATAGTTTTGCATTTCTGGTATGACTTATTCTAGTTTCGATTTCTGATATTGGGCCATACTAAATCTCTAGTTGGGTCAGTGTTTTCTGTAGCCATGGGCACCACAAATGACTCAAGACTTAATATATTATTTGCAAGGATATTGTTATAATGTGAAAATATATGCAGAGTATTTTGTAATGTTCAATAAACTGGAG
The DNA here is from genome assembly GCF_965178545.1 of Coloeus monedula. Classification (NCBI taxonomy): domain Eukaryota; kingdom Metazoa; phylum Chordata; class Aves; order Passeriformes; family Corvidae; genus Coloeus; species Coloeus monedula. The sequence goes on from NC_138793.1 coordinate 13,729,911, forward strand.
TTGGAGCAGATGTTGTGGTCTGGTCTGTCTGCTGTCTGCCAACCTCTGCCCATCCTGGTTCGGTTCTCCTTTGCAGGTACCATGTCCCTGTGCCTTTCAATTTTTCTCCACCCGAGGCCCCAAGCCCCCTCTCAGCCTTGATGTGCCTAACTGGATTTCCTGGTTTCTATAAAGTTTGTGGAAAATGTGAAATTCTTTCCAAAGAGATGCTTGCCTGCAGCCATCATTAGGCTGTGCAGAGGGAGCAGCCAGCAAGAGGCTGGGCCCTTCTGCCCAGAGCTGTGGCTGCACAGCCACCAGCATACTGGGAGCCCACATCTTCCCATGTCCTCTCTCCTTGCCAAAAATATATTTCAAAGGAGTCTGTTTCAGGTTATTCTGGGTCACAGGAGCCTCCTTGCATCGGTGTGTGCTGGTTTTGCTCTTCCCTTCATCTCCTGGTCTCTGCTTTTCCTGAAGGAGAGTAAATGTAGTTTACTTGACTCACAAGGTAGATGTTTGGCTTGTATTGAACCTGGCAACCACTATCACCCCCAGGTCCTTTTTGGCAGGGTGAAATGCAGCTCCTAGCCCTGTGAGCTTTGCACTGGCCCCTGTGGAAGCTCTTGCTCCTTGTGACATTCCCCAGCTGCCTTGCATCCCACTGGCAGTGCTGCTGGCTGAGCTGTGCTCTGCGTGCTGGACCTCAGTGCCAGCATCGCCTGCAGACACAATCGCCTTGGCAGTGCACCAGGCTGTGTGGGCCAGGTTGTTTCCTGGAAGAGGTGGGTCTGCAGCCTTTAGGTCCTCAGAGGAGGGAAAGCAGACATCTCAGCTTCAGGAAATGCTGGGGCTGGTTGCTGCTCTCTCATCTGGATATCTGAGCCTAGCAGCTAATATGTGTGCAGGCTCTCCATGCCAGCAGCTCGGAGCCCCTTCTTCCCACTCTCAACCCCAGCCTTGTTGTGAGCAGGGATGGTGGCTCCTTGTCAGTTTTTATTCTTGTACTCCACTCTCTGTATTTTACCTTAGAGTGTCCTGCCTGCACTGGACTGCTCTGATTCTTCCAGCATAGCACAGTCATCGCTTTCAGCCTAAAAATACTAAAGTGCTTCAGTGGAAAAACACAAGGAGTGGGCCAAACCACAAACACACGTGCCCAAACCTCTGCTTCTCCAGGACAGAGTAAGGCACAACCAGAGGAGCTGCTTGTCAGACTCTAACCCAGAACATACAGCCCTCTGACTGTTACTGTAAGCAACCCCATCCAAGAGCAGAGCTGTCATTTTGCACTCAGGCTTCTGTTTAGAGCCTGCCATTAAACATGCACCATTTTCCCACAGGCATGCATTTTTCCATCAGCTCCTCCAGTTCCTCTGTGGTACCAAAACTTGTGAAGTCAGCAGGGGATGTAAGGCAGCTCTAGCATCAGCTGTGTGGAAGAGCTGTGGGCAATGGGTTGGTGTTGGCCATCTTACAAGTGAGTCTTAAAATTGCCACATCACTTTTGCACAATGCACACTGGAGCATCAGGTAAATTTCAGACTGAAAGGGGTTTGGGAGGTCCATGGTCCAACCCCAGCTCCCTGCTGGTAGCAAAGCTAGAGCAGGTAGCTCAGAGCCCTGTCCCACTGGAATTGGAATGTCCCTGAAGATGGAGGTGTAAACTGTCCCTGTCCCAGAGCCACACCACAGCTACACCAGTCTTGCACAGAATTAATTTCTCCTTATGCCCAGTAAATATTTCCCCTGGGGCAGGTTGTCCCTGTTACCTCTTCTTCTTCCAAGTGTGTCTTTGGGAAGAGTTGGGCTGTGGTTTCTGTGCACCACCTTGTTGGTAGCTCCCCTCTGCCTTGTCTTCTTATAGCTGGTTCTCCCTGACATATATATGTGTATATTTTTACATATGTATATGTATATATATATATATATTCATTTGGGAAGCCCCAGATTGGAACTAGCACCCAGTTGTGTCTCACATGTACCAAGTCCAAGAAATAATAATTTTCTTGAACTTCCCAGCTTCATATTCTCCACTGCAGCAAGGGTGCTGTTGACTTACGTGTATGGTTGCTGATCTGCTCTGTTTCTGGAGCACTTCTGACACCCTCTTGGGAGGTTTTCACACTGCTTTGTACAGGCAGAAGCAGTGGGAAGCGAGTGAATAGGAGACAGCTCCTCACCTCTCACTCACACAAAGCATGGTAGAGGCTGTGGCCATGCTCATATTTTCATGGAGAACAGCAGGACGGCAAATGCAGAATTCAGGAGAGGTGTTCAGTCTGATCATATCTGTTACAAATATTTTGGAGACACATCAGTCTGTTCCTTGCTCCTGCCTCCTCATGTCCATCTGTCCAGGCATCCATCTCACATATGATCAGACTGAACACCTCCCCTGAATTCTGCATTTGCCTTCCCGCTCTTTGCACCTGAAGCAGCCATCCCTGCTCCCTGCATTCACTGGAAGCCTCCTCTGCCTGTTGGCGGAGGGAACAATTCGTTTTCCCTCCGGCATTACCTCCGGAGGGGGATGCCAGCCCTGACCCTGGTGTGCCCCGCTGCGCTGGCTGGTGAAGCCGTGCAGAAGTTGCTCGGCTGAGGGGATGCGAGCGGGCCGGGGCTGTGCCGCGAGTGGTGACGGAGCCGGGATCAGCCGGCAGCCGGGGCGGATAATGAGGAACAGATTCGCGCTGGGCAGTGGTTCCCATGCTGCGTTCCAGGGCAGAGCGGCCAGGATGGGAGAGTCTTTGTGCTCCGCGCTGCACCCCTCTGGCTCGCGTGGAGCCAGCCCCTCGGCTCCCCCGGGCGTCCCCGCCGGCTGCCGGCACTGAGCGGCCCCGAGCTCCCCGCAGGGCTCCGGACCCTCCCCAGCGGCTGTGCCACCCGTCGGGCTGCAGGGTGCCTTTCCCCAGAACAGCTGTGCAAGGGAACAGCGTGGACTGGCGGAGGACAGACAAGATCAGAGGGATCTTTAGGTCAGCAGGAACCGAGTGGGGTGATCCACACCTCCCTTCGTGGCTCAGACTTTCTTGCTATTCCCTGGAGGAGTAAACGAGAGTGTGGGAATCCCTGAGGACTGCGTGATGAGGTTGCTACTCCTGGGGATTTCTGCAGAACAGCCAGAGTGGAACCAACATGGTGGGGGCTTTGATTTTATGAGTACCCCAGATCCAAGAGTTGTGATCTTCCCTGCAGCCAGACACAGCTGTTCCTCATAGCCACTTGGAAGGCAAGGATCCCTGAAGAAGCCACCTGGGCTCCTCTCACCTCATCTTCTCCTGGCATCTGTGGCCACACATCCATGCTGTCCTGAAGGTAAATGAAATGTGTGGTGGGTTAGTTGGGGAGGGAGGGAGAGTGCTGAGGACACTCTGGGGAGGTGGTCTGGTCTACATCAGACCACAGGTCATCCTGAGCTTGTGGGCAACCCAGGAAGATGGTCTGGAAAGGCCACAGGGCACGGGTAGTGACCAAACTCTGCAGCAGCTGTGCTGTATTTGTGCTTTCCTCTGTCACAGCAATGCAGGGCAATCCCTGCCTGCACACAAGCTTTGCCTCCTGGAGCCCAGCTAAGCCCACGTTGTTCAAGTTGGAGAGCCATTTAAAGTGTTGCTTTGGCTACTGGGCTGGCTGGGGAGAAGCTGGCTTCTGGCTTACTGGTTGTGCACCCACCTGGGGCCTTGCTGTGTGTGGCTCCCTGGCAATTTTGGGTCTCTGAGGCTTTCACAGGCAGCTGGATGAGTTGCAGTCTCAGAGCTGCCCCGAGAGCTCTCCTGTAGGCATGGCTGGCACTGAGACCATGTGAGTATCACTTGTGCAGCAGTTACCCCTTCCAGATTTCTCCTGGACATTTGGGTCATGCCTGCTCTCTCAGAAATCCCAGCCTCCCAATTCTCTTCTCTACCACGTATGTGCGTGTAGGTACACCTATTTTCACGAGACATCCCTACCCTCTTCTATTTATGGAGAAAGCTGGCAAAAGCTTCAGAAATGTACCCCAGAAAGACAGAAAAATAAATAAAAAGGAAACAACTATGAAAGCTAATAAGTTTTCCCATATTGTGGTGTGGGGCTGGCTGATGGGAACCGGCCAGTGCAGGAGCACCAGCCACATGTGCTGGGATGGAACGGCTGTGGAGCAAGCAGGTGGGACAGGTTGCTGCCGGACAGTTAATCCATGATCCCTGCTAGACTCACTCCGATCTTTGCTTTATTCTGCTAGGGAATAGATAGAACTGTTATAAATATTTAACTTTTTTTTTTTCCTTAGTAAAAATAGCTTTAGAGGCAAACAGGAAATTACAGACTGAGGAGTGCAGTGAAGAGGGGAAAAAATCAGGCAGTTACCTCGCTGCGCTTGGATTTGTCTATAAATACAGCTCCCGTGGGGTGTCGTTTGCCCAAAGGCAACCAAACCGGCCCCAAAGCGGTGGCGGACGGGGGTGTAGGGGAGCATGTTCCCTCCGGCGGGGCTCGGAGCGGGGCTCGGAGCGGGGCTCGGAGCAGGGCCCGGCGCGGGCGGGCACCGAGCCCGGAGCGCGGCGGGAGGAGCGGAGCGCTGCCCAGCGCCGCCGGCAGGTGTCGCCCTCGCCGAGGCCTCGGCCCGGCCCCCCGCCAAGATGGCGGCCGCGCCCCCTCAGGGAGCCCCCGGCGGGGCGGGCGCGGCTCAAAGGACCCGGGGGTTCCGTGACGGGGTAGTCTTAAGGGAAAAGACGATATACATGTGGTAGTTTCAGGCCTCCTTTGGTGTGCCAGCCCAAGCTGCTGCCCAGCTCCCTCCCGCTCTCCTGATGGCGGGTGTGATGTGCAGGTTCAGTCACCAGCTCACGTTCTTTCTCAGACAGCTTCATCTCCCCCAGCAGCAAACGCTGGCAGGGGTTGCAAAACATGACCCAAAAACTAAAGCAGGGGCTGCAAAACAAAAAGGCTTTTTTTTCTGTGACGGTGGTGAGACACTGGAACATGCTGCCTAGGGAGGTTGTAGTTGTCCCAGCCCTGGAAGTGTTCAAAGCCAGGTCGGATAAAGCCTTGAGCACTCTGTCTACTGGGAGGTGTCCCTGCCCATGGCAAGGGGGTTAGGACAGAATGGTCTTTAATGTCCATTCCAACTTCTTAACATTGTATGCATAAAGAAAAAAAAGCAGCAAAGAACACACACTTGGACCCGTGTGTTTCTGTGGTGGGGAGGAAGCTCTTGACCTGCTTGTCCCTCCTCCCTCAGCTCCTCCAAAGGCTCATGGCCCCAGTCTAACAGTCCTGTATGAACCCCAGAAGGGTCTAAGCCTCCTTGAACCTTCCCATGGCTGCTTGGTAGCTGGCCTTACCCTGTCCCGGTTTGGGAGCAGAGATCCTCTCTGCAAGGAGGAAGAGAGCAGCAACATTATGGAAGAAGGGCAAGTGAGAGGGAGAGAGGACAGATTGGTGACAGGAGGCAGGAGCCCTCCACCCTGCCCGTCTGAAGGGGAAGCTGCTCATCTCCTTCAGGAGACACATTGTTATGGCTGCTGATAGCATCGAATGACACTGTTTCCTGCCGGTGCTCTCCAGGCCTGGTGCCAGGGAGGGGAGGTGCCCACCCCAGCTGGAACCAGGCTCACAGCATGTCAGTCATGTGCCGCTTCCCAGTGCTTCCTCTACCTCCAGCTCACACTGGGAACAAAGGGTCCCTGGTACAGCAGCTATGATCCACGACACACCACCTCCTCACTGTGCCCTGTGTCCCACCTACTCTGTGCTCCCGCCTGGCATCCTTGCTGTAGGCATTCCCTGAGGTTCACTCCTCTAATTGCCAGCTGTGGATGTTCCATGGCAGACTGCTCCTATCCCTGTCAAACCAGCCCTTCCCAGTGGCATATAAGGAGCCTTCTCAGTGCTCTGGATCTGCAGTCAGCAGAGTTTGCTCTAGACTCCCCTGGGGGGAAGACCCTGACCCCAAACTGCTCTTTGCCCACTGCAGTGTGACTGAACGCCAGCCTGAAACCTTGCTGAGCTGCTGGAGGACTGAGATCTTTCCCCTTTGCTACCAGCTGGGCCTGGCTAGAGGGGGACAAAGCAGGTCTCTTCTGTACCTGGGGAAACTGTCAGACCCTGAGCAGGTTGTCATTCCCCTATTGGAAATACCAGTCGCATTAAAGGTACTTTGAGAAGCACCTGGAGGACTCACAGTGGGACTGCTTGAGTTCAGTGGGCAGCACAGCCCAGCTGTGACAGGTAGCATGACAGCTGGTCCCAGGGAACGCCCATGCAGCTCTATAAGGCACTGACTGGAGCTGGAGATGCATCTTGGGGCTATTGCTCTGCCCCAGGGAGTGCTGAGCTAACTTAGCTGCTTCTCTACCTGCCTGCCTGCCTGCCTGCTCTGGAGGACTAAACTGCAGGCAGGTGAGAACTTTCCTTCTCTCTGGAAACATTCTGCCATGGGAGAATGGTTTGCAAGAGCTGCTGGGATCTGCTGGGTAGAGGCTCTGCAAATGCTGGCTGTAAGTGTGGGGTTTGGGGGGTTGGAGGGGCTGGATGGGAGCTTGGCAGAGTGGGCACCCAGGGGAATAGCAGTTCTGGGGGTCAAAACTTCTGGATCAGAGTCCCTGACTCTTGCCCCAGGTAGGACCTGGGAGCTGGCCCTGTCTCTGCAAACTGTGGAGCAGAGACTGCAGTGGTCAGAGTGGGAGTGCCTGCTCGCCTGGTTAGAGTGGCCAGCCCTGCCTCCTGGAAGGGCATAGTTGGATTTAGGTTGGTTTTGGGGAGAGAAGGGATGTGTCTCCAGATCAGAAGTGTGTCCCAGCTCTTGTCTGATATGGTTGGTGCTCGGTGGCATCCTCCAAGGGATGTACCCACTTCTCTTGGTGTGGGCTGGGCAAGTGTCTTATGGGTGCTGGTTGCTCAGGCATGAGCTGGGCACACAGCAGGGACACCAGAGGGGGGCTCCTGGTGGTGTGGAGCCATGGAGGAGGGGGGTGTCTGTCTGTCATCACAACACTTACTCTGCCAAGCAGACCTGGAAAGAGGAGCAGGCCCTGGCAGCTGTGACTGAGGATGGAATTTGCAGTGGTGTGTGACCCTGTGTTCCACGACTCCCTTGTCTGTGGGAGAGGGGCCGGGGCAGGAAGGGTGTGGGTGCCTGCTGGCACGTCTAGCTCAGAGGTGAGCGTGCTGTCTCAGAGAGTACAGTAAACATGTGCTGTGGGGCTAAAAGGCATGCAACATCGCTGCCAGGAGAAAAGGTAAACAGATGACTCTTCTGTGCCATTAAATACGTGGGACCTGGACAGAGATGGTTTTAGGTTGCTCTTCAGAAAAAGCTGACCTGTTCTTCTGTTCAGAGATTGTGGTGAGTTTTGAAGCAACAATCCTGAAACCACAGCTGGATTTCTAAGCCAAGAGCACTTTGTTCTCAGGGAAGGCAGGCAGTGCCTAAACTCTGGGGGAGACAGACAAGTAGCTCCTCTTAAACCATTTAAGCTCTCTTGACTCCACATTCACAGAGGTGTGTCCCTGCCTGGTTCTGTGTCCTACAGGCTCTTGGAGGGGGCGGGTTGGGATATTTTTTCCAGTATGGTCACATCCTGCCAACCAGTGCACCTACCTAGTACTCAAAGCACCAGAATGCTGAGACCCAGCACCCAAGAGGGGAGTCCACTGCAGTGGGGAAACACCTCAGGGTGTGGGTGCACTGGGATGGTGTCTGATTCGGCAGGCTGGGTTTCCATCCAAGCTCTGCTCCCATCTGTGCTGGCTGCATTCATGACTTCAAGGAGAAGTCTCTGGAGACTGTTGTAGAGGCATTAACCCAAGAGTGGCATGCAGTGTGGCCACTTCATAAGGCCTGGGGGCACCTCTGTGTGTCCCCTCCCTGGCCCAAACTTAAAGGAGCCCAAAGCTGCTCAGACTGAGATGGGTGTCTTGGGTGAGTGCAGAAGCAGGGCTTTGTCCTGGGGACTCTGGCAGTGATTGATGGCAGCTGAGCCAGAACCTGGGGCACTTGGGGATGCCTGGATCTAGTCTGACCAGCAAGTACTCTGCATGTATTGAGTCCAGCTGGCTTGTCTGGGAAGACACTGTGTGTCATCAAACCGTGCCTTCATATCTGGGCAGAGGCTGTAAGGCTGATAGTCCCCTTGCATTGCTTCTCTGAGGGACTGCACACTATGAACTTGGACTTAGAATCACAGAATGGTTTGGGTTGTAAGGGACCTCAGAATTCCAACCCCCCAGCCATGGTCAGGAATGCTACCCACTAGACCAGGTTTCTCAAAGCCCTGTCCAGTCTGGCCTTGAACACTTCCAGGGATGGGGCATCCACAGCTTTTCTGGGCAACCTGAGCCAGTGCCTCGCCATCCTTTGAGTAAAGAATTTCTTCCTAATACCTAATCTAAATCTCTTCTCTTTTAGCTTAAAACCACTCCTCCTTGTCCTATCACTCTCTGCCCGCAGAAAAACTTCTCTCTCTTTTATTTTTGTAAGCTTCCTTTAGGTACTGGAAAGGGGCTCTAAGATCTCTCCAAAGCCTTCTCTGCTGCAGGCTGAACAGTTCTAATTCTCTCAGCCTGTCCTCATAGAAGAGGTGCTCCAGTCCTAGGATCATCTTTGTGGCCTCCTCTGGACCTGCTCTAACAGGTCCATGTCATTCCTGAGGCTAAGGACCCCCCCCCGACCTGGATGCAGTACTCCAAGGCAGGTCTCATGAGGGTAGAGGGGGAGAATCACCTCTCTCAATATGTCCTGCAGCCAGCCTGACATGTGAATTAAAAAAAAAATATATATTCCTCTCTCTTCTTTCCCTTGAGGCACACATGGGTATTTGAGCCCCCCAAGTGGGACAGTCCTGATTTCTGTCCCCACAAAATTCCTCCTGTGAGGCTTCCTGATAGTTAACTGCAGGCCACGGTTGCACGTGGCACTGAACAACATCTTGAATTGACCTAGTAATTGAGTTGCTTCTGTTCCTTCAGATGGTGAGCGTGACCAGCTGTTATGTAGTCTCTCCTTCAGTCCTTCTGGGAAATCACACCATGATTATATTTCTGGCTTAAGAAATTTTTTTCCCTAATCAGACTGGGCCTCACAAAGAGGTTGCCACTTAGCAGTAATTACTTGCTTTAGAAGCAGAATGTCTCCTGAGGATTGCAAATAGCGGATTATCAAATTAATTAGTTAAACCAAGATGTGCTTTTGTGAAGCCGAGACCTGCTTTACTTGTGATCTGAAATAAAGGTTTAAATGTTATTAAACTGTGTACAACCCATTCTTGTCTCCCTAGTGAGGAGAGAAAGTTAGTTCTTTCCTGAAGTGTAGTTGGTACAAAGGGCTGCTTGCAGCTCTACTTGCTGCAGCACTTGCTGCCTTTCTTTCACAAACCCTGTTTTGAGTAAAATCTATCACTGGTTTTAAGGCTTGTTCTGGATGGGGTCTAACACTGCTTCTTGGTGGCTTCCCTGTTTTGTAGGCTGCTAAGTGGAAGGAATATAGGGTTGGAGTTGGACTTCAGTGATCCTTGTGGATCCCTTCCAAGTTAGGATATTCTATGGTGGCTCATGGTGGAGAGCTCGGTGGGATGGTAACACACCTTTCCTTTCAGGGTACAGCCTAATCCATTGGATATCTGCATTGGATATCTGTGGACATGGGAGCTGGTGGAGAACCCCAGCCTGGTGATGAGATGTCTGGAGGTAGATTCAGAGACATCCACTTATCAATGGGTTAGCAGGAGCCATAGATCCTGGAGTAGTGCTCTGACACAGCCCTTTCCCAGGCTTTCCGTTCCCTCGGAAGTCTCTGTGGCCATAGGAGGTTCCCTGTGTTGTGCCAAGGACTGCACCACTGATCACTCTAAGCTAACATGGAGCTCATGGAGGTATTTCCCTAAGAGCTGCTGGCCACAGTAATGTAATCATCCTGCTAACATCCATATTGCACAACTTCCCCTAGGTCAGGAGATGTCCTTATCTGGCATCTAAAACATCTGTCTTGTGTTGTTTCCAGCATAACTAAATCCTATTCATAAAAGAATTGACCATTTCCTGATTTGCACAACTGGAAATAAGCAGAACTCTGCTAAGTGTTGGCTCAAAGGCAGAGGTCCATTCCCTGCCTCCTACCTCTGTCTGTGCTCTCTCCCAGCTCTAGGCTGTGGTACTGCTTTAGGCACTTGAGAAATACTGCAACTCCAGAAACCAGATCCAGGAAAGGAGAAAGGAAGAGAGGGGAAAGAGATGAGGGTCCAAAGTTAGAACCTCTGAAATTTTCAGAACAGTTGTACTGACCCCTCTTCCACCTCCTTTTCTTTCAACTCTGGGGAGGCCCCACAGCCTTCCTAATCTCAGTGTTTGCTGCCTTTTGCTATAATTCACCTCTGGGACAGGCTATGCTTAGCAATAGTCAGCTGCTGCTGAAGGTGGGTACCAAAGCAGCTCCCTTGGTGTAAAATTGCCCCTCAGTCCACACAAAGGACCTGGGTCTGCTGGATGGGAAGCTGGGGCACCTAGGTCTCTGCCAGCATGGATGACAGCAGCCTTTTGCAGTGACTTCAGCAATTAAACCAACCCTGAGGAACGCGCAGGCCTCGCGCAAGAGCGAGGAGCTGCCCCTGCGAGGAGACAGAGTGACACTGTGCTGGGAACAAACGCAGCATTGTTGTCAGCCTCAGTCAAGAGGGGCTTTTTAACACCCACTGAAGTGCTGGCTACAGCTGTCTCCCATGTGCTTGTGTGGGAAATGGATCTACAATGCAGAAGAGGGAAAGGCCACTTTGCAATTAAAAAAAAAATGGAAACTGTATTAGGATCCAGCCATGAGTAAACAGCAGTGCGATGTTCCCCTTAGCGCTGTGCCATGGCACAGGAAATCACGTCACTGCCTCCGACTGGGATGGGGGTGAGCTGAACTCAGGCTCTTCAGCCTGGAAATCCGTATGGGGGAAGGTGCTCCTGAGCTTTAAGTGCAGCGTAGAAAAGGGAGGAGGTGTGAGATTGGGCTCTAAGCTGCTCTTGTGTTTGACAGCCTCTATAAATGGCACCGCCGATTTCCCTGCATCTTTCTGAGTGGTGCTGGCTTGAGAGCTTGTGGAGAGCTTTCTTTTGTCATGGAAAATGGGATAGGAACAAGGCTCTGAGTACTTATGTGGTGCCTTCCTCATCTGTGTATGGGGATGCTGCAAGCTCCTACACCGCTTTTCTCTTTCTGTGAGAAAAGTGTCACTTTTCTCTTTCTGGCTATCAAAGAGCTGGAATTAGGTGGCTTGACAGTGTCTTACCTGCTAACTCAGAACTAAAAGAGATGACAACCTTGTGCTCCCAGGCCTGTGCAAGCCACCTGAAGGACTGAGGAAAGCCAAAAGCTGCTCACCCTGGATCTGCTGCCAAAGGTCTGGGTGTAGGAAACTTGACCGGTTCAGTAACAGCATGGGAGCAGGTTCTCTGCTCCAACCCCTTCATCCCCATGGGCTCTGGGGATGTCCCAGCAATGGCTCTGCATTGCCCTTTGTGCTGCCTGGGGAGTACATGACTCTGTTTCAAAGGTGAGGTAGCTCTTGGCTTGTGTAGTAGCCCCTCTGAAGGAGCAGGAGCTTTGGCCTGCAACTGGAATAGCCCCAAAGAGCCCAGGCTTGGTACCCTGGCTGCTGATAGCCAGACTCTTTTGAGACTTCAGATGTCTTCTTGGAGATGGGTCCCTCTGCAGACTCCAGGGTAGTTGCAGTGACCTGTTTGCTGGATAAAAATAGTTGTGTGCAAGGATGGGGCAATCACACATGGTATAATTTTTGGGGTTGTCCTGTGCAGAACAATGAATTGTATCTGATCATTGTGGGTCCCTCCTAGCTCGGGATTTCTCTATGATTCTACAATTTGGGTTAGCCCTGAGCAGCCACGGCCTCTTGAAAGGAAACCTACATGTAATACTGCAGTTGTAGAAACAGCAGGGACATTTCAATAAAACATTTGGATGTGAGAGGCATGTTGGATCTCTTCTACCTCCTTTTATTCTGTGATGGGGATACACCTCCAACAGAAATAGCCTGGTACTTCTGACAGCACAAAGCTTGTCATGGCCAGTCATGTGCGTGCTGCAGAGACATCGCTCTTGGTGCTCCCTCCTCTCTGGGAGTGGGCCAGTCCCTAGGGAAAGTCCCAGCACCTGCAGGAAGATATTGCAAAGGTTAGCCAAATGTAGCCATGCTCATTGCCTGGGAGGTGTGCTGGGGGAATAGATGAAGGGCAAAGCTGCTCTGCAAATGTAGCCTATGCAGACCCTGAAAGTTGTGGTCAGAGGCTCTGCTGGGGAAGTATGCCAGGCTCCTCATCCTCCTGATATGAACATGAGGGGGAAAGAAAGGCTCTCTTGCATCCACAGACAAGATATAAGATCTCAAATTAGTTGTTGCAGATGACAACTAGGTTGTGCCTGCGCTGGGTTGTTAATACTTGTTGAGGTGGCAGGGATGCTCTCCTTCACCCAGTTTGGCATTAGCAACTGCAGTCACCTGACATGGACACTGCCTACAGAGGCAGTGCTGCTGTGGGGAGAAGGTGACAGGCTGTTTGAGGTCATGGAGGAGCCTCTAACAGCACAGGCTGTTTGCAAGGCAAGTGCTGAACAGTGAGGCAGCTGCTCAGCTCTGGTCACTGTCACAGCCCCTTTTAGGAGGACATCTCTTTGGCTTAAGGAAAGCAAACTGCAACCCTGCAGGGACTGTCATCCAGCCTTGCTGCCAATAGGAAATGCAGCAGCACACCAAGCAGCTGGTGGATTGAATGGTTGGCTTTGGGGCTGCTCAAACTTCCAGCTGCTGGTTAAGTCTGGAAACTTGTGATGAGGCCATCATATGCATAGGGTTTTAGGACAAATTGTTGGCAGTCCCGTCTGGGAGAGGAATATCTGAAGGTGGTCTTGAGCTGGACTAGTTCGCATGGCCTCTGCTGCTGGCCCTGTGGAACAGGGTTTGGGAAGGCTGTGGGACTCTGCCCCTTGAGCCAAGGCAGCAGAAGTGTTGGTAGCAGTTGTTCCAGCTTCAGCAGGCAAGTACCCTTTGCAGAACTTGACACTGAAAAGGAAGGGTCTGTGCCCAGCTCCAGGGAGGAGAGGAGATGTCCATGCAGGAGAAGGAGATGTCTTCCCTTCTGCTGTAGGTCCTCACATCCTGCCTGAGTCACCCTGTCTCTTAGGATGGATTGGTTTGTGTGACCTCTCCCACAAGTGGGGACAAACAATTTCCAGCACTGTGAACTCCTTGATGGAGGGTCAGTCCCAACCGAGGCTGCTGAGACCCTGCACTGCTCAGGCTGAGGAGGCAGTTTCTGGTCCCAGGCCCTGCATCTCGTGCCCAGGGCTCTAAGGTTTTGCCTGTGTGTCACTTCCCGCCCTGCTTCCCGTTACACAAAGCCTTTGTGTGTCAGCAGATCCTGGGATGCCCCGCGGCACCTGCCTCTCTCCTCTCTCTCCGCCTCTGTGGCTCTGCCCTTTCCCGTTGTCACTTCTGGAGGCCGCTGCCTGCCTGTTTGGTGACCTTCCCCACTGCTCGGGCAGTATTTTGGCCCCTGGCCATCTTAAACAATTAATGGAGGGGTGGAGAAACTTGCCGCGTTAAATTACTTCCTCCTTTGGGAGGGGGTGAGGTCTCCACATCTCTCGCCCGATCCCAATGCAGTTTGTTGCTGTTGCCTGAAGCGGTCACTGCTTTCTGTTTTCCTTCTAGAAGTCAGAAAAACAGTATTTCAGAGCGATCTCCCTGTACTTCTCGGCATTTTACTTAACCTGCAGCGGTGCCTCAGGATCTCGTGGAGTTGAGAAACTTCTCTGGACTTAGAGAAAAACAAGCCGAGAGGAGGCGAGGGGGGAGGATTTTGCTGGAAACCTCTTTGGGAAGCTGGAGACCTTCTCGGGATGCCTGCCTTATTCTCCTCTAGCAGTTCTTTAGATCTTCCCGGGCGAAGGCAGCTCCCTGCCACGACGCGTCTGCATTAAGCAGGTCTGTGCGGCGGGCCAGGCGCTCTGAGGGACGCGGACAGCAGCGATGCCGTCAGGAGCAGCCCGGGAGCGCTTCTGGCTCTGCCGGTGTCTGTAAGGTCCCCGCAGGGCTGGGGGATGCGGCACCCTGCTCTCGCTGTGCCCCTCTGCCGTCTAGCGCTGGAGTTGGCTGTCAGAGAAACCTTCGAGGTCCCCTGCTCAGCCCCGGTAGTGTCATGAGTTAGATTAGTTGGAGCTGTGCTGGGGGCGGTGAGGGCTTGGATTACAGTCCAGAACTCAAAGTGCTTCGGTGGTTCACGTCGGAGGGGAGAGGAGACGCCCCGTCGCACACATGGAGGAAAAAGAGAAAAAACGCTGTCTTTGGAAGTGAGGGGGAATAAAGGAGGCCAGGAACATGGTAAGGAAATCTCTGCGAAGGGCTCTTGCCCTGGGCACGAGCAGGGCTGTGCGGGATGAAGCTGCTATCGGGGCAGCCCGCCCGGAGCCAGCGCACGGCGCTAATGCCGCGAGTGGGAAACAGCTCTTTTGGCATTTCCCATTACTCGAGTGGCACACTGCACTCTTGGTGCCAGTCCTGGGCGGTGGTTGCAGGGACACGGACTTCTTGTTGGCACTGACCCCTGCGAGGTGCCTATCGGGGTACAGCGCTGGAACGAGAAGCTGGGATGGGTCAGTTCCGGCAGAGCCTTCTCTTTTGTGCTGCCTGGATGCTGGGCTCTCCTCCTGCCCTCACTCTTTGCCAATCCTGCTCTGTGGCTGTGGGCATTGACCTCTTGCAGAGCCTTTTCTCCTGCCCAGGGTGGGCATCCAGAGAATCCCTGGAGCTGGGCACAGACCCTTCCTTTTCAGTGTCAAGTTCTGCACGTGGGGATCCTTGTTTGGAGAGGGGAAAGGATGGTGAGCCCAGTGGGCAGCAGAGCACCCAGACTCCCTGGGAGTGGCTGCAGGGCCATCCCCTGCCCAGCCACACTGGCACTGCCCTGCAAACAGAGGTGCCCAGCCCTGGGCTGTCAGCGGCTGGAGGGATTGCTGGCCCTGTGGTGACATCCCACTGAGCACCAGTCAGCTTTGGATGGTTTGCTCCTAGGTTCAGGCTGAGATCCATGTACCCAGCAGCCCCAAATCTCCTGGAGGTGTCCTGCTATGTCATGGGCCACTTCCCCACAGCAAAGGGAACAAAGTCCATGAGGGGGACAAACAGCTTGCGTTGCTGCTGTGCCTGGCAGTGACTCGCTCTTTCTTAACAGTTCAGCTTCTGAGTCTGGAGAAACCTGGCTTTAATTGAAGGATGAATTGACCAACTTCTGCCTTCTGCAAGCTGAGCTAAGTTTATAGACCCATGTCTTTTTCCTTTGCCACCCTCCAGCTCCTCTGCAGAGAATCCTGTGGGGCTCTTTACCCTCACGTGCCTGTCAGAGCTATGGTATACTCTCCTCTGCCATCCTTCTGTGGAGGCCTACAGGCATCTCATTTCTACTTCTCCACCCCAGTCAGAAGACCTCTTTCCCTCACTCCATGCCTAGTGTGTTCCCGGCAATTTTTGGTCTATGCAGTTTATATTATGAAGTTGAAATTTAAGGAGGGCACTGTTTGGGGTTGTGCAGGGTTGGTGCCATCCCTTGTAGTCCCATGGGCTGCATTTTGCCATATGGGCTGGAGCAGTGCTTGTGAAACTCTGCCCTGGGAGGCCTGAGGCAGAGACTGGCTGCTGCTACCCTGCTCTTTCAAGTTGGAGCTGTCTTTCTGATTCCCAAGTGCTTCAGCCCCAGTTCAGGTCCTCCTTGATGTTGTTTTAATGTGTGATGCAAAAGCTGTCAAGCCAGAGGCCTTTGTGTGGAGCAGTCCAGATGGTTGGGCATTCAAGGACCACATATCACTGCTGAGGAGGGATTGTGTGCCTCTCAGGTGCTGAGTGCAGCTGGAAGGAATAGGAACCAGAGGCCAAGCTGCACCAGACTCAGCAATGAGTGCAGGCCACATTGTGGACACCTCTGGCCCATGGCAGGTGTCTGTTCTCAATGTTGTGGTAGACCAAGCTGCATTTTGGGAGGTGCATTTCTGTGCACCACTAAGTTGTGATGGTAGCTCCAAGCTGTTCTGACGGACTTGAGTTTTTTGTGTCCTGGTAAATCAAGCAAACCCTGCAGGCAAAAGATTTGGATCTCAGTGAATGTGTGTCAGTCTGCTGGCTTGCAGGAGACCTTCCATGGCCTCCAGCAGTCTGCAGGACTCTTAGAGACTTGGCTCCTGATGGATGTCTGGCAAGGCACAACTGCTGGCTGCCCTGCTCTGTGTGAGGCAAGTGATTCCTCTTCATGGGGTTTCAGTGTTAGAGCTGATGTGTGTATGGGTATGTAGGGTTGTGGCAGCTGGGAGATGCCCAAAGCACCAAATGGGTGAGACACATTGGGCCAAAGTAGCCCACCTCCACTAGAATTGACTTCTGCAGCTGCAAAAATGCCGTAGTGAGAGCAAGGCAGGAGCCTGGCTGGGCTCTGTCTATCTTGCTCACCCATCATGGCTTTTGTGACTTGGGATCTATCTTCCTTCCCTGGTATTCCCAGGATTCACCTTTCCTGGTGCTTCCTGCAGAGAAACTCTGGTGGCACCTCTATGCTGGTAGGAGAGAGGATGGGTTTCAGCAGAAAATAGGGTCTTTTATCCTCCAGTTATGTCTTCTTCCAGGGTGGGAAGGAAATGAGTCTGGGAATCACAAAGAGCTTTAAGCATTGGGGATCTTCTTTCTTTATTTCTGTGCCAAAACCATGAGCAAGATGTTGGAACACAGACAAAGTCCAGAGACATAATCCTGAGCACATGGAAGCAGTTTGAAAGCACCTCCTCTGGGGTAACAAGGTTGACAACTTGCATTTTGCCTAGCCTCTTTTTAAACGTACTGGGCAGGTGAACATGCTGTTCATTGTAACAATAAAAATAATGGCTAAATGCAAGTGACAGGCCAGCTGCATCCAGGTATCTCCACACAGGAATTGCCAAATGTATTCTAGTACCACATAGGAATGCAAGACAGCAGATGCTTACGGTGAGACAACACAGGTGTCCAAGGAGGACTCTATGCTGAATGTCAGCACAAATTTTCTGAAAACCAGCATCCTGTAGCATAACCCCCTCTGGCAGTGCTGCTGGCCACCTACTCCTGTGGGCAGTCGGCTCTGAGGGCATACCTTGCTAGCAGAAGAGATCATAACATGAGAGCCTTTTCAGCATTTTGTGGCTGGTCACTTCAGACAAGATAGCCAGCATGTCTGCCTCTAAATTCTAGAGCACAGGCACAGTACTCAGCTCACAGAGCCTCATTTTCTAGTTGCATCTCAAATGTAACCCTGTCTGCAACCAATCTGTGTAAAACCTGAAACATCCTACAGGCTGTGCACAGCCTTAACCTGAGCATTGGTGCTGAGTGTGGGTGGAAGTCACATCACAGGGGCTAGAGGCTTCTTTAGCACTCAAGTGTTGAAAAAAATCTCTGTTGAAACAATCAAGGTGTCTTCTGCAGAAAGTATAAACTGAACCCACCTGTAGGCACTCGTACCAGAGCACTTTTTGTTCCTGTTCTTGGCTGTCTATGCATGATGGAACCCCCTGTTCCAGTCCTGCAGAGATCAATGTAGCCAAGGTCTGAAAAAGTGAGTAGTAGCACCGGGACCAGGTATGTTGCTGACTGAAGAGCAGTAAAAAGCAAGGAGAGCTTGCCAGGGTAAAGCTGCCCACTTCTGGCCATGGGATGCTCTGTGGTTTTTGCACTACTCATAGCTGGTTTGCAGCTCAGAGAAGTGAGTGGACATGCCCTTGTTGATTCTGAAGGTTAGACCATGCTAGTACCTCTCTGCCACACCAAGTGCTTCATCTCTGTTGGCTGGCTTAGTCTTTCATTAAAATATTACCAAAAAAGGGGGCCTTTCTTGTGGTAAGTGCTGGTTTCATACGTATCCTATTTTTTGCATCACTGGACACCAAGCTGAAACTTCCAAGATCAAAGCAGCACAGAATAAATCTGAAAGTCTTTCTGTCTGCTCAGATTTGCCATCCTGCTATCTGCCTGGGAAGCCCAGGATGAACCCTTGCCTCAGCTGGTGCAACCAGCCACTGATTTGAATGGAATCAAACAGCTCAGCTAAAGAGAAGACTTGCATGTGCTTCTCCTGGACACTGGTGGATGTGGTAATGTCTGTGGGGCATTATGGTCACCTGCAATGGGGCACACTGCTGTGGCCGGGTGGTGGTTTGCATGCTGTAGAGAAGGAAAGCTGCTGGAGTTCTGGTGACCTTAGCTAGGTGTCCACCTTGAGCTTTGCAGCCTGTTTTAGGTGTGGCGGAGGCTTCCTGAGCAGGTTCCTTCAGGAGGATACCTTCCCTGAGGCTGCTTGTCAAATCTCAGTGCCTCCCAACAAAACCCCA
Organism: Coloeus monedula; assembly: GCF_965178545.1. Lineage (NCBI taxonomy): Eukaryota > Metazoa > Chordata > Aves > Passeriformes > Corvidae > Coloeus > Coloeus monedula. Next base: position 13,748,272 of record NC_138793.1, read on the forward strand.
GCGTTGCTGAGCCTTGAACATGGTTAAAGGACATGGGTTATTTGCTGTCTGTTGTCATCTTGCTGAATACATTTACCTTTTGAACAAGGTCCCTCTCATATGCTCAGGAGGCTGGTATGCAGACCCGTTAATGGATCAAGGGGAAAAATGCCTGTGGATGTATTCTCCTTTGTGTTTGGGCTTATAACCACCCACGTTTTGGCATACGTCCCTTCTGTGCACAAAGATCTTTTAGAAATTGCTAGTTAAATCTCCACCCTCCTTTGATATGTATGGAAATAATGGGACACGTGAGACTGTTTTCTGTTTGGGAAAAAAAAATCTATAAAGGGAGTAGCTTTAAAAGCCTGTGTTCACCCCTTTCTAACTCGGGAGTTTAATGAAAGAAATGCCCTGAATTTATGACTGATTTACTTAGCTTTCTGGGAAGCATGCATTTAGTGCTGTATCCAAATATAGGGGAAATGTTTTCATCTGAATCTGTCTCAGGTTTGCTGCTTAGGGGCAGGAGGAGAACTTGAGCACACGTGTCTGTTCCCCAGTGAGCTCAGAGAGTCTTGGAACAAATCTTGGTCCCTCTGACCAGGAACATTTCTCCCTTCTTCAGCACAGACTGATGCTTCTTGTAGTGGCCATGGCTGAGCTGGCATAGCCATGGATATCTCTGAGCTGCCTGCTCTGTCCTTCTGGCTCATCCTTCCTCACAGCCTCTTCCTAAGACGCATCTGATCACTGCTACTGGATGCTTTCTCCTGTCAATGGTGTGCAGGGATGTGCTCCTCCAAGGAAGGTCCTTCTGCACCTACTGTTTTCTCATGCACTCAGCCATCCCCTCCTGGAATTGCATCTCTGCTTCAGAGCAGTTTCTGTCCCTCTCTGACACAGCAGGACTTGTATTTCATGAGCACATGGTAACACAGTGTGTTTAAGGCGAAAAGGAACTATGGCTCATCTGTTATGGGATATTGGGACCATAGAGTGTTACCTAGCTCCCATATGGAGTCTGGGAGCTCTTTAACTAAAACTGGATCGTTTTTCTGTGGCATCCACCCTCAATTATGGAGGTTGCAAAACATGGAGAATCCACCAGCCCCTATGGGAATCTGTCCAGCAGCTCGTGCACCTTGCAAAGGGAAGGGGTGAGATCTGAACGTGAGTCCAGAATGTATGTATGCAACACTGGCACAGAACGAATAATCTAAATACTGACCCCATGAAGATCGTTTTTGGCACTCATCAGCTGGCCTGATGAAGGATTATCATTTTCTTTTTGAGTACAGGCGGCTGCCCATCTGCTTGTAAGAAGCCCCCAGATGGGTGTCTGAACACAAGGGGTTGGCTGTGGCCTAATACCTCTGACTAAAAGGTGTTAAAATGAGCTGACCTGTTTGGTGAAGAATTTACTTAGTGTATTTTATAGCTGGCTGGTATAAAGAAATCTCTCATCTGCCTGGAGTGCCCTATTAGTTGGTACCCATTAGACAGAAATGAGAAAGGGCACAACATGCTGCTGCTTGGGTTGGTTTGCCAGATGGATGCCAATGCCTGAAGTTGAGGGCAGAGCAAGTGCTGTCACTAATAATACAGTGAATGAGCTCGAGCAATTTCTTTTGTTGGATAGCAGAGAGAAAGGTTTTTAGTGCACTTGCAGAAAGAGCCCTATAAAGAAAGGGAGTTGGCTGCAATGTCTCAGGACTTGTATAGAAGTGGCCTGTGAAATTCTTGGCTCTGTCTGTGATATCTAACAGGATTTAGCAAGCCTTGTCTGAGCCTGTTGTAGGAAAATGACATTTGGAATGTGGAGGTCCTTGGCTGGACTGTGGCATATGGTGCCACGGCCAGAGTGTCGGTGCCCAAGGCAGGGCAGCCTGTGCAGTCTGGCAGTGGGAGCGAAGAGGCGAGCTCCAGGCAGTCTCGAGGAGGTGGGAAGGTGCACATGGCTAACAACGGGCAGTCAAACTGTGGCTGCCAGTGCTCAGGCTCTTCCAGCATGAGTCTGTTGCTGGGAAGGTTGTTCTAAAAGTACCCAAAGCTTTGTATCACATGGAGTACAACCTGGTTAATTAATTGCGTTATTAGAGCTATGCCAGTGATATTTAAAAAAAAAAAAAAAAATCTGTGCTTAGACAGTTATTTCAGATTAAGGACTTAATCCCTTGATTAAACTAAAACAGATTAAGCTGGTGTCCAGCTGTAGGATGATGTTTTAAACACAACTCTTCTCATCCACTTGCAGGGCCTTGCTTCAGCTGGAAGATGTCTGTTTAAGGACAGGGCTTTGACCTGTTCACTCAGCTGCCCTTTAAACACCTATATCATCTCCTTGATCTATTTCTAATAGAAAGTAACTGGTCTTTGAGAGCAGGGCTCATGTGTTGCTATGGATAAGACCTACCTCCTGCTCAGTACATTGAGAACTCCTTTGGGAGCAAGACATGTCCCTGTGAGGAAATGCTTATCTCCATTTCCCAGTTCTTCTTCTCTCTGACTAAAAGACAACTTTTTTGGATTGTGGGTCACTCCCACTTTGGCCCCTTTAATCTTCAGCAGTTGTCAGCAGCTCTTCTGATGTGTTGGATGTTGCACAGACAAAGGAGAAAGTTACAAGCTCTCTTCCAGAAAAGCTGGAGTACAAAAACCTGAAGGGTAGAGGGGAGTAATGTGAATTAGGGGGAAGGTGCTGTATTAGACCCAAGTAAATAGGGGTCTTGTGAGCTGGGGAGCAGGCTCAGGTGACCGGTCATGTTCCATATGATAATGCCTGTGTTGGGCCACCTGCAGTGTGGTGCAGAGCTAGGGATGTACCTGAACTAGGCTGCCTCTGCTGCCTGCTATTCCCTGCCTTTTGCTCCAGTGTAAGGACAGCATTGCTGTAGCCGTGCACTCCAAAGCTCAAAGCTCACAGGAGGTCATGCTTCACTTTCAAATCAACCTGGGGCGTCCCTCTTGAGTGAAAACAAACCAAGCCTGAGCTCGGGGAGCACCCAGCTTTGGGCCTGCCTTTCCCCAAGCTGCGCACGCCCAGACCTACAGCATGCGCAGAACAGGGACCTCGGAGCTGAAAAGCAAATACATCATTTTCCCCTTTGTTTAATTAAATGAAAGATCATGAGTTAATCGCTTCCAAGCGCTTGTTTTCCTGCAGTGCCTGGAATGATAATCCTGTGTGCTGCCCAGTAGGAGCTGCTTTGGCTGCCGCAACCGCGTCAACACAGAGTAGGGCTGGGAGAACAGAGGGAGGCATCTGGAAATGATTCTCTCAGCTCTGTCTGCAGAGCACCACTCCCTGTAAAGCTGTAGGAGCTGGTTCATCCACAGGCTGTGGAGCAGTCTTGCCTGCCCCAGTGACAGGGGAGCTGAGCTAGGCTACAGCCATGCCCCCTCTGCAAGGGATGCCATGGCAGCATGCAGAAAGCAGCTTGCTTTTGGAGGTACAGCCCTTCAGCAAAGCTGGCCTGGGTGAGGCTGTAAACACTTGCCTCCCAAGTGGAACTGGGTGCTGTGCTTTTCTCCCTGGAAAGCCTAAAACAATAGCCCAAAGAGCAGGTAGAGCTGTTCTTGGTTATCTCACAGGAAGGTGGTGGAATTACAGGAGTGGGAATGCCTACCTTTACAGCTGCACCACTTAATAATACATTATTTTATCCAGAGGAAGGCAGGGTGCCGAAGGCAAGCGCCCTCTCTCAGCCTCCCCCTGAGCCTCAGAGCGAGCAGCAGAGGGGGGAGCTGGCACTTGCTCTGGGAAGATTTTTCTCTCTTGAACTCATTGCCGCTGTGATTAGAACAGCTCAGGAAATGGGGCTGGGAGGGTTCTCCTCTCTGCAGCAATGGAGTGGGAAATCTCAAATTTTGTCAGAAAAAACAAGCCTTGTTTTTAGCCAAAGACCTTTCTGAACACAGAAATGTCTCTTTTATTTAAAGGCAAAGCAGCCTGTCTTTCGGCTTTGTGTCAGAAAGTGGAAAGGCTTCATGGAAAGCCCAGAGGTCTGTTTTTACTGGAAATGAGGTTTCTCACATCAGCTGAGAGCTGAGCAGCCCCAGCCAAGCGGTGCAGCACAGCAGCCTTTGCTGGCGGCAGGACCAGCTAACCCAGCCCTGCTCAGTGCCTGCTGTGAGCTCCTTTTTTCCCCCCAGTCCCAAAGCTGGCTGGGAGCCATGGGCAGGCGCTGTGTTGTGCTGCTTGGAGCTCTGCCTCTCCCCAGTTTTGCTGTTATTTCTACTTTCCAGTCTGGGGTGTGGGAGGGTTGGGTCATTTCTTCCCCTCACCTTTGCACACTCTGGTCTCTCCTGTCCTGCCTTTGCACTGTGTCTTGGCACCTGGGCAAGAGGGGAGAAAGTGGGTGCGTGCAGGACTTGGCCAGGCTCCTGGCAGCCGGCAGAAGAAGGGCAAAGTTGCGGGAGCTCCTGGCAAGGCCTCCCTGCTGAGCGGGAGCCGAGACGCTCGATGACTCAGAGCTGGGTGTACCACGGGCACGACTCGCTGCGCTCGCAGCCTCGCTGGGCTCTGCTCCACTGCCCAGCTATGCTCCTTGCTCTGCCAAGCCACGGCAGGCTCTGGATTTAACTGGGGCACTTTGGGACATGTAGTTTCATTCTTTGGCAGCTCAAATGAGGGTGTAGGTTTCTGAGTGCAGAGCTGTAGGTTCTTTAGCTAAATTTCTGTTGCAAGATGAATCCTCAGCATGCTACATGGGCCAGTCCAGCCTGCTGGAAAGGAGCGTTGTCTGCCATAAGTCATGGGTTAGTCAAACTGTTAGTCTGGCCTCACCAAAACAATCTTTTTTAGTAGTTTGCAGACAGCATCTGTGCTGTCAGCAGGGAAGATCTGTGCCTCTTCATGTTCATCTTGACCGAGACTCAATACTTTGTAGGCAAAATGAGCAAAGTGCTTGGGTGAGTTGTAGGGAAAATGCTGCCAAGGCCTGTGGTCCCAGGTGGGTCCAGCGGCATTGCAGCCCTCCCCTGCACTGACTTATATTTTCCTGAGCCACTTGGGTTGCTGTCTCCTGCTTGAAGAGCACAGGTATTCTGATGCTGTGTGAAGTGTGTGTGTAGCCCTGGGGATGATCTCTCTGCTCCTCAGGCAGGCTGACTTCTTGTTCTCCAAGCTTGTAGGAGGTTCTCCAGGGCTCAGACTTAATTGGTAAGCAGTAGGTCCCAAAGAGGAAGAAGTTCAGTCCTGATTCAGAAAGAAATGTAGAATGACAGGAGTTCCCAGTGGCTGGTGCTGCTATGTTGCTCTCTTCATGCCCACAAAGGTAGGCAGAAAATTCAGTGAGTGCACCTAGAAAAGCCCAAGAAGCTCTAGATGCCTCATGACAGGCTCCTCTCCCATCCTGCAGTGTCTGCTTCCACCAGGAGAAGTAGATGTGTCCCCTGAGCAGGGTTGCAACAGCTGCTGGGCTCCTCTTCTGCCCAGGCACTTGCAGCCTCATTTCTGATTGACTCCTGGTTCTTGGTGCAGTTTGTGATGGAGTGGGGCTCTAAGGGCTGAGCAGCAGAACTTTGCCACAGCAGTCTCTATTGTTCTACTTGTCACAGCATCTGTGACTCCTGTGATATGCAGGGGAGGGAGGGCAGCCCACCCACCCCAGTGTTCGGCTGTGTCACCGCAACAAGACCCAAGCCCTCTGCCAGCTGTGAAGTTCTCCTGGGTTCTCACTGCTCCTCTGGCCTCCTGGGGGGGACCATGCTAGGTTGTTCCTGTCACACAGCTCAGCCCGTGGAGCCCATCCCATCCCCATGTGGTGCTTTCCTCTTCCCTCCCTGTGCTCCAGCCCCTGCACCAGCAGCTGGCTCCCAGCTGAGCAGCAGTTTGGCCGGACGTGACCTTAACCTGGGCTTTATTTAGCGCCTTGATTTATAGAGGAGTTATTTTAAAAGTATGTTTCTCTTTTGGGAGGTGTGGTGGCAGTGAGCTGGAGTTTATAGGTCCTCCCATGCTATTGACAAAGAATCATTTGAATCCCAAGGCTCCTTTTGCTTGGGGAGATGCTCTCTGGCTTGCTTGGAAAGTGTTCCTGTTGGTGTTTGTGCCCAGTGGCTGAAAAGGAGCACATGTCCAGGACCTTTCCTGTGAGAGGGATGTGGCAACAGTGTTGGAGGCAGGGAAACTTGAAATTTGCAGTCCCTGAAGGAGGCTGTTTTTTCAGGAAACTCCTGTGCCAGGCTCTGCCAACTCTTTGGGGCCACTGTGGGGTGGTTGTAGTGGAAGGGTGCTGGGGCAGGAGTGCCCCCTCTTGTGGATCTTTGTTAGGTTTAGTTCATTCTCCTGCTCTCGAGATGCTGTTCACTCATCCTGGGTCACAGAAGTTTCTCCTCGTGCCTGCTGGAGGTTACATCGCCTGTTCGAGATAAGGGATGGAACCTCTGAACAAGTTGCCCAGAGACTGTGGAGTCTCCTTCTCTAGAGATATTCAAAAGCTGTCTGGAGTAACATGCTCTAGGGGAGCCTGCAGGGGTCTAGGGGGCTCCTAGCATGGTCTAGGGGACCCTGGAGCAGGGAGGTTAGACTACATGACCTCCAGTGGTCCCTTCCAACCTTTCTCATTCTATGATTCCATGATGTTGTTTGTAGGTGAGATGGGCTCTAGACTTCAGGTTTATCAGCCTCAGGACCACAGGGCACTATCCCCTTCTCTGGTTTATATGAGTTCTCTGTGCCTGCAAACCCTGTCTCCTTGATGTGCATCGCAGCCGGCCCTGCCTGCAGATGGGTGAGGCTGCCCATCTGTGCTCTGGCATTCCACAGCAGGACCTTGGGGCCTCTTGCAGTCCTGGCTGAGGTGCTTTCCTCCAGCCTCTCTGCAATCTGAGAAGTTAATTAGTGCGAATAAGCAACCCTGTTCCTAGGATTGTGAGCTGGGTTAACGAGTCCCTTATTGAAGGAGAATCTGTTGCTGTTGGAGGCTCCAAGCTCTGCCATATTCTACCTTCTGCCATGTTTCACCCTCCATCCAGACAGGAGCTATCCCTGCGTGACCATCCTGCATGGGAGTACAGAAAAGCAGCGTCACCTCCACGTTCCTCTGCGACACACAGAGGCTGCATCCGTCCTTGTTCTGTAGCCTCCCAAGGATGCTGGTGCTACAATCCCACGTAGCACAGTGGGATGTGGGAATCTACTTCCTGTTTGGGGCTTTTCCTGCAGAATTAGCAGAGATTGGTGCAAACATCTCTTTCTACCAAAAGGTCGTGGTTGAAACCATCTCTCTATCCCTTAGAGACCCACACAGCTATAATGGCTTTGTGGTACAGTCTAGCCAGAGGGAGATAAAGCCTCTGTGCTCTGGAGTGCAGTTAGCACTGCCCTCTGCAATGGCTACAGGCCATGGTTATTCTGTATTTTACTAAAGAAAGGATAATGTACGACCTGGTTTATTTTAACCATATAAAAGATTTTTGATTTGGTGCCAATGTTAATAATTGTTTTGTGAAGGCTAAGGCAGCAGGAATGGTGTGAGAACCTTAGAGCGATGCACTGACTCATGTGCAAATATTTTGACTTCTTTGTTTTATTTGCAACAGTAAATTTAACAGATTTATTTTTGGGAGGGATTGATATCTGAAAGAATTTTGCTCAAGCAGGGCATGGGGACAGAAGATGGCACAGAACCAACTCCTGCTGGTTTTGACTGATATTTTGAACTTGCGGGCTGTGGAGGGTCAGACGGAGATTGTTGTCAAATGCTGCCAGCAGCAATGCTACAGTGACAGTGCCCAAGCAGGTGACTGGTGGAGCGGGAGAGCATCTGTGTGAAGGCCACTTTTGTCTGACTAGGTCACAGGCACTTGCTGGGGCAGGTTGGTGTCAACAGAGGTTATTATTCTTCTGAATGGAAAGTAAATTGTTTAAAACAGCCTTCTTCTCCTATTTTGAATTGGGGTTAAATGCTCATCCCTAGAATTCAGCACTTGGTAGTATGCACATAGGGCTACTGCTTTTGGAATTCTTGGGTTAAGAATATTGGATTAAGAATTCCAACTCAGGATAATCCATGATTCCATGAGTATGAAAAATAGCTCCTTAACCTCCGTTTATCTGGTTGCATTGGCCTTGAGGAGTATTGCAGGAAGCAGCTGGTCTCTCAGAAAAGATGTGGACACTTTAGGGCCTGCTGCCATCTGGCCTTGCTTGTTGCTGACATCAGGAGAAGCAGCAGAAAAGGTAAGGAAGTAGTACTGTCCCACAGGCAGTGTGTGGTTTGCCTGTCACCAGAGTTCTGCCAGCTCGTTGCAGGCAGGGATTGTGGAGGCATCACCTGGCATCCTCCCCTCTCCCGTGCAGTCCCACAGGCTGTCCTACAAGGCGGCTTTACATCAGAGCAGGGAGTTTATATTGTGCTTAAAACACCCAACCCTCTAAAGGAGGAACTTGGAGATTGTTAAACTGCGAGAGATGGGAAGGCTTGTGTGAGGAGCATCATTTCTGCTGGGCTGCAGGTCAGTTCAGGCATGCTCTGAGACTGTTGAACTTTCTCAGGCCAGTGGAGGCATCTGCAGTGATGTGCTGCCATGAAGTGGAAGCAGTGAAATGGTTTGTTTCCTCCTGATCCCCTTGTTCTACTGTTCCCGAGTTGTGCCATAAGCTGTTGTGGCACTGCTTTGTTTAACTTCCTCTCCCAATCTTGCCGTGGGACTGAAGTGTGTTTTCAGGCATGTCCATGCAGTTGTTCCTGTTCTACAGGAGGCTGTAGGGCTTCTGGGCCAGCAGCTGAAGTGCTTTTCTTGTTTCTAGTGAAGGGAGGTGGATTTAGATCAGATGAGGATCTGGCCAGACACTTAAGTAAACTTTCATTTGGTTTTGTAGCAAAACTTATTCCCACTGGCTGTAAGTTAGCCGAAGGGATCCCCTCCAAAATAGAAAAGAAAGGAGGGATCCTGATCCTCTCTCCAGATTATGTACAGCTTTATATTTTTTTTTTATTGTTACTTTTTTGGCAAGCTCTCTTGATTTACACCCATGCAATAACTCAGAATTTGGCCTCCAGCACTGGAATTGGTCCTGACACTCTGGGCAGGCTCTGGCTGGCAGGTTCTCCCAAATGAAGGTGGATGCAGGGATTGCTTCTGATCCCCCTGAACAGGCATCCTAGGTATCACTGGGTGTGCTCAGGGACCACAGGCAGCCCTGTTCACACGCAGTGTGTGAATCCTGATGTGAGGCATCTCGCACTGCAGAAAATTCCTGGCACCTGGAGTGGAACCTTTCATGAGAGGAAAACAGCTTTGAATAACGAGGAGTTGCACTGGTGAATGACTTTCCACGGGACCAAACAGCTCTGGCACCTTATCCTGTGCTGGAACTCCAGAGCACAGGAGGCTGAGGAGCTTCAGCCCTTAGCCCATCAAGGAGGGTACCCAAAATACGGGGCTGGTGATGCGCCCACCCCATGACTGTCTCGCTCACGTGCGGCGGTGTGGTCTAACAGCCGCCCCACCCCGCGCAGGCAGGAGAAAGACTTGCTGCGTAAGCAAAAGCTGGGAATTCTCGCCGCTGTGCGCAGCACTCTGTGAGCACTCCACTCCCGTTTTGGGAGAGCTTTTTTGTGTTTACCTGGAATTGCTGGTGCCAAAAGAAGCTAGAAAGGACAGCACTTGGCTCCTTTGATCTTCGTTCCTCCTGCATTTGGAGATGGCTGCGCTCCTGGGTGTTGGGCAAATTGTGCCCTGGTACCACTAACGCTTTTTCTCTCGGCAGGACTCGGAATCACTGGACGGCTGCATTCAGAGCACGTTATCAGCACTCTACCCTCCATTTGAGGCTACCGCAGCCACTGTTCTGTGCCAAGTTTTTGATGTGGTGGAGAAGACGTACCGTGGGGATGGACTGCACTACCTCATAGACTTCCTGATTCCAGCCAAGCACATCCTGCAGTGCATTCAGCAGGATGCCTGTGTGAGTACATCATGCTCTCTAAGGCCTGTGAAGTCTTTCTTGGAGAGTTTTCTTTCTGCTCTCGTATGCAAAACGGCTGGCAAAAAGCGCTTGAGTAGGTATGGCAGCCTAGGTGGGAGGGCAGGCAGACAATTAGGAAACAGTTGAGAAATTGTTGTTTAAGCTTAACCCTTCAGAGATCAGAGATCGGGTGTGGAGCAGTGCTCTCCCTTTCCATAATCAGGAGCACCGAGGGCTTAAGGGATTCACAGGAAAAGGTTTAGCAAAGTGTTTGCTAGATGTGGCTGACTCAGGTGGCCTCTGACCCCAGCTGTTCCCTGGCCCTGTGGATGAAGCTGTCAGGCTCCCGCCACTGGCAGGATGATGTGTGGGGCAAAATGCTGCCAGTCGGTATTTTTCCCAGAACTCCAGCTCCCCTTTGATGGTTACTGGAACGGTCACAAGGCTCAGTAGCCCCGAGGAGTCACGTTACATTTACTGCCAGAACGAGTCCAAGATTAACGTGCTTTACTGTTGGGAGTCTAAAATGTTAGAAACAATGAGTCAAACACCTCCATCACAAAACTTGGCTCGAAGTCTGCAAGATGAAAAAAACCCAACCAACTCAACCAACCTAAAATGTGGGTTCGTTCTAACCTTTTTGTCTCTGAATGCAGAGGGGGTGTGTGGTAAGGCTTTCAATTCCAGTCTTCATGGTAGAGGGCAAGGAATTCTAGGAGGAGGAAAAATACAGAACAGAGGCTGAAATAGTCACTCATATGCTTCAAGGAAGTGAAATACTGGGGGGAGAGACTGACTCATCACACAGGATGGATCCATGTGAGTTGGGCATCTTGAAAGTGTGTGTTTTGGTGCAGCGTTTTGTCACCCCGTATTGTCACCAGCCTCCAGCTTGGTGCCAGCCGCCTGCTTTTGTGAGTCCAGGAAGATCCAAGGTGGTGCATAACCTTGCTTTCTCTCCCACTCTGAACACTGGAATAGAAGTTATTCCATCAGTATCTGTAGCTGCAGCTTCCAACTCTATGATGTATCGGGTGTTTTTTCCCCTTAAACGGAAAGCCTTTTGTTTCTTTAGTACAAACTGGTAATTATTTCAGGACGTTTCACGGCTTTCCCCAAAACGCCTCCCTTCGCCAAAGAAGCCAAGGTAGCAATTTCCCCACTCCTCGAGATTCCGGCAGCTTCCGAGCAGCCAGCGGTGCCTTTGGCAGGTGAGGCAGTGGAGGGGAGGGGAGGGGAAGCAGCAGGAAGCTGGGCCCACAGTGCTGCTGTCCCAAAGGGGAGGTGCTGGGGGCTGAGGAGCGCACGGGGCCGGCCCTGCGCCCACCGCGGCCCGCGCTGCCCTTGGGGCACGGCGCGTGGGACACGGGTGCGGCGGCGGGGCGGGCCTTGGCCGGCCGGCAGCCAATGGGGGGACAGCGGGGGCTGCAGCAGCCAATAGGAGCGCGGGGCCGCCTTGACGGGCAGGGTGGCTTCGGTTGTGCTGTTGGAGGGCCGTTGGAGCACGAGGCGCTGAAGTGCTCGGCCCTGACGCGGGAGAGGTGTGAGGGCAGTGGGCTCTGGGCGTCCTGAGGAGGGAGAGAGGTGAGGGCAGTGGGCTCTGGGCGTCCTGAGGAGGGAGAGAGGTGAGGGCAGTGGGCTCTGGGCGTCCTGAGGAGGGAGAGGGGTGAGGGCAGTGGGCTCTGAGGGTCCTGAGGAGGGAGAGCTGAGGCTGGTGGGCACTGGGCGTCCTGAGGAGGGAGAGGTGAGGCCGGTGGGCGCTGGGTGTCCTGAGGAGGGAGAGATGAGAGCAGTGGGAGCTCAGGTTCCTGATGGGGGAGATAGGAGGGCAGTGGGCACTGGAGGAGCTCAGGGTGCTGGTGGCCCACCCGGCTGATGTGGAGCATGGGCTCAGGTGACATGGAGGTGTGGGGGTGTCCGAGGCCTCCTGTGGGAGGGAGAAACCTGTACGGTGGGGTTGTCCTACTTGTGCAGCACGGTTTGGGGAGGTGATGCAGAGGCACGAGCTGTGCTTGGAGGCCTGCCTGGCACTCCCTGGCCTGCCCAGTAGTCACAAGATGTGGGGATGGTGGGGCAGCCGCCTTTAGGGAGGGCTGCACAGGGTTTAGCATTAGGTGTTGGGGGCTTTTGGTGAGGTGTGAAATGTCTGGGAGAGTTGTCAGCAAAATGCTTTTTTACTTGGTTGTGACCTTTTCTGGCCTTGACGCATGATTTTTGACTTCCAGAGTGGCAGTACAGGGAGATAGAGGGAAGCCCTAGGTACCTTGTACCCTCTTTAGAGTTGGGCCCAGGCTATTCCATATTTTATTTAAATGTCTGCTTGTTTGATCTTTTAAATTTATTACTTATTATTGATGAAATTTATTTAATTTGCTTTGGACTCTTCCCCACACCTCCACTGTATGCCCCTTCTTTACAGTCTGAAATCACAGAGGAATATTTCTTACTAATTGCTTTTTGGAAGTCTTGCCTGCCTTTTAGAGAGTCTAAACAAAAGCAATGCTTCCTCCTTAGTTCGTAGTTCAGCTGCTCCGTGTGAGCAGTTCCTAAACGCACTGGAGGGAAAAGAATTAACTCCTGTCTGAATGACTACTGTAGCGAGTCTTGAGAGGACTGGATTTTTTGTCAGCCCCTGCAGTGACAAAAGTGTAAATGGCTTCATGAAGTATTAGACAAGTTCATGGGCTTCAGTTGGGTGTGTTAAAATCATCATTCTGTGTGTGATTCCTCAGGGACTGGAAGGGGTGTTCCAAGGGGGTCTGCCTCTGCTTAGCACAAAGTTAAAAAACAGGTTTTGCCCTGGCCTTGAGGTGACATCCTGACCTAAATGGTCTGTTCCAGCTTAACCATCCCTGTAGCTCTGGAAGATTTCACCTTTGTGCCGTTTTTGGCATTGGTGCTGAGCTCTTTCCTCAGAGGCAGCTTTATTCCTGGCTGCTGCCACTGGGTGTAGAGGGTGTTTCTGGCACTCCTATGATGAGCCTGGTTTGGCTCAGTAGTGTTTGGACAAGAGAAAAGCAAATCCTTGAGCCTTAAAGTGAAATTTTAAAAGGACTGTAATAAGCCGCTTAACATAAACTTCCCTTTGAAGGTGCATTTTGGAGCAGGAGCAGCATGAGGATGCTCCACTTCTAAAGTTCTAAAGCTCTGTAATGTTTAGGCTATTGTGGGACTTGCATTCCTGCTTGGATGTTACTCTGCCTCTTGATGCAGTTTAGACTGTGGCTTTGTAGGGTTTTTCAGGAACTTCAGTGCATTCTGCATTTTGGTTTTGGTGATGTTATTGCTGAGTTTTCTCCTTATGAGTCAGTAGGCAGACAAGTAAGCATCTAAGCGGTGGGGCTGTGTTTTTGAATTTCTTAATGTATGAATGGCCCTCCAGTGGGTTACTCTGCATCCAAATTTTAACCGTATCTCTATGTCAAGTATGTACTGATGGAATTCATCTTTATGTTTATGCTGCTGCTGATTGCGTCTTTCACTTTTCAGTCCTATAAACTATTATAGTTTGGGAACTGATCTTCTTTATTTGCATCTTCTTCCCCTGAAAGACCCTTGGTACAGACCCTTGGTCTTAATACACCTACTAGGAGATACTCCACTGGGCGAAGAGGGGTTGGTGTGGTGTAGGGTGCCATGGTATTGTCTCTTCTGGAAAACTGCAAATGGCTCTAGTTTAAAACTTAGGTACAAAATACTTGGCTTGGGCACTTTGTAGGAGCCACAAGCTTTACTGACTGAGGTGCTGTGTGAGTCTTGAGCTTGATATAAAAGTCCATGAAGTACATTTAGCCTAAGGCCTGCTGGAGCCAGAGCAGCTTGTGCAAACTGCTGCAAGAGGTGGACTCTTGGTTTGCCGAGTTTAACTGTGCTGTGGATGAAAGGAACTTAACTGATAGAGGCATCTGTGTCTTGCAGATCAGAAAGCCTGAGAACATCAGACTGGAAAGCTTAGCTGTGCCTTTGAGGGAAGTACAAGCAACTATGAGTTAGGTTATAGGGCTTTTGGGTTCTAACTTAATAGAAAGAGGAAAGAAGGGGAGGTGGGTCTGCTCTGAGTCGAGGTTAGAGTGGAAAGGTAATATTAATATGATCCTTCAAGTAAACAAAAACGAAAATAAGGTTCAGTTTCGTAGTGATACAGCACGAAGGTACATCAGTAGGACAGTAGCAGTAAGTGAACAGAAGTAAAACTGCTGTAACTGAACTTGGCTATTTTGAAGAAATAGGACTGGCAGATCTCCGTCCTGGAATACGGAAGAAGTTACCATATAATGCTGAATGTCTGGTAACAGGGATTTTATTGAATCTGTTAAGTCAGGGCTAGTAACAAAATACAGAGAACAAGCTGAGCCTACAACACAGTACACTGAGCAAGGACTGAATTAACTGACCCATGAAAAACTGAATAACGTTTTCATGTGATTTGCTCCATGGCAGGTAGTGTCACACCAGCCTGTTTAATAAACCAGCTCTCTCTAGAGAGATAAGTTTCATTGTTTAATCTCTGCCATAAAGGATTTATTATGGAGTCATATGGAAGATTAATTACTGTGTCAAAGGGATTGAGGTTTATGCAAGAATTGCAAGATGGCTGTAAACTGGTGAAAAGGAGGGTGTTTGTACTGCAGGGAAAACAGAGTTGGAGGCAGGAGTCATGAAACACACAGTGCTTCTCGTCCAGGACCTTGGCATAAAAAGTAAGAGTATGTATGGCATGTTTGTGGTGGAACCAGCCTAGGACAAACAAACAATAACCTGGAAGAGGAAGGTGATAAATGCATTGCACAAGATGAGTTTTAAAGCTTTGTAGTTAAATTTTTGTAACAGTAGACTCAGAGGGCAAGCATGTGCCTCCGCAAAGTGTCAGGCAGAATTTCTGTTGTGAACTGGAGTTCATCAGTTTGAAAAGAAAAACCAGTAGGTGGCTGGGTTACTGTAGGGGTGTGACTGGAAGATGTGTGGGATCTTAGCTTTAAGGGATGCTTCTAGCACAAGTGCTGGTGCCATTATAGATAGTGTTTTGCAATGCTTTGCACAATGAACAAATGGAACAAAGAAACGTGGTTTTGAGAAAAAGAAAAGGGCATTACAAAGGAGATACTTCAGGCACACCGATGAGATGATGAAGGTACACATGCTAAGGGTGATGTGACATGGGTTAATAAGTCTAGGCAATGGGAACACATCCAGAAAATAAGCTACAGGGTTGAGGAGGAAGAATTACTGATTATGAAGGGTGATTTGGTTTCCAAACCTGTGAGCAACTTTGTTTCAGGTGCAAGGAGAGTTATAAATCTGGCTGGGCTGAAGGTAAGGATTGATGAATATAAGAAAGAAATTGCTTTATGCCGGTACCTGTTGTTTCAAGGTGTGGGAGGATCCAGGAAGTTCCTTTCAGTTCTCTGGTTTCTCTGCTATATGGCAAAATACTTGAATTAGTTGAATCTGAATTGTCGTACAGAAAAAGATGAAATTAATTGTGGAATTGATGGCTTATATCATGCCTTAATTTAAATCTTACCCAAACAGAATCAAGTTCAAAGCACTGAAGTTATTTTTTGAAGTTGTGATAAAGCTGTAAATAATTGAGTCAACTCAGTTCAGCGATGAAACTTCAGTTCTTTTACCTGGGTGGGATTTGTCTGAGGCATGGCCTGAGTGCTGCTATGTTTTGGGAATGAGGAAATCGCTGGTATGTTAAGTGTGGTTCCTTGCAGCTTGCTGATGGGACTTGCTGCCTTCTTTCTCTGTGGCTCTGCTGTGTTTTCTTCATTTGCTGCTTCCTATCTCCTGTTTTATCTTTGCAGTATCTTCTTCCCTTCGCTGGGAGGTTGCAGCCTCCCAGTGTAACTTTTCCCCACCTGTTCTGCATAGCTGGTTTGTGTTGGTAGCTTTTCTTGTTTCTGCTTTTTAAAGAGAAGACCTCAGTGTGAAAAACTCTGTTCATCTGTTTTCTTGATCTTTCTTACTGAAAAGCTTGAGCTAAGGTCTTTTCCTGGTGCTGAAAACACTTTCTCTTGTCTCCATAGGCTCCGTACTGCGGATTGCTGTTTCGCCATGCAGGCTGGCCCCTGTGTATTCAAGAGAAGATTGTAATCCAGCTAGCTTCCATTGACTGGCGAATCTTGAAGCCTGGTGACTTCTACCTGCAGGTGGTCCCCTCTCTGAAGCAGCCTCCACGAATTGTATTGAAATGTTTGGCAAAAGACAAGCATAACGTAGAAGAAGTGGTGATTCCAGAAGTTTCATATACCTCTATTTTTACTCTGGAATGGTTGAGTACGTTCAATGGAGAGCGGATGGGTATAGCACTGGAAAATTGTTTACTAACCACAGATGACAAAATATTTCGTGTCCCCTGGGATAAAGTGGTTAATCCTGAATTTATAAATAAACCAAAAATAATTGAAAACAGTATCATCTCTCCAGAAATAACAGAGGAACGTTCGATTTTGTGCCTCCCCACGGACCTTACTGAGTGTGGTTCACCAGACCTGAGGTCTCATCTACAGGAACTAAGTCCAAATCAGGACAACCCTGTCATTAGCAGCACAGCTCCAAAGTTAAGTGAATCTCTGGTCAATGGTGTCTGTACAAGTCCTGTGACTCAAGAGAGCTTGAGAAGTGACCTTGAAGGGGAGTACGTTGAGCTGGCAGAAGTTTCACTGCCCAGATTTGGGCCACAAACAGGATCTTTAACCCAGTCACTGGCGTTAAGTTATCTAACTCAGCCCAGAGCACGAGTGAATGAGTCTAAAGGCAAGCACAGGTTTATTGTCATACAGGATAGCACCTACTCCAAGAACTTAATTCAGTCAGCACTTATGCAGAAGGAGCACTGTCAAATGGACGCTCTGAGCACTTCTACAGAAGTTCTCAAAAATGTCGTTCCATTGGAAGGCAACAAAATGATGGCACATGGAGAACTGTCTCCAGAAGGTCAGCTGAACCCGGTTGATCCTGGAAGCATGGGTGATAACTTTCCTGTGGCTGAGTCTGCTGCTTGCTGCACAGGAGATTCATCTGCAGTGCAGGAGACTCGCAGTGAGCACTCACTGGGTTGGCGATACGCACTGTGCAGCTACAGCGATGTGTGTGCTGGAGATGGTATCAGCTGCAAAGCACAAGTGCCTGGTGTCCCTGGAAACATGGAGGGACAAAATGATGGACCTAGTGAAGATGCTGGTGTTAAAACATTGGAGCACAGCCCAGAAGTGATTCTAGATGCTACTGCTGCTAAAGAGGAGGTGATGCGAGGAGTACGCACAGAACCACTGATGGAGGGTCAGAAGGAGGCGACACTGATGGATGCTTCTCCTGTGTCTGTCCTAGGGCCTTTGGGACCATGTTGCACACTGAAGGAAGATTCTGATATCTCTTGCCAGGGTGTCAGTGGAAGTGTTGAGCCAGTGCAGGTCACTGCATTGCCTGAGAATTCAGATTTAGGTGTGGAGAGAGGCTCTCCTTCAGGGAACGTGGCAGATGTAAGTGCTTGCTGCAGTGATAACGAAGCAAATACCAGTTCTCCGTTAAATCCTCCAGAACAGAACCAAGGAGATGTAGATGAATTTGAGGTGGGAACAAGGGACAGCCAAGAGGAAATGAAAGAGTCTGAAGAAATGTTGACTATAAATGATAATCAGACTAGTCATAGTCACTGTTCTGTGAAAGCTCCAGTGGATGGAGCCTTGTCAGATGGTGAAGAGCAAGAGCATAAAAAGGCTGAAGAAGCCATACTGCTCCGAACTGCCCTGTCAGCAGAGGGGGATCAGATGGCAGAACAATTAAATAACAGTGACTTGTTGGGTCCCAATGCACAAGAAGACGACTCAAGTCAGTTCAAAACACAGAGGTCTGGAGGGAGGTTTGAGGAACCACAAAGACTGGTGGAAAACCATGGCTGTGAAAGTGAAGAGAACTCTGTGCTGAATCCAGAGTGTGTTGCAGTACAGGACTTGCAGGGACAGGAGGAGAACCAGGAAAGTTTTTCTTATGGGGAAAGGTGGAAGATTACAGCCTCAAAAACACTGGAATCCATTGAAGAGGAATTGGAGGTTGGACCACTGTCCTCAGGACCTGTTGAGGGGCATAAAGAGCCTACCACTCTGCACTCCCATCCAGAGGCAGATTCTGGGGCATCATCTCCTAAAGGTATGGCCATTGGATGTTTGTGTGGTTGTGTTTGGTAACATGAACTGAAAGCAAAATCCTCAAGGAGTACTGCTTGAATACTACTTATCAGGCAGGATTTGATAAGTACATCTGGGAGGCTTTGGGGTAATAGCACAAAATACTGGGAAGTGATTAAATTGTCATTTTTTATGGCATGAAATGAGCTTTCTCTTCAGAGGTGGGTTTATTGTGGTATTTTGTTTAAAATTTCTTTGCAAATTTACATTGATACAGAGCAAAGTTCCATTGTAAGAAGCTTTTAATTTCAGTTAATCTGATTGCTGGTGACCTCCACCCGCTACATTCATGGTGTGCAGAATGTGTGCAGAGAGACTTGTCTAACTGTGCAAGTCTTTCATAGTTGAAAACTGGCTTTAGGAAGATGATTGTGGCAAGAGGAAGCAGCAATGGATGCCACAGTAAAATACTAGCTATGTAATGGGACCTGAAGATCAACAAATATATGTGCTGGTAACTGATTTCAGGCAGCAAACAGCAGAGTTGAGGGATTCCACCCCTCTTCCCTGCCTTCCCCTCCGGCACGCTTTCTTCAGCTTGATTGTGTTTCAAGTAGAAGCTGTTTAACTTGAGTGGGAGAGCAGATAAATTAGGCATCTAACTTCAACTCAGATGGAATGTTCAAGCAGGTATTACCCAGATTTCTTGATGCTTGGGTTCCTGAGCTGGAGCTGTGCTACTTCAGAAGGAATTGGGAGGGCAGTTCAGCTGTCTGCCTTTTGCACCAGACTGTAGGCAGGCGGTGTGTAACCGCACGGGGCCCGGTGTGGGCTTTCCCCAGCTCTGCTGAGTCTGGAAAGCTGCAGCTCGATATGCAGATCACACGGAGGAGCGGGTGTGTGGCGGGGGCGGGTGGAACATGCCATTCCAGTTCAACAGCTCTCATTCCCTGAGACCCCTGGCTAGGAAAATTACCCAGCTTGAAATATTGGAGTGAGGACTCTTGAAAGGGTTGGCGTACAGACCCGTGTTGCTAGAGCATGTTTCACCCTCTGGGCCAACAGATCCAGAGCTGGTTGTCTTGGGACGTGCTGCCACTGTAATGCTTGCCCCGGTCCCAAATTATGTGGCCAAGAGCTGCAGCATGACTCCATTTGGCTGCACACACAGCTGCTTCTCAAGTGTCCAAATGTCACATTTTACCTGATGTCTTAGCGACCTCCTAATGGAGCTAAATTAGTGTCCATTGATTAAAATAAAATTTCATTAATATTTGTATCAAACTCGTGTAATTCCATAGTCAGGCAAGCCCAGGGTTGCCAGGCATTTCTAATACTTTTGAAGTGACAAGCATTTCTCTTCTGTGAAATGGAAAGGTCAGCTCAAAAGTTTCTATTTCTGCAGTGCACATCTCTATGAGCATCTATCACCATGAACAGAAAAAAGAGGATCACCTTCTGCCTGTCTGTGGGCCTTGGGGGATATATGCCGGGAAGTAACTGTGCTGTGGGTATCCATTCCCCTGGCCAAGCTGAACCTGGCTTCATTTCATGCTTGCTCAGGACTGGGCCTTGAAACACCTAGTCCGTGTTGAGTGCTGGGTGGACACTTTGCTCATTAGTCCAGTGGCTGCTTGTTCAGTGTTCCCATCTCTTCTGTCTAAAATTAGCCAGGTCCAGCTCGTTATGAGATAATAAGCGTGATGTTCTCACTGCTCCAAAGAATAAATCTTGGCCACTGCTGGAGATTTCAGCAATGATGGACCCCTCTTGGGTACGTGTGGAGTTTGTTTTTAATGAAAGACAATACAAATGATTCTGGGGATTTGACTGAAATAAGTGACATTCGTGCCTCAGGTCTGCTGATGTTAAACTTGGGCATTGCTGTTTAAGAAAAAAGCAAGCCTTGTTATCTCAGTGTTTGTAAAGCAAAAGAAACAACCTAAATCGCCAGGAAAACTACCCAAACTAACCAAATAAACTCTTGAAGGCAAAGGGCAGCTGAAGTATCTTAATACTGGCAATATTTCTTAAACATTATAGCTGGCACTATAAAAAGTTTAATCCATTCAATTACATTTGATTGCTTTGAGATCCAAACAAGCCATCCCCTTATCTAGCCCCATTAAACCCTCAGAGATATAAGATAATTTAGAGATAAAATTACAAAGCAAAGCAAATGTCCTACAAATGGACTCTACCAGCAAGGCAGTTCTGTAGGTTAAATTCTCTCTGTCTTGTTGAGGTCATTTTGCTACTATGATTGGAAACTGTGGGTATCTTGCCCACTTTGAAACTATAAATAACAACAAAGCTTAAGCTTTACTGGGTCAATTCAGATGTGAAGTTCGCACCTCAGCAGCAGTGGGCAGAGGCACAATTTGCTCTGTGTGAGGTGGAGGAGCTTGCTTGTTCCAGCAGATATTGTAGATTATGTCAAAATACATGTTCAGAACTGGGGCATCTGAGTTTGCTGTGTCTGCAGGTTTTTCCTTGTCTCTTAACTCTCTTCCTTTACTTCCAATATCAGTGAGCTTATTTTCTGCACAAATATAGTCTAACTTAGAAAGACTCAGATATAAATAGAAATAAAGTCTGAAGTCAAATGTGAACTGTTTTGAGTTGGTGGCTTAAAATTTACACTGGTTCCATTCACAGATAATATGACTGCTGTTTTTTCCTAATGACTAGCATCTAAATGAAAGTGAATTTTGAAACTTTGGAGCTCTGGAAAGAATTCCTCTATTTTGTGGGTGGAAAATATCTTAATATTCAAGAAATAGGCTGAAAAGCCACACTGGGGCATATTCAGCAGCACCTGTTAGGGTGTTCCATTCCTGCTCCCAGTTACTACCTGATGTTAGCATAGGTGATACTGGTGCTGGGGCAGTTTGCAAGAAAAATGCTAATGTCTCTTTGAAATGCACAGAAGCAAATCCTCCTCTGCCACTTCCTTAACCTCGGGGAAAGGTGGAACGTGCAAACACGGCAAATTCAGATGTCCCTGTTCTCAATTTGCTTTTAGATGTAATCCTCCGCATTCTACAATTTCCGCTTTAGTGAGTTCCTCCGCCCCAGATTGCAAATAACTAACAGTGTGCTTGGGAGAGGCGGCATCTGCAGATCTGAGCTGGGCCTCAGAAGCTCAGGGAACAGTTTTGTTTGGGGGCAAGATGTGCATAGTCTGGAGGCTGCACAGCTCCAGTGAGGTTTCCTCAGGGCTGAAGAGCCCCAGTATCAGAACTGTGTGTGGTGGGCTGAGCAAAATGCTTCTCTCCTACCTTTTGGGAACTGCTACCTCATTCCTAAGAGATATATCCAAGGCAGGAGTGTCATGTACATTTATGTATTTCTCTTGCCCTGGTGTGTAACGTATGTGGAACACACCTATCTATGTTCCCTTTTTTATCCTCTTTAAATTTCACCTTTTGGTCCTCTTTGCAGGCTTTTGTCATTTAATGCAGATCCCTTTACTACAAGTTGTGTAGTTCTGCTTATTGCCAGGCCTTACAGCTCATTGATAAGGTGATTCTGTGTTCTGCTAAAAGATCTACTAGCTTTTAGTGTGAAATCTTTGGGCACAACTTCCATAACTCTGTGATACCCTTTCTGCAGGAGATCAGTGCCCCTCTAAAACGCTGCTTCAGGAGGATGTAGCAGTGTTGTCCGAAGTGGATGACCTCTTGCACCACTGGGAAGTGGAGGCTGAGGTAGCCTTAGGAACAGAGTGGGGCTCTAGTGTGGCCCATCACTGGGCACAGCCCTGGAGCCATCACAGCAGCTTATGTGGCCATATGCAGCAGATGCCAAGCTGGGTCCCAGGGATGTTCCTCAACCAGGGGTGTTACCAAAGAGGAATGAGCAGCTATTCTGTCATGACCTCGATGGTGCAGAGTCCTGGAGCTCCTCCTAGTTTCCCCCCACTGTTGGGTAATTTGGTGCAGTGAGCCATGCTGCTCAGGGCACTTCTCTCACCCATTTTAGCAATTTTGAAAGTAGTTCGGGCTAAGCCTCAACCTGTAAATCTCCTTCACTGCTAAAACTTGTATTGAAAGCCACTTCAAGGACTGCTTTGTTCCTGGTCCTGCTCTTTAATGAAGTATTGGAATCTGTTAGTAAATAAACTGAGTCAAGTGTCAACATTGTTGATGCAGCAGGAAGGTAGGATGGTTGAAGTAAATTTTAAGTAGCAATTAAAATGTCTGACTTCATAGCAAGCAAATAAATATTCCACTCTTATTCTCCTGAAGAAAGGTTGATATTTTTGTTGGTAGATACTGAAGTATCAGGATTTGCAGTGAAGTATAGCCTTTTATTTAATACAGCTTTCAGCAAACACCGGGATAGCCTAGTTCTGTACTTAGGGTGCTAAAGATGTGTGATTGAAGATGTGCTGTTAGCTTCTTATGATATTGGGAAATGGGGAATAATACTTCTTACACAGTGGATAGATAACTTTTTTTTTTCTTTCCAGATAATCTTGCATGAAAATTGAATCTTGATAGAACTAGTCTTAGTTTCCACGTAATAGCCAAGATACTTAATTTTAGAATTAACTGATTCTGATAACTTGTACTTTAGAGCTGAAGTGTCAGACAAAGGAAGCATTTTGTGCAATTTTTGAGCAGGAGCTGGTTGGTGTAATCATCCTGTCCTTCAGTGCTTTGAAATGGGTTTTTGACTTTCACATTGTGTTAATTAAAAAAGTCTGGACAAGGAGAACAAGGTCTCTTTGGCTAATTTCCAGCTGATTTGTCAGCCTCCAGTTGACTTCATGTTTTCAGGAACTAATCTGAAAGTGGTGTTGGGGGAGTAATTCTGCTCCGATGGAGTAGCCCTCCCTGTCAGAAGCTGGTTTATCACTTCAGCATGCTCAGATTGTTGGAGCTCAGCCAGGGACTTGCACTATGCCAGACTTCCAGGCTGTGAGCAGACATGTACTGCTTGAAGTGTTACCTTTAAAAAGGCTTTGACTACAGTAATCCTGATCTGAATCGAGCTTTTGTACTTTGCAAACTTCACAATAAATTGGTTTCTTTTTTTAGAATTACAGTAGTATTAATGCTACAACCAGTTTTGGAGTGTGCATGCTGCTGGCATGAGGGCTGGAGGAGCTGCAGAGTGCTGGGTCCCTCCCCAGTCTGGTGCTTACCTGGGACCTTTTGGGTGGAACTTTGCTTGAGCTTCTGTTTGTTGCTTGTCTTACAGAGATCGTGTTAGAAGAGACAGAGATGAGAAAAGAGGCAACTGGCACAGGTGTGTTGAAACCAGTGAGTAAAATCAGTGCCCTGGAGGAAACTTCACCACTTGTTACTCCCCCAACATCCCCAACTTCTGGAACTGCCTGGGGTGGTCAGTTTGCACCTACCATAGTCAAGGATGTGAATCCAGAACTGCTCAGGAGTGGAGTTGCCTACCTGCCTGGTGAGTAGCTGAGCCAGAATGTGTCTTGGAAATGTGGTTTGTAGGAGGGCAAGGGAGATGAGCCTCCTTTTGCAGCACTGGAGACTGGTTCCAATTCTATTTCTTTCACCCCAAACCTCTTCAGAAGTTACACTTCTTGAATCCTCTGAAGTTTCCGAAAGGGCAGGACAGGAAGTAGAACTTCCCTGCCATTAGAGTAATGTTAATTTGCTCTCAGGAGTCTCAAAATGTTAACCAAGCGTGTATGAGTCAGAAATGCCAAATCTGTGGGCTCATACCAGGAGTTCAAAAAGAAAAGAGTGAGGGTGCAGCTAATGATGGGCTGGTGGGCCTGACATCAGACCTGGTCAGAGGAATAGGAACTTGATTCACTTGGTAGATAATTAAAGGATAGGAATGTAGAAGATGCTCTTTGCCAGGACTCTTGAAAACCAGTTTTATTCTTGGTAATTAGAAGTTTGGTTGATTAAATGTAGCTACCTAGATATAATAGATTTTTAGAAAACATTTGATTTCATGACACAGAGAGTTGAAAGGAATATCCCAGTGAAGCAGATGAGCAATGTGTAGGATGAACGATATTGTAGCCAAACAGCAGATGACAAAACTAGCTATCAAGGGAGGACTTCCCAGAATTATTCTGCCAAAATCAGGTTGTAGGTCAAATGTTATTCAGTGTTTGCATCTGATAGAGCAATGAGTATCAAATAGCTGCAGATAAAATTTCTGCATGGGGCAAATATTGGCAGAGGAGTGAACAAAGCTGAGGCTGTTGGACCAAGCAGCCAGCATTGCTTAGTGTACAGGGCCCGCACAAGACGTCTTTGTGTTTAACCAAACATGAAGTAAAGCAGAGGAAGTAAGATCTACCTGTCTAGTGAGAAACAGCATTTGGCAGCTCTGTGTAAGGACCCCCTGTGGGCTTGTCCTTCCCAAGCCAGCGAGAAGGTTTTTTGGTGTGGGGCAGGAGGAGCTGCATTTGATCAGCTCAGGAACCACGTATGAGTTGAAAATTGGGCAGAGGGCCCAAGCTCAGAGAAGAGGTCAGGCAGACCTGTGCAGTGTGGTGGAGTTGGGAAGAAGAGCAGAAAGGCAGCACAGGCATCTCCCAGGTGGTGCTGGGTCTGCAAGACCCATTTTGACCTCACATGTGTAAAGGGGAGGAGACGACTATACAGATTAAGAGACTGATTTTTGCCTCTGTTGGTGATGCCTCTCAAATAGTTTGGGCTGTGGTATAAAAGGAAATGGTAAATATTGGAGGTGGTACAGAGAAGGGTGACAGCCCTTTCTTGTAACCAAACTGGGTGTCTAATGGCAAGAGACTGGAAGGTTGTTTATCTCACAGGATGATTGAGAAAGAGGTGCAATCACCACTGTGCCAGGAAGGAAGAAGGGAGTTAAACTTTCCCAGTTTCTGGAAGAAGGTGAAATGGAAAACCAAGGGCAGGACAGAGTTGTGGTACATTTATATGTGTAACTTTGCATTAGGAGATGAATTGTTACAATAAATTCCGAAGGAGGATTTTTAATCATCTGGTCTGCTGATCAGGTTGGACATTTTTATGCTGTATATAACAGCCCAAAAAATTACAGGATTAGAGAGGGTCTTTCAGAGAAGCTCACAGTCCATGCTGTTGCAGGAGCCTGACCATGTTACCTAACACTCCCCTTGTCACAGATTCTTATCATAATGTACCGCTGTTAAATGAGGCAAAAGCATTTGAGTATGTGATGAAGGGATGTGCCCTTCTAATGCCAGAAGAAGCAAGGATTTGGTTTGGTACTGCTTCCAAGGAAGTTTTTCTCTAGGGAAGGAATTGTGTTTCCTGTAAAAGCAGTATCAGATTTAATTGACCTCTCTGCCCCTTTGGGGTTTCAGTGGGCAATCCTCACACCTGAGGAGGGAATGTACTGACCACTCAGTTAAATGCTTTATGTTAGTCAGTGGTAATGACACAGTAATTGCATTAGAAAGAATAACTTTTGTAATGAATGGTAAATAAAAGCTAATTAATGAACTGGTAGCTGGTAGACGAAACTGCCAGGATAGTTTCAGTTTTGGGTTCTGCTCCTGAATGATCTAGGTTATGCCGCTGTTGAAGACCTAGCCCTGGTGGCTGTAGTTGCTTTTTTTGACCTGGTCAGGCAATTCCAGGACTACTATATGGAAGTTCAAGGTTTAATCAAATTCTGGTGATACCCATCCTGCCTGATGGACAGAAGATGTTGCTTCAGAGTTAAAAAGCTTTTACTGAGTGTGGTTATTGAGCCATTTTTCCAGTAATTGAGGGCTTTGCTATTTTATTTTGTGATGGTCCCCTTAGCTTATGAAACAAATTACATTAACAAGCTTTTTTTAATTTCTTTCCAGCTTTTTGATTATGCAGCATCCAGGCTACAGTATTTCAGGAGTAATAAAAGTCATCCTGAATCACACTGATGATGAAAGATTTTTATTAGCAAGAGAAAGCCTGTGCATAGTTTTGGTCCCTGGGAGGGAGAAAGCCCTGCTTCAAAATGGTGTCCATCTGTGTCTGTGGCACTTACTCGAGTCATGTCCTAGTGACAGATTGAGATCACACTGGGGCAGATTTCCATGCTTGGGGCTGTCCATCTGTGTCTGTTTTACCTGTCAGCTCACATGCTTGTCCCTGGGATGGGGGAGAGAGGTAGTCCAGGACAGTATCTCCTGTGGTAGCAGGAGTTCAGGAGAGGAAGAAACAGCTTTCTCTAGGCCTCTGGTTTTGTCTTGTGCTTGGGATTTCTGACACACACACCCCCCTCCATCCTTCCTTATACAGTTTGTATGACAGGATATGGCTCCTGTTCTTGTGAAATACTTTTCACACAAGAGCAGTGTTGTACCTCCTGTTCTCCAAATCACTCACCTTCCCAGTTGCTTGAGCAGGCTCACTGCAGGCACTGCCTGATTTGGAGTCTCAGAGGCAGTTCTGGCTTTCCAATGTGGTGTGTCCACCTGTTCTTTATCCTGCTTTTGCATCTGGAGAAGAGGCTGGACATAATTCCACATGGGGCACTGTTAGGTCCTTTTCCTCCTGTGGTAAGCTGTGACTTTGGGCTTTTGGAAAACGGGTGGCAGAGAAGCATTGTCCGTCCTGGCTAACTGAAGCAGAGGGATTTCTCCTTCTTCAGTGTATCGCAACTCAACTGGGTTGCCCATACTGTGCTCTATCTATTCCCTGGGCACTGAGCAAGCTCTGCACGTAATGAAAGCCTGGCACTGACTCTGCCCTTGTCAGAGCTGTAGGCAGGCAGGAGTGTGCTCCTGGGCTGTCCTCTCTGCAGCCTCTGAGGAGGAGCTCTGGGCTCCTGCTCCAGGGCTTTGCTTCAAGAAGATGCCTGGTTCTGTTCTCGGCTCAGCCTGCAGCATGTGCCCAGTCTCGTTACATGGTGCATGTTCTGCAGACCTGTCTGTGTTCTCTCATCTGACAGCAATGTGAAGGTGAGAATTCTGTATCTTGAGTTTATGAGATGCTTGCTTTTCTCAAGATTGTGTTATTAGACAACTTCAGCCATATTTATGAAGAATGTGTGTTTGGGTAAAGGACAGCAGTCCAAATTTAACACTACCATGAGAGAAAGACAAGCTGAGCTCATCTGCTTCACTCCGGGGCAGCATTTGGGTACTTTGGAAATGTGTTTATAGCCTCCTACCATCTGCGGCATACACAGAATCATACATATTGAGCTCTGTGGAGGATTTCCAGGAAGGTGGTGGGGTCTTAGTGGGAGAATATGAGGCATACACACCTGGAACCAGGCTCTGTTGAATTACTTGTGTCATTTCCACCCCTGCTCTCTTTTTACAGGTACAAGAGACAAATCAGGACGTGCAGTGGCCATAATAACGACAAGGAACAGAGCCTGGTTAAACCCCCACTGCAATACCACTGAGCTTGTACGCCTTCTTCTGTACTTGCATAGCATCCCAAGGTTTGTGATGCTCTTGGGCTGACAGGGCAGACAGCTGCTGCCCTGTCTACTCTGCCTTTCAGGGAGGTGGGAATTGAGGCAGGAATGGAAAGAGGTTGACTTTCTTGGCCTAGGAACTTGGTCCAGACAGTCCTGAAATTACACAGGTGGCAGTCTTCTGCTAGGGTGAACAAGCTTGTGTTGAGCAAGCACTTTACCTGTTCTGTATATGCCTTGCCCGCATGGTGTGATAGAATTTGGTGTGTTCTGAATGTTTTCATGTGTTGCCATGAATCTAAGCCATTCTTGCTATCCTTCATTAGTTCAGAAAATGGGATTTGGGAGCTATCATGGGGCAGTCATGCAGCAGCTCTGTGATAGTGTTGTGACATGATATTTTAGGGCCAGGCCTCCATGCTGAGAGGGAGGGAGGATCTGCAAGGGTTGAGAGTCTGTCTTGATGACTGGCTGAAAATTGGTTTTGGAGTCTGCAGGCTGGAGTTTGCTGCAGCTGTTCTTCCTCTCACTATGACAGGCTCTTCTTCCTCAGCTCATCACTTTTAGGTGATTAAATAAGAAGAGGTAAAGCTAACTCTCTGATACTGATTTTTTTTTTTTTTTTTTGAAGCCTTTAAACTATTTATAAGGGGAGCAGGTTTAACTCGTGAGAAAGTTTCTGCAATTTGTGCTTTGCTTCATATGCTTCTCCCTTCAAATCTGATTCTGGGTGAGATAGGCATTGGGTCTACTCCAGACTGGCTGCTCTTCTGAAGCAGTGAGGCTGAAACCAAGCTTGTCCCTGAACACAATTAGGAAGGACTGGTTTTCCTGTGTGGATTATCCAGTGGGCATCAGCACCTTTGCCATCAGTGACACATATTCTAGGAATAGGAAAAATGGGAAATTGGGTAGAAGTCACAGAATCATACGGCAAAGGTAAAAACTGAGCAATTGGTTGGTGGTTTCTGTGTATTTATCTTGTTTAGGAGAAGGTGGCCAGTTTGTTCCTGTTATTACAAAGCCATAATGTACTGGCTTTTTCACCCTGCCATGACTACAGGTTGTTTCCATAGTCTTGTTAATTTTCATTGGTTACAATTGGTGACCTTTTTATCTTTGTCCTTGCAGACCAGAATGTCAGGCTTTGGGTCTCACTGTTCTTGTGGACGCTCGTCGCTGTTTACCCGTTCCTGCTCTCTTCAAGGCATTCAGCACATTGCAGGTGAGCCTCGAGCTTGGGCAGAGGAGCACTGGCTGGCTTGCTGTCGTGGTTGGATGTTACATCTCCATCTGCTGCTTATGTGTCCATCTGCCACCTGGCTTTCAGTTGTCTTTGGGAGGTGGAGATACGCACCCAACCCTGCTTTAGGAGGATGACCTGGACTTGCCAGACTGCAGACAAAGCAAAAGACCTAAGCAAGTCTGAGTTAGGGGAGAACACCCCTCCCCACCCTTCCAAATTTGCTTTCATCTCAATGCTGAGAACAGCCCATACCCAAGTCTCAATGCTGTCATGAATTATCCTGCTTGGAGATGTTGTCCCCTGCACTGAGGGACTGTGTGAAATGTGCAGGGATTTTTGCCTGCCAGGGAAGGGAGGAAGAGAGGTCTCTGCCTGCTGCCATGGGTAGGGAAGGACACTACTTACCATGCCAGGTGGAAAAGCACGTGCAGCTGTTAATGTGGCTGTCGGTGAATGATTAGAATCGGACGTGCTGTAACTCTGTATTGCTTCAGGTCAAAGGCTTTCATATCAGTCACTTGGGAAGCCAGTGGGTTGTGTTGCCCCCCCTGCCCCCCCCCCCAGATAGGAACTATCTGCTGCTGCTGCCAGGGAGATGCTGGGTTGTAGCGATGACTAATCTTGTTTAAGCAGGTGTTCCTTTTAAATCAGAGCTTAGGTCTCTTAGGATTCAAACTCTGCAAACTGGAACAGGGCGATGTTTTAATGAAGCTGATGTCTGTGGTTTATATGCTTCGGTGCCACATCTGAGAGTTGAGTCTGACTCAGAGGTCTGTTCTCCTGCTTCCTGGGCTGGGTGGAGCTGTGAGCTCTATCAGCATGCTTATTCTCTGTGGTGAAGGAGTAATCTGGTGCCCTGCTCAGTTCTGCAGAGGTAACAAGCAAATACATTCTCTTTCATGCTGTGCCCACGTGGCAGTGGGCTTGCTAAAGCTTTAGAGCATTTCACTGTCCATGTAAGTTGCATGGCAGTCTTAGTGGCCTGATTTGGAAATCAGCAACATGTTCTGGCTCTCTCTGTTCTCATACAAGCATGGTAATAATGCCATTTAACCTTAAGTTTCCCCTCTAAACTGAGGGAGTGGGGAAGCTTTTTGCTGTGCTGTGATGGCTGTTTGGCTCTGAGCACCTCGTTATCAGGGTGGTGCTACAGTTATTTAACAGAGTTTAATGTGCTGCAAGACAGTTTGCTGGATCTGAGTGTGTGCTCCAGGTAACAGTGACTGACAGAGGCTGATTACTCTGCTTATGTTTCTTTGATCCTTACACTGACTCTTCTGAAGACTCTGTAAAGGAGACCTGTTTGGGTAGCTCATCACCTAGTTAGGGCACAGGACTGACTAATCCCTGGCTCCTCTGAGCATTTGGAGATCCTCAGCATTTACTCCATGATCCTATGGCAATGTTCTCCTCTGCTCTGGAGCAAGGATAGAGTAATACAGAAAACTGAGTGTAACTGCAGTGAGGCAAGCTAAGTGTTTCAGAGTGCAGCAGGGTTTGCCTGGCCAGTGACTGCACTGAGGCACAGACTGTGTGTTATGCCTCTTAAGGTTACAGAGCAGATCACCTCCTTGGGGTCCTTTCTGAAATCCCTTACACATCTCAGTGTCTCTTATCTCTAGAGCTCATTTCTCTGCTGTCCTGCACTTTCCTTATCCAGGATGTTATTTACATAATTTCTGTGAAGCCTACTATGATAATGTGCTGGAATCTGTTAAATGTTGAGGTCCCGTATTGCTTGTTCAATTCTGAATGGCTGTTTTGCTCTTAACCCAGCAGTGGGAAGCACTGCTTCACAGAGGGGAAGCACAGATGGGATGCCCTAATGCAGAGTCCCTTCCTGCTTGGATCTGTTAAGCCTAGAGAGACTCTTGGGGAGCAAAGGTTCCTGGATCAAGATCCATCAGCCTGAGGAAATCCTTTTTCCACTTTCTCCATCTTTCCAGAATGAATGCATGATTGGAATTAAATGGTAGTAGACAACTTTGGGTGCTTGCAGATTAGTTTTCCCTGCAGCACTAGGAGTTTGTCAGTTGCTCTGTCCAGAACAACCTGGTAAACTGGTGGGAGCTTGTCCTCTCTGCCTTCAGGGTAGGGGCAATTGCATTCTGCAAGAATTTTTTTCCCCCTTCTTTTTAGAATATTGCGTGGCTGGAAAATCTTCCTGTCCCAGACAGCAGCCGGAGCAGAGGGAGCGGGGCAGAATAAAAAGCTGCTGCAGAGCTAACTCAGGAAGAAGCAGGAGGAACTCTGGCAGCTCTGTGCAGAGGTGAAGGGAAGTGCACAGTGTGTGCATGTTGCAGGAATAGATCATGCTTGTTCCTGTGGGAAACTGCATAATGATGCTTTGGAGCAAGGATTTTTGCAGGGGTAATGCTGTAATGTTTGGTTACAGGTTGTCACCAGTAAGCCGTGTGCTGGGGGGCCTCTTAAGAGGAACTTTGCTCCTCAGTGCTAGGCTGATCCCTTGCTCAGTGAGCAGGCAGGGCATGGACAATGGAATGTGTGCACTGGCCTTCAGTGAGCAGGTATCTGTGGGATTTCCCTCTGCCTGAGTCTTAATAGAGTGAGATTCTTTCGAATTTTCCATATGAGTGCAAAGGCTTAATCCTGTAATAGGCTGTGTTTGTGTGTTGAATTGGAAAGAGTCAGTTTAGCATTTGAAAGCAGAGAAGTTCTGTGCAAACCTCTCTGTTCAAGAGGTGTACTTGCATTGTCACTTAGTGCAGAAGTACAGAGGACCTTGGTCTCATGCTAAAGACCAGGGAACTCCTGCTACTCCATTAGGGTGGTCACTTTGAGACTGACTGAGGTGTCAAACACAAACCTGCGCAAACATTCCTGGCAGCCTGTGCTTCAGGCTGTGCCAGTGTTGTTAAGTCTGGCCATGGGTTTCCATTTGGGGCAGGAAGCCAGAAAACTTGAACTTCAGTCTGAGAAACACTGAAGAAAGTATCTAATTCTCTTTAAAAAGAAGAATAATAAAAAGATTTATATTTACCTTGATGCTTTCTGAACTCCTATTGATGCCCCTCTATTCTGTGCTGTCCACGCTGTACCTATTTTGGGAGGTGAGGAGTTCACTTAGATGTGTGGAACTCTTGTTTCTTTGCTTCCATATAGTTGGTTTTGTTAGCAAAGGTGGTAAGAGATTGTGCATAAAGCTGCAGGAAACCTTCCTCAATTAGCATCCTGCTGTTTCCAGCTCTGCTTATCTCCTGAGATGCTCCTGGTAAACTGTTTAAGTCTTTGGATTGCTCCATCAGTGCTAGATGAGACTGACTTCAGCTATTAAATTAAAAAAATATGTTGAAAAGTACTTGATTTCTTTGGAAATACAATTTCTTCTTGAGTTGGAATACCCTGAACTTCTCCCTTGACAGCTTTATTTGTGAATAGTTTTTCAGTTTCTATTTTCAGTAGTAACAAACAAACAAATGAGTGTTTTGGCCGTTGTGGTAACCTCTTGTTACACTATCACTACTTTATCCCTCACTCAGATTGCACATCTCGTGACTATTGGAGTAGAAGAGGGATTGTGTAAGAAAAAAATTAGTTTAGTACCATCATCAGTCTTGAAGCTGTGTCCAGTCTTCATCCTTCAGTACTTTCTAGCAGATAAATTCAGAGCTGGTGATACAGCTGTGTTATCTCCCCATCCTCTCTTCAGTATTTATCTTTTGCAGCCTAATTATGCAATAAATCCTTTTTGGCCTTCTGATCAGTGTTCAAATAACAGAGAAAGCGTGAATAATTCACTTTGGAGAAATTTGAGACAATTTAGAAACCTCTCATGGTTTTGGAAGGTGTTTCAGTTGGGATTTTTTTGCTGCCTGTTGAAAAGGATCGTGGTTTAGGACTGGGTGAGGGAAAGGTCTTTTTCATCTGTTCTGGAACCTCTGCTGCTGCTTTCACTTGCAGAATTTGGGCTCCTTGTGTTGGCATTGTTTCATAATTGCTGAACTGGGCCCGGTGTCAGGTTAGGTCATTCAGTCTCTGGTGAATGTTATGTCTAACCAGCATGAGAGAACAGTTGCTAACAGGCCATATGAAATTTCAGAGTTACATACTAGGCTGTACAGGATTTAAGAAATATGAAAGTTAAAACCTAAGGCATCAGTCCACTTGCCTCTATACTCTGGCTCTGCTGCTCCTGGCAGATATTTAACCCTACACACTGCTGGAGCTGTTTATTTAAACAGGTTTCCTTTGCTGTTGTGGCCTGCTGTGTGGCAGGTTCCTTGCAGCTTGAGTGACACCAGAAAGGATTTGTTGCTTGACAATTCCTGAGATCTTTGCAGAGACAAAGACTGTGTAGGAGACATTGAAATGGGATGGCTCTTGTTTAACTATGAGGCACAACAGCTTAAATGGCTCTTCTTGCTTTCCTGGTCTGGGCATCATATGTAGTAAGCCCTGTCTCCATGGTCTGAATCTTTCTGCCATGTTTCCCTCTTCCTACTGTTGCTCTCTCTGCCTGTTTCTCACTTCCCTGTAGAATGCTTCTATAATTGGAGAGCTGCTTCTGGATCACTGAGTTTGAACTACAGCTGCCAGACATCCCTTGTATTTGGAATTTGTCAGTTTAACAGTAGAAACAGGATGCAAGTACTTGATTGTAAATTGGCAGTAAGTGGAGACAAGACAAAGTTTTTGGCACTGGGCGGGGGTGGAGGGGGGAAAGCCACTTCCTTTCGTTTAGGTGAAGTAACCAGGAAAGTTATCAGGAAAAAACTTGGACACAGAACATGGGTTTTGGTTTTGGGTTTCTTTTGCTTCTGTTTTTTTTTCCCCTTGACTCACTTCCCTGTGCAGAAGGCAGAGCTTTTTTAGTACAGCCAACACCTCACCTTTTCCACTGCATTCTTAAATATTACGGGACTAGTTGACCTGAAGCAAACTACCTTAAAGACATCACCTTGGTACCCTGTAGACTGGCCTTCCTTAATTTCTGGTGCCTGCCTTCTAGGCTTTGTAGATGCCTTTGAAGGATGAATTGCAATCTTGTGTATGAACCTGGGGTAGTACATTCTCTGTAGTATCCAAGGCAGATCAGTAATGGATTTGTGCTCTGTTCTGTTGTAGGACATGAATCCTCACTGTATTCATGGAGTACTGCTTCTGGTTGAAAGAGATCTGACTTTTCGGATGGAGAAGCCACCAGGAGGACAGGTAATGAAACCATGTATCTGGGGTTTGCTGGGCCACTCTTGCTATCTCTTACTTAATTCTCCAGAAGCAGATTCCCTGTCATTGATGTATGTTTATTCACACATGAAATCTCTGTAGATGTCCTCTGTGTTTTGTGGTCATGGTCTCTTATGGGTGTGGTATTTACTGGGTTGTAGTGTTTATGTGAGCTGAACAGATCCCTGTCATGCTCTGTTTATTGCCCCATCCATCAGTGACATTTGCACCACATTTATATCAATCTGCTGGGGACTCAAGACACAGGGTTTGTTGGGAGCATGGATAAGTGTATGGAGGAGCCCTGCACAATTTGCTAGGGATGCTTTTCATGTTCTCCTGTTAACAATAAATGTGTGGTCAGGAAGAGATCACATTAGGCTAAATCCTGAACTCCACCTTTGAAGGTGCTTGTTGCTTTCCTGGCTTTTGCATCTCTCCTGTTTCCTCTCTTCGTACCTGCTGCTGCCAGTGGCTGAGAGACTTCTGCAAGAAGAAGATGAAATTGGCATTTGTGTGAGGTTCCCTTTGTAGCCAAAATGTCTGGAAAGACTAACAGGAGGGAAAGTTACCACAACATCACTGAACTCCCCCACTAGAAGTAAAACTGTCTTGGTATTCTATGGCTGTATAAGAAATGTGGGCTCCGAGCCACTCTGTGGTGAGTGAAGAGGATCAGATTTCATGTTAGTCCTCTCCCTCTGCTCCAAGACTGTTGAAAGCTACAAGAGCGGACTGAAATTCTGTGCCTGCTAAAACTCTGTAGGCTACAGAGTAGGCCTGGACCTCCTTTTTGGCTCCTGTGGATGAAGATGTGATAGGCATCAGGTTTGCTGTGTGTGTCGTGTGGTGTCCCAAAAGGCTAAAGAATAACAAATGCTATTAGTCCATTTCCTTATTGCCCCCATGTGGAAGAGTTCAGAGTCAGAATGGGGGCTGCAGGCATATGCATGCAGGGAGAGCTACAGAAGACATTAAACACATTGAACAAACACAAAGAGTGTAGGAGGGAACACAGGAAAGGCTAGTAAAGACAAGGGCATACGGGAGGAATTGGAAGCATCATCACAATTTTGTAAGGAGGTGGAAACTTTGTATTGTGTGTGTGGGAGTTAAATGTCTGCACCTGAGTTTGTGTCTGGGCTGGCTTCCATGTACCTGCAGGAGCACTTGTTGCTCTGGTGAGTGTAGATATGCTCTGAGGTCCTACAGACTTGCAGAAGGCAAGTTACCTGTGTCAAGATCCAAGAAACTCTTGGAGCAAATAGCTGCTTTGATGAGTGGAGAGTTGAGGGCAGGGCAGAGGCTGCTCTGTTAGACTCTTTTTCCAGGAAGTGAGATGGGGAGGCTGGGGGCTGGATTTAACCTCCCAGATTCTCCAAACAGATGCAAATCGCAGCACAACTGTGGGAACATACGAGGGAGTTGCTATGCTTACACCGGGAGGTACTGGCTCTGGAGAAGGCAGGCTGCTGCCAGATTCCCATCACAGATGTTCTGCCTGGTGAAACAGCATGTTGTGGCCTGCATTCCTTCAGGGTTCGCCCACTGAGCTGTTCAACAAGCTGGTCTAAGATTGAATTGGGTTTTTTTTCCCCTTCATATTGTAGTGATAATGCAGGTACACATTGCATGCTGTGCTTCTGTGCAAGATAGATAAAGAAATGATGGATTCTACCTTTTGTTAACCTTCCCCTCCTCCTCCAGTACTCACACCCTAACAGAAGTGTGCTTTTTTCTTTTCCTTTCTATTCCTGTGCAGTTTGAACTTCTCACCTCCATGAAATCCCTCCATAAGCACATAGACAGCTCACAGCTGCCTGTAGAGCTGGATGGGACCTTCCCATACTGCCACCAGGACTGGCTAAGCTTCCGCAGGGTGAGTAGGATGTCTCGTGTGCTTTGGTGTCTGAGAGAAGCAATGGCATGGTAACAGATGGGAACAAGAGGAACCTGTCAACAGCTGAACCTACAAGCATTAAAAGACAATGTTCCTGCAAAGCTGTGAATGCAAATGAATCTCTGTTATCAAAAAAAATGCTAATACTGTCTTCATAAGATGGGTACACACTGTGGCCTATTGGCATGACTGCAGGAACTAAAATTTTAGTTTTTTACTCATCTGCTTGAACTGCATTAATTTTTTCGTGCCTTCAAAATATGGTCAAATCTGAAATGGAATCCGGTTTTGTCGTGGTGTGCAGTGGCTCTTGAGTTATACTCCGAGGATTAAGGACAGACATCTGAAACTAATGTCAGGAGAAGGTGTTAGTATCATGTTACCACTGGACTAACAATGAAGAACTTGAGTGAAGTAACAAGAGTTAAATCTTTTTGGTTTTGGAGCAAGTTCCCCAGATCAAGCTATTATTTTGTTAATAAAATCTGCAGTCCTTGCAAGAGCAAGGCGTGGAAGTTCCTGATAATCAGTTCAGAATTCTTCTTCTAGGAATAACTTTTACTTCAAGCAGCAGGGTACGTGCAGACTGCCAGAAGCCTGCAGAGGGTAGCATCCATGGTACCAGTACCCAGCTCCGTGTGTGCTTGTGCTGTGGAGGGAACCTGAGTGCTGCGGACCAGATGCTTGTTGAATCTTTAAAAGCTCCATTGAGTTATTTGGCACACTGAGACTAGACAGGATTAAATCTCTGTAAATCTGCACACAAGCTGGCTGCCTTCACGTTGAATTTGTTCACCCTGGTGGTTGACAGAATTGTCACCTCAGCTTCCAGAGGATCCAGTGGTCTTTAGGCTCCAACCTCGATTCCCAGAGTGCTCTGTGACACAGTGCAGCACTTGAAGCAGATTAAGATGTCACTGATAACACCACTGTGGTGCTGGTGGCAGGCTTCAGGAGATAGGCTTGGCATGTGCTAGATGTTAACTTACTTTTTCCAACTTACTTTAGAACCATTTCTCTTAAACTTCCATCTAAAAGTACTTGTAGGAGCCTGTGCTCATGCAGTAGAGGTACAGAAGCTTCATCTTGGTGCCTAGGATTGACTTTGAGAAGTTGAAATCTATTTGGCAGTGAGGGAGCAGAGAAACTTTGCAAGAGGTTATGGATTAGTTTTATGGACAGAGTGGAGAATACCTTGAGAGCTGAGGTGCTCTGTGTGTGCAGAAGGGCAGTTCTTGAAGGAAGAACCATAATATCAGGCTACTTCTTTTCTAAGCATGTAAAACATTGCCAAAGGGAGTTAATATGAGAATCATACTGTATGGAATGCCTGTTTATACTGTGTGGGGTAATGACCCATGTGCTCAGCTCCTTTAGCTCTGGAGCTATGTGGCAAACAGCATTTATTTCCTGTCTCAGTGATCTCACCTGCATCCTGCCTGCTAATCTGTCACTGCTGGCGTTGTTCCAGCACTCCAGGGAAGAGGGAGTTCAATTCAGTAAAGATTCAAACAGCTGCTTTTTTGTTTTGT
The DNA here is from genome assembly GCF_965178545.1 of Coloeus monedula. NCBI lineage: Eukaryota > Metazoa > Chordata > Aves > Passeriformes > Corvidae > Coloeus > Coloeus monedula. The sequence continues at coordinate 13,785,524 of NC_138793.1, forward strand.
TTTGGGCATGGTTATTTTGGAATAGCTGTTTCTCCCTTCTCTTGTTTTCAGTGGCATCTGACAGTATTCAGGCTTTATATTACTGACTTCTCTAAAACACAGTGCCTCATGAACCCTTATGAAATGTTTGGGCTTTGTTTGTTTGGTTTTTTCCCTGCTTCCACCCACCCTGAAGAGAGGAAGGATTTCAGATTTATCCATAGGTGGTGCTTAATTTTGGAAGCTTTCCAGTTTCCTAATCTTTAATTTACACTACTTTTAACATGAAGAGAAATTATTTAAAGTAGAAAAATTCCAAGTATTTGTTTTATGTTTTGTTTCTCTGAAATTCATGCAGTGTGATTCATCTTCATGGAAAGTTACAAGAAATGCTAATGGAAGAATGTGAGACATAAGTGGACTGGGTGTTTTTTTGTAAAGCATGACCCATCCGAGCCATGAGTATGCAGGTTTCTAAGGTCTGCATGGAGGCCTTGGTCTAGTGTGATGCATCTGAAGCCTCTGATCGGCCTCTCTTTGCTGATACAGTTTCACTGAATGATATAATTGAACCCTTGGATTAATGTGTTTGATCCTCTCTTGATTTTTGTACTCCTAAGCTTCTGCAAGCTCAGAAGACCTTTCCTGTCAGCTGCGAGACAATAATCTCTGCCTTGGTCCTTTATTCTTGTAGAAGCTGGAATACTTGCTACAAGGATGCCAGGGTGTTTGTGCCTTCCTTCAGGGAGCTATTAATAAAGTGGAATCTGGAAAATTACCGGAAAAGGCTGAGGTAAGCATGTTCCTCAGATCAGAGGTGGACCTGAGACAGAAGAGAACATGAGGCTGGATAGCTGCAGAAAAGCTGTAGCTTTGAATTTGCAAGCTGTAGTAGCAGAATATTCCCAGTACTAGTAGAAACTAATCCAGATGAAATGATAGAGGCTTCAGTGGCTCTGGAAGCTGATTGTCTGATTCCTCAGTGTCACCCAGGAGATCTTTCCAGCTGGGCTTGTTGCTGATGGGTGCTTGCTCCAGCATTGGGGTGCATTCTCAGCAGCTCCAGAGCTCTGTAGCTGGTACAAACTTTGGTGTGCCAGGTACAGAGCAGCTGCCTTGGGCTGTGCCGCATCAGGTTGGCTTGAATGGCCTGGAATAATACTAGGTAACAGCTTAGTTCTGTGCTGTGGTTCCAACTTTGCTGTCTCCAGAACACAAGTTTGGAAGTGGGCAAGAAGGGGAAGGGACAAAGACCAAGCCTATGTGGTCACAAACTTTCTATTTCTCCTCTTGAGAAGTTGCTGTACCCCTAACACGGTAGGGAACTGCTGCCAGCTCTGCACTGAGGGTTCCAATAGTAAATGATGGAGGATATGGTAGTGGCCTTCCTGCACACACCTGTGTATCCACAAACCCTTCATGTGCATCTTGTCCCACAGCTTGGAGCCATGCAGATCCAGGCTCTCAGAACTCTAGGAGTTAGGTGTGAGTGGGAAGTGAGGCTGGAAAGTTTATTTCTTCTATGCCCAGCAAATGAATGGAACAACAATGATGGGAATTGGGGCACAATTTTAGCCTCGTGGGGAAGGTGCCAGGAGCATAAGGAGCACTGTTTATCACTTTAGACTTGTCAGGCTGGAGAGAGACAGCCGTGGGAACCAACCTCCCCTTTTCCTAGAGTGGGCCCAGGTGAGATGTGGTTTGGGTGTGTTTTGTTTTAGGTGCTGGTTTTTGCCTGTAGGTTGCAGTAACAATTCAACTCACTCTTGTGATCCCTCCAGGATGCAGCTGTGCTGCTGAGGAATTCAAGGCAGTTGATGAAGAATGTTCTTGAAGACGCAAGTTTGGTTAAGGTGCAGCAGGAGGGTGGAGCGCTCCTGGCCAGACTGGGGAAGGAGGAGTCTTGTGTCACCCTTACCCAGGACTACAGGTGAGCCCCCAGAGTGGGAGAAGAGGAGATGGACATGAGCAAAAGGCAGGTGCTAGGAGTCTCCCTGAGGTGCTCCATCGTTGGTGCAGGCGTGAGAACAGCTTTGTGTAGCAAAGAATTATGTTGAAAACAGCAAAGGTGAAAAATGTAATGAATTTTACTCTTAACCGGATTGCTTCCTCCCCAGTCCAAAAACTAGTCCAGGTGGATTCACTTAGATTGTTCAGCTTCCTTTTTCAAGCCAAATCAGACTTACCTTCTTTAGTGGAGAGAGAGCTGGATATTTTGGGTAGATATTATTAAAACACCAGCCTTAATTGATGCTACCAGTGATGAATGTTTAGGTGCAGGCCATTATCTCTGTGTGATTTCCCAAGGCACTCCTTATGCAAGGGGATTTCCAAGGACCTTAGCTGGGAGGAATGCTTGCTGGCTGCAGCAGGCTCTGATCTCCTCACACATTGGTACAGTTTGCACAAACAAATACTTGCTGCCCATTTGTGGGGTTGGTATGAGAAGCGGGGACTGAGAGAGCCCAGCTGTTTGATATCTCCAGGGCATTGCACAACTCGTGTTTGTGCTGTTAAAACACCTGAAGCCTGTCAGCATGAGAAGGCCTCTGTGCTATGTGCTGTGCAAACAACAAGGTAGAAAGGCAGCCTTTGCACCCAAGAGCTTCCAGCCCAGTGTGAGATAACCGCTGGCATGTGGGTGCAGATGAGGGCGCAGGGGGTGGCAGGGTGATGTGGAATAGCTCTGTGCATCCACAGCCTTGCTCTGGTTAAACTCCCTGTTGCCATCACAAGCTGGGAGGTTTGAAGGGAGGGAATGAAGAGAAGATAACAAAGTAGTTATGGAGTATCTCAACACTGTGAAAAGCATGTTTCTCTTTTAAAATTCAGCAATGGATGACAGTGCAAGTTGCTACCTGTCACTGGAAGAAGAGGACTGACATTTTGGTGCAGAGAGGGGAGCATGGGGGCAGGCTATGTAACTGTTCCTGTTTCTTGCTTGCTGTGACTCCTGTCAGGAGCTCTGGCAGGCTATGCAGACACAGTTCTCTTGCTGAACTGGTGAAGTAATCTTGATGCAATTTTGGATTGAGTTAGCACAGTATAGTCTTTTCATTCTCATGCGACATGAGAAGCAAAATAATGTGGGGTTTTGTGCTTTATTTAGGGTTTTTTATTATTATTATTTATTTTAAGCAACACACAGCAACTTCAGAGTCCTAGGAGAATGGGGAGAATGTGCATGAGTTTTATGTTTTGGTTTGGTTTTGAGCTAAGCCTGTGTTTTTGTGCAGGGAAATGATCAACTTTGAAACCTGATCTGACAGAGCCCCTAAGGATAATTTACTGCTTTGGTTACTTTAGCAAGGGCAGGGGTGGGGGATACACACCAAATTGTTTGATTGTGCAGTGCTTGAGTGCATGCCGAGGCTGTTCTCTGCTTAGTTCAGGTTATATTCATTGCCTGCCAGTGTGAAAGGAGACTGTATGCCATGGCTCAAATATATGTGGCTCTCTCCAACTTAAGGAGCATAAATGAATGTAGCAGGAGAAAGTTATTCTCTTCTAGGCTGTGGAGTAGTTGCAGAAACTAAATTCCATCCAGTATTTTAATTTTCATCTAACTGAGGGCAGAGGACTAAAGAAGTCCACTCTTCTTTGTTCCAGGATCCCTTCAAATGGGGAAGAAGGCTCTATCACTTGGCTAGAGAACGCTGTATAAGGCACTATTGGTTTTGGGTCCTCCATGGCTTTGCACTTACTCCTTCTTTCCTATCTGATGTGCAGATATTAAAGGTTCTGAGCTCTGCTTAATACTGTAAAGATGATGATTTTCAAAGGCTTCTTTAACGGATGCGGTCAAAGCAGGGTATGGACAAAATATTGCAACTGGCCAGCTAAGCTAGCATGGAGTGGCTATTGATGTATGTAGGTCCAATATTCTATTTCTAACTGGTGATGTGTGAAAAGGGAACAGGACTGGCTTTGTATGTGCACTCAGCAGGGCTTGTGGTACTGCTGCTCTGAACTTTGAATTGTAAAATCTTGATCTAATGCTTAACAGCCTAATTCCACACCCATTCTCCCAATACTTGAAATAAATTATTTACGAAAGCAAGTCAAATGGCTTTAACTCTTCTAAGCCACCTTTTTGGCTCTTTTGTCTGTCACGTGTCCAGTTGTTGAAGTTTTTTATTGTCCATTGTGGTGCAAAAGTCTGATAAAACGGAGTCATGACTGCCAGGACTTCTTAGTCATAAGTTGAGGCCAGTTGTGAACAGGTGACTGTCCAAATGTGCAGGAATTACATATAAATAGAGAAGACAATTTTTAGAGCAGTTTTCTGGACTTTTGGCTCGACTTAATTACAATATGCCAACTATAAGTGGAGAACTAAAGGTAAAATTGTGATTTTTTTTTTTTTTTTTTTTTTAAATAAAGATGACAAGCCCATCTGCACCTTCACCTTGGGATTAACCAAGCAAGGGATTGACTTGCCTTTTTTTCAGGCAATACCTTTTTGTAGCTCTCACAGATGTCTTTCTTGCTAGTTTGTGGTTTCACGTGGAAAAAGAACACCAGGAGCTGGTAAAAATAGATATGGATGAACCCTTCTGAAAATGCCTGACCACAGGTTGGAGATAGTAAGTTAAAACGGACAAGGAAGCAGGCATGTGCTCAGGCAATCAGATGTTATCTGCCAAATACCTTTCAAGAGCAAACAGCAAGCAAGATTTGCTTTAGTAATGAAACTCTTCCCATGGGATTGGTTGTGGAACCTTCTCTGCTCGCTCTGCCCTCCTGGAGAGCAGAGATGCCCTTTGGAGTGTTTTGTGGCACAGAGCAGTGGGATCTCATTGCTGCTCAGGTCTGACCTGGGGTTTGTGAGGCTTTGCTAAGACAGTGCCACAGGTTCTTTCCTGCAGAAGTTGAACTCATCCCATCAAAGATGTGGGCATGCAGGAGGGATGTGTTGGGCTCCATCCATTAGTTTCTCTAACAGATGATTTAACAGCCTCCGGGAGTCTTTCCTGGATGGTCCCATCCTGACATGCTGTAGTACCACAGCAGTGGCTTTGACCAGTAACTCTGCTCACATTGTGAGCTGACCAGGAGTCCTCATACTCCTTTCTCCACCAAGTACCACTGTAAAAGATAGCCTTGCCCATCCAGCTGCTCATCCACAAAAGGAAAGACTGACTTCTCCAAGCAGTCTGTCTGGAACTCTGCCTTTTCCTAGCTTAGGAAGAAGGAGCTCAGTTACCAGAATACACATCCTGCAGGCAGCTCATTGCAGGGAGTTGGCTTAGGGGCTGTGGAGTGCTCAGCTGGTCTCTGAGATCTCCCACCTCCAGCAAGACCAGGCTGAATTTGGCCTGGAGTTGGTGTGGGTGTGGCACTGATGAGCCAGTATCTTTGTGGCGCCTCTTTAAGTGGTGTAATAGTAGGGCTGGCCACCCAGAGGTGCAGGGGGACTGCTGGAGGTGGCATTGCCACTTGCTCACTGTTGGTGGATTTAAAGCCAGCACATTCGCCTTCGCACCGTCCACTGTGCTGAACGTTCAGTGCTTCTCCAAGTCTGTTAGCTGAACCCTTAGAGGTTTTGCTGGCCCAGTCTTTCTGGAGATTGAAATGCAGAGCTGTTAGCCTAGCTGAAGTTCCTCTTGGTAAGTGTGGCCAAATGGCAGACACCTCCATCACTTCAATGCTGTTAATACTTCTTTTTGCACTTTCAAACAGGAATTTTTAATAACCACAGTCTTGTTAATAAGGTACATAGAGTTGGTTAGAAGGTGTAGCTTTGGCTACTGGTTGTCTAGTGTAGTGATCAACTAACCTGTAGCTTGCAGGCAACTCACTGAGCCAGCTGTGAAAGGTGGACTAAGGTATTGCTGCTTCTGTAGTGGATGTCAAAAACTTAAAGTTTACGATGGAAGTGTCAGAGAAGCTGCCAGAAGCCAGACAGCAGCAGTGGGAGCTCTTGCTGAAGTGAGGCTGTGATGTGGGGCTGGGCAGCAAGGCCAGGATCCTTTTAACCTGGTCTTTAGCCAGGTGTTTTTCACTGTTGTTGTCATTATTGCTGCTCTCCAGCATAGCCAAGAGCTGGGAACACGTGCCTAGCCAAAGTACCCAGTGAATGCCTTTCGTCCTGCAGATGTTATGAGTCACAAGTAGAGTAAAGAAGGTATAACCATTTTATATTAATGTAGAGATGGTTTGTATTAGTTTAACCAGAGTGCACCTGCCTGGCTCCACGACGAACCTGTGTTCTCACTGTGGCATGGGAGTGGGATTGTGTCATGCTCTGCATGGTGATGGGCGAGATAGTCCCAAGGCTAGAGGTGAGAGCTGAAAGGAGAAAAACCTCAGATGGTGAAGGAATGATCATGTTGAGTGCTTGACTCTGTGCAACATGGAACCAAAAAAAGCATCATCTCTTCCCCCAAGCTCCTCATCAGAAAAGAATCTGTGCTTGCAAGCTGTGAATAAGCAGCTTATAAATAGATGGAGGAGTGAATTCTCCTTTGTTTGCAGCAGGCAGTATAGTTAGTCTCTGTACTTTGAGGGTGGAGTGGCTAGAGCCGAGAGCTGGTTTTGTGAGCTGGCTATTTTTAGTGTGGCTTGGTGATGTAGTTGGAAGCCCTGGGTGGGGATCTGAGCTGAGCAGAGGTAATGGACAGTACAGAGCAGACTTCCTGAGCAGCAGCTGCCAGGTTCCTGGTGCTGGACCTGACTCAGTTACAGTGACAAAGAGGGTGATCTTGCAGCCAACAGCCTCCATAGTTCATGTTCTGGCTTTCACACAAACTACTGAGACTCTGGGGCTACTTGAAGCTGTGGTCACTTAACAGTGCAGTGGGGTGTAGCTCTGTGGTGCTTCAGAGCTCATGTTTGTGGGTCTCCAGCAAGGCTCCTGCTAGTAGCAGCTCCTGGGATGTTACAAGGCCTGCATGTGCCAGTCTGCAAAGTGGTGTATGAGCTCCCTTTGGTGGAAGTAGGCCTGGATAATGTACAGGCTCTAAGCCCTCTGCCAAGGGACTGCACAGCACCGTGTAAAGCTTGTGTAGAGTCAGAGAGACTAAGCTGATCAGCCAAAATGTGGAACAAGTTGGGAGCAAGGTTAGAGGGGAGATGGGTGTCTGGTGTATAAAGTCTCAGTTTGGGCAGACTGAGATGGCTGGGCTTCTTGGTTTGTAAGGTACAGTGTGTGCACCATCAAACTGGCAGCTGCTGCTATAGGCTGGTGGTCATAGCCAGGCAACTTATGCTAGGAAATCCTTCCTGGAGGCATTATTGTCTTCTGCCATTCCCTTTCTGTGTTAGAGATGTGTGTCTGCTGCGGCTCTGTGTGTTTGTACGTGCTTCAGAAGATGGTGATGCTTGTGTCGCTCTCACTGATGACAGTTGAGCTAGTGCCTGCTCATCTTCCTGCCTCTCTGGGAACTCTGGGAGCCTCTCATGCTACCACTTGCCAGTGTGCACTCCTGATACGATCTGCGAGAGGCACCTTTCATTGTAGGGTCCTGTGCATGTTCCTCCTGTAGACCTAATCCTAAAACCTCCATCTTGGGATGAGATGTATACTCAATATACCTTTGAAGCCAGATGAAAAAACGTGCTTAAATTCTGAGTTCAAAGGCTGCCACGAGACGCCTCTGCGCTGTTGCTGGTGACACAGAAGGTGCTGATGAGCACTAAGCCTTTGGTTGAGCATGGGTGGCAGTGCTCTTCCCTGGCCTTATTTGTTTGTGTCAGGTGGAGGGAGGAGCGCACTGCGACATTTCTACCCAAACACACACTGTGCTGCTTGGTATTCATTTTGGTTACAGTCTAACCTGTTCCCTCTGTTTGCCTGGTGGTTTTAGCCTGGTAAAAAGCACTTAGCTCGCATTAAACAAATCTTGCTGCTCCACACATAAAGGAGAGTGGAGTTGGGGCTGTTGTCATTCTGAGTGCATGAAGTGCTGTGAGGCGTCAATTGTGGCATTTGCAGAGAGCTAAAAGATTGCAGAGTTCTGTCTAGGTAAGTTTTCATTGTCCTCTTAGGCTTTTTATGAGATGATTCCCCTCAGCTCCCTTTCTGTTTTTTATTTTCTGCTGTCTTGTGTCCTAAATCTTCTTGGATTCAGTGAGAATTTACCCGAAGACTCCAGTTTTGCTTGTCTTTGTTTGCAATGCTTGTCATGCCAACAGGGCATTAGGTAATTAGTGACACACTGTGTTTTATCTGTTTAAAAATATTATGGAAAAAATTGCAGAAAGTTTCCAGTATAGGATGTTAGCTGAACTGCGTGACATTCCTGCCTCAGCCCAGGCTATCCCACAAGCACCATTTTTTATATAACTAGGTTGGGATAGATACGTCTCTTGCTGGGCTGGTTAATAGAACAGTCCCTGCTATTATATGGATCGTACATAGCCCTGGAAGTGGGTAAAAGGAGAATGTATCAATGAAACAGGGACGTGGCTTTAAATGACAGTGTGTATATATTTGAGCAGGGTATCTTGAGGGCCTGGTGGTCTCAGCATCAGGAACCCAGCTCTTAGACTGGTGTATTTGACCAGGATATGAAGTATAAACAAGCAGGTTAATGTACATTAGACAAGGTTTAGAGGTGGAAATTGTTTACAGCTGGTAGAAAACCACATCTGGAGACTCAGTGTTCCCAGAATGGTGTTTCCAAATCCTGTCCAAGGCTCCACTGCAGAGGGAACTTTCCCTGTAAGCAGGCTACTTGTTAGTTTGGTATTTTTTACAATGTTTTTTTTCCAGTTAGTTTTATGGATCTTACTGGGATTTAAAATCAACCAGAATCTGAACACAGTTTTATTATAACTGAATGCAAGCCAGGCAGGAGAACGAACCAAAGGTCACATCTTGGGACTGTGCTTGGACATTTGTTTAACTGTGTGCATTGATCCCTTGGCTTTTAAAGGGATTTCTGAGCTTATTTCTGCTAAAAACACACTTAAATGAACTGTGCTCCAGAAGAGAATTCTCCTGGCAGTTGTGGTTTCCAGTGCATTGTATTAATTGTATGGTTTGCTCCCAGGTCAGGTAACCTAGTGAGGAGAGATTCAGCCAGGTCTGTGGTCTCAGCTAGATCCACTGGTCCCATCCTGAATGGGAACAGGCATCCCACAGGCAACCCCAGATTTGGTGTTTGACCTCTGTGCCTTTGTAAGAAACTTGAGGGTTCTAAAAAATGTACCCTGTTCCTCAGATGCTTTTATCAGGGAATTGAAAAACCGCCATGGCTATTTGTGTTCTGCAGAGAATAATTAGTTTATTTAGCAGTATCTGCTTTAGCTTCACCATGGCTAGTTGGAATTTTAACCTCAGCTGCATGTGAAGCTCTCAGCTTGAAGAGCAGGACTGTGCATTTGAGGTTGACCTCCTTTTATGGGATCATTATAAATATGGCACTTATGTAGGTTGCTACCAAAATGCAGTAATGACCAAGAATGACATTTCTCTTCCTGCAAAATGTCCCTCAGGCACACAGGACTGTCCCTGCAGAGCTGGAAGGATTTCTTCCTTAAGCATTGCTCAGGATGTTTTAAGTGATTTGTAGCCGAGGTATCAGCACACATGATCTGGGTGATGTCCTTGGACTAATCCATCATTTAAACCTCCTAGTTGCCAGATCCTGTTCATTTTCTGCTAAAACCTGTAGAGACATCTGCAAGGGAAGTTTAGCACCAGGAGTGGAAGACTAGATGAGGCTAATGTTGTAACATTTGACTGTGTTTTTTCTAAATTACACTACAATTAAGGATATCTGATTTTCCCAGGACAAGTTAGCTGTACTATACTTGCCTAAACCCCATCAAATACTCTACCAAAATTTTGTATTTACTTCCATCCATACCATTTTAAAATTGACCATGGCTGGTCAGAGGATGAACTCTGATTTCAGCCCTTTGTTAGATCTGTTGTTCTTGCTGTTTGTCAGAGCAGTTCTTCTAGGGGCTGACAGGAAAGTGCAGAATAGTGATGGTTCTGCTGCTCCCTTCCCTGTGCTCTCCTGTTTGCATCTTGCTGGCATTGGCAGGCATGGCTCAGGCAGCACCTGCTTTTGTGATTCTGCTGGATGCTTCTTCTGTGGCCATCTATTTTTTGAAAATAAAACAGGTATTGTGCTTTGAAAACTAAAGTGTAACTCTCCAAGGCTGGCTTTTTTTGAAGAATGGATTCAGACAGAAATGGCCTTTCTAAATTATAGGTTTAAAATTACCCTATCATTATACAACAGCTTGGCACTTCTCCAGAAAACTGAAGATGTTTGGAACCTTTTCCACTGAAACGATAATTGCCCAATGAAAACAGGATTTGGGGAAACATAAACTGACATCAAGCTACTCCTTTTTGCTATAAATTATATTGACTCTTCACTATTGCAAAATTGCTTTTGATGATTTGACCATGGAAGAATGTAGTGAAAGACTCCTATTACCACACTCCCATGCGCAGGGAAATTGCAGTGCATCCACACAAATCTGAGCTTAGATGAGACTTTCCACTGACTTCAAACAACTCTGCCTTTTGTGCTCAGAGTTGCACAGGCCACTATTAAAATATCTTTAAAGTCCTTAACAACCAGGTGTTTCTTTTGTGTGGCAGGATGGAAGTCACTTTTTCTTCAACCAAATTTTCAGTATTTGGTTTGTTTACTCCAAGCTGCCTTGAAAGCACGGAAGGACAGGAATTCAAAACTTCTGAGTCTGAAGCTGAAAAAGAAATAGATATTTTTGTGAAGTATCATTTTCCCCATAAAACTCCTGGTTGCAGGATATCGTGGAGTTTACTAGTGCACTGGAAATCATTTAGGAAGTTTTCAAGATCTGGATCAGCAAATGGGGGGGGGGGTGTAGATAGATAAGCAGATATACAGAGGTTTGGGAGAACAGGCTTAATGCCCAGTGGATCCTGGCTGTAAGTGCTGAAGTGCCCAAGTGAATCGAAAAAACAAACTTTCCCATGGACTGTGAGCGATTTCTTTGTTTGGCCCAGTTTGCCTACCTACTTTATACTACAGCATGGAAAGGCTTATATTTTCCTCTGTGTAAGACAGTAAAGGATGGATGTTAGAGAGCCTGTCAGGCTGGTAAAAGTGAACTGTCAGGGGCTGACAACATATGAATGGAGTTACCTTGGAGATACAACAGAAGACCAACAACTAGACGTTGAGGTTTTAATGAATGCCTGCTAAGCAAGGCAGAACGTGTGAAAACAACGTGGCTGGTCCTTGGAACAAAGGGCTGAGGTGCTGGGATGCTGGAGGAACTCACAGAGGAGGAGGAGGAATGGTGTAAGGCCACACCCGAAGTTGCTTGGGGGCTCTGAGCCCAGAAGAGCTGTTGGAAACATTTTTTTTGTGTGTGTTGTTTGCAGTCACTCAGGAAACCATTGGCAGGACCATGAGAAGGGGCAGCCTTAGAGTGTTGAATTGTGGCTGATAAGGGTATCAATAGCCTGCTGCAAGCATTCGAAGAGAAAAGAATCACTTAAATGACAAGAGTAAGGGATTTTGGCTTAGAGAACCCTACACAACCCAACTTACTGACAAGAGTTAATTTCCAGCCTTTTTCTGAACTGAATTCTCCGTCTAGTTCCTGCTTATAGCATAAACTCCCAAATGCATCCTAGACTGACTTCAGGTAAGTTTGAGATGCCTGTGGATCAGTAAAGCAAAGATCTTGTGTGTGTGTGTGTTCAGTAACAGGATGCCAGTTCTATTACCACTGAATCAGCTGAGATGGAGGGAAGATGACTGAGTGTGCATAGGTGTGTAGATTCTGTACATCTGTAGCTGCCACATTATTTACCAAGACAGGTATTTTACGATGACATCCAATGGGACAAAGGGCTCAGTGCTTGCTTCTAAACTGGAGCTCCCTTCCATGTTCTGCTAATGCACGTAAAGGCTTGGTTGCATTGAGATCTTCAGAGGCAGGATAACTCTTTCTGTGGAAGGAATGTGTGGGGCCAGAAGTGCTGTTTGGGGTGGATTTTTATCAGTCCTTTAGTTGGGCACCAAGAAGATCACTCAAGCCCCTTCTCCTGAAATGGGTTCCTCAGGGCTTGCTGGGTGGGTCAGCCAGGAGTATTTTATTGCTGCCATTTTGAACCTGACTTTCCCTGGAGGGGTTTGCTGATCATAAGGCCAGCACTGGTCCCAAGTGTGCTCCAAGAGACTGGTCTTTTCCACAGTGGCACAGTGAATTAGCCTCCTTACACAGTGACCTTGTGGTATGCCTATTTCTGATTTTAAAATTATGTGAAATATGGGTTTTGTTAGCTTTTTTTTTATAATCACTTCCTATCCCTCTACCTTGAGGGTGATTTTTTCCCCCCCCCCCCCCATAGTTGTAGCGTTGTCTTCAGGAAAGCTTGTATTTTATGTCTTTGGGAAATGTGCTTTCTGCTCTGTGAGAAATCTGTAGTATTTCTTAGGCCTTGCAGCCTGGATTGCTACTGACTTCTGTTGAGGAAAACTACTCAGACTTGTGACAATGGGAGGGTTGTTTCCTCTGTCAGGTATGGAAAGGGGCACAGTGGGACTCCCTGGCTCCCATCCCCGTATCAGATCACACTCTGTGCTAGGTCAGGCAACGCTAGAGCTGGAACCCTTGTCTCAGGTTCCTGTGCCATCAGGTTGCCATCTGATGATACTATGTTAAGTGGTGAAGCCATACATGCTCTCTTTTGTCATTGGCTTGGGTGGACATAAGGACTCCTATTACAGAAAGGTCTAGCAGGTCAATCTGGCTTGCTGATGAGTGCCATCAAAGAAGTAGCATCAACACCAAAGTGATTTCCATGGAAGCTCAGGGAAGGATTGGAAAAATATTTTGCCCCATGAGGGGATAATTGCAAATGTTTGCATATAGTAGCATGGAATGCCTGAAGTTATAGGTGCTTGATTATCTGTGCCAGCGGGAGGAAATGTTTGCTGTATCCATGTGTTTTCCTGAGTGGATGAGAGCACTCATGCCAGCAGGGAATTCAGCCTTGTGGGAGTAAGACTGAAGGGTGTCTGCCTGTCTGGCCATCAGTATGCTGGAGACTTACTCAGAAAATGGGACCTGACAGATAAGCTCTGCTGCACAAAACCGAACAGCATTAATGGTGTTGCCAAATTTAACTTGCAGCCATCGTCTGAACTGTTTCTCGTTAGCTGTCCCAGCTGTGTCACTGCTGCTGACGGGAACTGGCCTCCACAACCTGCTCTGTAAACACTTTCCAGAGCTCAGCTTGGACAATGATTATGACTGCTGCTGTGAGTCTCCTGGGTTGGATCTGGGTCGGTCTGTAGGAAAGGATTACAAAACAGAAGGCTCATATCATCACAGTTTGTTTACGGCGGTTTTGGGAAACGCCAGAGCGGCGGTACAGCTTGGATCTTTCCACTGAAGCCTGCAGATTCTCTGTAGAGAACCTGTCTGCTCTGCACTGCAGTAGCACTGATCTTAGTCCAGAAACTATTCGGGTATTTTTGGCTGCACTTTGGAGAAATTCATTCAGTCTAATGGCATTTCAAAGAGGAAAAACAGAAGTATCTGAGAGCCTGAGGTTTGAGAAGTTGGCTGTTGCGCACTGGGTGGAATTCTGAATGGAAAAATAGTGTGGATTTCTGCTATGCAGAGCTAGTTGTCTAGACCTATGGCGCTACCTCGTGTCAATTAAATACTATATAAAAGCTACAGAATGGCTGCTACTAAATGTTCATATTCAGTTGCATTTCATAGGTTCAAGATTGCCTGTAACCCCAGACAGAAATAAACATGCATGCTGAGTTGTTTTGAATTATATTCCATTAGCAATATTAGCTACCTAGTTTGCAAGTGCTTTAGATAATTTTAATAATATGATAAAAAAGCCACACTCTAATAAGTCAGAAGGTTGTAAGACAATTAAATGAAAATTGGTTTAGGGTGAGTACAGAAGATGATGAGGCAGTTGAATGTGCCAGTGTAGAGCACAGCTGAGGGAGGCTGTAGTGTTTTCTTGTAGCTGTCTCTTGAGCCCATAATTGTAGGAGAGGGAAACTAGAAGTAAAAGAAATACAAGAAGAATAAGCTTGAATGCTCTTCTGTCTTCTGGATCCCATCTGTAATTCACCCAAGCCTGTGCTGGAGAGATGTTGCACACATCTAAAAGGAGCTTGCTAATATTCATCATCTTACCAAGACCCTGGCTGCAGCATCTGAAGGCATTGGGCTCCATCCTGAACTCCTCCAAGCTTGCCTGTGTGCTGTGGGCAGGCTGGCAGGGAGAGTGCCTTCTGGTGTTGCTTGCTGGTCTTTGGTCAGCACAGCTGCCTGTGGAAGATAGGGAGCTCTGTCTATGAGTCTCTTCAGCACAACACTGCAGAATCTGATTTCCCTTGGCACTGAGCTGCTGTACACTTTGCATTTTTGTTTGGCTGGTGGAAAGCCTGCGAGTGAGTGAGGCATCAGGCACTTAATATTGTTGTCGTCACTCAGGAGAGATTTGCTTACTAGTGGTGTCTTATTTACTTAATTAAATTCAAATGGTGGTTTTAGATGCTGAAACTGCTTGACCCTGTGTTTTGTGAAAATCCACTGATGCAACAGTCTATGTTTATGAAAAGCCGAAAGTGTGAGAAATACAGTAAATTTTGCAAGGAGCCTGGCTGGGAGGAGATGCTATTGTCCTTCCTGCCAGGTTATCTGCATTGGAATCAGCGTGGTGAATCATGGTAATGTGCAGGGAGCAGCAATATTCTCTTCTGTTCTCCATGTGGAGATAGCCAGTGAGGGTCCCATGGGGAGGATGACTGGAGTGCTGTTGGTGGCCAGGTTGTGTTTGCATGAAGTGCTGGGAGAAAGACCTAATGCAAAACCCTTAACCAGACCTGTGTCCCCTTGCAGAGATGCACTTGATGCTGCCAGTGTGCTTTATAATCAAGTTGATGAGGGCGTTCACCGACTGGTGATGCTGTCAAACAAGCGCATCCAGGAACTGGAGCTGGTGATGGAGTTCGAGAAAGTGGAAGAGTGTTTTAAGGAGGTAAGGCCTGCCTATCAGTTCCAGTGACTGCTGCCCTTTGACTGTGTGTTCCCCTGCAGGTACTGGGCCTCTTGATGCGTTGTGAAGTGTACAGTGATGCTTGATCCTTTAAAAGAACAGCTGAACATAAAAATGTGAGATAGAGTTTCAGAAGTGCTGAGAATTAAACCATTTATTTCCCTGGTATCTCTTGATGCCAGGTGAAAGTCTCCTGGCTTCTCTCTAGGTGTGGATCAGTCAAACCCCATAAATATCTGTGAAGTGTATAGGTAAGCAATACACTGGGAGTCTGGGTGTCTTTTTTGGCCCTCTCAGCAAGACTTCACCTTGAGAAGCAGCAGAGTGATGACAATAAGTCTGCATGTCCCCTCTGGGCTGTAGCTCCTGTAGCATTTGCTGACATCCTGTTGCTGAATATCCCTGCCCCACAGTGGCTGCCCATCTCTGTCCTGTACTCTGTTGTTTAGATTCCTGTGCTGTTCTCAGGTCCCTGCTACCTGATAAGTCCAGGCACACTCCTTCCCCTCTGGGTACAGCACCAAATGCAATTGGTTTGCCTTTGGGTGCAGACCTCTATACAGGCTTCAGGCACGGAATGGCCTCGTGTCCTTAGCCCAAGAGCCATACTCAACCTCCCACCCCCTGCACTTCTGTGGGACCTTCAACTTCCCTTCGTTTGGTGCTTGTTGAAACTCTTGACAGCCATGGGATAACTGAAGCAAACAGGCACTGGCTTTCAGAAAAACTTTGGAAATCTGTAGCCATGTTGATAGAGGACCTCAAAAAGTCATAAAACAGCTCAGATCTCAGCATCCTTCAAGAGCTGATCAGTCCTTTCAGTGTTGCAGATCCCAGATGTTCCATGCTACAGATCCCTAAGCCTGAACTCAACCTTGAGATCATGGAGTTGCGTGGTCTCCTGTGCTGTAACTCATCAACAATGGGAAGTTCTATGTGTCCTTAAAAATAAGTATTAGTATCAGTTTCACCATTGCTCTTCAGGGGTTCTGGGCTCTTCTCCTCTAGTGGGAACTGGATTTGCAAAGGAGGCTGTAGCCTACCTAGTTTCACAGGCCAAGGTGGATCCAGGAGTTTTAATGACCTCCCATTTGGAGGTAGACACTTGGGCGCCCTGCAGGATGTGTTCAGGACAAGAAGTGTCTTGCAAGAACCTGGTAGAGACTCTCTTAAACACACAGGTTCCTAATACCAAACAGAAATGAAAAAAGGCACAAAAGCAGGCACTGCAACCTGTCCTTGCTTTAAGCTGAACTTAATTTTTTGTTGAATGGCACCGACTGCTCCCAGCTTACTTTGCTTGTAGATCCCCAATAATGCCAGCAGTTGCTCCTGCTGTTACGCCTGCCTGGGAGCTCTAGGCAGCAGCAGTGTGCCCCTCTGAAGTACTGAGAACCCACCCCCATCTCTTCCTCTTGCCAGTGGGCTTGTTCCTTATAACTTTCTCACAGTCCACAAAACTAGGAGTTTGTCCTTGACTATGGGGTTGAGTTGGGATATGGATTCAGATGATACAGGAAAACACAATGTGTGGGCGTTAGGAAGCACTTAGTCTGTCCCTTCCCTCAGGTGCACCTATGCCTGGAGCATTGCCGACAAGTTTGGCAGGCTGCTTTTAAAATCTACTGGTGATGGAGATGCTGTGTTATCCTGCCTGGCCTCCTATGACTGCTTTGCTCTTAGGATGCTCTTGTTAGTCAGTCCTCTATCCCTCTTTGAGGATATGAGCTGATAAGTGCAGCAGTGGCTGGGTTCCACTGAGGAACATGCAGTTGCTGCTCAGCTTTGTGGAGAGCTGCCTTCAGAAAACCAGTAGCTGAGAGTCCCAGAGAACCATGAAACATTGCAAATGGGGAGAATCCATCAGTACATTCACACTGACATAGTTTGTGTCCTGCCAGTCAGAAAAGGGAAGTGATGTAGGAAATCTGGCAGCGAGGAGATTTGATCCCAGTTTGGGGTAGCAATAATAGGAGTGTCAGGCCAGTCTGCAGGTTGCAGAGCTTGCTTTAGACTGTGGCTCACCCAAAACAGAGCCCAGGCGGCCACTTGCCATGTTTATGCCTAAGGCTGGTGAGCAATAGCAGAGCTTTTCAATTACTCTGTAACCTGAAGTGGAAAAACTCTTAGCAGGAGGCTCAGACTGAAATGCCAGAATGGGGGTAGAAGTCTACACACATTCTTTCCAGTAATGAGGTGACCAACATTATGAGAGCAGTTCCTTGCTCTTTCCACATAAAGGCCTACGTTGGTGAGTAGCACAGGGTGACTAATAAGCGGGGCTTATCCCTTTTCTCCTAGGTCAGCAGTTGGATTGAGAGTGTTGGCAGAAAGCGGCTAAAGGAAACTATCAACCTTGATGATTCTTTGGAGATGCTGCTTCAAGCACAAAAGCAGTTCAAGGAGTTTGATCTTGTTGCCAGTGTAAGTGGTTTTGGATTGGAAAAATATATTCTCCAGTGTCTGAGTTGGTAGCATGTCTGTCTTGTATGTGCTCAACCAAACACATGATGCTAAGAGTGTTCATCACCAAAGTGTGTGTCATTCCTTCTCACTAGGTAGCATCCCAGCTCTTTTTTTGCAGACAAAGGCACCAGCTCAACACTTAATAGATGGCATTTACCAGTCTTGGGGAAAATAACTACTGGGTTGAAAGATGGGGATTTTTGTTCCGTCTTTGATGTGCTTATAACACTGCCTTTTTTTGATCCTAATTGAGCCATGGTCATGCTGTGTAGGCCTTTACAAGGTGCTGTGTGACAAGTGTAAATTTTAAGAGATCAGGCATCAGAATTCTACTGTAAACAAAGACACCCCCGATCATGTGTTTTGAACCTTAAAAACCGGTCTAATTAGGCCTAGCTGGTAATGGCCTTGAAGACTACTTAAAATTGATTCCAGGTCTCTATCCTCATAAGCAATTCCTTTGTGTTTTCAGGAATATTGCAAAAGGGGACAGGAAGCATTAAAGAAGATGAATCAATGGGAAGACTTCTCCTTTGTGGATGTGCATTCTTACAGGGTAAAGCTGCAGACCTACGGAGATCAGCTGGAGGAGTTCTGCACCCAGCTGGATGAAACCAGGCACAGAGTCTGTGAAACAGTCAGGCTGTATGAATTCTTTGACAAGGTAAGACAAGGCATCTGCTGCACAGAGGAGGGTGTAAAAAGTCTGCTTGGACTCAGTCCAGTGCTAGATTGTTTATGAAAGGTGTGAAATGTAGTATTTGCTCCATCAGGGAGCTGCATCTATAACTTGCAGCAGTCCCCTCATGCTCATGTGTCTGCGGTGATTTTTTTTCAAGTCAGTATGTGGGAGAAGGGGGTGGGTGTGTCTTCCAGAAGATGTCCACATGTGTTAAGCATAGAGGTTTTCTGCTCTCTGAGCTGGAGCTTTTTAACCCCTTTCATGGCCACAGTGAACAGAGGGATTATGGCAGTGCTAGCTCTGATGGCATGGGCCAAGAGATGGGCTGCTTGTGTCCAGTCTTGGCCACCATACCAGGGTAGGCTGCCTGCATTTTCCTGCTATATCCTTACACACTGGAAAATTCAGCCTGTTGACCCATCAGGAGTAGCACCCTGCTCTTCAGTCCTAAATACAGTCAAACTCCTCCCATGTGGAGGCCTGCATGAGGAAAGGGAGCACTAGAATGGAGAGCTGGCAAGTGTGGCTGAGGGAACAAGGGATCCCTGGATCATCACAGGGATCTGGGAAGTAGAAGGAGAGGATGTGTGTGGTGACTGCTCTGAGTGCCTGACCTACTCACCTGTTTGGTTTAGTGCAAATGCACCCATTTAGCAGATCTGCAGTTGGATTTGGTGTTCTTTAATTTCTAAAGTTGCAGATGAATAAGCAGTAGGATTTTCTAAGTGCATTTTAAAATACAGCTTTGGCAAGGACAGAAGGCTGGGGAGCCTGTGCTCCATTTATTCCACACTTGTACAAACATTGGGTATTGAAGTTCTCAAATTCCAGAAAGAATAGACACTAAAAGTTAAGCTGTACCAGATGTAGGTGCCACTTTGTTGCTGTCTCTGAGCTGCCTTGGCAGCCAGAAGTGCTCAGGGGAGGAGGGAGGAAATTCAGCTGAACATGAAAACATGGAAAAGCATCCTGTGTGTGGCAGAAAAGTGGAGAAGGCAGCCCAGAACACTGCTGTCAGGGTAATGAGGATTGAGTTTGGTGATGCTCTGCAGGTCTGCTCTGGCTCATCTCTGCAGTTTGCTGCACAGGTGAGGGACCCTCCTGCTGTGGAAATGTGTAATGTTTTTTTCACCCCAGTGGAGAGAGAAGTGCCTTCTGTGCCATAGGAGAATTGCAAGAACCTGTGCTCTGCTGCCTCAATGAACAGAGATGTTTAGGGGCTGCTGTGGTACCTGCACACCCCTTGCCATCGTGGGGGATCCTGGGAATGATCCCGGGAAGGGTTTTCTCGTGTTTCTTCTGATAAATTAAGGCACGCAAAAGCACCAAGCCTTGCTTGGCATATTGACAGTTTTGCAGCCAAGCCAAACATTGGTCGTATGTGAACCCTTCCAGCCAGAGCTGGAAGTCTCTGGAGCACAAATGTGGACTGGAGCACATGATCATAGAACCATACAATGGTTTGAGCTTGAAGGGATTTTAAAGGAATCATCTGGTTCCAACTTCCCTGCTACAGGCAGGGATGCCACCCACTGGACCAAGTTGCTACAAGCCCCTGTCCCAGCCTTGGACACTTTCAGGGATGGGACAATCACAGCTTCTCTGGACAACCTGTGCCAGGGTCTCACCACCCTCACAGGGAAGAATTTCTTCCTGATACCCAACTAATCCTGCCCTCTGTCAGTTTGAAGCCATTCCCTGTTATCCTGTCACTCCATGCCCTTGTCCAAAGTCCCTCTCCAGCTCTCTTGGAGCCCCTTCAGGTGTTCTGCAGGGTGTTCTAAGGTCTCCCCGAAGCTTCCAGGCTGCTCCATGCTCTGTTGAGGCATGGAAATTACATTGTGGTGGTAGCTCTTGGGCTGCCAGGATAGTTGGACATGACTCTATAGCAGTCTGTTCCTCCACATCTTCAAAGCCTTTTCAGAGCCTGGGTCATTTCTAGGGATAAAAATGCTACATAGACCCCACAGTGGCCCATTAATTTTTTGAGGGTATTGCAGCTTCTTTTTGGTGGATGAAAACTGCAGTATGCAGTCGTTGGCAGCAACAGCAGCCCTCTGTTGTGCCTTTCATGCTGCATGGCCTCAGTGAAAACAAAATGATAGTGGCACAGTGTGTTTGCACACTGCTTTGGTGTGGAGGAGAGGCAGCTGGCTCAGGGAGGGAGGAGGATTTTGATCTTACTGGTTTCAGTAGAGCTGTAAACAATTTGGTGGTGTAAATATAACCATGTGTGTATTGTGAACCAGTGGCCAACCGAAACCAGGAGTGTAGGGGGATACATCCTGCAGCTGTAGGATGAGTGCAGAAGTTGCTGCGTAGCATGAAAGTTCTTTCAGTGCCTGTGAGTTTGATCTTGATCTCCAGAATGCTTTCTGCCTTCCCAAAGCATGGTCTGGGAGGTGGGGGATACACAGAAGATTTTACCTAAACTGATTTCCCACTCTTCCGATACTGAGCTGCTTTTGACTTTCCTGCAGTGATTTTGTCAGTGCCTGCCTAACTCCCTTCTCTCTTCTCTAATATCTGAGGGCATGTCAACAGCAGGATTCTACAATAAGTGCAATGTCCTTGATTTTCCTTCTCATAAAGAGGCTGCAGAGTGCCAAACCCCAGGATTTGGGGAAGAAGCCCAAAGATGCGCAAGCAGTGTACGCTATGGTAATGAGCTGGCAAGCTCAGATCTCCAAACATCTCAGCATGCGCCAGGGGAGTGGAACGCCCACCATGGGGATCATGGTGTTCACCCCTCACATACCTTGCTGCCTCTGGGAATGGGAAGCTCCATGGTGCTGGCCCTTCTGCATGTTGTGGGCATGTGTTTTGTGGGGTGCTGCCCTGTGGCTGTTGGACAGGCTGTGGGACAGGACAGCATAACCTCATGTGCCCCATCAAGATGCTGTACTGTGTTTTTTCACTGCTTGGCAGTTCCTGAAGGCCTGTCAGAGCTCCCTGCAATGAGGCAGGCTGAGCTGGGCCAGACCACATGGAGCTTGCACATGGGCTGGCAGGGTTCCCTCCCCAAAGCCATGACTGGTGCCAAGCTGGATGTTTCCATTTGTCCCCACTTCCTTTGCGGCAGGAGCCCTTGGTGCCTGACAGGAGGTGAATGATGGCTGGGCTGAGGCAGGAGGAGCCGTGAAGAAAACTTCCTTCCCCACCTCTGACTGTGGGCTGGAGGATTGTTTTTCAGTACCACAAAGTCAATGTGGGCATATTCGGGGACCTGCCATCTCCCTGTGGCTTCAAGCCTGGTCTGGCCGCTGTCCCTTGTTTACTCAGTTCCAAGACTGCGTTGGGATCTGGCACCATACAGTGCTTTGGGGAAAACCTGGGAAGCTGAACAAGCAAGGGTATGTATGATGTACTAACAGCATTGATGTCTGTTTCGTTCTGGGGTTCCTGCAAGGACAGTCCCCAGTATCCTTTTCTCCTTCTCTCTATCCTGGCTTCACAATAACACTGCCATAGGTACACTATCAAGACCAGGAGGAGCCACAGCAAGTCTTTCTCTCCTTTTTTATCTCATTTGCCTTCATATTTTTTCCTTCCTGAAGCTCTCTTTGGGTGAATTATTTCCCAGAACACTCTTATATCCCATGCTCTGGACTTTACCATAAGTGAAGTGCAGGTTACCTGGACTGCAGGTTTGAAATGGCCCATGTGAGAGCCGTGTGGCCTCAGGACTGAGCATCTCACTTGCAGTAGCCTGTCCAGTGAGCCAGAGCACACAGCACAGTCTCTGCCAGGTCTGGGATGACAGCCAGTCCTGCTGAAGGTCAGGAGTGAAGGTGCCTGATCCTTGCTGGCACAAGTCACTCTGGAAGAAAGCACTGACCCAACCAGAAGGGGCAGCGTCCCACTGCAGGCTCAGCACCTGCATACCCTGTGGCCGTGTGGTGATGTGCTGCCCAGAGCTGAACTGCCTGTATCATTACAGGAGGGCCTGAGGCAGCTCCGGGGGCTTTTTCCTGCTTGTCAGGATGTTGCGCAAGATGGTGCCTCATTGGTGCTCGGGGAAAGTATGGTCATTGCCCTACCATAGCTTTCGAGTCTTTTGCAGCTTGAGCCCTTGCCTTCTGTTTGCTTTCTGAGGGAAGCTGTTCAGCTTCAGTTCCCACTGCTCACGATTGGTGGCGCAAGGCGGGTTGAGAAATGGTAGGGTTTCCCATAGTGGGATTTCTTGGGTCTGTGTTGCACAAGCAGTTCCTTCAGTGGTATTCTCTGTCTGCCTCCCTTGGATCGTTTCCCTCAAAGGACCCCTGACTATCAGCCTCTGCTGATTCTTGTTCCTCAGTTGTCTTTTTTTCTGCTGCACACAAGGAGCTGCTGCTTCTGACCTCTGCTTGGAGTGGGCAGAATATTGTTCAACCTCTCTCCATCTGTGTTTTCATCTCTAGGAATGGGTTACCTGTGCTTGAGGGTGGATCTGCCCCCACAGTGGGTTCTCCTCTGCTCTCCTCCTCGACACTTTGTTCTTTCTGGCTTAGAAAACAAAGCCTTTGGCAAGTGAAGGAGGTGCCTGCCCTTCCTGGGGGAGGGCCAGCTGGCCTGCATTTGATTATGGCAGTGCCTCCTCATCCCTCCCCATTGTCCTTGCTGCTGTAGGAATGCCAGCCTTTTTGCGCTCCATCCTGTGAGCAAGTGTTGCTGCTCTGGGGCCCAAAGAGGGGCTGGGGCCGTTCTTCCCATCACTCTCGCCTCTCTGCACATCTCCATGCACCTTTCCCTCCAAGTCGCATTCACCCCATCCCGGCTCCGGCAGCAGACGGACACAGCAAACCCTCTTGTAAGTACCAAGTGTGCGGCGCCCCGGCTGACGTGTGAGCTGTACTGATATTGTTTGGAAACAATGTAGAGAAGGCTTTTCACTTGGTTGCTTGTGCGTGTCTGTGTGCATCCAGCGTGAATCAGTGTGCTTTGTGTGCAGCTTTTGTGTGCTTAGACAGAACCCCGTGGGCTGTGGGCATCTTTGCATGGTTCCTCTGAATCCCAGGGTTGCGCTGTCTGTAGTAGAGCAGTGCTTGTCCCTCTTCCTCTTTATTAGAAGTTATTGCATGATCATTTCAGTGAGCATAATTTACCTGCAGCTAAAAGTTGCTGTGGGGGCTGCCTGGATGTTTGTGCAGGGCAGGTGGTACCTCTCAGCCTCCAGGACTTCTGTCAAATGTTTTGGACAGCACAGGATGGGGCTGCCCTCCTGGACTGCTCCAAGGTTTGCTGGGTTCCTGCCCCCCAGGTGACTGACACCTGCTGGCACAGCACTCCCAGCTTCCAGAGATGGATCTGATCTTAGATTTGACAGCAGAAATCCAGAGTATGCTTAATCAGTTGCCTTCTACAAATGTTATCTCTGACTTCCCCCCAA
Organism: Coloeus monedula; assembly: GCF_965178545.1. NCBI lineage: Eukaryota > Metazoa > Chordata > Aves > Passeriformes > Corvidae > Coloeus > Coloeus monedula. The sequence continues at coordinate 13,809,017 of NC_138793.1, forward strand.
AAGTTTCAGAACAGAGACCTGCTGATACCTTGTTTTCTGCTGTGTTTCATTTCTGATTATGTACCAGATACAATTTTGATGATAGTTTTGAGGGAAAAAAGTCCCTTTGAGGTGATAAATTATTGATGTTTCTTTTTTCTTAGCCTTCGATGAAAAAGAAGGGTTTGAATGCTGGTCTGTGGGAAGCTGGAAAGGATCCTGGTATCTGCAACCTAAAAGTGTGATTTTTCTGTAGCAGGCTGTTTGGCACAGTTTGAGAAGTAATTTTACTGAAAGGGTGCTATGATTCCCTACTCTGGGAATGTGCTTGGAGAAGTGCAGAACTTAGCAACAAATTGGGAAAAAAGTGGAAAAAATTTGATGTGTCCTTACTGTAGCATACTTACTGTAAACAGAGGCATAGGTCTGTGTGCCATGATGCTGCCAGCAGTTCTGTACAGGTCAGAACATGGTTTTGCCCCCCAGCACCTTGGAGCAAATGAGATTTTGCTGTGGTTTGTAATAAAGTCCCTGTGACTTAACGTGCACTATTCTCTCCGTAGCTCTGTGCAGAGATTGGCTTTGGTTTTCTGGGGATGGTCTGCACAACATTCCCAAATAACAGTTTTCATCTGGTTACTGGTGCAAGTTCCCAGGATGATGAAGTGAAATCCAAAAGGCACAGGAGAGGAATATTTACTGTGCTGTTTTAGAGGAAGCCACTGTTGTCTGGCTTCAGCATTGTCTGACAGCAGCTGTCTCATCTGTCTTTCTCTCTCCGTCCTCAGTTATGCCTGTAAAGTCGTGCCCCTAGACAGACATCTAGTCTGATGTCTGATTTGTTCTCCTGTTTCAGGGGTGTCCTTTTTCATGCACAGCCTGAAGCAGCTGGGGGAGTGAGCCTCGAGGTTGGAAAATCGATCCTCTGGCAGAGTTCATGCAAGGTTAATGTGTGAAATCTCTCCTTTCTCCTTTCTGCCAGGTTTTTGCTGGAGAAATCTTCTTGTAAGGTTAAAAAGTGTCTAGTGTTTACTTTCGTATCAAAGTGTGTTCATGCATTAGAAAGTTTCTGCTTTGCCTTGGAGATAGTCTTCTTGCACAAACAGAAGTCCCGAACACTTAAATCTGATCTGCTACAGATCAGATTTTTCTGTCTTGCAAAATTAGTGATTTGGAAACTGTTCCATCTTACGAAGTCTCCAGTAAATCACTGCTGGCTTGACTGGTGCTTGAGTTATTTTCTCCCATGTTTCACCAATAACTATATTGTCAAATGGGCAGCACAGCAGTGCCTGTAGCCCTGGCAAGATCTGTGGCAGGAGGTAAAAGCTAAATAGTAGTTAGCACCAGCACTCAGTGCTCCTTTCTAGTTGCACAACATAGGTGTGAGACTGATTTGTCCCTCAGTGTTATAGAGCAGCAGTGAATTAATTAGGTTTTTGTCATGTGCTAAATCCAAGCACAATTTGCAGTTGAAGGTGAGAGGTTTTTGGGTTCAGATGCTTTTGAGCACCTGTCCCAGCACCTCAGGCAATGCTTTAGTGCAGTATAAGGTCTGTGATGTGTTTGTGACATGTGCAGAAGGGCAGAGCTTTGATCCATCTGGGTTCCTTCTCCTTCCTACTGTGCTGGCCATATTCTCCCCATTGGTGGAAGTTACAGCAGGAAGAAGAGGCTGAGGGAGCCAGCCAGTGTGCAGCATATGTTGGGATGTAGGGTATTTGCCCCTCGTGTGCCTCCCCTGATCTAAGGAGTGCCAGCATGTTCTGCCACTGGATGTGTGCAGGGGGCAATGCCTGACATGCTGAAACCGCCTTCAGCCTTGATTGCCAGAGCACCTCCGTGTAAAAGTTCCTCGGTGTCCTTGGCTGCCATGAGCATAAATTGACAGTTGTCTGAAAGACTTGGGCCCGTGTCAGGTGGGTTCAGATCTCCTGCAGGATCACAACACTGGGAGCCAGTAAGTCATGGCAGGGAAAGAGCATTTCCTCCCAGCAGGTTTAGGGATTTCCCAGCTTGTATCGCAGCTGAGGTGCAAGGGGAATTTGTTGTGCTTGAAGTGTGAGATCTGATGCCAGCAGAGATCTTGTGCATGTGTGCAGTGTTGAGTTTGGGTGCTTTTTTCCCCTCTGATCTTGGGATGGAAGTTGCACAGGGTGACAGATTTTCTGAATTTTTGTGTGCTGGCATCCATCTGGGTGCTCGGATCCTCCTGGAGACTGGAATTCCCTTTAGTCATGGGAGTTAAATAGATCTGTTCAAGCAGTCTGGTCATGAAGCTCCCCTCAGTGTACAGATGGAACTGAAGCTCACAATGGCTCAATCTGCATATCAAAGCCCTGGACATATGGACAGGGTTCTCCCAAACACCCGCTGCCTCTGATGAGGCTCCTCTGGCTGCTCTGTAGGGCCTTGCACCCTCCAAGTACATCTTGATGTGCTCTTAAACCAGGGAGCGGTTTCCAGCACTGTCAGGTCCCCTGGAGAAGGGGACCCAGCAAATCTGCTGGGGTGTCTGGATCCAGTTTCAGCTCCACATCTCCCGGGGCACAAGCACCCACCGTGCAATGCAGAGAGATCCCAACACATCGAGTGGTAGTTAAGCAGAGTTTGGCTCAGCTTGTCACAAGGGAAAGGATGTGAATTGAAGACTACAGAGAAAGTACCCGTGTTTCCACATGCAGGCCCAAGGGCATACTGGAGGTTTTGCAATCCCCAGCAAGGAGCACTGAGCATGGAGAACCTCGCTGAAAGGGAGCCGGTACAGGGCAGAGGGGAGACACCCACCCCAGTCCAGTCTGTCCACACTTGCCTGTGGGGTGCTATTACAGTGGGGTATTTGTACAGCGTGATGATGTGACTGTCGGGACAGATGTAAAAGCAAAGCATGCAAAAAAACCTCTGGAGGTGACATTAGTCTTTGAATGGGGTAATTTGTTGCTGATGTGCAAGTTGCCAGCTCCAGCTTTGGTGACTCACACATCTTGCTGTTGCTTGATCTTGAGCTTGGCTGGTAACATGAGGCTCTTGGCTCATGGGTGCACAAAGCTGCTGAAAAAAATGGGCAGTGCCTCAGTTGTGAAGAGGCTAGTTTGCAGCAAAGGCAAACATTGAAGTTTTTGATTTTACTGGGAGCAAACTTGGCCCCTGGTCCTCTGGGCTTGGGAGCTTTTAGATGTTGAGAAAATCCCTATGGTGAGACAGAAAAATAGGGGGAGAATAATCAGTGCAGAATCTACCCAAAGCTGCAGTCATGAGAGACTGTGGAGCTTGGAGGAAGGCAAATCTGCCACTTGCTGCCCAGCTACCTAGGGAGTAATTTTATACATACACATGTAAACATATACATGCGTGTCATATATACGTGTGTGTCTGTACATAGATCCCTGGTGAAACTGGCACAGGCTGCTCTTGTGGTATCTCTGAGTTGCTCTGAAGCAGGGGTTATTGTAGCTGCTTGTGATTCACCAGGTGAATCACCCTGTTTCTAATGGACACCCCTAGGTAGTGCCTGGCAGTGGCAGCAGAGAAAAGAAGGGCAAGCACTCGTCCTGCACGACAGCTCCAGTACAACGAGCCACATTTGCCCTTTGGGTCCTCGTGCTGTCGTCAAGAGAGCAGAAATCATGTGCAATCTTATTTTAGCCAATTATATTCTCCTGTAATTAGGCTCTCCTGAATTTGTCATGCCTGGCTGCCTGGAGGGCAAATGAAGGGATTTTTGAGCTCTGCTCAAGAGTGCTGCTGCAAAAGGATGTCCAAGCACATTGTTCTAAGGAGCAGCCTTTGATGGTACGTGGACTGTGGCATGCCCAGACCAACCCTGACAGGTGCTGCTTCCCTGACCCCTTGTTCTTCTTTACTGCCCAGCTGTGGGTATCTGCTTATTCTCCTTTCTTATGCTTAAATCCAAGGAGTTTCTAGTTTGTGCTCCTCTATGATCCTTTGCCCTCCCACAGTGTTTTTACAGCAGCTGGTACTTGGTAACTGGCAGAAATGCAAATACAGGATTTAAAGTTTATTTTCTTTAGCAGCGAGTTTTAGGCAAACTGACGATTTCTGTGGTGTGTTCTCCCTTGGAGAGGAGGGAAGGCTCTGTGAGCTACACAGCAACTCAGAAATGGTTCAGCTCTTCATTTCAAGAGCGTGAGTCCTTTTCTTTGTCTTTAAAGCTGAGCTTTTACCAGCTACATCCTATGTAGGACACAGTCTTGATTAGTTTGGTTTGTGCTGCTAATGAATTGCAGGCAGGGCTGCAGATGCAGTTTAGAAAAGTCAGTGCTACAGAGGGGCAAGAGAGTAACAGTGATCCTCTGCATAGTGAAGGGATTACTTCTAACTTGGTGGCTTTGCTGAAATGCTTTTGCTCTGAAATTACATGATTTCTTGTGTCCAAGTGGAGCTGCCTGCTTACGGAGCCACAGGTCTTAGTAGAAGTGAGCAGGGGCTTTGGCTCTTACAGATGTGGAAAAAGCATCACAATGTCTAGGAGGCATCAGTGTTTCCTCCATAGCTCTTATATGTTGGGTAGTGATTTACTTTGCATTTTGCTTGAATTTGGGGTCAGTTGGGATGGTTTCCCTCCCTGTTTTTTTGCACTGTGAAAGGGTATCTGGCTTGTGCCCAGTCAGAGTGTTCTCTGCGCACTTCAGTAGCTTTCGTGTGAAGCGCGGCCCCTTCCCCCTCTGCCTCGTCTCTGGTTACCAGGGCCCCCCAATCTGGTATTTAGGCTAGCAGCATTTGCTTGTGAGTAACCAGAGCTGAGATGATACATGGGAGCAGTGGCCCTGCCTCAGTCTGGTCATAGGGGATGATAATGTACAGCACAGAGCTGGGCACAGCCAGGGTATGGACTTCCTCTGGACAGATGGGAAGGTAGGATGGTGTCTGTTTTTAACCCACACATAGACTTGCCAAGGGCACACTTGCAGGTCCTGAAGTCTTGCTTTTTCCCTGCTCCTTTCTTCATGGGTGCTGTTAGTATTGGTAGGTGGGAGCCTGAGGAAAGCCTAAAGCAGATCCAAGTGAGTGGTGAGCCAACCACTTTTTGCTGTAGCTGCTTGGTCTCTGAGTTAGCAGAGAAACAGGCTTGTCACCATTTGTCAGCTGACAAGTTCTTGTGGTAAGTAAGGTTTTAGCCTGGGCAGTTTTGCTTTCGATGTATTTTGTTGTAAAAATGGCTTTTTTATCGCGGTCCTTCTGAACTGTCAGCATATAAGGCAGTCTCCAGCCATCGGTCCCTGCTGTGTGCATGCAGCAGCTTGTGGCAGGGGACATACCAGTGTTGTGAGCAGGAGTCACTTCTCAAAGCAACCTAAAGTCATGTTGGACTTAAGAGGGAGTAAGCCCAAATGAGCATCTGTAATGACAGTAGCAGTCTCTTGCAAGAGAGGTGCATTTACTTTGGAATGGTGCTCTGGTGAGTCCCTGTCACTCTTTACTCATGAGTAGGGAGTGCTGCAAACAGTGAGCTCTGCAGGCTTCAGTACCAAGGCCGTGGGTGGGGCCGGCAGAGCAGGGCAGCTGCAGGACTCAGAGCCTGTGTGACACCCTGCATAGCTGTTGGGAAGTGCTTTGTTTAGTTCACAACGGTACCTGTGATGCTTTTCACTTTCCTGGCTGCACCAGTTTTGTCTCCTTTGCTGCAAGCTAACCTCATTTTCCTCTTAAAGCTCACAGCTGAAGTTAAGGGCACTTAAAATGAGCACAGCAGTGCTGAGAGGAGGTCTGGTTAAATGGGGGGCTGTGCAGTTTCTTGCCACAGAGACCTACAGTCAGTTGTGTCTCACTGAGAAACAGCAGAGTGGAGCACAGCCTGGAAGCAGGAGCTGCATCAAGCTGGATCAGGGCTTGATATTGTTAGTTTCTTTTTTGCTGTCCTTGGCAGTGTTGCCAGCTGTTGTGCTGCTTCCCCCTCTCTGAACTGTAGAGAGCAAGGGAGATGGAGGCTTGCAGTCCTGGGACATCCCTGCAGAAGAGTGAGAAACTTGGTCTGTCTTGTTGCTGTGCTTCAGTCATCATACCCACAACCATGATTCCATCCCTCCCTGTATTGCTGCTCCCACCAGGACCAGTCTTGACTTTTCATCACCCGTCTCAGTTGCACTGTGCAGTCACTTGAGATTCCAAATGAAACCTTCTCACAGTAGAGTTAGTCACCCACCCAGGTGCATTTTTCTTCTGCAGAAAGTTGATCTGCCTAGCTCTGCCTCTTCAGACACTGTTTCCTATTTGTCAAGAAAAATATCGTTACAGTCATCTCCCCACAGGAGAGGATGAAAGAGGTTGAACAAAGGCAGCCCCCCTGAAATTGCCCCTTCTGGCATATGTCTGAGATGCACAGTGTCTGCTCCCTGTTTTGGCTACCCAGAAGGTGTCTTAGAGGTCACTTAACCTCGAGTATGCAAGGAATCTGATAGGTTTGTGATAGGTTTGGGTTGGATAGGTATAATTTCTGAGTGGTGGCTCAGGTGAGGATCCAGGACTCCTGGAAGGCTTTCAGTGCTGGCAGTGTGCCGTGAGCCAGGGCTGAGCAACTTCTCTGGACCTGTGTTTGCAGATGGTACTTGAGTGGTGCAAAACCTGACAGACTCCAGGAGCTCTTGTCCATGATGTACTGCAAACCTTGTCCATGGTGAAATGATCAGGGACCGACAGAGGATGATGGGCTTGAGGGTTGCACCATAATCCAGTGAAGTCCCTGGCTTTTCCTTACAGCATGGCAGGTCCCTGAAAGCCCAGGCCTCTCCCGGGCAGCCTGGCAGGACCAACCTGTTGCTGATGCCTGTTGCAGGATAGGCCAGTCCTGCATATGCAGGAAGCATGTTTGTCTTTAATCCTGTAATTGAGAGTTTCAGTAACGACTTGCCTGTAAAGATCAAAAGCTGAGGTACAGGCTTCTTCCTGCCCGGTTCCAGACATGGTTGGGAAGATTTCAGCTTCCCTGCACACAGGTGCCTCCTTTTATCTGAGCAGCTCTTGGAGCTCTGCAGGGAAGCTGCCTACTCCCCAAAAGCCCCTCATCCAGAGGGCCATAACCTGGCTTTGCTGAGTGTTGTTTGCAACCTTACTGGGGGTGACAGATGACAGCAATACCCTTGCCTGCATGAGGATGGGGGCACACTTGGTCCCTGGAGAAGACTGCCATTTATGTGCAAAAAGGGGCAGTTGAAGCAGATGATGTGACTGCAGAAAGCCTTGGTGGTCACTTAGCATGTTACCAAGCAAACTGCAGGGTGTGGAGGGCTGCTCCATTGTGCAGGGAACAAAGTTGAGCTGTTGCTGGCCTGCATCAGGCTTTGGGGATGGAAGGAAATACCATTGAGATTGAGAGCCATTTCTGCTTAGTCCTGGAGTCCTTGCCAGGAACAGACAGAGACTATATGAAGATGAGAGGTGGTGGGGCTGCTGCCCTGTATGGTTTGCAGCCCTGATGCCTCCTCACAGTAATGTCATGCAGATCTGCAGAGTTTCCAAGAAATAAAAAAAGTCTGTTTTCTCTCTCTCCCATCTGTGCATGGAAGTGAGTACCCCAACCTTAGATAAGGCCTTCACAGGGCAGCTGCCTTCCTGACTGGTTCCTATAAAGTCCAGGCAGGCCTGCTGGCTGTCTCTGTCCTGCACATTGCTCTCAGCACCCTCTTTGACAACCCCGGGTGCCTTTTGAGCTCAGCTTTTCCCATCACTGAGCAAAAGGCAGCCGGCATGCAGCCTTCAGTGAGGATCACCCATTGACCTCCACAGCTGGAGAGGTGAGATGTGCCCTTTCTTAGCTGAGACGGATGGACAAGCCTTGCTCGGGGCAGAGCTGGAAGGGGCTGGTGTTGGTTTGCGTACAGCTGGAGGGGGCAGCTCAAAACCCCTCAGCAGAATAGGCCATCTGTCACTGCTGTGCAGATCTGCTGGGCTCCGCTGCACTCAGCGATTCACCTTGCCTTGAAATGCTCCCATCTCCAGAGAATAGAAGAACCTCTGCATCGCAAATAAATGAGGATTCTCACCAGAATCTGACATGGCCTCTGCCTCTGCACACCCCTCCTGGCCCCCAGCCGGTGGGCAAGTCTAGAGCATAAAGCCTGGATCAAGAGAGAGGCAGGTTAGGGGCCTGTTGCTGCTCTAGACAGGGCGATGGGAGGAGAGGGGGGCTATTGCTCTTTTGGTTGTCCCATGCTGCAGTTGTGTGGGGCTGAGAAGTGTTTTCCCTGAGCAGCCGCTGGTGTTTCTGAAGCAGCTCCTTGCTCCGCGTGAGTAATGGGGCTGGCTGCACGCACATCACGCAGCTGCAGCTCAAAAGAGAATGTGGACGGCTCTGGGAGCTCTTGTGGAATCTGTCCCTAGAGTGACTCTGCTCAGGCTGCAGGCTCTGCTGGCATTCAGCTCTCCTACAAACAGCACCGCTTGGCTGTCATACCCTTCCCCATCCAGGGACTGAACATTACAAGAATGAAGTACCTTCTGCCCTGCCTGTCTCTGTCACCAGCAGAGAGTGAGCCTGGCACCTGATCTCTTTGGCCACTGTATCCCTGATGGGGATGTAATGTCCGCTTGCATAAAGCTTGGGTGGATTTTCTTGGTGTCTAAAGCAGCATAAAAGTAAGTGATTTAAGCTCTCTGAGTGAAGGTTGCTACAGTGAGGCTGCTCAGGAAATGGAAAAGCCGGTCACTTTGTTCCTGGCGCTAAATATGAGTGTTGTTTCTCTACAGGTACGCAGGGCCTGACAGGTCAAGTTCTAGAGATGGTCTGGCTTGCTTCAGGGCAGCCAGTGGTGTTTCTGCACTTTGACTGATGCTGGGCAGTAGGCAGAAGATGACAGGCAGCCCTGTCCTGAGTGTTTTCCCCAACTTTGCATCTGATTTCAACAAATAACCCTGTGTGTTCACTGATGAGCAGTAAAGTTCCCTGGCCAGGACTATGGCCGCTGGTCATATTTATGCTGTCATTAAATCTTACCATCTCTGCTTTATAGAGAAAATAGTGGCTTATGAGCCTAAGTCAGATGCTTGCCTTTCTTCTGCTTTTGATCGATGACAGACAGGTCTTGGTGCTGAGCTCCATTTCTTCCATGATGATAAGGCACTCACTCTTCCCTTGTATTTGTCACTGGACCACGTTTCGTCCCACTTCTCTTGGTTGACTGATGTGGCAGAACTGTTTTAGCAAGGCCAGCACATGCACCACTGCTAGAGTGAAGCCCCATGAAGCTGCTTCCAGCATTCCTGGAGTATTAGAAATAAACTGCTGAGCTCAGTATTTGACTAACCAGCACAAGCATGTAGTGCAGCGGCAAGCAGAGCCAGGCAGGCAGAGCACAGCACAAGCTGCCAGCAGGCACAGAAGATGCACAGGCTGCACGGTCTCATATTCCTTCTTGCTGCAAGGGTGGGTCAGAGCATTTGGGGTGATCCATACAGCCCAGCTGTGGTGAAGCTCCAGGCTTCTGTGTGCTGTCAGCTCCAGGAAAACAGTGTAGAGAGCAGCAGTCCCATTGCCTGCAGCTCACTGGTGCCCCCTTGACCTTGTCCTGCATGACAGTGCTGAAAGTGGCTGGGCAAAGGAGGAGGGAGAGTTCCAGGTTTTAGACTGAGCAGGGCCACACTGAGGTGTGAATTCCTACAGTCTTAGCAGCAGCTTTCCCTGGGCCCCACTACCCAGAGAGGACAAATGTGCCCAGCAGTGTGGGTGCCAGCTCGAAGGGACCTGGCAGGGAGGTGGGGCTGTGACAGAGCAGCCAGCACAGCTGAAGCCCTTTGCATAAGGGGCTGTTTGTTTTGCTGAATTGTTAAGCCCCATTGACAATAGCAGCCCCCCCGACTCTCCACACTCAAGGAACTGTGGTGGCCAGACACTGATGCTTTCTCTTGTTTTCAGGCACCAAATGAGGGTTATTCTTCACTGAGTCCCTCTGACTGGCTGTTGCTTTTTATTCTTGGTCTGCAGGCATACGAGTGGGCCTTGGAAGGGATGCGACACCTTGCCTGTATCAGCATGGAGGACTGCAGCTCTGCTGAGCACTGTGCAGATGTGATCAAGTGCCTGGAGAGTTACAAGGGGCAGCACCCAGACATCAGTACTGCCCGATTCCAAGAGATGAAGGAGCTGGCCTGTGAGCTGAAGAGTGACAAGGGGCTCAAGCAGTGGAAATTTGCATGGTCTAAATGCCAGGAGACCAAGCTGGTTTTTGAAAAGAAACTCGAAGCGGCCTTGAAAACAAGGAAGTCTCTGCTGTCAGACCGCAGCCCAGCTGTCGGGGAGCAGCCCCAGGCTGGCAGCGAGACTGGCACTCTGTCCCACCGGAGGCACTCTGAGGGGGCTGCCTCCAGGTCCCACTGGGACAGGACTCACAGCGCATCCCATGGCTACAACAGAACCAACAGCTCTCTGGAGTGGGCTAAGGAGAAAGCTCCCTCACTCTCCCTGAGCTGCCCTGGCGATGTCGATGCTGGGGAAGAATTTGCCTGCCAGGCTGCTCTCAGCCCTGGTCCTCACTCAAGCAGAATTTCTTTCGCCATCAGGGCCTGTAAGTCTCCAACACTGCCTGAAGAAAAGCCAAACCTGGACAGCATATTAGAAATCCCAGAGGTGAAGCAGCCTTCTGCATCTACTCCAGTCCCTGGGAAGCTGCCTCCCAGGAAGGTGCTCAGAAAGGCCCAGAGCTTTGACCTGCCTTGTGGTGAGAGCCTGTGGTCAAGCTGCCAGAGGAGCGAGCCGGCCAGATATGGCAACACCGGTGTGTTCATTAAGGGGCTGGAGGTGAGCAGCACTGAGCTGGTGGACAGGACGTTCGCGCTGCGGCAGCCAGCTGTGAGCAGCTGGGCTGCAGACTGCCTGCTGGAGGGACAGAGGGGCTGCCTCTCCGGGTTGGAAGCCAAGAGCTGGGGCAGGTAAGTGGCAATGACATTTGGTGCTCCATTTCTCAGGGTGGTGAAAAGGCAGCCAGCAGAGATTAGTGGAGCTCTGTAGTGCTGGTTACTTTGGCACTGGTTACAGGGCAGAATAGATGGAGATGTAGCTCCTGCTTCCCTGCATATGTGTGTGTGGTGCTAAATGAGCCCACAGGGATGTCCCCACATAATCTGGCACCTTCCTTGGTGGGGAGACAGAGAAATGGGATTTGTGGCTCTTCCCCTCACAATGTGATTCCTCTAAGAGGGGAAAGTTCGGTTCCCAGACAGGAGAGGGAGTCTCTGAACATCGCTAGCATTGGAGGATGAGGGATTGCAGAAACAGTATTCAGGGATCTAAAAAAGCCAGGGGTACAGGTGCAGTGGGAGAGCAGAAGCACAGGGCATCGTCCCCCACACTTCTGGGAGTGCTGTACCCAGACTGGTAGGGAGGCACTTCCAGCACCTTGTGACAGAAGCCTCACAGGTAAGAGGGTGTTTGTATTTGTGCTTTGGGACTGAAATCTCTGGGTGTCCAACAGCTGGCATTGGTGTTGTTTTCCCTCTCTGTCCTTGAGAATCTCAACTTTGTTGTCATACTACAATGTGTGCCTAGGCTTTGGAGAGCCCAGGGGTACGAGCTGTTCTTGACAAGGGGTCTCCAGGCAGGTCTTTCAATTGCTCTCACTGGAAAAGATTAAAGTAAAAGTAAAAAATTAATGGCAGAGATGAGAAAAGAGTACTGGATGCTGGGGAACCACCATTACTACTCGCATGAAATGGCTGGGGACAGTGAAATCTTCTGGAAGGGGGCTCTGATACCCTAGGGATACCCAGAAAAGTTCATGGCAGGGAATGTGCACCAGCACATAGTGGGCTGACCACTTTGCTTCTCAAGGGAGCAACGCAGCAGGCCTGCCGTGTCCATGGGTGCTGAGGCAGTCCCTCTGCTGTGTTCTCTGAACAGCCAGAGGAGTTGACTTGAGGGAAAGCTGAAAGGCAGGGAAGGCAAGGACATATTGAAATAGTTATGTTTGGTGCTACACTGCCTCACAGTGGAAACCTGGAGTACCTATGAGGCATCCTTTGGGATATGTGAGAGCAACCTGTGCTAGGAACTGCTGTTCACTGATGAAGTGTTACGACGCTTCAGTTTCTCTCTCACTTTTACTAGGACAAGCCCAACAGCACCTAGGTCTAGAGCTGTTGTTCTCCCAGGGTTAACATTGCTTCCCACAGTCTCCAGTCATCAGGCTGACTCCTCAAAGAAGTTACTGTGACTTCTGCTGTCACTGTTGTTTCAGGAGAGCAGCCATCTGCGGAGCAGCCCATTGTGTCCAGAGCAGGGGCTGGCTACTCTTCCTGAATCCTCAGAACCACAGAATATCCTGAGTTGGAAGGGAGACCCAAAAGGATAATTGATCCAACTTTTGACTCTGCATTGGACTACCCCAGGAATCACACCCTGTGCTCAGGAGCCTTGTCCAAATGTTTCTTGAGCTCTGACAGGCCTGGTGCTATGACCGCTTCTCTGGGGAGCCTGTTCCAGTGCCTAACCACCCTCTCTCTGGGTGAAGAACCTATTCCTAATAGCCTCAGCCTAAACCTCCCCTGACGCAGCTTCATGCTGTTCCCTTGAGTCCTGTCAGTGCTCAGGGTCAGAGCTATCATGGACAGTTGTGTATCTGAGCTTCGACCATGCTAAGGGATAATCTCATTTCCATGCTGGTTTTGGAGAGCACTTCTGTAGGGATAGTCCAGTGCTTTGCAGGCACTCTGGGTGCTGTAGCCCAGCTGCAGCCTAGGTCCTTCAAGGCTGAGTGTTTCCTGTTGCAGCAAACTGCGGCACATCATCGATGAGATGGTAACCACGGAGCGGGAATATGTGCGGTCGCTTTGCTACATCATCGACAGCTACTTCCCTGAGATGGAGCGCCTCGACCTCCCCCAGGACCTGCGTGGGAAGCGCAGCGTCATTTTTGGAAACCTGGAGAAACTCTATGACTTCCACAGCCAATACTTCCTGCGAGAGCTTGAGAGCTGCTGCAACCACCCACTGAGGGTCAGCCACTGCTTCCTGCGACACGTAAGGCATCAGCACCTTGCCCCTGGGGTCGGGCTCTTCCAGACATGAGCTTGGTTTCTGTACCTTTCCTGTTGTGCTTTGCTACCGAGAGACCCTGCCAGGGAAACAAAATGTCTGCTCCTTAAAGCCCATCTGCTTCTCCAGGGACATCCCTTACCTGTTTTCTGTCTGTGGTGTGAGTGGGAATGACTTCAGTGAGTGGAGAGGTACAGACCAGCTGTGGGTGAAAAGGGCTGCTGGGCAGAAGCACAGGGACATAGGTCTTAAGGTCAGCTGCCCCATGCATGTTTGCTGCTACCTGGTGTGAATGGTACCAGGTGACTATAGGGGTATGGAAGGGGCTAGGGGTAGCAGGACAATGAATTAGGAAGTCCTAGCTACTCTAGGAGTAGGAAGACAAGAACATTCCGTGGCTCTTAGTGAGCTTGAAGCAAAGTTATTCCTGATATCAGAGGAGGCTCCGGTGCAGCCTGGGAGAGGCAGAAGTACTAGAGAAACCTACTGGGGTCATGGCTGTCACCGTGTCCTGGGTGCATGGGTCTTACACAAGGATGGATCTCTTCTGCAGAAAGACCAGTTTGGAATGTACGCGCTGTATAGCAAGAACAAGCCAAAGTCAGACTCGCTGCTGGCAAGCCATGGGAATACCTTCTTCAAGGTAAGTTCCACTGCCTCTATCAGGATTGCTCGCTGTATTTGGTCACTGATCTGTTTAAGCAAAGTCAGCTTCCCTGCCTAAGGCAGGCTCAGTGCTGCCTCTGCTTTCCTGGCATGACTCTGCACAGTTGTATGGAAGGGACAGGGCAGAGGTGCAGCAAGGGCTTGGGAAAGGAACCCAGCACACAGAAGCTTTGGTCCTGTGGCCTTGCATTTCCCCAAGAATACTCGTTTTCCCTGAGTACCCCAGTCAAGAGAGGTGTCAGTGCTTGCCTGCGGGCCCAGGGTGCTCCTCGGTGAAGCTGCTGCCTTCACTCTTGTTGCATTTCTCAGTTCAAGCAGGTGCAGCTGGGGGATAAGATGGACCTGGCCTCCTACCTGCTGAAACCCATCCAGCGGATGAGCAAATACGCCCTGCTCCTGAAGGACCTGATCAAGGAGTGCAGCGAGGCACAAGAGCAGGAGCTGGGCTATCTCCGCGCAGCTGAGGAGATGGTGAAGTTTCAGCTCCGGCATGGAAATGACCTGCTGGCCATGGATGCCATCCGTGACTGTGACGTACGTTCCAGTGTCTTCCCCTGCCCTGGGGAACAGAGCCACACTTATTCCCCCCTTCTCTAGACCTGGGGTATTTGGATTGTACGGTGAGCCTCCCCTCAGGTTTCCCCAGTGATCAGAGTGCTGTCTGCCAGTACAGTAAAGCAGGACTGCTGAGGCATGGGGCAAGGGAACGGTGGGGCCTGGAGGTCTCCTTGATTTCCTAGGATGGAGAGCCTGGGTGCTGCTACCTTAGCTGGGTGAGCTGTTTGTCATAAACATGCTCCCAGATGCTTACCAGTGATGGGAGATAGCCTGGCAGCCCTTGCAGATGGCATCCTGTAGGCTGCTTTGGAGCTTTCATCTTTTGAGCTGGTGAAAAGAGGATCAGGCAGATTGTAAGAATTCAAACTGATGCCAATGCCAGGGGTAGGGCAAAATCATCTAGGTGGGACTTGGAGAGGCATGCAAAGTGGAGCACTGGAAGGAGAAACCTCAGGGCTCAGGGTGGAGTAGGATCAGTCTGGGTCAGGAAGAACTGAGGATCTGGCCTTCTGACCCAGATGGGCTCCTGGCAGTGGATGGAACTCATTTCCTCCCCGAGAGAAAGCTCTGGCTGGTGCCTGCAGTTGCCACCCCAGAGGTTTGTCACACATCTGCACAGGGTGACAGAAGAGGGTCATCTATGGGTTATGCCTAGGAGAAAGGTCCAGCTCTCCCCTGAGTTTGGAGCCAGCTGTTTCAGCCTGATGTGGTCTCTAGCAATGCCATGCAGCCAGACTTCAGGAGCCCTCTTAAGATGTCAGGTAGCTGCCACTTCTTCACCACCTGGGCTACAGCCATATGGGACCCTGTTCTCCAAGTCCAGGTCTAGGGCTGCCTGGATGGAGTCTACTACTGATGAAGTCTTTACAAGGATGTCCTCTGTGCCCAGGTAAACCTGAAGGAGCAGGGGCAGCTGGTGCGGCAGGATGAGTTCACCATCTGGCTGGGCCGGAGGAAGTGCCAGCGACACGTCTTCCTCTTTGAGGACCTCATCCTCTTTAGCAAGCCCAAGAGGATCGAGGGTGGCTTTGATGTGTACATCTACAAGCGCTCCTTCAAGGTAAGGGCAGCCCTGCAGCGCCCTCTTGTGTGGGAGGTGTCCATGGCTGGTTTCCCCACGGTGCGTGCTTCTGAAATGGGAAGCAGGAGCACCTTCAGCAGAAGAGCTGCTCCCACCACTTCTAAGCCTCCTCCAAACCATGCAGTGAAGCCAGAAGGGAATACTTCACACATTAATGCCTAGGCCCTTTCTGTGCTGTGAGATGTGGGGCCAGCATTTTCTGAGGGCTGGGGAGTGTGGGGGAAACGTGATGTGTACGTGCCAGGGAAGTGGTGCTAATTCTGTCTGAAGCAGTGGGAATTGCCTGAGCTTTTTGTGCTCAGCTGTGCCCAGGACATACCTGCTCCTGTCCAGACCCTCAGACTCCTCCTTGTTAGGTCTGCCAGGCTGGGGATAGCTGTAGCACAAGGTTCAAACAGTTTACTCCTGCTCCTGATGCAGTCTGGTTGATGCTTTGCTTTTCCTGTTCCTCACAGACTGCAGACATTGGTCTGACGGAGAACTCTGGAGACAGTGGCCTGCGCTTTGAGATCTGGTTCCGAAGGCGGAAATCCAGCGACACCTACATCCTCCAGGCCAGCTCAGCTGAGACTAAGCAGGCCTGGACCCGCGACATTGCCAAGATCTTGTGGCAGCAGGCAGCCCGCAATAAAGGTCTGATTCCTTCCTGGAATTCCTTCTGTGCCGCAAAAGGTGCGGGAGCCCTGTTCAGCTCATGCTGTCCTGAGTAGGTTCGGATGCTGTTACCAGGCAGCTCTGTGCAGCAAGCAACTGTGTGCCAGCATGCAGCCTCAGGAGCATGTGCTGGGCTTGGCTGGGCATGTCCCTTCCCTGCCCCTCATCCCCAGGCAACTCTGTATGACTTTAGACACCCACCTGTTCTCCATGAGAGAAACAGGAGATCCACACTCAGGGTTCCCTGTCCTGCAAGCACAGGCTGTGCCCCTGAAAGACTTGTTGGTCTCCCTGTGATCTAGGCCACTACCGACGCTCACTACTGAATCATGCTGGCCAAATCCCTCCTGTGCCCCGCAGGCTTCCCGCTTGGCAGGACTCTAGTAGGTGGCATGGCACTGAGCTACTTGGCCAGAACAGGGCATGATTGCTTGTTCTTGGAGACTCCACAGCACTGGGGAGGGGAGCAAGGGGAGAATAGATCTAATCTCAGCAGTTCAGAAACAGCCTGGCCCAGGAGTGCTCTAATCTGTGGCTGAATAATGCCTGTGGGGGAGGGTTGGGTCAGGTCAACCTCACAATGTGGCTGTGGGTCTCTTCTTCTCCAGAAATCCGTATGCAGGAGATGGTCTCCATGGGTGTGGGTAACAAGCCGTTCCTGGATATCAAACCCAGTGAGGCAGCTATCAGTGACCGTGCTATCGATTACATCATGAAAGGCAGAGGTAGGTGCCAGCTGTGCCTTCCCCCTTGCTCTGTGAGAGTGAGGCAGGACTGGTTCTCAGGGAGTTTTTTTGTATGCTTTCTGGCAGGTGCCAGGACCAGAGCATCAATTGCAGTGTCTCTGTTTGACCATTCCAACCCCTTCAAGAGGACACAGATGCAGCTCTCCACCGGCAGCACCCCCACTGCCTACACTCCTTCCTCCTCCTCCTCCCTGCTGGGGCCCCTCAACCTCCACATGTACCTTGACCAGACTCTGCTGCCAGGAGTCCTGGCCCCCAGACGCCCCTTTGACATTGGCACTTGCATCGAGGAAGATGAGCTGGAGCACGAGACCAGCAGCCAGCCCTCACTGAGTATGTATGGCCCCACTGTTCTGCAGCACCTGGGATATGTGGGCTCATGCCCACACCTTGTTCTGTGCTGTTTGGTCAGACCAGACTCTCTGGGGTCACAGCAGTCCCTGTCTCCTACCCACACCAGGGCATGAGGGCCCTGCCCTTCCATGCCAGCTTTGTCTCAGCTTCCATGGGGGAAATTAGCTCAAATGCAGGGGTTAAAAAGTACCTGTTGAGCTGCAGCCATACCCATGGCAGGCTTGGTGCTGGTGTTGATTTGTTGTCTGTGGCCTTAAAGAGGCCCAGACAGGATTGTGGCTGACCTGTGGGCTTGTGTGGCCAGTGCCTTTGCAGACAGGTACATTATCAAGTGTATGTGGCACAGCTTAAATGCAGCCCAAAGTCATGGTTATCAGAGTGACCTTCCTTTCTTTCCCCAGCAACAGAGAGCTCAGAGTCATCGCACTGCATGTCAGCCACTGGCTCCAGCGGCTCCGACAGTGGCTGTGTCTCCAACGTCCCACAAGAAAGCTTCTGTGAAGACATGAGCTCGCCCCCCTACATGCCTGTGGGCCCACAACACAGCTCTGCCATGGAGGGCAGACCCAGGTTCACAAACAGCCAGTACATTTCTGCAGTAAGTGCAAGCAGCCAAAACACTCTCTTCACTTTGCCTGTTCCTGCAACTGCCTCTCCACTTCAAGCCACTGCCTCTCACAGGGGGACCGAAGATGCTGCTTTTGGGCTCGGGGTAACTGTGGGGAAGTGACATTTTCCTCTTGCAGAGACTTGCCCCCTCTGGGGTGGGCAAGAGCCCCTCTGGTGCAGGTGGCCAAGATCCCTGAAGAGATGAGCTGGAAAGGACCTGTAGTGCTGGAGGCTGCACAGGGAGGGGTTGCTGCACAAACAGGAGCTATAATGTTGCCGTGGCCTGGGTACATATATAACCTCCTGGAATGGCTGGAGCTCTGCTGCAGATGCTGCCAAGCTCCTTTCCTGGGAGGTTTTGGCTTTTTTTGGGGAGCGATGAGATGGAGGAGTGGGAGCCTGTTGCTCTGAGATGTCAGTGTGTTCCTGAGAGTTCTCAGCTGCTTCCCTTGCCACTAGATCGTGTCCTATTGCTGTTGTCCTCTAACCCTGTACTAATGCTGGCTTCTCTCTTCTGCAGAAAGCAGGCCAGGTCACCATAACTCCCTCAAGAATAGTGTGAGCCCCTCGGCCCTGCCTCAGGAAGTGGAGTTGTTGTAAGTAGTCCCTGCAGGAGTTTCTCCAGCAGCTCTGAGTGCTGGTCAGGTTTGGCAGTAGCTCTGAGTCAGGGGAACCTCACCCTCAGCTTCTCTTTGAGTTTTCCCCATGCGTTCTTGACTGGTGTCTGAGGCTCTGATTCATCTGGTTACAGAAGAGCAGCTCCCATGGAGCCACACTCTGAACAGCTGGTCTGATGCTTTCTGCCTTGCAGAAGCAAAACAAGCAAAATCACGTTCAGATAGTAGAGGCTTGACCACCTCCTGAGTGTTCAGATGAGCTGTTTTCCTCCTTTGAATGCTGCCCACCTGTCTAACTACTAATCTGTTTCTTGTGGCTGTTTGCCAAAATCTTGCTCTTAGTTCTTCTGAACTGCCTTGGGGAATCATGGTATTCTCCCCAGGGTGAATTTATCCCACAGTTTCCTTTGAACCTCCAAAGGAAATGGTGCTTCACCAAAGGCAGAGGAACCTGCTAGGTTATGGTCAAGATGTCCTGAGGGAGCTGGCAGATGTTGCTCCTGTACTTAGTGATTTTGGGAGGATGCCTTGTCTGCGAGGAAATCGCTGTTGATCCAAGGAGGGTGAGCCCTGACAGGACTTGCAGCCAAGCAGGGCTCGTGCTCATGGGTGGCAGCCCTTGGTATGTCATGTCAGGGCCCACTCAAACCAGCCTGCTCCTGCCTCAGCCTTTTCCTCTTTGTCGTTAGGGCTGAGCCTCCTTTTTGGCAGGGAGCAGAGAGAGTGTGAGAGAGGCAGGATTGGGGCTTGAAGGGTCAAGGCACAGGGTGGTGAGTGGCTCATAGGTTTGGCACTGTGGGGTGTGACACCACACAGGCCCATGGCTCGTGACCTGCAGGTGCAGGAATTCAGAACCAGCTGTACAGAACCAGCCAAGGTTCAGATTTAAGATCCAGAGCCCCTTCTGGAGGGTCACAGACGAGACTTTTGAAGTGGCCACAGGAGCAGCAGAGACAGCAGCACATAGCCTTTGGGCAAGTCCTGAGGCACAGAGGCAGATCCCCACATGGGGGAAGCTGTGCTTCTCCTGCAAGGCTCTTCCACTAAAACATTCTATCCCCACCAAAATTTACCTCTGACAAACAGCAGATTTCAAGTGTTTGGCAAAGTCACTGCTGGCCAGGACAGAGGGACCTGTGGGATCCTGCCACATCGTGGGAGTGCCGCTGGTCTAACCCATTGCACGGTGCTGTGTTCCAGGTTTGATTGCCATTTCAAACTCACTGAAGACCCCAGGCCTCTGACCAGCAGAAGGAGACGGTCTTCATCCATGAAGATATTTTTTGCCCATAATCAGACTCTTTCAAACAGCCTAAAACCTGACCTCTGCCTGGGGGGGAAGTCCCAGGAAGGCTTCTGTCAACTAAATGTAATAGCTTTGGTGTTGGATGGGACCTTGGGCATTTAAAACTTGTTAGCCCTATATTTATAAGTAATAAGTAACATAGCAGTTTGGAGAAAAAAAAGTGTATTATTTTTAAAGCTATGAGTTGTACAGATTTTTATTACAAGTGACTCTGTTACTATTTGTTGTGTAAGCTGCACATTTTATAAAGTTTTTGGAAGGGCATGAAGAGAAATTGAGGTATTTAAAAAAAGTAGTATAACTTTCTGTTTCAGGGTTATATTGACCTGAAGCTCAAGATTTAACGTCCTTCCTTATGTTCTAAATATGTCTATTGTAGCAATAATTTATTTCCTTGGCTTAACACTTTCATTCTAATAAAAGCAATTTCATTGTTATAGTGAATTGTTTCTTCAGATGGTTCTTCCAGTGCCTTGGTGCTGAGCTAATCTCTCTCATAACCATCTGTCAGCTCTGCCACTCTCTCTGTGCCACCTCTGCTCTAACCGACTGCCAGCTCCGCCTGCAAATCCTCAGTGCATTCACCAGAGAAGGGGGAGATGCCCAGGCAGAGACTCCCCTGATGCCAGTGGGGAACCTGACACAGAGAGGGAACTTTGGAGCAGCCAGCAGAGATGTCAGGAGGAGTGAGGAAGAGGAACTGTCTGGTGGAGCTCAGGAGGCACCGAGGTTCCCTGGCTCTAATTTCAGCCACTTGCCCCCTGTAGCTGCTGTCCTAGTGCAAGTCTCTCTCCGCTGGCTCATGTTCCAGTGGCTTAGTTCAGGCTCCATTGTGCTTTGTCCTGACTGTGCCCCTGGTTTTGGAGTGACAGGGACTGGCTCCTTGCTTCAACTCTGACTCAGCCCCTCTCCTGGTACTTCAGTCCCACTGTTGTGGCTTGTTTGAAGAGCTTTGGATGGTGCTGGCATTTGAGACCAACAGGTTTTGAGTGTAATGGGTTGATTATAATGCCGAACCTTAAGTGCACGTTGTTTGAAGTAACACAGCGTAACTGGAGGACAAACGAGCCCTGTGTTCCAAGGTGGCTTTTTCATGACTAACATCCCAGGTCACTGCGTGGCTCTGACACCTTCCCCCTGTTCTTGCAGGAAATGAAAATAGCATTTTTGGAAACAATAGTTACTTGGCTGCCAGTCTCCTGCCTGCTCCTGGTTTATACAGAGCTGTAAATCAGGCTCCTGCAGGTGTGAGAGAAGTGCCACATTTGGCCTGAGGAGGAAGATGGAGTAATAATTTATTTAACTGCAGTTTTCTCCCCTTGGCAGTCTGGGGCATTACACCCCACAGCCACCCTGGAGACAGTGTTCCTTCAAGTTTGGAAATTCCTGTACTGTATATAAAACACTTGTTTATTTTTAATAAGCTGGATGTTTTTAAACCTTGTTCTTTTTTCAGACAGCAAAGAGAATACAGCTTGACACCTTTGTACAAATTTGTGTGGGAAAGTTATACAGGGAATATTTTACAAGTTACTATTTTGAGATAATTGCTGGGTTAATGCAAGGTTTTTGAGCTGTCAAGACAGCAATAGCTCATGTCACAAGAGGGAGAGAACTTACTAATGCAACAAGAGGAACATGAAACTTCTGGAATTTCTCAGTTTCAAAGGTTTCTAAATTGCTGGAAAAATCTTCAGTATTGTTTACCTGACACTCTTTTTTCAGGGTTTGATTGATTTGTCTAATAAAGGTTATTTTCTTTATATGAATCTTATTTGCATTGTGTCATGATTGCAGCAGAAGGAGACGGGGAGTGCTGAGAGGAGCAGTTGTCCCTGGGGTGTCTGAATACCCCCTCAGAGTACTGGGGGCAGGGTGCAGTAACATTTCTCTGACCACACCTAACTCAGCAGGTTGTTGGGGTGAGGCTGATGGTGCCTGTCATTTTAAACACTGGGAAGTACACAGTTTTTTCCCCCTATTCCATATGTGCCACCCAGACAATGAGAAAGAAAGTTTGGTTTTGTTGGCATAAATGGAAATCTTTCCATTGCCAACCTTGACGTCCACAGAGTCTGAGCTGCATGTCAGAAATCCCAAATTAGATGATGCATTTCTGAGAGGGTGCAACCAAAATAAATAAGCTCCTAAACCAGATGTGTTCCCCTGAAATCTTTGTCAGAATTGGAATTTTCAATACTTTTTCCAGCTATTGCCCTTCTACAAGTAACATTCTCTGTCCCTTCTTTTCTTCTCCCGCCCCCTGCTTTCACTAACCAGGGGTAGTGATGATAAAGTCTACTACTGAAAAGCAGGAATCCCACTCTGCCCAGTGACACCCATGAGGCATCTCACATGGACAACTCATCAAGGCATTTTCCATAGGGAATCCCCTAAAGATGGGTTCAATGGCCTGTTAGGAAATCCTTCCCAGGATTCTCTGCTAGCAAGTTATGGGCCACTGTGCTTCCCCCTACCCAGTTTATACTCCCATCAATTCCCAGGCATAGCTTGGACATTCAGGTGTTAGAATTATAAAATCCTGGAATGGATTGGGTTGGAAGAAACCTTAAAGACCATCTCATTTAACCCCACTGCCATGGGCAGTTACACCTTCCACTAGACCAGTTGCTCCAAGCCCTATCCAGCCTGGCCTTGGACACTTCCAGAGATGGGGAATGCAAGAATTCTAGTGTGGTGGAATATTCACAGGACACTGGTGTTTTAAGCCATCTCACTTTCTGATGATTGATAAA
Source organism: Coloeus monedula (assembly GCF_965178545.1). Classification (NCBI taxonomy): domain Eukaryota; kingdom Metazoa; phylum Chordata; class Aves; order Passeriformes; family Corvidae; genus Coloeus; species Coloeus monedula. The sequence goes on from NC_138793.1 coordinate 13,831,325, forward strand.
TTTTATGGACCTAACAGATTGCTATGCTTGTAGAGGGAGGGTGTCCTCTCCTCTAAGCTCCCTGAGTTCTCCTGACCGCTGCAGTTTTGGAAAACATTTTTCAGCCTTAGAGCGGGGACACCAGCAGAGGGGGCAGATGGAATATTTTTCAGCTGGACAAATCCAACTTTGCTGGTCCTGCCCTAAAAAAACCCCACAAAAATCTGAAGAGAGGAGCATTTTTCCTTTTTGTTAAAGATGTGCAGGCAGTGCACAAATCACAGACTGGTTTGGGTTGGAAAGGGCTTTAAAGATCACCTTGTTCCAACCCCCTGCCATGGACAGGGACACCTTACAATAGATCAGGTTGCTCCAAGCCCTGCCCAGCCTGGCCTTGAACGCTTCCAGGGATGGGGAATGCAAGAATTCTAATTCAGTGGGATGTGTTCCTGGCCATACCTCAACAGGTCCATGGTAAATGTGATGGTGCACAGTTTGTTAATGCAGTAATAGACTGTGGAGTTTTGCTGGTCTTCCTCTCCCAGCCTTTGGAGAGGGAACATCTTTAAACAATCCTAAAAAGAGAAAGAAGAAAAAAAACCAAATATGATGTTAAATGCAAAATGTTAATATTTGGTGTTAGAAATCTCAAGCAGCATAACATTTTTGAGACAATTCTGTTAAAAAAAAAAGAAATTGGAAATCAGAATAAACTCAGAGTTTAGATAAAACTTGGAAGAAATGCAAATATTAATGTTTGAAAATTGACATTTCATCCAGCCAGGATATATAGGTTCACCCTTCACTGGCACAAGACTAAATGACACTATAATTAAAATAAAAAATAGTTGTAGCTATATAACAAATTAAATCTTTGTTAGAGATTCCCATTTAATATTTTCGTTTATGCAGATACAGAGTAGGGAAAGAGCTGTCACTTTCCTGTTGCGCATGACAGTAAATTCAGTGGTGTCCCATTAGGATGAATTCATTTTCAGGCCAACTGAACCTTCTCAGGGAGCAGCAGAAAGGGCAATACCACCTTTTCCAGATTAAAACATTTGTATTCAATAAGATGGGGCAGTATAAAATTGTCCTCAGACAGAACAGCTGCTTCCTTTAACTGTATTTAATTAAAAACAAAACCCCAGTGATGACCATTAAATGAGCTGTTACATAAAGGTCAAGCATGAAATTTGGAACAGTTTCTGAGCTCACCAACCAGGGCAGATGACTTGAATTGACAATTATTTGTTTGGATACCTATCAGGAGCCTTGATAAAATTATGTACACAAACTCTTTGACATCCTTCTGCAAACAGTATTAGTTAAGAATGAAAAAAAGCCTAGAAAAACCGCATAGAAAAATCCCACTTTGCCTGCAAGAAAGTCTTCAGCTGCAAAATTAATGCTCATACAATAAATTCAACAGAGCTAAGAAAAGGTAACTTTAAGGTCTGTGTGTGAAAATGAAGGTGGCTAAACACGAAACTGTGTTGGTCCATGAATAACTTATGACTGTCAGACTTACCCTGTGCAGGAGCTTCTTTCCACAACAGAGATTCAGGAAACAGAGTGACTTTATTTTTGGGAATTGAGAAATACCAGTCACTGACATTAAAATTAATTAACTCTTCTTCTGCAGATCCCACAATGCTCTATGCTTCCTCCACAAAGAAAACATATTGAGGGGCAAGAACAAACCTGTAAATTCCAGAACAGCCTGATGTCTGGAATGTTTTTAAGTTTTTCTCATACAAATGGCCTAGAAAAGGAGATGGATCAGGCTGCATGTCTGGAAAAGGATGGGGGGAAAAAACCTCTGTAAATGGATGCAAGAATTAAACTCAGTAGCTTCCAGAGCCAGCTTGTAGCTCCAGACTGCACTGATAATTAAAGATGATGTGGTGAACAAGGCTTTCTCATAGATAAGCTCATCAATTTTTTATTGCTGATACTGCTCAAGCAAGAAAGATGAAAAATTTTAAGAAAAACAACCAGATACTAAAATCTTGGTATTTCTGGGGTTCATCCAATTTTAGGGGACAGTGGAAGAAAGACAGCACCACCAAAACACCCTCATGGCACCACTGCTGTAAGGAAAGTACTCCCAGACCTTCCTGAAGGAACTCAGGCAGCGTTTGATGGGCATCAGTGCCCAGCCAGCAGCTCCCCCCTGCACAAAGGGGGCTCAACCCTGCTCCCAGCCATGGCTTGAGCCTCCTCATCCCACCCCCTCAGGCCTGGAGGAAGGGGCAGGGCTGCAATTTATTTAAGAGCCAATTAACACAGTGTTAACATGACAGATCTCTTTAATTAGATGCTGTTTGTGTCATTTCTCTTAGAACAGGAAACAGGTGAGGAGCAAGACCCAAACAATAAAAAACACCAAAGAAACCTGGAATATGACAGCTAATAAATCAACTAATCAATCTGATCATCTGGGATTTTTAGTTAAAAAAAATAAAGAGGGCTTTAGAGATACAGCAGTGCTCATCAGTATTTAATTGATATTTTATTAATATACATTAATATTTAAATATTTAAACTATTTTTTGAAATAATATTTTTAAGCTTCCTCAGGAGATAAGGTCAGCATTTAAAAAAAGAGCATCAATATGAACACAGGCTAACTCCAGGTGTTAGTATCTGTATTTTATATTTGTTAATAATTTATACATTAAATATTAATATCTAAATAAATCTGTACAATAATAACTGCAATTCTGGGGCTGTGTCACACCTCAGGGATGGGTTTGCAAGTCTTGAACATTCCCTTGGGTTTACCCATTATCATCTCTGTGTGTTGCTACTGGAAGTCTCAGCTGACATAAAGATAATTTATTTAATTTCTTTATTAATAAGCTTTCCAGGCAGTGGTTCAGAGGCTGGTTTTGGTGTCGGGTTTATGATTTTGGAGTCGCTGGTGTCTCTGACGTTCTCTGCTGACTGACTTGACTGCAAATACATCGATGTAGAAGCTCTGTTAGGTGCTTTTAGATGGCAGATCTGATAGGGAGGATGGAAGAGGGGCAGCCACACGGTGGTTTAGGATAAGGGGGAAATGTTTTCAGAAAAAAATTAAAACGTAAAATAAAAATATTTTTATTATCCCGTTGATAAATAAACACTGCATAAACAAATGGCTGGTCACTGTTGTCCTCTCCAGCCCGTGCCCTGTGAATCCACTGACAGTTCCAAGCTTTGGTGTCGGACAGATCCCGTGTTTAGACGGTGCCTGTGGAGTTTCTGTGTTTCCATCCAGAGCAGTGTTTGACATCCCCCGTGTCCCAGCCGTGCTGGCCCAGCAGCTGCCGCACAGAGGAGCTGCTCAGCTGCCAGCCGGCCTCTCCCGAGTCCCGGGAAAACAGCAGCAACCAGCCTGAGCTCCTTGTTCTTCTCAAAGCTCCGTCTCAGTGGAGCAAGGAATCCTTGCTGGGTTTATGAGGGTGGAAGGATGGACCTCAGTGGACAGGAGCCTCGCTGGGTTTTGTGATTTACCTTGAAGTCTACTGGGTAATAATGCCAAGAAAATGATGTTGCACGACTGTCCCAAGACAGGCTAAGACTGTATCAATAATGTGAACAGGAGGATGCTGAGCTTTTCCCCTCTGCTCCATACCCTCCTGTTCCTGACATGCATAAGGCAGGGATAACATTGCAGATGCTGCAGGGAAGTGTTTAAATCCAAAGCAAAAATCTGTTTCCTATTAGGTCTCAGGAAAAAAAAAAAATCCATAGAAACATTTCTGTTTAGAATTGTTTCCTGACATCACCTGAGCTTCCTGCCAAAACTCCAGATTATCTTGGTGTGTTTCAGATTTTACTGCTTGTTTAGGTTATTTTTTTTTGCACACCTATGCAGAAATGCTTGGAAAATGTCTTTTTTTTTCTTTAGAAGTGTGTTTGAGACATATACTTCAAAGCAGTGACATAAGGGTTTGCTTAAACTCACACCATGATACATTCCTGGACATTCGTCGCTTCCGAGAGCTCAGCAGCACCATTGGAAAGCTCCAAGGGACTTACCAGACATGGGGAAAACTGTACAAAAGTGATTCATTTCTTGTAACATTTATGACCCTTTGTGATTCTGGGAATCTGGGGTTTGTTTTCTTATGTCTTATCCCAAAGGGATTATCTGATTCAGTAGCTGGATGAAAGGCTTTAGGGGAGCCATGTAGCAGCTTCCATGCTACAGGAGATGGATCAGGCTGCTGCTTCCAGCTACTGCATCTCCAGGAATCAAACACCCACACAGAGTAATGAAAAATGCAGGGAGCCTTCAGAGACACTGGGTATCGAGTAAATGGGGGCTGATGTGGTTCATAAGGTTCACAAGAATTGATGCAGAGCAACAACTTGCATGTGGTGCCAGGGCCAGCTGTGCCTTATTGGCATTTCCCAGGAGCTTGGAGTCATGGTACAGCAAGAATGGGGTCACTCTAAGGAAGCCAGAGCATCACAGGATGGATACCTGGGCTGCTGAAGGACCAAAACGAGCTTTCCTACAAACAGAATGTGCAGCCTCTCACAGGCAGCCCTGGAGATTTTCTGCTGTGTGTAACCTCCAGCTGCTGGATCCCACAGTCCCTTTTGTCCCTTAGAAGAGCCCAGCCCATTAGAAAGATGCTCAGAACAGCAGCACCTGTGAGTTCACCCACCCTTCTCCCTGCATTTCCTTCAGATGAGTTGTTTTGGAAAATGTCCAAGTTCCCAGGTGTGATTTCCAAGACTGGAATTGAAACAATTGGCAGAACTACAGGAGCCCAGGGCTGTTCTGCAGGACAGGCAGAAGTGTGGGCTGGCCACAGACAGGGGACCACTCACCTGTCACGGCAGGAGGTGGTACCTGCATCCCAGCAGAATTCCTCCAGTCGTGTCTGCTTCTTATAATGCCCCCACTGCTGGCAAATGGGTGGATTTGGGACACAACAGAGAGCTATTTTGGTGACCATTGACACGTTATACACTTAATGAGGCTGGAACTGGTCACAGACTTCTAAGCCAAGTCATGAAAATGCCGGTTTGGTGGAATATTCTGTGTCTGATGAAACCATTTTTTTCCTAGAAAAATATCTTAGGTCAAAACAAGAGAGAGGAGACTTGCCTTTTGCAATCACAGAGCTCCACTGATGTGCTTCCAGCTGTCTCAGCACATGCTATTGATCTCTTGGAACAGTTTCTATCAGTTATTAATGACTGTCAACAAGCTCTGCATGAAATCTTAACATGAATCTTGGCTGTAGCTGCAGGTCTTGAAATACAGAGCTCTGGGCTAAACTTAGAGCTCCAAGTACAAAAGTTTTAAAGTGTGATTTTGAATAAATGGAAATCAGCCTAGAGAAGAGAGGAGGAGACCTTAGAGCAACTTCCAGTACCTAAAGGCACTCCAAGAGAGCTGGAGAAGGACTTTGGACAAGAGCATGGAGTGCCAGGATAAGGGGGAATGGCTTCACACTGACAGAGGGCAGGGTTAGATCAAATATTAGGAAGAAATTATTCCCTGTGAGGGTGGTGAGGCCCTGGCACAGGTTGTCCAGAGAAGCTGTGGCTGCCTCATCCCTGGAAGTGTTCAAGGCCAAGCAGGACGGGGCTTGTAGCAACCTGGGATAGTGGAAGGTGTCCCTGCCCGCGGCAGGGAGCTGGAATTAAAGGATCTTTAAGGTCCCTTCTAGTCCCAGACATTCTATGGTTCCATGCTGAAATCAGTGGATCACTTTTGGAAAAATATCCTTGCAGCAGGTGCCCTCTCCCAAATGCCTGCTTACCATTTAATTATTTTTCTGCAAAAATCTCACCCAGGTCCTCACTATCCACAAACCATCCTGCTGCCACAGCTGACTAAAGAGAGCAGCCACAATGCTCCCAAAGCACCTCTTCCAGCTGAGAAATGCACCAGTCATGAGAAATGCACCATCATCCCCACTAGGAAGATGTGCATCAGCACATGGCTCTGGGTAGCTCTGGAGTTCAGAGCAATTATGCAATCGTGCCCTGTACAGGGAACAAACCAGACCTTCAATATGGATCATGTTCAGTTTTACCTTGCATTTAAATCTCGTGTTGCGTTTAAATCTGGTGAATGCAATCCTTGCCTTTTGTTTTCTTTATCTGCATCTTCCTGCTCCCATCTCCCCCTGTGTTACAACTCTGCATCAGTTATTACGTTAACAAAATGCAGGGCTGAGTCCTGGATAATAACATTTTATCTGGAACCATGCCATGCCGGAAGGTGGTAATTTAGTTAATTTAATTCCATCTAAAAGGGTACTGAATCAATATTCCAGCACAGTGCTGGAGCACGTGGCTGGCAGTGAAGTATTGCCTGGAACACACGTGGTCAAGCCAATCTCGGGGCACTGACAGGATGAATTTGAATTCAAGTTTAGGTGATAGAAGCTGCACTCTGAATCTTGTCTGAACACGATTTACAGCCTTGTCTGTGTCTGTTGGAAAACGCTGTCCATCAGGCTAGCAGTGAAATGGAAAAGTACTGAGGGAGCAGGGCAGGTACAGCTCCACAGGGAAGCTGTTTTGGCTGGCCCAAGACCAAGGACCTGCTCTGTACCAGGAGGGATGTTCCCTGGGGAGCAGATGTTTGGGCAACATATGAGCTCTTCCTGGTGACCCTGCACAGGAACAGAAAGGGTAAAACCTCCCTGGCCATATTGGTACCCACTGTCTCCCTCTTCTGGGAACAAATCTATATCCTTGGGGACCAGAGTGATCCATCCTCATCGGCATCTCTGGTCAAATTGCACATTCTAGAGAAAAATGTCCTCTCAGAGGAGCCAGTTCCCTCATCCCCAGCACACAACTCGCTGTCAAAGCACGAAGCACATTAACCATGACCCCAGATGATTTTAGAAACTCTCTAGGGAAGGGGCCTTGGGGGCAGAAAACACATTTTACAGCTGGATTTATTGCAACCACCCAGCTGATCCTTCTGGGCTGCACATCTCAGTGGCAAGGTGGGATATCAGCTTGTAAGAGAGTCTGGTTGTCTAAAACGCAGAGGAGGCAGCAGTTTGTGGTGGTAGGACACCACAGGGGGCAAGGTCTGTTGTGTCTCTCCACTGTGGGAGTGTGGCCAGAGAGTGGCCAAGGGGAAGGAACAGGTGGGAAGGAGAAAAAAATCTTCATGTCTGGAGCTTGGATCAATGCACACAACACAAACACTGGCTGAGACACCTTCACACCTTCCTCCTGCTGGCTCCTCTGCTTCCAGGGAATTGCAGGCTGGCTGCAGAGTGTCTGTCTTGGGCTGGTGTGGAGCCAGGCTCAGAGCAGATTCTTGGCTAGAGGAAGGTCATTAGCACAGGGAAATGGCTGCAGGCCCTCTGGTTTGGGCAGTGTCGCTTTTCGTCACACAGAGTAGATCTGCAATCAATGCCTCCAGGTCTCCGCTGTCTCAGCAGCCTGTGGCACCTCTTCAAGCTTCACTGGGGAAAGAGCTGGAGCTGCTGGTCCTGTGGAAGTTCCTTCAGGTTTTGGTCTTCTCAAGGGCTGAGAACTCCAACTCAGCCTCTCCTCATCTGTCCTGCGCTCCACTGCCAGCTACTCGAGGAACCTCTGCTTTCCTGCCCACACTGCTCAGAAAGACTGGTGTTTAAAGGCCGTGTTCCTTGCACTTACCTGTGGGTTTGACCGTGTGATGTATCTGTACTGCAGGTCACAGCCTCAGTACTGCAGATGCTGTTTCTAAAGGGCATTCAGACCCTCCTGCATGGATGAACAGGGGAGCCTTGGACATACACACACAACTCTCAGAATATTGCCAACAACTCTCAGAATATTGCTACACTGGTATTTAGTAAGATTCCCCTTTTTGGTGAAGACTCAGATCAATATCTTGCTTTTCCCAGAAAGCTGGTCCCATCACTTCAGAGGACGAGATTTTTTAGGCTGATCCTGGGGCATTTTGCAGCCAACAGATCCAGTCGGTCTTTACTGGCACCAACTCTCCTGGGGCTGCTTTGGCAGGACTGAGATGCCTTTCCCATGCTGGGAACACACGGAGCACTGGAGATGCCTCCTTGAGAACCAAGAAGGCTGGAGGGGAGAAATTCCATGTAAGCTGTGGAGAACACAGTGAAGGACTTGAAGAGTGGGTGGAGAGCACCTTAATGGGGGGGTGGGAGCTGTGAGAGCTGTGAGCTGTTACCTGATCTGTGCTGTGGCTTCACGGGTTGTGAAGAAGCGGCTTCTGCTCGGGATTCAGAGCAGGGAGAGATCAGCTGATGGAGAGGCTCAGCAGAGCTGGCTGTCCTGGGAGATCCCACAGTCCCTGCCTTGGATGATCCATCACCGGAGCAGCAGTGGCATCACCTCAGCAGCAGGGTGGTGAGACCCTGGCACAGGCTGGCCAGAGAAGGTGTGGATACCCCATTCCTTGGAAATATTCACAGCCAGGTTGGACAGGGCTTGGAGCCACCTGGTCTAGTGGAAGGTATCCCTGCTCACGGCATGAAGATTGCAATGAGATTGTCTTTAAGGTACCTTCCAACCCAAATAATTCCAGGATTCTATGATTCCCAGTCTTAATTTCCACATATCAAAAACTCATCAACACCTGAAACTCCCCTTCAGAGCTGTCCCCACATTGGAGCTCCTGTGCTCCACAACCAGGTCCTGACCAAGGCCACACACAGCCAGGAGATGAGTCCTGTGGGGCCTGACCTGCTCACCTCTTCCCAAAATATTTTTCCTTTGCCAAGCCTCCAAGAACAGGGCTGTCACCTTCACAGACCTCGAGGCATGCAGGGCAGCCCGGCCCTGGGAATTCTGCACCGCAGCTGGGCAATGGAGTCAGCAAAGGGTTAAAGTCCCCCCCCTTCTCCCTTCATAAGCAACAATTTTTTGGAGGAACATTGGATGCTCAGAAAGAGCATTTAGGGGTAGACAGCCACAAACTCCCTCTGACCTGTTCAAAGGAGAAAGGAGAGCTAATTTCTACCAGCCCTCACTCCAGCATACACTGGTAGACCCTCACTGGGGATGGGGCTCAATCCAGCCCAGAAGAAGACAACCTCTTCCTTCTCCTGTGTCCTCCAAAGCAGGTGTCTGGGATGCAGACGTGCAGTGCTGTGCCTTGGCAGTGAGTGAGTCTGTCCAAGCCACGTGTGTGCCCCTGGCACATCCCTCACAGCCTGAACAGTGTCAGCGCCACAGCTGAGGCACCTGGAAATAATCCCTGTGGGTTATTTAGGGAGCCTGGCTCCGAATGGAAGACCCTGGAGGTGGATATGCAGCTGCAAATCCTGGCACTGCCACCTCAGCAGCGCTGCAGCAGGCTCAGCCCATGCCTGGGATCGGGGTCACAGCGCCTACACCCGGTTTCATGCACCCGCTGGAGTGACCATCCCATCCCGGAGCTGCCGTCCCATCCTGGAGCCCAGCCTGTTCCCAGGGATCGTTACCAGGAGCTCGTGTGTTTGGTTGCAAACAGAGCAGGAGTGGGAGCCAGGCGCTCGTGTTTGTGTGCCTGCGGTTGCTCAGGCAACTCGGGGCCAGCCAGGAGCTGCCAAAATCCTCGGTGGCCAAGGCCAAGCCCCCGGCACAGCTGCCCTGGGGCAGCGTGGCCGGCCGAGCCCCCTCTGTCCGGCCGAGCGAGCGGCCAGAGGGGCTCCGGCTGCTCGGTCCATGAACACAACCAGACCGGAGCGTCAGTGCGGACGGGGTTTATTGCAGAGCCGGGTTACAGCGTGGGTCTGCAGCATCCTTTGGTTTGGGCTTCACAAAGGCAGCAGGAGGCCACGGGGATTCAGGTCGGAGACCTTTGCCGATGGCCAGGCAAGACCAAGCTCTCCTGGGGTGCATCGTGGGGCTGGGCCAGGAGCATCCCGGCAGCTCCGGCACAAACAGCAGGGTCTGAGCCTCCCGCGGGGCGGGGCAAGCGGCGAAGGCAGGCAGCCGCGAGGTGAGGGCACCGGTGGGGAAGGAAGGAGGCGGCTGTGGTGTAGCTGGTGCGGGGTTAAGGCAGGTCCCCGGGAGGTGAGGGGAGGACAGGCTGCGGTCCCCGGTGGGACAAGGGAGGGTGCCCCGAAAGCCGGGGCTGAGGTAGGGAAGGTCTGGGTGCCGGCGGGGCGGGGCAGCCCTGAGGAGCAGCGCTGTTAGTACGGTGTGGGGCTGGGGGTGACAGCACGGGGGACGCAGGAGGGGCGGGGGGATCAGAGCACAGGGTGGGACGGACGCAGCGCTGGGGCAGAGCCCGCGGCCCGGCGACTCCCGCAGTCCCCCCAGCGCTGGGCGGCCGACACCCCGCCAGCCTGGGGCTGGCCCCAGCGCAGCCTCCCGGGCCCCACCTCACACGGGCACGTCCCAGGGCAGTGCACCGAGCCCACGGCCGGCGCGCAGGGACCGGGGCGGTGGCGCCACGGGCACCCGTCCCTACTTTTTGACTTTGGCATCGTAGGTGCCCGCGTTCTTGTAGGCACTGACGTAGCCGCTGGTGTCCACGATGTTCTCCCGCCCGCTCTTGCCCTTGCCCTTGCCGCTCTCGTCGAAGCGCTCCTTGTGGGAGCCCGTGTACTTGGAGGTGTCCGTCAGCCTCTCCACGGCTCCCACGGTCTTGGCTTTCTGCAGTGGGGAGATGGGACACGGCAGTCAAGAAGATGCTCCATCCCCTTCCCACACAAGTTCCATCCCTTGCCCCACACAAGCTCCTGACACCCACCGAAGACCCTGCTGTGCCCCTCGTGCCCCGTGCAACCCCCAGGGCCCCCCACCCACCCAGGGCCATGGAGTCTCCTAGAAAGCATTTACACTGTGGGCAGAGCTCCATCCTCCCTCCTGACCACCACTCCTGCTCCCAGCAGCTGAGGGGCTCCTCGCTCACCGTGACGCCCACGTTAATGGGCTCCTTCCCTGCCACCAGCTGGCAGATGGCTTCATACGCCTCCTCTTTGCTCTTGTCCTTAAACCTCTTGGGGGCCAGCTCCTCCAGCGCCTTTTTGAACTCCTCGTAGTTGATAACACGGGCTGTCTTCCCTCTGCAAGCACAAAACTCAGGCTGCCACCAGCATGTCTTTGGGTCATGCCCCCAGATGGCATGAGCTGCATCAGAGAGACCCTGCCTTTGTCGTACACTACCCTCAGACCCCTCACCCACTTCTGAAATTCAGCTACAGCTAAATGGGTTTGGCTGGGCGCAGCTGATGCTGAGCTCCAGGAGTTTTTAAGCCACATGCTTTTGAAGTCCCTGTTACCAAAAACCAGGGTGCATGGAAGTGATCTAGGACTTGGTGCTGGTGTCAGGAGGGGAGTGCACCCATTCCCACTGCTCCCAGCCTGCCTGGGCTGCCCAGCACCCTCTCTCCCCTGGCAGGCATCAATCCTCCAGTCAAATTTGGAAGGACGTGCACAGAGCATCTCTCCCCTGAGCTCCTGGTCCTCATCTCTGGGGCAGCACAGCAACCTGCCCTGCTGCACCCCAAAAACCTCCTGGTGCTCAGCTCATCCTGCCCCAACCCAGGAACAAGGGAATATCTGGATAGAGCATGAGTAGGAAGCAGGTTCTCCACCCATCCTTGTTCCTGCACCTCGTGTGGAGCATGAAGTGTCATTGTGTCCCCAGGGACCCTAAAAGCAGTTCCAGGTGCCTTTTAGCCCTTCAAGCTGCCCCTGTGACCTCCATGGACCAGAGTCCTCCTCAAGCTTGGGCATTGGTTGGCCAGGCTCAGGGAAGGGGCACATCACATGGGACAACCCTGAGCACCCTCTGCTTCCTGTGGCACCTTCTTGAGCGATGGGAACCTGGCAGAGCCAACCAGGCCCACCCCAATGCCTGGAGTAGGAGCAGGGGCAAAATCTCTGCACCAAATCTGAGCCTCCCACCCCCAACCTTGGGTTAATTTATTATTAGGTCTTGCAGAAGCAACCACATGTCCCAGCTGAAGGTGGGACACCACAAACAGCACCCGCAGATCTATGACAAACAGGATGGACAGCCTGCGGACACAGCTGGGGTAGCACAGCTCTGTGGGGACCCCCACACCCAGGCACCGCCACCCTGCCCATACTGCAAAGGCATCCCCACCCTCCAGGAGGCTGGAGGCTCTGAAAATCCAAGTCACTTACTTCACCTTGGAGAAGACAATGTCCACATCGGTGCTGGTGACGCTTTTGCCATCGGTGACTTTGCAGTCTTTGCACAGCTTAGCCCAGTTCTTCCCATTCATCTCCTGCCCCGTCGCTTTGGTGTCGCCGTAGATGGCGAATTTGCGGAAGCTCTCTTCCAGGGATGCCATCTCAGCGTTCCCAGCCATGGCGCTGCGGGACAGGGGCAGATGGGCCTGTCACCACCCAGGCTCCTGCTGGCTGCACGGCAGAGCTCAGCAGGCTGCTCGCAGGCCTTCGAGGGCAGGAGGAGGAGGAGGAGGAGGAGGAGGAGGAGGAAGGCCGGCGAGGGTGGAGGCTCTGCAGCAGGATCGGGGCGTTGGCAGTGCCTGCGGGCGTGCGGTGAGGGCTGATGGCAGCGTCGGATGAGCCCCAAGGCCGAAAGCCAAGAACGTGTCTTGGGGAATGGAGGCTCCTGGTCGAGAGCTGTCAGCAGCGAGGCTGTCAGCTCCGGGGCTGGCAGGGAGTGAGTGCATCAGCCTGTCCCCTCGGGAGTACTCTCCGGGAATGACGCAATGCGTCCGCCTTCCTCCCGCTCTCAGATCAGGAGAACCAGCACCACCGCCTGCCTTCAGCCCCACCTCTCCTCTGCCTCCATCCCTCTGTGTGAAGCTGGCAGCACCTCAGCCCTGTGACCTGCCCCCAGAGCTGGGCCAAGCGCAATGCCCTGCAAGCTGCCAGCAGGTCTCTGCACCCAATGGTGGCACTGTTGCTGCTGCCCCATCCCCACTCCTCTCCTGCCGTCGCCTCGCCAGCCTCGCCCTGGTGGCTCAGCATCCCTCACCACGCGCCGAGCACCCACAGCATCTCGGCCAGGAAGGACTGGGTGAGGCTGTACCCGGCGGAACTCCAGTAATCAAGGGGGTCTCCGGCACCCCGAGGTGCAGGGCGGGTACCTTGCCCGGTGGGTGCCCGGGTGAGAGAGGCCGGGATGGGCCCCCGGAGCCTCGGCGAGGGCCGGGGAGTGGTCCCTAAGTCCGTCGCCAGGGAGGATGGGCGTTGCCCGGCGACCGTCGCTAAGGAGGCGCGGCGGGGCGGGGATGCCGCCGGTCGCCTCCCCGCCTCGCGCTCCCGCGGCTCCCGCCGCCCCGGCCCGCACGGCCCCGCAGCGCCCGCCAGGGCTCTCCCCGCCCGGCCGGGAGGTCCCTGCCGGCGCCTGGGGGATGCCGGGGCAGCGACGACCCCCGCTCACCCTCCCCCCCAGCTCCCCCCTCCCCGTGCAGTGGCCCCGGCACGGGCACCGGAGGGGCCGCGAGTGCGGGGGGTCCCGGTCCCTTGGTCACTCACCTCCGGGTCACTCAGTCACCGCCCGGTCACTCGCTCACCTCCCGGCGCCGCGCTCTGAGGCGGGCGGGGGCGGCCGCCGCCGCCTGTTTAAGGCTCCGCCATGGCGACGGGAGGGGCCGGGCCGCCCCCGCCCGCCTCCCCCGGGCCGCGGCACGGCGGGAGCGCCCTCGGGGCGGGGAGACGGAGCCCGGGCAGCGGACCCGGACCACCTCTGGGACACCCTCCACCACCCCATGAAGCCTCTCTGCTTCCCCACGAAACCCTACCGGCACCTGACCAGGTCTTTCCTACACCTCACAAGGTCTCTCCATCACCCTACAAAGCCCCAGCGTTGTCCCACAAGGTCCCTTTAGCACCCCCCGAGGCCCCACCATAAACCTGCGAGGTCTCTCCACCACCCGCTCAGCACAGACGGCCCCGGCAGCGCTGCTGTGCTTTGCCCTACAGCTCCTTCCCCGGCCCCACACAGCCACCGTGCCCCTCCATAGAGCAACCTTCCTTTGGTGGGTGACACCATGGACCAAGGCCACTGCCCCGCCTGAGGAGACACTGCCAACCATTCTGGTGTGTCAGGGACTGTGGCGAGCACCTGTGCCCCAGTGAGACACCCTTGGAGCAGCCACATACCAGCACTGCCCACCCTGGCAGGCCGGAGCATGACCACATGCAGAGCTCCCAGTGGGTGCTGCGAGCTGAGGCAGTACCCAAATATTGTGGTTGTCATGGAGCTCCAACACAACCCACATCCTTTACTCACTGCCCCACCTCAGCTGTTTGCCCACAGCCCGCTTTGATCCCAGTGCTCTGGGCATTGTGGATGATCAGCTGCAGCATCAGCAGGAGCTGTGCATAGCCAGGACACACAGTGTGGGGTTTGCTGCTGCCTTGGGGGTCCTGCGGGCAAATCAGCAGCTTTGGGAACCAGGAAGTAGCTCAAAGTCTTTGGCAGCCTGGCGTCTGTCTGCCCTGGTCCCTGTGCAGAGAAGCTGCAGGTTAAGGACAGACACAGGTGTCCCCATGGCTGAGCTGTTACAGGGCATCAGTTCTGCTCATGCACCCAGAGCCTTTTGCTGTGGGGCACAGCCCCAGCGACAACCTCCCCCTCTTTGCTGAGGGGCACCTGTTCTCTCCTGGGACATTGTTGCCAGTTCTTGACTGGGCAAAGCCATGAGCAACCCACTCACGCTGATTCTCTCTTGGAGGAGGGTCTGGAGACCTCCAGAGGTAACCACCAGCCGGTTCTGGGTGTTTGAGATCATTAACTTTACCTCCCACTTCAGAGGTGAGTGCCAGGGCTGGTGCCAGAGGCCGGAGGTGTGTCACAGCACCTGGCCACTTTGGGTAGCCCCAGATGGTCAGACACATGAAGGACCCCACTTTGTTATGCCCCCAAACCAGCCCTGTGGCCCCTCCATCGGGAGCTCCACAGGAGCTGCTCTTTCACAGCTCAGACAGAGGCAGGGTGGCAAGGATATCCTGGAGGGGAGAGTCTAGGGTGGGAAGGGCAAGTGTGGAGGCTCATCTGATGCCAGAGTCCAGGCAGATCTCTCCAAGAAGTGTCTTTCCTCTCTCCAGTTTGTCCTGGTAGAGCTCACACATGGCCAGAGAGCCTGGGAGCTGCATGGAAGAGGTGCCACCAGGAGGACTCTCCTGATCACACATTCTTCCTGCTCCTCATACAGTATGAAAGCAGCTCCCAAAGTGCAGGGCTCAGAGGTGACAGTGCCTGACTGTGAAGTGGGAATTTAAACCAGCCTCTCTGCAGGCCAGCAAGGACCCAGGGGTGCCATCCCACCTGCAGAAGGTGGAGAAGACCTGTAAACTTCTCTCTGGTTTAAGGACGAGGGAGTAACTGGGGGTTGCCACACAAAGGAAGGTGGTTAAGTCTTGATGAAGCCTTATCCTTAGCTTGCCCTGCAGCTCCCCACCAAAGCAGGTGCCTTTGGCTCTGCTTCCAGCTGACAGCTCCGGAGAGGAGCCAGGTAATGTCTGTTGGAGCATCCAGCAGAACTTGGCAGCGGTGGGCAGCATGGGAGCCCGACTCCTCCGAGCCGGCAGCAGGTGGAGGAGGAGCTGGGCATGTCGGCAGCTCTCCTGTAGGAGCTCCAGCTGATCCTTGGGCTGCAGAGCCCAAAGAGCCAAGCGATGGCACATGGGGAGAGCCAGGTAAGGGGAGCGCTGAGCCATGGCTGGTGAGTTGCCCACGGGGTCGGGTTGAGCAGGTCAGGTTTCGGTTCCTAAGGGCTGGGGTTTGTTGTGCGTTTGTTGTCACCATGACAGACCTGTTGGGATGGAGCATGGTCCTTGGCCGGCTCCCGCTGTTCCTCACGCAGCCCGGAAAAGGAAGCCCGGGAGGGGGCTGTGACTTGGTCCGGAGCCCACGGGACGGGCAGGAGTTGAGAGGGAGGCTGCACAGGTCCTGTGATGTGGCGGAGGAGCATGCACACGGCCCAGCTCGCCGGGGACCTTTCCCTTCTAATCAAGGTCAGGATGTTCCCAGGCTATCTCCTGCCCCAGGGACCTAAATGAGCCGAATACTCCAGCGCTCACCCCAGACACACCGAGGCCCACACACAGCTGCATCCCCGAGGTGCAGCTTCGGCTGCCGGGCTGGTTCTTCCCGGGGCTGTGTCCCTTTCCCCACCCTCACACAGAGTCCGGAGTGCTGTGACCGCTCACGGTGCAGCTCAGAGCTTGCAGGAGGGAACAAGCACAACCTCAGAGCACCCTCTGTGCTCACGCTCATCCTCTTCGCCCCTCGCTTCCCCCGAGGCTGGGCACCGCAGCCTCCCGGGAGTCATCCCGTTTCAGGAATGAGTCGCTGGCTCGGCCGCGTCTGGGGTGGGATGAGGTTATGCGGGAACGCCGCTTCTCTAGCGCGAGTTGCTACAAACAGAGGGAAGTGTTTCGGAGATTGTGCAATATGTACACGGTCGCCCCAGCAACAGCGTGTCCACAAGGCATTAGCGGGGCTTAGCTGTGGCTGCTGAGCGATCGGGGATCGGGGTGTGCTGTGTCCGTGCCGGGTGTGCCACCGAGCACGGGCTGCGGTCGTGCCATGCACGGCACCGGGCACAGGAAGGGGGGAAAAGCTCCATCCTCTGGCAGGAACTTCCTTTTCCCCACCCTGCAACTCAAGGCAGCTCACTGAGATGCTCTTAGGACGTGTCAAAAGCAGCGCAGGAACAGACTCACACAAAATCATTTCCCAAAGGAAGGTCCCCTTGACTTCAAAGAGGAAACAAAGAAACTTGAGCCAGGCCCAAGGATGAAAGTAAGCACGATGTGCATCCCATGCCAAGGCGGAGGCTTGGAGCAGGCACTGCGGGGCCTGACACAGCTGCCAGACAGTGGCCAGGAACTATGACATGATTTCAGAGGACTGTGGAAAGCTGTCATCCTGAAAATCATTGCTTCTTGCTAATAGAAAGCCACAGTGTCTTGTGGTGGAAACAGCTGGTCCAGGGCACTGCCTCCAGCTGATGGGAGAGTTCACACCCTGGCAAAAACCTTTTATTTAGTGCTGGTGAAGAGGCTTGAGGATGTCAGACCTCAATGTGTCTGCAGCAATGCTGAGCTGAAGGCATCAGGACTTCTGCTGTCAGGACCTTAACCCAGCTCTCTTACGGTCTTGGGCTGCAGCTTGTGGTCACTGCAACCCTCTGGTGCTGAGCCCAGGACAGCTCTGCCCACATGCTGGACTCTGCAGCAGCACCCTAATGTGACTCATTCCTTTTGCTTACTGCCACAGCCTGCTATGGACCTTCCTCAGGCAGAGCAGCAGAAATGCCATTTGCACTTGAGCCTGCAGGGTAGCATCATTAAAGGCCCCAGAGGACAAAAGGAAGGTTGGGAAGGAGAGTCCAGGACCTAAAACTATCTCAACCTCACCATTTTCACTCTTGGGTGCCCACTGTGCATCTTCAGCAGTGTTCCTTTGATGTGGCTGTGGCAAAGACATAAAGCCCAGCCCATTTCAATCACCATGTGGCACACACAACCCTCCTGCTGCCCGTGAGCTTTTGGAGATCAGAGTCCAACACTGGCAGTGCTGGGAGCCCGTCCTGCCGGAGCCTGGCTCTTGGCTCAGCACCCAGCTGCTCCAACGCACGGACACAGCTTAGCATGTTTGGCAGCCTTGAGTTATTCAGCAGAGTGGAGCAAATGTTCCAGCTGAAGGCAGCAGAAGGATGTCCCTGCCCAGGGTCCCCAGGGCATCCTGTTGGCCTCCAACAAAAAGGGTAGGCTCCCACACCTTGCAGAGAATCCTGCAGGGCTGGGAAGAACCAGGACATCCCAGCAGCTTATGGGGCTCTGCACTGGTTGTTGGGGGCTCTGGGGGCAGAGACCCTTCTCAGCTGGGCATCTCTGTGTGTGACAGGGGAATTTGAGGCTTGCAGGCCATTCTTAGTAGGACAGGGGGCAGGTGAGCACAGCCTGGGAAGGGAGGAGGACTAAACGCTGAACCTCAGGGTGAGCCCCAGGCTCCTGGAGAGGGTCATGTCCCAGAAAACTGTAGGACATCGCCTTCCCTCCCATCTTGAGCCCGAAATGTGGCACCTCAGGACATGTGTGACCTTTTTTTCCCTGGACATCTGATAGCCCAGGAAACCCAGTTCCCCTCACAAAGAGCACAGCAGCCTTTCTGCAGCACAGTGCAGAGCTGGCTGGGCCTCCTCCCTCTGGTGCTCACCCTCCTCCAGCACAAAAACCAGGCTGGGTTACACAGCTCAGGGAGAAGGTGGTCTGATCCCTACCCCTCAGGGAAGACACTCCCATCTAACACCCAAAAGGCCCTGTGGAGAGGGGACTGCTGTCACCCCCACACCAGTTACAGTGCTGAGCCCTTCTGGGACTCCAGAGGCTTGGGGAGAAGTGAACCAAACAGCCTGGGGATCATCAGCTGGGCAGAGCCAGGAATGGCTGCAAAAGAAAAGAGGAAACTATTTAGCAAAGAGTATAGAAAATTTTATTGTGGCCAGAGCTACTGAAGAGCTCCATACATGATTTTGGGACTGATTCTGCAAGGACAGAGTAAGAAAACACACAAGCTCTGCTCAGGGGCACCTGCTGCAGAGAAATTACTAATGCTTTGTGGTGGAGGGACAGCTGGCCTTGGAAAACCATGAGCCCAGCATTGCTGCAGGATGTAGTTTCCTTGGATGACAGTGGACATGAGGAGAAACAACAGGAAGGACTTTGTCTAACTGGGACCCATGGGTGAGCAATGCTCTGGTCTCTGCAGACACCCAGTGCCATGGCTGCTGGCCCACACTCACCTGCTTTTCTAAAGGGTCACACGGCCAGCAGGTACCACTGGCCACAGCAGCCAGGGAAGCTGCAAGGAGTGTGACCACAGGCCAGCCCTTCCTGCAAACTGAGACAAAATTACTTCAACAGCTACATGAGACTTCACTTTTTCTGATCAACAGATCATGTAATTTGATGAAGAGTCAAAGCTCCTCATCCCAGTTCTTTCAGGAGACAAAAATCAGACAAGAGAGAACAGTGTTAAGGCAGCCCTTTAAAACACCTGCAAGTCTTTCTCCCAGGCTAGTCTCTCCCACCAAGGCTGGGAGTCCAGCCTGCCTGTCCAGTGCTGGCTGTGCCCAAAGAGCCCCTGTCCCTCGATCCCCTGTCCTGCTCTGACCCAGTTCCAAGGAATGGTCTCAGACTGAGCTAGACAAGGGGAGAACAGCTTAGCTTGACTCTCACAGCACCCTGCTTTGTCCTGTCCTTCCCTAACTGGCACCCACTGTAGCCTGGAGAAAGGTCAGTTGTGCCTTCCATGCATCAAAACATTTGGAAGAGTGATGAAGACTCCCCTGGCTTCCCTTTCTTTGCTGATGCACCTGTTTGTTCACAGAATCAGCAGGGTGATGTGCTGGGGATGTCTGGAAATGTGCATCCATCCACGCCAGTGCTGCTGCTCAGGGCTGTGCCAAATCCTGTTAGACATGGCCATGCCAGTGGTAAAGCCCATGGAGATGTGTGTGTAGCTGCTATCTGGGCTCTGAGATTAGCTGGCTGCTAGGCAAATCTGGGCTTGCTGGAAGACCAGCCTCAGCACTCAGCCAGGAATCTGGAACGGGGCATGCTGCCTGGGGAAGCCACAAGAGCAGGGAGAGCCCAGGAGCTCTAGGATGGCAACCCAGACAGCTCTCTGCAGCTCACCCCCAGCACAGGGTGCTGTGGCTCAAGGCACTGGCCATGTGCCCCTGTCTGCTGTGCACTACACATACCCCAGGCTTGGCTGTGGACTAACACAGATCTGGCAGCTCAGGAACTGCAAAGGTTTCAGGGCCTGCTGTATCCCAAAACTTCTGAAGAGAATGCTGCAGCATGGGGCACCCCAGACTGCTGGGAAGGGGGAGCAGGCCAAACTATGCTGCCTTACAGAGAACATGCTGGCGGTGGACTTGGCTTGAAGGTGCACAGTGGAGAGCGGTACAGGGGTGGGGCAATCCTGAGGTTACTCCCTGACCACCTGCTGAAGCCCCTGAGCATGATCCAAAGACTGACAGGGTGTAGGCAGATGGGAAATACAGCTTTCAGGGTGCAGGGAACGGCAGAGGTGCAGCCTTGTTCTTCCCCATACACTCTGCTGTGAAGTTACTGCAGTACCAGTGTGCAGAGGGCCCAGAGGGGTGGGCCCCTTCCCAGGGAAAGCACTTGAGCTCTCTTGAGCAACAAGTCTACCTCAGGTTTGCCACCTTGCTGCCTCTTGCCTTTGGTTGAGGATGAGAAATGTCCCACTGCAGCCTGACAGCAGATGCACAGTGAGGGGCGAGTCCTGTAGGCCTCTACACAGCACTAATGCCGTTCCCAAAGGCCATGGCTTTGGAAGGATGATCCCTAGGCCGCTGTGGTGCTTGTCCTTATGTCCTTTGAGCATGGATCATATGTACCCACACGCTGCTTGCTGGTGCATTTTCTGTGGTCAGGCTCGGACGTGCTCTCACTGGGCTGGGGCTGAGGGACAAGAGGTTCTCCACTGCTCTTACTTACAAAGACAGCAGGCATCTTAGAAAAAAGTTCCAGGTCTCGTTCCACATGTCTGTCCTGTTGGCAGCTTCTCCTTTTGCTCTTGTGCTCAGAGTAGAGATTCTTCCTCCTGACTCCCCTGCGATTGTCTGTGGACAAGGGATAATGTTGAGAGTTGCTTGAGTTATTCTTAGGAGACCCTTGAAGGACTGTGTCCCCAAGGTGAGTCTGAGCCACAGGAATCTCATCCATGGACTCAGCAGACTCTGAGTGATAGTCAGCAGGGAGTCCTGCTGCCTGGATGAGGCCCATGCTACTGGGGGACACAGCAGCTCTCAGAGGAAAAGCTGGCACTAAGAGGTGAAGGCTGTGGGAAGGTGAGGTGGCAGCAGCCATGGCTGGGAACTCTGCAGATGGAAATAAAGGGAGAAGAAAGCTTAAGGGGAGAGAGATCTCTCAGCCCCACAAACACATCAACAAGCTCAGGAACTCTGCTATGCCTGATCCACTAGAGTTAAAGCAAATCATACATATATTTATGCCAAATTCAGCAGAGAAGCTGACTGGTGCACTCTCACCTGACTGGGGATCTGGGAAGGAGGGCTGAGGTGTACCATGTGCTTTACATCTGCTGTCCGTTGCTGAGGAAGAAGCTTTCTGCATTTTCTTTCTTCTTTTCTTCTGTTGCTGTGAAAGCAAGTGGCCCAAGAGAAGGGAAGTCACTTCACCAGCCCAAAGTAACGATAATTTTTTTACTTGTTACCTCTTTTTAATTCTTCCTACTTTGAATAACAAGCTCTAGGTATAACCAAAGTCCAAGAATATTTTATCGTTCAAGACTCAGCTACTATGAAGCAGCCATAGAGAGCAGGCATTTAATGAACACACCCTCACACATTATCTGCCTACAGTGACCCTCTGTGTGTAGGTACCTTTAAGCTGTTGCCTCATTAAGCTGTTACCTCATTAAGCTGGGGGTTGTACGAGACGCTGGTCACTTGCATTTGTAAAGCCAAACTGGAAGAGGGGACCAAAACTCACAAAGCACAGGATGTCCCAAGAAAGGGACAGTCCTTGCCCCAAATACAGTATAGATGAAAAGGATTTTTTCTTACCATCTAGATGGCAAGACTGATTAATAAGCTTGGAGGAAAGAGGAAAAGCACCACCACCTGCCATGTGAGCAAGAGGAGAGAACATGTGGATGCAGATACATGAATCTCAGGAGCCCAGTCCAAGACTTTGGAGAGCTGTTCCATACACTCAAGCTCCACATCCACACACACTGGGCAGGTGCTTTATCTGAACATTTAAACTGTTGGATTTTGCTCTACAGAAACATGCAGAGCTTCTGACATAACAGTACAGACAGAGTCACTGAGCTGCACTGGGGCAGCAAGGCATTGGATTACAGCTGTGTTACAGCTGTGAGCTTATGAGGGAACTGTAGGATAGCTCTGATCAGGCCTGTAAGCAGAGACAGGAGAACATCACCTGGATTTGGTGACTGCAGGGCACAGCCACAACTGCAGACACACACTGAGAGGAGGCAGGGGGTGAGCAGGGGGTAAGCACAGCCTGCTCTGGAGTGAGCATGGCCGGGCACCTGGGTGAGTTGTCAGCAGCAGGTTGGGTGTGTGGCAAATCCTCCTTACCTGGGAAGGGGCCACAGAGTGAAGAGATGGGGGCTCAGGGGATGAGCTCTGCTTGGGGTCACCTTCTTGCTTGTGTACATAGAGCTTTGGAAAGCTAAAAACACAGCAGACACACAAGGTGATTCCCTAAGACAGGACTTAAGTCTGATGCCCTCTTTGCTTGCACAAAAACACCAGCCTGACCACAGCCTCCCCTGCCTTACACAGCATTCCCAGCAAAACTGCAGGGGAACTTTTCCTGCACAACTGTGCAAAATAAGAAGGAAATCTCCAGGGAAACAAGTTAACAGGAAAGGATTCATTAAGAGGCAAGGTTCCTGTTTTCCCCTGAGTGCATGCCAGTGTTACAAACTTGTAACTGTTGTGATGCATCTCTGGACAACCTGAAATCATGTAACTATAATGAGCTCAATATAGGAGTTACAGAGCAAATCAGGCAGCCTTAAAGTCATTTTAATATAAAACAATTAATAGAAATCTGTTTCATATAAAATATTTAATATAAAACGGCCTAAAGAGAGTATTCTAGGAACTATATTTTCCCAGGGGAGGGAAGGAAAGTATTCCTGCAAGTATTTACCCTCCTGAAACTCAAAGATTTCACCATGCCTTGGTCAAAATACTGGTGCTCCCTATCCTCCTAAGTACTTTTGTCTTAGGGCCCACCAGTGACCTTGATAACAATTTCCCATTCACCACACATGCTGCTGGGAGGATCTTATCCTCGACTTTTCTCACCTTTTTCCTGAAGTTACTGTTGAGAATTCCTCTACTTGAATTCCAGGGTCTGTATAGCCAGGATTACCTGACAGTAAGTCTGCTTCCTGGAAAAAAAACCCAAATCCAAACATTTTCAGACTAATACGAACACAGAGGGGAGAAGAGGGATTTTCATTACAGATGTATTCTTTTTCCTCATGGCAGACTTTTTTTTGTCCTTACAGGTAGTACAGCAGGAATCTGCTGCTTAAGAAGATGGAAAGCCAAGACTGGCAAAATTAGAAGTCCTCTATTCATTTATTTAGTCCAGCCAGGATTTCATGTGACTCAAAACCAAATCACACTTACAGAGGTCAACTTAGTCATTTCTTGGGACCATATTCAAAATACCACTTAAAGCTTCCATTAGTTACACAGTTCAATCTAAGGAGCTATGCAGTGAATGCATAATATGTCTTTTAAATGCAAAATGGAGGTGAGGAGGATGGAAGCATGCAACATACAGGAAAAACATTAAGTATTTTCTGCTTCTGGTGTGATCCTGTATGGCTAAGACCTGCTGATTTTTAAAAATGAGTGTGATATATTGCTTATTTGCCTCAGGTATAGATGAGTTCAGAATAATGACAGCTGAACTTGAAAATTGCATATTTTCAGAAACATTACAAGAATAAGCCTCCAAAATCCAAGTGCTGTGTTACAGGAAAGGACCCCAGTTCTCCCTCAAAAGCACCCAGTTAAGATGGTGAGAGTATGAAGGGATGAAGGGTATGAAGCCCTGCTATCAAAAAAGGATAAACCATGCTCAGAAGAACCTTGACACCACTTATCAGCTGCTCTTAAACTTGAATAATCATCAAGAGAACTTGTTTGCAAGTATTTCAGTGTGCAGTAACTATAAAGATATTTTAAAGTAACTTTCAGGTTAAGATGGAGGGGTTTAAAACGTGATAGGCATTAGCTTCAAAAATAGCTAAAACAAGCTCATGAAGACCTATTTTTCTGAACAGCCTGATGAGCAAATTTGAGAAAATGAAGTCAAAGCTGGACATGCCACAAATGGGCTCCTGAGAGATCCAGGGCCTCTGCACTTCAACAAATTCATAAACAATCAACAAAAGAGCAGAGCAGTGAGAAGCCTGGTGATGACAGTCCCTGATGTAAGGCATTAAAAATGAAAGCCAGCCGCAAAGAGCTGCAGAAGATCTTTGCAATATTGAATTACAGGGTAGTAAAATGGCACCAAAAAATCAATATTGCTAGAGGTAAAGATGGAAAGTGAAGCATGTGGGAAAAGTAGTGTAAATGTTATATACAAAGCAACAGTCTCTGAACTAGAAAAGAATCCATGGAGCTGCACATTCAGTGGCAGCTAAGAAATAATTTCAGATATTAGGAATAAAAAAGAAAGGCAAATAAAAAAAGAAAATAAAAAGTAATTTCAGCTGTTTTATAGATGGTAACACAACATTTGAAGGGGATTGGTTTAGGAATCAAAAACATGACTTTCTGATTTAAAAATTTATCCAAGTGCAAGGTTAATAATCTGCAGAAATTTACTACATGCTTTCAATTAGAATTTGTAACTCAAGTCAGATCATCACTCATCACCAACAGAACACAAAGTGTGCACAAATGTCTCCTCAAAGCTCCTTGGGGACACTTACAATCAAGATTTACATTCAGGCCTCATGCACCTGAGTCACAAATGCGTGTACAGGCAGGAGATGCAGGTCTTTTCAGAGGAAAGCAGGTCATGGCTGAAATGAGCTGCAGCAGGAGACATCCCACTGCACAGAATAACTGAAAACAATCAGGATTCAATGTCCACAGCACACAAACAGGACTGCAGGACTGGCATTTCAAGGGAGCTTAATAAATGATTCATCTTGAGAATAACATGGACAATTTCTTTCCAAGCAGGGAATGAAAGAGCCTTTTTAAATCCATTTTGTTCATTTCAGCCTTCTATAAATAATGTAGAACCAAAGCAGCCACATAAATGAAAGTAAAGCGTTAGAGCTGACTATGAAAACAAATGAGACTCAATCAGTAGAAAATACAATGTTCTCTCACAGTGTGACACAAACTACAACCACAGCACAGACTCCAAGCCTCCCTCTGCTACCAGGCATGTAGCAGGAGAATCAACATCCTCCCACCGCAGCATCAAGACAAGCCACCCTTTGCAGCTGGGTTGTCAGGATTCAGCTGCTGCTCCTGCTGAAAGCAGACTGCTGGACTGACAGACTGCCCAAGTTGTGCCCCTGTGCAAATCCTGGCCACGTTCACCAAATTCCAGCTGTGACCACCCCAAGGTCCATGGTTTACAAGGCCAGGGTGGATTCATCTCCCTTGCCCACTGCAGCTGCCCTTATCAACCTCTTCAGTGACAGGAAGTACCCTGAAGTGCTGGCTGGCTGGAGGGGACGCAGAATTGAACAGGAAAAATGTTCTTGTTCCAAGGAAAATGGGTCTGTTGCAAGTGTTGAGGCTGAGAGTGAAGACTAAGTTCATCTTACATTGACACTGGAAGAAAGAAACAATACTGAAAATGTAAGGGAAGCTGAGTAAAATCTGTGTTTAGTATTTAAAATCAAACCTCACCAACCTGAATCAGTTTCCAAAGCAAGTTCAAAGCTTTAGGAATGTGAGAAGAATCACATCCCAGCTGGCCTCGTATGAAAGCCAGCTCCCTGGAATGAATGCAATTATGCATTAAAGCATAGGATTTGGTTTAGTTTATATTTCTTTGGACTGCAAATGACTACAGAAAAAATGGTTACTTGCACATCCTGCTTTAGGTATGGTAATAGAGGCAAAGGCTCAATGTGGCCAACTGTTTTGCATTTTTTGTGACATCTGAACCACTTAAATGTGCAAAATTAGGGCTTTTACTTTGTGGGTCCTAAAGGTACATAAGAATCCTTTATCCTGAACAAGAATCCTTTAACCTGAACATAGCCGAAGACTTAACCACAGACCTACATGGAAAACTGAAGCCAAAATCAACACCCAAGCTTGAATAAGGCTCAAAAACAAGCATTAAAGGGGAAATGCATGTTTCTTCTTAGTCCCTAAAATGAATGAACAGTTCAGACAAAAGTGGGAAGAGGATGATTTCCATTTTATGCTTACAACATGTTGGATCAATTACAAAGGGTTGCAGTGTTCAAGCTAAAGAAGGCTGTATTCAACACAGCTCACAAAAGGCAAGTCACTTGGTGTCCTCCTACTCCAATCTATTTGTTTGTGTTTATCTCTGGTTGCTATGTAAGAAACAAGGAAAATCTGGTGGGTTAACATTTTTCTTAACAATGTTACTGGGCATCATCCAGTCTTTCTTGTTCCCCAAGGTACTAACTGCAGTCCTGAAACATCAAACTCCTTTTCACCCTGCTCCTTCCAGGCTTGCTGCTTCAAATTAACCATATTCACACATTTCTACATAAGAACCAGTGCAGACAGGAGACCATCATTGAATGCCAATCCCCAAATGTGCACACATACATGAAGTCCACCCCTGTTCAAATACATTTTAAGTATTAATTAAAATTCAGTAATGAGATGATTAGAGCTAATGCTTTATTATTGCTTTAATTTTCATAGTAAGCAAAGCTCTGTGAAACAAAGTGCCAAATATTTTTGTTGTTATGGAAACCTCTGTTTAAACTGGAAGTTCAACTTTTCCAAAACAGTAAAAAATATATATGAAAAGCTTCATATTATACAAAACTGAATGAGCTCACTTTCCCCTTTGCTTTGATAGGGAAGAACTATGGATGAACCCAGAGAGATCCCAGTACACAGAATACTTGGATGAAGCTTTTATTTAATTAATTTCTTATGAAATATAGAACTGTTTGTATAGTAGATAATTTACTTGCATAAAATGAAAAGTTACACATGACTGAGAATCACAGAATAATTTAGACTAGGAATAATTTCTGGAAGTTTTTAGTTCAATCCCCTGCTAAAGTCAGTACGGAACGTGTCCAGTCAAAATTTGAGTTAATCCAGTAATTTTTTTGCCTTGCAGCAAAATAAATTACACTGAACCTCTCAATTCAGAGCCTGATATATCTGCCTCTGCAGAGTGTAGCAGCATTTAAGAGCTTGTAGAACTCTTTTTACAGAGATATAGATCAACATGGTAATAACATCATGGTAATAACAAGGACCCTTATCACTGTATAGACTCATTCCAAAGAAAAGCACATATCTGGGTCATTTCTTAAAAACTGGTGTCCTTTTCACTTTCAAGATGGTTAAATTATTGGTATTATTAGCTGCTCAATTATTAGCCCCAGTTTCTCCAGCCTTAGAGCTTGTCTCACTTGAAGTCATGACACAAGCCCCCAAGATGTGTAGTGCCACCCAAACAGATGGTCCTGTCCTTCTTAGGGACAGGATTCTTCCCACTCTTCAGTCACCCACATTTGTGCTAAGCCAGGCATTTATGTGACTGCTTGGTGAACCAAATGGGAGGGAGCTGGGCCAGCTCAACTATTTTTTTAATAAAGTTTATTGTTACTCAGATGAGTTCCCCCACCCTGTCCTAACGAACAGCTGTGCTGGCAGAAGAGACAAGATAGTGCAGGGCCCAAAACAAGTGGTGGAGGAAGAGAGTGGGTGGGATTGATTCCTTTGAAAGCAGTACTTGCTTACACCTAAAGTGTTCATGGAATTACAGGCCTTGCGCTCTCTCACATCCTACTCAACTCCATCGAAGTATGTCTGAAGTCTTATCTCTAGCAACTGCCTTTAAAATATGGAGCTGAAGAAAGTGAAGCAAAGTTTACACTGCAAACAAGCAAGACTGTTTTTGAGAAATGGACTGAAAGTAGGATGAGTACCTGACTGGGTCTCACTTGGGAGGAACAAGACTCCTGTTTCTTGTCCACCTTGTCTGGCTGCTGCTGGGGACGCTGCTGCAGGATGTACTCGTACGTAGACAGCTTGTGCCACACTGAAAGGGACAAAAGAGACCTGTCAGCACAGGAAAGGCCCCTCCCTGACTGCACTTACACAAGCAGGCTGGATGACTGTACAATCAAATAGTAACTATAAACATGAAAAACTGATAATCTAAGCCAAAAGTACCTGTGCACTGTACATCCTACTATATTCTTTATTGTCACCATCACAATGCTTTCTTAAAGTCCTGCTATTCTAAATTCTCCTAGAATGGTACAGCCTTCTATAGCAATTTGTTCAGTTCATTTCAGAGCAAATCCATTACTCATGTCCAACAGGGGTAAGATCTGTACTGTACAAAAAGCTCGGTGAGCAATCGGAAGGTATGTGGTGCTAAATGGAGAGAAGAAATTGAGCAGGTTAGTGTGTCCTGTAGTGACTGAGACACTTAATGTGCAAACCAGAGAGCACCAAATGCACAGCTTGCTTCGTGCCAAACAGATGTGCCCAGAGTTCACATGTCCCTGACTTTATGAGCTCTCCAGGTCCCCATGCAAACACATCTGCTCCCATGAATGACCAAAAGCATGTGACATTTCTGAGCAACTTGGTTTCTCCATGAGACCCAAAACCTTATGAGAGTCTAAAACGCAGACATTCTTCCCATAATGACCTTAAGTATTTTTAGAGAACAAACCCCAGAAACAGATGTTGAAGGGTTTTAGTGCACAGCCTGGTAGTTATTTCTCTTTTTTTTACAGAAGCACAGCAGTTAAAGAAGATGCCTAGGATCATCTGGACTAAAATCCTCCCTCTACCTGAAGATATTTTCATCAGTGATATCTTACCTCTTAAAACCATGCCCTGAACACAGGACTGCTTCACAGAGAAGTGGGGGAGAGCAGAGGAGAGGTGCCCCTCTGCTAAAGCAATCACCTTATGAAGAAATAAAAATTCAGGATCTTTTTGGCCAGGAAGAGAGAACATAGAGATGAATGTGAGTCTGCAGCCAAGTGATTACTTAACAGGGACAGTGCAGGCTGCTGGCAAGTGCTCCCAGAATGGCACCCTTTGCTTTCTTTGAAAAACAGAATATTGCTTCATAAGGAAAGGCTTATCAGCCATTTTTAATTTAGATTTTGTTGGTTTCTGAATACTTACAGTGTAACTTTTTAAATATTTTAATAGAGCTATTTAGTTAAAATACTTCATTTTTTGGCCACATAACACTGCAGCACATAACATGCAAAATACGATCACAGTCTGTGAATAACGCTATATGCTTTCCTATATTCCCTTCTTATTCCATACTATTTTTTTTTTATTCTATCAGCCTCACAGTATTGAAGTGCCCTGCTTCACCAAATGCCTCTAGAACTGAGTCTGAATCAGGACTAGTAATTTTGAATACACGGACCTACTATTTTGAGAATAACCTACTTCCTTTGAGTGATCACAGTGAGTAGTAATTAAACCCAGGAGAGTAACTCTGAAATTTTCACTGTGCTTGTAACAAAACTAGATACTAAATTTTCAGTCGTACCTGACTTAAGCCATTTTTTATGGGAAGCCTAAGGGCAGTACCACTCACATGGGTGCTATTTAATTTCTGTAATTTAATTACTGGAAAAACAGTGACCAACAGTAATTACATTTGAATTGGTAAAGTGTATTTCTAGTCCCAAAAGAGGGTAGACAGTTCATTACAACACTGTCTACCTTAAAGCATTCAGAGGAGACTATTAACAATTACAGGTACGAAATAAGAGGAGTTTAAGTTCAGACATACTTTGTCTATCTCCCTGAAACCCAGCTGTAAGTGCAAATGCAGTGGTTAAGTGCAATGCATACTCATATGAAGTACACCATATAGGCTTCAGGGTGGTAACATCCCTCTTTAAAGCAAGGGCTTACACACTACATTCTGCACAGCTGGGAACAGTTTCATTAGGGCAGCAGATTACAATGTAATTAATTCTTAAAAAAAAAAAAGCAATAATTCTGTTTCTATGTAAGTAATAAAGATTTAGAATTAGACCAAAAGTAGAAGTTAATTTGGCTCTAAATTTATTCTGAAAAAGGAGAAAGAATCACCCCAAGACAAGAGCAGCAAAATCTCCCCCAAGCCCAGAGCAGAACTAGTGGTACACACGGAGGTTTCTGTCTGGCAGATAAGGCAGGTCACTGTCTCAGGCAGGGAGCACCCTCTTGTGGAAGCTGTACACAAGGACAGCATAAATATCACTCAGGACTAAACTGAATAATCCTTTTCCATCCAGAAGATACCTTCCTGTAGTGACCCCAGCTTTGTTATGCTTTTGTCTTTCCACGGTGCTAGATCAACCTTTTACATCTCCAGGCAGTGACATTGACCCAGAAAGGCCAACTGTCAATTCTGCCAAGGAAGTAAAATTGCAGTGTGCCCAAATTTCAGTCAAGCTCAAAGAGGCTCTAGAAGGAAAACGACTGTCAGTGTCCTCACTGAGTGCACTGTCCATGCCAGCTGAGGAACACTACACTTCAGCAGTGCAACTGTTTTGCTTCTGGAGCTGTGCTGGTTTGTGCTGACCTAGTTTGTGTTGGCATCTGTAGGTTTGTTAACTGAGAACCTGAAAATCCATCCAAGGATCCTCTGTAACCGCTGTCCTCACTTCTCTTCCACCACATCCCTTCTTCCCTAGTTCTGGCACCACCAACTACTGCAAATGTAAGATCTTTCCCTATCATTACTTTCATCAGCAGCCAAAAAGCATTGGCTTAATTTTAGACGATGGCTGAAAAAAGGTTTTTGATGCCCATCTGTACATAAACAAACATAAATATCCTTTCTTGACAAGAGAAACAAGCAGTAGATCTAAAGAGGAGGCTTTCTGAAAGCCTCTTCCTCTAAATTACACAAGTCTTCTTGTATCAATATGGTAGAATTTCCATAAAGGGACCTTAATGTGGATGGCAGTGCTCCAGTCAGAAATTTAACTCAGTACATCCCCATTTCTCTGGGGTAAGGGAAATACATGCTCTCTCACACAACAGAAGTCCTGGGGAGCACAGTGAGGAGACTCACAAAGGCCATATGCAAAATCAATCTGAATCTGCCATCACCAGCACCAAGCTGGGATTAACCAGTTCATCCCACCTGGCCTCTCCAATACTCTCCCATGTGCTTTCAGTTTCAGGATAACATAGCTTAAACATGGCTGCAGAGGCCAAACACAAGTTCCACATTACACATGCACTGATAAGCCTACCTGAGAGTAGGGGAAACTCAGAAATATAATGTTAAATCCCAATTTTGTACCTTTTCAACGGCAATCTTGCACAATCAGTGTATATTAGTGACACGGGTGAACACACAGTGAATGCAGGATGAGTAGAAGCTAAGCAAAAATGAAATGGGGGTGTAGATGACAGGAACAAAACACCTACAGAGATAGATGTGAAAGGTCAAGAGGTGGCCCAGCAGGATCATGGTCACTAGGCTCAGAAGAATAAAAATCCCAGCTGTGACCAAAATGGCAGGTGCCCGAGTCTCAACAGGAGATGCAGGAAGAAACACAAACCAGCGGTCCATGTGGTTCCTCAGAGCTGTAAAACAAACAGAGTTGGAGGTAAGTAGATTGTCCAGGTATGAATTATCTCTAAATAAACTTTACTTTATGGAAATCTTGTTAACTCAAAAGTAGCTGCAGACCCATTGTGCCCTGGAGGCCTAAGAAATCTGGTGACTGCAGGGCTTTTAGGAAGAGCAATTAGATCTGTAAGGAAAGACATTCCATTCAGCTGAGCAGAGATACTCTAACAGAAATATATCATTGAAGCAGTAAGAAATGGAGTTCCTCCTCAGTGGAAGAGCTCACAGAATCCAAACCCTCATCAAGACATGCTGGCTGATTCCCAGGATGCTCATGTGAAGCACTGCTGTACCATCAAAGTGCTGGTCAGAGCGAAGCACCGTGGGGTCGACGAAGAACTCCACAAAGACGTAGAAAGCAACGAGCAGCAGAAGCCCCAAGCCCAGAATGGCAGACAGCACACTGTTCAAAAAGAGCCTGCCAGGAAGGAGAGAGGTCTCAGTGGCTTCAATAACATCACACATACAATTCAATATCCCAGCCTCTAATAAAAGATAGAGACAGCTATCTCAAATTACTGTCACGCTTTCTTACACTTTTGATAGATACTGGTGAACAGCTTTACTTATTTTTTGTTACCCTGAGGGACTAAACTGTGACCCTTTACTGCAACCACGGTTACAAAACAGTCAAGTATATCTAGGACAGACAAAGAGCTCCCTGCACAAAATCAGAAGGCAGTGTAACATGGCACCCAGCAACACCACCACTTTGCTTTCCATGGAGTTTTAGTGCAGGAAAGTAAACTGAGAAGCATCAGTGATAGTCTCCTTACTCTCATCTGAAACCTGGCATGGATTAGAGGTCCCTATATGCTGCCAACTGGCAGGTCTCATAGGGAAAGCATGTGATCTGGATGCAGGTTGTTTCAGATCGGAACAGCACCATCATGGTTCCATTTCTACTCCAGCTCTCAGAAGCACTAAGGACACCCACTTAACATCCTGTAAGCTTTTCCTAATACTACATAATAACTCTATGTTCTCTGTTTTAACTTACAGATGTTCAGCTACAACATTCTAAGTTTAGGAATTTTATCCCTGGTTATTTGAATGTCATGATTATGCTTGTATTTTCTGCCTAATTTTCTCATGACTGATTCTATTCAGCCAGGGGATAAAAGAAAAGTGGTTCTGCGTGGCTAAATACCGACTGGACTGAGCTACAGGAGAACCTTGGAAAGAGAAGGAGCCACATTATTAATGCAGTGTTATGCTTCTGTCACAATCCCAAGCTCTTACCAGTAATTCCTTTCTCCCACACAGTTGTTGAGCCATTTGCAGTGATGATCAAAGCCGCACACACACTTGTTGCAAGTTCCACAGTGCTTTGACTTGGCACTCCTGCCAAAGGAAGGGTGGCATTAGTGTGGCAGCATCAGCTCACTACTGTGACTTTTCAGTGACTCAAACACAGGGGGTATCGCAGCAGAGATCCTGGTAATAGTGAGTAAACCTTCTGCATCAGGAGTACTTTATCTCCCAAACTCATCTGCCACTGTTGGACCACAATCCCAAACACTACAAAATTCACCTTTCAATGCACTGAACGATTTTTAATTTGGAGATTTTTGAATTCTTATTTGAATCCCTTCAGCAGTTCTACAGAGCTTGATCTTAATGCCTGCCCTCCAAGCATTTCCTGCTACTGGTCAGCATCCAGCCAGACAAGCACACACACACACAAGTTACACACTTTTAGGTAAAACACCAACACCCAGGGAACATGGAACACTACAGCCCTCTCCACACATGAGCAATGAAATAAAACACAAAATCCTGTGCACATTTGACAGAAGGCCCCTACCCAATTACCTGAACCCTGCCACAAGATAAAGTTTAACTTGCACTGTAGCAGTCCAGGGCTCAATTTCAAATCTTACAGTCTGACATTAAGGACTAGTGGTGAAGTGCAATGGTGAAGAAGACAGAGCAGTAGAAAGAAAAGAGAAGATACTTACACATCTACATCACAGACATGGCAGTGATGGTTCTCAATGACATGTGCATGTTGGTTACGGTTGAAGGTGGCCAGAGGCCCCAGATAGTTTTTTTCTCTCACGTTTGCATCCGCAGGGTCAATGGAGACTGCAGTAAGATGAACAACTAAATGGTAGATAAAACACACTCCTGGACACTGAAGTACACAGTTAAGGACTTAACACGTGTCTTTTAATCCTTAACACACAAATCCCACACAGATGAGAAATTTATGATGTAGAATTCCTTTGTAACAGATTGCAGCATATCAATCTGAGCTTTATTGATAGAGGTGTTTGACTTGTAATAAATGTCCTCTGGAAAAAGACAACAAAATCTACAGGACCATCCCTCCTCATTATGTACCACTCTGCCTTGCAGAAGTGTCCTTCCTAGCACAGGGTGTTTTTAAAAGTTACCTTGACTTACCAGTATCTGACCCCAAGTGCAGACTGCTGACATAGGTCCAAGTTTCTTAGTCCATACAGACTCCTCGGAAAGGAGAGTGGTTAAGGCTGTGCATATGCCCTTTCACAAGATCAGACTTCCAAGAAAAAAAAGTCACATCAAGGAAGTAGTATTGATTACCTTGCTTTCCTTTTCCTTAGCCAGAATTCCAAGGAAGAGAAGCACAGTTTTAAAGTAGGCTCCTACACAACTTACAGACAGGACTCAGGATTTGTCACTGTTTCTATACACCCAGATGCACACATCGTTGATCATACTAAGACCCATGGAAAACAGATCAACGCAGTAAGTTAAAAAAGGAGGCCTTTGAGAGGTCCAGCTCACTGGAGCTCTGATGGCTGGTGGAGCAGAACAGGAAGGGATTTGCCTTTGACACAAAAGAGACATTAGTGCTTTATTAACTGGAAGTAAAACTTGAGGAAATATTAATCTGTTGAATTAAGAGTAACTTTAGATTGCATTATGAAGATATTTGGTAGGCAAATTCACGAGGTTTGAACTGTGATAATATCAAGGATTTGAGCAAGCTAAGTAGATGCAAGACCACTGAGCTAATTACATTCATGTCTAAATCATGCAGGTGTAAAAACTAAATCATAAGCAAAATCATCCCAAACACATCAAAGACTTAGAGGCATATCATTTATATATCTGACTTACAGATAAGTGCACACCCCATCTCTTCAGAACAAGGCCTGGTCTTGAGGAAGTTCCTTCCCTGGGTGATAGTACAGGTGGCACTGGGAGTATTGGGAGCACTGGGATTGCTCCCCAGCTGATCCAGGCTGAACAAGACGTGTCCTCTCCTCTAGACCCTTCACTCTCTTCATCATATGTGTACTAAACTGCTGCTCAAGACTGTCGCATAGGAGACCTCTCCTCTGAGGTTCACACCACACCACCTTGACTGTCACTCCCAGATTTTCTACTGAATACAGGAGAGGGCCCAGGGAGAACATCCACTGTGAGCCATCACAGGCAACCCACCATACAGCCAGGAGCATGTAAAGCTGCCTTTCACGACTCATCCAGTCAGCACGGAGAGGTGAGGCTGCCTTCACGACAAGGATATTTCAGGAGGGGCTTTTTTAGTATGAATTTCTTCAAACCCTGCAGCACACTTGTAGAAGAATAATATAAAGCAAAGGAGACACACAGGCAGAAGCAGGGAGCAGAAGAGCATCGGAGGCAAGGGTAGTGACCTTAATAGAGAGTGATGAAGGAGACAAGCAGAACATCAGTGACCTAAAGTGAGGATCAAAAAGCAACTGTTTTTTATAGTCAGGAGAAGATCAAGATGATGGTTACAGTTCAGAAAAATATATCTGGCTCAGGTGCTTTTCTCCTATGCTTTCTGTGCTACCTAACAAGTACTGTCAAAACCCCCCAGTGATAGTTTGTACCAGCCCACGTTCTCCTCTAGATCCAAGGATACGATATAACCAGCGGGCAGCCAGTGGCGGGGCAGGAGAGGAACCAGGATTCCAAAGCCAACTAGCGCATAGAAGAGGAACAGCAGCCAGGCAATGATCTGGAACAGGTGCAGGGGCCAGCTCCAGCCATTTCTTCGAGCGCGTTGGACCTTCACCTCAGGGACAGCTTCGCCCAAATCCTCTGGAGCTATCTTATTATGAGGTTTATTGCAGATATTCATCTACAGAAATCAAAAATGGAAAATGAAATGACATGATACAAAAGTACTGTGACTGAGCCCTGGTGCTGGAGATATGCTCCAAGGTGAACAAAGTTAGAGAGACTAAAATGATGGCACATGCGAGGAGAAACAGCTCTAAGCTCAGAAGCGAGTTCTCCTTTTTTCACTTAGTGGTGGATTATTAGATGCTGCTTTTCACCTGCCACAGAGCCAGGAGAGTTTCTAATAACAGAGAGTTGGGCTGCTCTGCTTCATGGAAAACTTGAGATACCAGGGAGAGCAAACCAGGCAGTAGATCAGGGGCAGCATCCAAAACCGGCACAAAGGAGCTCTGCTGGACCTGAGCTAACTCAAAGTACCTCTGCAGCACTCTGAGCCTTCCTTAGTAACTAAAGAGGATGTGAAATTAACATCTAACATGATAAACAACTTCAGTTAGTCTGACTAACATGCACAGGAGAGTGATGAAAGAAAAGGAGGAGGTCTCTGGCTCACTTGTAGTATTTTTGATAATGGTTCCAGTGCCAGAACAATGCCACAGGGGTGGAAGAGAGCAAGCATGGCAACATGCTGAAAGAGTGAGCAGGACAATTCCAAGCTTGGTATGCCAACAGCCCTTCAGACCCAGGCAAAGGGCTGGAAATGTCTTTTTCAGTCAACTGGTAGAAGAGTGGGTAAGAATAGCCGAGAATGTAATTTATGCTCATCAGCACGGTCTTACCAACAGGCAGGCTGGAATAAAAAATTCCTAACTTCACCCTTTGATGCAATTAGCAGTATCTGCCTGCATTCATCATTTAAGTTGTTACATGGCAACTGGCTCATCACTGATGAGAAATCATTACCAAACATGTAATCCTTTTCTCGTTAGGCTGTTGAAAACTTGCTCGTGCATCACTTTGAGCTACCTGTCACAAAACCCACAGAGAGTATGGCCGTAACGCCTTTCTATCCAGCTCCAAAAAACACTGAGTATAAAAAACAAGGCATGAAGTCACTGTCAGGGTAGACAGAGAGAGAGGCACCGGGACGCACGGGCAAGCACCAGGGGCCGGGGTCGGGTGAGCGGGTTCCCGGGCAGCCATTCTGGTGAGAGCCGCGTAGACCCCTCCCGCACTCCACCACCTCCCACCCCTCACCTTCTCCCCGCAGAAGCGGCTAACAGCGGCCCCGGCCCTGCCTCATGCCCAGGCAGGGCGCGGGGGCCCCGGCTGAGGCCTCCACGGCAGCTCCCGGCGCCTCCGCGGGCCTCTGGCCGCTGGGCCGGTCGCCATGGCAACGGCTACGGCGGCGCGCAGGGGGCAAAACGTGGCGGGAGCGATCGTTCCGCGGGGATCCGGGAGGAAGGAGCGAGGCTTCGTCCTACACCAGCCCCGGTGTGGGGTCCTCTCACACCCGGGGAAATCCCGCCTACCACACTCCCCAGCCTTCCAAGGGGTCACATTCCATACAGACGGGGCTGGACATGCCCAGTGAGCCAGCGGTGGAGGCTGGTTGTGAGCTAAAGCCATCCCACTCCTGGAAAACTCCATTCCCTGTTATATCAACCAGTCTTTATGGTATGAAAATGTAGTATTTTTGTTAATATATCTATTCAGATTTACACTGTGACGTAATGAGGTTGCAGAATTTTACTGGGGAGTTTGGAATTTTACTGGAGGCTTTGCAGTGGTTTGTGCTTAAGTAAAACAAAGTAAAGGACACAGAAATAAGGATTGCTTTATCAATGAAGGATTAAGGACACCCCTGGGCAACCAGGATAACACAGCATTTGGCGGATTTGAAATCCTCCTAGCATCATTTGGTATCAGTAGTTCCAGCAAGATGGATTCCAGGGATGCCTGGATCATGGAATCATGGATTATCTTGAGTTGGAAGGGATTCACAAGGATCATCAAGGCCAAATCCTGACCCTACACAGGACTACCCCAAAAATCATACCATATGTCTGAGAGTGTTGTCAAAATGTTTCCTGCAGTCTGGCAGGTTTGGTGCTGCAACCACTTCTGCAATCACCGGAAAAGCAGCAAGAACATTGGGAAAACAGAATCAGAGAACAGTAAGGTTGGAAAAGACCTCTAAGATCATCGAGTCCAACCACTAACCCAGCACTGCCATGTTCACCACTAAACCATGTCCCCATGTGCCACATCCACACACCTTATGAACACTTCCAGGACTGATGATTTCACCACTGCCCTGGACAGTCTGTTCCAGTGCCTGACCACCCTTTCCATGAAGAAATTTTCCCTAATATCCAATTTACACCTCTACTGGCACAACTTGAAGCCATTTCCTCTTGTCCTATCACTTGTTACCTGGGAGAAGATCCGGACCCCACCTGGCTCCATCCTCCTGTGAGGGAGTTGTGCAGAGTGATAAGGTCTCCCCTGAGCCTCCTTTTCTCCAGGCTGAGCCCTCCCAGCTCCCTCAGCTGCTCCTCATCAGATATGTGCTCCAGACCTTTCCCCAGCTCCACTGCCCTTCTCTGGACTCGCTCCAACACCTCCATGTCCTTCTTGTAGTGAACTTTGCAAACTTTTACTGTCATTAGCAGTCAGTGACGTGGGTGTTAGTGACTAGTCCAGTTGTACCTGAAGGTTTGAAGGGTAGAAGAAAACCTGCGCAAAACCCCGTTTGTGGTGTCCGTTTTGGCTGAGACACCTCATGTGCAGGGATAAATATTTACCCCGTAATTCCCTACTTTGCATCCCAGCCCGTCGCCGCAGTCGGCACGGGCCAGCCGCGGATTTTGGTGACGCAGCCCTGTCGGCCCCCCCAGCCCAGTCCGCACCTCCGCTGCCCCTGGGGAGGTTTCTCCGCCCCGTCCAGCGGAGCAGCCGTGCGGAGCCCGGTGCCGGTGGCCGTGCTGGCGGCGGTGCACAAGGAGCTCTTTATGAGCCGCCCGCGCTCTGCGCACAGCGGCTGCTTTGTGCGAGGGGCAGCGGCCGGACACTCACCTAAGAAGGGCTCTGTGTGCAGAGGGAAGGGCGTCCCGGCGGCGGCGTGTCCTTCCCTCGCTGTCCCCAAAGGCCCTCGTCACCTTTTCAACCCCCAGCTGCTCTCCCTGCGCAGGGGTCTGGCCATGCTGGCGGTGGCTGGCGGTGCCCAAGGAGTCTGGGGCGCTGCAACCCACTTGTTCTCACAGCCCACCCTCCTCGAGCAGGGGAACAGCTCGAGTGCTTGGCGGCGAGCTGTGGAGCTGCAGTTTTGCCCAGCCACGGGCTTGGCTCCTGTTACAGCTGTTGCAGTGGGAAGTCTCCTGGGCACAAGGAAGCACGGCCCCTGTCACCATCCCCTGCTCACCAGTGCCAGGGAGCCCTGCTGTGCTTTCCAGGCACTGCCAAGGCAGCTGCAGAGAGTCTTGGCTGTGCAGGATGTTCAGGGCAGCATGTTGGAAGTTGTCCCTGCCCATGGCAGTGGAATTGGTACAAGATGATCCCTTCCAACCCAAATCATTCTGTGACTCTCTGTTCAGCCCATCTCCCATTTTTATGCTGGGGACTCTTCAGCACGGCCCCAGGAACAGTACTGCTGGAAGAGACATGGACACTGCATGACCCTGGATGGGCTTGGTAGCTCTATTGGCATCCCAAGCTCTGCAAGGTGACCCTGCCATCAGCACAGACACCAGCTGTCCCCAGGAGCGTTGCCCCAGGAGCACAAAGCATAGAGCAAGGAGGACACCTTTCCTACAGCCACTTTTCTTTTATTAGAGATTACATCTTGTACAAGAAGCTGAATCTGCATGCCAAGTGCTGTTGGCTCACTCTGTCTTTCCCCTCTTTGTGCCATGCAGGCAGAGAGGAGGGGGACTGGCAGAGGCAGGCACCCCCAGGCTGCTCCTTCCATTGCCCGTGCGGGTTTTCCTATGGGACACAGTCTTTGCTGTGGTGGCTATGAGAAAGCATTATGGGAGAGGGGTATCTCCAATGGGACAAAAACTGGGACCACTGAGCTGAACCTGCTCCATTATTCCCCAGGAGAGACCCTGGCATGGCCCCACCGCTGCCTCCAAAGGGAATCAAAACACATATGGGGACACAAAGGCTGTGACCTTGAAGATGTGCTTGCCCAGGAGAACTTTGTGGGAGAACTCGCTCATCTCCAGCTCCACCTCCAGCGTGGCTGGCCCCACCACGGGGCTGGTGAGCAGCAGCTCTCCCGTCTGCCGGTCCGAGCGCCGCACGGCAAAGACGCCCTGGCCCCGTCCGCCCGTGATGGTGAAGCGCAGGCTGTCACCCACAAAGCGGGTGGTGGACATCTTGAAGAGGACACGGGGCACCGTGCGGTTGGCCTGGAGCGGCAGGTAGTGGAAGGAGATGGAGCTGGCAGCCTGGTGGCAGGCTCGGCTGTCCATGGGGCAGGGGTTCCTCTCGCACTGGCTGCCAGGAGAGAAGGGATGCCACCGCTCAGTTGCCATGGTTTGGCTCTCAGGGAGCTGCCCTCATCCTTGCACACAAGCCCAGCCCGTGCAGCATCTCCAGCCCTGCTGTCGGTCCTGTGGCAGAGTAACCCAAGACAGCCACATCCGAGTGTGCCTGGCAGCAGATCTCTGCCTCATCCCTGCTTCTGCCAGGCAAATGCCATGGCTTGCAGGGACACAGCTCTGGGTGAGACTGGGTGGGTGCCACAGTCCCAGCTGAAGGCCAGGGATGGAGCCAGATGTGCCTCCTGAAGAGAAACCTGTCAGGATCAGGAATGCTCCTCTGTTTAGGGGGCACAGAGTGGTTTAATCTCAAGAGTGGGATGGCTGGGATTGATGGAAGGTAGCTGATGGCACCACATGGATGTGCAGCAGAGGAAAACCAGCATCATTCCCCCCAGGCTGGAGGTCTGAGAGGGGCCAGGATCTTGGATAAAGCCACCATGTATTGGGGTGCTCCCACCTGCACCCCCAGCATCCCAAGACCATCAGGGAGCATGCCAAGCACACCAGAGCACCCCATGTGGCAATTTGCTACCAGTGCTGGCTGGCACTCTCCCTGCTGCCCTGGGTGACACAATACAGTCTCCAGAGCACAATAGGACCCATCACCTGGGGACATGCACAGTGTGGTACTCACAAGGCAGAGGTCTTGACATAGCTGGTGTTGTGGCGTGGCGGGGGGCACTTGGGGCGCACGCAGCGGTGGCCCCCGAAGGTGTTGATGCAGAGGTCACCCTGGGTGCAGTTGTGCTGCTTCCCAGTGCACTCATTCACGTCTGTGGTGGTGACACAGGGTGAGTGGGGCTGTCCCCACTGCACCCCTCTTCCCATGGGAGGCTCCCTGCCCTGCACCTTGGGTTCTTACCCTCGCAGGCGTTGCGGTCAGCATGGAGCAGGTACCCAGGGGGGCAGAGGCAGCGATAGGAGCCGGGGAGGTTGAGGCAGTCATGGAGGCAAATCTGCGTCTGGGGGCTGGACTGGTAGAGCTGGCATTCATCCACATCTAGAGTGAACAAAGTGGGGAATGTCCAGAGATCCCATTGCCACCAAGCCCTGGTTCCCCACCCTCCATCATCTTCACACCCCTTTTACCTTGGCACACACCACCAGGTCGCAGCTGGAAGCCGGTGTCACAGCTGCAGCGCCGGGAGCCCGAGCGGCCCTCGGCACAGCGGGGCTGGCGGCTGAAGGAGGTGTTGCTCAGTGTCACCCAGTCTGCAGGGGACAGCAGGTGTCACATTCTGGGGCATGGGGAGATGGTGGGGGCCAAGGTTCTGGGGGGCTGCCAAGGAAGGGGAAGACAGGCACAGCATGGCCAGGTAGTGTCCCCATGAGAATCCCTGTCCTCTGCAGCCCAAACCCAGGCACCTACAGGAGTAGATGGGGCTCTGGCAGCTGGGGCCTGACCAGCCTGGGGGGCAGAGGCACGTGTAGCTCTGGTTGCCATCCACACAGGTCCCACTGTTGGCACACGGGTTGCTGGAGCAGTCATCAATACCTAGGGAGAAGGAGCTCGTGAGCATCAACTGGAGAAGCGCATCCTTGCCCACCCCCGGTGCCCATTGCTGCAGCCTCTGGGCAGAGCAATGGAACCCCACGGCTCAGGGTGACAGAGGAGCCCATCGGAAGGGTGGAGCCCATGGCACCCCAACCCTGCTCCACTTCACTTCTGCAGAAGGGCTGGGTGCCGCTCCACGTGCGGTTGTGCCGGCAGGCGCGGGTCTCTGAGCCCACCAGCCGGAAGCCG
The DNA here is from genome assembly GCF_965178545.1 of Coloeus monedula. Taxonomy (NCBI): domain Eukaryota; kingdom Metazoa; phylum Chordata; class Aves; order Passeriformes; family Corvidae; genus Coloeus; species Coloeus monedula. Next base: position 13,872,896 of record NC_138793.1, read on the forward strand.
GCATCACAGACGAAGTGAACCTCATGGCCCACCCGCAGGCTCCGGCCCAGCATCCGTCCATTCAGGGGCACTGCCAGCTGCGGACAGGTCTCTGTGGACAGACAGACATAGGTGGGGATAGACATTGCCAGCCTGGAGCCAACCCCAGCCTGACAGGCAGGTGGGGGTCCCTTGCCCAGACTGTTTTTGTGGGTCCAGAGCCAGCCCGGGGGCGATGTCACCCATGGTGGTGACCAGCCAGGGTTACCATTGCGTTTGGTGGGTGGTCTCTGGAGGCGGCTCTGGAGGATGGAAAGCTGGTGCCGGAGCCCACGCGTGCCCCGCAGGTGGGCAGCCTCCTGTGCCACCAGCAGCTTCTGCATCTGCCGCACCACGCTGAGCGCCTGCTGCCGGTTCAGGCATTCCTGGGGGAACACGGGGACATCCCAACCACCAGCTGGGTTACCCTGCCACCCTGCCACAACCTGGGAGGAGCCTTCCAAGCAGGCAGCATCTTTGGGATTGGTTTGGATGTCCTGCCCTGGACAGAGCCCCTTCCCATCCTGGCTGGCGTTTGACCCTGGCTCCGTGTCTGCTCCAGCCTCAGCCCCCACCTCCCGGTCCTGCTCTGGCACCTGGATGGTGTGGAGAAGCTTCATGCCCTCAGTGCATGTAACATCATTTCACTGCTGCAGGGGAAAAGCCCCATGTCCATCCCCCTGGCCCTGGCAGCTGCACAGGTGCTGTGGCTGTGCTGTGCCCCCCACTCTGAGCTAGTGTCGGGGTGCTGGGGTGTGAGAGGTGGGTGCTGAGCAGCCCACAGAGGGAGGTCTGCTGTGGGGCTGGAGGGGAGGGAATGTGGGTCCTTACCTGGGAGCTGCCAAGGGGCAGTTGCAGGATGCCCAGGGCCAGCCAGGCTGGCAGTGGGATGAGGAGCATCACGCCGGGGCTGATCACAGGGGCAAGACGCTGATGGTCCGTTTCTGCTCACAGCCGTGTTCCTGCACTCGCTGGGATTTATCCGCAGCCTGTGCCCATGTGTTTGTTGGTTTTTCCCTTGCCTGAGGCTGAGCTGTAGGAAAGTTTCCCTTTGGCACTGGCTCTAGCCTCTCCCTTCCCTTCCCTTCCGTTCCTTCCCCTCTCTGCACATCAGAGGCTTGGGGGCCTTTCATGTCCCAGGGCCAGCAGATATCGGGGCCAGGCGGTGGCTGTCACGGCACTTACGGTGGTACTGGCGGTGCCAGGCTCACCACACAGCCAGTCCCGGCTCTGGGGGTCCCCGGCATGCAGAGATGCAGGATGAGGCTAATCCCATGCGCTAGCTAAGCCTGGGAAAGTCTCCTGAGAGAAAAGATGACTCTGAGGTCTTTGTGGGGGTTCTGCTCACCAGTGGGGCTGGGGCTGCTGGGAATGGTAGCCCAGGAATGCTGCGGGCTCACTGGACTTGCACAGCTTTGCTGGGGTGAGCTCAACCCTGGCTGGAGTTCAGAGGGGAGCCCCAGGGCTCTGCTGCAGCCTGGAGCTGAGGTGCAGCTGATGTTATGGTCTGCATTAACATGAGGGTCAGGCTTAATGTTAGAGTCAGCATTAGGGCTAGGGATGAGGTTAGGATCAGGGTTAGGATTAGAGTTGGTGTTAGGATTGGGGTTAGGATTAGAGTTGGGTTTAACATTAGCATTAGGTTTAACATTAGCATTAGGTTTGGAGTTAGCATTAAGTTTAATGTTTTGATTAGCATTAAAGTAATTGTTAGGGCTAAAGTCAGGTTTTTTCTTAGGGTTAATGTTAGTGTTAGGACACTGACTCCCAGTGCCAAGGGTTCAGATCCATATAAGCAGGAGGGTTTGCATGAGACTTGGGGTTGGCATTAGCATTAGTGCCAGGGTTCAGGCCAGGGTCAGGGCTAGACTCAGGCGGGGGGAACTAAAGCATTTTAGAGCTGGGTTTATGCTGACACCCAGCTCAACCCTGACAGCTTCTGGGTAGGATGCTTCCAGTCCCTCCTGCCTGTGGCATTTCAGAATCCTGAGTAGGGATGTCTGGAGCCCACATCTCTGACCTGTGCCAGGAGAGCACCTGGCATGGGTTCTGGGAGCCCTGTGCTGGGGCAGAGCTCTCAAGGTGCTGTTGAGCTCCCTGAGCAGCCCGGGCTCTGAGACACTTGCCCGACCCCGGGTGCCTGTGGAGACAAGGCCCCCTTGGGCCCAGCATCTCTCCCGCCGCCGGCCCCCGGCTCTCACATCCTCCCACCCTGTAACCACGCTGCCCAGCTCTCCGGAGCGGGTATTTGGCTTCATGCCTGCAGCGGTGTGTGTTACCTCCTCGGCATGTTTAATTCATGGGGCAGGAGGAAGGCTGGCAGCAGGGGCCCCCTTGCTGCCCCAGCCCCTTGGCTTCCAGTCTCCCAGTGTCCCAAAGTGGGTGCCGCTTGCGACCCCGGCTCCGGCTGCCTTCACACCCCGACCCCGGCTCGGCAGCGGGGCTGGGGCAGAGCACGGAGGGCTGACCCCGCTGCGGGACATCCCGGCGGGGCTGCAGCCCGGGGCCCCGGGAGTTGTCTGCCACATTCGCTCCAGCGAACAACTGTTTTGACAGAGCTATTACTCACCCGTCAAGCTTTTGTTCCCGCTGCCCAGCGGTGCCTGTCTGGAGTCCTGAATAGGATCAAATCCGGCAACCAGACACACACACGCACGCAGGAGCGCGCAGCCGAGCTCGCCCCAAAGCCAGCGCTGCTGCGGGGCAGCTCGGCTCTCCCCAGTCCTCCCTCCGGAGCTTGGGGGTCTGGTCCCCCCATCCCGGGGCTTAAATGAAGCTCTTGGTCCTGCTGGTTTGCAACCTCCTGGTATGGAGGGTGGGTGAGACGAGGTCGGATGCTCCAGAAAAGTTGTCCCCGCTGGCTCCGGGAGGTAACTGGGAGAGGGGCTGCCTCCCCGGCAGCAGGGCTGGGAGGCAGCTGGTTTGGGGGCATGAGTGCACCCTGAGCACCATCCCCTTGGGCCAGACCAGATGTGTGGGGGACTGGATGGGTGATGGGCACCCAGGGATGGCACTGGGGGGCTTGGTGGGTGATGGGGGCTGAGGATGGAAAGGGGCTGGGAGAGAGGGCATGGGCTTGGTGATGGGATGGAGCTGGGGGGCTCTGGGACTGGGGTTGCAGTGGAACCAGGGGGCTCTGGGGCTGGTAATGGGATGGAGCTAATGATGGAAGGGGGCTGGGGGTCCTGCAGCTGGTGATGGGGGCTAGTGATGGGTCTAGCCCAGTGGGGTCTGGACCCCTGGCAGGACAGAGGTGGGGGGGCAGAGGGGGTACATTCCTGGCAGTCTCAGCCCACCCATGCGAGACAGAGGCCCAGCAGGCTGTCGTTCCCCCCCCCCCCCGGCCCCTTGCCCCTTTTGTGCTCTCAGCCCAAAAGCTCTTTCTTCTCTCCCCTCAAGTCTCCATGGAGACCCGGGTGCCTTCCCGGTATCCCTGGCTGCGGTCGGACCCTTCAGGGGGAATTCCCACGGCCCCCCGAAGGGCAGGGATAGGGGGAAGGCACTTGTACCCCTCAGCCTCCTTGGCCCATTCTGTACCCCCTCCTGTCCCACTCTAGCTCTCAGCATGAAGGAGACCTTCCTGGTGCTCTCACTGCACAACAAATTGAGGAGCAAAGTGCAGCCCCCCGCTGCCAACATGCAGAAGCTGGTGAGCCCCCTTGCCGGTCCTGTCTCCCACCTTCGATGTCACATCCACCTCCCACTCCGTGCCCAGGGAGGTGGGCAGCCCATGGGTGATACACAGTAGTTTGCTAACATGCTAATGAAGCAGAAGAGCTGGCTGGTGTGGGGCCCCTGGGGAAGAGCATGCCACCGGCACTGCCATATCCAAGGCACACCAAAAGCAGGGCTGGTCCCTTGAGGTGCCTTTTGGGGTCCCCCATTTCCCTCTGATGTCTCCTGATCACCCCACAGCTGCACACATCAAAGGCAGCACTGGGCCCTAGGGATCCCTTGCAGCACCCTGCATGTCGGCCCTCTGTGCCCCCCAGTCACCCCCTGGACTGACGGCCTGGGTGGTCCCCAAACCCTCTCGGGCTGTTCCCTGGGTGGCTCATGCCCATCCCCACAGGAGTGGAGCGAGGAGCTGGGGCGGCTGGCGGGGGCACGGGCAGCGAGCTGCCTGGAGGGCCCCGCTCCACCACCAGCCCCACAGCTGGGCTGGAGCGAGGTCCTGCTGCCGGCGGGCGCCGGAGGCTTTGGGGCTGTGCTGGAGCTCTGGTTCGCTGAGGGACAACGCTATGACTATGGGACGGGGCATTGCGCCGGCAATGCCACCTGCCGCCACTACACCCAGGTGGGCATGAGGGGCATGGGGGGGCCGCTGGGGTCAGGGCCCCAGTGACAAACGCTCTCCCACAGCTGGTGTGGGCCACGGCGGGGCAGCTGGGCTGCGGCCGGCATCGCTGCCCCGGCCCCCACGGCCCCAGCGAGGCCTTCGCCTGCGCCTACTCCCCGGGGTAAGGGGCTGCGCCGTGGGGCCGCGGCATGGTGGGTGCGGCTGAGAGGGGCAGAGCTTGGCGCGGGTGGGCAGGGCTTAGCGGTGTGGGTGGGGTCTCAACCGGGTGTGTCCAGGTAGGGCAGGGGTTGACCTATGGGATGTGTGGCAGGAGGGGGAGCGGAGCTCGTCCCGGTGGTGGGTGGGGCTGTGCGCTGGAAGGGGGTGGGGCTGGGTGGTGTGGGTGGGGCTTGGAAATGTAAATAGGGCGATGTTTTGGGAGTGGGCGGGCCTGGGTGTTGAGGGCGGGGTTGTGTGCTGAAGTGGGCAGGGCTGAGTGCCGTGGACAGGACCGAGTGTCGGAAGTGGGTGGGGATGGGGAATGTAGGCAGGGCTGTGATTTAGAAATGGGCGCGGCTTTGCAATGTGGGTGCGGGCTTGCCCCGGAAAGGAGTGTGGCTTGCCCGGGTGGGCAGGGCATGCTCCTCCAGCTGCCTGTGGGGCCAGGGGCAACTGGGAGGTGGCTGGGACACCCATCCTGCCCTACAAGCAGGGACCCTGGTGCTCCCTCTGCACCGCCGGCCTCTCTGGCTGCTTCAAGTCCTGGGACCACAGTGGCGGGCTCTGCGGTGAGTCGCCCCTGTCACCATGGTCCCTGCATGGCCCTGGTGATGCTGTCTCCACCCCTGACGCCCTCACTGCCGCTCTGGCATTTCCAGAGGTGCCCAGGAACCCCTGTCGCATGAGCTGCAGGAACAGCGGGCGCCTCGACATGAGCAGCTGCCAGTGCGCCTGTCCCCGCGGCTACACGGGCAGGTACTGCCAAGGTGAGAGGGCACCGTGCAGCCTCCAGAGGCTTGTTCGTGGCTGCCGCAGGGCACGTGTGTGCAGGGTGGACATGGTGCATGCAGGTGCAGGGCCGGTGCAGGCATTCATGGGCACGGCCAGTGCAGCGTGGGCAGCACAGCCAGCACAGGGGGAGCAGCGCGGGGCGGCAGGGGCTGCTGAGCCCCCTGACAGCTAATGCCGTGCTGTGCCCACAGTGAGGTGCAGCGGGCAGTGCCTCCACGGAAGGTTCAGGAAGGAGGAGTGCTCCTGCCTCTGCGACACGGGCTATGGTGGAGCCGAGTGCGGCAGTGAGTCTGATGCCACCTGCTGTGGGGTGGCATCAGGGATCCACAGGCAGGGGACCCCAGAGTGGGGCAAAGGGTCCTCTGTGGGCCCAGCTCTGCCAGCACAAGGACCCACCTGCTCCTGCCTGTGCCTCCAGCAAAGATCCATTTCCCCTTCCATGCCTGTGACGTGCGGATAGACAGCGACTGCTTCATGGTGTCCCCTGAAGCCGACACCTACTATGGAGCCAAAATTAAATGCCAGGTGAACTCCTGGGGTGCTCCAAGCATCCCTGTGCAGCTGAAAAGTGCCACCCAAGCTTCCAGCTCCCCTGGGCATCTCTCCTCTGCCTGGCATGGGGCTGGGCCATGCAGGTGAGGCAGACTGACTCCCTCCCCCACAGGAGAAAGGAGCGATGCTGGCCCAGATAAGAAACCAGAAGGTTCAGGACATCCTGGCTTACTACCTCAGCCGCTTGGAGATGGGTAACAGGGTGACAGACACTGATTTTGAGACTGGAAACTTCTGGATCGGTGAGAGAGAGCAGTGGGCAGGGGGCAGGGTGCCCAGGGTGCTGGCAGACATGCCAACCCACCTCCTGCTCCCCCAGGTCTCACCTACAAGACATCCAAGGCTTCCTTCCGCTGGGATGTGGGTGAGCCATCCTCGTTCACCAGCTTCGCTTTCGGGCAGCCAGATAACCAGGGGTAAGTGGATCTAGAGGACACTGAACTCTGCATGGTGTGCCTGCTGACTGGCTTCACCACCCTCCTGGTGGGACACAGGTTTGGGAACTGTGTGGAGATGCAAGCATCAGCTGCCTTCAACTGGAACGACCAGCGCTGTAAGACCCGAAACCGGTACATCTGCCAGTTCGGTGAGTGAGCGGCTGGGAACCCTCCCGTGCCTTCCTGGGTGTGCTGGGCCCTGGAGGTGCCAATCCCCAGCTCTGATGGGTCTGTCCCTTGTTGCCAGCCCTGCCCAGACCTCTGTGTCTCTCCTGGGGTGGGAGGCACTGACTCTACACATGCCATTGCAGCCCAGGAACACATCGCCCTGTGGCAGAGGTACCCCTGAGCTGGTAGCCCTGGGAACCGGCCAGCGCTGGCTGCTGTGCTGAACCTGTGGCTCAGGAGGACCCTGGTGCTGTGCCAAGCCTGGACCATGGCTCAGGAGGATCTCCCCACAGCTCACTTGTGCAGGGAATGAGGGGCTGAGGGGACCCATGGTGCTGGGACCTGGCAAGAAGGGGTGTGCTGTACGTCAGCATCCCTGAAACAGCATCTTTTTCTGCCCCTCACCTTCTTCTGTCACTATCACCCTGCAACACCCTGGGTAGGAGATGCCCTTGCAACAGCAAAGTACAACAGCATCCTCCTCCCAAACCAGCAGCTGGGCTGTGTCTGGACTGTGGTCTCAGTGTGATGAGGGGCCAAGGGGGCTCTTTGGGGGTGCAGATCTTGGCACAGCTCAGGGCGAGGATCAGGCTCAGCTCTGAGCCATCATCCTGACCTGGGTGAGAACGCTCCAGCCTGGTGGGTTCCTCACCATCACCTGGTCCTTCATCATCATCTGCCCGGTCATTAATAAAGACCCTCTCTCCTTTGGGAAGAGCAGTTTGTCTCTTTTTCATCCCCTAAGCCCACCAGACTCTCCCTAGCCACAGCCCACATCCTGCCTGCACTGGGTGGAACCTCCAGGTTCATCTCTGGAGTGGGTTCTGGGGTTGCAGGAGCCAAGGCCAGCCTTGGCTGAACTCATCTTCAGCACATGGGGTTGTTTTGGAGGAGTGGTGTTAGCCAAGAGCTGCTTCTTCCAGCCCCAGTGTGGCCCCAAGTCACAGCACCCCGTGTGCTGAATGCAAGCTTGTAGCCCCAGCACTCATGGGTGTCAGTGGGTGCTTTGAAGGGGACATGCCACTGCCCTCCTCCTTTCCTAACAGCCCACTCCAGTGCGGGGCTGGGAATTAAAACGTCCTCAGCCAGGACATTCCGTGGCATGTTGGTTGTGCCCTGCCTCAGCCAAGGGAAGGCACCATCCACATTGCTGGCCTGGGCTCGGGGCTCCGGGCAAACTGTGTAAACCCAGGGTGAAAGTGAGCTGGCAGCCAGGAGGGCAGGATCTGGCAGGTGGAAGGTGCCAGGAAGATTGAGGTGGAAAGCAGACCAGAGAGGATGAGGATGGAGATCCCGAGGGCGGGGTCCGGCAGGTGGGAAGGGGCGGGAGGATGGAGCTGGAAGGAGCCCAGGGAAGATGAGAGCGAGGCTGGAGCTCCCCGGGGCAGGGTGAGCCCGGTCCCCGCGGTGCCGGCAGTGGTGCGGGCAGGGACGGGCAGCGGGGCTGCCACAGACCCCCGTGCGGGGCGTGGTGTCCCCTGCCGCGCCGCGGTGGTGCGGCCCGCGGCCCCCCCGCCCGGCGGTGGTAGCGCCCGGTGGCAGCGCGGTCGGTCGGGCGCGGGGCCGGAGCGGGGCCGGAGCGGGGCCGGAGCGGGGCCATGACGCTCTTCGGCAGCGGGGACGCGGGCTGGAGATGTGAGTACCGGCCGGATCCTACCCTCCCCGAGTACCCCTTCCCCCGCGGGATCGGCTGTCCTTCCGCACCCCTTCCCCGGGAGATGCTCGCCTGGCACCGGGATGCTCGCCCGGCACTAGGATGCTCGACCGGCACCGGCAGCTCTGACCGAGGCGGGGGTGTTCCCCTGCAGCCTTCTGGTGCCTCTAAGACTCTTCACCCCGGACACGGCACCCTCCGGGGTGCCCACCACAGCGGTACCAGTCCCTCCCCAGGGCTGGATGGCCTCCCAATAGCCGGGGTGCTTGGTTCTCCCCATGGCATCGCACCTGGAACAAGGATGTCCTCCCGGTACAGGGATGTCTCCATGCCATTATCCCTCCAGACCATTAGCTCCAGGTCGGGAATATCTTCTCAGTACTGGAATGCCCCATGCCATTCTCTCCTAGGACAGGGATTCCTCCCAGCACTGGGATGTCCCCATGCCATTCCCTCCTAGGACAGGTATTTCTTCTAGTTCTGGGATGTCCCCATGCCATTAACCCCAGGTCAGGGATGTCCTCTCAATACTGGGATGCCCCCATGCTAATACTGCCCCCCCCGCCCCGGATAGGAATATCCTCCAAGTACTGGGATGGCCCTCCTTGCATTATTCCCCCATACCATTACTCCACTAGGACAGGAATACTCTCCCAGGACACTTCTGTTACTGGGGAGGGAAGGGAGCCCAGACACAGGGCCAATCAACCTGGGGTGATGGAGCCCCTGTGGCTTGGTCTCCTGCCCCAGCAGGACAGTCCCCATGATGCTGGTGGCCTGTGACAGGGTGTCTAGCCATGACTGGGGTCCCTGGCTGGGGTCCTGCTGTCAGGGAGGAGAGTGGGTGTCTCTGCTGGGTGGATGTGATGGGCTGGAGAGAGGGGTGTCAACAGCAGGCTCTGGCCCTGAGCAGTGAGCATGGCCATCCCTAGGGATGCTGCTGCACCCACGGAAAATGGGCGCCAGCGTTTCCTGGTGCACACTGAGCACCTTCCCCAGCTCATCCTAAGATCAGAGCCAGCCCACAAACTTTGCCACACAAGGTGGCAGCCTGGAAAGCAAACAAGTTCCAGTTTCCTTCTGCTCAGAAACCCTCTTCTCTGTAGGAACAGCAGGACCTTGCTCTGACAGCTGTGGGGCTTGAGGGGCCTGTGGCCAGTGTCCAGGCTCCTGGGAGGTCTAGACTGCTCTGATGGGCTGGTGTGTTCCCAGATGACTTGAGAAGCTTCAACATGGGGTTCCCTGGTGCAGTAGCATCCACAGTGTCACCCATGGAACAGTTGGTCACACTTACTATGGCCAAGGGTGAGTGTGCAAGAGGGAGCCCTCAACTGTCTCCTCACCCCAGTGGCCAGAGAGGTTTTGGAGTGTCCCAAAATTACAAAATTAAATATATGGAGATATTCACAAATCACAGCATCGGTGCCTCTCAAATGTATATGTAGAAAATTGATTCAAGTTGGCTTTTCTATGGATGTTGGCTATGAAATCCTAAAGAAGGGATGAAGAGCATTGCCAGGGAGGTGTGATGTGGCATCCCAAGAGGCATCTCCACCCCATACATCATCACACGTGTCTCAGCAGCCTTCGGGAGGGTGAAGCAGCTGGACACAGGGCTTCCCCCATCCCTGGCACCCAGCTGTACTCACAGGCATCCTGCTGGCCTGGATATCCCTGAAAAATAGTCCAACCACCCAGCAGGAGTGATAGCAAAGGTGGATTCACCACAGTGGTGGGAAATGCCTCTGCAGGTTAATTACCTCCATCATCAGAGGTGCTTTCTGCCACCCTAATTGGAGCCTGCCCAGCTTTGGGTCCTTGGGACAGGGCGCCCATGGGAAAGGACACCTGGAGCCATTACATTTCTGGAACAACCTTGGGTTGCTGCTGTCCATTCCAAAAACTTAAATCTAGAGCGATCTGCCAGCCCCCTGCTCATCCTATGGGTGCTCTGCAGTGGGACATCTCCAGCTAGGAGAGAAAAATGGCTGGGAAGCTGGTGCCGGAGATGTGTCTGTGTGGGGTAGGATATTGGCATCCCCTTTCTTTCCACTGCTCATTCCCCTCCTCTCCCTTCAGATCTGGACATGGCCAGAGAGCCCAAGCCGAGCCGGGCCAGGCTGGGCCAGAAGCGGCAGCACAGCAGCAGCCTGTACCAGTGAGTGCCTGTGTGCGGGGCGGGGGCTGCCCTGGGGACTGGGGACTGTCCCACACCTGGCTCCTCTTCCTCCCCTGCTCTCCCTCACTCTCACCTCTGGCTATTCCAGCTGGGAGGCATAGGTAGGGACATCCCTGCCTCATCCCAGGGCTCTTGGAGCATCTCCTGGTGTACTGGTGCCATCTGCAATCCTTGCCAGGCTCCTCCTGGTGTGTGTCATTAATGGGTGTCCCCTTCCCCATCTGAAGGCGGTGGGAGAACAAGCAGAGCCCTGTGATCTCCACGCCTGCTGAAGTATTTCCCCCCAAGTAATGGCTTCACACTGCCAGGGGGCAAGTTTAGGTTGGGCATAAGAAATGAATTCTTCCCTGTGAGGGTGGTGAAGCACTGGCACAGGCTGCCCAGAAAAGCTGTGGATGTCCCATCCTGGGAGGTGCTCAAGGCCAGGTTGGATGGGGCTTGGAGCAACCTGGTCTAATGGAAGGTGTCACTGCCCATGGCAGGGAGTTTGAAAGGAGATGAACTTTGAGAACTCTTCCAACTGAAACCATTTCAGGATTCTATGATTCTATGTCAATGTCAGTTGCAATTGTGCCCCTTAAATGCTGTTCCTCAGGGACAGACACCCCTGCAGAGGCACAGAGGAGTGGCAATGGCCCTGAGGAGGGCAGTAGGTGGTGGTAATGGTGGCAAAAGTGGTAGAGGAAGAGCCTGTCCCCATCCCTGTGCACTCTTGGCTCCATGTCTCAGTGGATGTGTGGTGAGGAGGGGATCAGAGCTGGGCTCCTGTCTTGTTAGAGCTTTATTGTGAACGCCCTGACTGAACTAATTGCTCTGCCCGTTGCCATGGAGCTGAAGGGATGCAGCACTGGAGGGCCGGGACTGCCGGCCCCCTTGGGTGCTGGAGCGTGGCAGCTACTGCTTTTTCTCTTCCCAGGGGATGCTCTGAGCAAAGAGCTGAGCCAGGAAACCCCTTGCTGTGTCCCCAGCTGGGTGCTAGACCCCAAGACTAACTGTCCTGCAGTGCCACCAGTTCTCCCACAGCACAAGGTGGCCTGTGGCATGCCCACCCCTTTTGGCATGGGCTCCATACAGCATCAGCAGCCGTTGCAGGGGGCACCTCCCCTGTGCCCTGCGTGTGGGTTAGGACACCTTTCCCACTGCCCATTCCCCTCTTCCCCGGGGCAGGTTGCAACCTTCCTCCATGATAGGCAGGAGCTGGGGATGTGAAGGACTTGCTGTCCCCATCACAGTGATGGAAACTGGGAAGGCAGTGAGCTTGGACCAAAACCTCCCAAAATACACCCCAATAATTATACCCCAAGAGTAAAGCACAGGAGCAGGTGGGTCCTGGTTCCCCAGGGCTGCCAGCTCATCCTTACCAGAAAGGCTGGTGCTTGTGGGCTGTGGGCTGTGCAGATGATTCTTGAAGAAGGCAGGGTGGCAGTGGGACAGGGGATGCCACTGCCCCATGATGGGCTCCAAGCTGCCCTCTGGGCTGGGCAAGCCTGGCCTAGGTTTGGTGCCCCAGGCAGGGCAGTCCAGCTTGCCTGCGAGCCCCCCAGCAGACCTCCAGCTCTCCCTGAGCTCCTGCACTGATCCTGCAGCAACGAGTTCATCTGCAGCCAAATCTGGAACCCTGGGGGACCTTGTCCTGGTCCCCCCATTCCTGGCAGCATGAAGGCTGCCTGCTCCAAGTGATGCTCAGATCAAGACTGACTCCCCTCGGGTTAGGCTCAATCTTATGCTCCCTGACTCTGCAAGAACTGAAGCAGCAAAATGAGCTTCAGCATCTTTCCTCTTCCTCCTCTTCTTCCTTCTCCTTCCCCCACTCCCTGCTCCTGGTCCAGAGTGCATGATTTATTACTGGAATGTTGCTGCTCATAGTAGAAGGGATCTGTTGACAGAACACTTCTTAATTTGGAGCCAAACGAGTTGGCACAACCATGAAATTTAACATCAGGATACTCTAAATGCAGCTTCCTGAGGGCAGACCCTGCTGATGCTGCCCCAGGGACTCTCACCATCCCACTCAACACCCTTCTTTGCCTCTGAGGAAGATCCCTTCCAGGGCACAGCCACTTCCTGGACCATGCTGCAGCTTGCATGGGATCCTCCAGGATGCCTCCTGCTCCCCAGGGATGAAGGTTGGGTAGGTGCTGTGCCCAGCAGTGACTGCTCCACGGTGTCTGTGGACCCACAGAGCAGCTGACATGTTCTCTCTCCCCCTCCTGCAGCAGTAACTGTGACCTGGACTATGATCTCTACAGGGACGACTTCCCATACCGGTGAGCACAGCATCCCAGGAGCGAGATGAGCTGAGCATATGTGGGTTTGGCATGTGACTGTATCTCTGATCGTGGAAAAGTGGGGTGTCCTGGGCATCCAGCCCCTTGCCTTTGACAGAGGCTCAGTGGTATTTCCCCACTTGGAGGAGCTGCATCTTCCCCAGGCTTGGGGGGCCTTTGGGGAGGGGTACTTGGAGAAGAGACAACATGTGGGCAGGGCAGTGCCCAGGCTGGGGGTCCTTTACTGTGCAGGGATCCCAGGAGATGCTCTCTTGGCTGCTGCTGCTGCATCTCTGAGGTTGTGCTCACGCTGCCCTGCTCTTGTGCCCTTGCAGGGTGTACGAGTACCAGAAGATCCCCCCACTCATTAACCGTATGCCAGTCAAGACCAGACGGACTCACTTGGGAGCAGGAAGCAAGAGCAGCCTGAGTCCCCAGCCCAGGACAAGGAGCAGCACCAGCGCCACAACAGGACGGACAAAATGTAAGTGCGACAGGGCTGGGAGGAAGAGAAGGCTGAGTTATTGTGTCTCGGTGCATTAGAGCAGTGCCAGAGTCCAGAGGTCCCACTTGGTGCTGACCCTGTTGCTGTGAGTCCCCAGCTCCAGCAGACACAGCCTGGCCTACACTGGTGTGCTGGCTGTTCCCTGGATCCATTCCTGTTCCTCAAGGATGACCAGTGGGGAGGATGTTTCATAGAGGAGAATGTTTTGTGGAGGAGAATGCTCCAGAGAGGGAGGTGCTCTGGAGGTGGCTGCCCAGGATGGCATGTCTTTCTGGCTTTGGGTGGGATCCTCACGGCTCCTCTTCCCATAGTGCGAGCTGAAGAGCTGCACTCCATCAAGGGGGAGCTGAGCCAGATCAAGGCACAGGTGGACAGTCTGCTGGAGAGCCTGGACCGCATGGACCAGCGGAGAGAGCATCTCACAGGTGAGGGGACTGGCCACAGACCCTCCAACACTTGTGTGTCTGTGCTGGGCAGCTCACGGGCACACACGAGCCTGAGTACTGAGCTGGGTGTAAGGGGAACCTTCCCATGAGCCCAGGACATCCAGAGCTGGCTGGGCAGATTCCCCACGTCCTTTCCCTTCTCTGGGCTGGCAGGGAAGAGCCTGGCCTTTTGGCCAGAAAGCTGGCGAGGACAAGGGAAGCTGGTGAGAACAGAGCTGGTGCTTGCACAGGTACCCCAAATTTCTTCTGTCTCTGCCTTTTCAGGGTCTAAAGAGAGTGAGAAAAAGAGGGCAGAGCTGGGGACAGAGTCACCATCCCCAGTAGGAGAGGGGTCACAGGAGTCACGGGGGAAGGAGAGGACTGGGGCTGACAGGCACAGCGACCTGCGCAATATTGACAGTGCCGAGGAGAGCACAGACACAGAGGAGACGGTAAGAGGAGGGCCAGATCCTCTGCCAGGCTCTCTGCTTCCCTAAAATCCACCCCTGCTTGCTGGTGAGGGATGCCTGGAGCAGATGAAATGCTCCATCGGGGTTCCTCAAGCCATTCCAGCTGAGTGCCAGGGCTAAAACTTTTGGCACATCTAGAACATCCTCAAGTACCCTGCAGCAACCCCCTGGGTGTGCATCACTCCAGCACCAAGGCTACAAAAAACCCCTCAGAGCAGAAATACGTGTTATTAAAGGTGCTGCTCCCACACTTGCACTCCCCACCTGCGTGTGGGAACCCAGGTACCGCCGTGCTGGGCAGGGTGCTGAGTTTGATCCTGTGTGTGTTTCTCCTCACAGGTGAAAACCCACATGTCGGACCCTGAGGGCAGCCAGTAGCCAGACTGGAATGCTGTGGCCTTCCCGTGTGGCCAGCCCTTCCCAGCTTCTGTTCTTTATTTCTTTTGAGGCTTCCAGGTAGTGCCACGTATGACATGAGGTGCCTGCCCTTGGCACGGCCGTCCCCTACCACTGGCAGCCCAGTGTCCCACCTTGGGAGTTGCCAGCCAGCTCTGGCGAGAGAAGTTTTTGTGTTCCAGTGTGCTTTTCTTTTTCCTCCTGTTTTCAGACCTATGGATAAGCAGAGGTGGCCTGGGGAGGGGAGCAGTAAAAAAACAAGAAAGGACCATATCCCAAAGGAGTGTCCCAAAATCCATCTGCCTTGCTGCCAGTGTCACCTCACCCACAAGATGCTGTGGAGCACAGAGAAAGCAGCCCAGGGCTCCCACCCCTATGGCACACGTGGCATCCCGACCTTCAGACCCTGGGTACTGGTGCAGCAGGCATGGGTACAGCCCAGGATGGCTTTCAGAGCTGCTCAGCATCCCATCATAGAAAGAAGGAACCACCCTAAGCCAGCTCTAAGAGGCTTTTGCAGGATTTTGGGATGGTGCCAAGCCTAGCTCTGATGTGAGCTGCAGGACCAGCAGTGGGGCAATGCCAACTGAATCACTCCCATTTGCCCCTGCTCCCAAATGTGTTTTCCTTACTGGTTTTCCATGGGCTGTTCTCAGCCAGGCATCATGTCTGTGGCCAGCAGGACTCCAGTAAGAGCTTTACAAGGGCCCCTGGCCTTGCACCCAAGGAGTCCTGGTCCCCCCTGGGCTCCCCAGTGTCACATTTTGGTTCCATGCCCCTAATTTCTCAGTCGTCCTTCTCTCACTGGTAAGAACTTATTCAGTATTTCTAGTTTGCTCTGGTAAAAGAGTGTATTGTGTTGGAAAGAAAAATAATTTGTATTTCTTTTCTCTGGTTATTCGACTCCAATGCAGTTTTTAACCGTCTGAAGTGCACATTTAATTTTTGTACCCCATTTTATGTGCTGTCAGACACAACCCCCAGCTCTGAGGGCTTTCTTGGATGCTGCCTTTCCTACAGCTCAACCCAGAGGCACAACTGCAGCTCTGCCCTGTTTCCCAGTGGAAAATACCCAGAATATTCCCTACCAACCCGCCATGGTGCAGCTTGGCAGACAGGGCCACCTGCTCCACTCCATCTCCAGGAATAACCAGATTCCAAGGAAGCACCCAGCTCCCCCTGAACTCCTCAAGGACAGTGGGAGCAGAGGGGGTGACCCTGACTATGTAAGTGCATCCTTCCACCTCTGCCCATAGCTGGCAGAGGCCCCAGGAGGGTCATGCAGGCAGAAGACTCACCAGAAAAAATATTATTTATTATTATGAAAAAACTAACAAAACACAACTCTGCCACTCTGAAGCACTGCCTGGGCAGGAAGTCCAAGGGGTGCACAGTCCATGCCATGACGTGGTTCCTGCCTGGATGGTTATGGTGGGGAGCTTGGAGTGAGGGTTTCAGCCTGGTGCTGTGACCAACCCAGAGGGAGATGTGGGGTCCTGCAGTGCCAACAATTGCTAGGAGGGAGGTCTCAGGCAGGCTCCGGCTGCTGAAGCAGTATGGAGGCTGTTCTTGAGGGGCTTCAGCAGCATGCAAAGCTGTTTGGGCCCTGTGGTGCCAGTTGGGAATGGTCTCCTGCAAGACGGGGGCTTCTCAGGTGCACTCTGGGGTGCTTGGGCGGTGTGGGGGCTGCTTTGGGGGCTCTCTGGTGGTGGTGGGGGTGCAGATTCCAGTGTCTTTGAGCACAGTTCTTGGGTCTCCAGCAGTGCAAAGGTTGGCTCATCCAGTCTCCAGCAGCATGACACATGGATCAGGCTGGGCCTGGGGGTTCTCCAGCAGTTACAATTAAACTTAAGCTTAAACTTAATAAACTTCTAATATTCTAAAAGTAAGCTTATTTTAGTCCTCAACAGTGAGGTGTAGATCAGGCAGGCTCCAGGGGTCTCCAACAGCACTGAAGGCAGCTTGGGCGGGCTCTGGGAGATGCCCCATCTTCAGACTGAGGGACGCAGGTCTCAGGGGCACTCAGGCACTGGTGGCGGCGGTGGCAGCGGCGGCGGCATCGCGGCGCTGGGCGGCCCGCAGCAGGCTCTGCCGCAGCACCGGGTACTGCCGGTGGCAGCCATCGAGGCCGAGCCGCAGGGCTTGCGCCCAGTCCTCGGGCGGGCCGCCCCGGCCGCCGCCCAGCACGGCCGACACCTGGTTGAGGGCGGGCAGCAGGGCCAGCGTGAGGCGGGCGGCGGCGCGGCGCTCCTCGGGCTCGGCGGGCTGCAGCATCCATGAGGCGGCGGGCGCGGGCGGCCGGCACAGCGCGCAGCCCACGGCCAGGTCGTACATCTCCACGCCCGCGTCCGCCAGCGCCAGGGCGGCGGCGCTGACGGCGGCGGCCAGCGCCGAGCCCCCGTCCTGCAGCAGCAGCGCGCTGACGGCCAGGCGGGCCCGCGGGTAGCGGCCCAGCCGCACCGCCGGCTCCAGCGCCTCCCGCAGCGCCGCCGCCGCCTCCCGCTCCGCCTCCCGCTCCGCCGCCGCGCCCGGCCGGCCCCGCGCCCCGCGCCCCGCGAAGGGCGCCCGGCGGAACTCGCAGAGCAGCCGGCCCGGGCCGGGCTCGGCCGCCTCCCGCGGGCCCCAGGCGGCGCAGAGCACCTTGGTGCCGCTGCCCAGCTCCACGTAGGCCGAGCCCTGCGCCTGGCTCAGCAGTCCGGCCCGCGCGAACAGCGGCCGCAGGGCGCAGGGGTCCCGCGGCGCCACTCCCGCGCCTTCCCCGTCCTCTTCATCCTCGGCCGCGGTCGCTGCCCACAGCGCCGGCGGCTGCGACTCCTCCGGGCCGCACAGGCGGCGGTGATCCAGCGGCATGTTCGGCGGGACACCGTGAGCGGGCGGGGACGGGGCGGGCCCAGGCGGGAGGCGGGCACAAGCTGTGACTGGCAGGGGGATCCCACCCCATCCCGTCCCGTCCCGCCAGCCCAGCAGAGCCGGAGCGCAGAGCGCGGGGAAAGGAGCCTTTATTGACCGGAAAACCGCGCAGGGGACAGACAGGGAGACAAAGGGGCCGGGCTTCCCCCCTCAGTCAGTTCTTCAGCTCCCCCAGCCGGAGCCTGGCAAAGTCCGTGGCCAGTTTCAGGGCTTCCTGCAGGCAGCCCACGTTCTTGCCTGTTGCCTGTGCAGAGATGTCCTTTCCACCACCTTTGCCGTCCATCAAGCCAGACACTTCCTGCACCCACTGGCTGGCCTTCAGGCCCTTATTTGCAGTCTCCTGGGCAGGAAAAGAAACCCAGCGGTCAGCACTGACGGAAGAACAGCAATCTCCCCACCCCATGCCTACCACGCCGTTAAGTCCTGACTCTTCCCCTTCCCTGTTTGCAGAGCACAACCCCTCTTCCCTCACTTCTGCAGCCTGACAATAAGCCCAAGCATGAGGGCTGTGGCTCTTGCCAAACTCCAATCAGTTCTGGCTGTGTAACGTTAGATAGTTCCTGCCTGGAGGTGGCAGCTCCTCCACGGAGGCTCAGGAAGAGGCAGCCATGCAGCCTCAGCAGTACCTGGGGTACTTGACACAGGCAGGTGATCCTGCCAGCTTCGTTATCCACAGCAAAGAGCATAGCAGCAGTCTGGGGGGAGTTAGTCTTGAAAAGCTTCAGAGATTCATTCAGGGCCTGGAAGAGAACAAAATCATTGCCTGACTGCCTCCCTGCGCTTGCCCCCAGCCCAGCTCCAGTCCCAACAGCACCCACAAAGACCTCAGGAATTGCACTAAACCAGCCAGCAGCACTGTGCAATGCTCCTCTTCCCAAACGTGAGCCATCTTCACATTCCTGGCAGTGTAGAAGCCTTGGCAGGGGACATAAACCCTGCCTGTGTACCCCAAGGGAAGAAGGAGAAAATGCTTTTATTTCCCCATCATGAGGTATCCAGGAACTGGCAGAATCAGCCCCAGAATGAACCTTTGCCTGAGTGTACCGGCTGGAGGAGAAAAAGCTCCTCCCAGCAGAAGGGAACAGCTGTTCCAAAGGGAATCAGGACTTAAACGCAGCACGAAGAGGCTGCAAGTGTTATCAGACACAGCAGGCAGGGAAGAACCAGGGAGACTGCCACACATTCCATTATTCCCAAGGAGACCACCATCCCTCACTTGCACAGACAGCACGATGCAGCACAGAGCCCCAGGAGTGGGTCCTCTGGCAAGCAAAGCAGTGCTGCTCTGGGTAGATTGGGAACATGCAGCTCCCTGGGCTGCCAGCATTGCCATCCCATGGGATGCACCCTTCTGCCAGGGAAAACACTGCAACAGCACGCACTGGGAGCAGAAGGGTGGGCATCGTGATGCTGGTGGCCACAGAGAGTGAGCAGGATCAGCTCCAAGACTGCTGGAGAGGAAATTTAACAGGGCGTTAAGCCCAGAGCGGTCTAAGCCCAGGCACAACCAGCCCCCACTGCCTGGCACTGTGACACAGCACACACAACGGAGCGTTCATTCCAAAAGAAATTACTTGGAAAAAAACTTGTGTGTGGAGGAAGGAAGGAGCAGATTCAGCCCTGGCCAGGGAAGAACTTGAACCCAGCTAAGCAGACATAGCTGGGGGCAGCTCTCTGCCTGGTCCTGTCCACACACTCAGCCCAGGACACCACCCCCAGAGCTGATCTGCAGGGGCCACAAGCATTGTGACTTTCATGGCTCGGCAGAGCTGCTGTTCTCAGTCCTTTAAGTGCATTTCAGCATCATGACTGCTGCAGGATGAGTCTTACCTGGGACACAATGGGATTTGTGCTGGGCTCCCTATCCACCACCAGGTCTGGAAGCTCAGCAAGTGGTCAAGAACCCACCAGCTCTGCAAGCCCATGTGCTAGTCCAAGAGGTGGGACACAAGACAATACCCCAGCGGTCCCTCCCCCTTCTCATGGACAGCATGTGGCAAGAGGGACAGCTCTGTAGCACTGAACCGCCTCCCCAAGTGACGAGAGACCACCCAGCTGCTCCTCAGGCAGAAGGAAGGTTGTTGAGGAGAGATCAGCCTTTCCCATACCTTTGCTGAGGCTCCATTTTCCATTTCCATGATGACCCACGGCTGGTTAGGGTGACTCTCGATAACTTGCTTGGTCTTCTCCAGCACCTGAGGACAACAGTGGTCAGCCACTAGACCACCCACACTGTATGGACACAAGAACCACCTGGGTAGAGCAGGGACAGAAGCCCCCAAGATGCCCAAACACACCCACAGCCCAGCCTGGAGCAGCCTTGCACTGTGAAGCAAGGAGGAATATATTCTGACAGGCAGGTATGTGGCCTGCAAGACAGCATGTTGTGCATGATTCCTCCTCCAGAAAACTCCAGTGGGATTCAGGAGGAAGCCTACACCCAGGGGCACTGTTAGGGCAGGAAAACGCTGCCATGCTTCAACCCAGGGAACAGGTATGGAGCTAATTCTGTTTCAGGAGGCAGCAGAAGCTGGAGGGCTGAACAGTGTGAGGGGCATTCCCACACATCAATTCTCTTCCATCCTGGACACTAACAGAGCTCCCAGGGGAGCACCCCACAGCTCTCCCACACTGTCCTTTATTCCAGCCCAGGTCTCACTCTTTTCTGGATGTCAGCTTTGCTTGCTCGGTCCAGGTCATCCATGACTTTCTTCAGTGCTTTAACAGCCTCTCTCAGTTCATCTTTCTGCCACTGTGGGATAACAGCAGTGGCCAGTGTCTGCAAAAAGAGAAGCAGGTGGAGAAGGTTAAAGGTGCCAGCGACCATGGCAGGAGATGCAGCACCTCATGAACTCTGCCTCAAGTGGCAGAGCCCCGTAAGCTCTACTCCTCTCCCAGTGCCAATGACCCCAGGCAGCAGGTGCTGGCTGCAGCACCCATGGGATGCAGGGCTGCTGGAAAGGAGCAAGGTGGTGAACTCATGCCTCATTAATACCACCCAGTGCTGGCAATCAAGGTCCCACTCTGGGGAGGCAGAGCACTGCTACCATACTCACCTCACCGAGATCCGTGATCTCCTTCTGCACATCCTTGTTGGGAGCTGTCTGGACCTTCACCTTGGCCTCCAGGGCTGACAGCAGTTTCCTGAGGCTGTCGACTTTCCTGAGGGCCTAGGAGAATACAATCTGAGTTAAATCAAGCAGGAAGATTGAGCAGGCAACGCTCCTGGTCACCCCAGAGTACGAAGAGGTGAGGAATGCTGGAATGCCCCAGGATGGAGCTCAGTAACTCTTGGGAAGCACAGGGCCAAAGCAGACAGCACCTGACCAGAACCAGGGTGTGATGCTGGCACACGAGCCTTAGGTCTCTTTTCTTTGCCAGGCTTGCCAAGATCCCCCACAAAAGAGAAGTCACCCCCCCATGAAACCCCTTGTTCCCACTTCAGGGAGTGCCAGCCCGCATCCAAAGTCACTGCCTCCTGCAGCAGAGGACTGGGTTCGCAGACTTCACCACTCTCCTGCTGGCCTAACCAGCTGCCAAGAGCTCTCTATCTGCAGCCATTCTGAAAAGCAACCTGAGCTGACCCTGGAGCCATCCCACACACCCACCCAGGTTTCTCTGCCGTAACACCCACATCTGAGGCTTCCCCCTCTCTTCCCTGCTCTGACGGTAGTACAGCCAGGGCTTCCAGCACAGCCTTTGCCAACAGCAGCACCCTTTTCCATGAGTCCCTCAGAGAATATTGTGCAAATTTGAACAAAAGGAACTTGAGCACAGGGTTAATAGGTGGAATCTCACAGAGGATCTCTCCTGCCTATGCTTACCTTCCGAGCTTCAGCCCCGGTGACTGCAACTATCCTCCGAATGCCTTTAGCAATTGCTTCTTCTGAAACAATCACAAAGGGGCCAGCATGGCTGGAGTTCTGCAAGTGCCTTTGGAAAGAACCCAGACAGACCCACAAGAGGGAGTTAGAAATCCACCTCTCCTTTCAGCAACAATCAGCACAGAAATAAGACAACCATCCTGCCAGAGAAATGCAGCAATGTGGGGACAGGTACAAAAAACCACTTGTGCAAATGAGTGAGGAAAGGGTGGCAAGGGCTGTGCTCCCAGCACTGCCAGAGACCCTGAGTGAGGGTAGGGGCAATGCAGACAGTTTCCTGCCTGCAAAAGGTAATTCTGAAGACTGATTAGCTCAGGACTGGGAATGCAAAGGCACATCATCACCACCACCTCCAGCTCTGCCCTGGCTCTGCCCACTGTATGCTCATGGCACTCCCAGAAGCTCAGGCTACACAGGAACTCCTTTTCAGCCACCCTACCACCTTCCCTGACCTCTCCAGGTACTCACGTCCCTCCGCAGAACTCAATAGAGGTGATGGAGCCCCCAGGGCCAGAGGGGTCAGCCAGCAGCTCCTCCACGGGAATGCCAATGGAAACCACACGGACGGGATCAGGGTAGGTCTCGTCAAAAACTGCCCGAAGTCCTTGGATAGCTTTGGCTGCTGCGAGAGGGCAGTCCTTGGCATACACAGTCTGCAGAGGACAGCAAAGGGAGGAGGGTAAGAGCCAGTCCTGTCAGCTGTGACTGACAGCCCACGTTCCCAGGAAATTTCTTCCTCTGATAAATCCTAGAAGTGAAATCTTGTGCCTCACACCTGAGCTGGGGTTTGTTGAGCTGCAAGAATCACAAAGTTATTGGCAGATGTCTCATCTTCAAAATTCCCAATACCACCTGCTCGGACTCCCTGTGTGCTACTGCACATGCAAATGGTTCCAAGCACAGATTCCAGGGTCATCCAGGGTCTGCTCTGACACTTGGCACCAGACAGAGCAACTCTCCTGCCATTGAGGACACATCACTGGGTGTCTGGGTGCACAGTGTAAATCCAGCCAGGCCTGCAAAACACTCTGCCAAACTTCCTGGCTCTTGTAGCTGGTGTGACACTACTGCAGGCATGGGAACACTCCAGCCCTCGAGAGGGCTTGATACCAATGAACAGAACAATCCATACGGGGTTTTCCCACTCAAAACCCTCTCAACTGATGGCAATCTGTGCACAATACTGCACCAGCAGCTCAGAATCCTCCTGCATGCCAAACTCCCAGCACCCCAGATCATCCAAAACCTGGACTCAATGTATACAACGTGTCAGCCACACCCACCTTTGATTCCTCAATCATCTGGTTGGCAATCCCTTCAACTGTCTTGATTTCCTGGGTGGACAGGGCTCCCTTGGCCGTGAAGTCAAAGCGCAGCCTGTCCGGTGCCACCAGGGAGCCCCTCTGGTCAGCCTCCCCCAGCACGGAGCGCAGGGCAAAGTTGAGGATGTGGGTGGCCGTGTGGTTGCTCATGACCGGCCTCCGCCTGGCCTGAGGGAGGAAGCCACTGTCAGATGGGGTCCCACACCCCAGAGCCACGACCACCTCCAGCAGCTGAAGGGGAGGTTAATGCCCTGATCCAACAGAATCCTAAACTAGCCCAGCAAACAACTGATCACACTTGCTGCCTTGGAGCTTCAGCTACAGGAGCACGTGTTCTCCACCAAATCTGTGCATGGCTATGTCCTGGCAGTCCCCTTGTTGGGCCTGTGTGGAGCGAGGCCAAGGACAGACTAGGACACAGATACTAATCTCTGTTCCTCAGCAGGGAAAAGCACTCCAAGATGGAAGCCTTCCCTCTTCATCTAAAGGTGCTGCCTCTATAGGGAAGGGAAATGCATCAAGGCTGACTGTGCTCAATCCAGCACTCACTCAGCAAGCTGAGCCCACAGGGGCAATGTCTGGAGTGGGGCAGGCAGCCCAGGCTCTCTGCTGTTGTCCCCATGCACCACACATGTTCTCCTTGCAAGTCATGACCCAAAATGTGTTTCTGCCTGTGATCAGCAAACCCAGCAAGTGTGGCTCTGAGCCAGCTGGGCCTTAGCTGCCTCGTGGTAGGAGAAAGCCAGATGCCAAGCAGGAGAGACTTGGAGTCAGCCAGACACTGCTTGAGCATGTGCTGCAGGGAGAGCAGGACCCAAACAAAAGGCCCCCAAAGTGGAATCAATGAAAAGAAATAAGACAAAATCCAGAGAAAACAGACAAAGCCCATGTGTTATACCATGTCTTAACTCACCTCATCAATAGTCAGGTGGACCTGATCTCCTACTTTCAAACTCCCATACAGAGTTCCTATGTGGAGCACATAACCTCCTCGGACCTGCACATTCTTCACAGTGAATTCTGTTTTCTGTACAAAGAAGAAAACGCCCCATGTGAGCAGGGTGAGAGGCCAAGGGGAGACATCATCCAGCCAGAGGTCTGAGCTGCAACTGGAAAGGTCCCAGCTGAGAGCCAGAGTGGTATGTATGCTGGAGAAAGCCGAGTGTCCCCAGGCACAGCACGCAGCAAAGTGGAGAAGTGAATGAAGGTGGGGCACAGTTATGGGGCACAGAAAGAGCTCCCCATCACAGCTCGAGAGCACTGCCCTTGGGCTTGGCAATCCCAGCACCACCACCACAGGCATCCACATTCTGGTGACAGCAGCACAGAGTTGAATTCCTCAAGAAGCAAGGGAACAAAACTCCAGCCCATCCATGCCCTGCTGCACCCCCAGAAAGGAACCCTGTGCAATGCCTGACACCTAACATGGATGGAAAATTGCTGGAGCTTGTTTGGCCCCTTCTCCCCCTCTGCCCAGGCCCCGGGTCAGACAGAGTCTAGCAAAAGGCTCTCAGGCCCACTCACATCCTCCCTGCTGTCGTCATCCTTGACCATGTAGCCCTGGTCATAGATCTGCCCACCCTGCTCGGCGTAGAAGCAGGTCTGGTCCAGCACTATTCCACATTCCTGGCCAGTGGATACCTCCTCCACAAACTTCTTCTCCCTGCGGATGGCCTTCACCGTGGCCACGAGGCTCCCGAAATCTGCCACCAGGATGACAGGCAGTGTCAGTAAAACAGGAAAACCTTATAGACACCACATGGGAGCAGAATGTGACAGCAACACCTCCCAGTTATTGCAGGAGCTCATGGCAGCTACCACATTTGCAGGGCATAAGGAGAGAGGAGCAAGGCAACAGTTAGCTGGGAATTTAATTTAGTGCCCTCCAAGGCAGGGACTGTCACTGCCTTCCACACCTATGCAGCAAAAGTCAGCACAAACATGGCTATGAGCCTGCAGCCTCCTGAATTTCCATCAAATCAAAAAACTAGCAGGAACAGCCAGAGCAAGCAAGCCAAAGACCCTCCAACAGGCCAAGCAGAACTGCAGTCTCCTGCAGCACTGGCAAAGGAGCAGCAGAGAAACACCAACATAATAATGTGGAGACATAAAGCTGCAGGGAACAGGAATTCCCTTAACATGGCAACAGCAGTACAGTAGCCCCTGAACAGTCTGTCCTCTTTCTCTGCTCGATTAGTAACAAGCAGGCTATTCACCTGCACAGCCTTCCACTCCCAACTCCATGTCCCAGGAAAGGGGAGCCCAGAGGTACATGCCAGGGAAGGTTTAGTAGCAGAACATGATTGTGAGAAGGTTTTCTCATACCATAGGTACCACTCGGATCTGAAGCATAGTTGTATTTTGGTGAGTCATCTGTCACCTCCAGCCCTCGGGCTCTCAGCTCTTCAATGGCATAGATGTCCAGCATGAGGAGATCCTCCCCTCCAGCACCCTTGCCCTGGGATTTGAGCTGCCAATGAGCAAGATTTGAGAAATGAGCTGTCAAATACCAAGGTTTAAGAAACACCAATGCATGCCAGCCTAGTTGCACATGTCACTCACATCCCTCACCACTCCCTGACTGAGAGCTCTGCCTTGGGAAGCTGTGTGCCAGCATCTGGAGGGCGCCCATTTTTCTGGCTTCAGAGCAGCCAGTTCCAGCATGCAGACCAAGTGGGCCTGAGCCCAGTAAGGACAACCAAGTATCCAGCTGGTCAACACCACTCCCTACTGCTGCAGCAAACATGATGGGAGAGGCACCCAAGGTGCAGGCCTGCCTAGATACTGATCCTTGGACAGGGAGTTAACTTCCCTAACCAGAACAGGACGGCAGAGGTGCTCCCAGCACTCCGCTATCTCTGTCTGAAGGCTGAGCTCAAGGTTCCAGGCTTTGCTAGCGAGCAAAACCAACCCCAGCTGTATAGAAAAGACATGTCCCACAGCAACTGCAGTTGTCCTGGTTTTTCCCATGGGACAAACCATGGGGCATAGGGGGTGTGAGCAGACTCGGTGAGAAAGGAGCAACTTATGACTGCAAACTGCAAGGAAGGGAATTCTCCCTGCGCACTCATAAACCACCTTCCCCTGGAGCTGTTACCTACCTGAGCATTTTTACGCTCTTCTTCAAAGCCCTCCATGTCTACAACAAGGCCCTTTTCCTCTGCAATCAGCCCAGTGAGATCCGCAGGGAAACCGTAGGTGTCATACAGCAACCAGGCAGTGTCACCTGCAGAGAAAGTGCAAAGCAGTCACCTCTCATGTTCCATGAGACACTGCTCCCCTCCTCTCCCACTGGCTCTGAGCTACAGCAGGACAGTGAACAGGCCTGGAGAATGTGAACATCCAAAAGGTTCCTCCCTGCCAGCACAAAGATCTGTATCTGGGCAGCTTAGAAACCCGAGCAAGTGAACACAAGTCAGAGGAGAGACAGGTGGTTCGGCTCTAAGAGATGTCTTCTGACTCCGACTTTGTCCCCCCACCACCTTCCACACCTCTAATTTCCCCGCCCAGCTGAGCCCTGATGTGATCTTAGATAATAAATGCCTTTTGCTGCATCCAGACAGAAGTCACAGCCTTACCAGGAATGATTTTACTGTCCCCAAGGCTCTGGATCTTCCTGTCCAGGATGCGACGGCCTCTGCTCAGTGTTTTCAGGAACTGATCCTCCTCTTCATTGATAATGTCCTTTACCATATCTGGGTCCTTCTTCAGCTCAGGAAAGGCATCTCCCTGCAGACCCAAGAGGATGAGCCCTTCAGCACGGAGATGTGCACATCTCAGCAGAGGAAGTCTTCAGCAGATACAGTGGAGTAGGAGAACTTACCAGTGACTGCACCACCACATCAACCAGAGTAGCAAAGAAACCCTTGGGGGCATTGAGCTTCTCATGGGAGTAGCGCACGGCCCGTCGGAGAATCCGCCTCAGCACATACCTAGGGAATAGCAGAGCCCCCCGTGCAAACATTACACATCTGAGTTGTTCTCAGGAGCTCCATCAGTACCACCTACCAGCAGCTCCTCCCAGGACCAAGAGCACAGGGTTTTCTCCCCACGTTTTCCCTCGAGCGGCTGCTCACAGCAGCAGTAAGGCACAGGTGAGGTGCCAGTCCCCAGCTCCATGACCAACATTCACTGTGTGCTTACTGAGTCCAGTGGCACCTGCAGCACAGCCTCTCCCAGCCCAAAATTCCTTGCTTTTTCAATAGCAGCACTGCTCCAAGCAGGGCTTTGTGCCTGTCTGCCCACACTGATCCTATCTGGGGGCTGGCACAGCAGCAATGGTGCTCACAAGAACCTTCAGACTTGTGCATCATGGCCTTTTGGGTGAACCTTACTACAGCGATTCAAGTGTCAAATATCCCGAGCAAACACTCTGCTACCCACTGGGATCAAAGAGATCCCAGACACAGAGGAGATCCCAGAGCCCTGATGGAAGCCATGCTGAACAGGATGTGAGCAGTGACAATGCAGCAGCTCCTTCTTACCCTCTGCCAGTGTTGTCAGGCCTGCCCCCGTCCGAGAGGGCCAGGGTGATGGTCCGTGCATGGTCAGCCAGCACACGGTAGGCCATGTCTATTCCATCAGCATCCTCGGCCCCGACCTGCCCCAGGTACGGCCTGGCACCGGTGCCCTGTGCAGAGGAGAAGGCAGTGGGCAGAGGGGACAATTATTGACAGTGGCACCGTGGCAGAATTACAGGGAAGGGCCTCAGAAGCCAAGCCCACCACCCACAGCCACAGAGAACATTCCTCTTGGAAAGAGGAGACTCAGTGAACCCAGGGGAGGCATAGAGCTGTGGGCTCTGCATGGTGCCATGGCCCACATTTCAATGGCCAAAAGCTCTCCAGACCAGAGGGAAGAAAATCCAATTTATCCCATCATTAAGAACCCACGAGAGAGGGAGAGGGAAAGAGCACAGGGAAATCATCTGTTTTGCACATTGGCTCAAGGACTCCAACCTGGCATAACCTGCCCAGCCAAGAAACCTTTCAAATTCTGTCACACAGGAGATGGTCCCAGCTTTCCTCTTTAAGGATGTTTTTATCCATACCCTAGGGAAAGATACTGCTGTAACCATGCAGTGCTTGCACATGGTGCAAACCTCCCCCCACGGGCACAGTCCCTCCAGCTGGGCTCCCAGCACATGGCTGGAAGGCAGACAAGGACACAGGAGCTGTGTCACCAGTGGACTTAGCACTGAAGAAGGGCAGCTCTCCAGTTCCAACTCTGGAGCTCAGCACCTCATTCCTTAGAGGTAGCAGGAGCTTGGGCTCTTCTCCCTGCTTTTTATCCAGCATGATGTACAGCCAGGAAGATCTGCCTCCTCCACGGAGGAAAAAAAAGGCTCGGACTTGCACACAGAACTCCCAGCATGGGTAACGTGATCCCCACCCGAGACAATGAAGCAGCAGCACACAGGTTCTGCAAGTGGCTGTTGTGGTTTATATGGCAAAGGCCTCCTGTCTAAGGGAATTTTCTACAGATCAGCATGTTCCAGGTGTGAGACTGAAGGACAAATTGATTCTGGGTATCTCTCTACCATATGGCAAAAAAATAGCACTTGGCCATGAGGGACTGCAGAGCATCTCCCACTGGGAGAGGACCAAGGAGTGTTCATCAGGACAGTCCACAGAAGCTGGGCAAGCTGCACCAATCACTGTCCTGTTTTCCTCTGGAAACATGTCCCAGGGCAGCAATCACTGTGCCAGCCTGGGTTCCTACCCCCAGCAAAGTGCAAACGTGTGAGGCTCACAGCAGCTGGGAAAGCAGAGACCATCCTGTCCAACCAGCCCCATGCATCTCCCCAGGGATTCAGGGAATGGATACAGCTGGGTAAGGCTCCAGATCATACCTTTTGGATGGCTTCAAAGTAAGGAAGGAAAAGGTCAGTGTCATAGTTGGACATCTTGTTCTGCAGCACAGAGACCAGCCTCTCCAGGCCCATCCCAGTATCAATACTTTTCTTAGGAAGGGGTTTCAGTGTCCCATCAGCTTCCCTGCCAAAGAAAGGTGAGATGTTATGGATGGAGGCTCTGCAAGGGGAACCCCATCTCTCCCTCAATCTCCGTGAGATTTAGTTCCATCAGATTTGTGACACAGGCCCATACACAAGCCACACAAAGGACAACTTTGATAAAATACAGTTAACAAGACCCTCAGCAACAACTTAGACCCAAAGCAGACAACAACTTATTCCATAGTGAACTCCTGGCAGATAAACAGAGAAAATACTCTCAGTTTGTCCCAAAAGCAGCATGACCAACCCCTTCTGTACTGGTGGGTAAGGGGACAGACAATCACAAAGTGCTTGGCTGCTAGGAACGGCGAGTAAGCCATGGGCAGTTAAAAGAGAGTGCAGCCTAAGCAGCCTCCCAAACTGAGCTGGAGCAACCTGGCTCACCTGGAAGCTGGAAGCAGGTCTGGCTCACCTATTGAACTGTATGAACACCAGGTTCCAGATCTCCAGGACGTTGGGGTCATCCTGATTGACCAGGTGTGAAGCATCTCTGTCCCCGATTCGGTCATAGTGGATCTCGCTGCAAGGACCACAGGGGCCGGTGTCTCCCATTTCCCAGAAATTATCCTTCATATTGCCAGGCAGAATCCTGCCTTCAGCCAGCCTGTAAGAAGAAATTTATTGAACAACAGACACTAACTAAAAGAATTCCCCAACCTAAAGGCTATGCCAGAGAACCCACAGCTCACTAATTCCCTAGATGTGCTGATGAATTCTTAAGAGACCAACCAAGAGCCTAACACTCAGGATCCCTGCTGAGGGGATCAGGTGAACACTGGTGCCTGGCACTCATCCCAGCTGGAGACAAAGACTTACACAACACCTCAGTAAAGCCACCAGCAAGAAGACACTGATGGGATGAAGAACCTCTTCTATGAGAAAAGACTGAGAGAATTTGGATTGTTCAGCCTGGAGAAGAGAAGGCTCTGGAATCACCTTGTTGTGGCCTTTCAGTACCTAAAGGGGCCTACAAGAAATCTGGAGAGGAACTGTTTAGAAGGGCATGGAGTGATAGGAAAAGGGCTTTAAACTAACAGAGGGCAGATGCTTATTATATATTATGAATCAATTCTTCCCTGTGAGCGTGGTGAGGCACTGGAATAGGCTGCGCAGGGAAGCTGCGTCTGCCCCATCCCTGGAAGTATTCAAGGCCAGGTTAGACAGGGCTTGGAACAAGATGAGCTGTAAGGTCCCTTCCAACCCAAACCATTCCACAGTTCTATGACTCCATGATCTTCTCAAGTGCTGTCAGTGGCAGCACACTGGGCAGAACATCCCATCCATCTGACCAAGCAGGATCCTTAAGTTTACACAAGAGATTTGGAAACCAGAGCTCTCAGTATCTTCTATCTAATATCAGTTCTATCTAATACCAGTACTTCCCTTTGGTTTGGAAGCTCCACCACCCTGCAAATGTTATTTGTGACACTTCAATTTTGTTAAAAGTCTCCTGTTATATGGGTTCTGCCACATAACACAGGCCATCATAGAGTCATAGAAACATTTAGGTTGGAAAAGACCTTTCAGATCATCAAGTCCAACCATTACTCCAATACTGCCAAACTCACCACTAAACCATGCCACAAAGTGCCACTGCTACACAGCTTTAAAATCCCTCCAGAAATGGTGACTCCACCACTGCTCTGAGCAGCCTGTTCTGTTCTGCTTCTGTGAAGATTTTTTTCCTAATATCCAACCCCAATAAATTACTATCGCTATCAAAACATGCACCTTCCTCAGTGAAAGGCCTTACCCCAAATCCAACCAGATCTGCTTGCACTCCAGGTCTGGTTGCAGTCCTGCAGCCTCATTTCCACCAAAGTAAGTGACGTAGAGTCTTTCAGCAGGGATGCCAAACTCCTTGGTGAGAAGTTCCAGTGCCAGTTTACAAGCAAGTTCCTGCAGAAGGAAACATAAAGTCAGCAAGTGAATGCAAAGACAGCTCCTCTTCAACATGCAAAACTGGCTACTGTAGGTAGCAGCAGCCAAAAACTTTCTGACTTTTGACATAAGAAAGAGGTAAATTAACACATGCAGTGAAGAGGGCACAAGAAACATCTCATATGACTGTCTTGATGCAGCCAAGTTAACTCCTAGCATGTTCACTGCCTCCAAAAAGCCTTTTAATTCTGACTTTGAATACTACACTAGCAAGAAGCTTGGGAAAGGAAATCATTATTGTATGATCACTCCTGTTTGAAGGTCAGTCATAGCTGCACAGCACATTTAAGTCCCCACATCTCCAGGACAGCCACTAAAACCTCTACTTGAAGACTCCAAACCAGCAGAGTTAATTTAATCAGCTTTGTAACCTTAAGTAATTAATCTCAAATCATTCTGCAGGGTTGGGGCAGCTTCCAAGCTCATTTATTCCAAAGCAGCTACATGCACCTTTGTGCCAACATATTCTCTTTCCTCTTGGCAACCACTCTGCTGAGTTTACAGAGACGGATAAATCTGCGCAAGAGATTCAGAGCTGCACCTGGACTGTTTTACCTTGAAATAATCCCCAAAGGACCAGGATCCCAACATCTCAAAGAAGGTGTGGTGGTACACATCTTTCCCCACATCATCCAGGTCGTTGTGCTTGCCCCCTGCTCGGATGCACTTCTGAGTGTTGGTGGCTCTGCTCAGTTTAGCGAGCGGGTGTGAGGGGTCGATGGTATTGAGGAAGATGGGTTTGAACTGAGAGAAGAGAAAAAAGGGCAATTGGGAAACGGACTCAGAACCTGCTTTCAAATGTTGCAAGCAACAGCAAGGCAGTAAGTGTCATCTATGTCATGATATCACTAGTCTGGACATACCCAAAGCACCTTTCAGAAGCAAATCTGCTGCTGCTGTCCATGCCTAGAACTCAGCACTCACACACAGACAAGTGTTCCTAGAGCCCACCAAAGCCCAGGGCTTCCAAAGGGACTGAAAGCTGTCAGATTCCCAGCTGCCAAAAAATAAAAATTGGCTGCTGATCTGCAGCAGAGCCCTTGCAGCAGACCAGTCTCATCTGCTCTTCAAAGACACCATTAGTCATTTCTGCCAGGACTGCTGTGGTACCAGGGGTCAAGGAAGGGACACTGGCAGAGCTCCCACCACAGGAACCTCTTCCAGTGCTCTTGCCCATTTTGTGAGAGCACAGAAGACTCCAGTGGACACACCAACCATCTCTCTGTGACCAGAAGGAAGATGGAGAAAACAATAATTTTCCCAACAGCTCTGCAAACAGTGTCACAGGTTCCAATAGGATATGTTCCTAGGACCGCAGTGCCAGGGTGGGAATCCTACCTGATTCATACCAGCATTGGCAAAGAGCAGTGTGGGGTCATCCAGGGGGATTGTAGAAGATGAGTGCACATAGGTGTGCTTGTTTTCCTTGAAGAAGTCAATGAACCGTTGCCGGATCTGGCTGGCAGTGAGCGAGGTCTCCATCTGGAAGCTGGAAGTTGCCACTGCCTAAAGCACGTGGCAGGAAAGCAGCAAAACCTCGGTGCAGTCTGAACAAACAACAACAAACAACGCTCTGATGAGCTGTCAGTTCAAGGTGAACATCAGGATCGCTGTCTCCAGCTCCTGAAAGGGTCTCCCTACATTGTTAAATACTCACTGACACCTCAGTTCAACCATCGGTCTGCCCCAAATAGTGGTGGCCCAACCCAAAATTTCCTCTCCCCCAACCTCCCTGACTTCAGGGGCTCTACATCAAGTTACTTTTTCTTTGAAAACACATGGTTTTAAAATAACAAATTCACATGGATTCAGTGGGTTGTGCTGGTCTTGCTGGTGACAAAGGAACTGCCAAGTCATCAAAGCATTCAAGGTGAGTAAATGCAGAGAGTGAGGAGACATCATTATGGCCTTCCAGTATTTAAGGGGGCTTATAAAAACAAGGGAGAGCAACTTTTTACATAGGCAAATAATGATACAACAAGGCAGAACAGTTTTAAACTGGAAAAGGAGAGATTTAGGTTAGATATTAGGACGAAATTCTTCCCTGTGAGGCTGGGGAGGCCCTGGTACAGGCTGCCAAGACAAGCTGTGGCTTCCCCATCCCTGGAAGTGTTCAAGGCCAGGTTGGATGGTCCTTGGAGCAGCATGGTCTAGTGGAAGGTGTCCTATGGCAAGGGTGTTAGAACCAGATGGGCTTTAAGGTCTCTTCCAATTCGAACCATTTTATAATTCAATGACTAAATCATAGAACAGCCAAGTTTGGAAATGACCCCAAATATCACCTTGTCCACCCACCCTGCTCAAAGCAGAGCCAGCTCCAGGGATGCCTGGAAGCCTTCCTTGAGGGGACCCACATCCCCTTCCTTGAGGAGACGAACATCATTGGCAGGCTGACAGCCTGGAGGGCAGAACCGCCCGTGTCCTACGGGTACACAGGGCTGTTCCTGACAGCGGAGCGCAATGCGCATCCACGGAGGGGGGCGAGATCCCAGCAGCCTGCTGCGGCACGGAGAGACGGGAATTCCCCGTAGGAGCAAGGCCTGGGAGTATTCACAGCACAGAATCAATGAGGTTGGAAAAGTCCTCTGAGATCATCGAGTCCAACCTCGATGCTGGAGGAGGGAAGGACCCGAAGTGGGAAGAACCAGGCATAGCGGCGGCCCCAGGGCCTATCAGAGCCTCTGCCCCGACACACCCGCTCTCCACTGCCCGAGAAGGGGTGAGGGCACAGCGGTGTCCGGCAGCGCCGCCGGCCGCCCGGCATCCCCCCGCGGGCCCACATGGGGCGCGACCAGAGCACCACCACCGCCACCCTCCCACCCCGCCTTCTCCGTGCCCCTCTCCCCTGTGGCCGCGGGTCCCAGCCGGGCCATGGCAGCCAAACCCAGCGGCCAGACCCTCCCAACCCCCTCCGGCCGTACCTGCGCGGCCGCCGCCGCCCCTCACTCCGCTCCTCCGGCCGCGCCGCAGCGCCCACTCCGCCCCGCCCCTCCGGCGGCCGCCACCTCCCATTGGTTGCGAGGGCTGTCGCTCTTCCGCCAGCCCCGCCTCTCCCCGGGGCGCCCCGCCCCCGGCTGATGCAATGGCGGGACACGGCGGGCACGTGACGCGGGCGGGCTGAGGCCTCACTGGGCGCCGCCATTTTAGGGGTGCCCGCCCTGCAGGCGCAGGGATGTTGTCCGAAAAATCGGATTCGTTCCCCTGGTGTGCAACGAGCCGATAATGACACACTCGAGTGAGACATAGTTTATTTCAGAACTCCCCAGCCTGGGTGTTTAGTGGTATTCCACAAATTCAGCGCACCCCACCGGACTTTCCATGCTGTTATGTCGCAGCAATTCAGAGTTAGTAACTTCCCAAGCACAGCCCTTCTGTTAGAATTGATGGGTACTTTCCATACAAATCATGTAACCCCAGCTAACTTATGCTCAGGGGAAGGGTCTTCACCTGGGCAGGGTCTTTTTGTTCTGTAGATGTGATTTTTAGCGTTACAATGAAGATAGTTTAGCTCTAAGGTACATGGACCAGGAGTTAATTTTGCCAAGTTAGCAATGTCATCCCTGAATCTTGTTAGTTCCAGAGTGTCCTTGAGTGAGGGATGCTGGCTGCTGCCTCTTCCAGTGATTAGGTCTCCTTTCTTGCTGATTAGGCTTGAAAGTATACAAAGGTCTTACATCAAAGAACAGCCTGACTTAAAATAGTACTGACTGACATATTCCCCATTTTGCAACAATGATGCTGCCTGCTCCCACGGAGGGAGCAGGGAGCTGTGGGGCTCAGGCAGGAAGGGGCTGTGGCAGAGCAGGAGCTGGCTGGGGGGTTCTGGGCTCTGGGTGCTGGAGTGGTGAACAAAGCCCTGCTGGGGGATGTAATGGCTACAGGGTCTTTGCAGGAGTCTGCAAAGGGGTCAAGGTCAAGGCTATGAGATGCAGGAGGGGTCACTGCATGGCTCTGGTCAGGGAGCTTGCAGAGAGGGCCTTGTGGACCCAGGCCAAGGGGTACAGCATGTACGCAGGGGAGGCGCCACGCTGACCAAAAAAAAAAAATCACTGAGCACAGTCAAGCATTGAAACAGGGCCTGGGAAGTTTGCGGGGTCCCTGGAGGGTTTTGAGGTCAGGTTCAAACCCTGGGCAAGCTGCTCTGAAGTCATTGCTGACCCTGCTCCTCCTGATGGGACTTGGAGTAGAGTCCTCTCAGTTCCTCTCTAACCTGGATGGTTCGCAGGTGCCTCTATAGCACTGGGATCTCGTAGCCTGGTCTCATCTCTTCCCTGGTGCACCCTTTCTGGCCCTGGGCTGGGATTCCAGAGCCATGAGCGTGCCTGTGCTGCTGTCCTTGGCCGACATCAGTCAGCCCTTTCCAAAGGTCACTCCCTTGCTTGGCACTGGCCTGTGGCCATTCCTGGTCCTGCTGCCCTCTTTGCTTGTTTCTGCTGTTTCCTTCCCGAGGAGCCTGGAAGGAAAAGAGGAAACTCCAGTCTTATGGGTTCCTAATGGGAGCTCTGCTCTGGATGCTGCTGGCAGAGCAGGCAAGTCTGTGCAGTGCAATTGTTTGTGCAGGTGATTACACCTGCAAGAACGTCAAGCAGGTCCGACTCCAACACCATCCAAATCCACGCCCAGCACGCTTACCTCTCATGGGGGCCATAGTCTGTCCACCATCATGGAAGGAAACATCACTGCTTCCTCCCCGTCATGCTCTGTGTCACCTGAAAGCTCATCTTCTGAACATGGTCGCCCTTCACCATCTCCCAAGTGTTTCTTTGGTGATTGCCAAATGTGGAACCACTCAGCTACTTGGGGAATAGAGACTTCTCTCCCCCCTGCCAGACTGAGCAACAGGTATGTCCCACTGGGCACATCCAGCTGGGATGGACCCACCCCCACTGCTTCCCTCTTCTTTCTTCCTTTCCCGTTGCCCCAGTTCTTCTGTTTCAGCTGAGGCTTTTTACATGGCAGCTCTTTGCTTCTTTTAACACTTCTGCATCCTAAAAATCCATGGCCCCAGGCTGGCCTGAGTTGCAGGAGCTTTGGCTTTACAGGCACTTCTTGGGTTTATAAGCCAGCATTGTCCTCCAGCAAGGAGGAAGGTGATGAATGTGAGCTTGAAGCCTCAGCAGTGGGTGGTCGAGGCTACAAGGGAGTGGGGGGTCCTTTTCTGCTGGCTCCTGGATGCTCTGGGAGAAAGTGTTGGCAGGAGTGGAACTTGCAGCATACAAGCTGCACTCCCTGTGATTTCCAGGCTGGGCTTTGGATTAGCATCCCCGAATTCAATCATCCCAAACTCACCCCCAAAACTGGGAGATTGCCGGCCACAGCCAGATTTGAACCTGTTTTCCTTTTCTTGGTAGTGCTCTTCCAAGCCTGTGGAAGAGGTGGACCCTTCTGCTGTTACAGAGACTCTGGGAGCTGGAGCTTTAGAGGAGCACAGTGGTGGGAATCTGGGCAGTGCAGATGACACGCAGCCCCATGTGCCAAATGTCAGGGAGCCCTTGGTCCTCCTGGGACCCTGGCTCTCTTTGGGGCAGGCAAGGGGCCAGGTGCTGGCACAGTCCCCATCCCCGTGGGTGCCCAGAGCCACACCCTGGGCTGTACCTGCTCCTCTTCACGCCAAGCAGGCGGTAATCCTGCCATGTGTCACCGCCCGGCGCGGAGGCTGCGGACATGGCTGCGCTGGCTCGGAGCGTCCTGGTGACAGGGTCCAACCGCGGCATCGGACTGGAGCTTGTGCGGCAGCTCGCCGCCAGCCCCCAGCCCCCCCAGCATATTTTTGCCACCTGCCGCGACCCCAAGGGTCCAAGAGGGAAGGTCAGTGTGGGCAGAGGGAATGGGATGGTGCTGAGCCAGGTGGGCAGTGGGGATCTGCAGTCCCCGCAGCCCTGCTGGCTTTGCTGCCCTGGCTGGGTAGCCCAGCAGTGGAAGCAGGAGTGCTTTGGGGGTCTCATGACCTCCCCAGCCCCCTGGATAGGGCAGCACCCAATGTGGCTGGGTGGGATGTGGCTGGAGAGGCAGACATGTCTTCAGCACTCACTCCTGGCTGTGCCAATGGCCAGCCAACCCCTTTTCTATGCTGGGATCACTCAGGATGGGGGGCAGTTCCTAAGCCCAGCAGCATCATTCTCCTGCCGGCTGTGGGGTTGCTGCCCTACCCCATCCGCTGGGAAGAGGCCTGTGCACTTTCCCCAAAGAAAGCAAAGCCACCCTGGCTCGGTGACCTGGGAGCAGGAGGGGGACACCTGCCTGTGCTGCTGGTGGCTTCTAACCTCCTCCCTTGCTCCATCACTTTATTTCCAGGCCCTGCAAGAATTAGCTGCCCAGCACGCCAGCATCAAACTGGTCCAGCTAGGTATGGAGCAACCTTTCTCCTAGCACCTAACATTGCTTCCAACTCTCTGCTGACTTCACAGGTGGGACCAAGGGCAGCTTTTCCAGGAAGCTCTAGCCCTGCCAGGTGGGGAGGGATCCATGGGGAGGGATCCATGCACACCTGAGCAAGCTTCTCCCCCCAAATTAAGCTGTGCTCTGGCTGGAGCAGTCAAACTGGCTTCAGAGGAGGCAGAGGTGGGTCCGGACACCTCAGCTGAGCATGTTTCATAGGAAAGGCATGACATCTCTTCCCAAAGATGCCAAATATAGTTCCCAGGTTTTGGGCTGGGACACATGGGTTCACAAAGTGAAGCAAGGCAGAGCACAGTAACCTCCTGAATGGTTCTTAAGTAGGAGGGTTGGTTTGGGATCTGCTTGGAGGTGGCCATGGTCAGCATTTCTTTCAGGTAAAAAAGGGAGAGAGAAAAAAAATAGCTAAAAATAACACATGTGGGAAATCTGACCAGCCTGGTATCCCAAGCTGATACTCTGACCCAGAGGCACGGGATGTCCACAGCCTGGACTGGGGTGATGTCCTCTTGTCCATTCCCTGCTTCCATGGAGGTGGGCCAAACTCAGTGACCTTTTCCAGCAGCATTTAGAAGAAGCACGAGGCAGCAAATGGACCTAGAGAGCATAGGAACTTGGGGGAAAAAAGGGAGAACAGTCAGGCTGGCATTTGGAGTTGGCAACATTGGGGTATCTACAGGAAAGAAGCTTCCAGAGTGCTGGACAGGGACAGGGTCTCGCCGGGAAGGAGAGTGATGGGTGAAGAGTGGGGAGATAAGGAGCACCAGGCTGAGGGTATGTCTCAAGGAGACAGAGGTTTCCTGTGTTCCCCTCTGTTTGAGAGAGTGGGGGCTGCTCACAGCTGCTTTTGTTAATGAAGAGTTAAAAGAACATCCAAATCCAAAAGAAATGTTTTGGGAAAGTGCCTGCATCAGAATTGCCATGGCGCTAATAAGTGAGGTGGGAAACAGCCAGAGCTTCTAAATACTTTTATTTCATTGGAGCCAATAATAAGAAAATTGAATCAAAGCTATACCATATCAGTACCTACCTACCTATTTATTTGTTTAAAAACACCTGAAAAGTTCAAGTAACTTCAGTTCAAATTCAGTTTTTTTAATATTTCTTAGAAAATAAGACATTCTTGAATTCAGGCTTTACTACAAAGAGGCAGCAATCTCTCTTTTGCTATTAAGCAGATTATTAAAGTAAAACACTTTATCTGTAATAAAAAGTAAGTGAGCTGTGAGTCCCAACTGGCAGTACCTGATGGGAAGAGCATGGCCAACATAAAAGGGACATCTCAAGGGTCTGGCCACTACATTAACAATCCTTACTAAAAACATACACTCCAAGCCCCAGACAATCAATAAAGTCCCAAAGTAAGCTTAAAAGTTCTGAAATATCAACAGCAAGAAGGCATTTTTTTAAAAAAGAAGCTGCTTCAAGCGCTCTTGCTCTATTTTAGGGAAGGGTTGTCTTCAAACAAGTAACAGGCATGGATTTTTCAGAAAGGAAAGCTTAAAAAACCCCTCAAAAATATGTCAGATCTGTCACTTCTTTTCATTCTCTTTCTTTCCCACCCTTATTTCTTCCAGGGAGACAAGAGTTTGTTATTTCAGCAAATTTAGGGGCTAAGAACTAAAAATGTGTTGGTCCCACATGCCTTGGAGCAATGACTTAGCTAACCCAAAAAGAGCAGTTAATCATTCACCAGGCGACCAAAAGATCCATCACATGTGACAGAACCTTGAACTTCATCCCATCATTATCCAAAGAGAAGTAACTCCAAAGTACTCTGTCATTTGTCCTGCAGCTGGACATGCAAGATCCTCTCAAATCCCAAGGCTCCTTCCGTTCACAGCAGCCCCACAGCAGATTATCCCATGGTATTCCCCTCAAATATTTTCAGGACAACTCTACAAAGGTCTGCGCTGCACTGCGCAAGGTAGCAACAAGTCCAATGCCAGTCACATACTTGCTTACCACCATAAAGACATCAGGCTAGTTAAAAATGCCAGGAAAAAGGATTTTTCTGCTGCCCATCAGTGTACCGAGTATTCCAAGAAAGAAATCATCAGCCTTGGAAACTTTGCTAAGTCACTCTTGCCTAAGCATGAGAACAGAAACCCAGCTCAGGGGCCAAAGTGTTGCAGAAAAGGAATCTAGCCCTGCAGTCCCCCACTCCCAGCAGGCTCATCACATTGGCATCTGCAAAAAACAGGCACAGAAATGTGCATGGGAACAAGGGCA
The DNA here is from genome assembly GCF_965178545.1 of Coloeus monedula. Classification (NCBI taxonomy): domain Eukaryota; kingdom Metazoa; phylum Chordata; class Aves; order Passeriformes; family Corvidae; genus Coloeus; species Coloeus monedula. The sequence goes on from NC_138793.1 coordinate 13,911,958, forward strand.
CACTCCAACCTGTCCATACACGTGAATATTCATGATTTTAAGGGCTCTGTGGTATACCTGAGGTATTAAAAGGCAATATATGAAGTTTAATGTTGGCCTAAACAGCCCATTTCACATCCTGAAGGTATTTAGATGACCCTTTTAAACAAACTATGGCCACTTCCGTTGGTGAGCATCCAATAGAGGATGTAAATCCTAACAAGCAACCCTGACAGCTGGACACAAACTTAAAAATATACCACTTTTATTGCCTAAGTCAGAAAAATCCTGCAGCTAAAGCATGGCAGAATTTCAAAAGCTATACCAATATTTAAGAGAAGAGGAAGGCACTGGGGATGCTTATCCCTGTTAGCCCAATTTCAGTTGTGTCTTGTTGCTTGAGAGGGGTTGTCCCCACAACTTGGACAGTAGGGATGGGGAAGTTCAGACTCAGAGCCTGCAACGAAATGCTGCAGGTTACATCCCAAATCTGTGATTACTTGTACTCACGTCAGCTCATCTGTCAGCTCCAAAACCTTGTGGGTAACAGCATGAAGAAAAAAAATCTAAACAGAAGAAAAAGGGACAAATTTTTGCATACAAATGACTGCAAAACTATGGGAAGTTGTGCTGTGGAAGATTAATTTAAGCACAAAGTGTTTAAAGAGGCAAAGATAACTTGAAGTTTTCAGTCAGAACAGTATAAACCAGAAAGGATCTTTGTGTAATCTAATAAAATGAATGTCCCTCCTCTATGTTAACAGCCCCTGTAGCTGCTGTGCAGTACAGGAGGGCTTGACAGAGTTTGATTTTTTTCCCCAAAGAGAGTATCTGTCCTTAAAATGTGCCCATCTGTGTTGGCTCCCTGTGGAAATAAACCTGGGACTCTCAGTGTGCAAGGACCAAGCATCCCTTGTACGATCATAAATTTCTTGAATACAGAAAGCAAATACAGACAGGTTTTTCCTACCAGGAGCTCCCACATGACCCAAACTGAGTTGAATTAAGGTTTAATTTGGCTGAGGCTGCAAAACCAAGAGGTGAGGACAAACTGCTGCTCGTTCCAATGTGCCTAATCTGCTAAATCTGCTGCATCCTTTCTGGATAAGAAATGCTGATTCCAGCCACAGGACAATTTCCAGTGGGTGCTGTGTGACCCATCAGAGCTATCCTCCACTTTGCTTTTTCTCTGGCAGACACAGTGAATTTGCCCAGCATCCAAGGGGCCATGCAGGCTGTGGGGTCTCATCTGAAGGACCAGGGCTTGAACCTGCTCATCAACAATGCAGGCATCAGCTCCCACGCCACACTGCACTCCCTGGACTCGCAGGAGATGCTCGACGTGTTTGCCACCAATGTGGTTGGGCCACTCCAGGTTGTCAAGGTATTTCTGGACCTTTTGGGTTTCTCCTGCTTGGGAAGATGTTTCCCAAGGGGAATAATGTCACCTCCATGGATCTCCCATGCCCACCCAGAGGAGCTCAGCAGTTTAGCCCAGCCCAGCATCCCCCGTGCTTTGTCTTCCCCACCTGGAGCTCCTGCCTGCACCGGGATGCACCAGGCTTGCTGTACTGGCTCACTTCTTCCCCAGGGAGGGGAAAGGCCCCTCCTTGGGGCATCTTCCCCATCCCCTGAGCTTCTGCCAGGAGTGTCTGTCCAGCTGCTTGTCAACAGTCTGTGACAGAGCCCTCCAGGATGGTCCTCAAGTAGTGGGTCTGTCACATGTTAATGGAGTGTTGGTGTCTTTGCATCAGGAATTTCTGCCACTCCTGGAGCAGGCGGCGAAGGGCGTGGGGAAGGAGGGTCTGAGCTGCAGCAGGGCCGCTGTCATCAACATCTCCAGCAAACTGGGCTCCATCGGGCTGTGCCTCGGGCTGCCAGAGGCCCCCATGTACCCGTACCGGGCCAGCAAGGTGAGGTGCCAGGGGAGGTGTTGAGGATGCTGTGCCAGGCATGGTGCCTGTGGAGGGGAGGGAGCCCATGGGACACCCCCTGCCCCAGCCACCCACCCCTGCCTGGTTCTCCCAGGCAGAAGCACAGAGACCAGGACAGCAGCAGCCGGGACTGAGCCCTTCTGGCAGGTCATACTGATGGTTTGTCCCAGGACCAAGTCCCATTTCCCACCTCCACAGCCATTCTGTGGCTGGGAAATGTCCCCTCTCCTGCCCACCCACTCCCCGGGTTGTGCTGGCAGGGCTGTGCCTCTTCCAGGCTGCCCAGAACATGGTGACGAGGTGCTTGGCTGTGGAGCTTCAGGACAAGGGGATCTTGTGTGTGGCCATCCATCCTGGCTGGGTGAAGACTGACATGGGCACAGAGAAGGTACTGGGCTATGCAGGGGAGGGTCGGCAGGACCCCCACTGTATCCCCATGTCTTGGGGAGGGCAGGGGCACTTGGGGGATGTTGTGGGATGCTGTGGGCTGCCAGGCCCATCTCCTGAGGCAGAGCAGGCAGGGAGCAGGCAGCAAGCTGCAATATTCTGAGTACATGGGATAGCCAGCCCTGTCTCCCCAACACAGGCTGGAGAACAGAGGTGTGGCAGTAAGGAAAAATATCTCCATGAGCACCATGGGTGCTGCTCCTGGGCATGCACCTCCCCAAGAGCTGCTCTCTGTGACAGCCCATTGTACTTTTCTGCAGGCACCGCTGACAGTGGAGCACAGCGTGAGGGGCATCCTGACCGTGCTGGCCAGCCTCTCACAGGACACCTCTGGAGCCTTCCTCGACTGGGAAGGGAACAGCGTGCCCTGGTGATGGACAGATGGACGGCGCCTCTTGTCCATGCTGCAGCCTCTGCTCGTTGGCTCACCACTCTGCATGGTCACCCCACTCACCCTCAGCCCTTCCCACACTGCCGGAGAGAGGGAATTGCCTTGGGAAATAGCCTCTCTCTCCTTCCCTACCCCGCATGTGCCCCTGTGGTCCCCCTGTGCCCCCCATCTCTGTAAACTCTGGCAGCTGATGCCTCTCTGCTCCACCTCCACACCCAGTCTCAAACCTCCCATCCAAGCCTGGGGCAGGATCCCTGTGCTCTGCCCGAGCGCTCTGTGTCCCTCTGTCCCACCTGTGACCAGCCATCCCCCAGCTGAGGGGAGAGGGCAGCTGATCCCTGTGACCCCCAGCCCCTTGGGCAGCCCAGCCTGGGCAGGGGAAAGCCAGTCCTGCAGGGGCTCGGAAGATCCCTCTCCTCTCAGCAGAGGAGCCCTGCTCCAGCTTCTCCTCTGCCTCCTGGAGGGGAGGTCTCCACAGGGCAGCCACGGTGCCATGGGACCTGCAGGTTGTCGCTCGTGGGGATGCCAGTGACAGCCGTGGCTCGAGGGCAGCTGTGGGCACCACTGCATCCCAGGATGAGGAGTGGGATATCTGGGAAGGGGCCATCCCAGGAGTTGGCAATGCACAACAGAGCTGGGGGTTCTCAGCAGGAGTTTATTGAGGATGTGGGACAGGGGGGAGCAGTGGCACAGAGTTCTGCTGCCAGGATCCTGAACTGGTGTCTCACCAGGGTATGACATTCCCTTCCCAGTCCAGGAAGGTGCCGGTCTCCTTCTCAGAGAGGGAGGAGAGGACCTTCAGCATCCCTTGCACGCTGTCATCCACTGTCACAGGGGGCTGTGGGGCAGAGGGAGAGATGCAGCCCATGCCCAAGGCCTGGCTGAGGTCCCTGGAGCAGCTGCAGCCAGGGGAAAGAGCTGCTCCAGGGCAAAGGGAAAGTTGACAACCCCAGGGAGAGGGGCTGAACAGAGAACCGAGGGATTGGGGGCACCCAGCACCCAGGACCAGGATAGGAGGAGCTGCCCCAGTAGCAGGTAAGTCATGGCCAGGGGCTCAGGACAGCAATTCCCACCCATGGAAAGTCAGTGCAGAAGCTCTGATGGACCTGCCCTGGGAGAGTTCCTACCGTGTGTCCAGCAGAGCTGCCCATGTCAGTTTGCACCCAGCCGGGGTGGAGAGCGACGCAGAGGACGCCGTGCTCCCGGTACGCCAGGGACTGGCACTTGCTCAGCATGTTCAGAGCAGCCTGTGGGGAGACAGGGAGGGGACGGTGGTGGGAGAGGAAGGGAAGCTGCCAGGGGACCCACAGCTGGGGAGGGCAGGGGAAGCAAAGGTGTGACAGTACCTTGCTGCAGCGGTATGAGGTGGCTTGTATCACGTCCCAAGTAAAGAAAGAAGAAAAGGAGCCACCAATGCTGGAAATGTTGATGATGGCAGCCTTGCTGCAGCTCAGCCCTGAGCCCGGGCTCCCCTGGGCAGCCTTCTTCAGCAAGGGCAGGAACGCCTGCGAGGAGACAAAGGGGACAGGAGCACACACGGACATGGCACAGGGCAGGGGAGCAGCTCCTTCCACAGTGGGCAACAGACACCAGGACTGGGTCATCCTCCCTCCTCTTCCCAATGTCCCAGCCTGCCAAGCTCCAGCTCCTGAGCTCCAGCCCTTGGCTCCACGAGCTTCTCATCAACTGAGAGTCCATCGGGCTCCAGAGCAGTGACAGGAGCCCCTCCCACTGGCCCTTCACATCCTCTATGATGTCCAGCTTGTGGACGTGGGAAGGGATCCTTCTGGAGCTGTGCTGTAGTGCTGGGGACTCACCTGGCCCATCAGCAGGGGTCCAGCCGTGTTGGTGGTGTAAATCTCGGTCATGTCCTCCAATGTCTCAGAATCAAGTGTCTTAGGCTTGATTATTCCAGCGTTGTTGATGAGGAGGTTCAGCCCAGAGCCCCCCAGGTGCTCCCCAACCTTGGCTGCAGCCGCCTTGATGCTGGCGGGGTTGGTGACTTCTGCAGAGCCGACACAGGGGAGGTCAGAGCCTGCGTCCCCATGGTGGAGTCCCCTCTGTTCCCCACAGGCAGCAGTGCCCGATGGCCCCACAGGCAGCAGCCCGTTGGCACAGCTCCCTCCCAGCACAGGACTCGCAGGGTGTGCCCGGCCTGGGTACCCGCCAGAGGAACTGGGGCAAAGGATCCCCACCTCGAGGCACCTACCGAGCGGGATGATGATGACGTTGGGGTGCTTGGAGGCCAAATTCTGTAACTCCTGTAACAGAGGGCACTGTGTAGGCACGGAGAGGCTCGAGGAGCTGTGCAAAGGCTCAGCCTTTCCCAGTCAAAGCCCATGCCACTCCTTCTCTGTCCCTGTACCACTTTGTGCCCAACACCCTGCTCCAGCTGCCACATCACATAGGGCTCTGTGCCTTCTATACATGCCATGTGCCATTCTTCCCTCCACACATCCCATGCCCCACTGGTCCTATGGTGTCCCAGCCCAGCTGACCAGTGCTGCAGGTGCCTGACTGCAGCTCCAGCCCCTTGCAAACACCATCCCTGATCCAATGTCCCCCTGCCCAGTCTCACCTGCGCTCTCTGTCCCTTGGGGTCCCGACAGCCTGCAAAGATCCACTGTGGAGGATTTGGCATCCTTAGGAAATGCTGGACAAGCCCCAGTCCGATGCCCCGGTTGGCCCCAGTCACCAGAAGGGAGCGGACGTGGAGCCCTGCCATGCTGCTCCAGCTGTGGTTGCACTGCTCTTGCCTGGACTCTGCCGGTGCCTTTTGCTACTTGGTTATCTCGCATGTTCCCATGAGGACTTGCACCAGCTCGTGGCTCTCGGAAATTCTCTGCCTGCACTTCAATCTCTTGGCTCTGGTCCATATCCATGATCCACTTTTCCCGGTGGCTGTGAAATGACGTAAAGGGAGCCGAGTGTCCCGCCCAGGCAGGGAATGCCCTGGGCTAGGTGTCTGGAGTGCTGCTTTGTGTGCCTTCCGTGCTCTACCAAACCTGAGCCGTTTGGTTTTCAGGGCCAGCACTATCCCTGTCCTTGCACCAAGACACTCTCTCCCACCACCTCCCTCCCTCTTGGCATCCCAGGCCTGTCCCTCCCCTCACCCAAGGTCAGGCAGGCGAGGCTGGACTTGCTGACTGCACAGTGCAGTTTGTTGGCCTTAGTTTGTACAATGCCAAAGCCAGGGCTGGGGATGGAGCAGTCAGGACAGGTGAAGGTCCTTGAGGATGGAGCAGCCAGGACAAGCAAGTGTTCCTTGGCCACAAGAACAGACTAAGAAACCTAGAAACCCTCCAGGACCGCTGGGAAAAACCCTCCAGGGCTGACCAGAGTGATCCCTTTCCTCAGAGTCTGCTCTAACAGCACCTACAATATTTAAGTGTGATAGAAGGATAATCCCTGCCCCATCCCTGGAAGTGTTCAAGGACAGGCTGCACGGGCTTCTGAGCAACCTGGTCTAGTATAAGGTGTCCCTACTTGTGCAGGGGGGTTGGAACTAGATGGTCTTTAACATCCCTTCCAGCCCAAACTATGGCTCTGTGATCCTATGATAAAATTCATTTTTGCCCCCGGGTGTGACTTTGCTGTGGCTGGAAGCCAGGGCTGTGCCCAGGCACACGCACTGCAGGTGGACATCCAGCCCCAGGGTGGCCCAGGTACTCCCCAACTCTTTCCTGCAGCAGAGACTGAACCAACTGATGGACTGAACTCCCAGGGAAGCCTCTGACTAGTGGATTCAGGAGCTTTGGGACAGGCCTGAGGATCACCGAATCACACAATCATCCCCCAGGAGCTCCTGCTGCATCTAAAGTCAATGGAGAACTATGACCTGCATGTTTCCATGTGTCCCCACCCTGCAGGGAGGGTCTGGGCATCCGATGGATGATGGATGGATTGAACTTGGTGATCTTAGGGGTCTTTTCCAATCTAAATGATTTGCTGGTTCTATGATCCCATGGCCTCCCCAGTTGGTTCCTTCTGCAGCATCACCCAAACTACACAGACCATTTGCAACAGTGGAATGTATATATTTAATATAGTTTAGAGATGTTATGTAGGTAGCTTAAGGTAATTAATAACCACTTATCCAGGATGTGATTGGGCAGGATTAGGGGGCATAAGCTTGTGGAACCTCTCCTGCTCCAGCTGGAGATGCTGGTCCAAGGACTTTTGCAACTGACAATGATGAGCTGTCATGCTCAGAAGATCTGATCCTCCATCCCAATGCAACCATTCCAAATAAATCAGCTTTTGTCTGTAAGAGCAAACCCTGCTTCTGTGTGCGTGGTGAGTTGACCCTGGCTGGATGCCTGGCATCCACCAAAGCCGCTCTATCACTTCCCTCTGCAACTGGACAGGGGAGAGAAAAAGTATAACAAAAGTTCATGAGTAGAGATAAGGTCCAGGAGAGATCACTCACCAAATACCGTCACAGGTAAAACAGACTCAAATTTGGGATGTTAACTGAATTTGTTACTAACAAAATCAGAGCAGGATAATGAGAAGTAAGATAAATCTTAAAAACACCTTCCCTCCACCACTCCCTCCTCCCCAGCTCTACCTCCTCCCCCTCAGCAGCGCAGGGAGGCAGGGAATGGGGGTTATGCTCAGTTCATCACATGTGTTCCCTGCTGCCACTCAGGGAGAAGAATTAGAGTCCTTCCCCTGCTCCACGATGGGGTCCCTCCCACAGGAGACAGTTCTCCATGAACTTCAACGTGAGTCCATCCCATGGGCAACTGTTCTCCACAGACTGCTGCAACATGGATCACTCTTCCATAGGGTGCAGTCCTTCAAGCACAGCCTGCTCCAACATGGGTCCTCCAGGGCCTCAGGTGAATCTCTGCATCCCTGTGCCCTTCGCAGGCTTCAGGGGCACAGCTGCCTCACCATGGTCTGCACCATGGGCTGCAAGAGAATCCCAGCGCCTGGAGCATCTCCTCCCCCTCCTTCTGACTGACCTTGGTGTCTGCAGAGCTATTCCTCTCACATGTTCTCACTCCACTCTTCTCTGGCTGCAATTACATCTACACAGTAACTTTTTTGTTTTGTTCTTAAATATGTTATCACAGAAGTGTTACCACCGCGGCTGAAGGATTTGGCCTTGGCCAGCAACACATCCATCCTGGAGCTGGCTGGCACTGGCTCTGCTGGACACGGAGGAAGCTTCTGGCAGCTTCCCACAGAAGCCACCCCTGAAGCCTGCCTCCCCCCGCCCCCCAAAACCTGGCCATGCAAACCCAACACAGTGTGACACTTATATCCTTATATCCGTCTGGTTGTGCCACTTCACTGCCCTCAACGCCAGTCCACTGATGGAACCACAGCCTCTGGCGCAGGGATGCAAAGGCACTGACCGCCCTGAGTCACAACTGAACCGGGTGAGAGGAGGAATTTGCCATCCCTTCAGCCAGAACACTTCCCAGATTGCTTGACAGATTTGACTGAGTGGCTTTAATACCTTAAGATGAGACAAAGGATGGGCAAGGCTGTTGTGGCAGGATGCTTCTTCCCAGGGGCAACCATCTGGGGGAGACCCTGGGACTACCTAGATTTATTGGGGTCAAAACTAAAGGAAGGAATGTAAAAACAAGGTAGAGTTCCAGGGATGCTTTGGCATCACGTGTGAACCACAGAATGGGAAACTGCACTAGAGAGTTGGCCAAAATATGGGGAATCCTGGAATGACTGGGGTTGGAAGGTACCTGTTGTTCCAACACCACGCCATGGGGAGGGTCACCTTCCCCTAGGCTCAGAGCCCCATCCAAGCTTGCCTTGAACATTTCCAGGGATCGGGCAGCCTCAGCTTCTCCGGGCAACCTGTGCCAGTGCCTCACCCCACTATCAGGGAAGAATTTCCTCCTCATATCTAATCTAAACCTGCCTTTTTGCAGTTTGAAGCCATTCCCCCTCATCCTATTACTCCGCGCCGTTGTCCCAAGTCCCTCTCCAGCTCTCCTGTAGGCCCCTTAGGTACCGGAAATAGCTCCAAGGACTCCCCGGATCCTTCTCTTCTAGAAGGGCACGTGTACGCTCAGGAAAAGCGCCTATGCCGGGGTTGGGCACAGGGATAGGGCGGGGCGTAAGGATGGGGACTGGGGTGAGATGGAGGGATGGGATGGGGATGGGGATGGGGATGGGGATGGGGAGCGGGAGCGTGAGCGTCGGGAGCTGGGACCGAGCCCCGCGCCGGCGGTGCCGGGCCCGGCGGGGCCCTCAGCCCGCCCCGCCCCGGAAGTGGCGCTGCCGGGCCCCGCTTCCTGTTCCGGGCCCCGCGGCCATGGCGGCGGCGGCCGCTCCGCCGGGCGGGGCGAGCCCGGGGCTGGCGGCGGGGGAGCGGTGAGGGGGGCCGGGAGGGGGGTCAGCCCTGCCTGCTCTCAGCCCCCGCCTGGCCCAGGCCCGCCTGTCCTCATCCCCCGCCTGGCCCATCCCCTGCCTGTCCCCATCCTCTGCCCGTCCCCATCCCCCGCCTGTCCCCAGCCCCAACCTGTTCCAGCCCTTGCCTGTCCCCAGCTCTTCTCCCTTTCACAGTTCAGAGAGTTCTAGTTAAGATTTGGTCCCAGGAAAATAGTTATTGGGTGATAATAAACCATATGGAAAGAGGTAGAAATAAATGTCCTGTCCTGTGTGGGAGACTTGCAGAAGGCCGAACACACTCCAGAGCTGCGAGTGTCCCCCTCCACTGTCCGAGCAGGATGCAGCAGGACCTGTGTGCCCCCAGCAGCGTGGCTTCCTCAACACAATGCCCTTAGGATGGGTCCTTGCAGAGAAGTGGGTGCTTTGGGTGGATTTGAGCAATCTCCTGGATTTGTGGCTGTGCTTGGGGTGCAAAACCCTCCCCAGGATAGTGGAACACTGCTTATGGCTTGGTGTCTTGTCTCTTCTCATGTAGTCTTGTGTGTGTGGACAAGAATGTGGCTTCTCCCAAACTCTACGTCCTGGAGCCGTGGATTGCTGACCTCTTGGTGAATTACGAGCAACTGGATGAGCGTGAGAATTTCTTGGCTGGGCAGGTGGTGCGGGTAGGTACCCAGAGGGACTGTCCCAAAGTGCTCCAGCAGCCTTTGAAATCTAAATTCTGGGAATCCACAGTTCGGTGGCTGTGGATGTGCAACTCTTCCTCCTCAATGTCTCTGCTTCTAATTTTTTTTTGAGAAGGAAGAGCTTGGTGTTGTGACCACTTTCTCGGTGAGGCTTGTTCCAGGTCTACAAATAAGAGTTCTTTTTTTTCCCTCTCCAATCTCTTGACAGGTCTTGAGTGACACAACTGCTCCTGACCAGCCTGGGGTCCTCCAAGATGCTGTCGTGCAGGTGTCTGATGGATCCTCCTACATCCGTGTGGTCATTACACCTGAAGCTCTGCAGGCAGAGGAAAAGTGGGTTCCACCGTGGCTTGGCATGGCTGGGACAGCAGTTCTCCACAGCTGCTGTGAGGAGCTGGGGCTCCTGCCTGGTCTTGTTTCAGGTTGTGTTAAGCTAAAGCAACCTCAGGGTGGGAAGTTGGTGGGAAAGAGCTGCTAAGAGAGGAAAGCTGGAATGCCCTTGTTCTGGTGTCCGCTGGTTGGGATGGGCAGGGATCCATGGCAGAAGCTGTGATGCCATTAGAAAGGACTGTAGAGCCCTTGGGTTTTGTGAAAGGAGCCAGAGCATTAACCATGGGAGCCTGGGCTGCTCCTTCAGTGCTTTCCTCCATTTCCCCATTTGGACACCCTTAAACTGGTGGGGTGCTGGTAGCAGCAGCAGGAGGAAGCTGCTCTTAGGCAGGAATTACTGAGGAATAAGGAGCCCTTGGTCCCCGCTGCTCAGGCTGAGACATGTTCCAGAATGGCCCGGTGTGGTTGGCAGAGCTGTTGTGGGAACCCCACTGTGTGTTGGGAGGGGTCCGGCTCCGCTCTTCAAGGCATTCCTGCTCTGCTCCTTTTCCAGCGCCCACCTGCAGCTCAGGCTTTCCAGCCTTAATTGCAGAATTATCGTCCTGCAGAAGTACACGGTGTGTTTTCAGGATGAGGCCAGGCTGGTAAGTGCTCTGAGGAGTGGAAGCAGCCTGTTTCTTCACCTTGCTGTGCTTCCTGCACTTTTGCCTGCTTCCAGCTGCTGCCAGGAGCTGAAGGCAATGGGTGGTAATGGGTGGCCTTTCATCTTCATCTGCAGCTCCTGTGGGGTCTGTGGCAGCTGACCTGGGCAGGGGTGAGCCCTTGCTGGGGATGGGGTGCATCTCCAGGGTCACCTGACTGTCACCACCGCATGTTGGGCAGCTGCAGAAGGCCTGCTTGGGCTGGTGGCAGAGCTGCCCACTGTCCCCTTGCAGGGGTCAAGAGGTGTCCCCACAGACTCCCCTGGGCTGCCCCACCCTGGCAGAGCCATCAGCTGACACAGGAAGATACAAACTCCCCTTTGAAGGGGGGTTTTCCTTTTTGAGGGGACCTTCTCTTAGACTGGAGGGTTGGTGGCAGAGCTGGGGTGAGTGTGGGAGTGCTGGCTGGCCCCAGGGAAGGCGGGGCAGAGGTGGGACTCAGAGGTGCCTTACGGGCTCTGTCCTCCCCACAGGAAGACTGCGAGTTTTACCTCACGGCCCAGCAGTTCATCGTGCTGCCCATGCAGAGGCAGAGGATGGAATCATCTGACGGGTACGGCCCCTGGGATGGGTGGGTGGGGGCTCTGCTCAGGGCGCTTCCTCATCTTCCCACAGCAGCGCTGACCCTGGGAGTCCTGATGTGACCTGCTTGTGGCGGGGACCTTTTGAAAGAGGGATTGTCTCCATGGCAAGGGAGAAGGAAGATGGGGATTTGGAGGGAATCAGTAACTGGCTTCTCTCTTGCTGCAGGAACCAGGACCCCGCTGTGGTGAAGAAGATAAAGGAGCTCTGGCTGTAAGTGTGGGGCTGAGGGATGTATCCAGACATCCTGATGAGAGTGTGCAACCTCAGGCCGGAATTAGAGCAGGCTGGCAAGGGTTGGCACAGGTTATAGCAGCTCCTGGTTAACCTGTGTGACTCCCTGCCCCAGAACATGACAGAGTTGAGTAGACCATGAAAAATGAGATTGTGGTGACACATCCCCAGTCTCTTCCTCTGAGCTAGGAGGAAACACCTGTGGGGAGCTTGTTGCTGCCAGTGGTGGGCAGCACGGCTGCATGAGTGAGCCTTGCACAGCTCATTCTTCACCCTTGGAGATCCAGGTTTGGAGATCCTCAGGGCCTTTCATCAGTCCATCTCCAGGAGTGAGGCTCCCTGATGGCTATTCGTGGGATACTGAGCATAGGCCAGTGGCCAGATCAGCACCCAGTGGGGGGGTCCACTCCTTTCACAAGCTGCTTCTTCCAAGCCAGGGTGCTTGATCTGCAACCAAGAGCTGTGTATGCCCCAGCCCTAACCTGGCTTTGTCTTCTCTTTGGTCATTACAGGAGGAATCTCGCTGTGAGGAATGCTCCCAGCTCAGGTAAAGGGTTGTGGGGGGCATGCCATGGTCTGGCAGCGTGGGGGGGGGTCCTGGGTTTCCTCAGCTTGGTCCGTGTTAGGGTGTGGAGAAGGGAAAGATAGTTTCTAGAAGCAAAGGAAATGCAGAACTTCGGGTATTCCCACAGGTTTCAGTGTCACGACAGTCACCAAGTCATGCAGCAGAGTAAAAGTGCAAGTGAGGCTTGCCTGAGTTCACCTGTCTCCTCCACTGATGGCTGTGTGTTCTTGCTCCAGAGCCCTCCGTCTCTCAGCTGATTGATGCCATAGGACAGAACCAGCTGGAGATTTTAAAGGAAAATGCAGAGGAATGCTTGGATTTATGGAAATCCAAGGAGAAGCCAGTGACAGTGGAGGATGAGGTTCCCATCACCCAGTGGGAGGCAGAGCGCAGGAAGGAGGTCAGTTCTGTCTGCTGGGACCAGCTGAGCCAGGGCTGTGACAACTTGGGGTGCTCTGGGGGGATGGGAGAAGAAAGGGGAAGGTCGGTGGGCGGAGCTGGAGGTTTGCTGGGGAGGGAGATGGTGCTGGGCTGGCAGGTACAGGTGGGCTCCTGCATCTGCAGAGGGACTGTGCAGCAAAGCCCTGTCCCGTGTCTCATTTCAGCGCGGTGAGGATGTTTTCATGGTCCCAGTCAGCGCCCTGGTGATCCCTCCTGAGGAGGACGCAGTTGTTTGTGATTCTTCTGAGGCAGCATCTGCAGGGTACACAGGTGGGCAGTGCAGCACCCAGGCATGTGAAATGAGGGGCTCCCTAGGGTGGGGAGAATATTTCCTTTGCTCTGGGTGTGCCTCATGCTGGGGCTATGACCAACAGTGCCCCTTTCATTGCAGATACAAGACAAACAGCTCCTGGAAAGAATAGGGATGACAGGACAGTGCCAGGAGACCCAAGTGTTGTATCCCAAACCAGCTGTGAGTAGTGGGACCTCCAGATCCTAGAATGATTTGTGTTGTCAGGGACCTTAAAGACTTATCTAGCTCCAATCCCTGCCATGAGCAGGGACACCTTCCTCTAGATCAGGTTGCTCCAAGCCCTGTCCACCTTAGCCTGGAACATTTCCAGGGCTGGGGCAGCCACAGCTTCAATGGTCAACCTGTGCCAGGGCCTCCCCACCCTCAGAGGGAAGAATTTCCTCCAAATATCTAATCTAACCCTGCCCTCTGGCAGTGTGGAGCCATTCCCCTTTGTCCCAGCACTCTATGCCCTTGTCCAAAGTCATTCTCCAGCCCTCTTGGAGCCTCTTTAGATGGAAGGTTCTCTAAGGTCTCTCTGGAGCTTTCTATTCTCCAAGATTAATAACCCCAACTCTCTCAGCCTGTCTCCATAGCAGAGGTACTCCAGCCCTTGGATCGTCCTCATGGCCTCCTATGAATGCTCCAGATCCCATCCAGCCTTTAGTTTCCTCTACAGTTGGCTCAGCCCATCTCCTTGGATTGAGTGGAGGAGGTACTGGCATGGCCAGGTCTTTGGGAGACCTAGAGCAGGCAGGGAATGATCCCATTCCTGCAGCTTCCTTAGGCTTTGGTTCATTGTGCTGGGAGCACAAGAAGTCATTTTGATGCCATCACTGAGCATCAGTCTTCTGCCCTAGTGTGGGCTCCTGACTGGCTCTGACTCAGCACCAGGATGGGTTTGTGTCTCCTTACAGGGCTTGGTGTCACCAAGCTTTGCTGCAGAAGTACCTGCAGAAGCTCCGTGTAGCGGAGAAGCTGAAGGGAGGAGCTGTCCTGGATAGTGCAGGGTGCAGGAGAAGGCCTTCTTCATACCTGCCTGGTATGCCCTCTCTGGGCAGTGTCTGCCTGTCCATGGCCTGCTGAATGAGATCTTGGAAAGGATCTGACTGGAACACACCACATTTTGGGCTGGAAAGGGCTGCAGAGCTCCCCTCAGAAGCTGTCTTCCTCTGAGACCTTGTGTACAGAGGAGCCACAGAGAATGGGCAGCTACTTTCTTTGCCAAAATCAACTCTCGGGCTTCTTCACTGCAGGTGCCGCATCACCAACCTTTTCAGATAGCTTGGAGGGATCCCTGGACAACCCCTGGAACAGGATGCCCTCATTGTCTTTGACCCCAAGCTCTTCAGATGGTGAGTCCCCATGTCCCAGGGCATCCAGCCTGTCTTCCTGGCAGGAGACAGCTCCTCTCTTCTCGTTGGGTGTAGCTCATCCTGGATGCTGACTTGATTTTCCCTGGCCGTAAAGCAGTGCTGTGGTGTTCCCATTGCCCTGTACCTGCATCATTACAGCCCTGACACTCTTCCTGTGTGCCAGGGCAGGTCCCACCACCAGCTGCCTGCTCAAACTAACAGTGCTTTTCCTCTTACTAGACAAGACCTTTCAATCTGACCCTCCCATGAAGACCCAGAAAGATGTGGCTGCTGACAGCAACACCACTGACCTGTTGGAAGTGTGTAGCCAGGGCTCTCCTGAGCACTTGCCTCAGGGAGAGCCAGTGCAGACCTCCTCTCCCTCCCTGCTCTGCCCCTACAGCAATCCCAGTCTGGTGGAGATCAGCACCAGTGAGGCGGCACCAGCTGCGGAGGCAGCCTGGGATACCCTGTGCACTGACCAAGGCCTGCAAGGATCGAGGGGCTCTCAGGCCACCCTGCCCACTCTTTCTCCAGTTTTCCCAGTCTTGCCCAGCAGCAGCCTGCAGTCCCCACCTGACAGGATGCCTCGCAGGGAGCAGGCCTGCTCCAGTGGCACAGCTTCCTCTCCACATGCGTTGAAGCCTGGACTGGCTCACGCCAGGACAAAAGGAGGAGAGGCTGTGGGTGCCAAGAGGAAGCTGATGGAGGAAGATGAGCAGGCCTCCAGTGGGCAGCAGCATCGCCCAAGCACCTCTAAGGGCAGGGGGAGAGGCACAGGCAGCAGATCGGAGCTCACGAGCCCGCAGGGTGCAAAGAAGAGCAGAAAGGAGACCGGGCCGCGGAGGCGTAGAAAGGAGCTTGAGGAGGAGGAGGAGGAAGAGCAAGCATCCCCTGCGAGAGCTGGGCCCAGCTCCAGGCTGGAGCAGCACAGAGCTCCAGAGCCGGTAAATGTGAAGCAGCTGGTGAGGTCCTCTGAGGGCTGGGGGGTGCCTGGGGAGGCTCTCTGTGCCCACACTGCTGGTGTCCATCCTCAGGATCTTTCCTCACCAAGCTGGTGGGGATGGGAAGTTGAATGCAGGTGTCAGTGTAGATGGTGGAGGATCTGGGAACACTGAGGGAGTCATGAGGCAATCATGTAATCACTTAGTCTGGAAAAGACCTCATGAGATGGAAGTCCAGCCATTCCCCAGCACTGCCAAGCCCACCACTGAACCGTAGCCTGAACTGCCACATCCACACGCCATTAAATCCCTCCAGGGATGGTGAAGATGTGGTTTAGCCTGAGCTGGGTGGGAACAAACGATTGTGGGAGCATCTTCCAAGCTATCTGGGTAAAGGAAGATCAGAAGAACAGAGGGAGAGACACCTAAATCCTAGGGATTTTCCTGGGGTTGTTGGGCTCTCAGGCTGTGTGGGGCAGCGCTCTGGGTGCTGTGGCTGGGGCGGACCCATCTCACCCCTTTGCTTTTGCAGTACGTGGAGAGACCACCTCAGTACCAATACGAGGCACCGAGCCCTGAGCTCTGCCAGCAGATACAATCTATCAGGTCAGTGCCATATCAGCCATGCACTCTGGCTGTCCCTTGTCCCTGCAGTGGAACTCACATCCCTACAGTGAGTCCCCAACCTCTGCCTTACCCTTGTCACCAGCTGCCCCAGTGGTGTGTCCATAGCTGGGTCTCTTCTCACCCTGGCTCCTCCTGTCTGGTTTCTCAGGATCTCACAGGCAATGCTGAAGTGGGCATGCTGGATACTGACTGAGGAGGAGGATTCCTGAGCCCAGCTCATCTTTCATTCCTTTGTTTCTTCAATGGGTCTGTCAAAACACTGGGAAGAGTGGTTGGGGGAGGGATGTGGAGACACCAGAACCTCTGTGCCCCAGGGGACTGCTGAGTGGGCTGGCCTGGCTGCAGAAACCCTGGTTCCAGGGGTGGTGGCACACGACCTGTTGAAAGCCAATACCCTCAGTGCCAAGAGGGGAGAAAAGCATTCATTCAGGAATGCCTGTATGTGAGCCAGCATCCCTCTCCCACCTCTTCATCCTTTCCAAATGCCTTGGCCCAGCAAGTGGGGACAAGAGGTGATCCAGTGCCACCATAGTAGCGATGGCAGAGGCCCCATGACCCGATCCTGCTCCAAAGGTACCCCAGGAGCTTGGATGGTTTATTGAATAGTTTAGGTAGGGTCCTGCACTGTTTGTTACAAAAAATAATCCTGCAGGGTTATGCTGTAGAAATTAAAAATAAAAGTTGTATATTTTTTAAATACACAGCTCTTGTATTAAAAAAAAAAAAAAGAAAGAAAAAAAAAACAAAACAAAACAAGCATCTTGGTTTGTCGTAAACATCCGTGTAAGGAATGCGTTTGGTCCGGAGCAGAGGGCAGCACAGGAGAAAGCCACTGGGGTGTCAGGATCACGCTGGTGCTGTCAGGGAGCTGCGGGGATGGAGCTGCGTGCTGGAAGGCGGTGGGTCGTGGTCCCGCTGATGGAAGCCTGCGTCTGGCGGGGGCTGGAGAGAGCGGTACCCCCTGGGGTCAGGAGCTGGAGTGGTGAAAGTGCCTTGGGAACGCTTCCTAAAAATAGCTGGCTGCCTAAAATCACCGGCTCCCCCGCTGCAGCCCACAGCGACAGAGGGCATTGGGGACCACAACACCACTGGATGCATCCTGCAGGCTCTGACAGTCCCTGGGCATCCTGGGCGATGCTGGTGGCCCGGCTGTCCCCATGGCGAGAATTGGGCGATGCCATCATTGACACATCCACGCCAGCCCGGTGCCCCGTGTACCCTCTCCGCACCCCAGCTGCCAAGCACCCCGGCACGGCGCACTTGCTTGCAGGGTTTTATTGGGAACAGCGTGGTGACATGCAGGGGCTTCACTGTCCCAGGGCTGGCTCCTCCCGGCCTGGCACTGGGCGTCTTTGGTCTACAGCAGCTGAGTCTTGTGCATTCCCAACAGTTTGTGCCAGGGCTTGTGGCTGCTCACCCTCAGTGCCTGTGCCAGCCTGCGGCTCCTCCAGCCTGGCACGGGGCCAGTCCTGCGGCGTGGCACCTACAGAGGTCACAGGTGCTGGTGTAAACATGGGGGGACCCTTGGTACCCCAATACCTGCTTTAGCAGGGAGGGGACCATCTCACCTTTAGCATCCGAGGTTGGTCCGGGCTCACCCTCCATCTCTGAGAGGGACTCGTGCTTGGTCCTGTGCCTGAGCACAGGCGAACGCCGCAGGCGCAGGGGAACGGTGCCCACTGGGGGAAACACAGCCCAGCTCCATGTTAGGGTGGGGCATGGTGGCCTGGCTCCTGCTGGAACTGATCCCAATGCCAAATTCTGTTTGGGAACTTCTCAGTGCAGCAGTGCCATTGTCTATCACCCACCAGCTGGGACAGGGACCATCACCACACACATGGAACGCCACCACCCACCTCTGCTGGTGTTGGGTGCAAGGAGGGGGTGGGGTCCCACTTCAGACCCAACTTACTTCCCAGCTCTGCCGGGCACTCGGGCTCCCTGAGCTGCTCCTCATGGACGGACAACGCTCGGCGGCCGGTCCCCCGTGGCGCTGCCAGCCGTGCCATCAGCCGGTTGTCTGGAAAAGCAATGGGGAGGTGCCATTGGAGGGGAGCCCACAGCACCCCCCTTGGCAGGCCCCATCAGCACCCGGCGCCGTATGCTTGGGTCCTTGCTGCCCTCCATTCCCAAGGGCTCCAAGAACAGGCCAGCAGTGGAATGAGGCACCCATGGGCAGCATCCCTACCTTCAGTATTGGGTGGTGTGGGCAGGGTGCCAGCACCCACCTCCCCACCATGGCTGACCCTCCGCGGCAGCGCTGCCGGCACGTTCCTGCCCAGCCGTGGCAGGCTGCTGCTCCAGCCCTCCCGGCCCCCGGGCTCCGGCAGCCCGCTGGGCTCTGCTAGGGTGAAGGAGCGCCGGGGCTG
This sequence comes from Coloeus monedula, assembly GCF_965178545.1. Classification (NCBI taxonomy): domain Eukaryota; kingdom Metazoa; phylum Chordata; class Aves; order Passeriformes; family Corvidae; genus Coloeus; species Coloeus monedula. The sequence goes on from NC_138793.1 coordinate 13,930,201, forward strand.
GTCGGAGCTGGTGGCCGGTGGCTCAGTGGGCAGCTGCCTTCCCAGGGCTTTCCAGGCTGGCCGGGACTCAGCGCTGGGCTCCATCGTGGCGGCCGGGCTGCGGAAGGGTGCGTCTGTGGGGCAGGCAGGATGGAGCTGTGGGTGTCCAGAAGTGACAGCCCCAGGGAATGGTTCTTGGTGCTGGGAACCAGCCTGCAGCCAGTCCAGGGACTGGGCAATGGGCTGGGTGTCCATCCGCCATCACCAGGGATGGGCATCCTCTTGAGGGTGGAATTCTGCCCATGTGCCTGTGCCCACCAGTCCCTGTTAGCTCCATTCCCCATGCTTGGTGCTAGGAGAGGGGATAAAGCCCTCTGTCCCAGGGGCTGCTGTGACCCCCCAGCATGCACTGCTGACCTACCTGTGGACACAGAGTGTGTGCGGGCCTTCAGGGAGGGGGGGGAATCTGCAGAGCTGTCCACGATGTCCCCTGCAAGCACAAGCCACCAGCCAGCATCAGTGAGCTGGGGTCTGCCCAGTGCCACCAGCACCCAGCAGGGGGAAGATGTAGTGGGAGTCCACGGGGGCCTGCCCATGGCCACCCATGGGTGCCCAGCTGGGCAGGGGTCAGGGTGGGGAGAGCGCAGCCCCTCACCATCTGAGCCGGCTTTCTTGATCTCGCTGTCTTTGCTCTGCAAGGGGAAAAAAAACTGGTGAGGGGGTGTCAGGGAGGCAGTGCCAACAGAGATGATGGGTGCAGAGGACAGAGTACTTCTGCCAGGCTCTGAGGTGGCTGCAGGGGATGGGTGCATGCGGGGAAAGGAGGGACAGACTGACAGACACCATGCAGTGCACAGGAATCCACCCCTTGCAGAGGGTTAGGTGACAGGGCAGAGGCCATGGGCAGTGGCAGCACAGAGCCGGGTGCTGCCAGTCACAGCGGGGAGATGTCCCCCACTCTTTGGACCACCATCTCCTACCACCCTGGAGGTGCAGGGTCCATCCCAAAAATGGAGCCAGTCCCCACCTGCTGCTTCTTGCTCTCAGCGGCCGGGCCCTTGGTGACGCCGATGCGATGGAGCATGACCTGCACGCGCTGCTCGAAGGAGCTGGACAACTCCCCCTCGCTCTTCTCCAGGTGCCTCTTCTGCAGGAGAGACACAGCCCTGCCAGGAACATGGACCCACCACAGCACCTATGGCACCCACACTCCTGCCTGCAGGGCACCCACATTCCCAACCCCAGGCATGCTGCCAGGAGATGGTGACATGGACACGACCCAGTGGGGATATCCCCAGACATCACTCCAGTGTCCCCGCACCCCCTGGTAACCCCACCAGCATCCAGGGTAAGAACAGCACCCACCAGGCGAGCTGAACAGCAGAGGTGGCTTGGTGACTGTGACAGTGCTTACCTTGTCGTGCCTGACCCCCAGCGCATCCTCGTCCTCCCCGGACAGCAAGATGAGCGACTGGGATTTGCCCTCCCGAGAGTACTTGGGCCGGATCCTTCGGGCAGAGTCAGGGGTCTGGCAGTGCTCAGGCTCTGCGTGGGGCTCAGCAGAGAGCCCCCCCTCCTCCGATTTACTCAGGGGCTTCCCTGACTCGCCCGCCTTGCTGGGGGCTCGTAAAATGTCACTGAGCATAGAGCGCCTGCTCCTGGGGGCGGTGGGACCACCCTCGGGCTCCTTCTCACACCTCGAGCCCCGGCTGGATTTGGGTTTCTTGAAGGCAAAAAAATTCCCGATTTTCTTCTTGAGGGTGCGGGAGCCAGAGGGAGCCATAGGGGCTGATCCCGGGCAGGTCTCTGGAGTCGTGGGGCTGGGGAGAGATGAAGCATTGGAAAAGGTGAGGTAAGGGATCAGTTTTTTCTCCCTGCCCACCTGAAAGGGATGAATCCAGACCCTGGACACACCACCTGAGATGGTAGTGTCCTGGCCAGGGCACCCATTCCCAGCATGGCTCCCATGGGTGCTGCATCCTTGCCTCCCTGCTGCGGAACAGACTACATGGCCACATCCTGCACACCATGGCTGCCATCCCATTCCTCTTCCCCCAGCTTTGCCCTTGGTGATATCCCTGGGTGTGCTGCTTTTCCCAGCATCCCTTTCACACTGGGACCAGCAGCGTTTGCAGGGAGGCTGCTGAAACCCCGGGGACGGGTGTGTGCTGGGCAGGTGAGGGGCCCTGAGCTCCCCCAGGCTTACGGCAGTGTTTCTGTGATGAGCCTCTTGGCAAAGAATTCCTCCAGCCCCTCGTCCACGCGGGTGATGCTCCTGTCCTCGCTGTTCTCGCAGGCCACGGGCTGCACCTGTGAGTGGCAGTTGCTGTCAGCCCAGCACGGGGCAAAGGTGCCCCCAGGCACGAAGATGTGTCACCCACCCCTGGGCATGAACAAGTGGGTGCCCCCGCAGGATGGGTGCTGGCACCCTCCATCTCATTCCCAGCATTAAAGCCAAACCATGGTGCTATCAGCTGCATCCCAGCTCTGATCCTGCTCCCTTCCCTGGAGGACTGGGAGCTCCAGGCAGCCCCAAGCTCCTTCCAACCCCTTGCCCAGCGCAGTGGCTGAGGTATGGCACTCGAACTGTGGGAGAAGCCTTTGGCAGGGATGCTTCCTCCACCTGAGCTCCAAGAAACAGACCCCTGTGCTGCTGGTGGTGATGGAGCAGGTGACCTGCAGGGACCCACATCTGCATCCTTCAGATGCTTCAAGACCAACCTTGGAGTGCCAGCACAGCCTGAATGAGAGCCACCTGCTCTATCCCCATAACAAAGTGGCCCATGCCACAGCCAAGCCTTCCTCCATGGCACCTTCCTCTCCCTGGCATGTGGCACCGCATCAGTGGCTTCCTATCGATGAGGGGGAGGCGCTTCCCCATCGGTGGCATTTCAATCCATAATGACTTTTCATTACGGCTGGATTGATGCTGCTCAGGAGCCGTTCCAGCCAGCTGAGATCTGCTCTCCCTGTCACATCATATCCATCAAAGCCTGTCCTTGCTCAAGCCTTGGCCCACCCCGGGTGCCAGGAGTGCCTGTCCCACTGCAGGGTGATGGTCCCCTGGCCCTGCCAACCTCCAGCACCCACCCTGCCCATGGGACACAGCTCCTGCCTCCCCTCCGGCCCCATGCCAGCCCTGATCCCACCATGATCCAAGCAAGCATCACCACAGCCGTGCAAGACAGGGCTTTCCAGCAAGTGAGAGGATCCAGCTGCATCACGGTGGCATGGGGATGAGGTGATACCAGCAGGATCCAGCCCCAGGGACAGTGACGGAGCTGGGCTCGCCACTGACTGCACCCAAAAGTTACTTTTCCTTTGGGAAGGGGGTTGCAAAGGCAGGATCCCCATCCAGTCGCCTGTTGGATGGGGGGAGCACGACCCACCTCATCACAGCTGGCAGAGCCCCACCAGCATCACCGGGAGCTGTGGTGGCCGCCAGTGCTTCAGGGATGATGGATTTTGGATACAGGGGAGCAAATGGAGCTCAGGAGGAGGGAGGCAGCTGGAGCCATTGCCGAACACATCGCTGGTCCTCTGCACCCAAACTCTGCAGGTTTTTTCATTCCTCCCCTGGCTCCCACCACTCAGCATCTCCCAGTGGGGAGCAGAAAAGAGGATGGATGATTCCCCGAGCCCCCTTGCCCATCCTTTCAGGCTGCCCCCCTCCGAGGAGGAGGCTCCGGCAGCAGCTGAAATGCAGAATAATAAACCCGCCGCGTCTTTGCGCATCTCATTTTCCTGCCTCGCAACAAATACTGACCGCAATAATTCACCCAAGTGGGAAAAAAAAAAGGGAAAACCACACCGAATACACCCCACCTCCCCCGGCAGCCGTGCCCCCCTTACATTCGGCTTGCTGGGCGGCTGCTTGTGCCGGCGGTTGGGCCGGGGCCTGGCTTTGGTGCAATGCTCCAGCTTCTCGCCGGCGGTCGGCAGGTCCATAAGGAATCCGGTGGCGGTGGCAGGCTGCGTGGCGGGGAGCGAGCCGCTCGCAGGCTCAGCATCCTTTGTGGAGGCAGGGCGTGCCGGCGGCGCGGCGGGGCTGAGTGACGGCGGCGCCCGGTGAGCTCGGAGCCCGCTGGCGTCTCGACCCGCTGCCGGCTCCAGCTCCGAGACACCTACGGGAGGCGAGAGTGTCCCTGTTGACACCCGGCCTCGCCAGGCCTCCCCATCATCATCATCATCATCATCACCATCATCATCACCGACGCCGTCACCTTCGCCCACGCGTGGAGGGTCAGCGGGGCGCTGGCTCCGCCGCGGGGAGGAGAGCGCGGCCGTGCCCGCCAGGAGCGTGCGTGGCGGCTTTGCGGCGCAGCCCGGGATGGATCCTGCCACCGCCGCCGGAGGGTTGCGTGCAGGGGATGCTGTGGGGGGATTGCGGGGGGATGCTCAGGCGGGGGCCGAACCGAGCCCCGCAGCCAGCCCCGAGACCTGCAGCAGGCAGCAGTGGTACGGCAGGAGCCCTGCCAGCGCTGGCCCGGCCAGCAGCACTCACAAACACACTCGTTTTGCTCTGCAGGCAGCTCCTCACCCTGCCACGTACCCTCTGGATGGGCGGCAGGGTGCTGCGGGGCTCAGGGACATCGGGGTCCCCCTGGGGACACAGGGGTGCTGGGTGCTGGAGTCTGCATGAGCTCTGCTTTATCCAAAGCACAGCCACCCATCAGCAGCTCATTGTCTGTGCCCCCACTGAGATTCACCCCCCCTCCCAGGCATGCAGGGCTCTGGGGGCAGCACCAGCAGCAAGGGAAATCCACGGGCAGCATCTTCTCCCCGAGGTTGGTGGGTGAGTGGGTGATGTCTATGCCCAGGGTGAACCCTGGGATGGCTGTGGGAGATGTCACGGCACCCACAGTCACAGACAAACCTCCCACCCCTGCCTGGCTGTGTGGGGAGGGAGTTCAGGGCATTTACCCTACTGCCCGAGGGCACTGAGCCAGCTGAGGCCCAAAACCAGCACAAGAGCAAGGTCAAGGTGGGCATCCCCCACAGACCCCAATCACAGCACTGGGAGAGGCTCTCTGAAGAGTCCAGATCCTGCTGCCCTCAGCCTGTGGCATCAACATGGGGGGCTCTGACCGCGAGGTCCCCAGGTGGCCGCTGCGAGCCCCCCGCCCCTGCCATGCCCCGTGGAGGCAGCGCAGCCCACAGTGAGCCGCAGCAGAGGGACAGTTCCACGGTGACCTTACTTCTCACAGTTGCTGTGGGCCGAATGCTCCTGAAATGCTTGTTTCTCCTCCGCAGGGCCATCTTGTACTGCAGGGAGAGAGGCATGGTGGCAGCTCCAGCATGGACAAGCTGGCTGTGCCAAGAGATATCCCACGGCAGCAGGAGCCAGCCAGGCTTTGCCCAGTGATGGGTGCAATCCCTCCTTCACCCCTAGGCTCCCAGGGCTGCACCTCCTCATCTTGTCCCAGCTCTAAAACTACCCATGGTGCTGGATTGGATACTTCCCCATCCAGGACCATGCATGGCACTGGATCCCAGGTCCCAAAGAAGCAACAGTAGGACAAGGTACAAGCAGCTGGGCCGCCACAAGGACACGCTCCCGGTGCCAGCAGCGTGGCCTGGCAGGCTAATGGTCCCATTTCCCAGCGCTAATTGCCTTAGCACTGCTCTGGGGGGTGCTGGGGGGTGCGTGCACTGGAGAGGCCGCGGCGTTAAGCCCGGCATCATCCGGTAAGGCGGATAAAGGGCAGTTATACCGCAGGCATCACGCGGCCGCAGCGGGTCCGGACCCTACCTCCTCTGCAGCAAGGTCCGGAGGATTCCTGCCCCTCGCCAGCGCGGTGGCATCGTCCTCAGCCGACTCCGGCAGCAGCACCAGGAGGTCGAGCCCCTGCTTGGAGAGGCTCTCTGCCTAAAACCATTAGGAAGCGCTTAAATTATCCCAGGGGCTGAAGCGTGCTTGGCTGCCCTCTGTGCTCTGTGCTGCTCTGCTCCCTACCCACGGCTGGGATTTGTGAGCGGATTTAGGCCTGATTAGCCTGCGTCCAGCCCAGCGCAGCTGCCCTGTTGCAGGAGTGGCCAGTGCCTGGCGTCACCCCAGCAGCCCCCACCACAGGGCAGCAGCACTGGGACTTTGCTCAGATGTTGCTGTGACCGCACGGGAAGAGGATTGCCTGGGAGGAAAACCAGCCTGCGTGGGAATTGCCCTGCTTCCCAGACTGCAAATCCATGGTCACAGCATTGGCACCCAGGTACCTGGAAAATGCTGGGGTACCCAGACTCCCCATCCTGCATCCCAGCCCCACATCCCTCTCCCACAGGTGCTGGCAGCCCCCAGCACTCACCAGTTTGTACTGGGCGATGGTCAGGTCTCCCAGCACGGCATCCACAATGCAATCAGCCACAGCAGCTGTGACGGACAGCTTGATTTCACTGGGAGCAGAAAGACGGCTCTCAGGGCCAGCACCCACCAGCCCTGCAAGCCATGGGGCCACCTCCCAAGGGAGAGCCTTGCTGAGGAGGTGGATGCTTGGCTGTGGCACCCAGAGGGGCACCTAGGACATGCCCATGTGCTGCGGCTCGCTGGGTCTGTGCTGCCAGAGCAGGAATGGGATAGGCACTGGCTGGGATGGAGAACGCCAAATGCATCCCTTTGCTGATGATCAGCACTCCCCTCTGCCAGCCAAAGGGATGTGCCCACAGGAACATCACCCCATGGGTCTCCCTAGCACCCCAGGGACACATCCAAACTGGATCCAAGCTCGTGCAGGAAGCAAAGCCACAGCTGGAAAAACACAGCAGCAGGGCCCAGCACACCACTATCACCACAGTGTGGGGAGAGGAGAAGTTGGTAGGGAGCCCCCAGAATGCTCCTCTGGCCTCATGGGTCAGTGCCAGTGGCTGAGTGAGAAGGAAGAACAGCACATCACCCACTTCAGCTTGCTGAAGACATCAGTGACCATCTGGTCCAGGACAGCGCTGAGGCTGAGGTGGTCCTGGAGGCAGATCCGCTCTGACATGGCATTGACCAGCTGGTCCCTGACCCCGCTCTTCTGCACCACAGCTGGGCACAGGCTGTGCGCTGTGTCCAGCACCGCCTGCATGATTGCCTGAGGTTTGGGGAGGAAAGTGGAAGTTTCAGTGTCTTTTCTATCAGGATTCACATGATTTTCAGTAGACACCATCACCCTTATCCTTATGGGCAAGGCTGATGAACACCCCGTGCTGTCCATGGGTCCCCACCTGGATTTCCCGGCTGCAGGTCTGCGATGCTTCCTCCATGAGACACTCCAGCTTGTGCTGCAGCTTGCCGTTCTGGTATGGGGTGTTTCCTGCCTCATACAAGAGCGGCAGGATCTGGAAGAGAGACGGTGTGGATCATCCCATGTCGCCTCATCTTCTCTTCCCATACTTCCATGCACACCCTGCGCCCATGGCTGCCCCATGGAAGAGCATCACCCGCATCAGCTGGGAAGACCCAGTGAACTTCTGGCTTTACTGGTCCAGGTTTGGGCATCCTCATCCGTCATAATCCCTGTATCCCCTCAATTTCTCCCCACCACCCACTGACTCTCCTTCCCCTCTTGCACCCCACTACGTTGCTACCTGCATCGGGGAGATCCTTACCCAACCCTTTCACCACCTTTCCAACATTAGTACTGTCTTCTTAAATCCTGTCTCTGCCAGATTAAGTAACCAGGCGGGTGCCAGAGAGTTGGGGAAAAGGGGAAAGGAGATGGTTTGAAGATAAGTAGAGGAGGAGGTGGAAAAAGTGCAGTGGGGAGAGAGAACCGAGACCAAGAAGATCAAACCAGGTCTGACAGAGCCAGGAGCTGCCAAGCCAACACAGTGGATTTTGTCATGGGCTGATGGAGCATTCTCATTGCTGGGGCAGGATGAAGGTGCTGCAGGGAGGGACCCTCAGGGATTCAGAGAGGTTTCTCACCAGTGTGGGCATCTGTGGGCTGCAGGGTGTGCTCACAGCTGGAGCACCCATCTCTCCCAAGGAGGGACGTGTGAGCAGGGGATGCCAGAGGAAGAGGGGGTTGTAACCCCTGTGGGGGGTGTGCACAGCTGTGTGTCTCTGGGACAAGGGGACTAAGAACACTTTGATCTTTGTTCTAGAAGGGAATTCAGAAATTCTCAGCTGTTCTTTAACGTTTGCAAGTGCTCAGTGGTGTGCATCTGTTGCATCGACATTCTGGAATTCCCTGACTGCTGGTTAATGATGTCATTAACTAATCAATGCCCCACTTCGATCCCAAATGGACGCCGGGTGAGCTGAGGGGGTTTCCCACGCGGTGGACTCACGCTGACAGAGAGGTTGGCATTCCTGATGGCCTCCTCAGCGCAGAGGATGTCCGTCTCCACCTCCCTCCCCGTGCAGGTGCTCAGGATGTCGACGTGCTTCTGCACACTCAGGCAGATCTCATTCACCATCTGGAGCACAGAGAGGCTGCGTCATGTGCCGACGCTGGAGCAGCACTGCCAGTTCCCCTCCTTGCTGTGACTTTCCCAGAGAAGAGTGTGCTCAGAGGGGGCACAGGCAGGTTCCAGCCTCCCAGAGCATCCCTGCCTAATAATCAGGGATGCCACATGGCTGGGATTTGCTGGCAAGAGTGCACAGGGGGTAGGAACACACTGTATAGGTTAGCATAGCAGCAAGTTATCTCAGCAGTGCATATGCATGAAATGCATGGATGCAGTTAGCAGGATTCCAGGAGATCTGCTTTCCATCCGCCCCCACCCTCACCACAGAACCATGAAATGGTGTGGGTTGGAAGGGATCTTAAACATCTTCCCTTCCAACCCCCCTGCCATGGTCAGGGACACCTTCCACTAGACCAGGTTGCTCCAAGCTCAACCTTGAACACTTGAACTTTCAGAGATTTGGCGTCCACAATTTCTCTGAGCAACCTGTTCCATCCCTCCAATCTGCTCTGCCTACTCAGGAAAGGTTAAAAGGGTGTTTTGCTGCTTGGAAGAGCTCACATGAGCACACCAGGGTCGTTTGGGGCAGGGGAGGAGCAGCCCCATGCAGTAACTTGTCCATCAAACCTGTTCGGAAGAGGTGGTGAGGATGCCCTGCTGCAGCCGGAAGGTCTGCGCCGGCAGTGTCTGCCGCAGCTGGTTTCTCGTCAGACAGGACTGGAGCTGCAGAGGCAAGAGGCCATGAGCAGTGATGGTGGCACCTGGCCCTGCATCCCCCAACCCACATCCCCCCACCTTGTGCACGGCCTCCTCCGTCCTCTCGGGGTTGCTGCGATAGGCCTGTGCCACGTCGCTCATCGGCAGCGGCATCGACTTGAGCGTGTAATTCCTGTGAGGCACAGTGGGGTGAGCAGGTGCTGCTGCACCCAGGGTTCATCCCCCCTCTTCATGTCCCTGCAGACATGACACAGGTTCAAAGCCCACCCAATGGCAGCCTGGACATTGTCCTGAGGTCCAGCCCTGGAGATAGGGATGGCCAAACTCTGGGCATAGCAAACCCTGATGGGATGGCAGTGACCACCTGCCCAGGTTTTCCATGTGTCCCTCTTTCTTCAGACCTCCAGAGATTTGCACAACCAAACACCAGACCTGGAGGTGGGTGTGCTCAGCAGGTGAACAGCCTCTACCCATCTGTCATGGGCAGGGAGGAGAGGAACATCACATCACCACCACCAGCATCTCCCCCCGTGCTCACTGGGGGCTCCTTGGGTGACATGAGGCCGTGCTGGTTGGGATGCAGAGCCCAGGGGAGTCCATGAGGTTGGTAATGGAGGCACCATCACCAGACGGGTGTCAGGTTGCTTTCCTGGCTGCAAGACCAGAGTTGTGGACCAACTCCCTTGGGACATGCATGAAACTGTGTGATGGCCTTGCTGTTCAAGGGTAAAAAAGGTCCTGGGGACAGTGACATGCTGATGACAGAGGCTCTTTTGCATGGCAGTAGCAAGCCAGGAGGATCAAGAGGCTCCTTCCTTACCTCTCCAAAGCTTGAGCCACCTCCAGCAGCCCGTGAGCAGTTGTGTTGTTCCTGTCCCAAACCACGGTTCTGCAAAAAGAAGGACGTGGGTGAGCCCTGCCCACACCCACACTGCCCTGAGGTGGGTGCTGGCAAGAGTCAGCCCAAGGCTGACCCCAGGCACCAGAGAGCCTAAAAATGGGGTTAAAAATTACGATTTTCAGTATCCAAAATCTAAACTTGGACTTTGCAGGGAGCTGTAAATTAGGTGGGTGCCTGGAGGGAGTGAAGGACTGGAAGGACACATTCAGGCACCATCCTGCAGGCAGGGACAGATGTCTCCCAGAGGAACAGCCCTGGCTGAACACCATTCCCTGTCCTCTGCAGACACCACTGCTTTGGCTTTGTGTACACAGTGTGGTCCAAAATGGCATTTTAGGAACTGATGGCAGAACATGAGGCAAGGGCAGTGACTGCAAAGGTCTGTCTGCAGCATGCTGGGCTGTGCAGGAGCCTGGAAAAGAGCTGGTAAGCACCAGGGCAGGCATTGAGCTGCTCTCTTGCCCTTCACGTGTCCCCTGCCAGCACTGCCAGATGACTGCCATGGGTGCAGAATACAGTCATAGCATCCAACCATGTACGAGGAGTGGTCCAGGAGCACATCCATGGCTGCCAGGAGCCTTGACAAGCCTCCTTTGATGGCATCAGCATCACAACCATCATATCAGGGCCACCTGGCACAGGGTCACCCACAGCATATTACAGAGCTGCTGCTACCTGAGCTTGGTGTTGATCTGCAGGGCCTTGGCGAGCATCTTGGCCCCCGTGTCCCCCATGGCGTTGCCGCTGATGTCCAGGGAGATGAGGCTGGTGTTACTGCCCAGGGCACTCAGCAGGACATTGGTTCCCAGTTTGAGGCGTGATTCAGCCACGGACAGTGACTGGAGAGGCTAGAAAAAGGACAAGGAGGGGGCCAGGTGGCCAGGACACATGTCAAGGTGCATGTCACCCTTCAGATACAGCCTCCATCCCTGTCCAGCAGCCTCTGGGATGGTGCTGGTTTTGGAGAGACCGAGTGATGCTGAACCCCAAGGAACAGGAAGGCAATGAGTGCTTAGGCAACAGGCTGGATTTAGCTCAGATGCCTGGCAGGCAGCGAGGAGAAAAGAGAGGGTTTTGGGAAAGCTGTGCTGAATCCAGGTTACACCAAGTGTCTCCTCCATGCCTTTAGCCAGACACAGGTTCCTGTTTTCCCAGATGAATGGGAACAGCTCCCACTTCTCTGTCTGAGCATCTGCTTCAGACTGAGGAAAATAAAAGCAGAAGGACTTGAATGGCAGTGGGAGAGAGGGAGGATTGCTCCCAGGCTGTGCGGGAGGGATCCGGATGGCATCCTGGCATGGAGACTGCACAGAGGCGGCAGAGGGTGACCAGGAGCACGGATGGGATGGTTGGGGTGGCCGAGGGCAAGCTGGACTCACACAATCCTCCTCCTGGGTGAGCTGGACAATGCGGTGCAGGACATCCAATAGACCTTCCCTGTGGGAGAGATGGTGTGTGTAGGGGTTACTTGTGCATGCCCTGGGGCCACAGATGCAGCTGGCAGAGCTCTGTCCTCCCTCCCACTCTTGCCTGGGCTATGACCCGTCTCTGACTCTGCACCAGGTGCTGGCAATGGTGCCCCTTCCTGTTGTGTTGGAGCAGCCAGGGTGGGCAGGCAATCCCTACCAGCCCATGGGCTTTTGATGGGGAGAGAGAGTCACGGTGGGTGCACCATTCCAGGATGGCTCCCAGCCTGGGTGCTGCTGCTTTGCACTCACTTGGATTTGATATTGAAGTTCTTCCCCAGGGAGACGTGCCTGATGGATTTGCTTCTGCCAATGGAGAGCACCAGTGTCACCATGTCGGGGTCAAAGCCTGCAGGAGATGGGAGACTCCCACCAAGATGCTCCAACAAATCCACAGAGGTGGCACCAAGGTGGCCCCTTGCAGGAGACCTGCAGAGCCACCAAGCTGCCACAGTGGGATGCTGGAGATGCTCAGGGAAGATCCTGAGCATCTTCCTCCCTTCCTGGCTTCCCCAAGGAGACAGAAGACCTGTGCAGACCTGGGGTCCCTGGGAAGTGAAACTTCTAGGTGAAATTAACAACTGGCAGAGGTGATGTTTGTCATGATTAGGATCACTTGCCCATGGCTTTGGAAGCCACAGCAGGACCAGGTTGGCAGCAGAGGCTGCAAACACCTGCAGAGTGGTGGGAAGAGTTTCTGCCCAGGGAACCCCTTTCAGTGCTTCAAACCCTGAGCCAGCGACATGAGACCACTTCAGATTCAGTGAACTGAAGAGGACTGTACCAACAAAGGTGTGAAATAAGAGATTTTGGCAAGTCCTGAGGCAGGAGGGCATAAAGAAATCACCTGACTCCCTGTGCTGGGTGAGTGGACATGATGGTCCAAGAGATGGAGGAGATCTTCTCCAGGCTAGGAAAAAGCAACCTACCATTGTCAGACAAGTCCAGGTCACTGATGGAGCTGGCATCGGGGATGAGATCCTGGATGACCTGGGCCCCTGCTGACCTCAGCTTGGAAGAAACAGCAAGACATCAGTACAAGAGGAGGCAGCGAGCCCTGCAAACGAGATCCTGCTCTCGGGGAGGTCAGACAGGGCACGGACCTGCCCGCACTGCCACAGTGCCAGCGGTGGTGGCATGGCCAGAGGGGTGGTGCCCATGGCTGCTGGACCCTCACCTCACAGCTGCTAAGATCCAGGTGCAGGTCACTGATGTGACTGTTGTCTGCCAGCCCTTGCAGCAATGCCCTGGAAAAGTCACCAAAGCCCCCCATCAGTGCGAGAAATGGGGGCACCAGCACCTGCCTTGGGCACCCCCAGCGCTCCAGGCAGTGGAAGTGGGATGCTGGAGAAGGCATCCTTCCCAGAGCTCTGCCTCTCACAGCCCCTTCCATCCATCCTCCCCTGGGCTGGCCTCCCCAGGCTATGCTCACCCCTAATCCATTCCCCTCAGCCCAACCTCACCTTACGACGTCGGCTGGCAGCTTGGTACCTGCCAGGGAGATGTGCCTGAGGGAGCAGGCCTGGCTGAAAAACTCCTTGATGTCAGGGGAGACGGTTTTCACCCTCCTGAGAAGGATGGGCACACCATGGATCATCTGCCACCCAGGACCAGCCACCCCCTGGGTGCCACACCCCCCTCATGCAATCCCAGGGCTTACTTGTGGGAGTACACGTTTTTGGAGAGATCCAGGTGGATGAGGCTGGTGTGGGATCCGTGGAGCAGGGCTCCAAAGAGCTGCCAGGGTGGGGATGTGAGCCATGTGGAGGGGGACCCAGAGGCACTGCAGCCCCTCACAAAGCCCGAGGATGGAGGGGGACTGAGGGCAGGGCTCACTGCATGGTACTCACAGCATCCAAAGGACAGTCTGTGCCAGCCAGGCTGAGGTGGGAGAGCGAGTGGCAGTGGCGGAGGAGGCTCTGCAGGTTCTGTGAGCAGAGGGTGCTCAGCAGCTTTGCCCCTGAATCCCACCCAGCACCATGCAGCCCTGGAATCCCAGCTCCAGCCTGTCTCCTCCCTCCTGCTGAGCACAGGGTGAATCCTATGCACAGGAACCCACTCTCTCATGGGATACATCCTTGCTCCAGATGGCATCTCCCACACTCCCGCAAGGGGAAGTCCCCAGGGTGTCCCCATCTGCTCCCAGGCAGGCAGGGGGGAGTTGCAGCCATGATGTCCCCATCCCTGGGGTGCTGCAGGGCAGGGCACAGACCAGAGGAGACCAAAGCCATCCAAACCACACTGGGGACAGAGTCTGAGTGATGTCACCCCATAACAGCACACGAACTCACACTGATGTCATCCCCAGCCAGCGTGCCAGGGTTTCCAGAGAGGTCCAAGTGCCGGAGGGAGAATCCAATGGCTTTGTTATCTGTCAGGGCCTTGCATAACGTGCTCATCCCTGCTCGAAGAGAGTGGGAGAGAGGGATGGCTACAGGCCCCCTGCCCTGGGGAGAGCCGTGGAGCAGAGCAAAGGAACTTCCCTCCAGCTGGAGCAGCAGGACATCGCACCCACAAAGATGCCTTTTCCAGGGTGTCCCTGCAGCCCCTCCAGTCACTCCTTTTGTGGAGGGGGGCAAGGACACCTAGGCTGTACCTTTGGCTGTGAGCATTGTCCTGGCCAAGCTGAGGCTCTGCAGACCCTTGGGACTCTTCTCCACGTGCCGGCTGAAGGCAATGACCCCTGATGAGAGCAGAGAGCCCTGAATGGCTGTGCAGGCACAGCTGGGTGCCCATCCCACCCTGAGCTGCAGCCTCCAGGACAGGAAGCAGCTGCTGGTGGGATCTAAACATCAGTTTTTGTGGGTGTAAACTCATCCCAGCCCAGGATTTGAGTACCTCTGTCTTCCAGCTGGTTGCTAGCAAGGTTGATGGTGTGCAGGACGGAGTCGGGATGGCTGCTGAGCACCTGGGCCATCCGCTGCACAAAGTCACTGTGGGGAGAAGGGTCACCCATCTGAGCAAGGTTTGGACACCTCCAGGAAACACAGCCACCAACCCTGTAGCCTTACAGACCATGCCACCAGGCTGCCAAGACCCAGCTCATTGCTGCCTTGCAACACCTTCACTTACGCTTTCAACCCACTGTTCTCTAGCACCAGCTCCTCCAATGTCACCGATTTGCTGAGCATGTAGAGCAGCTGCTCTGAAATCTCCTGGTTCTGGCAGGGAAGAAGAAAGCCTTTCTAGGAACCCGGCCACCTCCAGTGCACCCAGAGCCACGGCACCGGCACTCACCAGCCTGAAGTCCTTGCAGGAGAGCTTGGTGAACCACAGGTTGAAGGACAAAGCAGCGACACTCAGCGCCACGTCCCTGCAGCGTGAGAGGGATGAGACAGTCAAGGGCCAGGATGAGCCAAGGCTGGTCCCAAATGGGCGACCCAAAACACCCAGCTGGGGGCTATCCCAAGGCATCCAGCCCCAGGGTGCCCCAAGATACCTGGAGTGCCCCAAGACACCCAGGATGCCAGAGCACACCCATCCCGTGGTGGCCCAACACATCCAAACCTGAGGTGCTCCAACTGACCGAACCCTGGGATGCTCCAAGACACCCAACCTCAATGTGCCCCAACACAACGTTCAACAGAACAGGACTGGGGACTGTGGCTTTAAAGCAACCCACAGGTACCGATCATCTTCCCCAGATTATTCCCTTGGGGAAAATAAAATGAATCAAAATATTTGCATGCTTCTATCTAAACCTCAGGGTTTTAAACTCTTTTTAACTCTGGGCTCTCATGTGAGCAACACCACAGGTTTTGCTTGAGTGGAAACAAGTTTCTTTTTTACTTCCTCATCCAAAGAAATCTCTAAAACTGTCTCCTTTTTGGCCAGCTGAACACAGATCCCCTGTTCCCCAAAACACTCGACCCAGAACTTTGACTTGCTGCAGCCCAGCCTGGCTGTTGCCTCCCCTGACAGCTGAGCCCTTGCTCCATCTTTCTTGGGATGGAGACATGGCTGAGCCCCACAGGGAGAACGCCAGGCACAGCTGGAGCTCAGGGCCCCACTGTCAGATTATAATCAGGTGATAACAAGGCTATAACAGATCTCTGGGGGGGCTGGTAGGGAGCAGTGCAAGTTTCGGGGTGGAGAGCAGCACCAGCTGCTTTGCATAGGGAAACACCTGACAGCCACGAGCTGCGAGAAGCGGCCGTGACGTTGGGTTTTCAGCCCCATAAACAGCTCCCAGGCTGATCTAAGAGTTAAAAATGAACAGAGAGGCTGCCTGGACTCTCAGCTGCTGCCCCATGGGACAGGGCACAGCATGTTTGGAGTGGGCGAGTGTCGGGCTGCAGATGTGGCACCCCTGGAGCGTGTAAGCTATAAAAGCTTCCAACATGGACAGAAGAGTGTGTTGGGCCCCCTAGTAGGGACAGGGAGAATGAGGGTGAGTGCTGGTGTGGCATGGGACACTGCAGGCAGCACGGCTGGGGGACTCACCGACTCTCCAGGTGGCTGAAGTCCAGCAGGTTGAACTCCCGGCAGTCCTGGCTGTGATAAATGTTGTCCACATCCTTCCCAGAAGGATGGACACATGGATCAGGCTCAGCACTGAGTCCTGGGGAGGGCTCAGGTGCCTGGTGCTGCTGGAGGGAGCTGAGCCCATAGGGCCTCCCTTCTGGGGAATCCCTTGCCAAAACCCCAAGTCCAAAACCTTCCCCAGTGCTCTGGCTGGCAGGGGACATGTCCCAGCTTGGTGGGACAGATTGGTGGGTCTTGGACAACTTCTGCAGGGAATGGTCAGAAGGCAACGTGCCCCAGGCTGGTGGGAGTGAGGTGTGGGGAGAGGGGGCTGGGATCAGTGTCCAGAGGAAGGGGGGACAGCAGGTCCTGCTATGGCTGGGTCCCAGCAGGATTCTCCTCTACTAGGACACCCAGCAAGGTCCCAGATTTCCAGGGGCTCTCCTTAGGTCACAGTCTGGGAAACAACCTGGCCCAAGACACCCCTCTCCCACCTGCACTTTGATTCCAGCCCACCAAGGAGCAGGGGGCACTCAAGCCAGGCGAAGCTGCAGTTCCCAGATCTGGGCTGCCCCAGCCACAGCAGCTCCATGAGGCACCCACGAGCACCCTGGTTCCCTGCACACCAAGTGACACACTGCCACTGCCTGCACGCAGGGGATGGACCAGCTTACCCACTGGATCTCCTCACGGAAGGCAAAGCCATTGTAGTCACACAGAGCAGCGTAGGTCTCTGAAAACCCCCCTGCGAAGAGAAGGCAGTCTTGGGGGGCAGACCTTCCCATGGGAACACGGAGAAAAATTGGGGAGAGTGGGAAACAGGAGAGGGATGACAGGGACTCAGAAGGGATGCTGAGGGCTCCCCCTTCCCTCCTCAAAGGGGAGAGAGATCTACTGTCAGCCCCAAAATGGGGGCTTTGGCTTGCTTTGCTTGATCTGTGTGGGTACCAGGCCAGGCACATTGCTGCGGTGATAATGGAGGTATCCTGCTCCAGACCAGGCTACAGGAAAAGCTGCTGGCTCTGCAGTGGTGCCATATGAGGTGGGGTATCCACAGCTACAGGTTCTCACAGGTAGATATGGAGCATCATTGCCCACTGTCCTGCTCCTTTCTGGGGAGCTACCTCCCCTCAAACCTGCTCCTGCCCCGTGGGATGGGGTGGGCTGGTGGACTGCAGACCCCAGTAGCAGGGCTCCATCTGACCAAAGCCACCACGGGTGCCCTGCCAGCAGAGTGGGGGCAGTCAGCAGAGCTGGTGTTGATGGATGCAGGGCTGGAATAGTCCCCAGGGTGCTCCAGCCCTCCTGGTCCTGCCTGAGGGAGGTTATGGCAGGACTTACCACAAGGCCCAGGGTTGCTCTGCAGCATTTCCTCCAGTGAGTCTGTGATCTGCTGGATCCTCTCATACAGGCTGGGGGGGCAGTTCTTGAGCAGCGTCCTGGGGAGGGAGCAGAGGGGTGTGTCAGGGTGGGCCAGGAGAGCATCCCCATCACTTTATGCTTAGCTACAACCCTTGTGTGTAGGGTAGGCAAAAATATTCAATCAGGGAGCAGGGTCTCACCTCCATCCATGTGTTTTACTCCTGCCAAAAGCACTGTTGTGCACCCATCCTATATTTGGGATTTTCTAGCTGCAGGTGTCCTGGTTCATGGCAGGTGGGTTGGAACTAGATGATGCTTACAGTTTGTTCCAACCCAAACCCTTCCAGGATTCTATGATTTGGGGCTTTTCTGGGCAAAGGGGTTGCTCTGGTACCTACACAACCACCCCTGGGGAGCAGAAGACCCTTACCCAAGGGATGAGTCTGGAAAGACTTTCTTAAGTGACATGGTGACATGGATAACAACTTGCTCCAAATCATCCAAGGACATGAACCGGAAGGCATAAGACGCTGCATCTGTTTCTATGACAACCTGCAGGGTCCAAAGGACGAGAGATGCCTGAGTGAGCTGGCAGCACACAGCGTCCCCAAGCCCCGAGACATGATGGTGACAGCCATCAGCTCCTCACTGCCAACCCAGTTGGAGCACCATAAGCGCAGGGAATGCTGTGAGCACCAGGAATTTAGGATAAAATACATTTGTGTGCCAGAATAAGGCATAAACCTCCTGAAAATTCAGCTTAAGCTGATGCAGAGGCAGCCCGATGCAGTGGGGTGAGAACAGCCTTGTCTCTGCCTGCCGCAGCTGGAGGATGGAGGTTTCCTACCTGAATTTTTTTAATCAAGGTTTGGGGCTTTTTTAGCTTATGGTTCCTACCAGGAAAAAAAAAAAAATCCCATGGCAACATGCTCTCTGATTTAATTACACACTGATTGAGGCGTGGGAGCAAGATGACAATTATCTGCTGGCATCGTGCGAGGATGGTGCTTCCGCCAGTGCCCGGGGCTGTGGAGGCAGGAGAGCAGGAGAGCGTGGGACTGCCTGCACATTAACAATCCCTGGGCTTTCCACATCCCGGTCAGATGTCTTGCCCCCCTCCACCCTGAGGTTTCAACCCCCTGCACCCCTCTGTCTCTGCCCAGCTCCTTCAGTTCTCTCCCGGAGCTCAGCCACGCAGCCTGCTGAGCAGCAGAAACCCCGTGTGGAGGCTGAGGCCATGGCGGCTGACGATGCTTTAACAAGAAAAAGCCAGACAGGGGGTTAGCAAGGACCAGACAAGAGGTTAGCAAGGACCACAGCCTTGTTTCGGTCAATATGTCCAAGCCTTGATATCCAGATCCTCTCTTCCATGGTTCCCACTGCCACATCTGCCCTAGGTGCCTGCCTCTCTCTAAGAGGATTAATGGGGTTTAAAACACCCTCCTGCTAAATTTATCTTCACCTTGGTAAGCCTGCAGCCGTTTGTCACCTTGTCCCTGCGGAGTGGGAGGTGCCATGCCCAGGCACTGTCTGTGGATGCCAGAGGGGAAGAAGTGCAGGCACCCACTCAGCACCCCTGGGTGCCTCCCTGCACATCCAGCTCTGGAGCAGAACCTCTCATGAGGCCGTAAGAGGATTTCTTTAGAGGAGGAACAGGGACAAGTTCCCTGTGGAGCTCTCAGGGATCAACCCTGAGGTGACCCTCAATGTGCAGTGGGGGACCAGAACACCCCCAGACCCTGTGGTGGGCTCCGGACCAGGGTTTGCCATGGGGCAGCGGGAAGAAGATGAGGTAATGCCCAGGTTGTGTTTGTCCCAGTTGCTGGTGCCACTCACCACACTGGGCTCTTGGACCGTCATCTCCCTCACCTCCAGGAAGCTGAAGCTGCTGTGAACCTGTGGGTCAGAGGAGTAGGATCAGCCCAAGTACTGATGGAGAAAGGAAACCCAAGGGTTAACATCAACTCCCACACTTTCCCACGCCTCAAATAGTGCTTGGCCTGGGCCCCACCCTCCAAACAAGACCCCCTCTCCTTCCCCCCATTCCTTTCCTCATCCTGCTCTTGAGGGCTTCCCAGACCCAGTGGCCCAGGTGACTCGTGGGTCACTCACCTCGGTGCCCCAAGCCCCGCCAGGAACCACAGGGTTGCACCATGGCACAGGGTCCCCACACTTACCCTCACTGGCAGCATCACAGGCAGCACATAGGCTCGCCAGGGTGTCAGGACCTAGGCAAGGTGTGACAAGGGACCATGGTGACACGGGAGTCACCCCGTCCCTCACTGCAGCCGTGAAACAGCTTCCCGGGGAAACCAGGAAAGTGGGAACCAGGCTGGACTCTGCACATACCAAGATAAAGTCGTCATACTTGGATTTCACCTGCAGCTGGATGCTCAGCACCAGGAGCACCTTCTTTGTCCCCAGGAAGGTGGTGATGCCCTCTGAAAAGACCAATGTCCGCATCAAATGAGGTGGCTGAAGTCACCTTAGTCCTCTCCCACATGCCCTGCTGCCCTCAGGGATACTGTCCCCACCTGAACCATCTCTCCCTCCACACCTGACAGTCAGACCCTGGTTGCTCTCTGACAAACCACACACTTCACCAGCTGTGAGTCCTCTTTGCTGCTCAGGTGATGCTCAGGTGATGCACCCACCTCCCCAAATTCTGCCACAGCCTCAAACCAAGCACAGGGCTTTGGGGTCGCTGGTTCACACTGCCTGTGCTGCCTCACCCACTGGGAGGTGGCACTAAGTGACAAGAGAGTCCTGATTTCTCTTACTTCCTGTCCAAATTTACCACTGGGGAGCAACTGGTCACAAGTCCATCCTCTCCACAGAGCAGCCAGGGTGGTCACATGTGCCAACCTCCCGAAGTTCACAGACTGGTCACTCCCACGGTCACTGGGCCACTGTGAGCATTGCTCCTGCCTTGAGCACCACCTCCCTGCCTGCCTGGTTCATGCCTCTCACTGGGAGAAACAGAACAAAAACCACAGCTGTCCATCACTGTGCAGAGCAAACCAGGCTCTCACAATGACACCGAGCCCTGCGGGTCCAGGGGCTTGAGCCACGTGTCTCCAGGGTCCCATCCTGGCAGAGCCAAGAGCTGAGGCTGTGGGGACACGGTGACTCAGCTCCTTCCCACCTCACTGCAAGCCTCGATGGGGCTGATGAGGCTGAAGGACCCTGAGATGTCTGTGGCCTTCTGCTTTTTCAATCAGCCAAGAGAAGGCTATGAGCAGTGGTACTTCACAGCCCCCCATGCTGAGCTGCAGGCTGTGCCTTCCTGGGGAGCTGCTGGGGACCCCCCAAATGGCCAGAGCAACCCCAGCCCATGGGACTGAGCAGCACCAAGCTGCACCCACAAACCTGGCAGCTTGAGCTGTGCAGAATCCCATCCTTGAGGAGCCAGGTTGTCTGGGGATGCTTTTGGTCCAAGCTCCATCCTCAGGCAAATGAATTTTGTGGACAAGAAGAAGCCCCAGACACTGCTTGGACCCCCCTGAACCTCAGCTGCTGCTGCTGAGGGAGCCAAAAGCAGCTCTGCCAACCCCAGCGAGGCAAACTGGGGCCAAGCAGGCCCCGTACGGGTGCTTTCCATGTGGCAGCAATGCCCCGGCAGCGCGGCGGCGGGCGATGCTTACCTTGCAGCTCAGCAGGGATCCCTCCCGGGGACGCAGCCATGATTGGGACCACGGGGTCACCTGCCCGGGTATGCGGGTGTCAGGGCAGCATCCTTGGGCGCCGCGGGAAAGGCACCCTGCCGGGAGGAAGCGCTGAGGTTACCAACCGGCAGCGCCGCCGCCTCGGTGCCTCCTCCCCCTCCCGGTGCCTCTTCCTGCCCCGTCAGGCGAGATTTACCGCCTGAGCAAGAGAAGAGAAATGAAAGCGACGGTGCCCACAGCCCACCGGCCCCGCCGGGAGGAGAGGGCGGCCCTACCCAGCACCCTTCTTCTCCTGCGTGGCTTCCCCTGGGTGAGCAGGACACCCCTCCAGTGCCTCCCAGCATGAAGCAGTAGCATCTCCCCATCACTCTCCAGCCTTCCAGATTTGAGGGTCCATGACCTCTGCCTGTCCCACAGCTTCCCGAGGTGCTTCATGGGGACATATTTCTGCCTGAAGATGGCCGGTGAGTGAGACAAGGGCAAGTCTACTCTTCCCAGCACTGGGCAGTCAGCCCAGCCCCATCACCTTGCACTGGGAATCTGCAAGGGGAGCTAATGGAGATGGGTGCTGGTGCCCACTGCAGCCTGCTCTCTGGAGGATGGATGCCGGTACCCATGGCAGGATGCTGACGGAAGGGCTTTTCTAGAGCAGAAATGCCCAAACCATCCTGCCAAAGGGACAAAGGTGCTGTCCCAAAGCAAGGACGAGAGGCAGAAGCCAGGTGACCTCCTTGGAGCAACAGGACTGAGCACATCAACCACTCCACTCGTACAGGAAGGCTCTGGACCAGGAAGCTGTTGTGCGCCCCATGACATGCTGCAGAGCTTCCCTGGACTCGGTGTTTCCCACTGGTGGCTCAGCTTGGCCCCATTAGAGACTCAGGAAAGGTGCTGAGGGAGAGGCAGAGCTGCTCTCAGCCAGCAGCCTGGGTCCCTGTGACCAGCATCCACTGGGACAGACAGTGCCAGCTGCCTTCTCCCCAAAATTGGTCCTTTCTGACAAACTTCCAAGTTCCAGACTGCAATCTGCCAACCAGGGGCTCACAGAGCTTTCCCAGAGGTAGAAGGACTCGGGAGAAGGTGGTCTCTGGAAGCAATGGGTGATGTTGCCCTCCTGCCACATGCACCTGGGGCCACAGCGCTTCCAAAACCACCTTCCGTGTGAAAGCAAAGGCAGGAAGTGTCTCCCTGCAGGGAAGGCATCTTCACAGAGCCCAGCCACAGCACAAAGCTCTTTTCAACGAGGTGACTGGGGAGAACACGGCTCAGGGCAAGGGCCAACCTCTGCCAAGGCACCTCCTTGAGCCTCCTGAGCTACGTCAGCGGATGGATGAGCACCAGGAAGAGGAAGGGCAGAGGGTGTTCACCACCCAGTGGAGTCAGCGGCCACCAGCAACAGTCCTGGCTGGATCCATGTTTTTTCCAGGATGAGATGAAGCCAGGCTATTGGTATCTGAACTTCTCAAAAGGGCACAATTTTCCAGCTTTGTCATGCAAGGATATTCAGGACACAGAGGGAGCAGCTGTCCCATTGCACCCATCAGAATGGCTTCTATGCAAGATTAGAAGCACAGAGGATCTCCAGGCAAGCTGCATCCGAAGCTCATTCCCCAAAATACTGGGTCCCACTTGCTGGAACATTCCGAGCACCAGTGTAGCACCCCAGGAGAGGGGCAGATATCCACGTGGACAAGTGTTCCCTGCCTCTGTGCAAGCACAGGCACATCAGGATGCCCGGAGCAACAGACCTCCTCTGTGAGCAGCAGAGGACAGCAGCCCAAGCATCAGGGATGGCAGCCAGGCCAAGCCACTGGCAGAGGCAGTGATGCTCCTTGGATCCATCCCAGCCCTGGCTTTTCACTCACAGCCCAAGGACAGCTTTTCCAGCACTGGTAACAGCTCTTGGGTTGAGCAGAAGTGTTCTGCCCATATTCAGGCTGTGGATGCTGCCCTGGATGCGTGTCCTCGGGAGCAGGCTGGGATATTGCTCTGCTTCTCTCCACAGCAGCTCCTCCCAGGGCAAACCGGAAGCTCGCAAGAGGCAGACAAGCAGAGATCCCTGCCCAAGGCAGGAGCCCGAGCTCAAATCAAATAAAACCCAGTCTGCATAACAGGACCATCGACTGAGCAAGCACTGAGAAACCAGGTCAACTGAGCAGATTGCAAGGTAACACGCCAGGCTGGGGGAAAAAAGAGAATAGCCACAGGGTGACAGCTCCCATCCTCACTAAACCTTTGCTGGGGTCTGTGAAGAAACTTCTGGAATGAGATCACAATAAAGTTGCTCAGAAATCATTCCTCAGATGAGCACTAGAGGCCACTCGGGCCCAACCACACCTGTGGTCTGTGGACAAATACACTTCTCAGACTTTTTCTTTCAGCCCCCCCATTAAGCTGCTCCCACACAGCCACCTCCTCCAGCTCTTCTGAATTCCAGGAGAGCTGCAGCGCCTGCTTTGGTGTCACCCAGGCCTGGGTACAACAGCATGAGCTGCTGCATGTGGAACACTCAGACCAAGGGAGGTCTCTGCTGGAGCATGTGTGGCACCTCCTTGGGCCACCACCTAAAGCAAAGCCACTGCACAATCCTTCACACCCCACTCGTCAGCACTGGGTTGAGCCACAGGCTTTAAAAGATGGTGATGGCTCTCCTTGCAGATCCCAAGGACACCTTTGGTTTTCCCACTCACCACAAAGTCTCCCACCAGGCTTATGCAAAACCACCTGAGCACTGCCTCAGACTGAAACATCTTTGGCTTCTGAGTACACAAGCTCCTTGTCCAGCTGGGAAAGCACTTGAGGATTTAACCATTTCTCAGACCTGACTTCTCACTGAAGCATCCCTTACACAACCCCTCCCACCTGCTCCAACAAGCCTCCATCCTGCTGAGCACTCCAGGCTTCCAACTCCAGACAGGCTTTCCTTAGGAAGTCATAGAAGGACCATCTCTCAGGACCAGGGATAACTAGTCACCAAACACCTAGTGGAAACCAGAACTAGCAACTCTTGTGCTTGGTTACAAACTCCTAAATAGTGTCATTTGCAGTGACTCCCATATCGGGAGGAGGTTCTATCCTGAACCTGCAGTGACTGCCCACAGCTGGCTCCCTAAGCTGCCGTCACAGCAACTAAAAAAACACACCACAGAAACTCCACCCAAGTACCAGTCCCATTTTTCAGAATGAAATGGAAATGATATTCCTGTTAATTAAACCATCAGCTATAATAATTTAAAATCACAACCAAAACAAACAGAAGTAACAACTACTCCTATGTTACTCCAAGCTCAAGCTGTGAACGCCAACATTTGCATTTTACATCCTCTCTCCTCTACACACAGGGCGGCACACCCTGACTTAAGGTCATGGACAGGTACCTTGCATTCAGCACGGAGCAGAGGGAACACCTGCAGCGAGAAAGGAGCTGGTCCCTGTTGACAGCATCCTTCTGGGAAGAGCAGCTTTTCCATCTGGAGATGGCTGCCAGGTCGCACCGTTGATATACACAAAGAAAGCAGCCAGTGAGCACACATGTTAATCCGTTATTATTTATTAGCTGTACAGCAGTATATTCTCCTTCCCAGCTTTCAAACCCCATTACATATTTTATAACAGTATTTTTTTCCCATGTTGGCTTCCTAAAATAATGAAAAATATCACACAGTACAGCTAAGTACAAAAATGCATCAACCTAGAGTCTGATAGCTAAACTGATAGCTCTCTTAAAAGCGATACATAGAAGAAAAATTTGTTTGAAATCAGCAAGACTGAGGCTCTATAAAAAGCTTACATATTTTAACATGTGACATTTTCATATACAGGCATCATTTGTATTTCACATTATTCCTTTTTTTGTCTTTATCAGAGATTCAAAAATTGTAGAATTACTGACCTATTAATAAAATTTCCTGGCCCAGGTTGAGGGCTGCAGTGACCCACTTATAAATCACCACTTTTGTCTTAACAAAGGATTCATAAACACAAAATACAACTACAAGATAGAGCAAAGAAAATGTATTCGTGAAATTATAACTCAAAAAGGTTAATTCTATGTGTCAAATTGGCTGGTCACATCCAGAGGGCAGTGGTCAACGGCTCAGAGTCCCGATGGACAGCAGTGACTGGTGTCCCTCAGGGGTCCACACTGGGACCAGTGTTATTTAGTATCACCGTTAATGGCATAGATGAAGGGATCAAGTGGACCCTCAGCAAGTTTGGTAAGAGCAAGCTTAGGGTGCCGTGACACCCCTGAAGGACAGGGCCATCCAGAGGGATCTGGACAAGCTCAAGAAGTGGCCCATGGGAATCTCATGAGGCTTAACAAGACCCAGTGCAAGGTGGTGCACCTGGGTTGGGGCAACCCTTGGGATCAGTCCAGGGTGGGAATGAACAAATCAAGAGCAGCCCTGGGGAGAAGGACTGGGGGGGAGCTGGTGGGTGAGACTGGACATGCCCTGGTCCTGGGTGCTGGGCTGCATCCAAAGCCACATGGGCAGCAAGGGGGGAATTCTGCCCCTCTGCTCCACTCAGGCGAGACCCCACCTGCAGTGCTGCATCCAGCTCTGGGATTCCTAGGCCAAGGAGGACATCGACCTGTCGGAGCAAGTCCGGAGGAGGCCACAAACATGATTCGAGGGATGGAGCACCATTCCTATGAGGAAAGACTGAGAGAGCTGGAGTTATTCAGCCTGGAGAAGAGAAGGTTTTGGGATTATCTAATTGTGGCCTTCCAGAACCTGCAGGGAGCCTACAAGAGTGCTGGAGAAGGACTTTTGGCAAGGGAATGGAGAGACACAACAACAGGGAATGGCTTTAAACTGACAGAGGGCAGGGTTAGATGGGCTATTAGGAAGAAATACTTCCTTGTGAGGATGGTGAGGCCCTGGCACAGGTTGTCCAGAGAAACTGCCCCTGAATCCCTGAAAGTATTCAAGGCCAGGTTGGACAGAGCTTGGAGGAAGCTGGTCTAGTGAAAGGTGTCCCTGCCCATGGCAGGGGGTAGAACTAGATGGTCTGTAAGTACCTTCTAACCCAAGCCAGTCTAAGAGTCTATAAAATACCATTTTTTGTGCTTCAAAACCAGATTTCACATGTGGGTTTCTCTTGTTCTGCAAGCAATAGTCTGGGTACATCTTTTCTCTACCTTATCAACAGCTTTTCCAACATTTACACTCTATCAATTCTCTTGTCACTTAGTTTGAAAGGAATTAGAATACTGGGGTTTATTTAAACTGCATTTTTGCATACCTCTTAATTAATGGAAAAAGATTAAAATGTAAAAAAAAAAAGTTATTTACAAGCTTGACCATTACAGAAATGCTTTGCAGAAAGCAAAGCATATTAAGGACAGAAACCAGTTGGAGCATGCCAAAACTACCGTGTGCAGCCGACTTGGAGAACCGGAGCTACTCAGTGGGACAAAGCGGAGAAAAAAAAAGAAAAAAAAAGAAAAACCAACCAAAAAAACATTTCAAAAGTCTAGAACCTTCCCAAGTCTGCATTTACAATTAAAAACACTACAGAGAGAAGAGGCTCAAGGACTCTGGGAACTGGAAGGGCAAGTCCGGAGTGGTTTTCCACATACTCTAGTCAAGGCTTCCACTTTTGTATAGTAAAACTTGGTGCATGTAAACATGGCCCTTGGACCAGCTTTACAATGCAGTTCAGAGCAAAACTAAATCAAGCATCTCAGAGGAAACCCTCAAGGACTCCAAAATATTTCCTAATGTTCCATGATCCTGTAATGCTAACATAAAACAGCAAGTTCTAGTTAAATCACATTCTAACATTGTTTTATTTCCCAGTATGTTTGGTAAAATGGTCTAAAATGATGCATTTCCCAAAGCCAAGAAAAAAGATTAAAGGAAAAAAAATAGATTTGAGCCGCTTAAACACAGCCCAGGCCAGTTCAGTCAGCCAGCGTGGTCTTCCTCCATCACCGGTCCATCATGCTGAGAATCATCTCAGGGGTGAGGTCTCCATTGGGAGCTTCCACTACAGCAGGCTGAGCTTCCTCCTCCTCCTCTACTGTTTCTGCATCAGGTTCTTTCTTCACTTCAACTATGATATTTTCAATTTCACCAGTGTTCTGGTCTTCAACCTGAATGATTGCTGCAGCTAGAAGGGCAAAAACAAAGGAGGAGAGGGGGAGAAACAGATTATTTTACTTTTTCCAGAGCCAATCTGCATGCCTTAAGCAGCTTTTTGGTAGATCCTTAAGACTCTTCCATGGCAAGGGAAGGTGAGGTCCCCAACAAACATTGGCACATCAGTGGGTGGGGAGCAATTCAACCCATCTCCCTCACCCAAGCATCAAACATCTATTTTCTTGCCCCTGTATGAAGATGGGTTCCCAGTACAACAGTTCCAGTATGCATTTTCATACTAAAACATTTTTCAAACAATGTGTTTTGTAGAATAATGAACAAAACCAAACCCCGTATCAATATATGGGCCTAAGGTAAAATTTAAACTTCAGGGAAGTTTAGTGATGCTAGTGACAAATTCAGCATTAAATGTTTCCATACAAAAATTCCAGAGAGAATACAGGCCATGCTTTGTAGCACTGAGCTAACAGCCAAGCCGCTACCTCCTTGAAGGAACTAATTTCCCTTCCTACTTTGAGCCTAAAATTTATTTACTTTGACTTTGCACAGTCACAACGTCTATTCTTAAGGACATCCCTGTAGAGCTGAAACAACACCTGCACCAGCCCTTGCTCAGAACTAAAGGCCTGAAGCAAGTTCGTTTGTGGCAATACCTGCAAAAGCTACCTGGGTAAGAACACCACGATGTTTTTACTGACAGCTGCTTTCCCAAAGACTGTATGTCAGCAGAGACACCATAACTGGTACAAAAAGAAGTGAGCAGTTTGCACAACTATGAAATAAAACAATTCTAAACAAAAAATAACGTCTTTTCTTTTTAGCATGGCCTGAAGCGGCCACGTTCCTTCATGACCAGGAAACCCTTGCAACAAATTTCAAGGTGAGTTCTTAGCAATGTAGAGACAAGTACAGCTACCCACTTTTACAATAATCTCATTTGAAGGGATCACATCTACAAGAACAGCCAAATCCAAGGAAAAAGGTGCTCAAGCAAGCAGGGTAAGGTAAGCTTCAATTCGTGACTTACGCTGGGATTGTTTTGGTTGGGTGGCAGCTTTGCCTGGTGGTCTTCCTCTTCTTTTCTTACTGGGAGGTGGTGCAGGAGCCTCTTGCTCAACTTCTGGTTCAGCCTCAATTTCTACTGCGGTCTCCTCCTCATCTTCATTATCATCCAAATCTGGTTCAGCATTTTCCTCTGTAAGAAAGGATGTCAGATAAATCTTCAGTTTAAGCAAGAATAAAACACATTCATCTACAGAGAAGCACCATCAAATCCCATCGAAAAGGAGTCAACTCTGCTGAGAAAGAAGGCAAACAAGGCCTTTGTTCAGAAGCTGTTGCCACAGATTGTTAATCTGTTACCCTCACTTAGAGGGAACAAACTGCCCTTCAGAAAGCAAAAGGGAATTTAATTATGTTAGATTATGTGATAAAACCTACTCTGCACATCCACAAAGGAACTCAGAGACAACAGCAATAGGGAGACCAAATAACACATCTGGGCTACTCCCAAGCCCATCAGAGGGTCCCAACAGCCCATCCAAGCCCCACCTGCACAACACAGAGGAGCACAGCACTGCACAATGGAAGGCGGGAACCCAAATTCACAGCTTCTGAGGAAAAAACTTTGTGTCCAAGCCACTCCCAGGACAGCCACCAGGTGTGAAACCCACTCCAATGAGTCACAGAAGCAGCTCTTGAGATCACCTTTGATATTATGGGGTGCTGGGGAATTCCTGGCTGGGGATGGGACACAATGAGATGCAGGGGAAGGCTGTTTTGGATCACACAGGACAACTTAGGGGATGTTTAGGAGAGGGGATGAGGCTATTTCAAAAAGTGTGGGGAAAATAGAGGGGCAAGAGGATAGAAGAGGTATATCCCATGTAAATTGCAGTAGCAGCCACTCCAGGATCTCTGTGAAACACGAGAACCCCAACAGGTATCCAAGAGCCAGTCTTGTACTCCTCAAGCTCTATACTTTATTCTTCAGAACACTCCATCAAGTTAATAGGTGAGGACCACTGACACATTCAGAGTGCTCTGGGCGAAACCAGAGCAGACAAAAAGCAGTGAGAGCTGTCAAATAGGATAATATTGTTTGGACAGCAAAATGATTGCTCTTAAATTTGTAAGGCTGTTCACTAGAGGAGTGGCTTCACTCATGACTTATGTGGGCCACAAGGATACTCCCTTGTATCTGACTAAAGGAAAAAACCCCAAGCTCACACACTGAGGCATGTATATATTGCATGATTTTACAGTCACTCAAGGGATATCCCCCATGAGGAATTTATTTACTGGATTTCTCAGGTCCCACCTTTTTAGAGGTTCTTTACATTCTCCCCTCAACTCAGTCAGTATCAATTAACACTCTGTCTAATGTTGGACAGCCAGGAGACAAAAAGCTATCTTTCACTATTTGGTCTTTCCCCCCATTAATACAAGTGGGTCGATTTCATCCCAGCTTTGCTCGTAATTTTTAGGTATTTAGTAGTTGCCAAACCTCACGAAACTGCAGATCTCCAAACAGACACAACAGTGAATAAAGCAATTCCTCAAGCCGATGATTAGGACATCTTTCTCATACCTACTCAGCTCACACTGGTCGATTCTTCCTATCTATCAGATAACTCCTGAGGTCAACCCAGACTTGCCACTTCCACTGAGGCTGAAGGGATTCCTTCAGCCACAGACCCTGGGCACCATTCACTGCATAGCATCAGCTCATTAACAAGCCTGACTTTTTACCAGCTTCCTCCAAAAAAACCTGTTTTAAAGCCAGACCAACTAAATAAAATTTGAGTTTTTGAAACAGGCTAAACTCCCAGAAAGATTACTAAGAATGCAATACTCCAGAATGCCACATTTTGAATTACCTTCAATCAGTTATTTTACCCTGCCTCCCCTACCTTTTTTTGTTTTAAATGCAGAATTAGTTAACATGTGCTTAACTCACCTAACACATTTTTCCAAATATCTATTCAAACATGAGTTTAAGCACCAACTTCTAGTTTTTGAATCAAGGCTCACAAATCATTTGATCATACTCATCCTAAAACTTGTTTGCCATGTGAGAATTTCAGATACGCGGTTCTCTAGCCAGAAATATCCCTGTTCTCCCAACCTACACCCCTTGACTAATTACATAAAGTGCTCCAGATAAAAGAGTAATCAGAAACACTCCTTTTGCAAAATCATCTTTAAACTGGTTGGTCTTGAGACTCTACTTGGCTTTTCCTGTTGATGACATGATGAAGTTTTTCCTCTACCAGAAGACAGGACTAGGACTGAGTTTTTCCTTCACAAATAAGTATTAATCTCCACCATTCCCCTGGATGTTGCCAGCCTTCCTCCACAGAAGTAGCCAAGCTATTCAGTGGTGGAGTTGTCTGGACATGCCACCCAGTAATGGTGAAGTAGGATCAAGTAACATTTCATAGCAATGCACCACAGAACCATGCAGTCTCTTTTAGGACTCTGAAAAAAATTACCAGTTTCCCACACAGGCAGGACAGGAATGGCACAGCTGACACAAGGGGTGTCAGACAGTGTTTTTTAAACTACTGTCTTGGAACAGGCCTGGACAGCAGGATCTATATTATCCCTCACAGGCAGTACATCCCTCTGTACTTGGCCGTGTACCATCATATTCTCTGTTTGCCAACCAGACAAGACTCTTTCAAGTGCTAGAAGAAACCTGCAGAACTGGCAAACCAGCAGCTAACACACACAGTGAATCACAGACCTGTAATTCTCAGAAGGTACTGAGCTGTTCTTACCACTATCAGAAGAATCTTCTTTCTTAGAACGCATCTTTCTCTTTCGGCCACGTTTGCCCTTCTTTGTCTCCCCTCCGTTCTCTCCTTCCCCACCATCTAGGCCAGAGCAGTTATCAGCATGTCTGGCCATTGTGTTCTACTCAGTGAAAGATTAAAAACACAAGAAAAGTTAAAACATGTACTGAATTCAAGACCAGACATTCTGCCTCTGCATTTTCAAACACATTTCTGGTAACTGTGTCTTTTGCTTTTTTTTATAAGAGATTCTTTAGGGGAAACGGGTACATTCACTAACTTTATGAATAAAGTTGCATTTTCACATTGCTCATGATGTCAACACTACTGTGTGTTGCTACCAATTCTGCATTCTCTCCCCTCTCTTTCCCTCTCAGAGAGAAGGGCTCTATTTAGAGAGTTATATTTCACCCTGTATCTCACCCATCTTTCCTTTTGGGTAAACATTTCCCTCCCCTTGGCTAAAAAAGCTTCACTCCACCCCAACCCTCCCCAATTCAAAGCATATTCCCTTACCCTGCGAGTGAATGTTTTGCCACACTTGGAGCAGACAAAGGCAGCAGGGACAAAGTTGGGATCGTGGTATCTCTTGAAGTGCATGTCGAGGAGCTGCTTCTGGCGGAAGGTTTTATCACAATGGCTACAGGCATAAGGCTTTTCTCCAGTATGGGTCCGTTTGTGCATGACCATGTGCCGCTCCTGGCACGGGCAAGAAAAATGGAAACTCACATAAATGGACACAGAAAAGTGAATTTTCAGCTAAAATGAGGCCAAAATTTTATGCTTAATATCAGGAAAAGAATGTTTCCACAGCAATGCAAGAACACCTTGATTGATGGCATATTCAGTTCTAGCTACTTCCATTCTACATAGGCTCTTATCCCTTGATAAACAGGTCCATTAAGGTTGTTAATTAGAAGGTTCTTCTCTACAGGACAGCATCACACCAAGAAAAGGCCACTTGTACTCTCCTTTACACCCTTCAAAAGATTTAGACAGCTAATTCAATCTTGACAGCTGGTCAAACTAACAGCTAAGATTTCTACCCGATATTTTCAGCTCCTGTCCCAACACTCCTAAGGGGTGCCAGTGCCCCCAGCTTACCTGTCTGCAGGCATAATCACACTGGTCACACTTGAAGCGCTTCTCATTCTTGTGGGACTTTTGATGCTGGATGAGGGCATACCTCTCATGGAACACAGCATCACAGTAGCGACACTTCTTGCCCTGCTCGATGTAGGAATGCTGCTTCCGCAAGTGGACACCTACAGGAAAAGGAATCAGAAGCTTTTATCACCATGGCTTTCCAAGCATGAAAGACGAGCCCATGGCCCTTCAGTGATGCTCTCTCCCAAGCTCAGCCAAAACAGTGGAATAGTTAATTTAGGATTCAACAAAAAACCTGAAGGACTCGTAAGCAGAATCAACTAGAACAATTTCCAGACAGAAACAGCTTGCAGAAAAACTCCATTAAGACTTCCCACAGGATTCCGGATTTGGTTATTAGTTGCAATCTGTGCTGATTCAAGACACTTACATTTGATGACAAATGATTGTCAAACTAAAGTGTCTTGTGGACTGCTATGTTTAAGACTAACTCGAATTCCCTGGATACAGCCAGAAGCCAGGTAATTCAGCAGGGGAAACAGGATTTTCTGCAGGATTAGAAGTCAGAGTGACAGGGCTAGAAGGCAACAGGGACACCAGCAGATAATCCCCAACAGAGGTTTTAGTCACTTCTTTAAAATCCTTCAACTAAGAGCATACCACAGCTGCACAAGGTAGCTTAGGGTAGATTAAAGCATTATTAGAAGAAAAATTCTTCATAGCTAACATCAGTTTTCCTCTGTTGTAAATCAGCTTGTTTGCTCCTGACATCAACTGACTGCCTTCCTCTCAAACTGCCTCTCACTGTAGCACTTGTCTTTACTGGAAGAGAGCCTACCTTCCCATTACTTGCGTGATAATTCTGTTTAAAGACAGAAAGTTCTGCCAAATCGTGGCTCCTTCTTTTCTCTCAGCTGCTTTGGGCACAGTATTGTTTGTCACCTTCTAGAAACAGAAGAGCTTGCCTGCTGGAATCACACTGGGTACTGCTCACTAGATCAGGAATGTCCTGCTGCAAGGACTCAGGGCTTTTCTGAACACACAGCTCCAAATCCTGGAGAGTTTAATACTTGGTCTAATTCAAACCTTTTAACTTGATAAAAATATCTCTGCATGAAACTTAATGGCTTCCAATGTGCAGAAGGTTAAGCCAAGTGATCTTCTTGCTTTTCAGATCCCAATCCTTATGCTGCTGAAATCTCAGTCCAAGTTCAATAAATGCCTTGCATCTATGGGCAAACTTAACTTGTATGCTTGGAAAAAAAAAATTCAAATAATGAGAAGAAACTGAAAATTGTTCTAACTTGCAGCAGCTATGGTAAGCTAAAGGTGTGTGTTACCAGTCCTACATGTGAAGAAGCAGTGCTTCATGCTGTGCAGCTACCAGACTGGGTACTGGGTTAAGATAGCAGTTGGGATATGTGAACTCTAATACTGGGAAGTTTTGTACCATCTTCAGCAAATGGCCACGTTTGGGGGACACATACCCAGGTCACTCTTTCTTGCTATAACAGTATCACAGTGAGGACAGTGGAATTTGGCCACATTCTCCGTGTGCTTCTGCAAAATGTGCATCTTCATGGTACCGCTCTGAGTGAAGCGAGCATGGCAGATGTAACATTCATATGGCTTCTCTCCTTCAGGAGCAAAAGGAAAAAATAGAACAAGTACTTTTATTAAAAAGAAATCTCACCAAGGAGCCCCAAAGAACCTCCCAGAAACTTGCAACATGCAGCTAGACAAAAGAAACAGTAATTCTACAAAGAACTCAGTAATGTCTCTCTCTGCAAGTTTTAGCTCCAGTAAGAATCTTTCTACAAAGAAACTAAAGTTTGATCCTTAAGGAAGTTAAATTATTCTTACTCTGAGAAATGCAAGCAAGACCTACATGCAGGCTGCCAGAAGAGAGCAAGTGACATCAGATTTTTTTTGGGTGGAGGTTCTGAATGTTCATGTATACATAAAAGGGCATCTTCCCCCCCCTTCAATTTTAGCAACATGATTAATTTGGTACTGCAGTAACATTCTGTGCTAAAATCATCCCTATTTATATTGAAGAAAAAATTAGCATCTTTATGAACTAACATGCATGAGATGCTTTTAGAACTACACTAGAGCATGAGACTGCAAGTGACTCTACTCTTCAAGTGGAACACTGAAAACAGTAGCGTTCATACTACAGGTGCCTGCATTTTATCACCTCACAGTCAAACTGGAAATCAGAATCCTCCAAGCTCATTTCTCAGCGCAGTAATTTTATCAGGTTATGAATTTACAAGTGCTTACAAATCGTGGTGCATTCTCTTCAGCTGCACACTTCATAAAGGTTTTATATTAAGCTACACAATGATATTTGTTTTGCCATGTGTCAGCACACACCGTACACAGCCTCAGCACTCTGACATTAAGAGAATTTGGCATCAGTACCGGAGTGGGTCCTCATGTGCCTCTTCAGTTTGTAGGTGTCCCTGCTGGCATAGCTGCACAGGCTGCACTGGAACGGGCGCTCTCCGGTGTGCGAACGGATGTGGCGTTTCAGTTTGCTAACCTGGAAGCCAAGAGCAAGACTGAGTTTAGCACAGATGAGCAGGCCAGACTGCCAAAACAACAAGACATCAGTCAAGAGTTTAAGGTAGTTTATATTTATTTAGGCACAAAACCAAACAAGCATGTTGCCATTTTCAGTGCCACCTTCTCATTGCACACAGCCACTTGCTCCTGCCCACTCTACCCTCACTCCCAGCTTCACTCCCAGTTTTGCTTGAGATGCTTGTTCCCACACTCACTGAGGCCTGATTTAGACTCTGTGCTCACCTTACTGTTACTGACCATCTCAGCATCTGAAGACACCCTAAAATTTTAAAGTATCCTGAAGAGACACAGGGAAGCGTTGTGGGGAAGCTTAATTCTTTTCTTCTCCTGCTTTTATTTAGAAGGTACAAACCCAGCTCAAAGCAAGAACACCAACGGTACGGCATTTTCTACTCCAGCCTGATCACGCTGCTTAATCACCAACTTATGCCTACAAAAAGCAGCATGACCTCATAAGGACCAACTTGGTTATTCTTTCCTAATTTATACTGTGAAAACCTCTGCAACATAACTTATTCAGCCCTCAAACCACAGGGCCTGAAGTGACAGCACTGCAGGCACAGCGTGGGTAGGAAAAAAAAGCCTGATGTCCCTACTCAAGTTCTCCCACTGTAGCCTTCTTCCACTGCAGACATCTCATTTTTTTAAAATTATGTTGCTCATCATCTGGCTCAAATTTCCTTTCACAATATAAAAGCTGTCCTGTAAAGTATCTAACAATACTGCACGGAGGGAAGGCATTCAAGAATGTCTAATCTGCTCAGGCAAATTAAGCTATCATCTAACATTAGCAAAGATGCTTTTCACCAATACTGTGACAAAGGCTCATTAGTTTTAGCTACAGACACCTTCGTGGCATAAACAGATGATGTGCAGAATGCATGTTTCTAAAATGGGAGGGCACTGTGGACTGAAGACATCCCACTGCAGCAGAAAATGTCTGTCTCCTTCAACATGGAGCACACTACAATTCCTGCAATCAGCTTAAAGGACAAATCATTTCAGAAACAATGACAACTATTGTCTCCAAAAGGAAATGGATATCACCTAGGATTTATGTAAGTGATCTCAAACTGCTTTCTGATTCACTGAGGAAACCCCACCATTTGCTTCCAAGAGCAGCCCTGATTTATAACTTCTTTTGCCCAGAGCCTTTCAACCAAATGACCAAAGAGGAAATGCCTAAGAGCAGAGTTTGTAACAGATGGTGAACAAGCTTTGAAGTGCACAAGGAAGCACTCAGCACTGTAGCAAGTCCCATACCTCCACACTCGCATAGTCACACATGGAACATTTGAATGGTTTCTCGTGGGTGTGTTTGTAGCGGCGATGCCGAACCAACTCTCCACTGGTCACAAAGGCCATGTCGCAGTCTGGGCACTTGTGAGGGCGAGTACCTAAGGGTGTGCAGCAGGACAGGAAGACAGTGACACAGATTAAGTGACAAAAGAAAATACAGGACAGCGCTTGTTGTGGATTTTTTAATTTTTTGTTTGAAAAGTGAATTAGCAACACTGCTTTCATGTTCTGAAAGATTAAATTAGAGCAACAATGCACAAAAATCAGGGGTTTTGTATAAATAACTAATAGATATAAGATCTTAGAGAATTAATATCCTTTCAGTGAGGAAACAGATTCCTTTATTTTTGTATCACTTGGTTGTTTACACATTAGAAGCCAGCTAGTTAGACATAACTTCAGTAAGCAGAGAAAACGAGGGATATGGATTACACTCTTTTTCTTGGCAGTAAGGCACAACAAGCTGAAAACATGAGTGCTAATGCGCAAGGCAGAAAGAACATTTCTATAACTTCAGGTAATTTGAGATCAAGCCCAGGATCAATTTTGTACCTGTGAACAGGATAACCTCTGCACCTGGCTTGGCCAGGCGGAAAGCAACTGCACCATTTCCTCATTTTTACCTTGTTCCGTAAGAGGAATTAGGAAAACAAGAGGGGTCTATCTTCAATCTATTAGTTCTGATGGCAGAGCAGATCCTACAGAAACAATATATGCAAAACCAAGAGTACCTGTGTGAGTGTTGAGGTGGTTCCTCAGCAATGTGACTGTCCGGAAAGCCCTGCCACAGAGATGGCACTTGTGTGGTCTTTCATCAGTGTGGCTTTTCATGTGGCGGTCCAAGTTGGAACGACGCGGACAAGTGTAACTGCACAGCTCGCACTGGAATGTCTTTTTTACACCTGATCATGAAGGAAATCATCTTTAGTCTTTGACAGTACTGTGGTCTACTGTGTAACATAAGAGGAAAGATTCTTGGGTGTCTAACTACTGCAAGGAACCACCAGGCACCACTAAATCCAACTGCATTGCCTGTGGCTGGTTTGGATTCAATTTTCACTAGTATGCCAGCACTCAATGTTCCTTCTCCACTCTAAAAAAGGTTCCTTAACTTACAGTTTTAACAAAAACCAGATGTACTTATTACTGTATTTTGCACCATCTACCTTACCCAGCAACTGGTTAGGAAAAAGCCCAGAGAATTAATTGTGCCATTGGCTCCTGATGTGAAACATGCACACAAACTGTTACATGTGTAGCACAGCAAAGAGAACAATGTTTTCAATCATAGTTATATGAGAATATTAATGCCACAGTATCATACTTGGGGAAAATTATCTCCCTGGCAGCCTCCAGAGAGGAGAAGGGAGGTGTGCCCAAGAAACACTGCAGTCAAGCACTATTACATAGTGAGCAAGCAGCATTGGGCATGTCTGTTCTCTTCCCACTTGCACGTATTCATTCGCCTCAATCACACTGCAATCACCACAGCAAAAGCATTTTCAAAATCCACTTGCAGATGGGGAACTTACCTTTCTTTTTAATTTTTGTTGGTTTTGGTGGCTTCATATTGCCCACCACCTTTTCTGCATTAACCTCGGACAACAAACCCTCCTGCTGCTCCTCTTCAAAGTCATACACAGAGACATCCACATCTTTGCCTTCCTCAGTGTAGCGAAGCTTACTCTTTTTGTTTTTCTTTGTTTTTTTGGCTGGTGGCTGATAGTCTGGATCTTTTTGCCAATTGGGATCTTCCTGTGGCTGAAGTTCGCCTTGTTCCAGTGTCTCCACCTCACCATTTGCACCCACTTTCACTACTTGGAAGCCTTCTGGTAAAGGGAGGGTGTGACAGATCATGGGCTCTCCCTCCTGCAGGCCTCCTTTGGAAACCTCATTTTCATAAGCTCCCTGCAGTTCTTCCACAGACGTGGTGGC
Source organism: Coloeus monedula (assembly GCF_965178545.1). Lineage (NCBI taxonomy): Eukaryota > Metazoa > Chordata > Aves > Passeriformes > Corvidae > Coloeus > Coloeus monedula. The sequence continues at coordinate 13,967,980 of NC_138793.1, forward strand.
AACAGGTACAGTCACTGGTACAGGTACTTGGACCAGCTGAAGCTCACCAAGGTTTATAGGCTGCTCTTCCATATTAACAACCTGAAGTGTTATGATCTGTGTGTCATCCACAGTAGCCTCAGTTTCTTGAGGCACTGCACCTTCCATTACTTCGGTCTTCATTTGAAGAAGAGTTGGATCCAGCTGATCCATCATCACCATCTGCACCCCGCTGCTGACATCCTGCACCACTTCACTTCCATCTGCTTGGTTTGGTGGTATATGACAAGCATCATCCTCTTGCCCACCTTCACGGCGTCTTTGATAGGTTTTTCTCTCTTTTCCCTTAATGAAAGTCTCTGATTCCTCCACAATAGCATCAACTGCCTCACCTTCCATTTCACCTTCCTGCTGTAAAAACAAGAAAATGAGTGCTGCACACCACCCAATGTATTTAACTACTGCACAAACCCCACAGAAGAACAAGTCACCCAACTGGAAACACCCAACTCATCCCGATCATATTCGGAGAACAGGAGCTGAGAGCTGTAGGTCTCCATGAGCCCATCACCACTGCAAACCAAGGCAATCACAGAACGCTGCCTGCAGTGAGACAACTCTATCAGCTTCTTGGAAAGGAAGGAAAGCAAGGAAGAGAGATTAAGTGATATGCGTGTTCCTGTTTCTCAAAGACCACAAATCCCACCAGCAAGATGCACAGCAGTATTATTCCTTACTGAGCTTGTTTAATCATTTCACATAGCTTAGCACTACCAGAGGCAGTCTTCGGCTAGAAATTTTAAAGGTACAAAACTACCACACTGTTAAAATCAAAAAGCCAACCTTCAAGAAAGTATTACATTTGAAAACTGCAGAACTTTTCCAGGAAGAAAAAGCACTAAGAACTAAGCAGAAGAACGTAAGCTGCACTTATTTCATATCTAACTACTATTACTTCAAGTCTAAACTCCTCCGAAAAACATAAGGACATAAAGCAGTTAGGCAAATTATGTCTCTTGTAAGCATCCTGGAGTTCAATTCCTGCTCCCACCTCTGGCACTGCCGGGCCCTGAGTGGATCAGGAAGATGCACTGTGCACTCTCTCCTCGGCTGAATGAACCACAGCAGGAGACACAGCTCAGGTAAAATCTTACTTCAATGTAAATGATGTGGACTGAGCTGGTAGATTCGAATGATTTCTAATGATCTCATGATACCTGCATTAAATGCATCCATACAGTAACAAACAGCAATACAGAAGCACAGCATTTTGGCGCTCCTTAACTGTAACTCTGACAACAGCTGCATGCAAACATAACTCTGAGATTTTGTGCCTCCTCAGATCATCTGGTGTTCTTCACTGCAGTTGGGGAAAAATATGAAACTCCTGTATTCTCATTATGCAGGAAGGTTATTTCAAGAGTAGTAAGAGCTAAAAGAAATTATCATTTTGCAGCTGTCTTTTTCACAAATGAAAGGAGTAAGATTATAGTAAAGGAGCACTTTGTAAGTCCATCTCTGTTCCAGGTGGTTTACTTCGTAAAATAAAAGGAAGTTCCCTAACCATGCCAAAAACTTTCCCTGCATCAGGATACCATTTCTTATACTCCCCAATAAGCATTAAAAAGGTACCAAGGTCAACTTTACTGCTGAAGAAAGTAACAGAAAAGCCAGCTGCATTACTAAGCCGGTGAAAAATTCCTGATTCTATTTCCAGATTTGCTAAGAGACTTCTGTATTTTCCCATTAGACTGACTGGCCTCTCAGACCAGCTAAGTGAATTAATATAAATATTTAATCTCCCTTGCTAACTCAACACTTTAAAATCCCCATACTATTTTCAAATATCTATATTTAATCTTGCATACTCAATTTTGATTTTGCACAAGCTTATAGACATAAACATGAAGCACAGCTATCAAGTCTCCATCACCTTTAAAAATTATAAGACATGTAATTGCTATTATTTTTAGAGAATTCTTGCTTTTACTCTACTGTCTTTTCTACCATCCTTCAATTCAGCTGGAAGAACAATAAAGCTCATCTTGTTCTTCAGCCTGCCCAGACTAGGGACATAAATTAACTTGCTGTCTTGACACCTGTGATGTCGTGGGCAGCCACAGTCTCCAGAGGGCACCAGATACCCAGAAATACCGACATATGGCTTCATGTGCGCTCCCTGCAGGGATCCCGCCTCTCCTTTCCTTTACCACCCATCAGCTTTTCAAGTCGGAGCAAATCCATATGGACAAACAGCTGAAGTACACGAGATGATGTAAGTACTTAACACCAGACAGCAGGCAATCAGAACAGAGCAGGTCTTTGGCCTACAGCAACTGCAAACGTGTTTTACAATTATCTTAAGTATTTGCAGAGAGAAGACTTTTCAGATGACCAAAAGGATCTGAACAAAAAAAAAAGAACACAGCTAAACAACACATAAAAATGTGGTAACAATAAAATACGTAAGATGGAGGAAAAAAAAAAAGGCAAAAGTCCATCTGCAAAGCTAATGCAACTCTGGTACCAAGCAGAGGTCTGCAACCTTGATACAAGCACAGGCAGCTCTGAGCAGAGGTGGGGCCCTCATAAAGACCTTCACATTCACTGTCAGTATCAGCTGGTAACAGGGCGGCTAAGTCACCTGAAAGCAAACCAACAGGCAAGTAATTTGCAAGTGTCCTCCATGACCCTACAGTGGAACAGCAGGAAGGCACCACTTCTGACTTGTAAAGCAGAAAATCCTATGTCCACCAAGGAACAGGTCACTGGCATACACGAAGACTCTGGCATAAGGCTCACACTGTCAGGAAGTTTGCCAGCCTAGGAATGCAGGTGTACAGGGAGACCAAGGAAATGCCTGCAGGAAGACTCAGGTCAAAGACACTCACAGTGAGGGGTGTATGTGTGTGAAAGGAATAGAGGGATTCTTACAGCCGTGCGGCAAAGAAACTCAGAACCCGCTATCGCTCCCTGTCCCTCTGTCACCTCTCACCCCGTTTCCCGTCGCGCGGCTATCGGGGGTTGCACGGCGGGGCACGGCTGCCCCCGAGCGGCGAGACGCCGCACTACACCGGGGCTGGGGCTGCCACCTCCATCCCTGCCCGCCACTGCACCCCGACCCTGCCACCTCCGTGCCACCTCCATCCCTGCCCGCCACTGCACCCCGACCCTGCCACCTCCGTGCCACCTCCATCCCTGCCCGCCACTGCACCCCGACCCTGCCACCTCCGTGCCACCTCCATCCCTGCCCGCCACTGCACCCCGACCCTGCCACCTCCGTGCCACCTCCATCCCTGCCCGCCACTGCACCCCGACCCTGCCACCTCCGTGTCACCTCCATCCCTGCCCGCCACTGCACCCCGACCCTGCCACCTCCGTGCCACCTCCATCCCTGCCAACCACTTCCAGTGTCCCTGCCCGCCACTGTATCCTGACCCCTGCCAGCTCCATGTCAACTCTCTATCCCTGCCCGCCACTGCATCCTGACCCAGACTCCCTGGCCTCCAACACTCAGAGATCAGCATTTACTCCTGCCTATTTCAAGGTATCCACTGTAGTCTGTTCCTTTCAGTCAAAGTAAAAGGATCTGAAAATGCCTGTTTTTAAACCAAACTCTTGCCATAGGGGAAATGTTACAATATTCTAAATGTTATATTAACAACGTATAAAAATTACAGAAATATACAGGAGTCATCTCACTTGATATCTTGGACAACTCAAAAATATTGGGAAACTGGTAAGATTTCTTCTGAAAAGCATGGATTTACAAATTTCAAACTTCTCCAACTGCAAGGCAGGGACACAGGATGGACCCTAAATTTGAGAAGAAATCGTATGGGTGCTTTCCTATTAAATAAGCTCTCTGGAAAGACTCCATCTCTGCTGCAGAGAGCTTTGCACTGCCTGTCCATGTCACTTCTCAATCATTCTGTCTTGAACAATTTGCTACTTTTTTTACTTTTTTTTTTCCTTTATCCTAATTCTCCTTTTTCACAAAGTGAAAGTTTTGTATTTATTGGAGGACATGTGCCATTTGCTACAACTAAGACCATTATAGCAGAACACTAGGAATAAAAACTGCAGAGTTTCTCTCAACCTTTTATTTCTGGCTTTTGTCTCCAGCTCTCTTCCTACCAGTTACTGCTACCGTACACCAACAGCTCAATGACTGAATCTAAAAAGGAAAACAAAGCAGCAGGTTAAAAGATGCAGTAAATAAACACTGGGGGGGAAAAAAAAAAAGCAAAAGAGAAGAGCTACCACAATAAGGAGAATGACAAAAAAAGACCAAAGAAGATCTGAAAACACAATTCCCACTAATAGCTCAAGCCAGCCCTTCCACACAGGCTCACTCAACAGGCTCTACCAAGAGACACTGTGTCATGGAACAGCTCAGTGCACTGGCACAATCCAATTAGCCAGGTAAGGAGCTGTGATGTCCAAACAACAGACCTAAGCTTGCTCAGACAACTGATGGACAGCCCCATCTAAAAAGCTGGAACAAACAGAAATAAGAAGTGCTGTGGATTTCATACAACTGATACCTCATTCCAATGAGAGGAATCAAAAGGTTGCTTGAGAGAAAGTCATTTAGTGCCAATTGTCCTACTGATTGCAGCACAGGAGAGTCTCAGCCCAGGTACAATCACTTTCTTCCCAATGTCCAATCTAATGCTGCACTGTGGTAGTGGGAAGCCATTCCCCCTTGTCCTGCCACTCCATGCCCTTGTCCAAAGTCCCTCTCCAGCTCTCTTGAAGCCCCTTTAGGTACTTGAAGGGAATTGCAGAAGCATTAAAAACTACTTGCTGTAGTTGTCAATGCAGAAAGTACAAACCCAGAGACAGGGATGCTTAGTGCCAGTGCCTGTTTTTTTAGTGGTGTTATTTACAATAAAGCTACTATCAAAGAGGCATTTGTCTGCCTCTCAGCCATTTTAAAAGTAATGAACCCTGAACTGCATCAAGTTTCATGTACCAAATAATACAAAAATATTTATTTTTGCCAAACAAGGCACAGTCTCAATAAAAACTGTTGGGACACTAACACCATTGAAAAGTACATTTAGTGCTGTAATATGCACTTAACTTGAGGGAAAAAACCAAACTTCAATAGAAACAATGAAGCCAAATGCTGTCAGTAAATTTTTGACAACATAAAATAATGAAAAGTATCAGCAGCTACATTAGTGCAAACAACCCTATCACCTTGGAACATATTCAGGCCTTGAATTCAAGTCAATCCACATACAGATCCCACTCAAAAACTGACATGGCTTTGACACTTTTAGATTAGCCATTTATTAAAAATTACATGGGAGTGGAAATAAAGCCTTATGTTAAAACATTGGAGACTTATGTTTCTTCTGCATTTCCTGTGAACCTTTGAAAGCGGAATAGAGGAATAAACAAAGACTTCAACTAAGAGTATGCAGTCATGCATGGTATATGCAACTTAAAGCAAGAGGAAGATTAAAAAAAATAAAATATACCCAACAGGATTTATAGACAACACTTTTTTCTCCCCTACCTGCAGTCCATGCATGTCTGGGTAAGTATTTAAGGGCATGAGCAGATGCAGAGTAACTGCAGGAGTGCTTGGCCATTCTCTTCCCGCCATGAAACAGCTGTATCTTTTCTCTGAAAAGTCACCCAGCTAAGCACAGCCAAAAATAAGGCAGTTTAACAGGTAGGCAGCCCTTCCACTTCCTCTAGCAGAACTACCATGATAAGAGATTAACATGTAACTTATTCTAAAGCAGACAGACATCCATCCATCCAAACAGGCCAGCTGTGCCTTTCATATGCAAAACATCAAAGATCTACTACCAGTTTAGGAGAAACTAAAACACTGAGCTAAGTTTCTTTTACTAAGTAATTTTCTCACAGTAAAAACTCAAGGCTTTCATTTGGCTACTGCCATCAATTCCATATCCACTGGTTATGACTCCAACGCCCATCTCCAGCTGTTTTCTCATTTCCTCCTTGCCACTTACAACACTGGTACCGAAAACAAGAAGAGTAAAATGGACAGACATCTATTGCAGCTTTAAATGAAAAAAAGGGCAGTCTCATTAACCTAGTATTAATTATTCTGAAGTATTTCAGCATCTTGGAGGGCATAAAGAAAAGCAAGAAACCTAGAAGAGAAAAGCAAACTTCATCACAGGTTAATAAATGTTTATGCTTTTTCTCTGCATGAAAAGGGGCCTGTCAAGATTAAGCCCCAAGAAATACATAAATCAACTATGGGAATGACAGCTGCAACTGGAAAATGGAGAGTTGTAGAAGGATGGTTCCCTTGAGCACTGACCCTGTGAAGGGATCAGAGAAGACAGAGTGTTGGTGGTGATTACCTAACCAAGGTGTCTGTGCTGGGAGGTCGGTCTAAATAGGACAAGAACACATTCTTCCAGGGAGTGATTCAAAGCTTTTAAGTGGATCTAAACTGACATCTAGAGGAACCCAGTTTTTCCTCACAAACAAGACAGGAGACCAGATTTTAACTTGTGTAATACTTTCATGGTCCCTGTAAGACAGGTAAACACAGCACTCATTGTCCAAAGAGCTGGTCTCAGCTTCTTCCTTCCTACACACTGACAGAATAATTCACCATAATGACCTTGATCGAGAACTAATTCCAGCTGAAAACTAATGCAGAGAAAAACAATTCTGTTAGAACACTTTCAGTTCCTGACCCAATTCCTCACACAAATGCTCGGATAGAGGAAAGGGAGCAGCAGGGCCACCTTAAGCTGCAGCACCAGCTTAAAGCTGACAGCAAACCACAGCATCAGTATTCCGTGAGCTAGATGGCTACACTGAGCCGTGTCACTCCACTCTGCACCATCCCATGCAGGACACGCTACAGTGAAATTACTTTCTCTCAAGCATACTGCAACCATCTGGGTTACAACGAGTTTGTGGGCAAGCCAACTGTTTGAATTCCATAGTATTTATCTGTGATCATACTCCCCTCCCTATTTTATTCAATGAGTTGCTGCCTGTGAACCCAAGTTACCTTTTACTTACACTCATGTGAAGGCAGCATACTTTGGCCCAGATGTTATCAAAGGTGATCTTTACCTTCGACCCCTACAAACTCCCAAGGACACAGCCAAGCCTGTCCCTGGCTACAGAACATTCCCCACCCAGCTTGGTGCAGTGTTAGAATTAAAACGCATCTTGTAACATTTCTCTACCTCCCCTTTTCTTTTTCCCCTGCTCCTCCTGTAATCTACAGGAGCAATCTTCCTGGTTGTTGCTCCTGCCTAGGGATCCTAGCAGAGTTCTTTCCAATTTCATCATGTCTCATGAAATGATGCAAAGCAATGAGAAGCTTCATTCAGCACTGACTCCTATTTTTCAGTCAGCAAGGAGCACACACCTGTGATCTGCAATTATTCAGAATAAAGCCGACCTTTCACTTCGGATCAAGAACTCAGGGAGTTCATGCGAGACATGGAAACAAAGTATATAACCGGGGCCCCCAGCCAAGCAGAGGAAACTCAGTTCCACATCTTTCCTCGGCTTTTTGCTGAACAAGCTCCCTCTTAATCCTTGCACCTGACAGTGGCAGAAAGCCCCAGATCATGGCTCTTCCAGAACTAATACTGCTAATTCTGCTGTAATAAGCTGCAGTCTACAATGGAGAGAAAAGCAGATACAATAATGTCAACTGCTTGAAATCTGCATTGTGGAACAAAAGATAAAAAAAAAAAAATCACTGCAGCTACTGACAACAAATCCCACATATTCAAGTCACTTGCGATATCCTGTAACCTGACAAGGAAAGCCTTGATGAAGAAAGCAGATTGGTGAAAGCATTTCAGCTTTATTTCTGGAAGAATAGTTTTTACCTTGCTTTTCCTTTAGATGTGGAGAACTAAAGGTCTACTGCAAAGGTAATAGGGACAAAATTAGTTAATATTCTTAAAATCTGTTCATTCTTCCTTAATTTCTCCTTCTATCTAATTCTTTCAAATTTTAATTTTTCACTATTTCTTCCAATAGCTCAATAACTGCTAGTGCCTCTCACTAGATGACACTAGGTCTTTATTCATTCAGAGAAGTCTCTACTGAAATCTGGGAAATATGAATGAAATATATTCTCATCGACTATTTTTTAAAGGAAGTCTCCCTTTTTAATTTAGTAAGGAAGTCATCATGTTTTGCTAACCTGACAGTCCTTTTCAGAAGGACAAACATGCAATCTAATCAGGTGTAGAATACAGAAAGATTTACACTTTAAGAGAAGCAGTCACTGAGGAATTTCTTTTCAGCTGATGTTAGATCATAAAACTAATCAGTCCCTTCCTTTTACACGTCTTCATAATGTAAAAGTGATGAAGGAGCTCGTGAAAGACCACCAGAATACCCAAAAGTATTAAACTGAGAATCAAAAATTATTTCAGGTTAAACAGCCTGTAAAATCCGTTGCCCCAAAAAGTGAAGTGTTATACCATGGGTAGATACTGGAAAAGATTCTTAAGTTTTATCAACAAGTATTTGTGGTCATTTCTCCCATCACACATTAATTTAGGCTTTCATTTAGGCTACTGGCAAACTGCTAACAGTAAAAGATGATGTTTCTTCAAAATAAGTCTGAGCACAACAGGATTCTTTGCCCATCTGATGTAGTGTTACATGATATCAAAATGGCAACACCAGCCACTCCCACAACTGAAAAAAGACCTGTGCAACAAGTTTCATGGCATTATAGAGACTTCATAATAAGTATTTGGGTTCTGTTTTCCTCTAAGGCTTCATCTAGATTAACAAGTATCCAAGAATAGACTTTTGGGGAACAGCTATTTCTTTTATCTTTGCAAGAGTACTCATTAAGTAGTGATACTCTACCAGGACAAGGGAATTCAGGCTTCAAATTGGAGGAGCAGGAAGTGCTTATCCCTGGAATGGTAACTCGGGTCCTACCCCACAGACAACAGCTACCTATGCACTATTAGTCACCTCACAAATCACACCCTGATGCACAGAAGGAAAACTAAAGCCAGTGCTAGTTAACTTAATGTCAGGCTGTCAAACACAGAGGTGCAGTTTACTGTTGTTACAGCAGGGACAGGAAATTCCAGGAGAGTTTTGAAAGCACCTATGGCAGAAGGGTGGTGGACAAGACAAACTCCCAGAGCCTAAATTAAGACATCCTTGCTTTTGAATCACAGAGAAGTTAGTCTGAATTAGTAAGTGCTGGAGCAGACATAAACAGAATCAAACCCAGGTGAGTACTTTAAAGTGACCCTCATGCTGAAATTTTAAGAAGTTTAATTGTTTTACACATACCACTAATTCATTTGGACTCATATTCCAAATATCCTCATACACCAACCCCTAAAAGTGCTACAATCAACCTTCAAAGCAGATGAAGCAAAAAACCCCCCAAAATTCCACAAAGGCACTCGACTTTGGAAGAAAAAACCCCTTTCTACCAGGAAGGAGTAAGGCCTCATTTCCAAAAATACCAACTCTGCAAAGAAATCATCCCTGCCTTTAAACTGCTCCCTCCATCAGCCCAACTACTCCTCGTGTTAGCATAAGCACTTTCAAGACTACAGTTACTGGTCAGGAAACTAATCCAGGCCAGAACTCACCCAGCCAAAAAGATACTTATTTCCATCCAGACTAGGTCTCTGGTGTGCCCAAACACTAAGGCCAGCCAAAAGAGAAGCATGGCAAGAGGGTTTCTACCAGAACAATGTTAAGCTTTATGGTCAGGAAACTACTGCCTCAGCATGGAACACATACCACACTTTAAACCCCCTCAATTTACATTTATGTTCTTGACGCTTCTGCACTTCTGCCTGGACTGATTTGTTCTCTTCATGCTGGCTATTCTTCATGCAGCTCCTGAGGTCAGAACTCACTCTGGAACAGAACAGATGAACTAGTGAAACTATGTAAAAGAGAAAGGTAAGGTGGGGTGGGGGTGGGGTGGGAAATAAAAGCAGTGTTCAGTGTTTAATGCTTGTTCAACAAAATGTGTAGTCCCACACCCCTAACAGCAGCACCATTGATAACTGCTTGAGGACCCCTTCACTTACCAGAAAAGCCATAAGCAAAACCAAAGGAATATTTTAATCAGCTTTAATACTTTCACCAGGATGACTGAACTCATTTTACAAGCTTCTCTACCTACCTGTTCTCAAACTCTTTAGCATTTACAGTTCTGACAACCTAAAGCTCCGGATGCCTCACACCAGATTACAAGTGCAGTATGACATTTTAGAGCCAGCTCTGCCTACTTCAGATGGCCTTTTTCTCCTGTGCTGTGGAATAGCAAATCACACACTGAAGGAGTTTTTATTGCTAAAGAGGTGTAAATGAGAGCAAATATCACTCCTTACACACTGTCAATGCAGCACTGAATATACTGTTCGTATCAAATAACAAAATCAGCTCTGACACAGTTCTAACCTTGCCACCCTGAGGAAAAGCAGCCTCTGCTCACTGAAGCAAGCTTTGTTACCCTTATCAATTAAGGGCTTAAAATACTCATATTTACAGAAATACAATATTTACAAGACAGCAGATAATTTCTTTCTGTAATCCTTGTCAGTCCTCAGAGTGGCACACATGCTAAAAACCCTGAGAACGGTAAGGAAGTCCAGAGGAGTAACTCTCAAGAGAGGCACATATTCTTGCTGCACTCAGTGATGAGGGCCAAGCAGTGTTGGCTTTCACATCAGTTGGATTTCATACCCTTTGAACTTAAGTGCTTTCCCTCCAGGTTCTTCTGCCATTTATTTAGTACAAGACACTCAAGTCTGGGTCCTGGCTGCATTTTTCACTTGGCAAGTCTATTTTTAATTGTTTATCAGCTTCAAAGAGCACTACTGATAAGAGGTTTGTTGGAGCTGTGGGTGCTCAGTGATACTGAGCTTTTAAAAAATATTTGGAAATTATCTCTTTTTATTTAACACTCACTCTGCAAAAATCACAAATGCTACATACAAGCCCTAACCAGGAAAGGGGATGCTCAGAGGATACATGGGGAGTGCTCCACTGCTAAGGGCATCTTAAGACTGCTGATGCAAGCTGCATCCTTGCCAGTTTCTGTGCTGTGCAACCCTGGAGAAGATTTCCCAGAGTTTACAAACTCCTTCATTAACACAGAAAAGCCTCAGGAGTGAAGGACTTCACCCTTCAGAAGACACTTGATACAAAATGAATACCTCCCATGGGGAATATTATCACCTCAGAAGTTTTGTTACACACAATAGGACAATAGAGCACACTGAATTGAATGGAAGCATCTTTTTATGCACTTTGGGTTTCCTGAAATTTTGAATCAAGAAATAGTTTTCTTCCATTTTTCAAACCTAATCTTCTGCTTGGCAAATGACCAAACAGTAAAGAAAGGTGTTTTGAATAAAGATTGTACCCAAACTCTTAGGAGGGTGAAAGAGAAAATAAGCCAGTAATTGCAGCTCTTTTCTACACTATAGACAACACAAACAGAGAACACAGGGATCTCTGCAGATTAGCACTGATGGTGAGTTAATGCAAGGCACAGCCAGCGCCCCTCTCTCTTTACAAGGTATTGGCTCTGATTGAGGACATTAAGTTACTGGAGGTTTTAAAGACATGTTTTGAAGCTGCTTGGACACCACTCAAGAAGTATCAACCTACTAATGTACAACCCAGGGAGCAAAGCTGCCCAGCGCTGCAAACATGTATGCTCCAAAAATGCAAGGCATTCTTGTTCTGGCCCACTCCAAGGGAATGTCCCAAAGGGAAAGCAAGTAACTTCTACTCCTTTACTGCAAAGGTGATAGCAAACGTCTGTTGAATACCTGGTGTATGGCATAAAATACCTTGCATGAATTTACATTCCATCAAATCTTTGACATATGGGCAAGGTTTGACAAGTTTGAAGGGAAACAGGCATAAACTGAAAATTTAAAGTGCTCCACATGTCCATTGTTGAGCTTAGAATACATGGGAAAAAACACATCAGAAGGCTTCCAGAGCAATACGGTGGCTGGAATACAAGATCTACACAGCAGAACAACAGAGTTAGCTGTGAAAAGACCCAGGGGAGATCCTACTGCTACCTTCAAAGGGAAGCAAAGAGAAGATGGAACCACACTCTCGGAAGCAGAGAGTGAAACAACAAGTGCAACAACAAGTGGTCAAACATTGGAGTAGGTTGCTCAGAGATACTGTGGAAACAAAAATATTTGCTAAATACAACCCTAAATTACCTCATCTAGCATCAATGCTGGCCCTGCACGGAGACAGTGGTTGAACCAGGGTACCACAAGAAGTCCCTTCCAACCCAAATCATTTTACAATTCTCTGGCACTATGTGAAATGAAGGATATACTTTAAACTTCACACACAAAACACTGAGGCTTTTTTCCATCTATGCAGTTATAACTATGATGCTCCTATTGGTCTCAGCACTCACTTCCATACAAGTTCTAGAAGCCCTGGAACACTTCTGCAAGCTCTCAAATATTCATCAGTTCTTTAGCAAATGTACAGATGTACAGTAACTTTAGGCAATCTATTGGGACCTGGACTTTCAGAGTGGTGGACATCCAAATCCACCCAGTATTGAAGAGAACAGCATTAAGAGCACAGATACTGTGTTTCACTGTTTAGGAGACAGAGAATCACGTGTGCTATGAAGTATGAAGATCCACATCAGACAAGGCTCCTGTAGGAACTTCAGTAAGAAAAGGGGGAAGCAGTACTGACAAGAGACCTCACTAATTCTCTTTAATTTGCATGAGAAAACCCAGGACCAGTAAGTAAATCGAAACTAACAAAAAAGGAAAAATCTATCTTTGAAGTAGTAAGGGCTACTGTGTACTCTTTTCTCCACAATGTTAACAAGAAATTGTATCTCTCCAATAGGCAATAGGAAAGGTGCCAAAAGGCAGATGAAAAGTCTCCCCTGGCTGCCAGCACAGGACAGCCTGTTTCAAGAGGCAGCACAACGTACTGACCAACAACTGCACTGGATCAAGCACTTCTAACCAGGAAGAGCCAGACTGATAACACAGCAGGACAAACATTCAATGCTATCTCCCTCCTTTGAGTCTGATGGAGAAAACATCACTAAGGATTTGTCTGCACAAGTAACTCAAAGATCTCCAAAAACATTACAGATGTCATGTCAGGCAAGTGAGACATCTAAATATTTGATAGTCGGCTCCATCATATTGTGATGGATGCTGACATGTATTCTTCATGTAGATCAAAATGTTGGTAGAACAAGGAGAGGATGCAGCTGCTTCAACAGGACAAAACGATTTCCACACACACCACAGGAGCAAAGCATAAAGTAGTCTGGGATCATATAATGCTCCAGGCAGCTCAGAGTAGGCAGGAGTCAACAGCAGTCACTCTTTGGCAGGAAGGAGAGAAGAGTATTAATAAATATGGAAGGTAGGCAAGGATCAAGTAATCAATGAGTACCTTTTGAGTATTCAGTATTGCCACAGGAAGCGATAAATCTCTCTTCAAAGATCAGAAGTGGCAGTAAGTTATATACTCAGCAGGAATGCTGGATAACACTAACTTCTTCCATCCTCCAAAAAGAAAAGAAAAGAAGAAAGGTTTTAATAATCTGATAAGCTTTGACTGAAACTACTAGCCTTCAAAAATTCATTTTTTTCCAACCTGTAATCTGGAAACTCCTGAAGCGCCTCTAAGGGGTTTTCTTGCAGTACATACTGGAAAAACAAAACTGAAGTTCAGATTGCACCTCCACTGCAAACAGTTTACACATAGGAGAAAGCCACTGGTTAAAATGTAATACTGTTAACTTATGTCATAGAATTATACAACCAGAACCAGGGGGTATTTTTAATTCAGTAGCATTTCCTGCTTTCATTTTAAATCTCTGGATGTTAGAAGTGGTCTCAAGGGAAGAACTCTGCAAATCAAATACAAGGAGACAGAAAAACTATACAAGAAGCTGAAATAATTGGCCAAAAATCACTACTGGTTCTACTGCAGTGAAAGGCTCTTCCAGAAGCCAGTCCAGAAAAACCATGTCTCTTTCAACATTAAACAACAGGAGAATTCAACTGCCTGGACAACAACTTTAAACACACAAGGAAGTTTACAGCTCCATTTCAAAAGAGTAAAAAATGTTTACAAATAGCCAAATGCTGCTATTACTACTTGTGCTCTTAAAGCCTCTACTTATCCCAAAATATTTTGGGGATGGTTCCATAAAGGCTCAAATCAAACTTGAGGCCTCATCGTCTTACATGCTATTGCCCTCATGAAGCAGATTCTGCTGACCAGTTTATCACCTGGGGACGCAATTGCCAACACACACGTGGAAGGAGATGGGGTTACAACAATCCTGATGCAAGCCAACTTAATTTTCTAGGGAAGCCTTGACTTTTACCTCCCTAAATGCTTTGGTGTTATTCCCAAAATAGCAAGAGTTGTACATTTCCTAGTATAGCTCTTATCGGTAGGTTGGGAAAAAAAAGAAAAATTTTCCTTTATCCAATAGGAGCATTCAAAAAAAGCTCTACAAGGACAGATCCCTGTCCAATTAGTCCAGCAGTCTGTCTCCAAAACCTCTAGCAGGAAACACCGTGTAGGGAGAGCAATCAGTCATGTCTGTGGTTTACCACCCTTATCCCAACACCCAGTCATGGGTTCAGGGATTTTTGCCTCTGGACCTGCTGATCCCTTTCTGAACCTACAGTATCTCCACAGTCTCTTACCAAGTTTTCCATCAATTGTGGTGTATTTGCCTAATTTTTTGCTCCTACAAGCTACAGGCTCACCACAAAACTCACTGCATCTACCCAAGAAGTTGGTCTTGCGTGAGCATGAGGAAGCACAGCAGCCAGACTGAGCACAGAGTGAGTTCTGTGAAGAATTCAAGGGGCAGCAGCAGAGTGACACCATTCACCCTCTTACAAACAAGAGAAACCAGAATTGCCAAACTCAAGCATCATGTGCTTCTGTTGAAATTACCACTCAGAGGAGCACGTGGATTAAATGCAAGTTTGCTCTCTAGCTCTGAGTTCTGAAGATTACATATTCCCACCTTCTTAACATAAGTAACACATGAAAAACACTTTAGCTTCCAGCAATCTCCACTAGAGATGCTTGGGCCATCATCAAGCTATTCACTGTTACATCCTGGAGAGCTAAGAAAGTGTTAAACACTTGTGTCAAGTCTCCACACGAGGCATTATCATAGCTTAAAATTATTGTGTTGTTTACTCCTTCTTCCACAGCTTTATGCTTCATAGTTTAATTCCTGATTAAGTCAGTATTTTAGTCAGCATCCAGTTTAAAACTAGGATCACTGCAGATAATATAATTCCACACAATACATACAAATGTAATATGTAAAATATGAGTCAATGAATAATTTTATGTAACACAAAATTTTATGGAGCTATGATTTCTTCAGTGGATTCAAAAAAAAATCACCTTGCTTCACCCTCTGAGCATTTTCCATGCTTAGAACCAGGAAGAACTCCTTTGCTGATACAGGGATTGTCTGGGCAGCAGTGCTCGTACCAAGGTCTTTGGGCTGCTTGGTAGGAAGCAAGCTGGACATGAGCCAGCAGCTTGTCCTGGCAGCAGAGAAGTAACATTTATTTTTCCAACAGCTCCCCAGTACCACAGCCACAGATCAGGATGTATTAGTCACAAGCCTAGACCAAGTATACAGGACACTATTTGACACATCTCCAACATGTATCAATACCTGCTTACTTTCCCCCGTTCAGAAGATTTTACTGGTTTGATCATATACTTGATTGATAAGGAAAAGTCCTAAATTCCTCTCTGTTCAAAAAGAGGGAAGGTGGTTCAAGAGAAGAGGAGGTACTATCCATTCTTTTTCTTTAGCACCCCTAGTTTATCACCGAGCCTGACCTCTCATGAATGACAGTTCTCTAAATATATATGAAACAAAAAAAGTCAGCACCTTGCAGCTGGCTGAAGCAATTTTCAGATTTTTTTTCCACAATCTTGATTCAAAGATGTTAAGACATTAAGAAATACACAACTGCTCTTCATATCAATCAATAGTTAATCACCCTCCCTGTGAAAAACTTAACCCTTTTAATTTGAACTTACTGGGCCATAAATTCGTATTGTGTTTGTCAGCAAGATTAGAACAAGCTCACTAATATCCAGTATTATGTATCTGAGGACTCTCATCAAGTCACCTCAGTTTTGATGAGAAGCTGCATAGCACATGCTTAACATTTTACTGCACAGCAATACAGCTTAGTTTTCCATCAAATTGGAGATGAATCCCCTTTCACACAGTAATTTTTTTGATAGTTTTGAATGCTGAGGCCAAAACCATACGTAGGGTTTTGGGAATGACTTCATCCCATCCCACACAGGCAAGAACGTACCCCTGCTTATTCCACTAATGCATTTAAGAACTACATTAGGTTCTTTGTCACAGCATCACCTTGGAAACTCGTGTTTATGCTGTTTATTCACTGTGACTCCAAAACGTAGTTCAGTCACTGCTTTCTAGGATAACATGTGTCTTGATTTAAATTCAGCTGGAATACCTTGTTCCCAGGTGCACAGCTTTACATGCAGCAGCCTTAGCACACACACTGGACTGGATCTACTTCACCTGACAATCACAATGGCTGCCCTAGTGCTCACTGATTTTCCATGAACCACAAGTTTATCACGAACAAGTTCTTAAAGGCATTTTTCACCAACAAAATCATTAATGAAAACAAATTGTGACAAGCAATTACTAGTTTTTGCTGAATATCCATGGAAACTATTCACTCTTGTATACCTCCAGACTAACTCTGAACTAAATGGCATTTACTGATACTCAGTACTAATACTGATATACAGTAAGGATGTCAACATCAAGTCCTTTAACAAAGTCAAATAATACATTTAACAAGCTCTTGTTTTCTTAAACCCTTAGTTACTCGGATTAATACTTTTATCTACTTTAACTAAATTCCGTACTAAGAATAAATGGGAGAGCTGGTAATAATGTGAACTACATGTGTGTTAACACCATGCAGAGCTAGTCAAACACCCAAGGTGGTCTGGGCACTTGCCACCCTCTCTGCAAAGCACCCCCTCCTGCCATGCTCATCCACTCTACCTCCTTTTCGTACTGATACATCAGCACTTCTGACCTCCTGGAATTTCACTACTGTTCCAAAGTGCATTGGCTATAAAATATCCCTTCCAATATTGCAGTTAAAAATATTCCAGTGGTGAAAAATATGCCAAGGTAAATGTCTCTCTCACCTCCCAATGTACTCTGCTGGGGGGTGGTTATACATGGTTTTAAAGTTTTGGGTTGTGTTTGGTTTTTTTAATATACTTTACCTGAAGATGTTTGAGACATATACAAGCTTCTAATTATGATGCATGATTAATACAGACAGAGGTGCAATTCACATACCAAACAATCTGATTTGCCTTCTGTTTTGCCAGAATTTGACAAATTCAATGATGTCAACAGAAATTTTCTTACAGTATGGGGAAAAAATATGCAAACCAAGATTTTCACTATAAGATGAACTTACTTAACTCTGTCTTTATATTTGAGCAAAGCTTTCCAGTGAAACCCATGAAGCTTTAGAAATTTCATGAGTGTGCAGCTATGGCAGAAAAATAAGATGCTGCTGATAACTGACTGACATAACAATATATATTTGGGCATACTACTCGCACTAGAGAGTAAAAAAAATAGCCTGTAGTTCAGCTTGCTGCACTACTACCATTACAGAAGCCCTTGCTGGTGTCACTGGTCAGCACGTCCTAACTGATCACTGCACTTGTGCTTTTAAACGCTTTCAAACATTCCTGGCCTCACCTCTTAATACCAGCCCCACACAGCATACTGAAACCCTCAGGTAGCTGACAGTAAACTGTGGGAGGGCTTGAACTGAGGGGGTCTCCAAAAACAAACCTTTACATAAGAAATGCAACTCTATCTATGACTCAAACTTCACCTGTAAGGATAGACAGAGAATAATGCTTCGGGAGTCCATTCTATCAGAGATGTCCCCTAAGTCAATGCACGTTAACTGCGCCATTCTCGAGAGCTGTCTCTGCACTACTTCTCTTTTCACCTGTTAAGAGCCACATTGGAAGGAAATTACAATTTTATAGCTTCCAAGTTTTTATAGTACTGAGCAAAACTTTGCTTTAGCTTTAATTTACATAAGACACCCAAAACGAGTTGTTCTGTATACAGTTACCTGAATGTTAACATGACCCGAAACATAAAACTCCCTACTCACCTTTTGTTTATTCTACTCTTCTTCTCAAGGTTATTTTTGTTAATCAGAAAAAACCGGATCACTCAGCTGAGCAGCAACTGTTTAGTTTTCATGTTAAATATGTCTGGGATAAGTATACCTCACTTAATTCCTAAAGAATGATGAATTATTGGAGAGAAGTGGGGGGAGCAGCAGAACAGGGTGTTTTAAATGAAATTCAAATATCCTTTAGCACCAAAAAAGCAGTATTTTCAGCTAAAGTCAGGACAGGACACAGATTCTTTTTAAGTTTCAGTAAAACACCTGAACGAACAAGGTCCACGTATGATCTGAACCATTTTTATGACCACTAAATATAACAAATAAAAAGAGAGTTTCCTGGATCTGTGTGTGTCTCTAAGACCACGTAAGTTACAGAGCAGCAGAGTTTGATACTGTATTGACTTTTCAAGGTTTAGTACAACAGAGAGTGAACTGGGCATCTGAACTAAAGCCAAATGGATGAACAGGGGTTTACAGTTAAGCAAACAAATCAGTACAGTTCAGTAAGTTAACACAAACAAAACAAGCAGTCAAAGCTTTGGTTTCTTTCAGCTCTGGTCAGTGTGTCCTCTCATGTGTGCAGGTAAAGCAGTGGCTGCTCCTTATTACACATATTTCTAGAGCACATACAAGCACAGGAGGGAGCAGCATTTGGGATCCTAATGCTTATTATTCTCTTGAGCACTTCCTCTCTGGTAAAGAGGTAAGAGAAGCTGAAGTTGCCAGGATGGGGAATTAGGGAGGTTTTTATGCAAATATAATCAATAATATATCTAAAAGAGCTGATGTACAAAAAACTGTTCAGACAGATCAGGGAGAGCTATCCAGAGGTCAGTAGAACCTGTTCAAGTATGAGGGATAAGTACAAGGAATAGACTGGCTTTGCTCCAAGAACACACAGGCCTAATAATACTCAACACATCCAACTTCCAAAAATCTTCACCAGAAAAGCAGTTCTTGGACATAAAGTCCTAAGGGGAGGAGATGAAATTAAATTCTGGAGTAGGCTCCACACAGAAATTCCTTAATAAGTTAGTAATCCCATACAATTAGATTTTTCAGGTAAATGCTGAATAAAGACAAGAATAACACAGGTCAGCTTCTGGCATTCTCAAGACACAACACTGGGAGGGCAGCAGGCGGGTATCAACCTGCAGCCCCAAGAGCTGGTGAGGATGCACGCAAATTAGATACGGATCGTAGTCAAGATCCAGCCTGCTCACATGAAAACAGCTCTTGAAATAGCTCCTTCCCTCAGTAACGCTGCAGGCACGAGTCACCAGCAAACTTAACGCTGTAGTGACAGTTCTCCAAGCTCTGTCCGAAATGGACGAGACTTGCTGCGTTATTTCAGTTGCAGGACCACTGGGGGCTACAGGAACTCGAGTTTTGCACCTTTTGCTCAGGTATTACTCCTCAAAAATACCCCACAAAGTTTCATGAGCCTTTCTGTGCATCCTAATAGCCACTCATGCACAGTGGATGACATTAAAACTGAGCTAGCCCTACACATCCAGAAGAAAAACAAAATGGAAGTAAAAATCCATCAACCTAGGGAAAAAAAAAGCAGCAAGCATTGCTTTGCCCTTATGCTAAAATTGCCCCTTCCTTCAGTTCTGCTGATGTTTTCTACACTGAAGGAAAGCGTTAGGGGGATTGTTTAAGTAAGAACAGCTTGAATACAGCATGGAATTATTTCTTATACCCAATGGGCTTCTGAAAATTCAACATGCTCGGCAGAAGATGGATAAACTGGAGAATTCGAGACGATATTTACACACTTGCTGCACTAAAACAAAAACACATACACTGGAAGTGGTAAACAGTGTTTTAGATGGGCTAATGACACTTCTGGAGTTTATTACCAGAATCCAGTAACTGGCCAGAGATGAGGAACAGCCATGCATGTATTTAAGAGGAGAAAGGCTCGGCAAAAAAATAGGAAGTCACAAACAGGAAAGCGAGCTCATTCTCACCAACAGGCAAGTCCTAAGGATTACACCGAACAGAGAAGGAAGCACACGACACGACAAAACCCTTCTATCTAAGTCATTTCACAAGGTTAACACAAGGCCAAATCCGATACCATACAAACATATATTCTAAAGAAATCTAAAGTTGATGTAGAGAACAAAAAGCAAAGCGTCTGGACACAGAGCATGTGCGGTTTCCTCCTCTGCATCACAAAAAGAATCGGGTTTTGTGCTTCCCCCCCCCAAGCAGCACAGACCCATGGAAGGGAGGGAATAACGCCGTCCTTTGCCATGAGATTTCAGGCCATCCCCGGGCAAGCGCCCGGCTGAGGAGGCCCGGGAGGTTCCCGGGGAGGTGTCCCGGGAGTCGGGCAGCCGGCCCAGGTCCCAGCAAGTGACACAGCTGGTCGGCGGCTCGGTGGCAGCCCAGGTGCTCCCGATCGGAGCCTGAAGCCCCGTGGGGACCCCGGGCCCGGAGCGGGGTTGCGGGGACGGGACGGGGGAGGGGGAGCGGACATAGAACGGCGGGGCCGCCGCTCTCCGGGAGCGGCGCGGGGGGTGCGGGGGGGCTGCCGGCCGGTCACCGCGGCGAGAGCGGGCGCCCCCCAGCCGTGCCCGCCCCGGTGCTGCTGCATGGCGCTGCTCAGCCTGCCTTGCAGAGGGAGCTCGAGTCCCGCTCTGCGCCTCGCAGCGCCTCTCACTCCGCCGCACACGCCAGCGCAGCGAGGCGGCGGCCGGCGGGAGCGGGACACGCAGCCGTCCCCGCGGGCAGCGCCCGGCCGGACACCGCGACAGGACACGGGCGGCGGGCGGAGGGCGCCGGGCCGAGCCCCGCGGAGGTGCGAGGGGGAGGGGGGGAAGCGGTGGCGGGGCGGGAGGGGAGCGGGCCCGGCGCGGCGGGGCGGGGGAGGGGGGGGGAAGGAAGAGACGTGCGGGACGGGAAAGGAAGGGGGGGGGCGGCAGGCGCGGCGGGGAGGGGAGGGGGCGGTAATGGGGCGGTTAATCAGCGCCGGTGGCGCGGTGGAGGAGACAAAGGAAAGAAAATGGAGTCGGGGCCGGCGGGTGGCGACGGCCGGGGAGGGAAAGGAGGGCGGGCGGCCCGGGCGGTGCCGCAGCCCAGCGCCGCGCTGTGGGGAATGGCGGCGGTGGTGGCGGCGGCGGCGCGGGGACGGTAGAGGGAGACAAAGCCCCCCTTGCTGCCCCGGCGGCGGCCGCTGCGGGGCCCCAGCCGCGCCGGAGCCCCATCGTGACACCTAGAGGCCGGAGAACGCGACTGCAAACCCCCCGCCGCCGCCGCTTACCTGCGCCCCGCGCCCCGCCGAGCTCCCTCCGGCCGCCGGGCCCCGCCGCCGCCCCGCGCCGCCCGCGGGCCCCGCGGAGGAGCCGCCGCGCCCCGCACGCCCCGCCGCGGCCGCCGCCGCTTTAAGCACCCCGGCACCAGCCCCGCGGTTTAATCGCTCTACAGTCGCTTTCGGACACAAAATGGCGGCGGGCGGGGCACAGTGCGCACGCGCCACCCAGCGCGGCTCTGCCGCGGCCGCCGGCCCGAGCGGGGGGGGGGCCGGGGGGGGCCGGCGCGCGCGGGGAAGCGGCCGCGCGGGGCAGGCTGGGAGCGGCGGGCGGGGCGGGGCGGGGCGGGGGCGGGGGGAGCGAGGGCGCGAGTCGGGCGCCAACTTCAAACGCGCGGGGCCCGCGGCGTCACCCGGCGCGCGCCTGTGCGTGCGTGCGTCAGCGCGTCACGTGCCGCCGAGGGGCGGGCGGCGGGGGGGGGGCCGGAGGCAGCGCCCCTCCCGCCCCTCAGGGCAGCGCGCGCCCGGTGGGGTGGTGTGAGGGGAGCTGTGGGGAGTCGCTGTGTTAGTGCTGCCCCGAGAGCCAGACAACTGCACATATCCCCGGCTCTGCACGCCGCTCCTCAGCTAGAACCGCCCCCTTCTTCTCAGCCAAAACTGCCCGCTTCACCTCATCTAAAACTGCTCCCTTCCCCTTATTAAAAACTGACCCCTTCACCTCAGCAAAACTTCCAGAGCAGGAGGCTGTACCTCAGCTTCGTGAAAAGGAGCTCCTCCGGAGAAAAAGGCCACAGAGAAAGTCTGTCCTCCGTGCTGAGGAGGGACTTGCCCTGGCTGAAAGACCAAAACTTTCCTTAAGCTGGAAGAGGAGTCAATACAATCGTGAATTAATCAGCAGGAAAGTCATGGGGCAATTTTGTAAATACCAACAAGTGACTGGAATTAGGCTCTAGAGGGGAAGCCATGTGAGCAGTGGCTGAGGGCACTTGGCTTGTTCAGCCTGGAGGATACTGAGGGCAGAGCTCCTTGTGGGCTGCAGCTTCCTCAGGAGGGGCAGCAGAGGGGCAGCACCAATGGCTGCTCTCTGTGACCAGTGACGGAACCTGGGGGAACAGCATGGAACCGTGTCAGGGGGAGTTAGGCTGCATGTTAGGAAAAGGCTCTTCACCCAGAGGGTGGCCAAGTACTGAAACAGGCTCTGCAGGGAAGTGGTCACAGCACCAGGCCTGACAGAGTTCAAGAAGCATTTGGACAACATCAGGCACGTGGTGTGATTCTTGGGGATGTCCTGTGCATGACCAACTTTTGGACTTGATGGTTCTTGGGGATCCCTTCCAACTCAGGAGATCTGAGGATTCTGCAATTCTGTGATTTAAGATGGTGCTTGCCTGGTGGTTTTAAAGGACCTTGGGCTTGCCAGGCTCATAATCGAGTAGGACAAACCAGCTCCAGTCAGCTTCTGCACAGCAGGAATGGTGGATGTGCTGCCAGGTGTTTAGTAGGGAGCTTCTGGGGAACTCAGCAAGGTTGATTTCCATCAGAAGTTAGACACCATGGTGTTTTATGTCCACATTTTTCCCAAAAGGTGAAAAGAGCCACGGCACCCTTGGTGAGATGCATGAATTTATGTGACAATACAGAGGGGCTTGCCTGTCTTTCATTTTCTGCAGTTCCCTGGATTGCTGAATCTGCTGGGTTTAACATATTTTCTCATCTCCAGCAGTGTTGTAGCAGACCCAGAGCTGATTGACAGGCAAGCTGAGGAGAGGAGAATTCTATGAGCTCATTCTGCATCCTCTTGGTATTTTCTTACCGTAATGTGAAATGGAGCAAGAATAATGGGTTAAAATATTAATACTGCAAAAATCAGACACATTGCAAGGAAGCTGCGTTCTTTTGTTCCTTTTACTCTCCTATCAGTCCCTGGAAGACAATAAGGCCAGGAATTCAGAGAGAAATCTAAGTGTAAAGAAACCTCAACACAAACCTGTGGTGGTAGAACTAAAGAGTTTTAAGGCTGTTACAGTTGAAATCCATGTCAAAAATCTTGCCTCAAATTTGTGCCTCTTGAGATATCACTGCAGGTTGGGGTAAAAGCTGTTCAACAGCTTAAGCTTTACCACAACCTGCTTAACGAGTGACAAACCCATCAGAAAAACATTAGCATACATTAGCATGTGTAAACTGTGCCCTTACATCCTGGTATGAATAATGCTGATGACTTGTTGAGCTGTGCTGTGGAGAGAAGGGTCCCTCTGCCAGGGGAGTTGGGCTGAGAGTGAGATCAGGCCCTGATGCGGCTTTACGGGTTTCTCCTGCCTAAGCCTAAGCTGTCTCAGGTCCTTGCAAAGCAGCAGAGCGCAGTGGGCTGCATTCTGAGCACTGATACTCCTTTGGGAGTTGTTGACAACGCAGAGCAAGTTTCCTTCTCAGGATCATGACACCAAGATAAGTCCATTAGCCCGTTTCAGTGGGGCATTGGCAGCTTACTGAGGGGCCAGAGGGGACGATCTGTGTGGATGCAGCCTTGGCTGAAGGAGAAATAAATTATCTACAAAGCAATGGTAAAAAGTGGCCATTAATTATGAGAGGTGACACAACCATGAGCTCTGGGGTCTTCATTGCATGAGAAATTTGAATCATCAAAAGAGAATATCCTGAATTTGAAGGAACCTCATAATGATCTTTGAGTCCATTGTTAGACAATCAAAAGCTTTGCTAAAATTAAAAAACCAAAAAACACACCCATGGCCTTCCCTTTGGCCACTAGATGAGTTGGTGTAGAAGGAAATTAAGTCAGCACAGCACAAAGTATCTGCTCAGAACATTTCTGTAGTGTGAATTTTTAAAAAATCATTTATATTCTAAACTGTCAAGCCATCAATTCTCATGCTGTAATTTTTGGGAGAGTGGCGTATCTTTCGTCTGTAGCCATGAATCCTGCTTTAAGCTCAAAATTTAGCTCAGGCACGAATCAAAATGGAGAGGAGCAGTGGCTGTGTGTAAAACTGCCTCTTGTGCTGCTTTAAATACTCAGCCAGGGCAGGGTGTAAAATGGATGCTAATGATCCCTCTGCCTTTTGTTTGAGCCATCCTATGGCAAACGGTCGCATCTTTCTAGTAGGAATGTCGCTGCTTAGGAAGCAGAAGTTTTTTTCCTGGCAAACACCTGTTCCTGGACTTCTCCTACCAAAAGTGTCCTGGACCGTCCACCAGCGAGTGCTGGGGGTCTCCCCTACTGATCCTGGTTTTCCTCACTTGGAGGCGCTTGTGAGCTGATGATATGCAGGGAATTTAAATCCCCAGCTTCAGTGAACGCTTAACTGTGAGTGCTCCTGAGTATCAGCCTCTGAGCCTGCCCAATAGACAGCTAGAGGCAGATGCTCCTTCTAGAAAAGTTGCCTGAGTGAGGCCTTTCCCAGAGGGACACCTTGCCCATGAGCAGAATGGAAAGAACTGAAGCCAAGGAGCTTCTGACCGCCTTGCTGTGGTCTCGGGTGGGCTCACCCTTCTCATTCCAACTGCGCTTCCATCACCTTCACAATCCCTCAGGAGTCACCACTCCTCTCAGCTCTAAGGAAGACAGTAGTCGAGCTTGAGAGCATTAAATTAAGTTTTGAAGGCACCATTTCGTCTCTCTATGAAACAAGGCCCCAGCTGTCACCCCAGGAGTGGTCCTTGGAGAACAAGCCCATACAGATGTGCCTGACAGACCTGCAAGGAACGTGTTAGTGCTCACGAGGAGGCTGCTGCTTTACTGTGGTTCAGCTCAGGCTGCTTAGCTGTTCCAATCATCTCTAAGTGCCCCAGTGAGTGCCTTGGAAACATGATTTCACACAAGCCTGGGATAAGGTGGGAGGTCCAACTGCAAGACTGCTCAGACTGGAGAGTCATAAACTACAACCCCCCAAAAATGACTTGGCATCAAGATTTAAGTGATTTCTAACACAAGGGCTGATTGGAGCATGTGCCACAAAGTGGCAGCGACTGCTTTGGGTCATTCTGGCTGGTGGCTGCTCCTGGTGTCAAACCCGAGCAGCTGCACCAGCCCAGATGCTGTGCAAGAGGAGGGAGCATTGTGCTGATGGTCTTCAGGGGCTCCTCAGGACACTTTCTTGAGACTGGCAGGTAAAAAGCGATACTGCAGAGTGCTCCAGGATCCATATGCACCCTTCCAATAAAAAGAAAAAAAAAGCAAAACCAGCAGTAAATGGGGAAAAGGAACATCTTCCCCAAGTCAGAGCACATGGATAATTTAACTGTGACACAGACACCCTCCCACGGGCTGCAGCTCCTACAAGAAAAGCAAGTAGCTGCTGAGCACAAGCACGTCCGTACGGGAGTGGGATGTTTTAAGTGCTGACACAGATTTGGCTGACAAACGCGGTGCTGGCACACTGTCTCCTTTGAAATAACAAATGCTGCCGAAAAACGTGCTCTGCGCTGCTGTGTCTGTCCCCGTGTGCTGTGAAAGTGGCTCCCAGGGAGTTCACCCATGAAACAGAGAGATCCAAAAATCAAGACCTTTTGTTTGAAGTTCAGTCCTGTGAAAATGGCAGTCCTGCAGTTCCAGGTGACCTGGTGGTGTCCATAGGGCAGAGGTCTTTGGCAATGCCAACATAGACCCATTCAGAGCAAGGGTCTGGGTGATAGATTCCTAAATTAATCTGTTTGAGGTTTCTTCCCACATGTTCTTACAGCCACATAAATAATGGGATTATGCCTTGCAATTCCAGGAGCAGAGTCATTTTGTCCTGGCCTGCAGCTCCCTGCCTACCCTGACAGAAGTCTGCTTTCCTCCTCTGATCTCTACAGTCAAGGTGTAGTTTATCTCGGAAAGTGGAATTGTGCTGCAGGGAGGGGACGAGGTTTTGGCAGGGCAAGGAGAACACCCAGGTAGGTGAGTGAATTAAATTCATGGCTTTGGCCACTGAGGCACTGGGCTGGTTTTATTTCCAGCAGTTATTGAAAGGGGAAAAGAAACCAAACCAAACCAAACGTGAGAGAGGGCTGTGCCACTTTCCACCTCTCAGGTGTTTTTGTCTGCAGTTGCATGTGTCAGCTGGGACCCGCATCCCTCATCTCTTGCTGCCTGAAGCTGACAGTGTGATGCAGTGCTTTGGGAAGAGCACTGCGCTTCCCTCCTGGGGCTTATGCAGCCCCAAGAGCAGGTGGAAGAAGGCTATGGGATAAGTTATGCAGCAGTGTCCCCTGGTTACCCCCTTCCTGCAGTCCCATCTGCAAGGTAAAACTGCATCCAAAAGTGGTTATGCTGAGGGGGTGTCCCAGATGGGATCACATGTACCATGACATGCTACATTCTGCCTGAGCCAGCCCCAAAAAGCTCTGCTACAGTGAGGAAGAAGGAAGTAAAGGCTGTAACCTCCTGGGATGTGCTTAGAAACCCTGAGAAGCACCGATGGATAGGCCCTGCTTGGCCTGGGGACTATAAATCATCAGCTCCGCTGGAGCTGGCAGTGCCCCTGCTCTGGCACGAGTGGCTGGCAGCACTGGGGGGATGTCTCTGCCTCTGCTTCATTTTGGGGGCA
This sequence comes from Coloeus monedula, assembly GCF_965178545.1. Classification (NCBI taxonomy): domain Eukaryota; kingdom Metazoa; phylum Chordata; class Aves; order Passeriformes; family Corvidae; genus Coloeus; species Coloeus monedula. Next base: position 13,995,048 of record NC_138793.1, read on the forward strand.
TCTTTGTGGCTCTAAACTACTCCCAGGACCATACCAACCACTAAGATGATTAAGGGATTGGAGCAGCTGTCATGAGAGCTGGGACTGTTAAGCTTGGAAAATTAAGGCTTGGGAGGAGGGTTCTTGTCCATGTCTATTAATACCTGGCAGAGGGTAGAGAATCATAGAATAGTAAGGTTGGAATGGACCATTGTGGGTCATCTGGTCCAACCTCTCTGCTTAAGCAGGGCCATCCTAGAGGGCATTGGACAGAATTGTGTCCAGATGTTTTTTTAATACCTCCAGTGAGGGAGACTCCACACCCTCTCTGGGCAACCTGTTCCTTTGTGTGGTCACCCGCATGGGGAAGAAGTTCTTCCTCATTTTCATGTGGAGCTTCATGTGCATCAGTTTCTGCCCATTGCATCTTGCCCTATTGCTGGAAAACACTGAGCAGAGCCTGATCGTTCCTCTGGCACCCTCCCTGCAGATACTCACAGACACTGATGAGGTCCCCTCTCAGTTATAACTTCTTGAGGCTGAGCAGCTCCAGCTCCCTCGATCTTTCCTCCTAAGAGAGATGCTCCAGTCCCTTAATCATCTTTGTATCCCTCTGTTGGATCTGCTGCAGGAGCTCCATGTTTCTCTTGTACTGAGGAGCCCAGAACTAGACACAGCACTCCAGATGTGGCCTCACTAGGGCTGGAGGGGCAGGATCAGTTCCCTTGACCTGCTGCCAATGCTCTTCCAAATCCATCCCAGGATACCGTTGGCCTTCTTGGATCCCAGGGCACACTGCTGCCTAAGGGACAGCTTCTTGTCCACCAGAACTCCCTGGTCCTTCTCTGCAGAGCTGCTTCCCAGTGGCTTGGCCCCCATCAGGTACTGGTGCATGGAGTTAATCTTCCCCAGGTGCACCATCATAGTGAATGTTCAGGGATTTAAATCAGCAGAAGGTGATGGGCAGGCTTTGAGAAGAGGAAGGCAAATGATACAAGCTTAAATAAAAATCACCAGTGAAACCACAGAGACACATCACAGAAAGAGGGGAAGCAGTCCTGGGGGCCCCCAGCCCCGTGGTGACACCATGCAAGGTGTAGGAGCAAGGGCTGCAGCATCCCCACTGCATGATGCAGGCAGAAATCTCCAGGGTCCCCCCTTTCTGCCCAGCCCATCTGGAGGTGGCACAGGACCCAACACTCTGCCGTGCACTTTGTAGCCCGATGCCGCCTCCTCCTCGGTGGGGTGGAAGGCTCCGTGTCACCAGCCACATGCTGCCAAGGCCACTGAACTCAGGAAATTTAATCAAAGCACTGAGAACCAATCGTGTTGTGAGTGTCAGGGAGGTGGCCCCCACCATGCTGCTGCCTCTGTGACAGCCACCAAGACGGCAAAGTTCCTGGGAGAGCCTGAGGAAACAGTGCTTCCTTCCCAGCAAGCTTCCAACAATCCAGCAGCTCATCAGGGCCGAGGAGCTGCACAGGAGGGGCACAAAAACCTCCAAAAAGCCCCCAGCCCTCAGGAAGAGGGACAAGCAGCAAGAGGGGACACAGAGAGCAGCCTCCCTTCCAGCCCAGTGGTGTGTCCCCTACACAGCAAGGTGGGGACAGCGGATATCCTGGGACAAGGCACAGCCAGTGAGGCAGAGCAGCTCACAGGGTGGTTTAGCATTCCCTGTCACACCCATCCGGTGCGGGGACATTTGGGAACATGGCTTGGCCACCACAGCTGCTGGCTGCAATCTGCTTCCAGTGCTGGACATGGGTCCTTACTGGTCCAAACTTGAAGTCAGGGCCTAGTTAACCAACAGCAGCTGGAGATGGGGAACATGTGGATTTGCACACACAGTAGGGCTGTCTCCATTCCCAGGGCAGCCCTGGTTTCGGTGGCCCCCATCCTGTGTCACCACCTTGTACCATCTTGGGTGATGCATCCCATGCCCAGCAGCCAAATTTTGGCAACATTTGGCTGAGTTGCAGGGCAGGGAAATGCCAAAAATCACAATTACTTCCCATTACATCCCCTGTCATCCTCCAGGCAGCTATGCTGACACCCAACTTGCCCTGCCCCAGAGCACTGGGGCCAAAGAAACACCCTCACAGCGACACCGACACTCTTTAAAGGTTTGTTTTTATTTCTGGTTTAAAATCAAAATTAGTCATTCTCTGTAATTACATTATATATAGATTTATAGAGACATTATAGAAAAGAATTTTTTGCTTTTGTTTTTCTGCAAAAATCTGTAAATAAAAAATAAAATAAAACAAACAAAAAAAGGTGGCAGCTTCTGTCCATCCATCTGTCCGTCCCTCTATCACTCCTCCTGCCCCTGCCCTCCACAGCACTTCCCAACAGGCCAGGAAAGGCTCTGGGCTTAGGCCACATCTCACTACACTCCCTACAGCCACAAGCCAGGGAGGGACAGGAGCATGTGGAGCTGGAAAGAAGAAACGCCAGCAGAATATATTAATATCTCATATTTCATTTTATTTAAGTCCTGGGGACTCCAGGTGGCAGAGGGCAGCAGTCCCCATGGCCCTGGCAGCTCCTGGAAAGAAACAGCAAGGTTTCCAAAGTGCAGGTCCTTCCGGGACAGGGCGCGTGCCCTTGAGCGAGAGGAAGGCAAGAGGAGGCAGAGAAATCCAGTACCTCTCCCCGCTGCCCCAGTGCCGGCAGCTGTAGCCGGCGAGGGGGGCAGGAAGGGTGGGCTCCCTGGGTATTTTAAATAGCGATCAGAGGGTGGGATGTGCAGCGAGCCCCCTGCCCAGTGGTGCGGAGGTGGCACCTGTGGGGCCGGTGGCCGGGGACAGGGAAGCGGTGCTCCGTAAGGCAGTGTGCAGCCGTGGCGAGCTGCCGGCGGGCGGGGTAATACTGTGATGTGGTGCTGAGAGCGGGAGCTGCCGGGTCCCCAGTCCGTGCAAGCCCGGGCGGCCCAGCGGTGCCTTTGCCCTCAGAGATGGCAGGTGGGTGTGCGTGGGTCTCAGAAAGCTGTACTGGCCATGCTGGCTGGTGCAAAGATCCGCGGGAGGCTGTCCAGGGTCTCCTCCAGTCGCCGGTGAGCTGATTTACCATCTTCTCCTGCAAGTAAACGCCATGGTCAGTGATCCAAACTGTGTAATTTCTGTCCCCTGCCCATCCCTGGCCACCTACCCTGGCCTTTCCAGGGAAGCATGCCTAACACCTGGCAGAGCTGAGCCTGCGTGCTATGGCCACAGCATGGAAACCTCTCGTTCTCCTTAGCATGCCCCTGGGCAGGTCCCAGCTGGGATCTGGATCAAAAAGTCCCCAGAGCTCCTGATTCAGAGGCTGCAAATCCTGTTCTCAGCTGCCCACGTGGGGCAGGGATAACCCGTGTTTGGGCTGCAGGAATGTTGGCTTGTGGAGAGCCCCACTTGGGGCCAAGGGACCACTGCTCAGGGCTGTGCCAGCTCCAGTGGTTCCAACAGCTGTGCACATCTGCATGCACTGGCATTAGGGTCCCAAGGGCTCCCCCGGGACCCCCAGGCACACACAGGGATGCACACATCCACGCTACAGGCTCACTCTGAGCTCTGCCCACAATCTGCCTGCAGCAGCCATCCCCAGCAAGAGGTGGTGACATGGACAATCTGCTGGGACATAGGACACAAGGCATCTACATGTGTCAGGGTGCCAGTGGGATGTGCACTATCAACAACCAAGACACACAGACTCCAAAACGTGACACAGCTGACAGGCTCTAAGACGGAGACATTCGTGAGCAAAGCAGCCAGAGCAGGGACAAGGGGGACAAGGACAGCTCACGTGTCCCAACCTGTGCAGCAGCTGCCACGACCTGGAGGCCTAGAAACCCACTCAGATGGTTCTCTCAGGGCCATCTAGCAAATAATAAATAACAACCAGGCTTAGTGCTGTGGCTACAGGATGCCTGGCCCTCGCTGCCAGCTTGCTCTTGCCTGGCAGAGCTTGGAGCACGATGAACCAGAGTGCGTGGGGTAGGCAGGGACCAGCCACAGAGCCCCATCTCCCATGGGCACTGCTGGCACCAGGAGATGCCACTTGGGATGCTGTGGGTGGGGAGCAAGTAGAGAAGCAGTGGGACACTCACCGCACAGCATCAGGCTCTGCTTGGCTGCCTCCCGCACAGGCTCTTTGTCGGTTTGGCACAGGTAAACCAGCTGCTCGATGCTCTCCTTGGCCTGCAGGAGAAGGGACAAGGAGGTTTGGGTGTCAGGGGTGGAGCAGGAACAGAGTCAGATGGGGAAGGCAGTACAGGGCACTGCAGCCCCATGGTCCAGAAAAGCCCCTCATCCTCTTTCTTCCCTCCCTTTTCCTTCCTGCTCTGCCCCTGCCTGCTGCTACAGCACATTTGGGGCATCCCCGGCTCTTCTCTCCCAGGAGCAGGAGGCTGTGCAGGTGTGTCCAGAGTCACCAGCCACGGGTTTCCTCTTCCTCTGGAACATGCAGCCCTGCTGCCCCCTCCCCACATCCCTCACCTTCAAGCAGCCCAGCGCCGCACACCCTGCCACACGTGTCTGCACCTCCTCATCCTCCAGCTGCTCCAGGAAGCACACGAGGGCCTGGGGGAGATAGGGGAGTCAGTGCCACCATCTGCAGCAGAGCGGGGGCAGCCCCCCGGGGGCTGTGGCACCAGCCCACCTCGTCCCTGGCTTGCCGAGCACATACCCGTTGGCGGAAGCGGGGATTTTCCGCCAGGCTGCGGAGCTGGGCTGACACAGCGCTCACCACCTTGCTGTTGCCCTCCACGAGGAGCAGGCTCAGTGCCTTCAGTCCCTCCTTCTTCAGGCGGCCCTCAGGCACGCGCTTCAGGGCACGCAGCACCACATCCTGGTCGTCTGAGTTGAGGTTCTGTGCCAGCAGCGCTGCGGGAAGCCATCAGCTCAGCCAAGGTGTGGAGAGTCACATGGCACTGCCCCCACACCCCTGCCACCCATCCCTGGGCACCCCGGATCCATGCTGGGCAGAGGGGGCCCCACGCAGGGTGTCAATGCATGGAGTTGCTCCCCAAGACACTGGGGACCTACAGCAAGGATATGGGAAGGCAGCATGGGACTGGGCTGCACTCTGGATCAGACTTGCCCACCCCAAGGATGGCTGAGCCTCTGGGTGGTGCCCCAGAATGGTCATGGCACTGCTGCAGGGTGATCAGTCACTATGGTGATACTCTGGCACCCCATCCCAGGGCTTAAGGAGGGTGGGAGGACACCCACCTTCCTCTGCCAGCTCCATCATGTAGGTGTCAAGCACCAGGGCACCGAGTGACTCAAAGTGGCTCCAGTACTGGAAGATGGTGACCTGCTCGCTCTGGGCACTGCCGGGCCGCCGGGGCAGCCGCCGATTCAGCACGTCCTCCACCAGTTTCACACACACTGTGGGAACGAATCAGGATCAGGGTGTGCAGCAGCCATGGTCACCCCTCTGTGGAGCTCCTGGCACCGATATCCTCCCACTCATGGTCACTGAGTGAGACTGACAGCTCCCCAAACACCCCTGGGCACCCACTCACCAGCATCAGCCAAACCAGGGTGCTGCTCGCTGATGGGAGCTGCATACTGGGCACTGAGCACCTGCAGGAACCGCTCCACGGGGCAGGTGTAGACATTGGGCACTTCCACACAGAGGTCCCAAAGGGGCAGCACGCCCTCCTTCCGTGTCGAGAACTGCACCACTGTGGGGACAGGCACTGTCAGACCTCCCCAAGGCCATGGCAGCAGGCGGGTGACTCCTGCCCTCTGTCTGGCATGGTCCCTCACTGCCCAGCCATGCCCACGAGTGGACACGGGTTTCACACAGCCTCCAGGGTGGCACAGAGGGTCCCCTCAGCTGTCTCTTTACCGTCAGCAGCTGAGGTGGCTGCTCCTGCGCGCTCCTCCGTCAGCTGGCACACGATCTCCAGCACCTGCGACTCCCGCAGCAGCCTGTCCAGGGCATACATCTCCTGGCACCGCAGGGGACCAAAGGTGCCCAGCTTCTGCAAGGCACAACCAAACCAGGGACTTCAGTGACAGAGCTCACTGCCCACATCACAGCCTTCAGGCTGCAGCAAGACCCGCTTCAAGGGCTCACATACAGCCCACCCTAGGGTGTCTCCTGCTGCCATATCCCACCCTGGTCCTCACCAGCAGCAGGCTGTTGCAGTTGTTAAGGTGAAGCACCAGAGCCTTATCCAGGAACTCATTGCCGGTGCTCATGGGGTCAGTGCTGGCCTCAGAACCACTGCACATTCCAGTGTCATCTGCCCCCATCTCGCCAGCGCTGGGGGCCCTGGTGCCACGCAGGGGTCTGCCAGCCCTCCTGCAAGCCAGGGAGAGATCAAGGCAGTGGATCAGCATAGGATACCTGGACCTGCCCCTTCCCCACCCACAGGGCAGAGGATAAGTCCCAGGGGCACAGGGGCTGCCTCCAGCCCACCCCTCACAGAGAGCTGCAGGGTGCTACCAGAAGGACCAGGTACTTTCTGGATGTTCCCTAAGCTGTGAGGAACAGGTCTAAATATGCTTAGGCACCCTGGCAGAGCTGAACATCCCCCATTCCAACTGCCCCAAGGCCATCTCCTGCCCTGTGCCCCATCCTATGAGCCCCACTGTGCACCTCTCATCTTGGAGAGGCTCCTCCTCAGAGCCCTCTGAGTCCTCCATGTCGGAGGTGTTGAGGAAGCTGAAGCTCTCCAGCGCGTGCTCCACTGTCAGGCTGATGCTGGAGGCCCGGCTGAGGAAGATGCCTTGCTTCTGCTGTGGAGGAAGGCATGGTGGAGTTGAATCCTGGCTCACCAGCCAAGATTGCCCTGCCACCCACATTACCAGGCTATGCCATCAGGGATGGCCCCATCCCCATCATCCCTGGGCACTGCCAGCAGGGATGGCCCCATCCCCATCACCCCTGGGCACTGCCAGCAGGGATGGCCCCATCCCCATCACCCCTGGGCACTGCCAGCAGGGATGGTCTTGTCTCCATTGTCTCAGAGCACTGCCACAATGGCTGTCCCTGTCCCCATCATCTCCAGGCATTGCCAGCCAAGATGACCCTGTCACCCTTGCCCCGTGACACAGCTGGGAGCCCCTCACCAGCAGCATCTCCTCCAGACGTTTGAGCTCCCGTTCAAGGGGCTGCAGCTCCGGGAACTGTCCCCGATAGTCATCCAGAGCTGAGCCCAGAAGGCCAATTGCCTCCTCCAGACCTGAATCCACCATCTTCCCCCGCAGCACCTCAGGGATGCTGGTGGGCTGTGGTGGGGTTGGGACGGGCCTCTCTTCTGCAGAGGCTTGTGCCAGTGCTGTGGAGGTCCCAGTGCCATAGTCACTCTGTGCTGGTGCCTGGCTCTGCACTGGCTCGGCCCTGCCAGCCTCCTCCTCGCAGGAGGTGGCCCATGCCACAGAGGCATGGGGCTTGGCCTCAGTGGCCCTGTCCTGCCCTGCCACAGCAGCTGCCACTGCAGCACCAGGGTCTGTGTCTTGCTCGCCCATCCCTGTGTCCTCTGGGCTGGGTGCGGGCTCCCAAGAGCTCTCTGCAGTCTTGACCTCCATCGTGGCATCCACGCTGGCCTCGCTGATGTGGCTCAGAGTCCGGGAGTAGGGCACATGCCCGTTGGCCACTGTCTCCTTCTTACGGCTGCCTGGCTCCTCCGGCTGGCTCCCAGTGGAGGGGACACTGCTGCCACTGGCCCCAAGCACGGCATCAGCCTCCTCTGGTTGCTGGGAGAAGGAGATCTCGATGGCAGGGGCGGAGGCCTGCACCTCGGGCTGCACGATGGGCTTGTGTGTGGCATGGCGGGCGCTGCCGGACAACTGGGGGCTGGAGGAGTCGTCCGAGGACTCAGAGGAGATGGACCAGGCTGTGCCATTCTCCAGCTCCTCCTGGCGCCGCAGCATGTTCTGGAAAGGGGGAGAATGGGTGTCAGCCGAGACCCTGCTCCTGCTTCCCCTGCTCCTCCAGCTGTCTGCGTGTCAAGCAGGGGCAGGATCGATCTGAGCTGGAGGGCACTGAGGCTGCCATGGCTCTGCTGGCACAGCAGGATGGTCAGCAAGCACCTGGCAGATTCCAGCTCTCAATCCCACCCCATGCCAGCAGGCAATCCAGCTCCCCATGACCAACCCCATATGTCCTGGAGCCTTGGGGTGCCAGCGGCCCCCTAGCACAGTGGGATACAACACATGGAGCCAAGGACACCACCCACCATGGCTGCAAGGACAGCAACAGCTCCAGCACCAGCTTGTGGGGACACCACTGGCCACCACACCAACTTTGTGGGTCACCATCACTGAACTGGTGCCACGCCAATTCCACGTTAGTCACACCAGCACCATGACAGCATCACACCAGTGCCACGCCAGCACTGCCACACCAGCACCATCTAACCAGCACCATCACCAGCACCACACCAATGCCACCAGCACAGGGACACGGAGAAGCTGTGTACTCACTAGTGCCCAGCTCTTGCATGGGGGTGAACCCAGGCTTCCCTAGCTTGGGGACTAGCTCTGCAGGACCAGCCAGACCCAGCCTGGCAGGATCAGGCCTTTGGGCATCAGCAAGGGAGAGTAGGAGACAAGGAGTGGCTACAGCTACTGCAGGATGGCCACAGCGCTGGGCTAAGCTACTGGCCTGCTCCAGCCCTGCACTTACACGGCCCTGCTGCGGCCATCTCCCGAGCTCGGCCGAGGAGACATCGCCGCAGGAGCAGCTCTGAGACAGCTTCTCGAAGAGTGTCTCCCGAAAGATGTCCAGCAAGGACCAGCCACGCTTGTCAGCCGCCCGCTCCGGGCTCTTGGGCAGAGAGAAGAGGAGCTGTGAACGTGGGAGGGAGGAGCATGTGCCGGTACTGGGGAGTCCTGGTGGGACGGCTGGAGAGGAAGGAGCTGCCTACCCGTCCCTGAGCTGTGCCACCCTCTGAGACGTTGCCTAGGCACATCCCTGTGAGGATCCCTCCACTGGCCATGTCTCCTGAGCAGCCCTGCCTGATGCACACTTACATAGAATGCCTGTTCCCGCAGGGACGGCGTGTCAGGTGGACTCTGGTTGTAGGTGGAGAACCTCTTGTTCACCGTGGAAGCCTTGTTGACACTGCTGGCTGCCGAGGGCTGGTCGTCCTTGTCGAAGGGGCTGGGGAGAACAGCAGGGAGGTGAGGAGTGTGCACCAGCCTGGGGGGTCTCAAGACACCAGGACTCCCTCCAGTACAGCTCTGGTTTTCCATAATTACAGCCCAGTTTTGGGATAGGAGACAGCCTGGGGTGGGCCATCTCTTGCCATTCCATGCTGGGCATCCCCAGCACTGCCATGTGCCACCAGCAATGCCTGCTGAGGTACTCACTTCCAGGTCACCTCCAGGCTGAGTTTGAGGGTGCCCAGGTCGTTGATATCCACAGCCACTACCTGGGGCAGAGCCGCAAAGAGGTCCTTGGTCTCACAGGACACATTGCCCACCACAACGTGGTTGGCCAGGCTCTTTAGCTCTGTCACCTGGAAGATGAGAGGAAGGAAAGGAGGAGATAAAGCCATGGGCCAGTGAGGGTGAGGTTTAGGCAAGGTGCTGGAGGGAAGCCCAGGGAAGTGGTGGAATCACAACCCCTGAAAGTGTTCAGAAAACATGTGAATGTGGCACTTGGGGACATAGCTTAATGGTGGGATCGGCAGTGCTGGTTAATAGTTGGACTTGATGAGCACAGAGGTCTTTTCCAACCTAAATGACTCTACAATGCAGGAGGATAGCTTGCCCACCCATCCTTGCCCTTTTCTGCACTGTACCTTGATGGAGAGGAACTCGGTGACGAGGGGCAAGAAAACCATTTCCTCGCTGTCCCACACCTGCTTGCTGTTCACCTCAATGCGCCCTCGCAGCTTCCACCGCTGCCGTCCGTACTTCATGAAGATCTGGGGATGCAGAGGTGTGGGTATAGGGGAGACATGACCCCAAGGTGATGGGTGCTCTCTGTATGTCCCCAGGCATGGCCATGGACCCATGCCACCCACCACCACCCACCACCACCCTGCAACATGCCCTCCATGCCAGCACCCACCTACACCCCTGAGACACCCCAAGGACAACAGGGCAGAGGAAGAGCAGAACCCAACCCATATGGTCCCACCAACCTCATACTGGTCACCAGCACAAAGCCGGGCAAAGCCTGCCAGTCCTGCAAGAGAAGGCAGAGGGGCGTCAGCAGGCAGCAGGCAGGCAGGCAGGCAGCAGGACAGGGATGGAGCAGGACATGGTACCTTTCATCCGGATGTGGAACTCGCCCAGCTGGCTCTCCAGCTCATTCTCCAACAGACACATGTTCTGGGAACAGACAGACAGATGGACAGGACCCATCAGCAGCCACCCATGGACTCAGCACCCTGCCAGCCCACCCCAGCCAGGTGTCTCACCTCCGTGTACTCCTTGTAGCCCTTGCTGGCCTCGGCCAGGCTCTCGCGTGCCTCCCGGCTGCCTGGCGAGCCCGTGCTGTAAGCCTTGACCATGTTGTGGGCTCCATCGCGGAGCCGCCGCTGGATGCAGTAAGCCTCATACAGCTCATCTATCTGCAAGGACAGGCCCGAGCTGCGGTGAGGGGCAGGGCTGGGGACATCACGGCCACCCCAGCACCGCCCCAGCTCTCACCTTGCTGGCATGAAACTCCAGGCGACGCAGGAAGCGCTCGATTGACTTCACTTGCTGGAAAAGCAGAGAAGATGGTGTGAGCAGCAGTGCAGCCCCTCTGTGGAACAGCCACAGGTCAGGATGTGCCCTCTGTGTCCCCTATCCTGAGGCTGGGGTGGGTCCTGGTCACCAGCCCTGCCTGGGAGCTGCAGAGTGGCAGTCAGTGGGAAGCACCCATGTGCTGCAGCCTCCTCCAGACTCCCCTGCTCCAGAAGGCCCTCCAGGAGCCAAGCCAGGCTCCAGGGTGCTTTTTTGTCCCAGCCTCTGAGCTAACCCAAGCCCTGCACTCACTAACAACAGCTTTTGTTTGCCTCAAAGGGGTTACAAGACCATCTCTCCTTATCCCCCACCCAGGGCCACTCTGCCCACAGAGTCCCAGTCCCTCTCCTTCCCAGAGGACAAGGCAGCAGGGCAGTGCTAGCGGAGCAGGGCTGGCAGTAGCACATCCCAGGCACAAGGAAGGGGAATACAAGGGGGACAAGACACTGATCCCGCTTACCTTATCCAGATCGTAGAGAAAACCCTGGAGGAGAGATGAGAGGGATAAGACGTAGCACAAAGCCTGCTCTGCCCACCCAAAGAAGACCCAGCACATGGCACCCACCACCCATAGCACAGCAGTGGGACATGCAGCACCCAGCCGGGGCTGGGGAGTGCATGACAGAGGGACAGGAGCCCCAACACCAGAGCCTGGGCTGGCCCCTACAACCCCACAGAAACAGGCTCTGCCCCAGGTACAGATGGACCATGAGTTGCCCCAGCTGTGCCCACAACCCCGGCTGTCTACCCAAAGCACCTCTCCCCATAAGGCTCTTCCCAAGTGGCACTCACCAGGCGTGAATTCCTCTTGGACTCACGGATCTGTGTGCTGAGCTTCTCCAGTTCCAGCTGGTGCACCTCCAGGTAGGCTCTGGGGGCAACCACACCATGGGGGTCAGGTTGGGACGCTGTGTCCAGGACTTCTGCTCCCCACAGCCCACACCAACCCAACACATGTGGCAACACATCCCCACTCCCTGCTCCAGGACCCAGTTGTGGGAACCCATATATGCCTCTACATGGGATGTGGTGGGATGTGGAACCCCACACAATCTGGGACCCCAAGGCAATGTGCCCAAGAGACCTGGCATGTCTGTGCCTGGTGAGAGCAGAGAGCTCCCAACCCCAACCCATGTCACAAGCTGTCTCCATGCCCCTCAGGAGCTCCTGGCCTCCACCCACCCAGCACTTACGTCAGGCCCTTCTTGAGAGCTTCGTACACCTCGTCCAGGCGGCTGGGCTGAGGCACCTTGGGTGGTGGGGACTTGTGGGACATTGAGAACATCCTACTGACCCTGGAGCCAGTCTTGCGGGAGACAGTGGGGGTGAAAGCTGAGAGATTCCTGGGGAGAGAGGCTGGGATCAGCACGCAGCACCAGGGTCCTTCTGGATGCCCCAGCCAGCCTGTCTGGAGACAAGGGCGATTTCTGGGATGGAGGCCAGGTCCACTGGGACCTGCCTGGCCCTCCCAGGACTCCCTGGAAGCCATTCATGTGTCCAGCAGGGCTGGAAGACACAGAGCCATGAGACTGGGCAGCACTGCCTGCACCACATGCCTGCAGCCCCCTGGCAATGCATTTGGCTGCCCCAAAGCCATGGGAAAGACAAGGAGAAACCCAAAAATGTGGAGATGGAGAAGAGCAGGGAGGCAACATTGTCCCAGTGGGGTCCAGGAGTTTGGCTGTGATGTAGCCTCTGCGGAAGTGGAGGGTTCCTGGTGCCAGCTGGAGGGAGCCAAGGCAAACAGAGATAGCACCAGCTGGAGTCAGGCTAAATTCCTGGAGTGCCTCTGGGGACATCTCCAGACCTTGTTGGCCTCGAAAGGGGCCATGCTGGGCTCCATCCCCAGCACCCAGGTTGCCAGGGGCATGAGGTGCTCCCTGGGCACTGTGGCAGAGTGAAATATGCCACCTTGTGCTTCCAGGATCAGGCAAGGATCCCAATCCAGCACAGGAGCATCCTGGGGACCAGCAGCCCTGTCACCTCATCACACAGCACAGCAACATGGGGCAGGGACATCCTCACTGATGCTCTGCCTCTCCAGATGTCACCAAACCTGCTGGATAGAGCTGCCTCCCCCGGCCGACCCGCGGGATGCCAACCCAGCGCTGGGACCCGAACACCGAACACCACCCTTCCTGCCTTGTGCAATGGAGTCACTCCTCAGCCAAGTGAGCAACGCCTCGCTCAGACTGGCTCTTCCCTTCCTCCTTCCAAAGCATCGTCGCGCCACCGGTGCCCAGGAGACACCATGGGCTCCTCATTTCCCAGCCTCAGGCTGTACCTCCCATCCTGTGCTGCTCTTCACAGAAGTGACAAAAAGACTTCCCCGAATCATCAGTGGGGAAATGAATGTCTTGGCCTCCTCCCAAGCGATGGGTAAGCACCTAATTTCCACCATTCCTCCTCATTCCTATCCTCCAGGGTCCCTGGAGGCATCTCCCACTAGCATCTCCCCAGCAACCACTTGGCTGCAGGCATCTAAAAGTCCTCCCTCTTCTCTGTTTCTAAGAGGCCCCCTCTGGTACCCACAAATCCAGCAATGAGCTGGTGACCTGGAAAGTGTCACTTTGCCCAAAGGCTGGACAGGACTTGGGGACAAAGTTGATCAGGGCAGGAGGCCAGAGTGCAGGAAGGCTCTGCCTGGAACCCAAGGACTACCTGTGAGAGGGTAGCCAGGAGCTAGGGATGGTGCAGAGGGGGATGGAGGGGAAGTGCAGCATGTGGGGAGGCTCAGCAGAGAGGAGGAGGAAGGGTATGAAGGGACCATAACATCACCAGTGGCTGGAGAGGCTGGAGCAGGCAACAGCTGCTCCTCACACTGCAGCTGGTGGGCAGCCGGTAAAACCTTTCAAACGATAGGTTTGAGGTGACCCTGAGGAAACCCTGATTCACACCAGCACTCAGCCCCGAAACTGGCTGCCGCAGGATGTCAAGGCCATCAAGACACTTCAAAGCCACCCCAGCTTTACTGCACCCATTAACATTATGAGATGGTCACAGGGAAGCTCTTTTAAGAGCTGGTTGAAGAATGAGGTGAGCTACACCTGCCCCCTCCATGCTCTGGTGGCAGCAGCCACATGGCTGCAGGGTCCTCACCCCACCTGGGGCACAGCATTTGCAGAAGGCTGGGACGATGGGCTCTATCTCCCACATGGCCTCAGTGTTCCCTGCAGCCCCCTGTGCAACAGCCCCCTGGCTACCAAAAAGGTCCCTGAGCAAGATGCTGGGACAGCTGGATGGGAAGGAGCCTCAGGGTGCACAGCAGGTCCCACCACAAAGCCCAAGCCTGTCCCTGTCCCTGTCCCTCGTGGCAGGCAGAGTGAGCACCCATTTCCTACCTGAAGGGCCGGTCGGCCGATGAGTTCACTCCGGCGAAGGACTGGCTCCTATTGATCTTGGTGACAAGGACTCGGCGCTGCGGGCGCACAGACAGTGACATCGTTGAGTGTGACCTGGAGGGCCGCCCTGGGGACAATGACACAGCAGGGTCACCAGCAGCAGGGTGAGGACACACAGGTAGACAGGACTGCAACCAGGACTGAGAATGGCACCCACAGACCATGGGTTGGGAGACTTCCCACTCTCTCAGTCCAAGAACATTCCTGGTAGCACCAGCACACAGATCTCATGCTGCCCCCAGAGATGCTGCTCTTGGTGAAGGAGGGCTCTGGGCACTGTGAGCTCTCAGTGGGCACACCCAGTCATGTCCCAGCTTGGCCCTATGGGAGTCACAGAAAGGGGCTGATGCCCAGTGCATACCATGGCCTTTCCCAGATGTGTCCGTGGCAAACTCTACATGGTGCCCAAGCCCAGACACCTCCTCCTGAACCCCACCTCGTCCCATGTCCACTGTCACCCGTGCCACCCTGCTGCAGGGGCAGGAAAGGCACAGGGCTGGACCCGCCTGCCCAGCCCTTCGCTGTCTCCTCACTTGCTTCCGCTCACTTGCTCCAGCAACCAGGAGGGAAACCCAAGGACAACAAAGCACTTTGGAAAGTTCCAAACTTTGCCAGGAACTCTGCATCGGGGAAGAAAAGGCTGAGCCATTCCCTGCCAGGCCCTGGAAAGTCTGCGCAGGCCACATGTGTCCAGCCCCACGGCTGCTGCACCCCTGCCCTCTGCTCCTGGCAGTGACAGTGTCAGGAGCCTTGAAACCACTGCCAGGACCTGCTTGTCCCCACCACAGCCAGTGCAGTTGATGCCAGCCGGGGATGGAGCAGATTTCTGAGTCTCAGGGCTCAGACCCGTCTGCCACTCCATGTCACAGGAGCCGTTCCTGTATCCCTGGTCGGGGCTGGGGCTCAGGGAGGGCATCCCAAAGGACAAGGCAAGAGCAGGGGAGAACAAGGCTCCTGGCCCTGCCACCCCCAGCAGTGCCAGCTGTGCACAGGGAGGAGCCCAGCCTACAGAGCAGCCACAGAGGAGCAGGATGCAGGATGCTCCACTTCATTCTGGCCACCACTGATGGCAGGTCAATCCCTCTGTCCCAGCCAGCCCTGAGCAGAGCTGCGGGAGCTGCTGGGGATGAGCCCACACAGTGCCAGCAATCCCCCACCGCACCAGGGGAGGCCAGGCAGGACCCTGGGGATGCACAGCTTCCCTGGCAGATAGACTGAGCCAGAGCCATCTCCCTACATCCTAAGGGGCTCACTATGCCTTTCCTCCTGTCTCCAGCATGGCCGACAGCGAACAGCACAGGGACACAGGCACTGCTGGGGCTTCTGCCACCATCCCCACTCCTTCCCCGTGCCCAGGACCCTGGCTCGGCCTGGTCCCACACGGCTCACACCCACTCAGCCACCGGTGGGCATCCCCCCGGCACGGTGCCCTTCGCCACCCCGCACGTCAGGCTGGGGCCAGGGATTTGCAGCACCCAGAACGTGCCAGAGCCATTTGCAGTCAAAGCTAACCACCACCACTCACCTCTATCCCAGTGGAGCCAGGAGGCAGCAGGTCCATCTGGTTTCCCCTTGGGACGTGTGTCCCAGCCCAGACCACGGAGCCACTCGGCGGGTCCCACGGACACGGTTATCTGGGTGCCAGTCCCTCCATTTTCCAGGACAACACTGTCCCAATTAAGCTCATTACGAAGAGCTGTAATCCCTGGCAGCCCAGCTGACCTGCAGATTACCCTCTGCAGGGCTCTTTAATCTGCTCCCCATTGAGCGATGAGGGCCTGTGGCACCCGTGCTTGCTCCCCAGCTGGGTGCTACAGCGGCTCATCCATAGGGAGAGCACCCACCATCCCTAGACAAGGCTCTCCATGTGTGGGGCAGGTCCCAGCTTGGGGTGAGGATGGTCCTGCCAGCCTATCCTCCTCCAGCCCATGTTGCCATTTTGGGGCACAGAGGGACCTCTAAAGGGAGTTTCCCAGGCAGAAGCCTGCACTGGGGAAGGATGCTGAAGGTGTCGGAGGAGAGAAGGATGCCGAGAGCATCAGGGGGAGGGGGATGCTGGAGGCATTGGAGGGGAGAAGGATGCTGGGTATGCTGGAGGGGACCGATGCCCCAGCACAACTCCCCAGCAGTCAGAGCAATCCCCAGCCACTTGCCCAGGCACCTCAGAGGCTCCAGCAGCCACTTGTGCCGTGCTGGGTCCTGCTCCAAAGCACTGGAAGCTCCCTCACTGGCACAGGGAGCAGTGGCTGCTGACAGGACCACATCCCTGCACTCCAGCCCCAGACCCGGCTCTCCCATGGCACCATGGCACCCTGCGTCCCCAGGCCTGGCATCCTGCAACCCAGATCCTGTGCCAGGACCCCAAGCCCCCTTGGAGGAGTGGGACACCATATCCCTGCTCTGCAGGAGTGATGCTCCAGGAGCCCCAAGGATGCTCCAGCCCAGCACTGGTGGGCAGCCAGCCGGGTGCCGAAGGGCTGCATGAGGCAGGGCAGGCAGGGTGTGGGGTCTCTGTTCCTGGCACGCTTGAGCTTGACTCACAGAGGAGGAAAAATCCCCAGCATAGAGCATTCCTGACATTACCGAGATAAGAGGTACCTGGTACCAGCAGCACAGCCAGCCCCCACAGGGAGCAGAGCCCGGGGCACACTTGGAAGGGACCACCATGCACCGTATCTTGCCCA
Source organism: Coloeus monedula (assembly GCF_965178545.1). Lineage (NCBI taxonomy): Eukaryota > Metazoa > Chordata > Aves > Passeriformes > Corvidae > Coloeus > Coloeus monedula. Next base: position 14,011,788 of record NC_138793.1, read on the forward strand.
GGCTGGTGAGCCCCATGCCAGGCTTACCATGAGGCTGGCACCAGCAGAGCACTGGCACACTCGTGTCTCTGCCATGGGCTAAAGCCCCATGCACATCCTTTCTCCCTCCTGAGCAGGAGAGGTCCTGCCCCAAAGGCTCAGCCCCAGCAAGCACCACCGCCCCTTCCCTTAGTTAGGGCTCAGTGCTAACAAACCTGCCTCCCGACCAAGCTTTTCACCTTTTCTGCGCCACAGACTGCCTCCAGCTCTCCCAGCGTAGGAAATGCAATCCTGGGAGTGTGTCCGTCTGTCCGTCCTCGGCCAGCACTGCCTGTGGGCAGTGGCCAAAAGGGCAGTGAGCAGCTGTACAGGCAGCACAGCGCGGGGTGCTGGAGCCCACCCCGGGGCTCTCCAGCCCGGCCTCCGGCTCCTCTCTCGACGCTTGGTGCTCTGGAGATGATTGGGATCCCAAGAATGCTGGTCTGAGCAGCGGAGGGGGCAGTCCGACCGGCTGGGTTGGTCCCAGCTGGTTTCTGTTTCCGACACTCAGACACCAGCCTCAGGTCGCTCCGGCGGGTTTATCAACACTGCCCTGGTCGGAGACGCCCCAAACTGGCTCCCCCTGAGTCCCCAGCCATGCAGCCCTGGGAGCTGGGGGTGCTCTGACCAGCCCCTCCAGGGATGTCACTCATTGAAGGCCACCAGTGCCCAGGGAAGCCAACCCAGCAGCCTCCAGCACCGCTCACCTCGGGGAGGACACCCACGACCAGCCAGCAGCACCTAGAGCACCCAAGGGGCTTCCTCAGGAGGAGCTGGGCTGTGGGCCCGCACTGACGGCACTGCGGCCATCCCCGGGGCACAGCAGGGCACCAGTGTCCCCCAGTGGGGGAAGCCACGATGGACACAGGACCGTCCGTCCTGCCCGTGGTGTCTGGGGCAAGTGGGGGGTCCCGCCACACCCCGCCCAAGCACCCTTGGGTGAAACTTGGGCGCACGGCAGGGATGACCTCGGGAGCCTGTGAACTCAGCCCGCTGGCTCGGCTCCCCCCGGAGCAGCCGCTGCATCCGTGTTTGCACAGCTGTGGCCCCGCTGCCCCAACCCAGGCACGTACCCCGGCCCCCGCCGGCCCCTTCCGGCCCCGGGACGGCCCTTGGCCGGCTCCCAGCGTGGGCTGGAGCAGTTCTTCCCTCCCATCGCTCCTCATCCCCCCTCAGCACAGGGGATGGGAGCATCCGGGACTGAAGCCATGCCGCCTTGGTCACAAGGAGCCTGGGAGCCGCCTCTTCCCTGACCTCTCCATGCTCTGCCTCTCCTCCAGGAAGGCAGGACACCCCCGGCTCCTCCTCGTGCTGGGCGAGGAGAGGGACTGGGGGCTTTTGGGAGTCAGATGAGTCAGTGAATGGCATCCCGGCTCCCGTGACTCACTCGGAGAGAAAGTCCCAGCCATAAGGTCACAGCCCCACAGCCCCCACCGGAACAGGGAATGGCGGTGTGGTTGTTTGGGTGCTGGCTGCTCTCGGCAGTTTGGGTTGGATAGGTGCTGGCTGCTCTCGGCCCCATGGCAGTAGGGGCATGGTGCTGATATCCGCCCCTGCGGCCACTGGAGGCTGCTGGCTCCTTGGGCCAAGTGGGAGGGCGGCAGGAAAGGGAAGGAGCTGCGAATGGGAAGAATTGCAGGAAGTGCTTATTTACCCCGCGGAGTATCCCTGCGGAAGGGCAGGGCACGGCACAGGCAGACACTCACAGCCAGTTCCTCGGGGGGGGCTCACAGCCCCTGACCCCACCACTCATCCCATGGGCTCCCTGCCTCCAGCCAGAGGGAGACGCAAACCCAAACTGTGACCAGGAAAGTGGCAACCACTGGGGCAGGGGGTTTCCCAGGGGGTGGCAAAGCTCAGGCCCAATGTGTTCTCTAGGATGGCTCCTGGGAACCAGCCCAGGACCACCATGGTCCTGGTGAAGTCCCCCACCACCAAAGGCACAAACCGAGCACCCAGCCAGGATCCCCACGGACACCGCTCACCTCTGTACCCTGTAAGATGGGGCTGCATCCTGGCCATGGGCACCAGACTCCACTCCTGAGTGGGCTGTGATCCCTCTCGAAGGTTCTGGGATCCTCTAGAAGGATCCTTCTGGAATTGGCATAACCTTGTGGAGGTCCCACATGCCACCTTCCCCCTGACCTTCTCATCTCCAGGGCACTCTGCTGGGTACCAGTATCTGCCCCCACAAATCCTGCCCAGACAATTTGGTCCAAGTGCACAAAAGCAGCCCCAAGGCCCTCCATCCTGCCCAGGTCCCCTGGGGCCACCATGCCAAGGATGCTCGACATGGAGATGGGCTCTGTTTGTCCTCATCAGACATGGGGGCACGAGCAGGGAAAAAACAGTTTTCTGAGGAAAACTGTGCTGCCATGGCATCGGGCGCTGCCGGGGCATCAGAGGTGCATCACCCCGGAGCAGCTGGCAGCGGTGGCCCCTCTCCTGCCTTGAGACGCAGAGCCTGGATCTCAGTGTGGGCAACAGCAACATCAGGCAGCCAAGGGGTTCTATCCTGCACGGACACCCTGTCCTGACACCCCATCACTGCAACCCGTGGAGACAACCGTGTCCCTTGCAGGTGGCGGGTGCGTATGTCCTTGGTGTCCCTACCAGGGAGAGCTTCCCTCCCAAGAAAACTTCTCACCCCAAAAATCCCCGCCTGAGCCCAGCCACGTCAACCCGGGAGCCTCAAACAGCTGGGGGTCCCCAAATTATCACCGTTTGCCTGGGAGCCCTGGCGCTGCCGGTGCTCGGTACCTTTCGCTTTGCCATTCATGGCGTGCTGCGGCAGCACATCCCCCTCGGGCTGGGCTCGGTGTCCCGGGTGGTTGTTGCTCTCGCATGCCGTCCGTCCGTCCGTCTGTCGGCCCGAGTGCGGGGGCCGTGGCCGGAGGGCTCCCCCCGGGCAGCAGTCTCCTCCCCCGCTTCCCCTGCCCGCGGGCTGACATCACTGCCCAGCGCCGCAGCCCCGGCGTGACTCAAGGGGGACGGAGGATGGGAGGACACGGGAGGATGCCTGACCCCCTTGAAGGGAAGAGGCCCCACCAGCACCGGCTACTCCCGGAGCACGGCACAGTTCGGTCCCTATCTTTCCCTCCCCAACCCTCCAATAGGGAAACCGAGGCACAGGCGGAAGGGAGGGGAACACACTGCAAACTCCCCCCCTCCAGCCCTTCTCTGGATCGCTTCCCTTGGAGATCCCCTTCCCACCGGCACCCAGGGCCGGGCACACACCAGGGAGCACACCCCGCCCTGCCGAACGCACCGCTGGCCCTGAGCTGCTGCAGTCCCCGAGGCTGGGTGGGGGATGCACAGCCCCTCGCCCCCATCCCTGCCGGCTCCAGTGCGGGCAGGCACAAAGCCGTGGGCAGCTGACGCTCACACCACTGCCGCTCGCTTCTGCATTGCTTGGGTTTAAATATAAGTATATACAAATATAATAAATATATATATAGTTATATTTATGTATATATAAAACCACCGTGGCTTTGCTGTAGGCTTCCCACAGCATGCAATCCCGTGGCATGCCTGTGGGCACCCTCCAAGACCTAGGAACCACTGGGAAAAGGGTTTCCTTGCTCAAAAGTCCCTGGTTTGTATCCTGAGTCTCCAAAGCCTTGGAGGAGCTCTCTTCAGCCAGGGCTTCCTCACAGGGCTTTCCAAAGATGCTGGGTGCAATTCCCATGTGGGAATGTGTGTCCTGCTTCCCACAGGGGTCCAGCTCCCACAGAGCAGTGTGGCAGACCTACCTGCCCTCCATGCCAATTCCAGCAGCCAGCAGCACCTCTCAGGCCCACAACTCCCTGTTTAGTGCCCTAAACAACCAGGAGACTCTGTGGCACAGATGTCACCATGCTCCAGTGCTGTAGGTCCCTGCACAGCTCCTGGTCCTGGGAATACCCAATCCTGGCACCCTCCTCCAGGTTGGACAGAGGCTGGAGCAGCCAACTCTATCCAGCCTGGGATCAGCTGCCCTCACCACGTCACTGGGGCAGGAAGAAACACCTCCCTCCCAGGCTCCTTTCCTGTTTGCTGCTGATTTTAGAGCAAGGTCAGGACAGGTTCAGGAGGAAAAGCACTGGGACAGAGTCTTGGGGGTCCTTGCAGGTATGAGGTGCTCCCGCAAAGTTAAGCCCTGCCCCAGAGAGTGAGCCTGTTGTGGGATTGCTTCCCCAGCCCAGAGCAGGTACCCTCCCTGCAGGTCCTGCAGGGGACAAGAGGCATCAGGGGCTTCCACGTAGGGTGGCATGGCTGCCCCACTGTGGGCACCCACACGGGGCTCTGGAGGCAGCCACAGCCAAGCCTGCAGAGCTGGGGTTGCAGCGGTGTCACCAGAGAGTGCTGTGACTCAGGGTACCCTCAGGTCCCAGGGCCCAGGTGGGTGCCTGGGTGGGTGCACAGCACCAGCCACATTGGGAGAACAGTTGGGAAAAAAGCTGGTGAGGCTGGGCCGGTTCTGAGAAGCACCCAAAGAAAAACCATCCCAGGTGCCCACCGGCCTGCAGCCTCCATGCCAGTGCCACGGGCCTGGGGGAGCCAGCAGCCCAGCACGCTGCAAAGCCCATCTCCACCCCAGCCTTCCAGAACCTGCATGAAGACCATGTCTCCTACCTCGTCTGGACGCGACGCATCCCCCCAGCTCTCCCCCCCGATGGGCAGAGTCCCATCCTGGTGGCTGCCGTGGGCAGTAGCCACCACCCGGCTTTTCACCCCGTGCTGCTTCTCCCCAGGGAATGGCATCACTGCCGGCACCGCCCCGGCTCTGACCATCCTTGTGCAAAGCCTGTGCTGCGCTGGCAGCTGTGCGGAGCCAGTGCCCGGCACACGGCCAGGCAGCGCGCCCGCAGCGCTGGCCCATGCCAGCTTGTTTGTTCTCATTAAAGGTTAATGACAAAGCCACGCTAAAGCTGCCCCAGACGCGGGAGGGGCGTTCCCCGGTGCCACGCAGAGTGAGGGGACTTCCAGGCTTCCCTCGCAGAGGGGTGACAGCCAGGCTGTGCTGCTTGTGGGGACTCTGCCTCTCCACAGCCTGCAGTCCTGGGGGGATCTCTGTGGGAGCTGACACATGGGTGAGGTGCCTGGCACGGCACCATCCCGGGCATCACCCTTGGGGAGACCACCAGGAGCAGGCAGAAGACAGGGTCAGGCATTCCAAAAGTGGCAGAGGACGCCAGAGGAGGACAAGTCACATCAGCCATGCCCTCTGAGCACCTCACAGGACCCTGCACGGCATTTGGCGGAGCTTGACAGCTCAGGACACCTTGCCAAGGGAGGGCAGAGGAAGGGCACAAGTCATGCCAGCAGCGCCAGGGTGGTAATTGAGTTAAATGAGCCCCTGTTCCTGGTTTGGCTGGGGATAGGGAGTGGGTGCAAGGAAGAGGACATCTCCATGTGACTCTCCAACTCAGGGGGCTTCCCTGGATATTCACCACTCTGGCTCAGCTCAACCAGCCAGGGTGGCTGCCTCAATCCCTCCTCCACAGCAGGGATGAGGGTGTAACACCCCAGGTGCTCCCTTTTTGGGGGTGTCCCTTTATGTCTTTTCACCAGGCCTGGGGAGCTGCCCTGGGCATCCCCACCCCACCCACAACAGCTGAACATGCAAACAAAACACTGTGTGCAGCCACACTTGGACACACATGTACAGCCACGGCCAGTTTGTGCCCAGGCAGAAAAATTCAGGAGGTTATTCCCACTTCCCTGCCCTCCATGGGGTAGAAGACCAGCTTCCCATAGATCCCACGTCCTGCCAGCAGAGTCCTAGGGAAATTCTCCAGCTTCTCCCTGCTGGCTCGGGGACCACCAGCACTGAGGCTGAGCCCACCCAGCCCCTGGAGAAACCACCAGCCCTAACATGATGCTGCCTTGGTGGCACCAGCACTGAAGGCCAAGGTGATGAAGAAGCTATTTCAGGCTGTTTCGGACAAGTACTCCCCAGCCACAGACATCCTTGAGGCTGGGAATGTCACCACAGCTGGAAACCTGACAGGAAAGGGCATAGGCCAGCCTCAGTCGGTGTCAGAAGTCATGGCTGGCCAAAAAGGTTTGTGGAGATGGAGTCAGCACCAGCCTGGTGAGGGGCCAAAAAGCTCCTGGACATGGGGGAGACCTGGGAGAGGGCAGGAGATGACAATTTTGGCAAAAAGAGACACAGTCATGGCTTGAAGGAGAACCACAGTGAGTGACCAAGTGACTTGTCCTGGGCTGGGACAGCAGGTGGTCACCTCCACCACAGTGCTACTTCTCGGACTTTCTGCTAAAACTGGCAAAGCCAACTCCAAAAAATCCTGGGAGCCCAAGGCAGAGTTTTTTGTGCAAGGTGGATGACCTGAGGGCTGGAGAAGGACCAGCCCTTGTGCCAAGCCAGGCTCTACCCCAGCCAGGCTGGCCCCAGTGCCCGTCAGCAGCATCCCTTCCTGAAGGGGCTGGGCACGGGGCGGTGGCAGACTCAAGCCCTCCCCCCTCGCTTCCTCGCATCGTCCCCACACAGCAGCAGAAATAGAAGCGATATAAATGGCAGCCCTATAAATAACCCCAAAGCACGCGGCGGGGAGCTCGTCCCAGCCCGGCACTGGCCTCAGCCCACACAAAGCCAGGGCTTGGGCTGCCTTCACTGTGCCCTGGGGATCTTGAATGCCAGCTGCTCCCTGCCTGCCATGGATTTCCCAGGGTCCTGTCCTTTAGGTCAGTGCCATGGATTTCCCAGGGTCCTGTCCTTTAGGTCAGTGCCATGGCAGGAGGTCCAATGCACCCGCTGAGCCTCAGCCACGGGCACAATCTGGAGCGCAGCCCGATGGCATTCCTGGGGGACACCCTACGCCCATCCAGCTCCTCCTGTCCAGCCAGCACTGGACCATGCCCATCTCAGGCACCCTGCTGCAACCCAGCCTGCAGATTCCTGGGCAAAGCAGCAGCTCTGGCCAGGAGCCTCAGCAAGGCTTGAGAAGAGATCCCCCTATCCTCACCTCCGTCCTCACTGCACATCAACAGTTATCCCCTGGTTGCACCCCAAAACCTCTCAGCTGCCCACCCCAACATCTCCCATCACTGCCATGTCCACTGCTGCCCCCCGTTTCCATGCTCAACCCCATGATGCCATGTCCCCCATGGGGACTCAGCCACCACCACGCCAGGGATACCACCACGCCACCACAGCTCCTCTCCACCCAGGGGACTGTGGCAATGCACTGGGGACCCCCACGAGCCGAGAGGAGGCAACGCCACTGGTGACAAGATGATGACAAGCCCTGCACTGCCGGATTTTGTGCGGCATCACGGCCTCACGTCCCAGCCCTGCCCGGGGGACGCACTGAGGCCACCAGCCAGGAGACGGGAGTCATGGGGTTTATAGGACAGCCAGGACTTCCCAGTGCCCTCGGGAGTCTCCTCTGGGAATGTGGCAAAGGTAAAACCCGCTGAGGCTGTTTGCACGCCCTGGGATGGCCGGAGGTGCGGCAGGGGAAGGGTTAATGGTGCGAGGCCTTCCCGAGCACTTCTTGGCAGGCTGGGAAGGGCTGGGAGACAGGAGGATCGGGCCAGCAACAAAGCGAGATCTGTCTCATTAATTCCTCCGAGCATTCCTCCCTCCGTCACCCTGGAGGGGAGGAGGAGGCAGCACCCAGCTGACATGGTGCACCCAGGTCCCGCAGGAGCCCACCCGGGTCCCGCCCGGGCGCAGGGGCGGGATGGGGGAGATGGCTGCAGCCTCTCCCGCGGGATCCAGGGCTCTGGCGTCCCGCAGGCGCTCGGGCACGGCCCTATATGGGCACGGGCAGCTTTCCCTTCGCCCGCCGTACCCCTGCCCGTACCCCTGCCTGAAGTCTCAAGGGATTCGGGGCACAACACGGTTCATGCCACCAGCGTCACCCCAAATCTGGGAGAGAAAGAGTGGCTGGAGAAGCTGATACATCCCAGACACGGTCTGGGGGGCACCGGCTGACATTGGGGGTGCTCGCCCTGATATCCCACTGTCAGGCAGCTCCTTCTCCGGGCGTCTCCGGCCATGGTCCCGGCCGGGCCGCGGCGTGCGGAGGATCGCACCGATCCGCAGTGGGGCGGAGGAGCAGAGCCCCGTGTCCGTGTCCCCGTCCCCGTCCTCCCGCCGCGCCCGGACACCCCAGCGCGGCGTGGGGCGCCCACCGGGGCTGGCGGCACAGGGGACGCGGGCGGGCGGGCGGTGGCTTGCGGCGACGTGGCCCCCCAAGGGTGTAGCCCTGCTAAGGCCACCAACCCCGCTCCCCCCGACCCCCCCGTGGCCGCGGGGTGCGGAGGTGCGGGTGGCACTCACATGTCCCAGGAGAGGCGGGGGACGAGGCGCGGGGCGAAAGCGGGCCTGGCTCGGTGCATCCCCTTTGTTCCACTCCCATGGACGGGAGCAAGCGGGGAGTTCGTGCAGGCTCTTGGCAGCGCCCACCCCGGCTCTCTCCATGGAAACGCGGGAGCCATGTGATTTCGGCAGGAAACCACGGCCCAGCCAGCGCCAATGGCAGCTGCATGGACGGGAGCACCTCCCTCCCCGAGGCGACCGACACCGCTGCCGCCACCGCCATCGCCACCACCGCCACCACCAACACCGCCACTGCCACCGCCGCACGGCCCTGCGGGGGTCCCGGACCCGCCGGCCCATCAGCATTCCACGGGGGTCCACAAGCCCCACCTCCCCCGGGGCGAGGGGAGTGGGGGCAGCCCGGCTTGCTTGGCCCCCGGCTGTTTGCCTTCCTGCCGCACACGGCGCCCACAGCCTCCCCCTGCCAGGGAAGCAATGGCTGGAGCAACACCTCCTCCCTCACCCCCCTCTCCCCCCACGAGGGCCACCACAGCCTCCCGGGCTTCAGTGCTCCCTGACAGACCCCGGGCATGTTTCACACTCCGGCAGTGAAGTGACACGACCAAGGCTGTGCAGTCAGTCGGTGGCAGAGGGAACACCCAAACGTCCTTGCTCCCAGCTCTGTGACACCCAGCACCCCACCCTGCCTTCCCCCCACAGCTCCTGCATCCAACTGAGCCATGCTCAGACCTGTGCCAGTCAGAAAGTCCACTCTGGGGGAGCAGAGCATTGGCACTGACCCACATTCCCCATCCCACCAGCTTCCAACCTCCATGGGGAATGAGCAGAGGAGCGCTCCCAGCTTCCCCAGCTAAGGGACAGGCAGCCCCAGTGTAAATGCAGGCTGTCACCAAGGGATGCCACAGTCACACTCTGCTGCTTCCACAACTATCAGTCTGCTTCCTAAACCCTGACAGCTCTGAGCATCCCTGAAGGTGGAGGGGTGCCTGTTGGGGGGATGCACCCTGCTCCTCCTCTTTCTCCCAAGACCATCTTTCTCCTACCTGTCCCAGATCCTACTGAGTTGACCCAGTTTTAAATGGGACTGATGCCTTCGCAGCCTTGGTGAGACATCCTCCATGCAAGGACGAGGCAGCGCAGTGCTCCTGCCAGCCCTGTGAGGCAGAAACACTAATTAGACCATCATCAGGTCTTGGAGCCCAGTGGAGCAGGACAATATCAGTGACAAGGACATCATTGCACCACTCTCACTCTCCTGAGCCCACACCAAGGAGCAGAGCACTGCTGCCAAGGTTGCTCAGTGAGAACCAGGGCGTCCCAGCACCCAGCCCAGTTCTCCAGGCTGGCCTGGTTACAGGGAAGGAGAAGCGATGCAAAGATGGGAGAAAGGGCAGCAGGTCCTGAGGCCACCAGGGAAAAGCCAAGCCAAAAGGCCAACAAGGAGAGGCTGCAAGGGTGGATTCACCAAGCCATGTAGTTGATGAATCCCAGAATGGTTTGGGTTGGAAGGCACCTTAAAGACCATCCAATTTCAACCCGCTGCCATGAGCAGGGACTCCTTCCACTATCCCAGGTTACTCCAAGGTTGGCCTTGGACACTTCCAGGGATGAGGCAGCCACAGCTTCTCTGGACAGCCTGTGCCAGGGCCTCACCACCCTCACAGAGCAGAATTTCTTCCTAATATCTAATCTAATCCTGCCCTCTGTCACTTAGAAGCCATTCCCCCTTTTCCTGTCACTCTATGCTCTTGTCTAATGTCCCTCTTCAGGTCTTTTGGAGCCCCTTTAGGTACTGGAAGGGGCTCTAAGGTCTCCCTGGAGCCTTCTCTTCTCCAGCCTGAACAGCCCCTACTCCCTCAGCCTGTCTCCACAGCAGAGATGTTCCTGACCTCTGAGCATCTCCGTGGCCTCCTCTGAACTTGCTCAAACAGGTCCACATCCTTCTTATTTTGGAGTCCCCAGACTGGATGCAGTGCTGCAGATGGGATCGCACCAGAGCAGAGCAGAGGGGCAGAATCCCCTCCCTCAACCTGCTGCCCATGCTGCTGAGGATGAACCCCAGGATACGTTTGGCTTTCTGGCTGCCAGCACACACAGCCAGGTCATGTTGAGCTTCTTGTACAACCAACATCCCCAAGTCCTTCTCCTCAGGGCTTCTCTCAATCCATTCTCAACCCAGGTCCCAGTGCCACAATGTCCCTGTCCCACTAGGGTGACCCACCATGTGCTTGGTGTGCTCAGCTCACTTGATCCATCATCCCACCTGAATTGAGTGGGGGTCTGGATCCCACCCACACCCTGTGCATGGTGTCACCACTGAAAATTTTCAGTTGAAAGTGACCTCCAAGGATTATTGGGGCCAACTGCCTGAGCACTTTAGGTCTGCCACCAAGTTAAAGCATGTTACTAAGGGCACTGTCCAAATGCCTCTTAAACACCGACATGCTTGGGACATCAACCACCTCTCTCCAGGAAGTCTGTTCCGGAGTTTGACCACCTTCTTAGTAAAAACTTGGGGTGCCTGGAGGTAGATTGACCCACACCACCACATTCCACTTACCTATGCACCACCATCCCAAGGTAAAAACCCCATTCCTGGTTGCTGCTGGGGAGCAGCTGTATCCCTGCAGGCAGCAGGAGAGGGGATTGCACCCTCCCTTCGGCCACATGCCTGCCTGCCCTGCCAGGCTGGGTTGTGGAGCCAAGCACTCCCTGTGCCAAGGTCAGGGCTGGCACACCGCACTGGCTGCTCTGGGAGCTTGCTCAGCACGGACCAGCTTGGCAAACAAAAACAAGGACAGGCTCCTGCCTGAGTTCCGGCAGCACCCCTCACCTGCCTGCCCTCCAAAACGGCCTTCTGGATTTATGGAGGTATGGTGCCTGCTGGCAGGCAGGAGTTAAGCCTCCCAGCATTGATTTGGACACTCCTGGGTTAGCCTTCCCAGCATGGATGCAGATAATCTTGGTTTAACCCTTTCATTATGGATATGGATACTCCTGGGTTAATCTTGCCAGCATAGATATGGATGGATACTCCTGGTTTAATCCTTTCATTATGGGTACGGATACTCCCAGGCTAACCCTTCCAGCATGGATATGGATACTCCTGGACTCCTGTCCCTGAAGGGAGGCTTCCCAGCAGTCTGGTTGGGAAGCTGGGCATTGGTGCAGGCAGGAGTCCCTGAGCCCAAGGGCACTCTGTCTGAGAACCTGCTGGCATTAGTGAGCTCCTCCCAGCACAGGATTGCACCTTTCCAGAGCCTGGTGATCCGAGACCACTCCAAGCACATTCCCCTCCTCCTGGCAGCTTCAGCAGCAGCCGTGCCAGCTGCCTGCAGCCGCCTACTGCGGTGCAGAGAAAGGTCTGAGCCGTCAGCGGAGCCCCGCACCGCGGGTCTCTGCCCAAATTGCTCTTCTCACTGCAGGCTGGGCCTGGAGCCACATCTTCCTCTCCTCTCTCTCTGGAGGGCTGGAGGCCAGCCCTTGGCTCCAGGCTGGAGCTGCTGCATGCTCAGCATTCCTGCTCAGTGCTGAAGCAAGGCAGCACACACAGGCCAGGGCTCCAAGCCTTGCGCCGGGACAGCCACACGTGCTGAGCACACTCAGAGCCTGGCCACCACCCCCAGGAGCAGCTGAGGTGCCTCCACAGAGCCTGCCACAATCCCTGCCACCATCCCTGCCACCGCCTCGGAGATGAACATCCGGCATCCCAGCACCAAGCTCCGCATCCCTCCAGCTGTGCATTTTTGGGGAGCACAACCTGGGAAAAAGCTGAGGGAGCCAGGGCGGTGCTGATGCAGCATGAGCAATGTGAGCTGCCGCTCCAGCTGACTCACCGGAGCCCTGGCCACGCTCGGAAACTGGCCGGCAGCACAGAAAGGCTGTGCCAGCAGGTCCTCTGAGCTCTGCTGGAAAACCTTCCCCGACACACTCAGGACCAGCTCACAGCGGCAGCAGTCTGGGGCACAGCCCTGACCCAGCCTGTCCTTTTCTATGGGGCAGAATTGCTTGTCCCAGCACTTTGCCTGCCCCCGGGGCTGGGAGAAGGGAGGACAGGATACCCCCAGAGTGGCCATAAACCTACTCAGTGTCAGGCAGCATTGGGTACTGGTCAACTCTCCCAGACTCTAGCCAGCAATCCAGAATCTGGGTCAGGGCTTTGCAGCAGAGCCAGGACATCCAGCCTGTGACTTCATCAGGTCCAGCCCCAGCATGGGCCAGGAGGTTAAGGAACTGCAGAACAACCCTGGTCCAGACTCTCTGGCCACCAGCCAGCTGTCCCCCCTCCTAACTCCCTTCTCCATCCCAGGAAGGTGGCTGGCAGCATCTCCAACCCCTATCCCAGCTCAGCCTGGGGGGCTGAACATCTCCTGGGACTACTCCACCTCCTGCAACCAGGCAGCCATCCCCACCTCAGCACAGCAGGAACCAGCTCACGCACACACCCGTAGGATCACTCCCAAAGTATCCATGATTCACAAGATTCCTACAGTCCCTTGGCATTGTCCAACACTGAGCAGGAAGGCTGAGGCTGTGGGCAAGCCCAGAAACCAGCCCAGTTCAGCCCAGCAGATGGAGCAGGGCAACTGGCAGCTGGACCATGGCACAGATGGACAATGGCAGAGGTATCAGCAGGCTGAGGATTCAACATCACACCAGGTGAAGCAAAGCTTGGCCAATCAAGCTGGCTGAGGTAGGAATACATTGCCCCAAATGGTGCTGCAAGGATGTGAGTGCAAAAGGCCATTCGGAGCACGAGGTGTTTTGGCAGGGCTGAGTCTACAAATTTAGCAGAGCTGTATGCAAATGCATGTAAATATTGTCCTCCCAAGCAGCACAGGGGATCCCACACACACCCTGATCCATTCCACTGCTGAAGTGGGGTCCCTGTACCCCCGTGAGCAGCACCTGCTACACCCAAGAGCAGAGTGAGTCCATCTGGGAACAGCCAGTGGGCACCCACGTTGGCCTCCCAGACCGTGAAAGTGCTTCCTGCAGCGGGCACCAGCCTCCAGCAAAGATCTCTCCCCTCCAAAGAAAACAACAAAGAAAATGCTGGGATGGGGATTAAGGAAATGAAACTGGCTGTGCAGGGTAAGCAAGGATAGGAAGTGGCTGTGATATCTCGTCTCCCAGCTGGCCTACAGCTCTCCCAGCCCAGAGCCCATAGCACAGCACATCTAAACCCAAGGGAAATCACGTGCTGGGGAGTGTGTTGAATAACCGAGAGGTTTCTGAGCGATCCCTGCTCCTGGGATGGAACAGGCACTTGGGGAGCCTGTGCTCCCACACTAGCACTTCCATGCTCTCTCCATCCCAGCACAACATGCAGGGAGACCCCCTGACACCACGATCTGCAGTCTGCTTCTGAAGCTGGCACTGTGGGGCGGCATCTCAGGAGTTTTGCTCTCATAGAATCATTAAGATTGCAAAAGACCTCTAAGATCATCAGGTCCATTAACCCTGCACTGTCATGCCCACCACTAAACCATGTCCCCCAGATGCCACATCCATGCATTTTTTTGAATACCTCCAGAGGTGGTGAGGCCACCATTGCACCTATTCTACCTCTCCTGGCTGTTGGTCCAAATGGGTTTGTGCTGGGAAGGGTGTCTCTGGAGGAAAGCAGTGGCAGTCAAACAGAAAACCAAGACTAAAACCAGCTGCTAAAAGCCGCCGGGCGGGTAGGGGTAGCAGAGGGGGGACATGCCAATAGCATGGATCCTGCCACATCCTCTCCACCCAAGAGATGCCCCCAAGCAGGGCCCATTCCAGCCCTTGTTCATGCCTCTAGCACATGTGTGAATGCCACCAGCCCCAGGCTGTGGCTCCAGCCGGTCTCTCCTGTATCTGTCACATGTCCTGGCATGCAAGGGCCAGCTCTGTTTACATGTGCAAGTCTCAGATTCTCCTGCTGGGGATGAGTCAGGCTTCCCTCGACACCCCGCTGAGGTGGCGGTGTCAGGGCCCCAGCTGGCGTTTGCCTCCCGAGCGGCACAGAGCCGGTGGATGCCAGGCTGGGGAATGGCTGGAAAGGGCTCGCACAGCCCTCTGCCTGCTTTCCATCCCACCCAGAGCCATCTGCAGCAGCACGGAAGGCACTGGAGGCTGGAGAGCACTGCCAGGAAGCTCTCCCTGGCTCGGCTCCACCAGGTCAGCTTCCTTCCCCTCCACCCCACAGGCATGTCATGGCTCAGCGTGGGGCAGTCAAACCCGGAGCAAGCCCCCAGCCACCTCCAGAAGGTCTAGTGTGGGTGGGATCGCCAGGCTGCTGCTGAGAAACCCTCATGTCTGCAAAGCCTTGGGGTGCTGGGGTGTCTCCTGGGGTGCCAGCTCACAGGAGAGAGGGATCCTCTGGATTTGGGACCCCCAGGGACAGAGGCTGGAGCTCAAAGGAGAAGCCACCCCTCTTCCCATCTGCACATTGCCAGGAGATGCTGAGCTGCCGCTGGACTTGTGGGGTGGTGAGATGGGTGCCAGCTGCACACCACTGCCCAGCCTGTGCACAGTGGCAACCGGCAGTCTGCCCTATCCAGAGGGTCCCCAGCTGAGCCAGAGCGAGCATCCCAGGAGACAAGAGAAACCCCAAAACACCCCAACCACATCCAGCTCCCCCTTCTCTTTCATTGCTCCCAGTCCTTGCTTTCTGCTCCTCTTTTCCACATATCCCAGAATCAGAAAAGCCCTCCTCTGAGGAGAGAGGCCTTTCCCCTTTGCTCCCAATTTTCCCAGTGTGGGAAAAGATCCTTTTTGGATCCCCCCACCTGCATCCCCCTCGCTGTGACCAGGGCTGGGCTGGCTCCGTGCAAGCACAATAACCAGAAGTGTGTGGAGCCGCTGGAAGGAGCGATGTTCCCGGATGGTATGCAGCCCTGACAGCACTGGCTCTGCTTTAAAGGGTAACTTTATCCTGTAATAACAAACAAGAGGAGCCAAGTTCCTCCCCAGCGTCACTTCCCTGGCTCCGAGGAGAGGGACATGGGGGAGAGAACTCATTAGAATGAGCTTGGATCCTTGTTCTTGCCATCACAGGGTCTTAACTCCACTCCCTTGAGACAACAAGGGGGGGAAGATGCTCCAGGGCAGCAAGTCTGGGTCGAGAGTTGGAACAGACACATTTGTGTGCTGACATGCTGGGGACCGAGGAGATGACCCCTCCAGCAATTCCTGTCCTGCAGACAGCAGCAGGAAGCCTGCCACAGCCCATGGCATGCCCTGGGCAGCTGAACCCCATCGCCATCCCCACAGCCCCCCACACACACTCACAGCACCGGACAGGCACACTGGCATCTCGGCACAGTGCCAGCCCCAAGTGCAGCCACCTGGGAACTTGTTCTGCAAGAGCTGGAAATTCAGGCCCAGCTGGTGCCATGGGATGGGCAGGGAGAGGCTGACCTGCTGCAAACCCCTGGCAGGACCCTGCAGAGCAGGACTGGGTGCTACGGCCAAGGCATCACTCTGGCAGCATCATCCTTTTTGTGGGCACCCCTAGGGGAAAAGGCATGGGCAGAGCCCAGCTGTGGGAGGAAGGGCGAGCACTTCTCTGTGACCCACGGGTGCACCCTCCTTGCTCCCAAACAGGTTTTTTTCTGAAGATCCATGGGTGTGGCTGTGCCAGGGCCCCAGGGCACAGAGCAGGCAAACCTCTGGTTTATTCTGTGGGTGCACAGGGGGCACTGGGGCATGTGATAGGCTCATCAACATCTGTGGTGTGTTCACAGGGGATGTGGATCATCTGCATCACCCCATCAGGCTCAGCAGTGGGTGACCTACCTCTGCTCCTGCAGGGACACTGATGCTCAGGAAAGGGGTCCCTCGGTGGTCATCACCAGGGAGGGCACAGCCCAGCCTGTGCTGATGGGGCACTGATGCCCCCTCCCTGCCAGTCGAGAAGTGGGGGCAATTTGGCAGAGCTCAGTTGTGTGAGAAGATGACAATCTGGAGAAGGCTGCTGAGATGTTCTGTCTGATTTCCACTTCCCCAAGGAGCACCTCTGTAGATCCTGGGGTTTGATTAAATCCCAGCCTGTCAAACGAAGCTGGTGAAGTGCTGCAGTTTTCTTCCCCAAGATGGATTTCCTCCAAACTCCTTATTAGGGGTTTGGGTTAAGTCTGTGCGAAGCTGGTAAAGCTGCTGCCTCCATGGTGCCCCCCAGCAGACCAGGGGGCTTCCAGAGGAAGCACAAGGCAGGATCCGACCAGCTAAAAAGGGGAAGAGAGAGGAAGGAGGGAATCATAGGCATCTAAAGCTTTCAGAGCCTTAGAGGTGACAATGACAGCGTCTGCCCTCTGCAAAAGGGGCTGTGGGAGACCCATGGGAGACAACATGGCTTGGGAGAGATGAGTCAAGGGCTGCTGCTGGCTGCCAGAGAGGCAAAGCCTGGAGCAAGCTCCCAGTACCAAACCACCCTCCTAGGGCAGATGTGAAGCCTGCCCAGCTCTGGCTGACTGGAGTGGAGAGCACGAGGGCAGGCACCAGTGGGTTAAAAGCTTGAGGTGGGACTTGGTGAGCTGCTTCCTCCAGGCAAACAATAACACAGGGGAGGGAGAAGGGATGCATGGGGCTCTGCAGGGACCGATAGCGATGGAGCAACCCCAGCCCTGCAGCTGCAGCCGTGCCGGAGGAAGCCTCAGCACATTATCTGCTGGTCCCACTCAGCTTCCTTAGCAGCCCTGGTGCAGCAGGGACCGGGTTGTTCCTCCTCCAGAGCCTCTTTTCTCATGGACCCAAGTTGGGTCCCTGTGCTTTGATGGCAGCCCTGGACCCCAGCACCCCCCAAACCCTGCACTCCCAGAAAGTCCAGCCTTCCCAGCATCGGTGTTTCCCACTGCTGGTGCCTCTGAGAATGGTCACCCAGGGTTCTGAGCCCCAGGACCGCGGTGTCACCCAGCACGTGGTCCCCACCGTGACCGTCCTGCTGCCCCATCCCCCCACGTCATGGACAGTGCCCACACCTTGGCAGAAGAAAGATCTGGCCGGAAGACGACTCCTGCAAAGGGGATCTCCAGGTCCTGGCTGGGGTCCCTGCAGTTCTGGTTGCCTCTGCTCTTGGTCTTTCCCAGCAAAGATCTGCTGCACCTGGAGCTGCTGCAGCCTGGCCACGCTGGCGGGTGTCCCAGCACTTCCTCGTGTGCGGCTGTTTGTGACCTGCCTGCTGCTCCACCTCCGCAGCTGCATCGCTGTCACAGGAGCAGCCCTTTTCCGTTCCGTTTCCTTTTTTTGACCCTCTCCTCCTGTAGCAGCCTTTGCCTTCCACGGAGGCTCTGCCTGCTGCCATTCACCCCACTCGGGTGTGGCAGGGTGTCTCTCAAAATGGGTCTTGCTCAAAATGGGACTGGCAAGTCAGGTCAGGACTCCTGGTGTCCTCACTGCTCCTATCCCAACCCACAGACCTGCCTAACTCCAGCTCCTGGTGCAACAAATCTTTGCCAGTGGCTATTGGTCTGGAGTAAGGCAGCTGCTGGAAGACCCTGGGAAATGTGGGCTTTTCCCTCCACTGAGGACAATCCCTGGAGCCTGGAGAGCTGCTGGGCTCCCTGGAGCAGAGAGATGTTTGCCCCCAGATGTTACTGTGGCTCCAAAGGGGCTGGGGGAGGCTGTCTGAGCTGCTCTGGGTGACAACTTCCCCACCCATGGTGTTTGGAAGTCCCCAGACATGTTTCCACGACCTTATGCAGCCTCAGGAAGAATCCCAAAGAGGTTGTCCAGCTTTCCCTACTGCTGGAACCAACGCTGGTCCAGCTGGCACCTGTGCCCCACCTTCAGAACAGAGATGGATCAGCTGCTAAAAGGAGATGGATCCTAAATCACATTTACTCTGTCCAAACCTGCCTGTGCTCCCAGGGAGCAGCTAGAGCTGGGATTTCAAGTATCTCCTGGGGCACTGTACTGCACCCAGTGAAAGGATACAGGGCTGTGTGCTGCCATCCCAGTGGGCAGGGGGGACGCTGAAGTCTGACACTTCCCAGAGTCAGGAAATAAGCCTGACACAAAGGGCAAAGCCAGCAAAGGGAGGGAAGGAGTGAGGCAGGAAACATCAGGCAGGAGAGGAAACGGGGAAGATAATCAGCTCCATGAGCACAAACCCGGAACTTGTGCAAAGGAAAAGCCGACACCACTTGGCAAGCATTTGAGCAGGGAGACCTGCCCATCTGGCCTCTTGCTGAGGCTTCCTGAAGAACACGTGCCCTGGAGCACTTTAAGGTTCTCAGGGGTCCCTGGCCTCCAAACTACCATGGGTGGCACAGTTCCTGGTGGCTCAGCTCCAGCATGTCCTGCCTGGGATGAGCCTTGTCTCAGAGGGTGGAAGGATGGGCTCCTGGAGAGCAGCTGGCTGCACTTATGAAGGCAAAACACTCACCAGGGGTGAATCCCAGTTGCAGAGAGAGGTCCAAGTTGGGTCATCCTGCCCCAGTCTCTTGTTGGCTTGAAAAATGGGATCAACTGACCTGTTTCCACTTGGTTCTGCACAGCAGTTAGTCTTCTATCCTCGCACCCAACGGGAAGACCACTGCACTGGGATTCCTACAGGCTGATGCTCCAGGTGTTTCAATGCCCAGCAGTGCCCTGGGGTTAGTTCTTGTCCCCAGCAGCCGTGTCCAGTACTGCCAGGCTGGACTCACCTGCAGAGCTTCCCACTCCTCCTCCTACCACCTTCAGAACACAGTGCTGCCCATGCCCTGGATGACCTGACCACATCCCAGGTGATGTCCCAGGCTGATGGAGCTTGTCCCAGCTGCCAGCAGTCCTGTCTCCCGCCATATCCCCAAGGGAGCAGTGACACACATCTCACAGGGCTGGCAACGACCACGAGGGGGATGATGACTGTAAGCTGTCAGCAGTCCATGGTGGGATCTCTGGCATAGCTCATCTCCCAGGATCCCGCATGTGGTGTGGGAGAAAGGGAGAAACATGGAGAGAGATGGGCATGGAGCCAGCCTGTGTAGACTGGCGAGGCTCCAGCTGGCTTGTGTGGAGTAACTGGGGCAGGAGAACCTCTGCCAAGGGGCAGGGAGGGCACTCAGGGGAGGATTGGCCATGTCTCTGAGCCAGCACTGGGCTGAGCACGGCAATGCACTGGCAGGATCAGGCCCTTCACCCACACTCCTGTCCCTCAGCCACTCCTTCCCAGGGATTCCCCTCCTCCTGCTGCCATCACAGCGCTGATAGGGAGGTGCCCAAGTGAGCACTGACCACTCTGGCCACATATATGAGCTGGGAAAGAAAAGAGCAAGCATTTACATGGGAAACAGGTGGTTGGATCAGGTGGAAGAGCCCAGATGGTTCAGAGCTCCCCTGAGGATGAAGCTGAGGTCAGTGTCTCCCTGGCAGGGAGCACATGGGTGGCTCCTGTGGGAACAGCTCCCTGCAGCTCTGTTGGCAATGCTGGCTCCTGAGGGCCTTGGAAAGCACAGCACAGGCTTGGAAAAAAGCATGTCAGCCTGGGCATAGGGAACTCTCTGGAACAACTCCTCTGGCACAGCCAGGTGGGGCACAGCCTCAAGATTCCCAGGAAAACTGGTGGTGGCAGGCAAGCCCCCACTCCAGGAAGAGGTACAACCCCAGCAGAGGCCAGACCCAGAGGGACCCAGATGCTCCAGCTGGTCCTCTGGATGAGAAAGAGAAGGTGGTGGCCTCTGAGGGAAGGAGTAGGGGGTTGCTTGTCCTGCAGGACAGGTTGCTCTGCCCACCTGAGATCAGGCTTGGTTTTACAGGAGTCCTGGCTCCTTTTTGCCATGCTTCATTAAGAGAAGCTCTTTCCAGAAGGGACAAAACCCTCCTGAGAAATCCCAACACCACCCCAAAATCTGTATCTTTGGGGCTGTTACCACTTCCTGGGAAAATACATGCAGTCCAGGGCTGCCCAGCCCACCTTATTAATGTTCTCAGCTTCTCCATCCTACAGAAGTGCCGTTCCCATGTTGTGACCCACCATGAGACCAGATTTCCCCCACCCAGGGGTACCATGCCCAGCTGGGGCTCCACTATGGGAAGAGCTGTCTGCCTGGGATTGCAGAACTGGACTGTAGTGTCTGGTCTTCCCATTCCAGCAAGGAGGCTGCTCCCAAAGACACCATGTCCAGCACAAAGTCATCCCAAGGAATCTGTGGCAAATACACCATGCCTCGGTGGAAGCATGGCAGAGACCAGGCAGACCTGGGCATGCTCTGCAGCCAGGCAGGACAGCAGGAGGACAGCAGAGCTTTGGGTGAGTTACATGTCCCTTGGGACTTCCCTTCAGCTCAGAGCAGCTGAAGACAAGGCAGGCAGACTGCTTGGATCACAGGATCATTTAGGTTGGAAAAACACCTCCAAGATAATCAAGTTCCACCATTAATGCCAGGCTATTTTTTGCAGGGGCAAGACAGTCTGAGTGGGGACACTGCAACTGGGAGAAGGCACAGGTACTGATTGACTTCATTTATTAGCAAGGCAAAGGCAGGGATCACATCCTGCCCCCTGGAGTCCCAAGCAGGTCCCTTGCAGACCACAGAGGGCTGAGCACCCTGGTGCTCCTGTGCACTCAGGGAGTCCCGTGACACCGTGGAGTCCCTTGCAGGGACAGAGAGCAGTCACCAGGGGATAGCTTTACCTTCCCAGTTGAGCAGAGTCCCACTGTGTTTCTCGGAAAGGATTGTCAGCACAGACAACAGCCCCCGCACACTTGTGTCCACTGTCAGGTCAGCCTGTGAAGGGCACAGTGGGACACCACAGTCATTCCAGGCCACCCAGCAGCACTCACTTGGCTCATGTGCAGTGACAGCAAGGCTCCTTCCACCCAGAGTGAGGAGAGAGCCACAGGAGCTGGGACAAGTCCACTATGTGGGAAGATGGTTGGGTATCTGCACTGCTGGCTTGGACGGAGGTGGCTTGGGCTGGGAAGCCAGCCAGGTTTAACCAAACAGGAAGAGATCCCTGCTGCAAATGGGATGCTTTGTGCAGCCTTCTCAAAACTCCAGTGCTGCAGGGACCACTCCCACTCAAAACATGGATCCTGCAGGATGAGTGGAAACTTCACAGACCTGCAACTCCTCAAGGAACATGATGGGATGGTGCTGCTCCTTTCCTCCCTGCTCTGTTGGATTCAGGTTCTCTGCATACCTCCAGGCTGCCCAAAGCCCCTTTTTCCCCCCGATCAAGCAGCCTGATATGTGCTGATGCTACTTCCCAGTATCCACATATCCTGCAGGGGCCCAACACAGACATGGGCAATTTGGAGCCTGAGAGGCAGCTCATTTTCACATGGATCTGCCCTCCAGAGAGCCATCTTGGCCACCTGAGCCACCTCCGGTGCAGGTTCATAGGTTGGGTCCCACCCATGGGTTCCCCTTTGACCTGCTAGGCCAGAACTCACCTCCTGGCTGCCCATGTCTGTTTTCACCCAGCCAGGGTGCAGTGCCACACAGAGGATCCCAGATTCCTTGTAGGTCAGAGCCTGGCACATGGTCAGCATATTGAGGGCAGCCTGGGTGAGGAAGGAAGCATCAGCCATGGGCAGCAAAAGCTCCATGAACCAGGTTCCCTTCCCATTGCTGCCTCTTGGTGAGGGAGAAAAAGCAATACCAGGTCTTCAAGAGACAGTGTGTGTCTCCCCTGGGCAGGCATGCAGATGCCCTGGCAGCTTGGGAACTCACTCCATCTCTCGATCCCAGGTGTTTCCCTGAGACCCAGCCTGGCAAGGGCAGCACTGACCCCCATGGAGCTCAGGAGCAGGGGCAGGTCACCAGTGTCCATACCTTGCTGCAGCGGTAGGAGATGACGGGCTTGAAGAAGGAATCAGGTGTTTTCTTGATGGACCCCAAGATGGTGGAGATGTTGATGATGGCTGCCTTGCTGCAACTCAGGCCCTTTTCTTTGCTGTCCTGGGCAGCCTTCTTCAGCAGAGGCAGGAAGGCCTAGGGAGAAGCAACCTAGTGGGACACCCGTGCCTTAAGCCAGCCCCACTTACGGCAACTGCAACCCAGGGAGGGTGAGGAAGAACAGCAGGATGTCAGGGGAGCTCAGGTGTCGCTGCAGTAACCCTGCCCGCTCCAAATCAGATTTGCACAATTCAGAGAGGCTGCAGAAGGCTTCGGCTGGAGGAGCAGCCCTAGCCCTCCCTTGCGCAGCCCCAAGAAATTTGGCAAAGCCCTCCAAGTTTTCCGTCGTGACCATGGACAGCCTGGGGTACCCTCAAGTTGGGCCAAATTTCATTCCTAGAGTTTCATCCATACCTGGGCCATCAGCATTGGCCCCACTGCATTGGTCTTGTATGTGCTGACCATGTCCTCAGCGCTGGCCGTCTCCAGAGTGGCCGTGGGGGTGTAGATGCCGGCGTTGTTTATCAGCAGGTTCAGCCCCATCCCATTCAGCTTCCCCTCCACGACCTTGGCCGCATCCCTGATAGCGGAGGGGTTTGCGACATCTGCAGTGGGAGAGAACAGTCTGAGAGCTACGGCGGGGCAGGGGAGGAGAGGGAGGGGAGGAAGCCGAGGAAATCCGCACATTCCGACCCGCGCGGCCCTTCCATTCACGGGCACCAGATGGTGCTGTGAAACCAGCTCCGCGCAGCGCGGCACCCGCACATCCCGACTCATTCCAAAACTGCCTCCTCTGCCCCTCCGCCGGCAGCTGAAGGCTCCCACCAGGAGAAGCCCACCGTAGGGGCAAAGCGCTGTTGTGACTCCCCTTGCTGCGTCAGTCCCCAACAGCCACCGCCTCCAAAGTCCATGTCTGAGCAATTTCTGGAGAACCCAGGGCAGTCTCCGGGGGGACAAGTCCCCAAGGAAAATGTGCTAGGACCTGCCTTCTTCCCAGAGCCCTCCTGGTCTCACCTAGGATTTGGGATCAAGGCAGAGCAAGGATGTGATCACTCAGCTGGGGGAGCCCGGGGCTGCCCAGGATGGATCTCAAGAACATCCTGGTCCTATGGCCATGGAACAAGGAGGCTCCAGGGAATGGGGTGAGGCTGAAAGAGGTCTGGAGAAGCTGGGGTTTTTGCAGCAGGTCATGAAGCAGCTCTGAAGAACTGGATCCCCATGCACAGCCTGAAGGCAGGGAGGGAGGGAAGGAGAAATGGGGCAGGCATGGCTGGCAGTCACAAATTTACCAGCTCAGAGGCAGAGCGCACGTACCCAGCTTTACAAGAACCAGATTTGGGTGTTTGGATGCCAGATCTCTCAGCTCCTACAAAAAGAGACATGGAAACAATCAGCACTAGGCAGAGGCGATGCCAAGCATCATCCTGGGGTGCCAGCAATAGCCCACCCTGAGGGAAACATCTTCCAGGTGTTACTCAGTGCTTGTGAACAGCTGGGCTGGGGACCTGCCTTGGTTCTCAGGCTTCTTCCAGGCTCCACAAAGCAATGTGCATGTGCTCAGAGCATGGCACGGCCATGACAGCAAGATGCTGTGGTCACTCTCCCAAAGGGTCATCCATAGCCCAGCCAGAGCCACAGCAAAGGATGGGAGCAAACTGTGCAGGACCAGCTCACCAAGGAAATTACGTGAACTGGCTGGGGGTACAGCCAGAAGTGTTTCCCCGAGGCTGCTGGAAGTGAGGTGGAGGAGGAACAGCTGTGAGTGCCAACATCAGATTTGACCTTTAGGGAAATTACATCTGAATAGGCCAGTCCCAGATCCACTCTGCTCTGGACACTACATCTCACCTACTCAAGTGAAATGAACCACTTTGCACATTTTTAGTGGTTGTTTTCACCACATGTGGCTATTGGGAGGAATGAGTTGAAAGCTGAAGACTGGGAAGGAGGACTGTAAATCATTCAAGTGACCTTAGAGCTGTGAATAACCTGTGATAAACGTGCGTGAACAGCAGCCAGTGATCCACTAGCATGGATCATAACAGTACCTGTGTCTCCTGTACCTCTGTACCTGCCTGTAACTGCCTGGTGTTGCTTCAGGGATCCCCTGGTTATCAAGATAACAGAAATAAATTTACTCTTCGTGTTTTAGCCATAGATTGTCCTGGTTGTCTGCCTGTGCCGACTCAGACAGTGGAAGATTCAGAAGCTCTTTCCAAAAAGGAAACTTTGTACCTTGTGAGGGATTGGTTACGTGAAAAGGGACATATAGATTCAGGATATACAGATTCTTTGCAGCTTGCTGATCTGAGAGGCTGGCTATGTGAGAACAGGCACATAGACCCTTGCAGCTAGCTGAGCAAGGTCTCATAAGACAATGCACCACACATCCTGTGTAACAGCTGAAGTTACAGAATATTACATGTATCTTGCTCAATAACTGAACCACCATTGAGTCTTACTGCTGAGCTACGGGTTCATTTGCAGAGCCAGCAAGGTTAGGTTTTGGCAGTACAACAATGGACATCTGTGGTTAGAAGGCCAGGGAAAAAAGCAGAACTGCTGACCACAAAAGGGGTACTAAGGAGGGGTTTAGGATCAGCTTAGTAGACGTGAACCACTTAGAATGCGCCTTTACGAATATGCATGTAGCCTATTATTGTTAGTATATAAGGAGCTCTGGTACAATCAATAAATCGGATTCCTGCTGATCACTCATATTGAGCGTCTGGGTTTCCCCTCTATCGCGACAGTACCTCACAGTTCCTAGCAGCTCTTTGCTCTGAGCCTCCAACTAGGGCAGGTTTCAGACAACAGAAACTGAACCACCTGGTTCAATGTGCCCAAAAGGATTGCTTTTAGAACTAAAAAACTCTTCCAAACATGCCCACAGGAGAAACACAAATTGGTGTTTATTGTGAGAGGAATATGGAGCAGGAGAGCTGCTGGCACTGGCTGTGGTTCACCAGTTATCACCAGTTATCAGTTATCTCTGGGCTCCCCCATCAGACCCCATCTTCCCACATTAGCCCTGGGCACAGGAAATGATGTAAAATCCATTGATTGGTTTGTGGTGGCCAACAGATGTTTCTCTTCTGTTTTTCCCAACTGTCTGCCTCAACAGCCTCATACCATCCTAGCAGGAGCTTCCCCCACCCCAACACCTGGTCCAGGCACAAAAGGGCAGGAGAAGTGATGTGGCACCAGCCTGGCAGAACAATACCCTGTTCTTGATGTCCTGTGGTCATGGACTTCAGCAGCACCCTGAAGACACTGCCCTCACCCTACCACAGCCAGAGAAGGCTTAGGGAAGTACCCCCTGGCTAGGAGAGTTGCATGTGGACCACCCTGCAGGAAAACTGGCTCCAGTCCAGCCCTGCAAAGACTCCCTGATCTCATTGCTGCCAGAGTCCTGCAAGTTGTGGGGAGGAAGAATGTGGCAAAAATAGAAGACCTGGCCAAGCTTTTGACCCAGCCAACTTGGGCACCAGCCTCAGCAGGAGCTGGGCACACCTGGGTTGGTGTCAGGATTATTCCTGAGATGGAACAGTACACACATGCAAGAAGATGCAACAAACAAATCAGCTGGAGCCAGGATCTATCAGAGGGCAAGTTTCTCCCTGCAAGTATATCAGTGGACACAGTAAGCAGAGGAGGACAAACTGTATGCAAGTAAAGTTGGAAGAACTGGGAGGCTTTTTGATTCCCAGCAGAAGCAACACATATGAATGAGTCTCTCCCATTTTAGCGAAGTGGAAGGCAGGGACAGGGGCATCTCACAGCTCCACTGGCCACCACTTTTGGAGACCCCATGTTCTGAACCTCCAGATTTTTCAGAGAGCAGCGTAACACAGCAAAACCAGCCCGAGCAGCACCGCTGCCGCTCGCACCGCCTCAGCCCCCGAGACCAGCCCAGCCCGGCCCGTGCCCGCAGCGCACGGGCGAAGCCTTGGCACGGGAGGGCGGGTTCGGGCACATCCCGCGCAGCCCACAGTAGCCCAGTGGCGCGGCCCAAAGGGTGGCACGGCCGATTCTCCGCCGGCTGCACTTCAGGTGACTTTCACACGGGGCAGGGCACGGTGCGGACCTCACAGCCCCGCTCCAGCAGCGAGTTGTCCAGGCCAGTGACAGGAGCCGAGCGTGCGACCGCCGCCCCCCCCGGCCCCCACTAACCTGTGCCCGTGTCCCGTCGGGGTCCCGGCAGGTGGCGAAGATCCAGGCGGGCGGTCGCGGCGAGCCCAGCAGCTGCTTCACCAGCTCCAGCCCGATGCCGCGGTTGGAGCCGGTCAGCAGCACCGTGCGCGCCGCCGCCATCGCCGCCTGCCCGGCCCGGCCTGGCCTGGCCCGCCTGGCGCCGCCTCCCGACCCCGCGGGCCGCACCGGGCTGCCCCAGCCCTCGAGGGGATGGCTGCGGGGGCGGAGAGTGTGCGTATGTGTTTGTGTGTGTTTGTGTTTGCCTTCCCACCTCATGTTCAGTGCAAACACAACAACCGCGTCCCGGCCCTGGCGCCCCCGAGGGGAGGAGCGAGGGGTCTCGGAGCGAGCCGGGGGATTGAGGGGACCCTCTTCTCTCCCCAAGGGTGGTGGATGAGGGAGAAAGCTTGGAGCAGGTCTGGGAGGGTGTCTTCAGCACCTTTAGCACAGTAATCTATACCACAGATAAGAGTAAAAAAAGCCCAAAACAACCTAAACTAGACCCGTTTATCATTAGGAAGTACCAGCCCCTTCAGAGCTGTTTTTCTTGCCTGCCCGGAAATGAACCTGAATCGGCTCTTTCCCTGAGCATCAGATGCAATAAATCTGGTAAATAAATAGAGCCACGAACATACACTGAGGCTGTAGGACGTCTCCTTCGGAGACGGGCTGAGAGAGGTGGGGTTGTTCAGCCTGGAGGTGAGAAGATTCCAGGGAGACCTCAGAGCCCCTTCCAGTGCCTTAAGGGGCTCCAAGAGAGCTGGAGAGGGACTTGGGACAAGGGCATGGAGTGACAGGGCAAGGGGGAATGGCTTCACACTGACAGAGGGCAGGGTTAGGTTAGATATTTGGAAGAAATTGTTCCCTGTGAGGATGGTGAGGCCCTGGCACAGGTTGTCCAGAGAAGCTGTGGCTGCCCCATCCCTGGAAGTGTTCAAGGCCAGGTTGGACAGGGCTTGGAGCAACCTGAAGGTGTCCCTGCTCATGGCAGAGAGGTTGAATGAGATGGTCTTTATGGTTCTTTACAACCTAAAGGATTCTGTGATTTAGGCAGCAGTTTGGGGTTGCAGGTGTTTTGGGGGATGTTTTCTCCTTGTTTTTGTTGCTGAGTATCAGGTACCTGGTTCAACAGCTGCACCAAAGTATTATAGAGTAAAGCAAGGAAAAGGTTTGCTGGCATCTTAGGAATGGGAAAACAGGGCTGGAGGGAAAAGGGAAAACAGAAAAAGGATAATCAGCATCATCTGGAGGATGGTATCTGGAGTGAGTCTGCGTTTACCAGCCCTGCTGCCAGCCTGGAGGTGGGTGGTGTTGTTTTATTTTCAGCTCTTATATAGACAACTACATACCCATTAAAATCCCATTGTGGTGAGCACACAACTGGGATTTCAACAGCGAAGCAATGACTGAGCAACTCTGATGTATATAAGGGTTGTTATTTATGTTGCTTATTTTCTTCCTTGTTTGACAAGCACTACACAAAACACCTCTGATACTGATAAATACATCAGAAATAAAATATTTATATCAGTCTGGTGATAACATCAGGTGATTTGTGCTAACTCTATCCTTCTCCATGATTGTTCAAGTACACAGGAGCCTCTGCTCCCCAGTTTACTTTGGGATATTAAAATGCACTTTTTAATAATAATAAATGCATTTTAGACCTTTCTTTTCTTTTGTAGAAGTTAGGATTTAAGAAAAATAAATCTTTGATTATACTACTAAATACTAAGAGAAAAAACCCTCCTTTTAGCAGCTATTTGGATTAAAGTTCCCATTCTCCTTTTCCTGCCTCCTTCTGTGCTCAGGCCATTAAGTCAGTGACTTGTCACCAGAAATGCTGCTCTGTCTATGGAGAAGTTTAGCAAATAATGACCGAGGGGTTCAAACACTTAGGGTGAACCACAAGTCAGGGTTTGGCCACCTATTCCACACAGATGCTGCATACTGCAGACAAATTACACTGATGAACTCTTCCTGAAAAGTGCTTGTTTGAAAAAGCCTTGGAGACAGGGATCCCCAGTGATCTGCTGTGCAGAAACAGTTTAAGTGCAGCCACAGCTGAGGGCAGAAGGAGCCTGTTCTGAATGCAAATGGGAACCGTGAAAGAAAGGCAGCTCCAACTATCTGTAATCGAGTTCTCTGTCGTGTTCCCCATGAATAAAACAGAGGATTATCCATTCTTTGAAAACCTTGTTAGTTAAGTGTCCCGAGGCTTCCAGCAGGTAATAACAAGAAGTGCAACCAAAAAGAAAAGGAACACCAAAGAATAAGAATAAAACAAAAAAGCCCCAAGGCTTATCCAAGTGGTCTAGTTTCACTACAACAGGCATTGGGAAACTCCTGCTGCCTGATAAAGCGTGAGTCTGATGTTGGTGAATTTTGGAGTGTTTGAGGGTATAAATCATAGAACCCTAGAAAAATCATAGAACCCTAGAATGTTTTGGGTTGAATGGCACGTTAAGGATCACCTAGTTCCACCCCCTCTGCCATGGGCAGGGACATCTTCCACTAGACCTCCCTAAGAATACAAAGAAGTATTTGAGTTCACTTAGCTAAAAATCAAAACTAGTAATTCCTGTTGTCAGCTCATTGTTGCTGTAATTTGATTAAAGTTTCTGCACTGTAAAGAACAAAGTACATGTGAGCACGTCCTTTGCACTGAGCTGATGGATCCATCATAAGTGCTGCTTGAGTCAATGGATCTAGAAAAAAATGCAGTTAGAGGGAGAGGGAGAAATAACTAAAAAAAAAGTAAGTGGGTTTTTTTCCCCTCCCTTTTTACAAATATGGTTTGAAACCAGAATGAACAACTATGGTAAATTCTAATTTCTGCTGATAAAATACTCAGAGCCCCACCCATTTTACTCAAGTAGTGTCCACAGCTGCTTACAGAACAATACAAGTTTTTGCTGTTCACAGACTGCATTTTTTCTGCTCAGCTGTGTGGGCAATAGCTCACATCATCTAGGCTGACATGACATTTTTGGAATAGCATGGTGCTCAGCTTTTAACTTCTTTGCAGGAAGTAGATTTTCAATAGTTCCTTATATGCTTTTTAATTTAAAGATTGTACTCACTCTTTCATGCTTAAATGTCTTTCCTTAATAAGACAATTATTTTTTTAACTGGATTCCTAAATTAACATCTGCATTATCACTGTATTTATTCCTAGATTTACATCTGCCTCCTTTTCTCACTTCAACACATGGATGTCAAACCATGGCAGTCACAAGCTGATCATTTAGCCTGTGCCTTAGTGTTCCTGACATGGAGCATATCTGCCACGTGTGACAGGCTGTTCTCAGCCATCCCTGTTAGCAAATCTAATAGTGGGAAAGCAAATTCATCTTTCTTGGTGGTTCTGAGGTCCCTCTTTATGGCACTATGCTGAAGCACGAAGGATAACCCAGCCACCTATCCTTAGAGAATGGGAGAAAAGAAGCTCAGTGAGGATCTGTGCTGTCCCCATGGGTCTTGGCAAAGCAGTTCTGTCCCTGTGCTGCCAGCACTGCTGCACTCAGCTAGCTGAGGCATCTTGGCTGCTGTCATGAGGGGAATATCCCCAGAAAAGTGCTCCTGAACCCTGTGTGAGGCCCCAGGCAGACACAAGGTCCAAATACTGTGGCCCAAGGGAGGTTGCATGGACAATGTGAACATTTAAAATCCTCAGTCTCCTAGAATCACAGAGTAGTTTGGGTTGCATGGAACCTTAAAGACCATCTTGTTCCAACCCCTGCCATGGGCAGGGACACCTTCCACTAAACCAGGTTTCTCAGAGCCCCACTCAACCTGGCCTTGAACACTTCCAGGGATGGGGCAAACACACCTTTTCTGTGTAATGTCTGCCAGGGCCTCCCCAGCCTCACAGGGAAGAATTTCTTCCTAATATCTAATCTGCCCTCTGGCAGTGTGAAGCCATTCCCCCATGTTCTGTCACTCTATGCCCTTGTCCAAAATCCCTCTCTGGCTCTGATGCAATGCAGGTGTAACCTGGATGAGTCTGCTATGCCAAGTCTGTAAAGCTATGACAAAGGTGCCACAGGAACTTGACTTGATAGCTGCAGGTAGGCTCAGGATCTTACCCCTAGTTCCTGCATCCTTTTGCAGTGGGGTGTCTCTACTCATAGAGTCATATCATAGAATCACAGGATGGTTTCTGTTGGAAGAAACCTTACAGATCATGTAGTTCCAACCCTCCTGCCATGGGTTTCCAACCCCCAATAGATCACTAATCCTCTTCAGCCCAAAAGAAAATTAATCAGGAAGGGTGGGTAGTGCCCAGCTTCAGTTACAGTGCTGGGTGGGTCTCACCCCACCTCTTGATCAGTGGCTCACTCAGCACTATCTATTGATTCTTTAGCAAGTGACTAACAGGTGATGACAGACCTGAACGCATTGTGGAGCAAATTGGCTTGATAAATAGCAGTGAGTTTATTCCTTTTTTACAGTAGATCAAATGTACTAAAACTAATTGTGCCACACCCCAGTTCACCTGGCAGGCAGAGAAAAGCATATTCCTCCATGTTTCTGTCAGCAGCACTGTCATTGTGCAATAACCTCGGTGACTGAGAACGTGCTTGAGACTCCAGCAACTGAGCATGGAAGAGGACTGACTGTCTTTTGGAAAACTGGCTCTGAGTCTTCCCAGTGTGGTGATGTGAAAACAACCCATTGGTAAAATGGACAGCAGCCTGGGGTCTGTGGGAGAGGAGCTATAGTGCTCCTGAGCTTGGTGTTTGTGCAGCTGCACCTTGAATCCTGTGTTCAGTTCTGGGCCAGTCACAGCAAGAAAGACATTGAGGTGCTGAAGCGTGTCCAGGGAAGGGCAATGGAGCTGGGGAAAGTGTGATAAAGAGCTGATGAGGGAGCTGGAAGAGCTCAGCCTGGAGAAAAGGAGGCTTAGGGGGCCATTATCACTCTGTACAACTCCAACAGGAGGGTGTAGCCAGGTGAGGTCGGGTTCTGCTCCCAAGTAACAAGTGATAGGATGAGAGGAAACAACCTTAGGTTGTGCCAAGGGACATTTCAATTGGGTATTAGGGGAAATTTCTTCACAGAAAAGATTGTCAAGCACTGGTACAGGCTGCCCAGGAAAGTGGTGGTGTCACCATCCCAGAAGTGTTTAAAAATGCATGGTTGTGGCACTTGGGGACATGGTTTACTGGGGGAATTGGCAGTGTTAGCTTAATTGTTGAAACTGATAATCTTAGAGGCCTTTTCCAACCTAAATGATTCTATGATTCTGAGGGCTTTAATGCTCAGCTTAAGGTTTAGACCATGCAAGAACATTTCCAAGCAAAGAACCATCTGAATCTCCTCTTAGGAGCAGGACCGAGGTACTTTCCAGAGGCTTGGGGACAGCAGCAGCCCTTGTGACAAGGCTGGGCTGCAAGGCAGTAAGGCTGGTTTCTTTGCCCTCTGCCTCTTTGTGCCAGGCTGGACTCAGACTCCTGGTGAAGCAGTGCTTGTTTAAACTCTAATAATCAATAATGCAGTGTGGGGCCCCAGAGAAAAGTCAACATTATAAAGTTACAGCTCCAAAACAGTGGAAGGCTACACAAATGTGATGACAGAGCAAAAACAGGAGAATTAAAATGTTAATTATTTGTTTTCTGATGTTATCTGCTTCTGAGGCACGGTGGAGGTTTCAAACAGGCTGAAGTCTATTTGGAGGATTTGAGTTCTAGTGCAAATGGCATCTGTTGGCAATTGAGGTCTGTAGTCATTGAAAAGGAAATACTGAAATGATCTATGGAGCCTGAATGCCAGTTCAGCCATCTGTGAGATCCTCGGTGACAGAGGCGGAAAGACCCAAAGCTTTGTACTGCTGGTAAGTGGTAGGAATTCACACAGGAAAAGAAGTCTCTCAACCCAGTGTGGAAAACTAAAAAAGCAGAAGGAGGTCCAATTAACGTGAGGAAAAAAAATGGGGGGAAAAAACTGTGTGGAACTTAAGGAGATGCTCAGACTTGGCAGAGAGAAGATATGGGATTGGGTCACCACAGAAGCTGCCAATGTGCATCTTCCCAAATGGGTTTGGGGAGGGGTCCCAGGTCAGAGCCGGGAAGGACCTGCTTATCTCACAGTGTCTGCCAGCTGAGCCTCAGAAAACAGGCTGGAGTGGGCAGGAGGAAATCAGCTGCTGCTGGGGCATGGAGACACACTTGGAATTGCCACTGGGAGGAAGCTGCTCTGGTTAATGCTGCTGCCAAGATATCCTGGGGCAGAAGGCGACATGTGAGCAGTGTTGTTGTCTCCATTGCTGCCCAGTAGCTTGTGCAGTGGCTCTGGGACTCAATGTAGGAAAACAAGGGGTTGGCAAGTGGTTTCTGGGGATATGTTTTCACTTACAGTGGGGCAGGAACACATGATGTACACACGCACCAGATCCAGCCTTGCAAACCTGTAATGAATCACTTGAGGTACTGAACAGCCCTGGGCTCCACTGGTGGTAGCACAGAACAGTGCCTCATGGCAACAGGCAAGGTGGAGAATAGGCTTTGAGCAGAGCATTTCCTTTGCAGGTGAATGTCCCAGGTGCCCGAGTCCTCTGTGGCTCTGAACACAGCTCAACTTATGACTGCATCCCAAGGGCTGGGGAGCATGACCAGCAGCCATGCAGATCCCCACCCTTCTGCCAGGAGACCACGCTGGGTTTGCTCTCCCACCCCACAGGTCTTTTGCTCCACAATGAGGGAGAGGTTATCGTCTTGGAAGAGGCAGGAGCAAGGCAGAGAACATCTGCTCGGGGTCATCTGAGGCACAGCCTGGTACAATGTGCAAAGACCATCGAGCCCAGAGGATGCTTGTGAAGGTGTCAAGCCCACCCGAGCCATGGAACTTCCCACATCGACCCACACGCTGCTCCCTCCCTCCACACCCACAACAGCCCCACCTGGCTTATGGCACCAGGTTACCCAAGGAATGCAAAATTTGCCTGGAAAAGCCAAGTGATTTTTGCCATTAAGTAACTAGGATTGGTCCCCAGCTGGGATCTGTGTCCTGGAGTTCAAAGAGCTGGAGCAGTTGCTCCTCCTGGTGAGAAGCCAGCATTGCTGCAAGCCGTGAGTGGGTGGGACTCGCTATAAGGAAATATTAGAGAGCTGAGCAGGCAGCAAGGGCTGGAGCACAGAGAGAAGCAGCAACATGGGAGAACTTTGTGTCCACTCTGTTCTGGTGACTGGGGCCAACCGGGGCCTCGGCCTGGGGTTTGTCCAGCATTTCCTGAGGATGCCAAAGCCACCCCAGTGGATCTTTGCGACGTGTCGGGACCCCAAGGGACAGAGAGCGCAGGTGAGGCTGGGCTGGGAGGCAGTGGCTGTGCTGGGGGATGGGAGCACTCGGTGCCAGGGGGAGATTGGAAGAAGGAGGGCGCTTGCAAGGGTCTGGAGCTGCAGTCAGGCACCTGTGGCCCAGGGCAGCTGGGCTGGGACAGCATGGGAGCAGCTGTGCACGGGATGTGTGGAGGGAACAGAGGTATGTGGTGTGTGCAGGAGGTGTGGAGTGTTCCCCATTGTCAGAGACTGAAAATAGTTCATTGATATAAAGTTTTGCTCATTATAAAGAAGCTACAACCGAAGAAGCCTCACTGAAGAGTGGGACTTTGAACTAAAAGTCAAACTGTTGATTAGATAAAGGGAAACCTATTGTTCAGTCCTCTCAGGCTGAGCGAAAGGTATGCATCCACAAAAGGCCAAAGCCAGCAGCTATCCCCTGCTGAGCTCACAGAAGCCAGGTTTACATAGACTCCCCCCAAATGAAGGGGGAGAAGGAGGTTTTGGGTGCATGGTGTAACCTCTGGTGAGAGGCAATAAACACCCATCCTCCGATTACACAAAGTGGCCCAGCTGTGGAACCCCCAACCCCACAGGCCACATCCACGGGACATTCACGTGAGAGGCTTTGCCCCACAGGACTGCACGTGATGGAACAGACCCAGAGTCTGCTGTGAGAGACTGACCCCCACCCCAGGGGGACATGCCCAGATGTGCCTACCTAGCCTGGGCATATAGACCCATGGGATTCTGTGCTTTCTGGGGGGACCTACACCACCGGGAAGACCTGCTGAAGAGGATCATCGAGGCACCAGTGGGAGCCACGGAGCAGTGATATTCTTTTATTCTGTCTCTGTCACTCTTCATCCCACCACCTATTTTCTATTTCTTTCTTTCTTTCTCTCTCTCTCTCATATTTACTATCAAATAAAACCCTTACTGTTGTCACTGGCATATGGTCTCATTTGCACCTTAATTTGGGCAGAGGCATTTCTAAGAACCTTAAAACTGGATCATAGCACCCATGCATCAGGATCAGGGCAGCTGGAGCAGGGTGCTGGGCACTTGGTGGTGCAGGGACGGAGCTGGAGGGACACAGGCTTTGGCTGGCTTTGCTGGGTGAGCCTTGGCACATCCATCCCAGACTACTGGTGCCGATGTTGTGACCCCTCTTGCAGGAGCTAAAGGATTTGGCCTCCAAACATCCCAGCCTGGTCATCATTGCTCTTGGTAGGTACCTTCTCACCCCAGTTCCGCTGGTGAATGCCCTGGGAGCTCCGCACTGGAGGCAGCTGGGGGGGGGCACCTCCTTGGGGGAGCACAGGGAACCCCAAAGCACCACAGGGTCACTGACCTCCCCTGTGTTGGCTCTGCAGAAGTCACCAACCCCGCCAGCATCAAGGCGGCTGCAGCCAAGGTTGGGGAGCACCTGGGGGGCTCTGGGCTGAACCTCCTCATCAACAACGCTGGAATGGTCAAGCCTAAGACACTTGATTCTGAAACATTGGAGGACATGACCGAGACTTACACCACCAACACGGCTGGACCCCTGCTGATGGGCCAGGTGAGTCCCCAGCACTACAGCACAGCTCCAGAAGGATCCCTTCCCACGTCCACAAGCTGGACATCATAGAGGGTGTGAAGGGCCAGTGGGAGGGGCTCCTGTCACTGCTCTGGAGCCCAATGGACTCTCAGTTGATGAGAAGCTCATGGAGCCAAGGGCTGGAGCTCAGGAGCTGGAGCTTGGCAGGCTGGGACAGTGGGAAGAGGAGGGAGGGTGACCCAGTCCTGGGGTCAGTGTTGCCCACTGTGGAAGGAGCTGCTCCCCTGCCCTGTGCCATGTCCGTGTGTGCTCCTGTCCCCTCTGTCTCCTCGCAGGCGTTCCTGCCCTTGCTGAAGAAGGCTGCCCAGGGGAGCCCAGGCTCAGGGCTGAGCTGCAGCAAGGCTGCCATCATCAACATTTCCAGCATTGGTGGCTCCATTGCTTCTTCCTTCGGTTGGGACATGATGCAAGTCACCTCATACCGCTGCAGCAAGGTACTGTCAAACGTGCTGGGGACAAATTCGCTTCCCCTCCCCTTCCCAGCTGTGAGTCCCCTGGCAGCTCCTCTTCCTCTCCCACCACCGTCCCCTCCCTGTCTCCCCACAGGCTGCTCTGAACATGCTGAGCAAGTGCCAGTCCCTGGCATACCGGGAGCACGGCGTCCTCTGCGTCGCTCTCCACCCCGGCTGGGTGCAAACTGAGTTGGGCAGCTCTGCTGGACACACGGTAGGAACTCTCCCAGGGCAGGTCCATCAGAGCTCCTGTGCTGATTTCCCATAGGTGGGAATTGCTGCCGTGAGCCCCTGGCCATGACTTACCTGCTACTGGGGCAGCTCCTCCTATCCTGGTCCTGGGTGCTGGGTGACCCCATCCTCTCGGTTCCCTGCTTGGCCCTTCTGTCCTGGGTTTTCACAGTTTTCAGTTTTCCCCTTTGCCCTGGAGAGCCTCCTGCCCCCAGCCTTGGCTGCTCCAGGGCCTCAGGCATGGGCTGCCTCTCTCCTTCTTCCCCACAGCCCCCCGTGACAGTGGATGACAGCGTGCAAGGGATGCTGAAGGTCCTCTCCTCCCTCTCTGAGAAGGAGACCGGCACCTTCCTGGACTGGGAAGGGAATGTCATACCCTGGTGAGACACCAGTTCAGGATCCTGGCAGCAGAACTCTGTGCCACTGCTCCCCCCTGTCCCACATCCTCAATAAACTCCTGCTGAGAACCCCCAGCTCTGTTGTGCATTGCCAACTCCTGGGATGGCCCCTTCCCAGATATCCCACTCCTCATCCTGGGATGCAGTGGTGCCCACAGCTGCCCTCGAGCCACGGCTGTCACTGGCATCCCCATGAGTGACAACCTGCAGGTCCCATGGCACCGTGGCTGCCCTCTGGAGACCTCCCCTCCAGGAGGCAGAGGAGAAGCTGGAGCAGGGCTCCTCTGCTGAGAGGAGAGGGATCTTCCGAGCCCCTGCAGGACTGGCTTTCCCCTGCCCAGGCTGGGCTGCCCGAGGGGCTGGGGGTCACAGGGATCAGCTGCCCTCTCCCCTCAGCTGGGGGATGGCTGGTCACAGGTGGGACAGAGGGACACAGAGCGCTCGGGCAGAGCACAGGGATCCTGCCCCAGGCTTGGATGGGAGGTTTGAGACTGGGTGTGGAGGTGGAGCAGAGAGGCATCAGCTGCCAGAGTTTACAGAGATGGGGGGCACAGGGGGACCACAGGGGCACATGTGGGGTAGGGAAGGAGAGAGAAGCTGCTTCCCAAGCCCTTCTCTTCTTGAAGCTCCACAGCCAAGCACCTCATCACCATGTTCTGGGCAGCCTGGAAGAGGCACAGCCCTGCCAGCACAACCCAGGGAGTGGGTGGGCAGGAGAGGGGACATTTCCCAGCCACAGAATGGCTGTGGAGGTGGGAAATGGGACTTGGTCCTGGGACAAACCATCAGTATGACCTGCCAGAAGGGCTCAGTCCTGGCTGCTGCTGTCCTGGTCTCTGTGCTTCTGCCTGGGAGAACCAGGCAGGGGTGGGTGGCTGGGGCAGGGGGTGTCCCATGGGCTCCCTCCCCTCCACGGGCACCATGCCTGGCACAGCAACCTCAACACCTCCCCTGGCACCTCACCTTGCTGGCCCGGTACGGGTACATGGGGGCCTCTGGCAGCCCGAGGCACAGCCCGATGGAGCCCAGTTTGCTGGAGATGTTGATGACAGCGGCCCTGCTGCAGCTCAGACCCTCCTTCCCCACGCCCTTCGCCGCCTGCTCTAGGAGTGGCAGAAATTCCTGATGCAAGGACACAGGTGCTGCATTAAGATGTGGCAAGCCTGCAGTTTGTGCCTTGCTGGAGTGCAAGGCCAGCAGCTGGTGATGCGCTGGCCATGCAGGCGCCCGTCCTTCTGCCAGGAGATTGGATCCACTGGGTTTGCCTCCCCCATGGGTGCCGTGTTTCAGCTGACAATCAGGGAATGCGCATTGGCTTGCAGGAGGCAAGAGCAAGGCAGAGAGTGTCTGCTCATGGCTCATGTCCTGGCTCAGTGGACCAGGGAAGGGGGATGAGATCGAGCCTGCTCCCGGTGTTGTGCAGGTCTGAGGAGGAAAGCCCTTCTTGTGAAGCAATCAAGCCCACTTGAGCCATGGAGCTTCCCACATCTCTTCCACATGCTGCTCCCTCCCTCCTCACCCACAAGCTCCTCTCCTGACTCATGGCACCAGGTTTCCCAAGGACAGCACAATTTGCCTGGAAAAGCCAAGTGGTGTTTGCCCTTTGGAGACAAGGACTGGCTCCCAGCTGGGATCTATGTCCTGGAGTTCAAAGAGCTGGAGCAGTTGCTCCTCCTGCAGCCAAGGGTTGGTGTAAACCCTGACTGGGTGGGGTGTCCGTGGAAAGGGCTATAAGGAAATATTAGAGAGCTGAGCAGGCAGCAAGGGCTGGAGCACAGAGAGAAGCAGCAACATGGGAGAACTTTGTGTCCACTCTGTTCTGGTGACTGGGGCCAACCGGGGCCTCGGCCTGGGGTTTGTCCAGCATTTCCTGAGGATGCCAAAGCCACCCCAGTGGATCTTTGCGACGTGTCGGGACCCCAAGGGACAGAGAGCGCAGGTGAGGCCGGGCTGGGAGGCAGTGGCTGTGCTGGGGGATGGGAGCACTCGGTGCCAGGGGGAGATTGGAAGAGGGAGGGCACTTGCAAGGGTCTGGAGCTGCAGTCTGGCACCTGTGGCCCAGGGCAGCTGGGCTGGGACAGCATGGGAGCAGCTGTGCACGGGATGTGTGGAGGGAACAGTGGTACTTGGTCATGGAGTGCTCCCCACCCATTTGGTTCAGGGCAGCCGGAGCATGCTGCTGGCTCCATGGGAGTGCAGGGATGGAGCCAGAGCAATGTGGGCTTTGACTGGGAAAGGCTGAGCCTTTGCACAGCTCCTCGAGCCTCTCCGTGCCTACACAGTGCCCTCTGTTACAGGAGTTACAGAATTTGGCCTCCAAGCACCCCAACGTCATCATCATCCCGCTCGGTAGGTGCCTCGAGGTGGGGATCCTTTGCCCCAGTTCCTCTGGCGGGTGCCCAGGCCGGGCACACCCTGCGAGTCCTGTGCTGGGAGGGAGCTGTGCCAACGGGCTGCTGCCTGTGGGGCCATCGGGCACTGCTGCCTGTGGGGAACAGAGGGGACTCCACCATGGGGACGCGGGCTCTGACCTCCCCTGTGTCGTCTCTGCAGAAGTCACCAACCCCGCCAGCATCAAGGCGGCTGCAGCCAAGGTTGGGGAGCACCTGGGGGGCTCTGGGCTGAACCTCCTCATCAACAACGCTGGAATGGCCAAACCTAAGACACTTGATTCTGAAACATTGGAGGACATGACTGAGGTTTACACCACCAACACGGTTGGACCCCTGCTGATGGGCCAGGTGAGTCCCCAGCACTACAGCACAGCTCCAGAAGGATCCCTTCCCACGTCCACAAGCTGGACATCATAGAGGGTGTGAAGGGCCAGTGGGAGGGGCTCCTGTCACTGCTCTGGAGCCCGATGGACTCTCAGTTGATGAGAAGCTCGTGGAGCCAAGGGCTGGAGCTCAGGAGCTGGAGCTTGGCAGGCTGGGACAGTGGGAAGAGGAGGGAGGATGACCCAGTCCTGGTGTCTGTTGCCCACTGTGGAAGGAGCTGCTCCCCTGCCCTGTGCCATGTCCGTGTGTGCTCCTGTCCCCTCTGTCTCCTCGCAGGCGTTCCTGCCCTTGCTGAAGAAGGCTGCCCAGGGGAGCCCGGGCTCAGGGCTGAGCTGCAGCAAGGCTGCCATCATCAACATGTCCAGCTACGCAGGCTCCATTGAGGATGTCTATGTATGGGATTTTGGACATGTTGTCTCATACCGCTGCAGCAAGGTACTGCCAGATTGTTCTGGGGGTGAGCCCAGACATTTTTCCCTCCAAAGGATCATGCTGCCTTCCAACCCCCCCTCAGTCTGTGCCCCTCTCTACACTGTGACTGAGCTCCTGTCAGTCCCTGGCTACCTCTCAGCACAGTTATGTGCCTAGCCCTGGGTCTACCTCAGAGGGACGTGATGGGATGGGACCTCGACTAGGCTGGGCATTCATACAGGGATAGTGAGGGAGCATCATGTACCCCAGGGAATGGGTAAAACCGCCCTATCCCTGCCCCAGCTGTGGTGCCTGCACACCTTCCCTTGCAGCCCCCTTTCCCTTCCTACCACCGTCCCCTCCCTGTCTCCCCACAGGCTGCTCTGAACATGCTGAGCAAGTGCCAGTCCCTGGCGTACCGGGAGCACGGCGTCCTCTGCGTCGCTCTCCACCCTGGCTGGGTGCAAACTGAAATGGGCGGTGCAGGATCATGTAAGGTAAGAGATCTCCTGTCCATGGTCTGGGAGAACCTCATCATTAGGAATGCAGAGTTTGCTGGTATCTCATGCTGGGCTGTGTGAGAGCTCCTGGGCAGATACCCTGGAGGCACAGGAGGGAGGGAGATGAGTGACTGGGAACTCTTCTTGTCCCGAGCAATGATCTGTTTCAGGCCAGACCCTTGAGGGTAGAACTGTTTCTCCCTCTGTCTCACAGCCTCCCCTGACAGTGGATGACAGTGTGCAAGGGATGCTGAAGGTCCTCTCCTCCCTCTCTGAGAAGGAGACCGGCACCTTCCTGGACTGGGAAGGGAAGGTTTTGCCTTGGTGAGATGCTGATTCAGGATTCTGACTGTGAGGACCTTTGTTGCTGCACTATGTTGTGCCTGTCCCTGAGTAAATGTGTCCACAAACAATAAATAGCACTGTGTGAGCCTCCTTCCCTTGGTCTATTAACTGTCACAGAGAGAGTCCTCACTGGTGCTTTGAGAGTCCTTCTCAGTTATTTCTGCGTAACATTGAGCTAGGTTGGTCTGAAGACTTGTTCTTATCTAGCTGGGGACCTGGATACCATCCTGACAGGAATTTGTCCCAGGGCTCATCCCAGAGCTCTCCCTCAGAATGGCAGCATCACCTTACAATGACTCAGGCACTCCTCCCAGTGAGTCCTTCCTCATTTGTCAGTTCAAAGTCCAAGCAGAGCATTGCTCATTGTTAGCTCCTCTACGACCTAGGTCAGGAAGACAAAACCTGATGGGATCCTCGTGGCTTGCTTATGCCCTGCTGTGTTCCTCCAGGAGAGATCAAGGTAGTTAAAAACACCCATGAAGACCAGGGCCTCAAATGGGAAATCTGTAAGTGCAGTCTTGAGCCCTCCCAGGGATGGGAACACTATTCTGTGTTCCTGTTAAATCCTATCTCTACCTCTCTTCTTGGTGGCTGTGCTTCCTGTTCCAAGTTGGTGTGTGGAGGCAGGATAGGCTCTTGGTGTTGTGTGCATTTCCATGTGGCACACGTGGCACTGGAGGCTCCATGATGAGCAGAGATGCCCACAGGTCCTCTGGGACTCACCATGGGGCTGATGGAGTGAGGTGAGGGACCTAATGGGCACCTGGGGCCTTGGAGTCCCTGGGGACACCAGGGATCCCCCACTGTATATCCCTGGTGCATGGAGGGATGGGGAGGAGGCAGCAGTGGGATGGTACCCAGGGGGTTGTGGGCAGAGAGCTCTCACCCCCACTGAGTCCTTTCTTCTCCACCAGCACTGAGCCAAACCTGCACCAGAGCCAGGAACAGCAAATGCAGCTCTGGAGTCACCAAAGCACAATTCTGAAGGCATGAAATTGGGGAGGAAACAGGGAGAGGGATCATGATCAGGCAGGGAGGTGGCAGTGGGACCCTGGGCATGATGGATGACAGGGGCCAGGGACATTCTGGATTACCCAGACCTTCCTGACTGGATCCTTCCCACTGCACCACTCAGCTCCCCATGGAGATCCTTGTACCATTTGTTGTATTTTTTACTGAATTCCTCCAAATTTGTTGTATCACACACTTACAATGATAAAAAGTTAATTAATTCCTCACCTCTTGTATCACTTAGATTCAGCTGAAATTATTATAACCCTGACTTTGCTGTATTATAGGGTGATGGCCCCACTGCATAAGGCCTCTCAACAGTACTGTCCTTTGCAGCAGTCTCATTTCCTGGGTGCCATCCCAGCACTGCCAGTGTTTTGCACAATTTAGGGGCCCATTCCAGATTCCCGAGGCTCCGAGGGGCAGCATCCAAGTCCATTTGTAGCCTCCTTAATAAATGGATTTGATGGCCGGGCTGTGCTGCGTGTCCACGCCGGGGGAGGGGACAGTGCAGGGACTTTCCTCCCCGTGGTCCCAGCATGTGGCAGGACCCAGCAGGTGGCAGGATCTCTTCTGCTGTGATCGTATAGTGGTCAGTACTCTGCGTTGTGGCCGCAGCAACCTCGGTTCGAATCCGAGTCACAGCAACTTTTGCCAAGAGCCGGGAGGGAGGCGGCTGTGGGGGGGTTGGTTTGCAAAGATGCCGTGTCCTGGGAGGGGACCACAAGCTTGGGTGGTCCGAGAGTGGCCAGCCTCACACAAATAAAGATTTCCTGACCTGTAGTCACTGTGCAGGGTCTCTGCAGTGAGGCTGAGGTGGCACTTCTGGAGAGCTCTCCAGCTTCTCCACTTTCCAGGCAAACTTGAGAATTTAGAGGAATTTGCCCAGCCTTCCACGTTCCACTTCCTCACCGTTTTGCAGGAAGAGGACCAAAAGATGCAGTGGCTGCTCTGCAGAGTGAGAGGAGGTGGGAGGCAGCAGCTTGCTCAGCTCCTGTCCCCCAGGGCGTGAATGATCTGCCACAGCAGAAGGAAGATCAGCCTGAGGGAAGCCCTGCTGCCAGCACTCCCTGCTCCAGGGGAACAGGATTTTGGTTACAGGACCTCCAGGGATGTTTTCACAGCAGAGGTAAAACCCACCCAGAGCTGAGGGATGACCCTGACAAACTGTAGGTCTGAGAACTCGAGGTCTCATGGGCACCAAGAAGCAGGGGGAGACCTCTGGGTGTACCAGGAGATGCTTCAGCCTGGGGAAGCCTCTCAAACTGTTGCCTTTACCCTTCTGGAGCTTTAATGGAGTCACCCTGTTTTCTTGGACTTGGTGCCCTCTCCTGACAGCCGTGCAGAACTCACTCTGGTAGGCAGCTTTCAAAAGAGAAGTTACATAACGTGTGGCAGAGGCTGGTGGTGAAAAAGGCACCACGCAAGCAGTGGGTCTCAACTCACCACTGTGGGGGCATCTGAAAGCAGCAGAAGGCTGCAGCACTTGGGCAGATGGGTTCAGGCGTCTGCAGGGCTGGTGCTTGGGAAAGGGAGAGGGAGGGTTTTTTTAACTGCACAAAATAAATTTTTTTTCTTTTGTATCTTATCCAGAGAAAGAAATGAAGAAAAAAAATCATTGCACATTTACTTTTAGGATTTAGCGTTTATAGGGCACTGCTTGCACGACTTCACACTCCTCCAACATTCCTTTACTGAAAACATATCACTTTACTTAGGGAAAGCTCAAAAAGCATTTTTCCCTTCTAAAGATAATACAGAAGGAAGAGAAGGCAATGGAGAGGTCACCCATTAGCAGCAGCAGCAGTGCCTGCCCCACTTTTGCTCAGCTGAGCAGCAGAAACACAAGGAAATACATAAGTTCTCAATTCCTCTTTTCTTCCCTCCGAAAGTCACTGTGAGGTGTAAGGCCACTAAACTTATCTGAAAAATAATTTACTATGCTTGAGCAACTGATGTATGTTCGGGGTGAAAAATGTAAAAAATTTACATAGAATAGGGGATGTTTTTCACCCCAAATTGCTTGGTTTTCTGTTAAAAGATTTTCATTTTGCAAAAATATCCTGAAGTGTCAATACACCTACAGTGCAGTCCAGAGCTGGACTGAGACTGTGGTGGCCCCACGAGTCACTGCAGCCTCTGCTCTCACATGATTTGTATTCCCTTAAAACGATGCAGGTCTCTGCTGGGAAACTTCCACTTTTTACCCTCCCAGTGAAAAAGGGTGTCCTGATGTTCAGCTGGAGCCTCCTGTGTTCCAGTGTGTGCCCATGGCCTCTGGTCCTGGCACTGGGCACCGCTGAACAGAGCCTGGCTTCCCTCCCAGGAGAGATGCTCCTGTCCCTTCGGTATCTTCATGGAGGTCGTTATGCAGAAAAAACATTGCCAGCAGGAACCCAAACTTTGGGAACACTGCTTGAAGTCAGCTGGGGCACCCGAGCACCCTTCACTGCGGGAGGGAGCAGTGGAGACCTCAATCCCCTGCTCCTTCCCTGCCTCAGCTCCCCCGGGAGGGACTGTCCCGGCAGGAAGAGGTGCCGCTCCTGCCCATGGGCTCCTAAAGGATAAAAGCACCGCCTGAACAGGGGCTTGAACCCTGGACCCTCAGATTAAAAGTCTGATGCTCTCCCAACTGAGCTATCCAGGCTCACATTTGGGGTGTGGGGGGCATGTCTGTGACAGCCGGGGGGATCCCACTTTGCTGCAGCACTGCAGGGACAACGTGGGGACCCATTTCGATGTTTTCCACTCCCACGCCACCCCAACGAGGCTGCCAGCGCAGGCCAGACTGAACACCCGGGTTCTGGGAATGTCCCCGGGCCCTGATCAGACACAGGGATGCGCCCTGGGAAGATGCCGGCGCCGCAGGGATGCGCAGGCAGGGAGGGGAGCAGGATGCTGCGGGAGCGGCTGTGAAACCTCCGCCGCGCCCAGAGGGAGCCCCGGGTCCCGCCGGGGAACAGGAGCAGCAGCGGCGGCGGTGGCCCCGCCGGGTCCGTGCTCTGCGCTGCGGCTGCAGCAGCCTCGGCTCGAATCCGAGTGCCAGCGGCGCTTTTGCAGGAGCCGCGTTGAGGAGGGAGGGAGGGAGGGAGGGA
Organism: Coloeus monedula; assembly: GCF_965178545.1. Lineage (NCBI taxonomy): Eukaryota > Metazoa > Chordata > Aves > Passeriformes > Corvidae > Coloeus > Coloeus monedula. The sequence goes on from NC_138793.1 coordinate 14,056,192, forward strand.
GGCGGCTGCGGGGAGTTGGGTTGCATAGACCGAGCTTGGATGGGCACCTACAGGTGCCACCCCACGTATTCTATTGCCTTTCCTCCCCATTCTGCAGGAAGGGGCCCCTCTGCCCCACGGGGAACCCACCCCATCAGCCAGCCCACCCACCAGTGCCCTCCAGCCCCACACATCCCTGTTCCACCTCGCACTTCCCTGGGAGGAAGAAGAAATCTTCCCTTCAACAGAAGAGTGCTATTTTGCCCCATCCCTTGAAGTGTTCAAGGGCACGTTGGATGGGGCTTGGAGCATCTGGGTCAAGTGGGAGGTGTCCCTGCCCATGGCAGGGGTTTAAAATGAGATGAACTTTAAGGTTTCTTCCAGCCTGAGCATCTCTAGTCCCTGAGGGTCCCCAGTACCCAGTGCAGGCTGGGGCTGCAAGGGCTTCCCCCAGCTGGGACTGTCACAGAGGGGGCTTTCCAGGGGATACTGGGAGGATGCTGCATGGGGCAGTCTGGGCAGGGGGTTATGGGGCAGGGGCAGTGCCCAGGGTGGCACTGGGGAATGTGGCACTGCCATGTGGCACAAGGAGCTGCCCAGATATGTCTTTTCCTATCCCAACCCCTCTATCTTCTCCCAGATACCTGGGGTCCACCCAGCCACACTGGCAGCACCAGCATCCTCTGCCAGGGACAGGAGGAGTGGAGAGGGGCTGTATTCACCGAGGCAGGGAGTGAGCAGCCCTGGGGGGTTACCCCTAGAGAACCATGCAGGGGCAAGAACGTGGCAGCCACCTCCCCAGAACACAGCAAAGGGACACCGAGGCACCGGGAAGCTGCTCAACGTGCAGCACCCCTAAGCGGGCTCTCGGGGCAGAAAGAACCCCTGGGAACCCCCGGACTGGTTTTGACAGGCCATGGCTTGTCCATAAGGCCAGTCCTTCGTCCCTCCCCGTCCCTCCTCCTCCTCATGGCCAGCCCCTTGCAGCTCTCCCCTCCCCTGCAGCCCGGGTGCCTCTTGGCTGAACCTGCGTAAAAATTATAAAAGGCTGTTTGGCTTGGAGCCGCCCGGAGGATCCCGGCCGAGCCTGCCATGGGGAGCAGCGGCGCCGGGCTTGCGTTGCTGACGCTGTCGCTGCTCCTGCAGCCCACGTCCCAGTTCTGGCTCTTCAACGTCCTCTTCCCACCCACCACCACCCCAGAAGCTCCCCCGACCAACAGCACACCGCCCGTGGTACTCGGTAAGGTCGCGCCAGCGTGGGCATCGTGCGGGGTACGGGTGGGCACCCTGGCTGCCATACAGCCCCACAAAGCAGATGGTGAGGCTGGGGTGCTGCTCTGCTGGTGGCTAAGTGGGTTTTGGCTGCGATGGTTCTTGGCTGGCTGGATTGGAGCCACCAAGTGAGGGTGTCACACGGCTCTCCAGTCCCCTCCCAATTCACTGGGATAGGGACACAGGGCTGGCCATGCCCAGGTAGAGTTTTTGGAGCTGAGACAGACTGAACACTCCAGATATGGGTCTCTGATATCTCACACCTGGCTCACAGGGTGTTTTAGGGCTTGTTTGGGTCTGGGGAACTCTGCTGGCAGAGGGACAGGGACTGCAGCACAACCTCTTCTGCCACTTCCCAGAGTGGCTGCCATTGGTGCAGTGGGTGCATCCACCACCTCTCACTTTCCTGAAGCCCACCCCATCCTGTGTCTTCTCCCATTCCCTGGGGATGGCTGGGTCATCCTCTGCTGCTGCGAAAGAGGATCCATCTCACATCCCACCCAATGCCCACTCTGACTGGGGGCAAGCCAGCAGGAAGAGGGGCACAGGGAGGTTAAAGGAGATGTGGAGGCATCATCTCAGGGAGGTGGAAGCAGCCACCACCAGCTGGTGCCTCTGTGCTGCATGGCTCTGCCTTCCTTTGCCCCTGTGCCATCACTGGGCACTTGAGCTCAGCTTTTGCCAGGAAAACTCTGCTGAGAACAGTTGGGGTTTTCCTCCTTTTTCTTGAATCAAGAGGCATTTCCCCTTAAAAAAAGAGAAGAGAAAAAGCAGAAGACCCCTCCCTAATGCAATGCCAAGGGCTGACCCTGTAAAATCCCTTCAGGAGTGCAGGCATCCATGTCCTGGGGCTGGTCAGAAGACCCGGGTCACTGTCACCAGGTGCCTCTTTTCAGGATTACCTGTGATGGTCGGAGCATCTCCTTTTGTCCCCAGTACCAGCCTCAGGCCATGTCCCACGCCCAGCCAGACAGAGATGCCCCTTGTGCTGCTTGGCTGCCCCTCGTGCCGCTCGACATCCGCAAGTAACCCATCCCCCTGGCCCGGGCGTCCCGGAAACCCCCAGTGCCCTTGGGACCACTGATAACCCCTCTGCCCTCAGAGATCTCCCTTAATAATTACCTAATGTCCTCTGGAAGGGGAGGCAGAGCTCAGTGCTGTGTGCCAGGGGCAGGGGTGTGCTGGCTGTGCACCTTCAGAGCTGTCAGAGCCGCTCATGGTCCTGCTCCTCTTGCTGACCAGGGAAGCCCCTTCTGCCCACTCCCTACCAGGGCTCTCCTACACCTGCCTGGTCCACATCCAGGTGCTTTGAAGACAGGATTAGACCCTCCCTGTACCCTGGGGAGTCATGAAAGAGCTGTGAGGCAGGTGGAGGAAGGTAACTGCTCCCTCTCCTTCCCCTCCCGCATGGCACAAGGCATTGGCGGTTCACACCAGCCGTGTACTGCAGGAAAGTCCTTGGACCGGCTGGGGCCTTGGGATTTGTCACCTGGTGCTCCCATTCCACCAGGTTCAATGTCCCCTGCAGTCATTCACCTCTTGTCCTCACCCTCACAGTCAGTGCTGGCACCAGGAGCTGGCTCCTGGCTCCTGCACGCAGCTGGGAAAGCTCTCCATGCTGTCTGATCCCAGCACAGGCACACAGATCAGGGTAGCAGCAGGATGGGTGTCCCATCCCTGCTGGGAGCCACGCTGGAGCTCCCAGAGGCAGACCAAACACCCTAGAGTGACTGTCACCATCCACTGAGGGAGGCCAGGGCTCACAAATGAACTTGCTCAAAGCTGTGCTGTGTTTCCTGCACACACTATTCCCACGGAATTTCCACAGAGTACAGTTCCACTCAGCACCGAACCATTTCAGAGGCCTTGTTCAGCCTGTATGGAGGGTTTAAAGTTCAGGAAGCTCTCCCTGGGAGCGCTGCATCCCTGAGCTGCCTGCTACACCAGGAGGAGTTGTCAGGACTGCATTAGGAATGGGCAGCCCCAAGCAGCACCGATTTCTTCCCCCAGGTTGCAGCAAGGAGAGGAAGGTGGAAACCCATCCAGAGAGGGGAAATAATCTAGGGTACTTTGTGCTGGTGGGGACTCACATGTTTGAGCCAAGGGTGGCAGCTCTGGGGGTCACCCCATGGAAAGGCAGCTCTAGGGGTTCCCAAGGATGAATTTTTAGCATTGTTTTCATGCTCACCCAGCATCTCAGCTCCAAGAACCCTCTCTCCTGTGCAGAGCGGGGTGTTCTCCAGGGATGCTGTTCCAGCAGGTGCCCAGCCATCCCCAGCCAGGCAACCCCAGGGGAGCACTGCCTGGGGGCTGGATAAGTGCCAGGTTGGGCAGCCCCACAGGGTCAGTGGGATGGGGTTTGTAACTGGCTCTGCTCTCCCTCTGCGGTGCCTCCAGTGCCCGGGTGTCTTGGGAACCAGCTGGAAGCAAAGCTGGACAAGCCAGATGTGGTGAACTGGATGTGCTACCGCAAAACAGAGGATTATTTCACCATCTGGCTCAACCTCAACACCTTTCTGCCAGTGGGAGTTGACTGCTGGATCGATAACACCAGGTACCATCCAACCCTACCCTGGGAGCTCCCTGGGGAAATGACCTACCAGGGATCTCCCTCCCCTCTCCTCCCCCTGGCCATGATCTAGCACACATGGAAAAAAATGGGAGGACCATGGGATTGTTTGGGAACACAAGTGACTGGCTAGTGCTCTGAGTGTCTGTCCCTTTCCCATGTCCCTGCCATGTGCTCAAGCCCAGGCAGACCACCCTGAGCACCCACTGGAAATGCTGCCACCCTGTCCAGGGCTGCAGGGTGTGGGGGCTGCGGCAGCTGGTTGTGCCAGAGCCTCCTGTCCCGGGATGCCAGGCGAGCAGCATGGACACTGGCTGCGCTCCAGTGCACCTCACACCCACACAAGGCTTGGCAATGGCCAGGTCCAAGCTGCTACCCAGTGATCTCCACCCCAGCCCCATGTTCCCCGTGGGGACATGGCTCTTCTGCCACCTCCTGTCCTGTCCCCACAGGGTGGTGTACAACCGAACCTCTCGGAAAATGTCCAATGCCCCAGGGGTGCACATCCGTGTGCCTGGCTTTGGCAAGACCTATTCTGTGGAATACCTGGATCAGAGCAAGCTGGCAGGTGAGAGGAGGAGAGACCAGGGTGTCTGGGAATCCCACATGCTCCCTGCAAATGGGGAGGTGTCCCCATGTGTCCGGCAGGGACTAGTTCTGCAGAGAGCCCAGGGCACTGGGAGTGAGGGACATTAGCCTTGGGGACACACTCCCTGCTGGCAGGGACCACCCCATCCTTGACCCCAGTACTCAGTGGGATGCACAGAGTCACTATGTCCAGCTGGAGCCACTGAGATACAGGGCTTACCAGAGAACATTTTGGCCATGACCAGGACCACAATGGAAAAAGGTTGACAAGAGAAGACCACAGACCTAATTCCCACTTGTTGCCTCTGCCCACAGGTTACCTGCACACCATGGTGCAGAACCTGGTGAACAATGGCTACGTGAGAGACCAGACAGTTCGGGCAGCCCCCTACGACTGGAGGGTTGGACCCCGTAAGTCTGGGGGTTGTGGCCAGGCCCCCCATGCACACAGGGAAGCAGGATGGCCCTCATGCCATCATGCTCCCCTCTTGTCCACAGAGGAGCAGCCCGAATACTTCCAGAACCTGAAGGCGCTGATCGAGGAGATGCACGACGAGTACCAGAGACCTGTCTTCCTCATTGCACACAGCATGGGGAACCTGCATGTCCTCTATTTCCTGCTGCAGCAGACCCAAGCCTGGAAAGATCAGTACATTGGGGGGTTCATCTCCCTGGGTGCCCCCTGGGGAGGCACTGTCAAGCCCCTGCGTATCCTGGCATCCGGTGGGTGACTCCTGTGCAGCCACCTCTTTGTTTTCTTTCTGTCCTGCAGAAATGAAAGGGTGGTGGTGGGCAAGAAAAGGGCACAGTGGTGAAAAGAGGTGGGGGACCCAGTTCCTGTTTAGCCTCTTTGCAGCCCAGAAAGCCACAATCACTTGCCTAATGCTGACAGCCCAGAATATCTACACGTCACCGGTTCAAAAACACATGAGATTAAAAATCATGTGCTTGAAGGTTTTAACATCTGGCCCCTTGCATCACCCTTAAGTCACCACTAAAATTTTTCTCTGTTGCCACAAGAGCCAGAGATATTTTTAAGGTCATCTGAGGTCATTCCATGGACTCAGGACTCCAGACATACCAAAAATGCCAAAGCTTGAAGGTAACATGCAAGTTGGCCGCCCACTATTGGGCTCTGCTCGCTCCTGTCCCTGCAGGCAGGTGTGGAGGTGCCAGGCTTGCAGGGAATGTTCAGGGCTGGGTTGGTCTGTGCCATCACACATCCAGGTTTGTCTCCACTCAGCCCCTCCAAGCAGCTAGAGATGTGAAGAGTTTGGAAGGCTGTTCTGGATATCTGCAGCCAGGGAGGTGAGGAGAGCACGTAAGGTTATGGGCAGGGTAGGGGTAAGGAGGGGAAGAGCTGAGCTGGAGAAGGCCGGGAGACAGTGGTGAGTCACTGCAGGGAGGGCTGATCCCAGCCCAGCTTCCCAAAGGCTCCGTCTGTGAGGAGACGTTGTGGTGCTGGTTGTGATGAGCCCTTGTGTGTCCCACAGGTGACGAACAGGGCATCCCGCTCATGTCCAACATCAAACTCCGTGAAGAGCAGCGCATGACCACCACCAGCCCCTGGATGTTCCCCACAACCCTGGCCTGGCCCGAGAGCCATGTCTTCATCTCCACACCCTCGTACAACTACACCTACCGTGACTACCGGCGCTTCTTCACCGACGTCAACCTGGAGGATGGCTGGTACATGTGGGAGGACATGAAGGACTTGCTGAAGGATTTACCCCCTCCTGGGGTGGACACATATTGCCTCTATGGCACGGGCTTCCCCACCGCAGAGACTTACATTTATGATGAGCGTTTCCCTTATGAGGACCCCGTGGACATAATTTATGGCGATGGGGACGACAGCGTCAACACACGCAGCTTGGAGCTGTGCAAGCGATGGCGCAACCAGCAAAAGCAGAAGGTGTACGTCCAGGAGCTGCGAGGTGCCCACCACTTCAACATGGTCTTCAGCAACCTGACACTCAGTTATATCAATGAAATCCTGCTAGGGAGCCAAGAGGAGCAGGGGGAGCCAGGGCAGGCGAGATCCAGCCTAAAGGCTGGGAAGTTGGGGAAGATCCTACGTGAACACAAGGTCCTTAAGGAGCCTAAAAAGAACTGAAAGGAGTGAGGGCCAGCTTCCCTCCATGATGGTAGGCACCACAAACTGCCGTGCAGGGGAGCAAAGGACTTGGAGCTGAGTTTGGAAGGAAAGTGAGCAAGACCAAGAGCTCAGGTGGATGGGCTGGCACCCATTTCCACAGTGATTGGTTCTTCTTTTGGGAATGGTGATTCATTTTACTTCAGAGGCTTGTCACTTCCCACTAGTGGGTGGATAATTAACCATGCTGCCAGCTCATTAACATTACACACGTGAATTCCAGGGTATGCACAAGCCCTTGTCACTAGCAAGCCATTTTTAGGCACTTTAGAGGCTGTGGACTGGTGGTGCTGTGGCTTCTGCTCACCTGGGACAGAGCAACTCACATAACAAGAGCAAGCTCTGATTTACCAAGTGGTCACAGAGGTAGCATGGCGGTGGCGCAGTAGGTGTGGCTTACAGAGCAGCGAGCTAGGCTCCTTGGGCAAGACCAACTTGAAATCAGCAGATTTACAAAACAATAAACACACTTTGCTTCTGCATGCTAGGCCTGCCTTGTCCTTCAGAGCTGGGTGGCGAAGCCAGCCATAACCAAAACGTGAGATGCTTGCTGCCTGCAGGCACCCCAGGAGATTGGAAAAACCACAGGGCCAATGATGCAGCTGGGGTTGGGGATGCAACCAGGGTTGGCAACATGATGGGGATGACAGTGTGGTTGGGGTTGGTGACATAACCAGGGTTGGTGATACTACTGGAGCTTGATGATGCAACTGGTGCTGGCAGAGCAACTGGGATGGAAATATAATTGGCCTTGGAAACATAACTGGGACTGGTGATGCAACTGGGGGATGGCGATGCAGCCAAGGCTGGAGATGCAAACAGGGTGGCGATGCAGCCAGGGGTGGCAATACAAATATGGTGACACAGCTGGAGTTGGCCATGCAACCAAGGCAGCAACGCCGCCGGGGCAAGCTGTGCAAGCGGGACCGGCTGGGCCTCGGGGCCTGGAGATGCTGCCGGGGCGGGGCGGGGCGGGGCGGGGCGGGGCGGGGCGGGGCGGGGCGGGGCGGGGCGGGGCGGGGCGGGGCGGGGCGGGGCGGGGCGGGGCGGGGCGGGGCGGGGCAGAACGGGGCGGAACGGGGCGGAACGGGGCGGGGCGGGGCGGGGCGGGGCGGGGCGGGGCGGAACGGGGCGGGCGGGGCGGGGCTCTCCCGCAGCGCTCCCCTCCCATTGGCCGCGGCGCGCCGGGCGCGGCGCTGATTGGCGGGCGGCGGCGCGTGCTCGGGGCGGCGGGGCGGGGCCGGGCGCGGAGCCGGCGCAGCCCCGGTGCCGCCGCGCTGGAGGCCGCGGCCGCGGGCTCGGGGGCCATGGGCTCGGGGGCCATGGGCTCGGGGGCGGCCGGCGGGCCGGGCCACGGCGCGCCGCTCTGCCCTTGCCCTTCCCCGCCGCCGCCCCCCGCGCCGCGCTGCCCGCGGGGAACCCGCCGCCTCTCGGAAACCGGGGCCGGGACGCGGCGGAGCGAGGGCGCGGCGGGGCGCGGGGGGCTGCGGGCCGCCGCCTCGCTGCCGCACATCGCGCGGGGCCGCGGGGAGGAGGGCGGCGGGCGGCGCAGCCCCTGCCTGCTCGTGGCGCTGCGGCCGCGGAACGTGGAGGCGGAGCGGGAGCGGTTCTTCCGCGCCAGCTTCGCCTACGACCCGCAGTTCGAGTACGCGGAGCCGGTGCCCGCCGCCGTCCTGGACAAGTACGGGGCCGCCTCCGACCGCTTCGTGGCTCAGGTGAGGCGGGGCCGGGTGAGGATGCTCGGCCTGGAAGGAGGAGGAAGAGAAAGGAGGGAGCCCAGCCGGCCCGTGGGCTGGTGCGAGGGTGTGGGTATTCACATGCCAGCGGGATGTGTCCTGGTGGGACTGCTCCGTGGTGGGGCTGGCCAGGAGATGGTGCATGGTCCTAGAATTCTGGAATGGTTTGGGTTAGAAGGGATTTTAAAGACCATCTAATTACCCCACACACCCTGTCGTGGACAGTGACATCTTCCAGTAGATCCTATCCAACCTGGCCTTGAGCATTTCCAGGGATGGGGCAGCCACAGCTTCTCTGGGCAACCTGTACCAGTGCCTCATCACCCTCACAGGGAAGAATTTCTTCCTAATGTCCAACTTAAACCCACCCTTTGTGAATTTAATGCCATTCCCTCTTATCCATGTGCGTGCTTTCCTTCCCAGCTGCTTCCTGATCCCTCTCCCTTTAACACCTTTTGCATCTTGCCTTCAGCACCCTCACCCTATGATTTCTTAAACCTGTTCTTAGTAACCTCACCTACCTGCAGCAATGGTACATGCTCCGTGGGTGACATGGGTCATGCTGGTGCTGGGTGATGCTACCAGGATCCATACCCACTGGCCAGGCTGGATGGAGCTTTGAGCAGCCTGGTCTAGTGGAAGCCGTCCCAGCCCATGGAGGAGGATTGGCACAAAATTATCTTAAATGTCCCTTTCCACCCAAACCAGTCTGTGTTTCTATGATCAAACTGGCTCCTGCTTATGTTGACAGCTGTGCTCCATCAGGGACACCTTGCTGGTATGCTTTTGCACTTGCTGCTGTAGAAATAACTGTGAAGGAGCTGGAGCACATGGGTGACAGCATGGGAAGTGGTCCTTAGCCTGAATGACCTGGCGGTTGAGTCTGGCTGTTTTTTGGGAAGGCCTAAAGGTTGTCCAGTGTGGTAGCATCCTTAAGGCATCAGCAAACATGGTCAGTAATGATATTAATTGGTGTCGACTCCACTTAAGGAGTCTGTATTATTTTGCTTAACTGTTTCCATGGCTTATACCCTACTGAAATGTTTGTGAGTTTCTCTCTGCCATGGGGATGGCACTGAGAAAACAGCTCCTGGTCATTCAACAGGAGAGAAGAGGCAGGAGTGTGCTTTCAGGGTGCTCTGCCCACAAACAAGCCTTTTGTGGATGCAGGAGTAGAGCTGCTCTGTGCCTTCACCTCTTGCTTGGAGCTGGGAGCCTGGCCGTGTCCCAAAACCAGTTTGCACCTGGGAGTGAGCATTCTGCCTCAGGGAAGAGCATCCTTTCTGCCACATAAACAAGTGAGCAGATAAAAACCCCCTCTTATCCTGAATTCAGACTGGCATGCCAGAGGTGTTTCTTTGCACCTCTCAGTTGGGAATTCCTTGTTCAAATAACAACTTCTTCACTGATTTATTTATTGTTCTTTGCATGTTTACTTATTCCCGCATCACTGCCTGTGTCTCTGCCTGGATTATTATCCAGATGATTCAGGCCCTTTCTGTAAACAGCTTTCTAAGCAGTTTGTCATTCCTGGTGTGTGCCGTACCTCTGCCCCAGATAAAGTGGTGCCAGCGAGGCTCTTGCAGGGGAGACACTCTGACGCCTGCAGACCTCGCCAGCTTTTGGCATTTCCCTCCTGTGTTTTACTCCCGGAGTCGGGCATTAAATGAGTTGCTCAGAGCTCTTTCACCCTGTGCTTTCTCCTTTGGTGCAGCTGACTTGCAGCAGAGTAAAAGATGGATCATTCCGATTATTTTTCTCTGGGCAGTGCTTTGAATGAGTGGAATTAAGGGTTTGTAACCACTGTGGATTGTGAAAGCTTTTGCAAGAGATATCAAGTGTTGAGTGTTTCTGCCAATGTTTCTCCAAGTGTTCCGGTGACGGTCCGATGGGACAGCATTCATGGCACTGTTCCTTTGCTCTTACCCTGCAGTAACCTCCTTCCAGTCTCTTTTATTTTGGGAAGCATTCTTCCTTGCCAGCTAACTCTTAGCTCTATAAACTGCTTTTATTTTCAAAGACCTTCACTGATCATAAATAAATGAGACGTTTTGCTAAGTCAGCATCCTTGGACACAAGCAGACAAACGAACATCAGCTCCCTGCATGTGCTCTGCATGTACTTGGGGGATTATTTTATTTTTTTAACAGAAAACTTAAATAAACCAGGAGGACTCTTCCAGCCCCGTGGAGGCTCATCATCCTGGAGATCACATCCCTGGTTTGTCATGTGAATTTGAGTGGCACCAGCACAGAGCTGGGGCTGGAGGATTTGTTATCCCACTGCATATGGTGGGTGCATGATTTGGGGATGCTCAGAACATTAAACTTGGAATCTCAGGAATTTTGCTTGCCAGGATGTGCTCTGAGGGTTGGGGAAGAACTCTTTGGTTGTCTTACTCCTGGGCACCAGCTGTTCTGGGTTTCTCTTGGCTCAGTGATTTGGGTCCCCTGGGAGGAGAGAGCAAGTGGCTGAGCAGAGGTGGGAGGATGAAAGGTCTTTTTTCTGCCGTGGTCAGCCGGAGGTACCTTGCAGTGCTGTAAAAGTGAGCCTGATTATTCAGCAAAAAAAACCCCAAAAAACCCCACCCCAACCCCCCAGAAAACAAAACAGACAACAGAAAAATTATGCACAGCTTCTCCTGGAAAGACACCATAAGTGACTTGAGAATAAAAACCAGCTGTGAAAACTGTCCAGGGAAGGAAAATCAGGACCTTCTGCAGGGATGGAGGAGGTTGCTGACCAGATGCAGACCTAAAGCCCCTCTTAGGATCATGAATTGTTTAGATGGGTTAAGACCCTTAAGATCAAGTCCAGCTGTTAATTCAGCACTGCCAATCCCACCACTAAACCGTGTCCCCAAGTGCCACATCTACATATTTTAAATACCTCCAGGGATGGTGACTCCACCACTGCCCTGGGCAGCCCGTTCTAGTGCTTGACAACCCTGCCCATGAAGAAATTTTTCATAATACCCAACTTAAACCTCCCCTGGCACAACTTGAGCCATTTCCTCTTGTCTTACGGGGTGTTGAATGATTTGAGCACCAGTACTGGTGGTGAGCACCCATCTCCTGATCCTGGGTAACTTCAGGGACTAGGGAGGGGCAACAATTGGTCCTGGGCTGGGAAGCTTGGCAGAAGCCCAGCCAGGTTTGCAGATGCAGTAAAACTGCTGGAAAACCTCCAGAATTGGTTGAAAGTCATCTGCTTTGGAATATGTACTAATATAATATTAATATAATATTAATATTATACTAATATATTAACATATATTCCAATGATGGGAGAAAGCAATGGCTTGAAAATATCCACAATGGAAACACACCTTTTGGGGAGGAAATGTGCTAATAAATGTTCGTATTTTATAAATGCTCCATAAATGTTAATGTGAATAATGGAGCACGTGATGCTTTTATTAGAAGGCTGCTGGGTGTGCAGCAGGCTGGTGGTGCTGAGACTCTGTTTGAAGCAGCATCACTGCAGAGGGTGATGAATAGTATCATTGCTGAGCTTGTAATTTAGCCCTGGAGTAAGAAACTCTGGGAGTAAAAAGCAAGCTGAGAAGCCAGAGGTCTTTGTGCAAGCACCAGAGTTTGCAAGGAGGACTGAAAGCAGAAAAGATTGAAAATAATCATGGATTTAACCACACCGCGATGATGCAGTTTCGCTTCTGCTTTGCCCCATTCCCACAAGAGATGCCTGCAAGGGTGACAAAAAGCAGAAAGAATATGCTGTGGGGTCATGTTGATTGTGTGAAGTGTCCCTCTGTCCTGGTGGCCACCTCCAGCCGGCTCAGTCTCCTTGGTTTTTTAGGTCTTGTAAAACCACATCACATTTTAGAGGCGTTAATCAGGGGTTATCTTCACTGGGTTTGTTGCACATGGGATTTTAGGGTGTATTTATAAGTGGGGAGGTGTTTGTGCTTATGTTTGTACTTTCTGCGTGCCACAGGCCATCAGGATCATTCGTACTGTCCTGGAGAAGTACGGGACCTATGAGAGCTTCGAGGTCGCCACGGGCGGGAGGCTGCTGAGCAAGTGCCAGATCTGGTCTGTGATCCGAAAGTACATGCAGAAGGAAGGCTGTGTGGGAGAGGTAATCCGTGTCCCTCCTTTATCACTTGTAAAATACAGAAAAATATTTATTTTCTGATAAAAAGGACTCAGATTAAGAAATGTTTTGGTTACAAAGAGGAAACTTTTCTGCTCTGAGCAGTGGTGTCCTTTCACCTCCAGCTTCACCATACCCTGGCTTTAGGACATGGGTGCTGGTTCCCCACAAACGTCCTGTGATGTTTTCCATGTGTATCTCCCTTCTGTGCTCGAGAGAGAGGGAGGAGCTGCTGCTTGACTGTGTGGCCATGCCAGGAGCCTTTTGCCATGTGCATGAGGCATCAATTACTGTCAGGAAATCATCTCTTGCTGTTGGCAGTGGGAGGGCAGACTTCTCCAACAGCTGCCTTAACCCACATGTCCTAAAGCAAAGCCAGGGGAAGAGATTTCCTGCTGCCCTGCAAGATGTGCTGCGTTATGGTGCTTTGAAACCCCAGGCTCGGGTTTTAAGGCTGGGAAATACGTGGTTAAGATACAACAGTAGCCATGTGGGATGGAGCCAGGGGAGAAGTTCAGCATCTCTTAACCTGGTTTCTCTGCACCCCACACAGCATCCAGCATGGGACATCCCACAGCTGCCGTTAAGGAGCTTTTTTTTCCCCTTATGCCAGCAAGGTGTGGGCAAAACACTTCCACTGTCCTGGGTTCAAGGTCTGAGAAGGATTTCTGGACCTGGCTTTGCGTGGGTTGGCTTGCATGGCTTCCTGGGGCTGTTGGCTGCAGGGCAGGGACTGTGCAGTGCTGGCTGGTGTGGGGCTGCTTGGCCAGACTCTATTTCCTACCTCTGATTTTTCACCTCTGTCTCCAAAGAGGGTTATTGATGAGCATTTCTCCAAAGCATCACCTTGCCCAGTGGTACCCAGTGCATTCCATGCATGCAAAAGCAGGAATGAGTGGTCCCCTGAGGTCCCTCCTGCCCAAGGATGTTCCTCCTCAAGCACCCTTGGTTTGCCCTGATGCCTCGTGAGGGTGTTCCTCGGATGCGGATTTGGCACCTTGGTCCTCCTAAGCCTTTGCTTGGGACAGAAAGGATTTCTGCAGATGTTTCCCTATAATTCATCTGCCTTTGAGTGCCCAGAGCCAGTTCCAATACCCAGCCAAGCAGCTGCCAGTCTTACAGACCTGCACTTATAACTTGATAGTTGAGCTCTCTCTCTCAGGTTTATTAATTGATTGAGTTCAGCTATTCTCTTCTCCATTAATTGAGCTCTGGCTAGGCAGAAAGCCATCGATTTTCTTACGTATTAGTGTACAACTGGCATCCTTCCAGCCCTGTGTAATTGTCTCTGTGTTCAGAGCTATTAGGGGTTGGACTCAATGAACCTCGTGGGTCCCTTCCAACTCAGGACATTCTGTGATTCAAGGCAATGCAGGGTTCAGTCACTGTTTGCACATCAATGTGGCTGTTTTATCTGGGACTTTTGATAAGTGCTCTTAAAACAATGAAAGCATTGGTTTGTTCCTTTCTATCCATTGGAAATTTTGCTGGATGTGTCTGGGGTAGGGAAGAGAGAAGGGTTTCACCTGCCCTCGATACAGCGATGTTGGCAGAGCTTGCTCCCTGTACAAGACCAACACTTGTTGAAACTTCTGCATCACTGATAATCTCACACCCTGTCGGGGAACTGGGTGGTTTCAGGCGTGTATTTCCCTCCCTGCACCTGTATCTCTGATTCCTGACTTTCACCATCTGTGCCCTGTCTGTTCTGCCGTGCCCTTTGCTTCCCTGATATGCACTAATCGTGATGGCTTGCTTAAAAGAGAAGAAACTCGTGTGGGGGATAGCAGTAGCCCAGAGCACGAGCAGCTGGTGCGTCCCTGCCCACAGGCAGTCCTGGCAGGCAGCGTGGCCAGGCTGGTGGCAGCCACTGCAGCTGCCCTTTGTCCCCAGCACCGATCGGCAAAGGCAGGATCCCTCTTCCAGCACCGCAGGCAGCGCGCTCCTGGGTAAGTGTTCATGCTGAAATTAACTTCGTGCCCTCAAAAGCTGCTTTGTCGGGGTCCGAGCTGCAGATCCTGAAGCTCTGCTGCTTTTCTTCTGACTCAGGACAGACATGATGCTGCTGGAGGTTTCCATATGCATTTCAGTGGGCTCACAGCTTGCAGCAGAGAAACATCTGGCCCCACTGGTAAGTGCTGCATGGCAATCCCTGGGGTTGTGGAGTGTTGTCAGCCTAAACAGTGTCTCCTGGGATCCCATTGGTGGTGTCCCTCTACCTCTAAGCTGCTTGCTCAGTGTCAGAGGTCCTGAGCAGTGCCAGGTTGCTGGGGAGAGACAGGAACCTACACCCTGGTGCCAATGGGGACCACCAGAAGCCTTCCCTTGGTTCCTTGGGATGAGCTCTTTCTCCATCAGTGCATTCACAAAAGCTGAGCAGAAGCATGGACCACAAGGATGCACTGGGGATGCTGCTCAGAATGAGAGAGCTCACAGACTGAGAGATGCTGCTGCTCCAGAAGAAGGATTTTGGCTGGAGTTGCAGCCCTGGTTGTATCTGCAAAGCTGGAGGGTCCCTAAACAAAGCTAGTGGTGCTGCTCAGCAGGATGGGCTGTTGCAGCAGGAGAAGGGCTGCAGTGGGAAGTGTAAGAAGCTGTGGTCTCTGGCAATGCCCAGAGTCCCTTTCCATTGCTCCTGGATGGCTGGTTCTACACAAGGAGTCAGAGGTGAACTGGCAACTCTCTTCTCAGCATTGGAGGGATTCCATTCCACGCTGGTATATTTTAACCCAGGTAAGCAGTTGCACTGTGAGTATTTTATGCTGTTTGTTTGCTCAGCGGTGGACTCTGTTAGGTTGCACTTTTGGCTTTCATAATTAATAATAATAACAATAATAATAATAATAATAAATCTGAATTAAAGCAAACCAATTCAGTCTCCTCTCTTTTTTTTTAATAAGAGAAGAATTGTCATGTAGTAACACATGCATGTGTTTTCATCCTGAAGAGTGTCAGCTGTGAAATGATAGATGGTTTGTGGAGGTAATAAGTATGTAGGGGATTTTGATTGCTATCCTGAGGTTTGCCACTGCCAAACCTCTGATGCAAGAGTTCCCAGGGACCATCTCCTTTGGTGATGCTGCTGCTTTGAGTTGCTGCAGATCTGAAGTTAGGTAGTCAGAAAGTGCTGTTTGGCTGGCACATTAACTCATGGAGGGCAGCTCTCTTGGCTCCAGCACCTGTGATAGCCAGGTTTCTCAAAATACCAGTTTTGCCTGTATAAAGATGCTGAGTAGTCCTGCACATGTAGTGCCCATCCCTACTGTGAATTGTGGCCAGCACACATGGTTCCTCCTGTGAGGGTGGACTGGCATGGACTCATCCTCACTGTTCATGTCTTGAAGCCTCAAATGGGAGAATCTGTGGAGGAGTCCATGAAAATGGAGCCAGAGCTTTGGATCCTTCAGGAGATGTTTCTTGGGGGATGCAGAGCCATTACAAAGCAGGTGCTGTTGGGTGTTCAGAGTGGGATTGTTTTGATGGCCAGAGTTGCTGCCCCATCCCATTGCCAGTGGGGATGCAGAAGGGGGACCAGGCAGGTCTCCAGAGGATGTCCAACCTGTGTAGCCACAAAAGTGTGGGGAGCCCCTGGGAACGAGCCGGGGAGGGTGATGCTGGAGCCAGAGGGATGCTGGAGGAGGCTGCCTGCTCCCCGACAGTGCCTGCTCAGCTTTGTTGGCTGTAAAGAGATTGAAGGAGCTACTTCATCCCCGCATGAGATCATCTCTCTCCTCTCATTATCCCCCCCACCCCCAATGGCTCTTCCTGTCTGCCATTCCTCTGGGGAGCTACAGCACAATCCAGTGATGGTGCAGCAGTGCCAAATGGTGCCATCCGTGGTGTCAGTGGGTTTTTCTGACCATCTGCCACCATCTCAGCCTCTGCTGAGAGCCAGGACCCTGCTGATGGCCATTGCCTCCTCCTTCTTCTGCAGGTGGTGGTGCAGCTCACCGATGACCTCCTGTCCCAAGCAGTGATGATGGTGGAGGACAGCCGGCCCACGCTGGCCATCAACCTGGCCGGAGCCCGGCAGCACTGGCTGGAGGGGATGCTGCGCCACGAGATAGGTCAGTGGGGGGTGGCTGTGGGTGGGGGGCAGAGTGGGGAGATGCTGTGAGCATCATTGGGGTAACGCCCTGGGGCAAGGCAGTACCCACAGGTCCTGCAAGGAGGGATCCTCGAGGGTGACTCCTGGGCAGGTTTTGGAAGGGGCTGAGGCCACCTGGATCCCTCACTGCGTGCAAAGCAGGGGTGTTGGGCACCCGCTTGTTTATCTGTGTCCTGGCCTCCCCTTGGGCACTGGAGCAAACAGATGTCCCATGCCATCATCACCAGCCAAGACTGGAGCAGGCACTGATGGGTGCTGGGATTTGGCCCCAACCCCAGCGACTTGGGATGGGTAGGGTGGGAGTCAGGCTTTCTGGAGCTGTGGCTGATGGCACTCACTCCTGTCCCCCCTCCACAGGCACCCACTACATCCGGGGAGTCAACAACACCCGCCAGCCCTGGCACAGCTCCGAGGGCCGCAAGCAATACAGCCTGAAGCCTGCCAACCCCACGGAGGAAGGCTTGGCCAGCCTGCACAGTGTCCTGTTCCGCAAGCAGCCCTTCCTGTGGCGGGCAGCCCTGCTCTACTACACCATCGAGCGGGCCAGCCGCCTCTCCTTCTCCGCCCTCTTCCGGGACCTGGAGCAGTATGTGCAGGATGCTGGTGTCCGGTGGGAGTACTGTGTGCGGGCAAAGCGGGGCCAGACGGACACCTCACAGCCAGGTACCACTTGGCGGGTGTGAATTGAGTTCTGGGAGGAATTTTATTTATTTATTTTCTTTGTCTGTTTTTTAAGAAAAAACAGAGGGTGGGTATGTTCTGCTACTGTGTGGGTTGAGCATCACCAGTCCTGTAGGTTGTGAGTTGGCACAGGCAGACAGAACAGGCACAAACTTATGGCTAGAACACAAAGAGTAAATTTATTTTCATTACCTTGCTAATCGGGGCAACCCCAGAGCAACACCCAACACCTGGGCAGAGGAACACAAGATCAGAGGATCACCAGCCTGCTGTTCACAGGCTTATCAAGAGTTCCACCCAGGTGCAAGGTCACTTGAGCAATTTACAATCCTCCAGATCAGTGTTTTGCTTTTAACCCTTTCCTCCCAACACAGCCACAGCAACCAGTCCCTGCATCCCTCCCCATCCCCAGCACCACTCTCCCTGTCCCATGGGAGCGACTCACACAAGCTCTTGTGGAAGCAGCAGGCAAAGGAGAGGAAAAATGAGCATTACTGTGGGTACATCTGGATGCTTGCAGTGGTTTACCCTTAAAAAAAATACTTGGGAAGAAGTGTGAGAGTAATCCAGTGGGGTTGGTGGCTCTCACTGCACCCAGCTGCCTCCCCAGCGCTCATCCCTTGGGACCCAGCAGTCCTGAGCCCTGGCACACTTGTGGTCAGTGCCCTCATTCTGGTTATTGTGGTCAGCAAACATTCAGGCAAGTGGAGGGCCGTGGGAAGCCAGGAGCCCTCTCCCAGGCATTTTCTGCTGTTCCAGGCTGTTTCAGTAAGGACCAGGTGTACCTGGATGGGATTCTCCGCATCCTGCGCCATCGGCAGACCATTGACTTCCCACTGCTGGCTGCACTTGGAAAGGTAACAGCCAGGGTGAGGGTGGGCAGGGAGTGGCTGATCTCACCATCCCATCCCAAAGCTCACTCGGGCACCCTCGATCTCATGGCTTCCCAAAAACCAGCCCTCACCTGGCACCCCTTCAGCTCTTTGCCTTTCCCTGGGCTTATGGGTCTCTGTGTAGCAGGGAAAGGCTGTGCTGGGTAGGATGCAAGGAAGGACAGGACAATCCATAATCCTCTGTAGGAGACCTTTGGGAAGAGGCTTAACCCAGCAGGTTAAGCCTTTCTGGCCCTTGGCCACAGCAGTCCTGCTGTCAGCTGTCCTTGCAGTGACCGAAAATTACCAAACCCACAAATCCTTGCAAATCCCACACTCCCAGCAGCTCTTCCACTGCCTCCCCACAGCCAGAGGGATGTTTGAGCAGTTGGGGGGGTGAGCCAGGGGGGCTGCAAGGGGACCAGATGCCCCCCATGGCACCTGCCAGGGTTTAGGAGGGAGGGGACTGACCCCATCTCCGTGCTTCCCACCAGGTCTCCTATGAAGATGTGAATCGGCTGAAGAAATTTGGGGTCCTGGAGAAGGCCCGCATCCCCCATTTCATGCAGGATCTGGAGCGGTACATGAAGCAGCTGGATCACATTGTCACCACCAATGGCCTGAATGAGGAGGAGCTGGAGCAGTTGCTGCCTGACTGAGGGGCACCTCCCCCAAACCAGCACCCCAAGGGTGTAACTGGTGCTGTTTATTGGGTATTTATTGGGGCTGGAGCAGAGGGCAGAGCCCGAGGCGGGCGCTGTGCATGTACCGCTGTGTAGGGTAGCGCGGCCGAGGGCCCGTGTGGTTGTGTTGATGTGTCCCCTACATCGTCCCTGTGTATTTTGGGGACGGCTGTGTGGCTCCACGTGGCTTTGGGGAGCCAGAGAAGAGGGTTCAGGGGGAGTGAGGGTGGAGCTGGGGCGATGTGCTGGTCCCCGAGTGCAGAAGGCTGTGCTGGGGGAGTTGCAATGGGGGCACTTCCAAAGGGTACTGGGAGTGCTCCCATCACTGCGCGGGCACCTAACTTGGGGCCAGCAGGCGGGGCTGGGGGCTCTGGGCTGTGCCTGGCAGGGAGTAAGGGCTGGACTGCACCCACAGATTGCCCCAAGGATGCCTTTTCTGCTCCCTGCCCCTTCCCTCATGTCCCCGACCAGCAGCAGGACGGACTTTAATCCCCTATTACCAATCTCCACCCAGCTCTGCACCCCAACTACAGCCACCCTGCCTGGCTTTGAGGACTCAGGGTGGGGATTGGGCTTGATGTTAGGAAAAAGTGTGTAATAAAGGTGACATAATGGAAAAGACGTGTGGGCAAAAGGTTGTGGATAGCATCAAAAACCAGCCTGGCACCACTGTGAACACCCACTGTGCCTCTTGCTGGAACAGGCAAAGCTGCGTGGTCTGAGCTGGTGCGTCAGGGGCTGGAAGGAGCCATGGAGTGTGACAAACAACATACTGGGCAGGGACACCAGTAAATCAAAGCAGGCAAAAGTAAAAACTGCCGTGAGCTGTTCCTGGTCTCTTAACACATGAACTCTGCAGCTGTCATGGCCCCCCTGGGCGTACAGTCTGAAAAAAACAAAACAAACCAAGCCAACCCCACAGCTTCTTGTCTTACATCCCACTGAGCTCCTACAAAGGTAGCACAGGCCAATCTGTGGCTCCAGTGAGTTCAGGCTCAATCCCAAAAATTCCAAGTTTGGCTGCAAGCCCTGTTCACAGCATCCCCAGCTGCCCCTCACTCCTGATCCTTCAGGGCAGCTGCAGTTTCTGCACAGGGTGCAGAGGCTGTGGCAAGCAGGGCAGCACAGACCAAGCTTGGGAAAGGGAGGAGAGCACTTACCTTTGGGGATTCTGCTCCCCTCTGGTCCAGCTCTCCAAAAATATGCTGGCACTTTTCACAGCTCCCCTACATGAACCCACTGCCAGCACGGTCCATTAAGACTCTGCTCTTTAATGTATTATTTCCTCCAACATTGCACTCCCCAACCCTGAACGCGATACAGCACTGCTTTAAAAAGATATTTACACACATCCCAGCATCACCCCCTTGTCAGCCCAAGGAGCAAGGCCTCAGCCTGTGCTAAGACCCAACCAGGGGAAGTCTCTTGCGGCCTTTTTGGCGGAATGGCAGCAGTGACAGAGGGCAACAGAGCTACTGTGGTGGTTTCAGATTGGTTTTGGTCGCATCCCTGATGAAATCACAGCATGGAGATGGGAGAGGGTGTTGATCTGTCCCCAGGCAGGGCTAGAAGCGCTTCATCTGTCGGCGTTCCTGTCGGCGCTGCTTCTTCTCGTTCGGCTCCTGAGCGGCGGGCGAGGACTCAGCTGTGAACCAGGGCCCCAGGATGTTCACCCACAGGAGGTAGAGAGCGCGTCCCGGAGCCTGCAAAACACACGTGGCACAAACTCGGTCACTCTGGGAACAGTGCTGGCAGAGAGGGTGCTGTGGGCAGTAGGGCCAGTCCTTCTGAGGAGGACAAAGCAGCTGGATCAGAGGCATCTCAGGGTGCACGGAAATCAAAGGCAGTGGCAGGCGTCCAAAATAAATGGCCTGAGTTCATGTCGTGGCTGAGGAACATATACAGTCCTCAGGCTTCATACACGGAAATCCCAACATCAGGTCTGAATTACCCAGAGGGATCCAACTGTCCAGACATTCCGCCTCTCCTTCCTTTGGAAAATACACCCACATTTCTCTGAATTTATTAAAAAAGCAATCCAGATGGTCTCCAGGGGACAGCCAAATCTAGGCTGCCCTCTGCCAGGCCAGCTAGAGAGAAATTTGTGGGTGAGGACTGAAATGAGATCAAGGACTGAACTGGGATAACCTTCCATGCTCCCACAATTGCCTTCTGTACCTTTGTGGGATATCCTCAAAGCAGCTGTGGGATTTTTTAACTAAATGGAGATGTTTTTCTCCTTCTGCACAAGCAGTTTTAGCTGGAGGCACATGAAAAATGTTTCAGGAGCAGAAAGAGTTTGGTGTGTTATGGGGAATGAAAGCCTATAGCATTTTATCTACCCAGAGGCACAGTGTCCAGCAGATCCCAGCCTTGGTCCATGCTGAATGGATGAAAAAGCCAAACAAGAAGAAATACTGTTTGTTCCAGACACAGAAAGACTCTGTGCACCAAGACAGCTTTGATCTGCCTCATGTTGCTTGTTGCCCTTTCATGGGACCAGAGGGAAAGACAAAGGCCAGCCTAGTTTTTGCGTGGTTTATTCACAGGGATCACGACTTCTTTGCTTTGTGTGGCCTCATTTTTAACAAGATTTGACAAAGAGATTAAAAAACATATCAGAAAATAGTTCAGGCCTGAAACAGGACACTGAAATGAAATGGATAAATAATGTCCTCCATCCTGAAGACAGGGAAAGACAACAACAGTGCAGAGCAAGATGGGAAACAGCAGGGGCTGGGGCTTACCAAGAGCCAGAAGTACCAGATGTAGAGCGAGAAGCAGCTCAGCACTTGGACTATAGCTGTCAGCAGGATCACATCCTTGAGGTGCCTGAGGGAAGAAAAGCAAAGCATTAAGCTTTCATTCCAACCCCTGCCAAACACGGCAGCACAGTCTCCTCTGCCAGCACAATCTGCAGCTGCTCTGCCAGCACGGTCTGCACTGCCTCTGGGGAGCGACCCTGCCCAACCCAGGGACTGTCCCTGCGTTTTGTTGTCCCTGCTTTGCCACACACAGTTATCGAGAAGAATCAGAGCAGTAAACAAACAACAACAGCAAAATACTCTGATGAATTAAAAGAGATGAACTCCCTCTGAAAAAAGAACGTTGAGAAAGCTGAGGAATTGCTGGGGGTTGGAAATCAGCAACAAAACCACCCCTCACCCCCACAGCTGAAACAGCAGCCAGCACTCACTGATTTGACACCTATCATGACATGAAGTGTAACTGCTCCCGACTGGCTGTGCCGAAGGGAGCCATTCCCTGTGCCATTTCACAGGCTGACAGACACACTCGGGGTCACTGCAGGACAAGCACACCGCAAGCTGAGCTACAGCAACAGACAGCTCCTCCTCCCCTCCTGCTTATCTGACTCCGGCTCTTCCGTGCCAGCCTGAGGCATAGCTGGGAGCAGCTTTGGAGGGGAATAAGCTGCCCACACCTCAACCACCACCCTCAGGGGATCTGACACCCAGGAGAGGTAAACAGGTATTAGTTTTTCAACACAAGCCTCGGCGAGTGCCATGAAGGTTTAGAAAAAAGGCCAACTCTCACTCTAGTTAAATCATCTGCTGGAATAAAAAACCCTTGAGTCACATCCAAGAACAGAAAAGAAAACAAAGGCAATGGCAAAAACAACACTGACTCAAGACACTGCAGAATCCACCATTAACAGCTCTAGCACAAGACACTAAGGGTTCAGTGACCTCTGGTATTACTAGAGGCCACAGAGGGGCGAAGACAGAGCTCCCACCAAACCCAACTCTCCCAGAGACCAGCAGGATGGGCCATCCTCAACCCCAGAGCAACACAAAGCATCCATTTCAGCGACAGAAAGCATGAGAGAAATGCCATGAAATCCAGAGTGCTCCAGAAGAAGCTCCAAAGGAGCAGCATTAATCAGCTGCAGCACAGGCAGCTGAGAGGCTGGAAAACATCCACTGCTTTCTGAAATAACTGCTAGCCTAGGGTGGTTCCCTGATCCCCAGAGAGGTAATTTAGAGGTACAGGGTAAGGATGGGAACTTCAGCTCTGAAGGTTTTGCTTTTAGAGCTCTGCCTCCCGTGTTTTGCATAGCCCATGCCTAAGATAAGCATTAATTCATGTTAATGTGTCATAAACCCTACCCCAACTGCTCAGGCAGAAAAACCTCTCTACCTCAGTAGCAAGGGAAGCACATCTGCAACCAGGACTGCAGCAGTGCTATGGCTGTGCCTGTCACCTTTTCACAGCAGGTACTGGGATCCCTGTGCTGCCTCCTGTCAGTCACTTCCCCTGACAGCACCATCACACACATAGAGGGCAGTTATCAGGCACTCTGTCTCAGTGCCTTCCACAATTCCCAGAGGCATCTTCCACAACCAGCAGCACACCTCAAACATCAAACTTCTGTATTTTCTCTCTTTGACTGTCCCACATTGTGTTTCACTAAAAAGGTATCCAAAATATTTCGCAATTCCACTCTAGAGAGCCAAACCAGTGTAAAATGGGAGAAAAACACTTGGCTGACCAGCATGGAAACGAAGAGGGGGGTAAAAGCACAGCTCACAAGTCACACCCCCGCTCCTCCTGGCCACCTTGTCCCTCGTCTGAGTCTCCTGCACCAGACATCTCAGTCACTCCTGCTGCAGGCAGAAAAGGTACCATTCCACCAACCCAAACACACCATGAGAGCTCATTCTGTGCAGAAACAGCAGGTTCTGTTCCCCACTGCCTGCTGATAACATCCCCAAGCAAAAATCAAAACTTATGTTAATAAAACTATATACATCAATGTATGACCCTGACAGCATGAGAACACCTGACACAACACAGAGGGCTCAGCTGGAAATAAAGCTCCACTGTGCTTCTTCAAAAGCCTGGCAGCAAGGGAAGGACAGAGGTAAACCTGGAACTGCAGGCCAAAGACACGGGAGGAAGGAGCCAAGGACCCCAGCACCTTGCTGAGCACACACTGAAGATCCCCAGCACAGGCTGGGCCAATGGGCAGAGGCTGAGGGCAGGAAGGATAGAAAGCAAAGCCCAATGTGTCCACAACTACCTGCCAATTTTCTATAACTAGTTTGAGGCTTGCTGCTGGAAAACACGTAAATCTAGAAGGTATTTCTGCTGTACCAGTGCTGCTGTCTCCTAATTTTATTTAGCAGCACTTTGCAGGAATTACTACAGTGTTTCCTACAACACTGTGGCATTCCTTGACCAAGAAAAAGACAGTTTTGCCAAGAACACAGGACAGGCAAACACTTGGTGCTGTCTGCAGAGAGACATGAAGAATGCACAAGTGTGGGGCACAGAAATGGCTGAGGAGGTGACAGGAGCTGGCTGAGATAGAGGGGAGAATTTTTAGTGTGTAGAGTATTTCAAGCCATGATGAGTTTGCAGCCAGGATGGGGTAACTGGCAGCATGTGCCCTTCTGCTCTGTCAAGCATTACCTGCAACGCCAGTTTAAAAAGAAAATACGTATCACTCTGTGCTGCAGCAGTGTGCACGCCAGTGCTGTTTGTTAACTGAAAGATGATTGTAAACTGCTCCTGCTGAACCCTTTGTAATCCCTTACCTCTGCAGCTCAGCCCTATGGACAGTGACCATGCCAGGCTGACACACCCACCTGGTGGCTCCTGACTGGGGCACACCAAGCCGAGTATTCAGGTAATAAGGACAGTTAAGGGACACTCTCAGAAAAAATGGCTACGGACTTCCAGCTCCCCTCATGCCCATGCCAGTGGGCAAGCTGAGGGAGGGAGCTAAGGCCCAGCCTTCTCCTCGGGGGCCTCTCCTGGCTCTGCGTGCACGCTCAGGCAGCAGGTCCTGCTCACCTGGACTCGTGTGGGTGTGGACACTCACTCTGCCATCCCCTGCTCCATATTCAGATCAATTCCCCCGTCAGCAAGGCTGCCATCGTCTGTGAAAGACGGCTTTGCCATGGAGTTCATGGACCGGTAGCTGGTGCCGTAGACCACCAAGCTGAAAAGGAACGCGACCTGCAACAAAGAAACCGCTGTCAGCCGCGACAGCCACGACCCCGGGGGCCTGGGGGCCATGAATGAACCTCAGCCCAGGTGCCCCCGCCGGGGCAGAAGACGGTGCCCGGCACTCACCCACGTCCAGGCGGAGGCGGCAGAGTAGAAGATGACCAGGTTCACCACGGCGTAGATGGCCTGTGGAGAGAGCACGGCACGGCTTTCCCTGTCTGCCCGCTCCCGCCCCGGTCCGGCCCCTCGCCCCGCCGGGCTCTCCCGGCCGCACTCACGGAGGCTCCCAGGATGATGCGGAGGTAGAAGCGCAGTGTCTCCCTGTTCTCCTCGAATATCTGCTTCTTGCCCTTGGTCCCCGCCTTCCCCTTGGGCTGCGGAGCCAAGAGAGGCGGTCAGCGTCTCCCCGGAGCCCGGACCCCGTAACCCCGGCCCCGCACTCACCGCCATGGCCGCGTCGGCTCCGCGCTCCGCTTCCCGTGACGCGGCGGAAGCGGCGGGACAGAGCCCGGGGCCGGCGGCCGGGCCCGCCTCGGGCCGGGAGGGGACGGCCCTGCCTGGGGGCCCTCCCACAGAATCGTAAAATAGTGACGTTGAAAGGGGTCGTGTGGTCAACATCTCTGCTCAAGCAGGGTCGTTCCAGAAATGGGTTTTGGGTATCTCCAGTGAGGGAGACGCCACACCCTTTCTGGGCAACCTTTCTGTTCCTTTGTGTTATTACCCGCACAGCGAAGAAGTTCTTCCTCATTTTCATGTGGAACTTCCTGTGCATCAGTTTCTGCCCGTTGCCTCTTGTCTTTTTGCTGGGCACCACCGAGCAGAGCCTGGTCCATCCTCTGACACCTCCCTGCAGATACTGACAGACATTGATGAGGTCTTCTCAGTCGACTCCTCAAGGCTAAACAGCTCCCTCACTTTTCTCCTAAGAGAGATGCTTCAGACTCTTAATCATCTTTGTTGCCTTCCGCTGGACCCGCTTTGGGAACTCTATGTTTCTCTTGTACCGAAGAGCCTAGACTCACGTTCCCCTCGGTGGGCCTGGGGACACACACATGCCAAGTCCTCGGGGGGTTTCTCTGCTTCCCATCCCCTGGGAACCTCAAGGCCTTTCCCCAGCCCGACCCTGCACAGCCAAAGGATTTGAGGTGCTGATGTCAGCCCTTCCCATTTCAGCTCCCCTCACAGCCCCTTGGCCAGCCTGTGCCCATCACCTCCCCTTGGCTCTTGGAGGTCTCCCACAGCACTCCAGCTGTGCTGGGGTTCTGCACAGCCTTTGGCCTGCATTCACCATAGCTTGGCTGCCTCCTGGGAGATGGTTTGACACGAGGTGAGAGCTGAGGCTGCAGACCCTGGCCCTGCAGGGCAGCAGCCTCACAGACACTGCCTTTGCCAGCCTCATCTTCCCATGTAACAGCCTCTGTAGGACCAGGATGCTGCTCTCCAAGCTGGAAGCCCTAGAGGCACCAGTTCACTTGCAGGAGCTGAGCGTGTCCAGCATATGACTGGGACTATCCACAGTGCTCCCATGCCTTCCTAGGCTGGAAATGGCCTTAGCTGTAGTCTTAGCTGTAGGGAACTCAACTCTGAGCACGCGCATCAACACCAGGAACAAGATCTTCTTGCCAGCCATCCTCCCAGCTTCTTCATGCCCAGCTCCCACAGTGCTGCCATCCCAGCCTTACCCACTTCGGCCCCTTTTGACCCTCAGTCAGTCTGAGGCCTTCCCCAAACCTTTGGAAAGGACACAGCTCTGAGCTCTCCACAAGCGTTTATTGTCCCAATACACAGGAGGCAGAGGCACAGCTGGATCCCTGCTGACCTGTGGCTGTTAGCACAACACCCTTGGGAGAAGCTGCAGGCACAAGGAGGTGCAGGGCACTGGGATGGGGGCTGTGGGGCTGGGGAGGAGGTAGCTTGTCGTGGTGCAGTAGTGCAGCAGCATGGCTGAAGTGTGCAAGTATCTGCCCCAGGTGGGGGAAGGCACCAGGATTGGCACAATGGGCAGACCAGGGTCTCCTCCTCACACCAGGCCCAGCTGAATGGTGCTGGGAAAAGGGGGCTTGTACCCTAAACACCCCCATTTCAGGACAGTGCAGAGGGCTCAGCAAAAACACCTTTCAGTGCAGGAGGGACATGGCAGGGCAGGCACATTATGCCCTGGAGATGCCAACTTAATGGAAAGGTGTGTTCTACCCTTTTTCTAACCACTTTGTTGTCCAGAAAGGATCCCTTACAATGATGGTGAAAGTGAGGCAGTGCAGATTCGTACCTTTGTAGTGTTACTCGCCCTCCAGCTATCCCAGGGCTGCCTGTACCTTTATTCCTGCCCACATCCTTACCCTCTCTGCCCAAAGCCTGGCTGAAGTGTGGGGGAATCAGTGCCATCACAAAGGGGTTTAACTGTTGGTATTTCATCTCACCCTGCCCACGGCAGTGGGACAGAACAGCCAGGTCACCCCCCTCGAACAGGAGGCTGATGCTCTGTGGCTCATTCCCATGCTTTTGTAGGAGAGCAGGACACAGGCAGGAAAGGGTGGGACACCCAAGACCCCAGCCAGCACCTGGGCTTGTCCCTTTAGGCCAGAGATGAAGGACAGAGCCTGGAAGGAGGGGTTTGATTTTGAAGGGCATAGAGGGTGGGGACAGGGCACGGGGAGGAATTCACTGCTCTGCATGGCTGAAGTCATAGCAGAAGTTTAAGTTGCTGGGGGGCTTTGGGACAGGAGGGGGATTGTCAGGAATGCTGACGTTCTCCAGGTCCAGCAGCCGCAGCTTGAGCTCCATGGAGAGCAGGACATCGAGGTCTGTTTGTGTTCGCTCACTTGTCATCTCCTTGCCCAGGAGCACATTCAGCCCATCTGTCCAGAGGCAGAACTGGGGAAGCAGAGCACGGGCATGTCTGGCACCGGCCCTGGGCAGCCAGAGAGCCCATCTCCCCTCTGCTGTGGCTTCCACCCCCAGGGACACACACGACTCCCTCCCCTGCCTGCTGTCCCCTGGCAAGGACATCTCTGTGCCTCCCCAGTGGGCCCTTGGAGCTCACCTCGTACCGGGTGGGGGCAATGAAGTTGAGGCAGTATTCCTCCATGTCGTGCACAATGGAGAAGGCCAGCTCCAGGACATCCTGCAGGGACAGCACAGGGGGTAGCTGGCTGCTCAGCTGGACTCCTCCCAGCCTCGGCAGGGTTCAGGGCAGGAGCTGCCCCCAGACTCCTTCTCTGCACTCCAGGAGACCCAAGAGGTCTCTGTCCATGAAACCACCCAACTTGCCATCATGCACCCACCCCCAAAACCCATCCCCAGCTGGACAGGATGTGGTGTGAGGTGCTGACCTTGTTCTGCTTCCCGGAGCTCTTCTCCTTTGTGTGTGGACACTCTTTCCCCACCAGCAGCATCTTCATGTCTGCCACAGGAACTGGGGCAAGTGGAAGAGCTGTGAGCTCCCTTTCCCTCTTCCTGTCCCTCTCCTTCAGGTCCCCAGTGAGCAGAGTCCAGTACAGCCCAAGTGTGGGGACTCACAGCCATCCACAGCTTGGGGTGGGGGGCTCAAGCCACTCTGCAGCTCCCTTTGGGAAGCCAGTCTGCCCCAGCCTAACTCCCACAGCTCCCAGTCCCACAATACCAGCAGACACTGGGGCAGCCACACAGCAGCCAGGCAGAGGGGCAATTCCACCTTAAGGCAGTCTTAACCTGGGGGTTATCAGAGGGTTCCCCTCCCTCCTTCCCACTCTCTCTCCATCACCTACTTTTCTCTGGTAGGCTCTCGATGGGGGGAGACTGCACCCCCTCCTCCACATCCCCATAGTGCAGCACCTTGTGGTTGGGGGACAGGCGGCAGTACCACAGCTTGTCTGCAGCAGAAGAGCCACAGGAAATGCTCAGCTTCCCCTTGCAGAGATGCCCTTCCCAAGGGGGATGGAGCTGCCCCCTTATCAGCACTCCCCATTTCTCCCAGCCCACGGGTTAGCCCACACCAGCTGTCCAGGGAGTCAAGCATTCTACTCCCACAGATTAATTGGGACTTCCCCAGTGGCAGGGGACATGGGAATAAGCCTCTGCCCCCCTCCCAAGCCCCCCACCCTGCAGCAGGGGTCTGGCACCCACCCTGCCTGCGGCGGCTGCTGATCTTGCGGAAGAGCGTTCCCTCACAGAGGTGCAGCAGGCGCTGCTGTCGGATCAGCTCCAGGAGCTCTGGCTTCAGCTTCTCCCTCAGTTCCCTGGGGTGAAAGCCAGCAGAAGAGGAGCACAGCCATTTCAACAGGTGCTTGCTGACCTCCCAGCCCCATAGCATTGTCCCTGCCTCGGGCCCCCATCACAGCCTCACTCCCTGCCCACAGCCCACTCACAGCACGGGCACAGCCAGCGTCTCCTCCTGGTGCAGCCGTTCCGTCTGCCGCAGCTTCAGAATCTCACTGTAGTTCAGTGCATTCACTCTGGTCTTGAATAGCTCCAGGGATGTGGGCTTGAGGGACAGGGTCCTGGTGATCTGCTCCCGCACCACCTGCATCACCTGCCAGGCCCAGGACACCAACTTCAGTTTGGCTACACTCCCCAAATCCCTGAATTTGTGCTCCCATCCAGGGAAGAAGCATCCCCCCTCACTTTGTCAAAGTCCTCCTGCGTTGCTCTCATCTCCTTCCAGGTCTTGTTCACCAGCTGGATGCAGATGCAGAATAGCTCTTCAAAGAAATGATCCTGCCCGAAGAACATAGGGTAAAAGGCCTGAGCCGTCTCCGAGCCTGTGGTGAGAAGGACAGATTATGCCAGACTCCCCGGTTTCTCCAGGGGATTTAAGTGTCATGGGGAACCTGGGTATTTCCCAGCCTTACATCCCCTTCCCATGCTGTTGGCCATGCCAGAGCCTGGTGGCCACATGGATGCAGTCCCCTGCCCAGGCAGCTTGTCCCCCAAGCAGCAGGGCAGGGAGGACAAGCTTGGGCACACGTACATGGCTCTCCAATGTGCAGGATCTCGCAGAGGATCAGGGTGAGCTGGATGCTGCTTCGAGCAAAGGGACATTCATGTTTGTCTTCCCGGCTGCTGTTCTCGAGGACAAACTGGAGAAGAGGGCCATGACTTCATGTTACATGGACTTGGAGGGCTGCCCCAACAGTGGGTGTCAGACATGCCATGCTCCTCCTGCATTCCTAGTCGAGCTGTCCCCCCCGGCAGGAAAAGCCATCCCTAAAAAAGTGATCCACTCTTCCCAAAATCCAGCCCCAGCCTCCTCCTTCCCTTGTGGCAGTGTGGGAGCTGGTCACAGGCACTGCGGGTTGGAGCATGGCTCATGCCCTTCTTGTTCTGCCCAAATTGCCCCAGTTTGCTTAAGGCCTGGAAACCAAGCTGTGAGCAAACCCCTAAAAATTATGGGGACCCTTCAGAGGGACTGGCCTCAAATGGCTTCTCCTATCCACAGGGAGGACTCGCCTCCATCTGAAACAGAGCAACAGTAGGACACTTGCCTGGCTGTGGCCAAGGACAGATCACAAGGAAAGGAAAAGAAGGTAGAGATCCACCAGCCCCCCTCCACCAGGGAGTTCCCTAGGAGAGCACAGCACCCACCCTGCTGTAGGCATTAGGGGTGTTCCTGGAGAAATACACCATGTTGTCCAGGGCAAGGAGTCCTGGTGGGGCACGGCGCAAATCCTCTGCAGGGTTGCTGTTGTTCTAGGAGGACACAGAGGATGCAATTTAGCAGCTGCTGCTTTGTTCTTTGAGCAGCAGTGTCTTCCCAACACAGCCACGGGGCTGGCCTTTGAGTCCCAGCAGCTCCACAGCACTCGCTGTTCAGGAGTCCCGAGGGAGCAGAAGGGAGATACTGCATGGTGGTCCATCAGCATCAACAGGGATACCAGGCTTAGGGGAGCCATCAGAAGGTGCCACCAAGGCCATGTGGTGGAGCCAGCATGGAGCTGGGGAGGGGATGCAGGGGGGACGCACCATGAAGCCCAGCTTGCGGAATTCCTTGGCACACAGGGATCGCCGGCGCTCGGTGCTGAAGCTGCCAGTGGGCACCTCGCTCTCTGACTCAAAGGCAGTTTGGCGCAGGGACTGGAGGAGATCCCGCTGTTCCTGGAGGGAGAGCGGAGAGAAGGGGATGCTGGTGAGCCCTACAGAATCAGGTTCTCCCAGGACAAACCCAAATGTGTTGGGTTCACCCAAATGTGAACTCCTTCCACAGGTGGAAGAGACCGGGTCCAGACTTGCAAGGAGAGTACTCCCAGACCTGTGAGTAGGGATCCATGGATGTTTTCATGCGATGCTCGCACAGGTTGAGGCTGACAGACTGCAGCACGTAAAGGTAATGGGCCATCTCATCCCCCAGTGGCTCGGAGCTGTGGATGATGTTCTACAGGAGTTCACAAGACAGAAGGTTCCCCCATGCTGCTGCTTCCAGTCCAAGCACAGGACCCAACAGCCAAATCCCAGCAGGTCCTGCTGCTCAAAGGGGTGTTGGGAAGTGGGAAGCTCCCCTTGGGGTTGGGCAAGACCTGTGTGCACTGAACTGCAGGCAGATGGGGGTGCCACCCTGGGCACGTGGGTGCCAGCAGAGCAGCACCCACAGGCACTATCAAGGAAGGGGTATGGGGCACACCTATGGCAACCCAGCCAAGCACGGTCATCAAAGGTTGGGGCTCAGGGGACAGGGCCTGGGGAGGAAAGACAGAATGAAGCACAGAGCAGACCCTTGCACAACCCCAACTCCTCACCTTGTGGATAAACTGCCTGAGGTTCTTCTCCCTCAGGTAGTCCATCATCTCCTAGGAAAAAAAAGGCTGTGAGATATTCCCCAGCTCAGCACACCACCATTTCCCCCAAAAAAGGAGGAGGCGGAGTGAGGACACAGACTTTAAACATCTCTGGGCTCTTCTTGCAGCCCTGCCATCCCAAAGAGCACAAACCCCACAGCAGAGGACCCAGCTGCCCAAGGTCCCATCACAGGGATGCCCCCACCCCTGAGAGCTCAGATGTGCCAGAGGCTGGGCCATCACAATCACTGTGCCACACCAACTGTGATACTTCTGTCATTTGAGACAAAACTCCTGACAGCTGAGGGCTCTCAGCAGAGCACCCCGGTGACAGAGGCACTGTGGTGCCTGACTCTGCAAAGCCACCACCCTGCCATGGTGCCCCTCACCCGCCGCTCAGTGTCGGTCGCGCTCAGCAGCAGCGCAATGAGCAGAGCCATCGCCTTCAGCTGCAGCTCGGCATTTGTCCTGTGGGAGGAAGAGCAGGAGCATGTGAGAGTCACCAGCTCTGAGGATGGGGGCAAATGGTGCTCTGGCCTCTCCACTTACGCCTGGAGGTGGGTGAGAAGACGGTCCAATGTCACTTCTTTTTTGACCAGCTCAAAGAGGAGGTGGCTGGTAGGCACCATATTCTCCAAGATAGACAAGGAGAGCTGCTGGATAGATGCATCCACTGCATTCATGTTGACGTAACTCACTATCTATGGGACACAAAATCATCTGTCTATGGCAGGCTGAGCCTGGGGCACAAGGACAACAGGGAATCCCACAGGCACAAACTGTGGATACTGTAGAAGACTCTTACCTTCTTGATGAAGACTGTACTAAGATTTTCCCAGGAAACAAAGTCATGCTCCATCAGCTCTGTGAAGGCTTTCAGGGTGTGAGCCAGCATCTCCCCTGTACTGGAGGGACAGATGAAAAAATACAGTGAGGATGGCTCCAGGTACCCCACTCCAATCCTACAGTGGTGTCTGTAAAATTGAACATTGGTGGGCATGTTAGAAACAGCTAGAGAGGAGAGCAGTGAGCAGGAGAAAGGAAAGAGACTGTTGGGTAAGAAAACAGACTGTCACTTAGTCATCCCAGGAACTTGACTTCCCCAGGAAGTCAAGGCAGAGGAACTTCAGTAGTTGGAAAGCTGCATCACCGTGGTACAAAGATCACTGCAGACAAGCCCTCGGGAAAGCTGAGCCACCCCATATCTCTCCCCCAGCTTCCAAGAAACGTGCTGTGTTGCTTGGTTCCACATTCTCAGGAGCTCAGGGGAGCTCAGGGGAGCTGCACCATCACATCCTGAAAGAGTCACACAGGCACTGGTATTTGGCAACCAGGGTGTTCTCGAGATCCCTGCAAATCTCTTGCAGCTAAAACCTCAAGACAGAGGGATCATTCAGGGTGGCAGAAATGAGGAGCAGCACTGGGGGCCAAGATGATCTCAGGAGGTTTCCTGGTAGCAAACCCCATGAGGCTACAGATAACCCAGCCAGAGAAGGGATGGAAGGTTCAAGTCTGGGCACATTCACAAGGAGTTAGGACTGCATATCCCTGGGGACCTTCCCCCCCCCCCGGCTGCCAGCGTGCAGGGACACAGCCACAGTACAGGCATCAACAAGTCAGGAACACAAAGAGTCCACTCCAACGCCCAGCTTGGAGCTCATGCAGCAGGGAGAAGAAAAGTCAAGGAGTGCAAGGAAAGTCCCGTCCTGATACTCACTCATTTCCTTCTTCCACAATAGAGTAGATTTGCTTCAAGCCATTCCTGCTGATGAACTCTTGAGCAAAGGTAACATCCTGGGAGAGGCCTGCAAGCTTCTTCAGTGAGTCAGTCTTCACATCCACATTCTTGCTCTGGATCCCAGTGTATAGCCGCTGTGCTTCTTGGTCCTACCAGGAAGGAAAGAATCAAGACAAAGGGGCTCATCGAAAGACAGTGAGAAGTTTGAAGGTGGCTGTAAGAGCTGAAGTGCAAATTTTGGAAGGAGTCTCAGGCTAGAGCAGCCCCAGTGAGGAGCTGGACCAAAAAACAGAGCCACCAGAGCAGAGACCAGGTGGAGCTGAGGATGGAAGTCAAACTGGCATGACACCAAGAACACTTGATGAGTTGGCCCACGCATCCAAAACATTTCAGGATATTTAGTTTCTCTTCAAACTCCCCCAAGCTCTGCCGAGGGAAAATGAAGGCTGAGACATGTCTCCTGCCTGTATTATTTCTGCTGGGTCTGAGGCACGGAGAAGAGCCATCATGAGCTCAAGTCACCAAGGGAGTCAGAAGCAGAGGGCTTGGAGCACCCACTGCAGGGGCACGTCCCACCAGAGCACGCAGTGGAGGAGGAGATAGGGGGGCAGAGGGATGTACCGGGGAGGTGGTCAGCCGTAAAATGCTCCCGTTCTTAATGTCCCTGCGGTTCTGAAAGGAGAAGAGGAGCCGGTGAGCCGGTGGGCGCTGCAGCGGCGGGGTCGGGGGCTGAGGGGTGTCTCACCGACTCGGTGATGTAGGTCTGCCGCCCGTCCGCGTACTGCAGGGCGTAGCGCTCGGCGTTGGGCAGGCTCCACCTGCGGCCACGGGCGGCCGGTCACAGCCCCGTTCGGCTGGTGCCGGCAGCCACCGGGTCACCGCAGCCCGGTCACGGGCTGTCAGGACCTGTCACGGCGCGGTGGCAGGCAGCGAGTGCGGTACTCACGCATCACAGACGTCCTTGAGCACTGAAGCGAGCGGCTTGCTCTGCGAGAGGGAGGCCGGCCGTGAGCTGGGGTGGGGGGGCCCGGGGAGGGGTGCGGGGGTGCCGGGCAGTACCTGCTGGAGCTCGATGAGCTGCGGGATGGCTCCCACCATCTGGATGGCGATCTTCACCACGTCCTTGGGCGGCGGCATGGCTCCCGCGGCGGCTCCGCACCGCCGGCAGTTCCGGGTTGCTGCCGCCGCCGCCTCCCCTCACGAAGGGCCAGGCCGCCGCACCGAGGCCTTGTGCCACCACCCCAGCCCCGGGCAGGCCCGGCCCCCTCACCTGAGCTGACGCGGGTGTGGCAGGACCCACCTCCGGTAGCAGGACAGGGCCTCCTGCTGGGAAAGGGCCCGGCATCCCGCCTCCCAGGGAACCCCATCCCCTGGGCTAGGGCAGAGAGCAGGCACAGGCTGGGGCAAGGTGAGAAACTCTGGAAAGTTTTTGTTTATTCACATCAGAGAACACTCTGTACAAATATCACAGGCAATTTTCTTTCCTTGCCAAAAAAGAAAAAAAAAAA
Organism: Coloeus monedula; assembly: GCF_965178545.1. Lineage (NCBI taxonomy): Eukaryota > Metazoa > Chordata > Aves > Passeriformes > Corvidae > Coloeus > Coloeus monedula. Next base: position 14,090,916 of record NC_138793.1, read on the forward strand.
GTATAAAAATAATCTTTATATATGAATCAAAAGTTCGTTTGCAACTGTAAATTTTTCTCTAGTTATCCTTTTCGGGAGGTCATCTAACTGGTGGCGAACATGAACACTGGGAAGAAGGGCAAGGGCCAGGCAGTACACGAAGAACTCGAGCTACACCAAAGCCACGGAGCCTTGCTAACACGCAGGACTGAGTGATTCCGGTCAGCTTCCATGTGGAGGGGGGAAGGTTCAGGGACTGGCTGCATGCAGGCTGGAAGTTCACCCCCGGGCGGGGTCTCACACCTCAGCTGTCCTGCCAGCAGCAGCTGCCTGCTGCCAAACTAGTGTCCCATTGCTAGCTGGGGAGTTCTTCATGCTTTTCCCAAAGAGGCTGCCAGTGCTTTGTTATTGCAGCAACCAACATTCCTTGTGGAGGAGTCCCACGCAGAATGAGAGGGCCTGAGGAGCCACCCCAGGGACACAGGTCCCAAGCACATATTCTTCTCACCTCTGCAGGCTTGTCAAACTTTACATCCCTTAGTGCTGGTGCTGCAGCAGGTTGTGTGGGTCACAGGCAGTGAGCAGCTACGCGGAGAAATTAAACATCAGCTGTTTCAGTGGATGGCTGGAAGCTCCCTCTCTGCAGCAGCCAGCCATGGCCTGGTCTGACTCTCTGTTCAGCAGTTTGCAGAGCAGGAAAGGCAGGGCAGCTGCTTCCACTGTGGTGGCAGGAAGATGTGCAAAACTAAAGACACTCACAGGATCTGACCAGAACCCAAAGTTGGGGCTTGCAAAATACAACACAAATACATCAAGGCATTTCTACTCCAACTAAGCTGCACAAGGTCCACGCCTGGTACCACCTGATGATCCTAAAGAACCCAACAACAGACCTTCCATTACAAAGCAATGAGAAAATCTTGTGGAAAAATGATGCAGAGAAAGCATCGCAGTAGGTAAAGACCTGCCACAGGATCAGGAACTGGGAGTGTGAGTATGGGCACGAAGGGAGCAAATTCAAATATACAGAAAACCTGATCTTGAGAGAAAATGGGGTAAAAAAAAGCTCACTATTTTGACACCACCTACATAAACTGTCACAGCAAAATACTACTGAATTGCTACTGCTTGGTCGCCTTTCAGACAGTTGCAGGTTCAAGTGCAATGGCTGGAAAAAAACAGCTATTTGCAAATATGAGCAGGCTCTGATGTCCCTGGAGTACCTTACAGGCACCAGCTGGAGCAGTCTTATCCTTTCAAACATCTCTTCAGTCAGGCAAAAACAAAAATTAAAAACGAAACCACATTGGCACCTCTGCTTTAGCCCTGTAGAAACAGCACAGCTGCTGGACAAGGCGCTGGAGCCCCCGGGGTTGTGCATCAGCAGACTGGTGAAAGCAGATCCAACATTCCTGCTGATGCACAAACAGGGAAAGGCTCAGCACTCCTGGGTCCTACAAGGAGCGCTCCGCTCCCAAGTCCCACTAGGAGGCACAGCTGGCTAAAAAAGTGCTTTTTGTAAAACATACTAGCTTGGTCTGAAGTCACTGAAAGAAATAGACACTTTGGTGCCTTTTTTTTTTCCTCTGGATGCCTTTCAGAAATAAAACTGCCCCAATCTGAACCACTAACACAGAGAAATCTAACAACCTCCGGGCTTGTGAACTGACCATGGTATTGGGGCTCCTTGTAGCAGCTGGTACCTAGGAGGTGCAAAGTGCCTCTGGGAGTGCAGGAAAAACCAAGGCATGCAGATTGGAGGAAGCTCAGAGAGGCACGTGGGCAAATTCTGCAGGTGAACTGGGAACACTCAAAACACAGAGCCTTTGAAAAGAGGCCCAGGATCCAGTGGAGAGGTGCGGGGGGGGAAAGCTGCACGTGTGTCTTGCACGTGCACCAGAGGAAGAAGCAAACTATAGGGAGGCTCCCAGCCTGCAAGTCCACATCTCTTGGTTCTGAGTCCATTTGAGAGCATCTCTGAATTACTCGGCCATCGAGCTCTAGCACAAAAGGAATCCAAAAATAGACACTTTCCAAAGAGTTACAAAACAGTCCGTGTTTGCGGAGCTCACAGCCGCACTGAGAAGTCAGAGGTTGAGGACAGGCACATCAAAGAGGTCACAGACACCTTCACTCTCATCCAGGTTATAGATGTAGTCATGATCTCCAGGTGGAGGGGAGAGACGGAGCAAGGGAGCAAACACTGGGGAAAGAGAAGCCCAGGGTTGGTTACAAAACTCAGCACTCCCACCCCAGCTGAGAGCTGCCAATGGCACTGAGCAGAGCAGCCACCTCACACTTGCAGAACTGAAGAGACTCCTGGCTCTCACACCTCTCTCAGGGACTGGCAGGACAGTGAGAACAGTCTGTGTCCAGAGCCCATAAAAGATGAGGGTGAGTCTGCAGTCACAAGGCTGCCAGCTGGGGGAAGTCACACAGCATGGTCTTCCTCCTGGGAAGACCACGCCATGACAGGAGACTAAGAGACTCACCTTCAGATGACATCAGCTCTTCCAGCAGCTCAGAGTTCACACATTCTGGGGAAGAGACAAGCATGATAGCAAAACTCTACTCTCCTGGTCTGCTCCTGAGTAGTTCCTCACTTTCCCCACCCTTGTTATCCCTTCTCTGGCTAAGGCACAGCATGTGCAGCAGGCAGTGAAAGGAAGCTTGCACTTAAGAGAGATAAAACCATGTAGTAAAAGTAATTCCAGCACAAAACACTATGGGAGAGCTCCAGCTCCTGTGGCTTAAACTGCACAGCCTTAAAGCAGCTGCCAGTGCCAGGGCAGCATTACCAGGATCACATAGGGATGAGAAAGGCTGCATGGAGCATGCTGCAAGGACCGTTCCTCTGAGCTCTGTAGTGCTGCTCTTTTCCAGCCCTGAGTTTTGCCTCTGTAGCTGTTGACTCTGTTTTGTCCTTTGCTCCTGGATCTTTTATCTTCCCCCTCCAAACTGGGAAGAATACTCCATAAAACCACATACTTTACCATAGACAGCAAACATCTCCTTTACAATAGCGTCCACACAGTGAGACAGTAGACTTACTTTGGGTAATTTAGATCTTCTACATGGCTGGGCCTTTGCTGAAGTTTATGTCTCACATTGTGAACTCAAACTTACTCTGCAGATGTACTTTGACATCATCAAGACTTCATCCACTATCTGCAGCAGAGGTGCTGGGCAAGGAGGAAGGATTTTCTCCAGGCTGACTGTGGAGCCCAGGGCTAAGAGCACACAAATTGGAGACTCACACGGGTCTGTGTTTGGGTCTGTGGGGATTTTTACCCAAAGGCAGCACCTTCACAAAGCATCTGCTAGAGCACACAACTAGGGACAGCTGTTGTACTTCTCCTGTGACCACCACTGAAGTGCTTGGGTGTACTTGGCCCTGCCTGGCTGTGGGGCTACAAAGGATTCTGCCAGCAGTGAAGAGAAATAAATGTACTGATAAAAAATTTCCCAGTTTAGGTTTATGTCAAACCAAATTCCTTCACCTCTTCTGCCCTTAACCCAGAGTCTGTCCCACCATTAAGCAGCAACCCACAGACATTCCTTGGGCAGAGTCAGAACTCCAAACACAAGTAACAGCATCTCCCTCCCCTACTGCTTCAAAATTACCAGCTCCTCCACCACCACCACTGAGAAGTATTTTGAAGAGAGAACACTATCTCCCCAGATTATTTGCTTGGATTAGCCTTGGGCAGGCTAAAGCTGAAACAAGACTTAACAGGGATTTTTCTTTTCCACAGTGCTGACAAGCTGAAGGAGCATGGGAAGGCCGACCACGGATTAGTGTCGGCATGGGGACAGGAAAGCCCTCGCTGGTGTGCTGCAGGCAAGATCTAGCAGAGGTTGCTGGAAACATGGAGACATAAAAATACATACAGAAACCAGTAATTTTAAGAGTGCCTAACTACTCTTTAGTAGAGGGCCAGCAGCCGCCAATGACCACAAGCACCTTACAAAACCACATCCACAAAATAATCCAAAAGGGAGCGAATAAAACAAATTGTCCCTTTTCTGTGGATAGATGGGCACAGAAAAAAGCTGTGGTCAGGGAATGAACGTACCTCTCATTGGATCAAACATCTCTGACAGCTCTTTGGGAAGTTCCAGTACTGCAAATACAACAAACCAGATGGTTTGGATCATTACATGAAGAGTCTGAAATGCTTTATAGCAGAATCACCCACAAACCTACTTGCTCCTTACACACCCAAATCATCCAGAAATTCTGCTCCCACAGTCTGTGTCAGATATTTCTGCTGCAATGACAAGCAACAAAACACTGAAGCTCCACTACTTTAAAATAAACTTGTAGGAGCCCTAGGACATGAACATGTTATCACAGTCAGCAGCTGTGTCTGTAAACCTCACCCGGTACACTGCCTCGATTACCTTGTGTAGGATGAGGACATGCCTTTGGAGAGGCACAGTGATAAGATATATGCACATCCAAGGCCTAATTCCACAACCAAGATGACTCCAGACAGACAGCTCATGCTTCTCTGAGACATGCCAGCAGCAGAAGTGAACAAAGCACTGTGTGAGCTGCATTTAAGTAAGATTTCTTCTTCCAACCATAACCTAACCTTGAGTGTTTCTGCAGGGAAGTTTGGCTTCAAAACATTCCAGCAGTGTGGCTTACCTAGAGGATGCTTTTCTCTCCTTGGGCCAGCCTGCCATTTCCTGGCATAAAGCTCCAGTGTTCCTTTTTTAAAGCACATCAAGGAGCTCCCCAAATACATACTGCAAGATCACTAAGAACACAAGATCACTAAAGACAGATGAAGTATTCCTGGGTAAAGGAGGGAAAGTGAGACAAGAGCTCTCCTAATACAGAAAACTCCCCCTGAGTTACAAAGGTGCTCTCAGTGGTGGCTGAAAATTCTATAGCTTCACACAGTCTCAAAGACAGGACCTTACTCTACAGAAAGGACTGAAAGGGAATAACCCTACATGTAACAGCAGAGACGTGTGTCATGCGGGTGTCCCTTGCAGATTTTCTAGTACTCATGTCACAGAAAGCAGCAGGACACTAGACAAGACCCAGTCACCTCGTCACTGTGTTTCCTGGCAGCCTCACAGGGAAATGCCTACTCATCCTTTGCAGACCCTGGCTGACAGCAAAGGCAGAATGGAGTTCAGCTCCTTCCTCCAGGCCCAGCAGCCTTTCCCTCACTCCCAGCAGCAGGATTTTGGAGTGACACATGAAACAAGCAGCATACTCACTTCCTGTGGGGTCAGGCTTGATGGGCTCAAAGGAGGTAGAGGTGCTGGGCAAGACAGAGCTGCTGTCCAGCGAGGCTGAGGACTGCAGCAGCTGTGTGTCCAACGCCGCTGGCTGGCCCTCGAAGTCACCACTGCCCTTGGACTCTGCCGCCGGGACATCGCACTCTGGAAACACACAGACACACCCAGGAATGTCATCTCCCACCAGCCCCGAGGCAGCTGTGGCACAGACTCAGCCCTCGTTGGCAGTGCTGGCCAGGTACAAGCAGCTGCACAGGGAGAAGCTTTCCTGCTTTCCTCCACGTCCATATCTGCACGTATTTTCTGCTGATCAGTGAACCTGCATGATCAGCTTCTCTCCTCCAGGTGCTCCTACAGGCTGGCACTACCCCGAAATCAAGTGCCTGATTTCTCTGAGCACAACCAGTGCCACTAACCACGGTCAAAGGAAGGATAGCAGCAAAGGCAGTGATGCCCTTTTGCCAGGAGCCCTCAACGCTGCACATCCAGCAGTGCCAGCCCCAACGGGGCCAAAGAATGTACCCTCCTCTGCCAGCCACCAGTCTTTTTCTGCCTTCTGTAGCTCCCTCTCACCTGTGCCTGCATTTTTCTGTGTGGGAGGGCCATGGTCCTGAGTGCTGGTGGGTGTTGGTGTGGAGGGCTGGGTGCTGCTGGGAACAGAGGCCTCCTGGAAGTGGGCGAGTGGTGGGATTTGTGGTTTGGAGGGTGCAGCTGCCTGGCACTGAATGAGGTCTTCAGGGGGAGGGACAGGGAGTACGACAGGAGGAGAGCTCCAAGTATCTTTGTTTACTAGGAGAACATCAATGGGACCACTTGTACTCTTCAGGTGGATCTGGTATTTCTTCTGTCCATTTAGGCCCTGAGAAAAGGCAAAAGCAAAACACAGACATACCTTAAAAACCGTTTCCAAATAGAACATCAGTTTTCCATGGGCAAAGCATACATGCACACACACACAGAGCCCCTGCACTCTGCCCATGTGTTTATCACTCACCTCAGGGATGGGAACCTCCAAACGTGTGCCAGATGGGGCACGAATCACAAGGAGGGTGTCTCCTGTGAAAACAGAACCAGTCAGGGCTCCTGGCACAAGTTGTTGTGATGTTAATTAAGCACTGATGAAGAGCCCCGCCTCAAACCCCACCCCCCCCCTCCTGGCAATCTTCCATGGAAGGAAGACATCTACACCCCAAGCACATCATACAGCTCCTAATGTGCCAACGGCCCAGGGCACAAAGAACCTGCAAAGCTTCCCCTAATGCAACCCTGAAGTTTTTCAGCAGTGTCTTTATCAAGACTAATCTCTTTTCTTCAGAAGAACTGGCTTAAATTCACTCTTAAGAACATCTGAATCCTAAGGGAAGTATCCTTCATTCTGCTGTCACAAGCTTTTAGATGTGAATTAGAAACAAAAGAGCTGCACTGCCAGCAGAGAGATGGGGCTGGACCAGGCTCAAAGCCAGGCTGCCAACCTCAGGCTGGTGTCCCAACACCTGAAATCAACACTCCCCAGTCTCTACCATCCAGAGCTGCCTGGTGTTAGCTGTACTGGACCCTCCACAGAGCCCAGCACGTGTGGGGCTGGAAGCCAAGCTGACAGCATCCTTCCTTTCCAAGTTCTGCAGCTCTTTAAGACCTGCACCCTAATAACTCAACAGTCACAGGAGAGCAGCTCCCAGCCCATACCTGGGTTTAGAGAAACGTGAACAGAGAAATACCAGAGCTGTGAATATCTGACATATTTAGATCAAGCAGCTTGCAGCTTTCACTTTGAATGTTTAAGTTTTAGTGTGGTTAATAGTCACAGTACCCCAGTATTCTGCATAAAGTTTCACTTGGTAATTAACACAGAAGATCCCCAGAGTGATGAGAGTGGACAGCAGAAAAGCACATCCCTTAATTTCAGGCAGGCAATCAAAGGTCAGATCAGCAAAAGGTAAAGGGATTAAAAATAACATGGGATTTGTCAATTGGATGGGACTTGCTTAACAAATCTACACTTAAGAAAAACGTAAAAGACATTAAAAATGCATAATAAAGCTCAAAGACATCAGCTCAAGCTGTAAGATCTGTTAGTTTCAAAGACAGGTGCTGGGTTTGTATCTCCTTTGAAAAATACATCCCAAATACTTGTACAGAACAGCACACACTAGGTTTCCACTTCCTTTTTGAATCTGCAAGTGCAAAATGCATCACAGCAACAGATGGGAAAATTATGTTTCCCAGTCACTAAAACCTCACATATTCTTACTTCTCTTTTTTCTTTTTTTAATTAATCCCTATTTGACAAGAGTCCAAGAGTGGAAATCTTGGAGCAAGCAAGTTCAATAGTCAGGTAGAAAAACCAGGACCTGAAATTCAGCCTGCACCACAGTTTGAGAACAGAAGAGGTCCAACAAAGAACCTCTGAACAGCTCAGGTGTTCAGGAGAGGAAGAAGAGTCATGTAAGGCATATTCATATAGGAAAACAGGACAGGCAATGGAAAACCACGAATGAAGCCTCCATTCTAGTGGGAATTGACACCTGCCCTCAGTAAGATCTAATCTCTGCATGTTTTGGTGAGGTCTGACCTCAGACACAAACCAGTTTACAAAAACCAGGTGCAATGAAATGCAAAACACTCAACCAGCCAAGCAATGAGCTGTCTGCTGGTCTCCAGTAAACTCTTCCAGACTGTTGTGAGTGATCTGGCCCGCAGCTCTGTCAAACTGAAAACACAATCCCTGCCCCCAAAAGTGCAGCTTCAACCAGAAGAAACAGTAAAGCCAAGGGAGTGGTGATGCAGCCGTTACACCAGTGGGAACTTGAGCAGTGTAAAGGCTGGTGAACGAGGAAAGCACAAAGGTAACAATGGCAAACAGAGGGGCTGGTGAAGGGCAGGGCAAGAAAAGTGCTTGGAGGAGACGAAGAGAGCCAGACACAGGTGAGATTACGCATGACTGGGGGCAGCCAGGATAAACAGCTTCAATCTCTGCAGCAAGCAAGCAGATGCAGGTTGCCAGGTCAGGAGAGGTCAGGCACCCGCTGAAGCAGAAAGGAGCTGCGACTCTGCACCACTACAGCTGGGAAGAGCAGCTCATGTACTGAGGCTGCCTCACTGCATGCTGGCCACCAGGCATTAAACTGGTCTTACATCTATCATTAAAAGTGGCAACAGAAGAAACAAAGACTCCTGTGGGTTTTCTTCACTTTTGCCCAGAGACAGAATATAGGGCTTTTGATACAAGCCCCTCCCAACTTTAGGAATAAAGGAAGGGCAGAGAAAGTGGTGCATTCCCTTCTGTCCTCCGCTGTCTCCCTCCTGCGTTCTTGTTGGCAGGGGGAATGATGTAGCTGAGAGACCACCTTTAATACTATTTCCCTGCTTACACCACGGTTTCTACTGTGCAGTAAAATTTGTTTCCTGTCATTAGAAAATTGCCCACCCAAGCCCTTAAAATTAAGGGCTTCTAACAATACACATACCCACACAGTGAAACCCAGCAAGAAGACTTCCTTAGGAACAGCACCTCTGTTCCTTTAAACACAAGTAAAAGATATTGTCTGTCCCCTCTGATGGTGACAAGAAAGTTAGAACTCAGTGGTACACAAACCCAGGACAGCATCAGAGCTGACATTACATTTCACTTGATGCTGTTGGGCAGCCCACAGTCTGCTGCCCACTCTTTCTTGGAGAAAGGAGAACAGCTGGGACAGACTGACAGGGCTGCAGCATCACATCTTTACAATAGGGCACCACTTCCTCACCTGTGAAGCACTTGCAGATATCTTCATGTGTCACATATGCTAATGTTCTCAAGGTTAAGGAGAAAGGCTGCAGCTTCCTGCACAGACAGCTCTAAGGACACCGGGTGTTTCCTTCCTGAGCACAAGGAACACCATTCCAGAAGGGTCTCCATGCCACACTCTGAAGTGGTCTGCAGGTGAGGTCTGCAAGCTCCAGCTTGTCAGAGCTGACATTCTGAGATAGTTAAGCCATAGGAGCTGCTCTGCGCTCAAGAAAGTGGCACCTGTGACTCAGAAAGAAGCACTTTTCTCACTGTGGTAAACATTACTGTGTTTTTGACTTCCAAAAGCCAGAGGAGCAGCTGGATGCAGGAAAAAGCAGGTTTCCAGGCTGGACAGTTACCCTAATTTCAAACCCAGGTGCTGCCTTTTGACTCTTTTGGTGCAGTTTCTCCAGCAGCAACAGGTCAGCACCCACCCAGCCCAGCAAGCGAATGCGGAGACAGAGCCATCAGTTCACACAAAGGATATCGACTGTTCTGCATGTCTTCTGTAACATTTTTGATGCTCTGCTGAACCCACATCTTCTGCTGCTCCAGCTCCTGTTCCCGCTGCTCCAGGTCCTCTATGTCTGCCTTCAGCTCGATCAGTTTGTGAGCTATTTCACGTGTGTTGCAGCCAGGACCCACCCCCCTGGGCAAAGCAGAAATGGGTGAGATACATCAGCCTCTGGAGGCATCCAGACCAACCCCAACCTCTCTGCCAGCCTCTTATTCCCACCCCTGTGAAACATCAAGGCCAGATTGCCCGGAAAGCCCTGTCTGTACCTGCTCTAGATCCCTACCTCTCAGCACAGCAATGTTTGGTACATATTTCTATTTCCCAGTCTAGCAGGACTCTTCCCCACGTCCAATGCCATGACAGACATCTTTTCTAGCCCAAGGCAGTGCAAATATTTAGTTTGTATCAAACTAACAGCTTTGCTGTAAGAGACACACCATACGTACTTCAGCTTTCCTCACTGTGCCATCAGCACAGCCCAGCTGGGGGAAGCATGAGCATGGACCACTGAGGAACCTCCCTCTGCACTGGGCATTTTAACCCCACTGTCACTTAAACCTGCGCTAGAAGGGACCTGTGAACGATTTAGACCATCTCTGCCACCCACTTCCACTGGATGCTGTTCTTGGACTTCTTCTCAATCAACCCGATGCCTTCCAGGACATTCGTGATATCGTAGATCCGTCGCTTCTGTCGCACAGCCAAGGTATCCGCAGCCTGCAAAAAGGTTAAGATGCTTAATTCCAAACTCTAAATCATGTTTAGCTCCTTCCTGCCTGTCAGATTAACTCCTGGCCAAGTACTTTGCTCCCCATCTCATATCTCCCCTGTTCCAGCAATTCAAGTTACACAGTCATGTTCTTGATCTCATATGACCATGAGAAGAAGTCACTCATTCTTCTTTCTTTCTTACCCCACTAAACACAAACCAAATTCCAGCCATCATGCTTGCAGTGGATCCCAAAATCGCCATTCTCCAGTAGCAAAGCAGTGTTTCCAGTACTAGGAAACAGTAGTTCAGCAGCCTAAAAAGTCAGTGCTCCCTCAGGGTAAAAGAGATGGAGATGGAAAGGGGAATGCTGAGAGCTGTCTGGGCAATGCTTCAGCGAAGTCAACATTCAAAAGTTCTTTTCTAAAGCTGATATGATGCCACTTGACTAAGAATCAACATATTTTCAAGAGATTCCTCTGTTTGAAAGATGCAATTCCAGGTGGAGAGTAAACATGAGCATGGGGCTTCCCCGCCTTGCTCACACGACCCTTCTCCTCTCAGGTTTCAGGACTTGAGGAATGGCACCGTTTTCACTGCCACATGGCAACCTGGCACCAGCAAGAGTTAACGTGTGCACAGCCAGGACCAACAGTGTCAGTGGCAGTGCAGACAGAGCAGGTCAGCACAGGAATCGTGTCCCTGTCACCCACCAGGCCAGGATTTTGGAGACTCTACGCCACACAAATCACACTGACCAACATGAATCCACTTAATGGACATTTGAAGCAGGAAGATATTGACAAATACAGAGACAAAAACTTGGTACAGGCATGGAGCCAGGAAATTCCTCCAGTCCTGCATTGTTAGAGCTTTCTGGCACTTGTCTGCTGCCTGCAAAGGGTCAGAGCACATTCACACATGTGTCCACATAAAAGGTGCTTCTATAAACCATAGCAAAGGAACTTTCCTTATAGGAAAGGCCTGGGATTGAGTACTGTACATGGCACAGAGTTACCTCCTCTAGGTGAAGATCTTAAAAATGCAGAAGCAAGCTGCATTCACAGAGCACTTCTCCACTGCCTAAAGGCATCGGGGACAACCTCTGGCAGGTGACGCTGACCACACTCCCCCTCCTGGTGTGTGCCGGAAGGGTTAAGTGCTGTAGGAATGGTGTACTATAGGTATGTGTTTCTATAGGTGTCTGAGGCTTTGCAGGGCCGGATCATTATGGTGCCAGTAGTGATCAAGTGCAGGGTAAGAACACAGAAGAGAACAAGGTGGTCAAACGGGTATGCGACTGAAGCACACAAACACCTGCACTGTCTGGCAAGGTCCTGGGGAAAGAAAAGTGCCGGGGACAGCCCGACGGGGTGGGGAGAAGGGCTGGGAAGGAGGAGCAAGAGGGGGTGTGAGGGCGGCCGGTGCAGAGCCGCTGAGCACGGCCGGCGGCTCTGCCGCACTCCCAGCGACCCCGCTTTCCCTGCACCTAGAAACAGAGGATCAGTACGGCTGGAAAAGCCCTCCAGGATCATCGATCCCAACCATTAAACCCCACCACTAAACCATGATCCTAAGCACCACATTCACACGCCTTTTGAACACTTCCAGGGACGGTGACTCCACCGCTGCCCTAGGCAGCCGTTCCACCACTGCCTGGCCACTCTTTCCATGAAGAAATTTTTCCTGGTATCCAATCTAAACCACCTGCTGCACCGGACGCTGCCGTGTCCCCGTTCTTCCCCTTCCAAACCTGCTCCAGCCGCCGGAGGACCGGTCCCGCCGGAGCCCCGCTCCCCTGGCGGCCGCTCCCTCCGAGCCCACCCCCGGGGCGGCGGAGCCCTTGCCCCCCGCCGGCTGCCCCCGCACCAGCTTGAGGTCGAGCACGCCGTCCTTGGCCTCCTGCAGCAGCGACACGAACTTGGTGGTCAGCAGCCCCAGGCTCTTCTCGTGCCGGCTGGGCGCGCCCGCAGCCCCGCTGCCACCCCCGGGGGGCTGCGCCCCGCACTCCGCCATCTGCCCGCCGCCGCCGCCGGCTCCGGGGCCGCGCATCCGCTTCCGGGCCGCGGGGCTCCCCGGGAACCTCCGGGGCGGGGACGGCGGCGGGGCGGGGACGGGGGACTCCCCCCCCCCCCACCGCCTCCCGGGAGTAGGGAGGTGTTCCGCCTTGCTCCGGGGGTCTCCTCAGCCCCGTCGGTTTGGGGGTCCCCCGGGTAAAGGCAGGGGTGCGTCCATCCCCTCGCCGTCCTGCGGTGTCAGAGTCAAATCCCCGCCCTGTGGTACCAAAGCCAAACCTCAGCCATGCACCCAGCTCGCAGCGCCTGGGTGACGGGCGGTTTGCTGCTCCAGCACACCCAGTGCCGGGGGAATCCTCCAGCCTGTGCCCGGGGAAGGGACACGTCTCCAGGTCCACCCGCAGTCATGGAGGGTCCATCCCCGCGCTCTCGCCTTCGGGTCAGGCTGGCACAGTGCACCCCTTCCCGGCTGATCCCGCCTCGACTGGGCTCGCACTGTGGATGGGCTGGGGTCTGACACCCCGCTGTCCTCCCCGAGCCAAGCCGGGTGCGAGGGGGCAGCGCTGCGGGCACGGACAGGGCTGAGTGTCCGGAGAACGGGGTGTGCCGGTGAGGGCAGGCAGGGTGTGATCTCCAGAACGAAAAGAAACGGACTCAAGTTGCATCAGGAGAGGGTTTAATTGGATATTAGGGGAATTTTTTTCATTAAAACGATGGTCAAGCACTGGAAAATGTTGCCCAGGGCAGTGGTGAAGTCACCATCCCTGGATGTGTTCAAAAAGCGTGTGGATGTGTCACTCAGGAACGTGGTTTAGTGGTGGGCTTGGCAGTGCTGGGTTAACGGTTGGTACTCGATGATCTTCGAGGGCTTTTCCGACCTAAATGATCCTGTGATTCCGTGATTTCTACTCCCCAGACCTCCGGCTGTCGCGGTGCCTTCCTGTGTCCCCCCTCCCCTCCGCCCCCCGTTCCTGACGTCCTGAGCGCGGCTGCGGGAACACAATGAGGCCCTGAGGAGCGCGGCTGCTCCGGCTGAGGAAACGGCAGCCGGCTTCCTCCGCAGCCCTGCCCTGGCCCCGCAGCTCCGCACAGCCTGGACACCATGGGCATGTCTGCGGAGGACGAGCGCGCCGCCAGCCCCAGAGGTAACGGGGATGATGCGCCCCGGGGAGCCGGCGAGCGGGGCAGGGAAGGGGATGCTGCTGCTTGCAGTACATTTTGGGGATTCCCCTGCCCTTTGCCTCACCACCCCCTCCACCCCCTGGACCTTTTCCATGTGCCGGGGCTGGTGCCTTGTGTCCTTGCGGGGTGGAAGCCTGGCCGTGCTTCCTGATGGTGATACCTGCGCCGGGGCAGTACTGCTCACCGCACATCTTATCCTCAAAGCTGCTGTCCTCCTCCCTAATACCCTGGTCCCCAAGGCGCCCAGTGACTCCCCAGCAGAGCAGGAGCCCGGCTTGGCACTAGGTGACATCCCCGCGGGGCTGCAGGGAGTGGGTGGGGATGGGATGGGGTAATGATGAAACCAGGCGCTGGGGACCGGACTGGTGTGTGGTAACTGTGCTGGTTCTCAGCCCTCCACTGTGGCCTGGAGCTCTTTGGCATGGCTTCGGACCCTGTGTCAAGGGGGACACAGCTGCGTGGGTGCTTTGGAGAGACCAGGAGCCTCCCATCCTCACCTTAGCCTGGCTCTCCTTCCTGCGAGAGCTGCCATCTCCCCATCCCTCCTGCTGACTCACTGCTGGAGTCTCAACCCTGCTGACAGCTTCCCAAGTGGCATCAGACCCCCTCAGACAACCTAGCATTGTGTTTGGGGGAGCAGCGGGGATGTGCGCTCAGCCTGGGGACAATCTGAGCTGGCAGGCTGAGTTACAGCTCCCCAGGGCAGCCTTCTTGGTGCCACAGCTGCTGTGACAGCCCCAGGCCGTGGTGGTGGCGGCATCTTGGGGGGCCCTTGCAGAAGGACCCCCTCTTGGTGCCATGCTGCCCAGCTTCCCACGTCTGTGTGTGCTTGGAAGTCCACTGGCGGCCAGCTTCCTGCCTCTGGCCTCAGGGGCCCTTCCTGCCCCACTTCGTTGTGCTTACTGACCCCTGGCTGCATCCCCAGATGAGGAGTGGCCGGAAGCAGAGAAGGCTGAGAAGCTGGCGAGAGGAGCTGCTCTGAAATGGGCTTCAGGGGTGTTTTACCGCCCCGAGAAACTGGAGGGGCTCGGGCATTACCGGAGACGAGAGACGCAGAGGAACAGCTCCATCCAGTCCCGGCTGAAGGTGTGTGTTTGCCACAGCCCATCCCATGGACAATTGCAGCCACACCCGCTCCTCAGGCAGGGATCCCAGTCTGGGTTCCCTCGTGCACCATGAATCCCCTTTGTGTCCTCTTTTGGCAAAATCTTTTCCTTTGGCTGGTGCTTGGTGGGTAAAGTGTAATTATTGGGGGGAGAAGATCTGGTAACCCACCCCTCACTCTCTGCCTTACCCCCAGGCAGTGTCTGAAGTGTTAAAAGGAGTCTTCTGTGTCTCTGACCATCCTTCAAAATAAAACACATGGGGGGTTCAGCACATTCCATGTGCAGGACTCAGCGCAGCCCATCACTGCCCTGTCCCAGCACCAAAGGCTGCCTTTCCCCACCGCTGGGAGGAGGCACGGAGCTCCAACCTGTCCCCATCCATGGGTCCCCACAGGGGAAATTCCATCTCTACACATTTGTAAGGGCTGTCCCAGTCCCCCTGCACACCTCCCTCCTCACCCACCTCCCCTTTTGTACGACCCAAGAGATTATTAACCTCAGGACCCAATCTGTCAGAGCACCACAACTTTCCCCTGATAATTTTAGAGATGGTTTCTCCTACCCTGACTCTGGGTGAATTCTCCAGGAGGCAAAGCAACTTGCTTCTGGTGATTCTTGACAGCAGAAGCAGGGAGTTAAATGAGTGGATAGGGCATGGAGACGTGCCAGTGCCACTGCAGGGCTGGAAAGGATGGCACTCCATTTGGGAGGAGGGTTTATATGGCCACTGAGGTCCTTCACGCCTTGGGGGTGCATGGGGGCCTGTGACCCACTGCTCTTTTGCAGAAACAAAGTAATCTTTTAAGAGACATCTGATTACTGCTCACATTGGACCTTGTGGGGCTGGGAGAGTGCCTGCAACACAGACCATGCAGGGCTGGGGCAAACGGTGAGGAGTCCTCCTGCCTTCTGGAACTGCTCCACTGCCCCTCCATCCTTTTCTGCTCCCCAGTCAACTGTCCAGTCCTACCTGGAGGGGGTAAGCACAGGGCTGGAGCAGCTGCGGTCGGCGGCCCAGGAGGTGCAGAGCGTGTGCCAGGATCTGGGGGCTGCACGGTGGGCCCTGCTCGACAGTGCAGACCACTTCCAGGGCCTCCAGCAGATGAGGGAGCTGATGGAGGAGCATGTGCAGCTGGCCTCGGTGGTCCAGGTGCTGCCCCAGATCTTCTCAGGTAAGGCACTGGCCCAGTCCTGGTCAATTTGGGCTGGAAAGCACAGGGGAAAACTTCAGTCCAATCCCGGGCTCTGTGCAGGGCTGGTGATAAAGCCTGAGCAGGTGACTCGGGCTTTGCCAGTTGGGTGGATGGAGATATATTCCTGCTTCCCCAGGGCCTGATCCAATGGTGTTCCCAGAGCCCCAGACCTTTCCCTTCACCATCTCCTTGATAACCTGCATCTATGGCCCTGGTGCAAACCCCCTTCATCTCCACACTCAGTGCTGGCATCTCTCCTCCTTCTCCCACAGTCCACGAGGTTTTTTCCCATATCCTGCAGCTGCTCCATGGGCAGCATCTCTTGGAGGCCCATGTGGAGCTCATGATGGTGGAGCAACTCCGGGATGACATCCTCTGCCAGCTGCACCTCCGTGGGCTCTCCAGTGCCCAAGCAACTGTGCTGTCCTACTTCAGTGGCCTGCAGGAGCTCAATGAGAGCCTGGCCAAGCAGCTGTGGGACATTGTGGGCAGCAGCCTGCAGCTGGTGCGCGAGGACCCCGTTCTCTTTGTCACTGCTGTGAGGATCATCGAGCGGGAGGAGAAGATAGATGATACTCTGCTCTTGGAGGCCACCTTCCTGCCCCCTGGCCGCCCAAAGGGCTGGAGGCAGAAGTTCTACCAGGTCCTCCAGGACACCATCACAGGAGCCCATTTCCATGCTCCCCGCATGGATGCTGAAGGGCCGGGGCTGGCCAGGCACCTGGCAGTGCTGCAGAAGGACATCGTGTCTGAGCTGTGCGTGGTGAAGGACCTGATGGTCCAGTGCGTCCCAGCTCACTACAACATCCTCAGCGTCTGCACTGCCACCTACCACCAGGCCCTCACCAGCCACCTCCAGGAGATCCTGCAGGAGGACCTGGACAAACAGGGACTCTTCCTCATCCTTGAGTGGGCGCTCCGTGTGTACCACAGGTCAGCACCAGCCCCGGCACCAACCAAGCGGGGCATGTTGTGGAGAGCTGGGTTGTTCACCGGCTCAGGGATGGGTTGGGAGAGTGTCTCTGGCTGCCAGGGGATGACCACCAGGAGGGCAGAGGGACAGGTAGGAACTCCTGGAGAACAGGCCTTCCCAGCCCTGCCCCACCTCTGCCCTCCAGCCCAGAGATGATGGGTCACCCTGACCTCCTCCCAGAAGTGGATGTTTCTGCTTTGGGTCCCCTAATGTCCTCTGAGCTTGTGGATCAGACAGAGAGGAGATACGTGATGAAAGTCAAGGTAAGTGAGCAGGATGGGGACCCAGTGACTCCCACTGAGCCAAGCATCTGCTCTGACAGCAGCTGCAGACCATGAGCCTGGGATGAGGCCCAGGACTCGCTGCTGTGCTGTGTTGGGTCTCAAGGGAGGCTGTACTTGGCTCCTTGGGCTGCCTGTGGTGGGTGTCCATCCCACAGGCTAGCGTGTTCGAGTGGATGCAGAGGACCCTGGAGGTGGAGTTCAAGGAATGGTTCAGGGAAGAGGAACCTGAGACAGACCATCAGGGCTTCTTTCAGTCAGCCTTGCCTGCCATTGTCATGCAGGTGGGTCCCCAAGAACATGGGTACAGATGGGGCCACGACCATGCTGAAACCTCCCAAAAAGGAGTCTGTGGCCTGCAGGCTCTCCCTGAATCACCTCCACTCTCCTCTCCTGCTGCAGATGCTGAATGAGAACATTCAGGTGGCTTCCTTGATCACTGACTCTCTGCAGCAGAAGATCTACAACATGGCCTTGGAGGAGCTTGAGGCATTCCTGGGCCGGTCAGTGGAGCCCCTCACATCCCTGTCCACCCTCACAGACCCTGGGCCCATGGCCAAGCATCACAGGCTGGTGGTGGAGATCTGCTGTGGGGTACCCCATGCTCATCCAGGTCACAGAAGGCTCAGCAGTCTGTCTACCCATGCCTTTGGGGGCTTCAGCTCTCAGGGCCTGCTGCCCCACATACTGCTGAGCCCTCCCAAGGGGATCCAGAATCGATCCCACTGTCCCACCCTTCCCAACAACCTGTCACTCTCCAACCTGGTGGCAGGATCCGAAAGGAGCCAAGTGAGCTGGGAGGGTTGTGGGAGGTCCACGTGCCCCCAGGGAGCATCCCAGGGCCAGGTCCCTGTGGTGGGACACCTGGGGCTCTGCCTGCCCGTCACGGCTGCCTCGCTGTGTTGCAGCCTGCGGGAAGCCCTGGTGCAGTGCGGGAAGGAGCACCAGCAGGACCGGGCTGTTCCCAAGTACTACATCTCCTACCTGCTGGCTGTGCTCAACAACAACCTGGCTCTCAGGTACCTGCACCAGCACCTGGTAGCTCTTGTAGCAATACCCACCCCCATCCTCCCTGGGGCCAGTGTTCCCACTATGCTTCCCAGGCTACCTGTACTCTCTCTTCTCTCTCCTAGCAATTCTGTCTCCTCCCTGCACTCCAACACTGCCTGCAGAGAAGTCCCCACATCCCTCCAGGCTGCTCTAGACAGGATGCAGAAGAAAGCCACCCAGCTGCTGCTGGAGGAACTGCTCCTGGACCTGCAGGTATGTTGGTCCAGCACCTGAGCCTGCCAGGGCTGCAAAAAAGCTGAATCCAGCAAGAGCAGCCCTATTGCAACACCCCAGGCTCGAGTTTATTCCTGCTCGGGGTCCCTGCCATGTACTCTGTACCCTGCTATCACCCTGCAGACATCTCTGCCAGCCTGTCCCCCAGACCTCGATAAACCACCCGATGTCTGTCGCCAACAGCACCGCCCTGTATCGCTGGGGCAGATGGCTCATGGCCCCCAAATCACTAGCAGACAGAGACCAGGAGCCACAGCCCACCCCCCCCCCCCGGCTGCCTCACACTCCTTCTTCTGGCTGTTCCATGGCAGAAAACCAGCTGGAGAGCAGCAAAGTCTGTGTGGAGGATACGAATCCATGTGCAACTGCCTGAGTCGTTTCCTGCCAGTGTAGTCAAATTTAGCTTTCCTGGAGTCTGGACCAAAAACCTGAAATAATTAACAACATTACTATTCAGGGCTTGAATGCCATGAAAACAAAGGAAGAGCCAAAGGGTGAAGATCTTGCAGGCAGCAGTGGCCCCAGCAGAGACAGAGGGAGCACGTGCCTGTAAGCAGGAAGACAGGCAAGGACAGCAGGGAGGGAGTAGGAAATCAAAAAACGTTGTTATGTCTACACAAGGGAAGTGATGAGGAGTGGAAATTAAAAATAAAATCACAGCAGGACAGGCCAAAAGCAAGTGTGTGAGAAGCAGCTTGCTGCCCACACCTCAGGTGTGCATCAGGACCCAGATAAAGCCCCAAAATGAGGCTCTCAGGGTGTCAGGGAGGGACGGGCCCCAGTGTTTCCGTAAATTCCTAACCTAAACCACTCTTCCGTGTTTACACTGAGTTTTGGCTGGCAGCAGGGGCTTGGGGGCTTTGCAAGGCAAAGTGTCCGTGCTGGCAGGCAGCAGCTGTGGGTGTCGTGCTGCCCTGAGCTGGCAGCTGTGCGATGATGCCGGGCACAGACACTGCTCCTCTGCTCCCTGCAGCCCCTCTACCTGCAGCTGCCTTCCCGCAAGTGGCTCTCCGGGTCCCAGCTCGTCGGCAGCATGTGTGAAGTGATTGACAAGTATGCAAAGGACTTCTCCCGCGTCAGGAAACCCGTGTGCACGGTACCTCCTTTGAACGGCTGCTTGTCTGAGGGACAGGGAGGCTGGGCAGCTGGGGGCCGTGCTGGGGTGCAGGATGCCAGGAATGCTGGAGAGCCCCGTCCCATGTCCTCTGGAGCAGTCCAGAGAGCACCGCCACACGGAGGTGTTCAGGGCTTCCCCCAAATCCAGCTGTTTCTCTGTCCCTTCGTTCAGGAGGCTTCCCGGCAGGTTGCTCCCATGGCTTGGAGTTGTGTCCAGTCCTGCTCCCCTCTGCCTTTCCCTGGGTAGCGGGGTTCTGACACCCAGGCAATGCCAGCGCTAACAACTGTCCCCTCCCAGCTCCTGCTGGCGGAGACCGAGCTCCTGGTGGCGAGCCAGTACCTGCGGGCACTCCTGCAGAGGAAGATGGTGTGCAAGAGCCGGGAGGAGCGGGGCCAGCTGTGCCAGCGCCTGCTGCAGGACGCCACGCAGCTCCGGGAGCTCTTCCGTGGCCTGGTGAGAGGGGCCTGGGTGCGCCACGGGAAGGGAGCATCGCCTCACCCTCCTGCTCCCCTCCAGCCCACAGCCCACGAGCAAATGGGGCTGTTACATACACCTGGGTGGTTGTAAGGCCAATATGGGAAGAACTGGCTGGATTAGGGACTCTGGGGACCATCACCCTGCCCAGCAGCCCCTGATGGGTGGGACACGCTGAGTGGGAAGACACCAGCTGCAGGGGATCAGGTGCCCACGTGGGCACTGCAGATGCAGCTGTGTCTCACCAGCCACCGCAGTGACCTCCTCTGGGTCTCACACCTGGCTGCTTTCCCTCCCAGGGCCTGGACCGGAGCCAGCAGAGCCTGGAGGCTGTTTTTGCCCTTCGAGAGCTGATCAGCCTCAAAGACCCAGCTCTACTCAGCCTGGAGGTGGTGGGCTTCATCACCAAGTACCCTGACGTCAGGTAAGGCCCCTCTCTGCAGGAGGGGCTGGTGTGAGTCTCCCCTGGAGAGCCAGTCTTGGGCTGCACCCTGTGAGGTGATACAGCAGAGCAGGCAGAAACCTGAGCCTTTACCCACTTCTCCCTGAGATTTCATTTTCCCATGCTCCAGATTTGAGGGGTTCTTGAAAAGTCCCAGTGGCAAAGGTGTAAAGAAAAAAGCAGTTCTGCTGTGGCATACACACATCTATGTTTGGTGGCCAAACAAACCGTAAAAAGTGAGAAAACACCAATGGAAACATCAAAACCAAATTCCAAAGTTTTTGGGGACTGTTTTCAAGAAAATGCTACTTTGCCTGGTGCAAAGTACCAGTTTTTCCCTGGCCTTGGCTTCTCTGGATGGGGGGAGGTTTGCAGGACACAAGCAGTGCCCAGGCTCACCTCTGGCTCTCTGCCCAGCGATGAGCACATCTCCACCTTGCTGGATATCCGCGGTGACGTCTCCAAGGAAGTGCGGCACGTGGTGCTGGAAATGATGGCTCAGCACCCCCAGGTCCTGCCCGAGGGCTACCGGCCCATCTTCAGCACCATCCTGGTCCCTGTGCCAGAGCTGCCCCTCTGCCTTCGCAAGGGCAAGTGTGCCTGACCCTGCCTGGCACTGGTGCCCCGCTGGTCCCAGGGAGGGGCCGTGTGGGGCAGCTCTGTGGCTGTACGTGGTGAGAATGGAGGTGACACACGGCATCCCCTACACACAGCACCTTGTCCTGTGTTGGGGATGGTCTGGATAAAGGCCATCCTCCCCCAATCTTGCCCCATGAGAAGACTGTTCCCTGCAAGCACCAGTCCTGGGATACCTGGACTGGGGGAAATCCAACCTGTAGTTATTTTGCTGGCCTGCTGGGACAGTGACTGAGGGCTACTCAGGCCTGGCCCATTGCCTGCAGGAGAAAGAAGAGTTGCAGAATGGACAGGAACCTGCAGCTGGGGCAAATTCATGTCTCCATGGGCTGCAGGGATGTTTGGGTTTCTCCAAGTCTCCAGACAGCCCCCTGAGCCAGTGTGTCCTGGCTGTGCAGGCTGTTACCATTCCAACTCCGAGGCAGACTGGAGCCTTGCTGCGACCAGGCTGGCAGGAGGGTTTCAGCCATGAGAGGTCCTCTGGGCTCAGCCTAAGGTTGGGTGTTGCTGCTCCACCGGGCTGGGCCCTGCATGGCTGGTGGGGAGCAGCTGAGCCAGCTCATCGTGGCTCACAGATGTGGAGGAGAAGGGCACAAGGTGGTGTCCCCACCCTGGACAGTGCCATCAGCCCTATCCCTGCTGGCACAAAGGGACTGCTCTGAGTTCCTGCTGACCTGACAGACTCCTGGCTCTTGCTTGTTTGCCAGCATGCAAGACAAGACTGGAGCTGGAGGCTCTCAAGCTGCATGGAGAGCATGGTTGTGCCTGGTGTGTTGTCCTGCTCCAAGGTTCCTCTGTGATGGGCAGCACCACCCTGAGCACTGGCTCTCCCTCCATCCTCTGCTGCTGCCTGGCCTTTGGTCATGTCCTCCCAGGTGCCGTATGAAGATCAGGAGCAGTCTGTGTCTCTGCCTACACCCTTGTGCCCAGCCCCTGCAGTGGCCTGGGAGACCTCCATGCTCTGCCACGCTTCCCGCCCTGGGATGGGCCACATCCCGCTGTCCTTGCATGGTACCACTGCTGGAAATAAAGGCCTGAGTTCTGCACTCGCTCCCCAGTGTCCAGGCTCTGCTCCCTGGAGGGTTGGGGCAGGGATCAGGGTATGTGGGTGGCACAGAGAGGGAGGGATCCATCCCCATGTTCAGCATCACCCCAGAGCTGGCTCCCTGCACCCTGTGCCAGCCCAGGAAATCACCCAGGACACGGGGGATGATGCAGACACTACATACCCATGTCCAGGACAGAGGGGGCTGAATGCTCCCCAGACCTGGGGGAGGGTCGGGTGGCTGCAGTGCTCAGTGAAGGGCTCAACCTCAGCCTGGGGAGGGGCCCACTGTCCTCCCTGGGGCTCATGGTGTGCTTGCCCAGCTGGCCACAGCTCCCACCTGCCTGGGAAGATGTCTGCCCTCCCCACCTGCCCCCCTGGCTCCGGGACTTGTTCACCCGCACCAGGGACATGGTTCAAAGGGTGGCCCTGAGCCCTGGGAACATCCAGCTGGGACCAGTGCTGCTCCAGGCCAGGACTTCATGGCCATGTGGAAAAACAGCTCTAGTGCCAACAGATCTGAAACAAGTCTGAGCATGGGATGACCTCCCACCCCAGGCACTTCTGTCCATCCCAGCATGTCCAGCCCCACTGCTACCCCAGCTGTGTGCCCACAACCAGCCCCCTGTGCCCTCCATCACAGCCCTGTGGTGCTCTCCCGCTCCAGCTCCACAGGCTGCAGAACTAACACAACTTGTGACAGCAAAAGCCCAAGCCCCCCAGGTGTCTTTTGACAGTACCTTCCCACGTCCGTGTTTGTGCCAGGCTTGGCCCCTCACTGCTGCCCACAGCTGGCACAAGGCCACTGGGGGACCTTAGCCTGGCCAGCTATGAGCCACATGGCTCCCTGGCTGCTATAAAGCTCGTGGTCCCCAAGGGTTCAGCCTGTCTCCTTTCAAGATGGTGTTCCTGTGGGTAGTTGCCTGCCTGGCCCTTGCCAGCGCCGTCTCAGGTAAATGCTGCCCATGGGTGTGGGAAGGTCCTCAGGGTGCAGCAGGATGCTGGACAGGGTGACACAGAGCCACCCACACCAGCACAGTCCCCAGATATGAGTCCTGAGCTTTTGGGTCACCCTTATGCCCCTGTGCCTCTCCTGCAGGCTGCGGGGTGCCCGCCGTCAGTCCCTCGGTGGCCTACAGCGAGAGGATTGTCAACGGGCAGAACGCTGTACCCGGCTCATGGCCCTGGCAGGTGTCCCTGCAGGTACAGCACTGTCCCGCTCCCTGGGCACTGCCCTAAGCACCGTGCTGGCATGGCACAGCCACAGTTGGGCACCAGGAGGACCTCTGCCTGTCCCCAGCTTGGGGGTGCTCAGGCCACCCAGCTCCTCTTCTCTCTTCCTTCCCCAGACCCGCACAGGATCCCACTTCTGCGGCGGCTCCTTGATCAGCCAGTACTGGGTCGTCACAGCTGCTCACTGCAATTTCAAGTAAGGAGCAGTGCCTGGTCAGCCCACGCTGGTGCCACTGGCAGGGGCTCAGAGCATGTTGGGCATCTCTGGGTGGCACTTGGGTCAGCCCCAAAGGTCTGAGCAACCCAGGGCTTCCTCCCCAGTTGTCCCCATGGTGGCTTCCCTTGGGTTCCTCATGCCCGGGGCTGCCCCCAGTGCTGCTCCCACCCAGGGTGCTGGCTGGACACATGCCCCTGACTCTCTCTTACCTCTTGCAGCCCAAATGCCCACGTTGTCGTCCTCGGGGAATATAGCCTTGCTTCCAATGCCGAGGCCGTTCAAGTGAAGACTGTGTCCAGGGTGAGCCAGGCAGATGCGGTCCTGGGTTGGGGCTGCAGCTCTGCACTGCAGCTGCTCCCACAGGGCAGGGATGAAGAGCTGTGGTGTTTCTCTCTCTGCAGGCCATCACCAACCCCGGCTGGAACCCCAACACCATGAACAATGACATCACCCTGCTGAGGCTGTCCACGCCCGCCCAGCTGGGATCCCGTGTGTCCACCATCTGCCTGGCCCCTGCCAACCTGGTTCTGCCCACCAATGCCTGGGCTGTCACCACCGGCTGGGGACGCACCAACCCCAACTGTACGTAAGCTGCAGCTTCAAGGACGGCTGTGTAGTTGCTGTTCTTCCTGGGGGTTCTGAGGGTCCAGGGGTGCCTGTGGGGGTGACATCTCCTGTAAGTGTGGGAAGGGTGGAGCTGGGCAGTGGAGTAACCCTGTCTGAACGTGTACCAATGTGCAGATGGGGGTGAGTGTGTGTGTAACCCAGGGATGACTGTGCACAGGCACAAGCCTGCCCTTTCCCAGGGCAGCCTGCACGAGGTGATCCCAGGGAAGAAGGGGTTTGTTGGCACAGAGGAGGAAGACACTTTGTATGGCAGCACCCATGTGTTCAGGAGCACCCGTGGAAGCTTGCCCAGGGCACCTGTGTGCTCTCCAGGAGACCCACAGACACCGAGATGATCTAACGGTGCTTCTTTCCCCTAGCCCAAGCCCTGGCAACAGTCCTGCAGCAGGTGACCGTGCCCCTGATCTCCCAGAGCCAGTGCATGCAGTACTGGGGCAACCGCATCACCAGTGCCATGATCTGCGCTGGTGGGGCTGGTGCCTCCTCCTGCCAGGTAAGGAGCTGAGCTCCTGCTGCACAGGGTGGGTGGAGGAGGAAAAGGATATGCGGGATCTTGCTGAGCTCCCATTGCATCACAGGGAGGGTGGAGGAGCAGGGTACATGGGGTCTTGCACTTACGGAGCCAGATATTTAAACTACAGCACCTGGCTGTGCACAGGGGACCAGGTGGCAGGGACCAGTTTGGAGCATGTGCCAGGAGTGCTAAGCAGGAATCTTCTCTGCAGGGTGATTCTGGCGGACCTCTGGTATACCAGAGTGGGAATGGCTGGATGTTGATTGGCATCGTCTCCTGGGGAAACGCCAACTGCAACACCAACACGCCGGCCATGTACACTCGTGTCAGCCAGTTCCGTAACTGGATCAACACCATCGTTGCTCAGGGCTAAAGGTGCTGCCAGCGTGATCCCTTCACTGGGATTAATAAAGCATCAGCATTTGCTTGTGCCAAGCACTGCCTCTGGCTCCTTTCTTCTTGTGATGCAGAGCAGGGTGGAAGGCACATGGACAAGCCTGGGGCACCCCGTGCTTCTCTCCTGAACGCCAGCACTTCCCAGAGCTGGAGCTTGGTGCCCAGCTGGGACCCAGGGGGAACTGCAAAACCAGGACAGCATGCTCAGGCAGAGAGGGAGCAGGGCTGGCTGTGGTTCAAGGGCTGCTTAGGGGGTCTTCAAGTACACCCTGGCACCAACCCAGAGACCAGGCAGGGCTGAAGGTTGGGAGAATGGTCCTCCCACTGACTCAGGTGTGAAGTGCCACCAGGGAAGGGACTGTGGAGCTGCAGCTCAGTATCAGAAAGCACTGCTCAGCTTGCTGTGCAGGGTGGGTGCTGGTGGGTGTACAGGATTCTGAAAGATCTCTGCCTGCAGTTTAAAGCCATGACTTGTGTAGCAGCTGGGAACACAGAGCTGAAAGGGAGAAGTGCCACGGGCAGCTCCAGCTCCTGGGGAAGGTGGAAGGGGATGGCTGCCTCACACCTGCAGATCTGCCAGGTAGCAGCAGGAAACTGAAGGCCACTGCAAAGGAAAATTTGAAGCTGAAAACAAGGCCAGGTGACAGGCTTTCACTCAAGTGGGTTCTTGAGACAATAGCTGGTGAAAAAAAAGTCTTGTGTGACATGGGAGTAGCAAGACACATGTTCAAGGAATTACAACCCAGTTCCCAGCAGCTCAAAATAGAGCTGGTGATGACACACCGTTAAGAGAGGCAGGATCAGACTGTCCCAACATGAGGTGTGGGGTTTATTTTTCCTTAACAGTGATGTGAAGGTGATATAACACCTTTGCTGTGTGAATCACAGCCCCGAAAATGTAATTACTCTATTAAGCAGAGAGTGTGACACTACACAGGGACACGCTGACGGGAAGGAGTATGGAACATCAATGGAGGGCAAACACAAATAGTCTGGCCCATATGATTGAGTCAAATAAAAAAAATGTGCTCAAGTAAAGCCTATGGCTAACAAACTTTAGTTTGGTTGGGTAAGATTTAGTTTCATTTAGTGGTCTGCTCTGCAGGGAGCATCTAACTGACCTTAAAGGTGAACATCAGAGATGTGGGGATGGGCCATGCAGGCAGAGAGAACTGGTGGCTACAGAGAGCATCAAACAGGAATGACCAACTGCAGCACTGTGGGTCATCTGGTCTGTGTGCCCAGGTCCCTGTCAGCTCTGCCACCACTGGGACGGGGTCCCCTGGCCCTGGAAAATCCTGGAGAGGAGGCGGCTCAAGAGGGGTGTGCGCTGTTCACTTGATATTACAAGTTTTCCAGTTGGTCCATAAAAGCTGCTCAAACTGGAGAGGTGATGAGTGACTGTGGACAAACCAGAGCATTTCTCTGGCCCAGTCTTCTACCTTGCAGCCAAAGAAAAATGAACAGAATGTCGCAAAGTGCCTGTTCAGCCTCCCAACCCTGTCTTCCAGCAACAGGCTGAATGCCTACCTGATTCAGAGCATCAGGACATCCCAGCCTTGCACGAGGTCTCCCTTGGGCAGCTCCTGGCCTGGCAGCTGCGTTAAAGGAACCAGCAAACCCTTTGATGGGCACTTTGGTACCTCTTGCTGTGATCCAAGAATGTAACAGAGGGGCAAGCAGCTCCTAGCTCTCCATGTACTTACTGACCATCACTCCCAGCCTAGAAATCATTGCCTTCCAGCAGCCAGCCCACAGGTGGTCCATGAGGCAGAAGTAAGGACAGCAGAGCCATGGGGTACACAGAATACATGGACATGTTTTAGCAGACCGAGTACACCAAATAAATAATTCTGTACACTCTAACTTGAACATTACAGACTAATTACAATAGGTCCAACCTCATCCGACAGGACAGTCCTTAGAGCCAAGCCAAGACTCGAAAGGCAAGGCACGGAATGGGACAGTTCTCAAGGCAGTTCTGTGAGGAGACCAACTGGATGAGACCGGAGTCGCTTCCAAACTGTTCCAACCCAGCACCGGAAACTGGGCAACCAAAAATAACATCAAGTGCCGGAAGATCTCCGATCCCAAGAGCTTCCCGGGAGGTGTCTTTCCGTAGTGAAAGGCAACAGGAAAACTAATGGCATCTGGGAGTCTGCGCAGGAGCTGCGGGTTTGTAGCACACCTTGCAGGGGCCGTGGGTCTGCTCCACGGATCCATTCCCCATTCAGCAGACAAACAGTGCAACGATGCCTGCAACAGCAGCCAGAGCTCGCTCGTCACACACGAGGGAACTACAGTATCACCAGGCGGGGGGGGACAGTGGGACAAGGGACAATTGTCACCAGGCAGAGCTCCCACTGCCCTTGGCACACCGAGGGCAGAAGGCATCAAGCTCCACGATGCCGTTGCCACCATACATCCCTGGTGTTCACATTTATTTCTTTGGGAAGTTTCCTGCACAGTAAGGCACAGTTGACATGCAGGCACCCGCCTCGGAGCGCTGCACTCTTAATGCAGGGTGAAAGTGGAGACTGAGTGGTCAAAAAAAGCACCAAAACCCTCCCAAGAGTGGTGAAGGCAACTTGGGGTGGGGTACACACATGGAGTGGTACAGGCACTTTGTGACATTCTCCAGGAGAAAGCTGAGTGAGTGAGAGGTCTGGACACAACCATCCTCCCTGCAAATTCTAGAGCTCACACTGGTGCCAAAGAAGCCAATGTCTGTGTTGCTTTGCATCATTCAGAAAACTAAATTAGGGCAAACAATTGAGATTTTAATTTATCCCACCTCAAATCCTCCAAATCTCTAGTATAATTACTTAAAATAACATAGCCCCACACAGCCTAATCAGAAGCCTGTAACAGCCACAGAGCAGTTGCCCTACCTGGTATAAGACTGAGCTGAGCCTGCACTGCAGGTCCTCAAAGGCACATACAGAAGCTCTTACCTTGCCCCAGGACTCACCACAGCTCCTGCAAGCCAAACCCAGAGATGCTGCCCAGCAGCCAAGTGAACCATCATTCCCATTCCAGTTTGTGCATCAGGCAAAAGTTGATTCTCTCAGTACTGCAGCCAAACATCCGGGTAGAAAACAGGATTGAGAAATGGAGCAGGGCCTAAGAAATAGTGTAAATTACCAGAACAGAAAATATGTGACCCAAAAGAGGCAAGTACCCAGATTCCAAAGAAGAGTGTGAGGGTTTATCACATCCAGAACAAACATGTGAAGCAGGCCCTACACTGCAGCTGGTTTCCTCATCATCACCAAAGCCAGCAGGTCTGAGCCCTCTTGCCTGGGCTTAAGCTCCTCACAAGGCTCTCAAGCTTTCCTTCACATACAGCTGTGTGCTTCCAAGAACAACACAGAGTAGGAACCAGTAGGAGCATCTGGATGCTATCACAATTGCAGTGTTAAATAGCACAGACTTCTTCAGGATTGAAGGAAGGGTGGTTTCTACCCCCGCTGGGTTGATCTGTTAAGATTTTTAGAAGTTTGAGTGAGAAGTAAATCAAACGTGGACTGGTAGCTGTTGTTTTAGGAAAATACACTACGCACTCAAAAATCTGGATGCAAATCTTTAGACCCCCTAACACAATTTCTGGCAGACTTTTTCACATTTATTTCCAATAAACCTCAACAAAAATAATAAAAATCAAGGAATCAACACACCACATTCTTCGAAGCTGCAATTCTCTCCCCCAAGAGAGCAGCCGAACTCCCAGGACAAAAGGATGGGATTGTTTTACACAGTACTGCTAAGTTCCAAAAGACAGACAACCCTAATTCCCTTTACTCTTCGAAGAGCATCTCACCCAGAACCAGTGGGGACACAGTGAGGAGAGGGCTGTGCTTGGGCAAGGACACACCACGATTTGCCACTAGATGTCATTCCAACTCCACTTCCACTGCATGAACCAAAGCAGGCAGAACGATCAGATCTGTGCTCCAGCTAATACACAGACTACCCTCGGTGGTAGTCTGGAACAGGCAGTTGTTAGCTTTTCTCACAGCACATTCAGGACCACAGGAAGGTTTCCAAAAAACCGTCTGCGAGCCAAGTTAAGAACCATCACTAAGAGTAAAAGAAGGACATTAAAAGAATTAAATGAAAGAGCAGAAAAAAACATTTCAGAGAGATTTTAGTTTCTAAAATCCCCAAAAAAGGCACTCCTGAAAAGTGTAAACTCCTGAGACTTAAGACCAACTGAGCACTGAGCTGCTCCTGTGGAATGAAGACAGATGATCAAGGTAATTCACAGTGAAGAGCTTCTTAGAGGACAGATTGAAGGCACCTGGACTATGGCTCAGAATTACACCACTTTGCCTGTCCCCCTCCGCACCAGACCCAGCTGAAAACGTGTCCCAATTGCAAGAATAAAAGCACCTGAGGAATTGTTCTTAAGCTGGACCTCCCAACGTGGCATTTGGAACATCACAGTTTTCCAGACTCAGTGAAAGATTGATCACTGAGGACTCCAGGGTCACTTGGACAGAGCTCTGCACATCTCCCCTCTGCCCACACATGTTATTGTCTGGCTGCAAAGCTCCTACAAATACTGGATTTAGAAAAAGAAGAGGGAGTGAGCCAAGAGTGTTAAAATTGAACGATGGAAGGAAAGCCTGTAAAATATTTTCCCAAGTTTACACTGATTTTTCCATGCAAACAAGAAAATGTTGCATTTGTGAAAAGAATTAAGAGTTCTTTTTTTAGAAAATCCAAAGCTCTTTATGGGATGGCCTTGGTCCTCTTCCTGCAATTCCCAAGCAGCAGAATTGCCCGAGGACCACAGACACCTCGATACCATGGAGAGGCAGGTTGCAGCTATCCAGTATTGCTCATGTATGGGATGGATCCTCCCTTTTGCCAATTCACCCCCAGTCACAGAGCATCACCACCAAAACCTGACACTGTCAAGACCCTACACAGCAACATCCCGCTTCCCAAAACATATTCCAGCCCAAAGTAACCACAAACGATCGCTCTGAACTTTTCCTGGTGAAAAACCAGTTGTGGAAAAGATCAGTGAAGCAAAAATTGTCACAGATGAGGAGATTCTTGTTCTGCTTTGTGAAGGTAGAGAAACAAGCCTGGTTAGCCCAGAGCTTTATGTATCCCTCATCCCACAAGAGAAAGATGAAGGAACAGCATGAGCAGACATCTGCACGATGCCTGTGCATTTTGATGGTCTAGTGGTTAAGGGGAAGGGTTTCAGTTCTAGACGTCTTGGCTCAGTTCATCAGTTTGACCCCCTCACACAGGCAAAACCCCTGTTTTATGGATAAACATGCAGGATAATCTGGGGAGGGCCATGGGAGCAGCCAGGAGGTAAAAGCAATCAGTGCCTGGAGTGATGCCCCAAACATACCAAAGACTCTTCAAGTAATGGCTCAGAACCAGAAGTGCCCCGAGGGAGCCTCCTGCCACCACCTGACCTGCAGAGCCCCCACTGTCCAGCTGATACTGGTCTTAGAGGGGCTCCTGCTTTTGGAGAGCTATTTGCAGTGACACTGAGCTGTTTATGAAGCAAAATGTGGCAAACTGCCTGCTTTGTCAGAAATCACATCTAGTTTATAGTTCATGGTAAGAAACTAGGGAAAACAAGGTGAGGAGGTAAAAGATGCCAAAAACATTTTTGTTTGCAGTCCACAGAGTTGAAAAAAAAAACAATTCTGGGGAATTCTGCAGTATCTGTTAATGCTGATGGAAGAAAGACTGTGTGTGACATGATAGGATGGTTGCTCAGAGAAAGGGCAGCCTGCAAAGGATGCGAAGTTCTCAAAATAACATGCAAAACCACACAAAGGATTTCAAATTCATCCCTACTACACACAGTGGCTCTCCTCAAGTTTCTTCTGCTGTATTCCCCACCACATGCTTGGGCACACCAGGCTGGTTACACGTATTTACAGCCCATCCCACCTTTGAGGTGGGAAGCACACCCCCAGAAATCCCCCCTTTTTTTTGCCTTAGCACAAAAAACTCAAATCTTCTCCCACTAAAGCTGCTTTGCTGTTTGCTGACCAGGAGTGACTGTGGCCAGTACAGTGAGAGCTCCCTGGAGATGTGACTGACCACTTCAGCCCTGCTGACACTGAAACACAGTGGCACAAGCATCGATCCTGGGAAAAGGCCAAGCTCACCAGCCCCTTGAGCTTGGACTGCCTGCACCTCCAGCCCAGAGCCAAGCAAGCCCTTCCCAAGTGCACAGCACGAAGCAAATTGTGTGGCTTCATGAGAAAAGTTTTAAATCCCAGTATTTTCCCTCACTGCTGATCTTGTCTCTGCTACCACGAGAAGTCAAATCTGTCTTATGCCTGTGCCATCAGCCCCACTTTGCTGCTCTAACTAGTTGGGAAGATATCTCAGCAGGCTTGCACAAAGCTCAGCTCTGCATCCCCCACCTCCACTGAGAGTCCTCGTAAGAGGCCCCCTCATCACCCACAGAGCATGAGGACACCTGAAAGGCAGCTTTTTCCTGGTAAACTTAAGTCACCCCTCACAGCTCTAGGGCATTTGTGCAATGTCTCCAGGGTATTGTCACTGTTGACACTCCCAGACTGGGCTTCCACTAGTGATGCTATGGAGCCATTTGTGGCCATCCCAACAGCTCCTACCACCACTGTCCCAAAGCAGGGATGGTACTGCTGGGGCAGCACAAGCACACAAAGCAGGGGAGCCCTGTCAAACCTGCAGGCAGGGAGCAGCCTGGAACCACCAAAGTTCTGGTGCAGTGACATGGTTGGTAATGCTGTGCTTACAGTGATTATAGCCCAATTCAGCTCTGGGGTGCGCAGCACATCCCTAAAAATTCCCTCTTTTTTTTCCCCTTAGCACAAAAAAACTCAACCTTCTCAATCTTCTTTTGAAGGGTGCAAGGTGTGTAACAGGTCACAGACACAACAGGGCCACAAGAACAATGAATCCTGGATGACAGGCACTGGTCTTGCTGCAAACAGGGAAAGGACAATTCCAGGGGTAAACCTTGATGTCATCAGGCAAGTGAGCCCTTGACGTCATCAGGAGGATGGCAGCCCTTGGGGGAAACCTCGCAGCTTCCCAGCCCTCATGGAAAACTGCTGTCTGGCATCTCTTTGGTGAGGAGCTGGTGGGCAGCACACCAGTGAGTCAGAGCTGTCTCACTTCTAACTGCACATGACTCATTCCAGCTTCGCTGCAAAGGCACCACGGAGTCTGACTAAACCAGCTCAAAATCTGTGTATACATAATTTTAAAATACATATACACCCCCACACGTGTATGTGCACACACGGACGTGCATGCACAGACACACCAAGTGATTTCTTCTTTTTTCCTTACGCAAGTGAAAGAAACTAAACGGTCTGGAATTAATAAATAACTATGAACAACCGAGCTCCTGGGCTACAGAAAGAGCTCTTCTCCCCACGTGGCTCCTTAATTCGTGCATTCCTTGAGGCTCCGAGCTGTGCTCCGAGCCCACAAGGACTCCCCCGTCTCTGGCGCGAGACCCCGTGGCAGGGTGGGACGGCCACCACAAGGTTCCCTTTCCTCCGCACAGGGGGGACACCTCCTCATGGATGGGGGGAATGCCTGGAGGGAGGGAGGAACCTGGCTGTTCCTCACTGAGTGTGTGCACACCTCCAGCGCAGAGGAGACTTCTGGCAGGGCGGGCGGCGGGTGCCAGCGCGGAGCTCAGCCCGTGTACTGCTGCTGGTAGCGCAGGTTGAGCTCCCGCAGCTCCCGCTCCCGCACGCGCCGCGACTTGTTGGATTTGGTGGAGCGGCTGGAGCGGGTGGACTGCGCTGACTTGGTGCTCTGGCAGCGGGAGGATGCCCTCTTGAGAAGGTTTTGCGAGATGGAACGGTGCAGGTTCTTCATGGAGGAGGAGGCTGCCATGCTGACCACCCATGGGTGCTTCAGGGCCTGAAGGGCCGTCATCCTGTCACTGGGGTCCACCGTGAGCAGACGGTCGATGAAATCCTTGGCCAGGTTGGACACACTGGGCCAGGGCTGAAACACAAAAGAGGTGATTGGAATGAAACATCCCAACACAGCTTTGCTGATTAATTAATTAATTCCTCCCATGTCTGCAAGGTGCTTTGGGGCATTCTGTCGCTCCCCTTCTCTCTTTTATACTCAAATGTTCCAAGCTGTAACCAACAGTATCTGCCCAAGGAGAATGGGACACAACTACTTCACGTTAGGGGAAGAGGCTGAATTAGTGGAAAATATCTGTAGGTACATAGGTGCAGAGTAGATCCCTCCAGCAGCCGGGGTCAGGCACTCAGTAGCTGACCCTCTATCCCAGTACTCCTAGATGCCACAAGCCTGCAGACACTTATACACCCCTGTGCACACACTCAAGGGTCTCAGTCAACCCCCAGACTCAACCATCTCTCCAGCAGTGGCTGGGACTTCCCCGGTCCATCTGCTCACCAGATCCTCCTGGAGTCTAGTCCTTGTCCTTAGAGACACACATGCAGACACCCCCAGCCTCCAGGCCCTTTCCCCCTTGTCCAGCTCCATGTTCACCAGCATTCACACACTCGGTCACACACCCACCCACACACCTGTGCTTGCTCCAGTTGCTGCACCATGACATACACACAGGCTCCCAGACCTATGTCCTGCTCCAGCTGTTGGTCCTTCCTGCCTCATCTTCTCACATCACCTTCCAAAATCCTACAACTGTTACCAGAAGCACAGTAACTGTACCCCATTGAAGACCCTCCCCTGTCCAAGTGCTTTCTATCCAACAAAGCCACTACTGCAGGAACAGGAGCCCTATCACTCACAGAGGATGGATTCTGACACCAGACCCACAGGGCTCTTCTGACTCTTCATCTTAAGGCACACATCTAGGGAGCAAGCACTGACCCCTGCACTGATCCTGGAACCAAAACTAGGGAGAATGTTCTGCTGTGGAACTTGGTCTCACTCTCACATGGAAATTTAGATGTCACTACTGGTCAGCCCTGGAACAGCAGCTCAGCCCAGCTGGGAACAACCCCATAAAATGTTCTAAATATGTAGAAATGTTAGATATAATAAATTTTCAATAATGTTTACCATGGAAAGAGGAAGGAATTAATTTTACAATATGCTAGTTTTAAAGAAACAAGCCCAAAGTAATTAATTAGTCCTATAAAAAATATCCTCCCAGGACACCCAAGAATGGCCATAACAATTTATGAGCCAAACACCTACAGCCACAAATGTTGAATTGTTTCATTTCTGTCAAAATACTGTATTTGCTCTAAGGTGGGAAGTGAGAACATTTCCTTCAGCATGAGGTGAAGGCTGGGTTGTGGACAAAATGTGACAAAATCTACTGTAAGGGTAGAGGGGAGGAGGCAGCATGGGCAGCAGAAAACCCCAAGTGGTGAATGGAGCCAGGTAAGAGCAGTTTTCTGCAATCACTGGGTATTTTGTGGGTCTCACCCATCCTGAAACCACCAATACTCAATTTTTCAAGTCTGTGGAGACCACATCCCAAGCTGCATTAAGAAAAAGCCTAAGCAGATTCCTGCAATGAAGATTTTGATACAATAATGGTGACATATGTGTAACTGAGTGGACCCACCCATGTCTAGTTAAAAAGCAAAAGTCTGCTATTCTGTGTCTCTCATTCTTCTCTTCATTGGGTGAGGAAGAAAAGCACCCAGCTATTTTAAAATTCATGGTTCACTGACTGTATAGCCAGAAATAATGCCCTTTCCTTGTGCAAAAGGTCTAAAAAAGCTATGTCCTGATTTTTTTGAGGTTTGTAATTCATTGCTACAGAAAGCAATTTTCTTTCCAAAAGACTCAAAGGCAGCAGCAAGAGAGCAGATCCCCAGGACGATTTTTTAATGAAAAGGAGGATGGTGTAAGAGTTCCAGCACTGCTCCCAGCCCACAGCCTGTCAGTGCATGGCCAGGAAAGAACCTGAGCTTTAGCTGAGGAACTGGCTGTGAGGGGGATCAGGGTACCACAGTCGTATCTTACAAGGACTAAAACAGTCTGGCATACTCAGCTGAAGGGGATACAGGATGACTGCCAGTAACCAGGCAAGAGAAGAGACTGAAAATGATATGAACTAGTTGATATAAAGAAAATACTGCTACATGAATAAAAACCTATAAATGTTCCTGAACATAATCAGAATAGGAATGGAAATACTCAGTGCTCAGGGAGGAAGCCCAGCCTTCTCCTATGGATCAGACACCACTTCAGTGCTTGAAAACAAGTCAAAATCCACTCCACTCTACATTTCACAACTAAATCCATTAACAAAAAAACCCTCTTAACATTCAAGCTTTTCTGTCATAGAATCATTAAGGTTGGAAAACACTTCGAAGATCATCAAGTCCAACCATCAACCCAGCACTGCCGTGTTCACCACTAAACCATGTCCCCAAGTGTCACATCCACAGGCCTTCTGAACACTTCCCAGGATGGTAATTCCACCACTGCACTGGGCAGCCTGTTCCAGTGCTTGACCACACCTTCAGTGAAGACTTTTTCCTAATATCCAATCTAAACCTCCCCTAGCACAACTTGAGGCCATTTCTTCTTCCCCTGTCTACTGCTTTATAAATAATATAATATATAAATAAAATTAATTTGTCATAACCTGCCTTAAATGACTTTTTCTTAGCTGATGAAATGTACCTTGGAAATGAATGGTAAGAAAAAACCAGGCACTTGTCAGAACAGAATAGAGACAATTTTTGATCAGTGGTCATGAAAGTGTTTGTTTACAAAGAAGGCAAATACAATAGCAAAAATCCTTTTCAAATTTATCAGGAAAACCACAATAGAGGTTCAATTGTAACTGAATACACTGGTCTGTTCAGCAGAATGATGGACCATTGAGGAGCTCAGCCTTCATGGTATTCACAACAACAGAACCAAAAAGCTGAATCTACCCTGCCATGGGGGAATATAAATCACATTGCAAGCCTATAGATTTCCTATAGACTTTGGATAAGGTACTTCATATGTTAAATAACAGCAAGGGGAATCAACTTGCAGGATTTAATCTTCATTGGCCTAATCTCGGCTAATCCCAGGTGGTACCATATGTCAACTGGCAACACATCACCTTCCCTTCACACTGGGGATCTCCAGCTACAGACCTCTGGGTTCTCTCTTCCACTGATGGACAGATCCAAATGAAACCCAGACAACAAAAGGTTTTGCCTCCACTTTTCTAAGATTGCCTTGAAAAGCTTTTAAAGACCTATTTTCTGTAGCTTTTTTAATTATTCACTTTCAGCTATTCATTCAGTTAATATCACAAACTCATCATTACCTGGCTACTCTCCATCAACCCCCAATTCCTTCTTTCCTTCTCCTCCTCCCAGCAGCCAGAGCTCACCCCATTCTGTTTCCTTCACAGAGGACTCATATCCCACTTCCAACCAATCCTAATGGGACATCCAAGCTGGTGATATATCTATTAAATTTACCAACTTTAACTCAAAGTGAAGGTAAATGTGGGTGACAATTTGCTCTCTGTGCAGTAACTTTTTAAGAACTCTTCACTACCATCTTCATTTCTGTTACCAGCAATTGAAATTACTTAAGGTACCCTGAAAGAGCTTTTGTCCCCCTCAGATGGAGAAAACACATTCACACAACTCCAACCTCATGTTTTTTCCTGGGTATTTCTTCCCCTTTTAGCCTAAAACCTTTCACCTTTCTGAATATGGTCCCTCACAGAAATACAATCATGCCAGCACCTCCATCCTCTCTTTTTTACCTAAGTCCAAAGAGCTGCAAGAGATGCTCTAATGAAAAGTACTTGAGAACTGGCACAACAGTACTTGGAAATGCATCTTCAGGACATGCAGGAGAGCATTATTTCCTCTTGCAGGGGTAAGTAACTGCATAAACCTGGAATCTGAGGCAACCCAGGTGCTATTGTGCTGTCCAGATGCATTCAAACGTCAGTCAAATGAGATTCTGGAGAGTGAAATGACCCTCTAAACACCAGGAACAATACTGCTTCAATCTTTTCAAGTCTTATTTAAGGATGGCAAATGTGATGATTTGGAATTTGAAGAAATCTATGAAGTCTGAGGAGCTAGGAACTGTGATACATAACCAGCCTAAACCTTGAGAGGCCCGTCCAGTTTAATGAATCCTAAAGAAGAATAAACTCTGAACAAAAGCACATTGGATTTCTCATTATTCCAATTACTCTAGTTTCACCACAAATGTTGAATATGGAGTAGCTGCAATTAGATTTTTCTTCTGGTCAGCAAACACAAATCAGTTTATTGATCTGTTTACACAGCTGGAGGTTTGATTTGCTGCATCACACGCATCTTTTTTATTTCACTGAAGCTTTTTCTTTAGTAATACGTAAGGCTACATTCTACCACCACAATTTGCAACCCCAGCCCCTGGAGAAATGCATCCACTCTCCAGAAAACTTGCATCAGTTGACAAAACAGCAGTTTTAACTTAGCAAAATCCCATTAACCCTCCAAATTAATACTGCAAGGCACCAGCAGGAGGTTGTGTAGGAGCTGAGGAAGGTTGACACTGGTGTGTTTGGGGAGGACTTGAGTGCAGGACATGAAGTGTGCTCACATGACAGGACTGAAGCAATCCAGAGGAGATTCTGCCCATCTGCTTCCCTGAGGAGAGACAGAGAATGGCTTGGAAGGAAAATGCTCCCATCCAGTGGCCATAAAACACTGGATCAGCTAAACCCTATCCGATAGCCTTGCCTTTAATCTCCATGCTGCAACAACAAACCCTGCTCTTTTGTGGCACAACAATGCCACAAAAATGCCACAAAAATGAAGAGAAGTCACCAATACGTGCACTTCTGTTCCTCTAGAAAATCATTTCAAATGTGATGCAGTTTGAGTGTACAACCTCTGCTCCCTTTGTTAGACTGTGTTCATTCAGAAGGAAGAAGTTCTGGTGTCTTTCTGCAGAGAAGCACAGAAAGGTTTGGGTTGACAGGGACTTTAAAGATCATCTAGTCCAAATTCCCTGCCATGGACAGGGACACCGTGCACTATCCCAGGTTGCTCCAAGCCCCATCCAACCTGGCCCAAACAGTTCCAGGGATGGGGCAGCCACAGCTTCTCTGGGTAGCCTCTGCCAAGGCCTCACCACCTGCACATACCTTAGAAAAAGGTGGAATAGCCATATTTTGAGCTGAACCTCAGCAATACCAGTCAAATGACAACAGAGACTTCCTATAGGTGACCAGCTTTTCTAACAGCTGCAACCATGTCCTCTGTCTGAGACACCTGGTACAGTGTCCGGTTCAAAAACCTCACTTCCCCACGAGAAGATCCCTGGATACAGATTTGTTTAACACTGGAGACTATTGACCTCATGCTGGAGGGTGGACTAAACCTCCTCTGGAAAGTAATGTCTGTAACTCTAGAATTTAGCACAGTGACTAAAAACATGATCCAGCAGAATTTAAAAGGAAAGAAAAAAAAGGGGGGAGAGCAGAAGAGCTGCACAAAGCTGTAGAGGGATCTTCTGGTTAGTCACATGCAAATAAAAGAACCATCTGACTTCAAGCTCTGCTTTTAGTCTCAACAGTACCCACTGAAGGAAGGATACATACCGATTTCCTGACTCCTACTTAAGTTACATGTTGTTTCCAAGAGAAGAAAGACAATGTTTATGAGGAAGGTGAGGGAAAGGCCTGGATCTCCCTTGCCAGTCAGTTTTTACAAAAACATGAAGCACAAAGCATGTTATCACAGCTGCAAAAGATGGCTCTTAGGCCAAAAATACTGTATCCCAGTCCCACTGATACCTAGGATGAGTCTGGCTGAGCACTGCAGAAGTCTCAAAGCACCAAAGAGACTGAGAAGCCCCACAGCAGCACACAGATTCCTGCAGGGTTCTCCTACAGAAAACTATCTGATGTCTACTTTGAAGTTTCACAAGATAAAATAGATTTATTGGGAATAAGCCTGCCCCAACAAATAGACTGGGTTTAATGCATCCATTTGGTCAGAGGGTTATTATCCTAATGCCTTCACATCATGCCCTTATCACCATTTGCAGCAACGTTCAATGCCATGGGAGATGAACACATTTCTGTTGTCATTCCCATTTGATGCTGCACTCCCCATCGTGCAGGCACAGACAGCTTGGTTTGTGCAAGGTGAGCCAAATCAGGGAGTTTTTGTAAATTTTTCAGCTGGGCTTTTCAGCCCAGCCATTCCTTGGCATGACTCACCAGATAGCTGCAGAAGTAGCTACATCAACCCAAGAGAGCGACTGGAACTGAGTCCACAATTAGCAGCACTTCAACCAAGTATGAAACCCATCCCAGAGCCTGTTTTACAGCCTCAATGACAATGGGAGAAGCTACCATGGTGGAGAGTGTGGCTCTGGTCCCTCAGGAATGCCAGCTGCTGCTTCTGAGGGTGCACCAGCATTCCCTACAAAAGCATCTCCTGGACTTCTAAGCTACATAAAACACAGGGCACATCACCCATCTGCAATTCCAGCCCTGCTAGGTAACAAACTCAGGGGAAAGCAGCCTCCTTTACAATGCCTTAAAGAGCTCTCAAGTGTGTTATGTTTTATTCAGACTCAGGCTCTGAGCCTGGAGGAGGAGGAGGGGGAGAAGAAAGAGATCTTCCTCTGAGTGTCACTTAGGCTGGGTGATTGCGTGCAGCGATCTGCCCTGTGTGATTAAATCCCTTCACCACCCCTGCTTGTTATTCACATCAGCACAAAAGCTATTGAGGCGCCGGCCACGCCGGCATGTGGGGAACAAACAACGTGTTCTTCTCTGGTTTGAACAACCAACCCACCTCTCTCCCCTGCAGCTGATGCAAGCACGGACGGGGCGAGCGCCACAGAGAGCTCCCAACACGTGTTGGAAACAAACCCTGACCTGTGTGACTGCTGTGAATCTCCTCACCCAATAGCTGGACCCAGGCATGACTGGGAGCAAACGCTCCGGAGGCAGAGCAGCTTTCTTTTGATCTGCTGATCAAAATGAGCAGATTTTGGATACCAGAGCAGAGTTCCTGAATTTTACTCTGCCTTCCATGGGAGCTGCTGTAAAAGGGTCATCAAAGCCTGCACTGCAAACAAGTTAACAACTTAAATTTATTTTCTTTTCATAAAAATGACTCAATCTAACACATATGCATGGTGCTGAAGGCAGGGCACATCTCTCCAGCTTCTATTATTTTTCAGAATAGCTGCAACTTAAAATTCTGATGGTTTTGGTGGCACACAAGTGACAAGCTAGTTTTGAGAAGGAAATTAACTGGACTCGATGCTCTGACGTCCTTTCCAACCTTAATGATTCTAAGAAGGTCCCCAAGAACTCTCTTCATTGCATTACCCATTTATGCATGTTGCATAAATACCAGTCTTGTCTGATTTAGGAGATTCCCACATGACATCAGAAAACAGAAAGTGTCAACTCCAAAGGAGCAGGTTGGGGACAGGAACTGTGACACAAGACATAGCAAACCAGCCTAGGGCTGTGCTGGGGCTCCAGGAACACCAGGTTTGCACTGTCCCAGGCATAGTTCAGCCCCCAAACAATTGCAACGAGGTGATCAAAACCAACTGGTTCAAAAGAGCTGGAACAAGAAGTTTCCAATGAAAAGATGAAATGTGCTAAAGTCTGCACAGGGCAGATTCCCAAGCATTCAGCATTAATTTGTTGATGTGGGGAGGAGGAATAAGGGAAGGACGAAAGAGGAAAATACAACAGCCCTTTAATAATCCAGAGCATTATAAGTATGCGCAGCCATCTGGTGCGGTGAACTTCTATAACCCAGCTTTTCGAATGGAAATAGCCAGCCCATTTTCCCTGTACAGGCACTGAGTATTCAGCTGGAATCATGCACTAAAATTACAGCAGCTACAAAAACAATAAACACAAAGCTTTTCTCTCCAGCCAGGGGCAGCTCTTCTAAGTGCAATGCTTAGGGAATAGCTGTTAAAATGGGGTAATACCACATTTCAGCTTGGATCGCTTTACGTCTTTTAAAAATGTGTCAGCAAGTTACAGTGCACACAGGGAACTAACCACTACCTTGACTGAAAAACTGTCCATTGAGGAAGATCAGGGTTGAGACCTGGACTTGGAAGGATGAAGGTGAAAAGATGAGATCACCAAGTATACAATGCTGGAGATTGCCATGAAAACAGAAGAGTCAGAAATTTCCAAAGGCATTGCAGTAGCACCAGCTCCCAGCAGTATTTGCGGTAACTAAACTGGAAAATACCTTTCCCAGTCTGTTCCTAACATATGGGTATGCTGACATCTTCAGTGCTTTTATTCTCAAAAACTCAAATTTGAGCTGAATGATGTTCTCTCACTCTGAACTATTACCTTACGAGAGTATTGGCTGTGAACTGGAGCTGAAGTCAATATGTGTTTCTACGTACAAATTCAGAGTAAGAGCTTAATTAAGAAATGGTGGCTCCTGACAGGGAGGAAAGATCTTCCCCAGGGAGGAAGAATATCTTTCATCATGCTGATTAGTGCAGTGGTGGGGGGATGAACAGATAAGCTTACAACCTCCCACGTACACACAACCCCCTCCTGCAAGCTCCAAGCTGTCGGTGCACAAGCCCTGGGTGCTTACGAGGGAACGAGCAAGGGGGAGTAAATCCTAAGACAGTCTTAGCTGCCAGTCCAACCCTGCCCTGCTCCCTGGCTGGCACCAGCTCTCCTCTGCTGCCTACTGGACAGCTCCTTTAACCTCCTGGAGCCCAAACACAGCACACAGATGAATCACAGAATCATAAAATATCCTGAGCTGGAAGGGACCCACAAGGATCAAGATGAGGAGCTGTGCTGCAAACACCAGCAATGTCCAAACCCCAGCTGCCCCACTGTCTGGCTTGACTCTCCTTTCTTCCTTACAGTCACTCTTTCAGTTTTAATCAGAATCCAACCCTGGCATGGTTTCAGAGGAGGTGAAATGATGCCTCCTTCATCTGAGTATTTCCCGAAAGCCCAGGTTTAGTGCTTCCCAAACTAGGCGAGTGTGGCTCAATGTCACTCCTGGTTTTCTCTCAGAAAGCACTGTTTTGGGTAGGCAAGGTGGATATAACCCATTTTAAAGTAAACAAAACATCAGGAGACACTAAGTAGGCTTGCTTGGTTAACCACAATTCAGTCCTGGGTCACTGGTTTATAATTGTCTTTCCGGGCACTATTTGGGACATTTTTGTTAGAATTCAGAGCAGGATAACTGTTCTGGATCCCATTCCAATACACTTCTCTGTATTTTCTTCTCAAATTTCTTTCAGCATCCCAACTATTCAGTGATGGAGACAGAGATCCTGCTGAAAAACAAAGTATGTCATTGACACTGCAGCCAACTGCACATACACAAGGAGGAAAAAGGACAAATCAAAAATTCCTAACTTAACACATTCCTAATTCTGCAGCTATAATCTTACACCAACATGATCTTTTTCCCTGTTAAAATCCTACCCTTTTCTTACCTACATTGTTGAGGTATTTTTCTTTCCAAAAGAAGATGAAAACATTTCAGTTTGCTATGTGGAATCACACTAACTACTGTTGAGCCTGGTTCAAAAAGACTGTGGAGAAGATCCAGGTGAGAGCTGCCAAGACAGCCAGGGGTCCTGGACACACAGCCTTCAAGGAGGAAGGAGCTGGACTCGTTCAGCCTGACAAAACAAAGTCTAAGGGCAATCTAATAGCATATTACATTTATTCAAAAGTAGTTACAAGGATTACAGAGCCACACAGCAGGTCCAAACAAGGGGCAACAGGGAGAAGCTGCACCTTGGAAGGTCTGTATCAGGAAATAGCAGGGGAAGGGTGGTGCAGTCCTGGAAAAGGTCACCAGGGAGGTGGAAGATCTTCATCCTTGAAGCCCTTCAAGACTCAGGAAGACAAAGTCACAGCCAACATGATCTAGTGCTGGGAACACTCTTGTCTCAAGCTGAATGGGATTAGAACTCTCCAAAGGTCTCTTGTAACCAAGGTTTCTACTACTCAAGTGCTTCTCCTCCCTGCCCCCAGCCAGCACTGTCATATCCCCTCCACAGCAGCAGCACATCCCTCCTTCCAACACATATCCCTGCCCAGGCTCCATCTGA
Source organism: Coloeus monedula (assembly GCF_965178545.1). NCBI lineage: Eukaryota > Metazoa > Chordata > Aves > Passeriformes > Corvidae > Coloeus > Coloeus monedula. Next base: position 14,133,959 of record NC_138793.1, read on the forward strand.
CATGCTTAACAGGGTCAAGTGTGCCATGAATGTTTCAGAAATAAACATGTGCTGATCAGCTCTGGGTAAATTTGGACAGATATTCAATTACCTTTCCTGCAGGAAAGATGTGCTTTAGTTCTCTCTCCTACTGAGCCACTGACTTTATAAAATTCATAGCAACTTTGAGTCCTGCACGTTGCTCAAACTGGGTTGACACCAACCTTAGAATTTAAATAGTTAATTCCAGAAGACTGAAAGACAGCACAGTTCCATAAACTTTGCTTCCTTGGGAAATCAGGGTGAAGGCAGGGCTGCAACAAACACACAAGGATCATCCAATCCATCCCACAGTCCCCCAAGGATCCACCCCAGATGCATCACTCCTGACAGATGACTGCCTCACGTGTTCTGCAAGACAGCTTCAGAAATCCTCCGGGTAAACATTTTTTAGGAACAGGAGACACCAGTGTTGTAAAAAGCTCAGTGTGAATCTTTCTAAGTGCCGTTTAAGGCTCTTGTTTGACATAATCTGGAAAAGAGATTATTCCTTTTCCTCTTTGAAGCAGCCTTTTACATATTTGCAAACTTCTATGACAACACATTCTCTAGGCCAAACAGCCAAAAATGTTTTACTCTTCCGGACACTGTGGTTTTTTGACTCACAATTGTTTTTGTTGACCTTCTGTCAAGTCTCTCCACTTGGCCCGTGGTGTTTTTGAAGTCTGCTGCCCAGAAGTGTCAGAGCTTCAGCTTGGCATCTGCAGCAGCCACTAAACACAGCAGGCTCATACCACACACTGCCTTTCTGTTCATACACATCAGTACATTCACCTTTTCCCACAAGTATGATACTGCTCTCACATAATAGTTTGTGATTCATAGACAGATCCTTTTCTGAGAAGCCAACACCTCCTAATTTTCTGTTCTTCACCTATTTTTGTACACTAACTTACTTTTATTTAAAAAAAAACCCCAAAAACTACACCTGCTACTGAATTGCTCAAATTTGATAGGGCTATCTGGAACTCAATGCCCTTTGCAGCCATTCCAATTCAATGCCACCTGCAAATATAATGAACATAGCTGCACCTAAACTGGGTTGGTCAATAAATCCTCAAATACCTCTGGACCTTTGGCCATTTCTAGAGAACCACCATCACTACATGTTCCACTTTGTTGATGAGCCACTGGTAAGTAAATGCCACTTTTAACACAGCAGGTTCAGGGAAATACAATATTTGGTCCCCACACTTTCTGTGGTCACAGTTCATTTCCAAAAAGGGAGTTTTCAGAGACCATGGAACAATTTCATGAAAATAGCTGAAGATCTCTCCAATGTCAGATCCATCCTTGCCAAGCTCCAGTGCTAAACACTGGAGGTATGGGAACTCCTATAACTTTGGAAGAGGACTTTGCCATGAAATTATTTTACATTCTCAACCAAGTGTCAAGTTTTCCTTAATTTTGCAATATCAGACTCTTGAACAAAACAGTAGCTGAAGAATGCCACCAAGAATTCCTGAAGCTTGTAAAGCTAAAAGCAAATGAAAAAAAAAGATGAAGGACTGAGTGTAGAGAGATAAGAAACTGTAACCCAGGCACTCCTATCAGCACTGATAAAACAGTATATAAAGCCTTCTGAATCATCCCAGCTGTAATGAGAAACCTTCCTCACATCTGAGCTACATAATCATTCTCAAAATGATCAGACTATTAAAAAGTCCCTTAGAAATTACTCTTCAGACACAGACAAAGGTAGGAAACACACTGAATCAGGCAGAGGAAGGGGAAGCAGAGGTTAAATGATTTGCTAAGAAGCTGTTTGTTAAAAACAATGCATACAGCTTGCTCAACACTTATTCTGCCTACCAAAGCAGAATAAGAAGATATAAGACTATTGATAAAGGGAAGGAATCTTGACCAAAGATCCTGTTTTTGAACCTAAAACTAACTTAAACCAGCCTTGAAGTTTGGACTTGGGCCAGGGACATGAAGAACATGCGCAGGGAAGCAAGGTGAAAAGCTCAGAATGAGGAAGACTCTTTACTTCATCTGAGGAGGACTCTTACTTCGTCCCGGAGACCCCTGCCCATGACCACCAGACAGCACTGCACAAGCCCAACGTGGATGTCAACGACTCTTGGGCTCATTGTAATACCAGGCGAGGCTGGGCAGGGCTGGGTAATGAATATGTATAGGTATGTTGGGAAACTTAATGAATATGGAACTTGTAACCCGATAAATACCAAGCTGAATGCAGCTGTCAGCACACACGGCTTTGGAGGAGCTATCCCCCCATGCGTCCCAGCGCTGGAATAAACATACCTACTGTACTACTTATTCCAGTAGTGGACTCTTTTCTGCATATCAACACAAATACTTTTATCAGAAAGCTCAATTCCACCTTTTGTGAGATATAAAATCAGACTCTTTGGTTAATCACAGGGAATGCCTGCCTGAAGCACTGGTGCATTGGATGTGTAGGGAGTACCATGATTATGGAAGTTCACGAGCTGTAGACACACAGCCAGGCATGGGTCCACACCAGCACTTTGGGAACCCTGCAGGAACAGCAGGTATCTCTTAACAGCCACCTCCAGAACGTTCTGCCTCTCCTTGACTTGCGTGAATGGCTCTCATGTCACCAATCAACACTAATCTGGTGCATTAGTAAAAGCTCAGTTTTCAGGAAAATCTATCAAAACATCCAGTTAAAAAAACAAAGGTATTGGAAAACATGCCTCTTTTTTCTACCTTGTCATTCACTCAGGGCAGCAGGGGGGCGGTGAGAGCAGAGAGAGAGAGGAGCTCATGCTCCAAACCAGGGAACTCAGATGCACCACCACCAGTACAAGCCACCCCTTCCAGCTCCCAACAACTAACCCAGTTCCCTCTGCCTACAGCCTCAGAGCTGCAATTGCAATCTTGTCAGATTTAGGGATTTCAGGGATTAGGTAAAGATACTGCCAAGAAAACCTCTGGGCTTAGGAAGCACCTTTTTAGCCCTCCAGCTCAACACAAACAGAAATTCCCCAGAACAGTTTTTGCAGTTGAAAAGAGATTTCAATTATGTGATATTAAAACCATGACTTCCTACCTATGCCAAGCATGCTGCTTAACTCCTCCTTCATCACATCCCAGGGCAGGAGCACACTGCAAATGCTAGGGAAGTCCTAAATTCCAGTCAGAGGAAATCTGAAACATCTTTCAATGCCAGATTCTTCCAAATATATCAGGTTCAATTGCCTCTCTCTAAGGCAGGGTCAATTACAGGCCACAAAGTGATTTGCAGCAAGGTACATGTTCACAGCCCTTCCCCACAGAGCCCAGTTTTGATTAAACAAAACTGGCTTTTAACCTGCAGCAAGGCAGCAGCTGGAAGTACAGCCAGGTGCCAGCTCTGCAAAAACTCAAAGCCTCAGCCTGGAGCTCAGAACAGAGTTAGGAAGACGCTGTAATTTTCTCCAGAGTGCAACACTTTTACAGCTCCGCCCTGAAACCTCACTTTAAAAACGTTTTATAGGTGCCAGTCACTGCTCCTTGTGCCCCTAGAGCTGCAATGCTGTTCTGGTGTTGTATTTCCATACAATCATCTGGGGCCTCAGGTCCTCAGCAGAGCAGTCCAGCAAATCCATCTGAAGCAGTGCAAGATGTTACCCCAATCCACTCACCCCACAACTTGGGATAAAATTCCCATGTGTGCCACAGCAATGAGAGAACCAGACAAGGGCTCACACCCTGCTCAAGGGCTGCACCTGGCTCAAGCCCACCTCCAGGAGCAGCTGAACTTCCAACACAGACTTCAACCCCATGGTAACCATTTCCAAGAAAGGGGAGAAGGGGGCAGCTGCTCTGTTTAGGGACAGGTTTCCTGCAGGTTGCAGCTCTTCCCACTGCAGAATTAACACACATTCTCACTCTCTGAATCTTGGTCCTCAGTCAGTGAGTGTGCAGTCGCATGTCTTGCCTCAAAATGCACCTCCACTAAGGTATCAGAAAGACAACACATCTGAGGCACAGCTGGAAAACCACGGATTCTGTCAGCCAAAGGTAAGAGAGGAAACGGCCTAGGCTATTTTTAGGCAAATGTAAAGGAGTAAAAGACACCAACGGTAGCTGATAGATGAAATCCTTTCTGTTAATAATGTGTATTCTGTACAGAGTCAGCTTAATATTCTTTTTTACCCTACCAATGTCCCTTTATTCCTACATCCCTAATTCTGCAGAAATACTATTCTACCATTAAAAGGATTTTATAGGGCCTGCAGATGAAGGAATGAAAATATATGTCAAATCACAGCACTGCTGTAAATCCTTTCCCCTCAGATGTGGCTCCTGCCTTCCATCCTTATATTACGTGCCATATACTGTGCACCACTTCCCCAAACCCAATCTTTCATCACAAAAATCTTAACCAAAACACTCAGCTGTTGCCTGTCACTCTGCCTTGAACCTACTGGTATGGACAGCAGCGTTAAGGAAAAAGGGCTGTGAATGAAATCACTGGGAAAAAACCCACATTCCTCTTCCCCATGGAGATTCCTTCCCTGCTTTCTTTGTTTCTAGAGGCTTTGAGGCTTAGACAGAGTTTCCACCCTGTCCTGATGACAAGCACAATTCTGTGAAATGGAAATGGCAGATGTAGGCAGAGAAAGATCATCCCTCTCCTTGCTTACCCTGCCCTAGCATTTGGGGTTCTCCTCACTGCTGTGCTGCAACACAAGCTGAAGCACACAGTAAAAAGGCAAAAGGAGTGATTTTGAAAAAGGTCCTTGTGACACCAATTCCACTGGAGGAAACAACCTTCAAAAAGAACCTTAAGATGCAGCCAGAGGGAGGGGAATTGATTTTCAAATGTATACACTGGTTTCAAAGCCCTTTCACAGGGAAAGGTGTTTCTTTACCCTTAAATAAAGTGTTTACCAATGCAGCATGCTGAGTTTTTGCAGGAGCATGGTCACTGATACATGCAGGAGGATGGGAGGATTTTTCAGGTTCTAACTGAGGTTATCACGTTTCCAAAGATGTCCCTTCCTGCAGCAGGAGAGATCTGGACAAACACTTCAGCTGCTGAAGATGGAGCAGCACAAACACACCTATCCTCACACCCACTGAGCTGGTGCATTAAAAGAGAAGAAAGAGCAGAAGCCAAGGGAAGTCCATTCATTGGGCTGGCCTCGGTGTTCTGTGCCTGGTTTGGAGAGGAGCTTTCATCCTGTTCAAGTGCTCCAGCTCTTCAAAGGAGAGCAGAGTGCCCTTTTCAGCAGAGCCCTGCAACTGCAGCTCGCCAACACTCTCGTTGTTCTACTTCAAAATCACCGCTTTCACACAGCCATGTGAAATGCAAAAGCACATTCCTCTGTAAATTGATGGGGTTTTACTTTTTCCAGGCAAAGGGCTCAACAATTTATATAAAAAACAATTCTTCCCTACACAGGAAAAAAAGCTAGCTCTAGTTTTTAGAAAAAAAATGCCTGCATTACTCTAAGAACAAGACTTTTGTAAAACACTTCTACCATCTAATGTGGCTCACAGGAAAAAACAGCAGCTGCTCTAAGTAAAAAGCTCTTTCTTCCCCCACGAAGGCTAAAAAGTCCCAGAGACTTGTATGCTCATGCCAGTAAGTACTGAAAATGTGTTTTAAAACCTTGCCTTCAGCTGCCCTGTCCCTGTTTTCCTTGTTACACTATATTCAACAGCTTGGGCCACTCAAACTCCAGGGAAAAGAATGGAAAATTGGCCACCCTGCTGCTTTGAAATCTCTCCTCTCTTCTGGCACAGACATCAGAGGCCAAGGTGATGACTGCCCTGCAAAAGCATCTAATGGGTCTAAAGACCATCTTGGCACAGCCATGGAGGGCAACACTGTGTGTGTGACCTTCTGGGGACCCCACAAGCGAGGGGTCCTGCTGCATCCAGACCCTCCCAGGCACTGAGCCAATGGAGAACTTCCAGAAGAATCAGGTGGCTTTGCATTGAGCTCCTCTTAGAGCAAAGGGCAGCTCTACAGTTTGTAAAGGTAAATCTTCAATAAAGGGAGGCACCTACCAGCGTTTCTGGCCTCTTGTACATACATGACTTTATCTCCTGCATTAAAATATATATATATATAGGACCAAGGGAGCATTAGAGGGCAGTGGTGCTTCTCTGTTCCTGGCTATATTTTAACCTTGCTTTTATTGTTTTCCCAAAGACATACTCCAGTCCAATTTCAAGGAAGCCAGGCTGCCTTACTGCTCATCCTAAACAGGAGCTGTACTACGATGAGATCACCAGAGACAGAATTTCCCTCTTTCAGAGCAGTTGCTACCCTTTAACCAATTTAATTAGCACAAAACATATTACTCAAAACTTGATGATACATAACATTAAAGGTATGAACTGCAGGAAAAAACATGGACACATTTCTAAGGCAAACTAAGTATAAAATAGAAAATAAAGGTAATATGGTGTGAAATACTTAATTTTTTTCTAAACTGGTATATTTTGATAAAGTGGTTGTACTTTTATCATCAAAACAACAAAAGACTGATTTTTATTTTTAATTACATAGGCATATGTAATTAATTTTAAGTGACCAAAAGTACAAACATGCAGGAATCTCTCCAGGACTGGAAGCCAGCCAGACCTGCCACAGCATCAATGCAAAACTTACTGCATTGCAAAACTTCTGTACAAAGCCTCATCCAAAGTTTCAGAATGCTTGTCCTACACTCACTGAACTCTCCTGCAAAGTGATAAGGACTATGGAGAGATTTTCTGTGATATGCAAATATAATTTTTTTCCTCTCCTATAGGAGATCATTTTTACAGTAAAATACAAGTATGCAGAATAGAAAGTTGAGGTGCCACTATACATTTCCATCTGCAGCTTTTAGGGGAAGTAGGTTACCAAGAATAATTACAGTTTCTTTTTGTTGCTTGTGCCTTTTTTAGATTAAGTTTGTCATTTGATAGGAAATCCAACCACAGTCATCATAATTCATAACACAGTGACTGATCAGTCCCTCTGGGGCGGGATGGGCCATTCAGCAACCAGCTCACAACTGAGTCACAAGCAGTCTGGGTTCAAGCTCTACCATATTCTCTCTCAAAACACTGAATAAATGCAGGAAGTTAATATTAAAATTTGACAAGCCTGTCACCTGTCTCCTCCATTATGTGTCACAAGGGATTTGAGGGATTACAAGTCCTCCACAGCCTTTTAACCAGCCCCCACAACGAAGACAATTAAAAGGATACTTTGGAAATGCTCTGCAGACATGCTTGGGTAAGGACTCATCCTGTAAGCACACATCAGCTGCCTTGGAATGGCTTTATTTTTATCTTGCTTTCAGCCAGGTAGCACAGGTAGTTTGTTTGCTAATGCACTGCCTGTACTTTCCGTGCTTCCTGCTTCTGCTATCAGCTGCAGGCAGGAAAAACTGCTTGGAGAGAAAGTGGTTTGTCTTTTTACTCACACAGACTGAGTCTGTTGTTACGGGAACACCATTCATGCTACTCATCCAGAGTAACTTGGTTTTCCTGTAACTAAGGGCATTCTTCCAACCTGAATCTATCCATACAGGGTCTGCAGAGTTTACTCAACACCTACATATAACTTGGTGCTTTAAACTCCAAGTTAGGGCAGAAGATCATAAAGGTTCTGAATGTTCAAGGAGAGAAAAGTAGAAATGCAATGCACATACAATTTGCAAGTTAGGCTTCTCCTTTGGCTCAAAAATCTGTGGCTTAGGGACTTCTTTATCCACACTTGGCACTTTTTTGTGTCATTCCCTCCATCAGTGTGTCTTCCATGAATTTATCCAGTTGCTCTTCAAATTCAGGCAAACTTCCAAGGTCCACAGCCCTCGTTTTCATCCTCTGAAGAAGTCTGTATCATCAGAGACTGTGAAGGTTTGTTAGGGAACTTTCTCCTGCTGGCTTTAAGGCAGAAGGGAACAGATCCTTCAAACTTCAGGTTTTGTCTTTCCCTATGGAACTGACCATGTATTTCACATTTGTGCTTATCAGCAAACTGCTGATCCATGCGAAGGCCACTATCACAATACAGCTGCAAAGTTCCTTCAAGAGATTTTGGTGAGGATTTTTATCAAAAACCATTGGAAAATCTAAGTCACACAAAACCAGATCATCTCTCCACAGGCTGCTAAGTCTCTTGCAGAGCTCCTACAGACTTGCAATGCCCAATTTCCTTCATATATCAAGCATGTCCCTCCTAACTGCCCGTTTATCAATGCATCCACTTGCACCACTATTTAGAACAAGCTTTTCTGGTTATTTGATTAAGACGTGTTCCCACAGCGGCACACACCAACCTCACCCACTGTGAGCATACCACAAAAAGCTGATTCTGTTCTACGAACAGGAGAACAGCCTATGAGAGAAATGATTTGCCCAGATCAGATTTCAAAACCAGAACAATTCATACACCTCAGCTAAGTTTCCCAATTTATCCAGAGCATACATTATCTTCCACTTATTCCAGCAATTTTCCCAGGTGTGTAAAGCAACATAAAAGAACTGGTATTCAACAGAAGGAGAAGCTTTGAAACAGAACCAGAGCAAGCCTGTCCTAGCAGGATAATGATGGTCCAATCTTCAATTCTGCACTTTCAAATTCAAAGGATACTAAGAATGGAATTCCAGCTTTATTCCTCAGTCGACTTTCTAAGCTACAAAGAGATCCCAGAAATCAGTTTTAACTCCAAGATTTCAATTAAAAATTAAATTAAAAATATGTCCAAACCTTCTTTTTAGTAAGTTCTAACAAAAACAAGTGAAAAGGAATGATTTTTCAGCAGGCTACATCCAAAGCAGCGTCAATAGCCCACCTAACCCTTACTCAGGGTGCTCAGGAAAAAAAGCACACCATGTTACAAAGCCAGCTGTCCTTCCTTCCTCATCCTAGCCATACTCGAAGCAGTTCAAAAAGTACAGAAGGAGATACAAGAGATAATCAGAGCAGTGATGTCAGCAGTACCTGAATAACCTATTGTGGGAGACCTCTCCTATTGATCTGCTAATGGCCTCTTCAAACAGACCTCACACTCCAGGAACAGGAGCTGGGGTAAGAGGGTCCCAGTCAGAAAGCAATTACATTAGCTGGACTTAGGATCACTTGTTTTTCCAAGAAAATGGAGCTGCTTCTCAGGTCATCGTGCACCTCCACTTTTGTTTCTCTTTCAATACAGCTTTGTCCTCTGTGACCACGTTTTGGGGCCAGACCTTTCAAAAAGCAGGACTCTGCAATGAGACTCAGGGCACTGCTGCTGCCTGCCATGGTACAGCTTGAAGACAGCTCCCTCCTTCCCCACTGGAAATGTCTGAGCCACATAGCCCAAGCTGTCAGCTCTGGACATTGTACTTCACAGGCTTCTTTCAACATTTTCTCTTCTGTTTCAGATCCTCAACTTTCAGATTACAGAGAAGAAAAGCAGTTGTTCCCATGAAACCTCTGCATCAATCCAAGACAGATGCTTTTGGCAATGCACTTGATTATTCTGCCCACTCCTGCTCCAAAGAAACCAGGACTCAGAGCTCCTGCCATTCCCATTAGCCTGTCAAACTTACCAATAGCCTCATTTCTGACATCTTCCCACTTCTTCCAGTGTAACACACACAAAAAAAGAGCCATTTTCTGTGAACATCAAAATACAGAAGCATTTAAAAATCCAGAAGATGGCTTTAAGAGTGCTGGCAAGATTGTGGGAAACACACCAGACACCTTTAAATCTCTGGCTCACTTTGTTTTCTCCTCAAGTTTATTCACAAAATGAGCAGCCTCTTTACTGCATCTCCTGCCAATACATGCCTACAGTCAAGCACTGTGCAATTTAGGGGCATAGGCTTAATTACACTGGTAAATTAAAGCACCCATTTTCCCTGGCTCTAGAGGAACAGAAAGCATCCAGGCAACAGATACAGGCTACTGGCTGACACATATTTGCCTTCCAAGCAGTAAAACATCGACATCTTTTCAAAACAATCACTCATGTCACACACAGGATCCTTAACAGCCTCCTAAAATGTGTAATTTGTGGTGGCATAACAGGTAAAATGCCTCAGGCTTGTGCACTGACACTTTCAAAATAGAGAGTCTAATGCTTTCTCTGTGCCACATGTGCTATCTCTGCACGTATAACATACAAGTCTCCAGTGGCCTAATTGCAATCCACAATATTTCTCAAAATCAGTCTGTTCTGGCACAAGGACCAGTGGACATCAAAGTAAATTACCCCAGGGAACCTTCAAAACACTCAATTCACTCTCTCCAGATTGCCTATGGCTGCACTGAGTTTGATCAGGTGATGAGACCTCCTTCAATTGTTAATTTTTTTGGAGGAAGGGCCCTAGTCTGTTCGCTCATTCTTCAAACAGAAGCCAGCCCATACCTTTGATTATGCACACTGCTTTTCTACACATGCTTTTCAGTTCTGTATTTTTATCCAGAGGACACAGACCTGCACTCAGTAGTCAAAGGCATGGAATGGCAACGACATGACAGTAGCAACACTCATTCCTACCAGCTGGTTTTTGATCAGAAGTATCACAATAATATTAAGAAGTGTTTAATTTCAAATTGTTTCTTCTGAAGAGCAAGAAGCACCTTCAGGCCCCACTATCATTTACAGAATGCCTAAAAATTATCCCCCAAGACTCCTCTTTCCATACTTACCTATGAAAACTATACTTCAATCCTCCATTTTCTCACATACCAAGCTCAGGAGGCAATGCAGATCAATTTTTGAAATAATCACATCTCCAGCAAGTGCCGCTTGCCTGCCATAATCCTGTCTTTCAGCAAAGCTATTTTCCATAATACACTTGGATTTCTATCAGAAATCAGGCTAGTGCCACATTTCAAACACCCTGGCACAAGTTTCAACTGCAAAGCCTCAAGCAGCAGCTTACCACAGCCAAGGTCTCCCCAGCTAGAAACCCACAAGCATCCCAGTTGCTCTACAGGAAGTTTCCTCTTTCTGTGCACACATTTTTAAAGGAGCTTGCTACACTGCACTGGGAACAGATAGAAAATGGGAAAGGATTTTAAAAGCCAGAATCACAAATATTTTTTTACCCTTGGTAATGTCACCACCCACAGGACAGCCAGCTTCTGGTCATCACAAAGACCCACTTAGGGAGAGCTTCTTGCTTGACTACCCCTCACCACACTCACCTCGCCTGAGTAACTGTACTTTCCCTTCAGGATCTGCCGGTACAGGCGGGTGCGGTTGTCGTCCTCAAAGGGCATCGTGCCGCTGAGGAGAATGTACGAGATCACCCCCAGCGCCCACATGTCCACGGAGTTCGTGTAGGGCTTCCTGACCAGGATCTCAGGAGCAATGTACTCCGGAGTGCCACACGTGGTTTTCATCAGGCAGTCATCTCCCTTCTTCCGCGCGCTCGCCAGCCCAAAGTCCGTGATCATGATCTTGGAATCCGTTCCTGGGTGGTAGTACAGCAGGTTCTCCGGCTTCAAGTCCCGGTGGGTGATCCCCAGCGTGTGCAGGTACCTCACCCCATCCAGCACCATCTGCAGCACGCGCGTGGCGTCCCTCTCGGTGAAGGAGCCCTTGGCAATGATGCGGTCGAAGAGCTCTCCGCCGGTGGCCAGCTCCATGACCATGTACACGCGGTCCTGGGTCTCGAACACCTCGATGAGCTGGATGATGTTGGTGTGGCGGACGCGCCGCAGGACGCTCAGCTCCGACTCGCACACCTCCCGCCCTTCCCGGTACTTGGTCTCGATCATCTTGATGGCGTAGGGCTGCTTGGTGGCCTTGTGCTCCACCCGCACCACACGGCTGAAGCTGCCCCTCCCGATCAGCGCTTTGATGTCGTACTTGGCCGTCACTCGGGGGTCGAACTTGGCGCGGTATTTGGCCACTTTGTTCTTGCGGGGCTCAGGCTGGTGGGCGGGCAGGGGGTTCCCGGGATAGGGGTTGGCGTGATGCGGAGGGGAGGGAGAGCCAGCTTTGATGACAGCCCCGCAGTCATCTTTGATGAAATGCTTGTATATGTCACTGTGGCCTGTGTAAGGTTCGACTTTTTTAACCAGGTCTAGCTGCACATCTTTGGGGGGCTCGGGAAGCACTTTGCTTGTCCCACAGCCCATCACTGACTGGTGTTAATTCCCTATCAAGGCATGTTCCCAGGGGAGCATCAGCAGCAACCACATCCGGGGCAATTCCCACATCTGAATCTTAGAAAAATAATGAGAAGAAACAAATAAAGAGGAATCAAGGTAGTAAAGGTTCAAATGGAGGGGGAAAAAAATTAAAACAACAGGGCCATGCTATCACAAACTGAGGATTTGGGATTTTCACTTCTCCCTACTATAGAACATGCACGGCGTTCTGCTGTTTTCATCTCAAGTGAGGGAAGGCAGTGCCTACAAATGCCCAGTCATGGTCAGAACAGATGTGTCCATGGAAATTACACAGTATCTCTCTTTGTTAAGGATACTTTGTTTTCCGCTCCCTGCTGAGCAATGAATCAGTCACAGAGCAGTTGAGGCTGCATGAGACTTCTGGAGGTCTTTTTGTCCAGACACAATTGCTTAATAAAAATCAAGTAAAAGAAAAAGTCAATCATTTTCTTTCATTTTGTTAAGGAAGTTTTAACTTCCTCAGTCAGCAGCGAATGCAATCCTTATAGTTCTGAGTTTTCTCATTAGAAGGTCCACAGAGTACCTCAGCAATTTGTTCACTTAACACATCTTCCCAAGATTTTCTTTATATTCAACTTGTACACTGTCTTAAGCCTCACACTACTTTCCTCCTGGGGATCAATGGAATAGCACAAGAGGCAGGGAATATGGAGCCAGAGCACACTGGTTTTAAGGTGCATTCTACCACTGAACTTGCTGCAGCCCCTGCTAAAAGGGAGGTGCTCACTTACCTGGAGCACCTTTCAGTCAGCAAGCCCTGAGAAATCAAGGTGGGCTTTCACATCTTTCAACAACCTCAATTTTGCTTTATTTTGCCTCTTTAGGCACCAAGTGGCACTTCTGGCTTTCCACATGGAGCTGCATATAAGAAGTAGAATTCCTACCAGCTGTTCCAGACTAGGAGCTCTTGCTCATCACACTGTATCCCAACAAAACCAAATGAGCTGCACTTGGGCAAGTCTTTATGTGCTGATTAAAACAATGTGACTGGTCAGGGGATGGGGGAAGCCACCTGTCACTGGGCGGTTTCACATTTGCCATTTTTGACTCAGAGCCCATCAACAGGTGCCTGAGCCTTCACAGGAGGCTACAGAAAACATTAGCCTTGGAAATGTGATTTTAGGTCTTACCATCACCAGGTGTACCTCCACTCACACACCACCTCTCCAAGCAACTACTCAGCATGAACAGCAGAAAAGGAACCCCAGCCAGTCTTCCATCAGGAGAAGCAGGAGGAGAAATAAGAAACGTTTTAAAGGGACACACAGAAGAAGTTCAGGACTCTACATCCAACCTGGAAAGAAAACCAGGCTTTAGTTAAGATTCGATTTCATAATCGAACATCATCAAAGTAACTTCTCAAGGCAGAGGCCCTCCTGGCAGCACCCTGAATTCAAACAACCCAGCCATGCACAGACATGCCTGTAGTAGGGTGCAGGCAGCAGAAATAAAAAACAACTTCACAGAAAGCTTAGCTAACTTTCACCAAGCACTGCCCTGGAGGTGAGGCTTCATTCAGATTAAAGCACCATGACAAAAAACTAAGAGTTCTGGCTAGTGCTGAATAATGCCTCCCATGGACAGTTTTCCCAGCATTATTGAACCTTAAAGCATATTAAGTGACAGAGAAATGGAACGAGAACATCCATAAACAAGACTACTACAGAGTAATTCAACATGTAGAGAAGGACTTGTGTAAAACATGCCACCTGTAAATAAAACCAAAGAGAAGGACCAAACACTTGAAAATATCATCTATAAATCCACTAATGGCATTAACTGAGGTCTGGCAGCAACTCCGGTGTGTCAGTAGCTCCTCCTTGTACACTTAAGCGTTCCAGTGAAGGCTACAGAAGCTCAGAGCCGCACACCAGACTCAGCAACAAAACACTTAACTCAACCTTAGTACAGGAAATGCTCCTGTGCAATAATCACCAAGAACGTGGGGAAAGGAACTAAGATAAATGGGGAATTACAAGCTCTCTGAGTGGGAAATCACATACTTGGCAGGTGGCAAACTATCTGGGTGGCAAACTATCTGAGCTACGGCTGGAAGTGGTGGGAAGGAACATAGGATTTATGCTTCTCCCCTTGGCGATTCAGTTCCTCGCCTACCGTCTCACTGACACATCTCAAATGTGCTTCTCACAGCCTGACATAAACCCGACACAACCTGACATTCCCAGTGCAAGGCCCTGGTGGATTTCGGAATGAAAACCTGGGGCTGGGGCTGCTGCACTTGTGCCAGAATCAGCCAAACCAACCGGGATTTCCAAAACTCTGTTTTCAGAACTCATCCCAACCCAGGCCGTTTGTCGCCATCCTGGAAAGGGGACCCAGGGCCGGGCCGGTGCCGGGAGCCCGTCCCGCAGTAGGTTCGGCTCCAGGCCTGCGAAGCACCACACCCGCCCCACTGAGGGGACACTCCGGGACCGGACAGGGCTCCCTCCCCGGCCCGCCCGTCCCCGCGGCCCAGCGCCCCGGGCAGCGGCAGGGCTGAGGCACCGGGGCCCGCCGCGCCCGCGCCTTCCGGGCCGCACCGCCACCGCCCCAGATGGAGGGAGGAGAAGGGAGGGGAGGGGAAGGGAGGGGAGGCGAAGGCGGGGGCGGAGGCGGAGGCGGAGCCGGTGCCGGGCCAGGCGGTCCCGGGGGCACCGATCCCGGACTCACCTCGGCCCGCTCCGGCCGCGGCGCGGCACCGCCTCCTGACGTCATCACCGCGCGCCGGGGACGCCCGAGGGGCGGGGACACCGCGCGCGGCGATTGGCGGAGGGGCGGGGGCGGGGCCGAGGGGCGGGGAGGGTGGGGCGCTTTACCGCCCCCTGCCGGGGCCGCCGGCAGCGAGCGCCCGCCCTGGACCCGCCCGGAGACGGAGACCGAGACGGCCCCGGCTGCGGGAGCGTGCGGGGCCCTGGGGCCTCGGCGGTCACCTGCGGCCTCTCAGCCCCGCCTGGGACTCCTCAGCCCCGCCTCGGACCCCTCGGTTCTCTGGAACCCCCCCAGCCCCATCCCGGACCCCCCAGCCCCGTGCCGGACCCCTCAGCCCCGGGCCCCCTCAGCCCCACGGGCCCCTGGAACTCCTCACCGCCATGGACCCCAGGGCTCACCCCCTCACCGCTCTGGCCCTGCTGTTGCCCACAAAATCGGGTTCGTTCCTCGGTGTGCACCGAGCCCACAGTGACGCGTTCCAGAGAGACATCGACTGTTTATTTCAGAGCTGCCCCAGCCGGGGTGCTCGGTGCTATTCCACAAAGCCAGCACACCCCACCGCACTCTCCCTGCCATTATTTACACTGAGAAGTTCAGGCTTAGCGATTTCCCAAGCACAGCCCCTCTATTAAGATTGGTTAGTAATTTCCATAGAAATCACGTAACTCCAGGTAACTTCTGCTCATCCTCAGGGGAAGGCACGGTCTTTTTGACCCGTGGAGTGATTTTTAGTGCTACAATGAAGATAGCTCAGCTCTAGGATACATGGACATGGAGTATTTTGCCAAGTTAGCAATGTTTACATGGACAAACACCAACATCTTAGTTTATTATATCCCTAAATCTTGTTAGTTTCAGGATATACTTGAGTGAGGGATGCTGGCTGCTGCCTGTTCCACTGATTAGGTCTCCTTTTTTGCTGATTAGGCTTGAAAGTATACAAAGGTCTTACATTAAAGAACATCCTGCCTTAAGATAATATTGACTATTCCCCATTTTGCAACACTGGGACCCTCTTCAGCCCCATGGGCTGAGCGGTGGCCCCCTGCCAGGGACGATATTCCTGCTCCCCATGCTCCTGCCTCGGAAGAGTGGCCACAGTGCCTCCTCTTTGGAGCCAAATTCAGCTCTGACAGCTCCCCAGCAGCGCCTTGGAGCCCGCAGCCCATGGAGCAGCTCCGAGGGCTCCCCGCTGGGCTGCGGGACTCTGGAAAAACATTCTCTTTGCAAGAGAATTGCCCGGAAGCATTGGTCCTTTTCCTTGGCAGGGAAAACCCAGTCCCAGTGGGATAGCTCTTGTGCACAGCAGAATAACGAGGCACATTCCTTTCTCCTTTCTTTTCCCCAGCTACAAAGTGCCACAAAACCCGCAAAGTTTGCTTGGTAACTGCCTGTGGACTTTCTTCCTCATATCCTTTCCTCATCCTCAAACAAAACACTCCGCATCCTGGCCCTGGATGACCTGAAAGCAGGGGGATGAGGGATGACACCTCGCAGGAATGCTGACAGCACTCCTTTCCCTTGGGGACATACAAACACGACGCTGTCGGGCTTGTTTTCCAGCCTGTCACGTCATTCCCGAGGCGGTTCAGGTGGAGCGGGACTATTTTCACACTCCTACCATGCTTTTAAAAATAGCCGGGTTTATTTTAATGCTCCTGGGATCTTCGGCTGTTTAGAATGATTAGTAAGTGATAATGTAGTAAAAGCTGTACCTGCTGATGCACATTATTGTCATCAGCTTCTTCTCCGTGTAATTCCCCATAAGGCGTGGAAATGTGTGAGGGTTGAGAAGGGGCTGCCTGGGCTGGAATCGAGAGATCTGGTGAGTTGTGCAGTTCTCTGCAAGGGAAACTCCCCACTTCTTGTCCCATACAGGAATGGTACTGCTGGTATGTTTTCAGCTCTCTAATCCCCTCGCTTTCTTTCTGGAGATGTTTCCACAGCCACACATCCCCCGCACTGTCCCTGAGAGGTGGCTTAGCCTGTGTCTGACATGCAAAACCTTGCACGTGTCCCTGTTTAAGTTGATCCTGTTATTTTAGGCTGTTTCTCAAGGTCATCCTAGCTTGGTTCCACCAGCGTGTTCCTCTCTGTCATCCCGGCTGATGGGTGTAGAGCAGTGGGCTGCCTCACCTTGGCCACAGATGCTCACACAGGGATAAGTGCTCTGTAAGGATGCGTTTCCCTCAGGGGATGCATCTTCTATTAGTCGCTTCCTCACAGCTTTGTTTCCTGACCAGCCTCATGGGAACACTGAATGAGGCAGTTCCGGGTCCATCACCGCTGAAAAATGTCAAAGAGCCAAGAGACATGGAACCCTTGGGCCACAACCACAGACTTCTGAGAACCTCAATCAGAGCAGCTCCTCTATTATTTATGCCGTGGTGGTGCTCCGAGACCCACTGGAGCCAAGAGAACTTCACACCAGACATCTGCACAGAGCCAACATCCGCCTGGCACAACACCCAGGGATGAGGTGGGGAACTGTCTGCTCATCCATGTGATCCACTGCCTGCCAGGTCAGGCACCTGGTTTGACTTTGGGGTCACTGCCTGTTGATTCTTGGCCCCTGTTACTCCATCTAGAGCCTTTCCTGCAGCTGTAGCAGGAAGTTTTCTGGCTGGGCACCAGCCATGAAGCTCTGAGCACTGGAGAGGCTCTGCAGCTGCTCGTCCTGCCAGCCTTTGGGTGCCTGGGCTCCCACCAGCACTGCTCCAGCCAAAAACCTTTGGGTTTTTTTCTCCTTCCTCCAAGAGGGGACTGGTAACAGATTTCTGACACACAAAGCAGTGCTGTGCTTGGGCAGGGTCTAACAGCAGGTTTTCCTGCCAAACAGGCTGTTGTCTCCTTGTCGTTTCATTTTTTGCCTCCTCCCTTCCAAGATGCTGCTCTCCCCAGAGAGGAACCTCCCCCTGCTCTTCCATGCTGATCCCTTCTGAAATCCCCTGCCAGCTCTGATCCCCAAGACCTGCAGCCTGCCTCCAGCCCCATGGGAAGGACGCAGCCCTTGAGGCAGGAATGTCTGTGAAGAATCACAGAATCCTGGAATGTTTCGTGTTGGAAGGGACCTTTAAAGATCATCCACTTCCAAACCCCCTACCATGGGCAGGGACACCTGCCACCAGACCAGGTTGCTTAGACCCCCATCCTTGAACACTTCCAGGGATGAGGCAGCCACCACTCACCCTGGTCCCGCAGCCTGGCTGCTCCCTCCTGAGAGGCCTCACCCCTCTGCAAGGATGGGTTCCCTTAGAGTTTTGTATCTCCTGTTAGTGGCTTCTTCACAGCCTCTCCTGTGGAAGCTGCTAAAGGCAGGCTGGGACCAGCGGGGCAATGCTGGGTGCCCATAGGTGGAGGATCCTCTCTGCCTGGAGATGCAGAGATGCTCCAGAGCTGGCTCCAGCATGAGTATAAACCCTGCTTGGAGCAGGAACTTCAGAGTTCCCTTTGCATCCCACACCTGCCTGTGGTGCTGCCAGCTGACTCCAGAGTCTCACTGGGGTGCAGCAAGCTGCAATTCCTTGTGGAATGATGGGAATGGCTGGAAGCACCTCCAACATTGCCCAGCACCACAAAGCTGCCTGGGGCAATTGCTGCACATCCAGAGCATGGGGAAATTTGGGGAACCCAGGCCTTCCTGCTGTGCCAGGCCATAGGAAGCCAGGAGAGCAGGACCCCTCACCTGCCATCAAATGGATGGGGTGAAGCGGGAAACCTGGGTTTCCTCTAAGCTTCATCCCTGCCCTGCGCGGCAGTGAGCCCGAGCCTCAGCGGCCATGCCAGGCCAGAGCTCAAGGTTGTCCCAGCAGAGGTTGTAATGGGAGGATGTTCGGTTAAAGCTGCTTAAAAAAGAAATCCAACTTTCCCATATGCCTCTCTGGAGAATAAAACAGCCCCAAAGCTGAGCACAGATGCGGTGCCAGGCGGGGGGCTGAACACAGCTCCCACAGCAGAGGTGACTCCAGCTCAGCTGTTCCCACTGCCTCCGATCAGCGGAGATTGAGGTTGTCTTTTGGTGTTTCCTTATGGAAAGCTGGACATTTGGCTCAGCAGAAATCCCCATGCAAGCTCGGACAGTGGCCAGCCCTGTGACATAGTGTCCTCCAGGCTATGCCTGTCTTCCAATGTTCCCACTCCTCCTGGGGTGCCAGCGAAGCTGGAGGTGGCGAAGCTGGTTCCTGGTTGGGGATGCCAGACTGGGACAGTGGCACTGGGGGCTGTGGAAGGGCAAGGAGCCATCCCCCCTCTGCTGGCGGCCTCCACACCAGTCCGTCCAGTTAGAGAAACCCAAGTGCATCCCCACAGATGAGGAGTCATTCCCCAGCTGGCACCTTCACCAGGAGGAAATTCCCTGGGCAAAGGAATGGAGGATTCAGCCATTGCATGGCAGAGGTGTCAGGTGGCATGGTGGGAGGTTGGCCCTCATGTCACTGTGCCACGTGTGCTGTTTCACTCACACAGCCACCTAGAATAGTGTCACCATCTGGTTCTAGCTGCCCGGGGACACCAGGGCCTCCCTGGCCCCTTCTGCGATTACAAAAAGTGAATTCAAGCATCAACTCAGCTGGACTCAGCTGGCCTTTATCCCTTTTTTTTTTCTTTTTTTAATAATTCAGGTTTGTCTCTTAGAGAAGAGAGGGAGATAATGTCTGCAGAGCGTTTAATCTTCTGCCCAAAGAATAGCAGAGAGCAAATTAGGATCTACTCCAATTAATTTGCCTTGATGGGCAAAATCTGGAGAGCAGCCATATCTGGGAATTAAGAACAAAAGCAGGGAGTGTAAAGTAGGTCACCGGAGTTTCATAACCGGAGTGAGGGGCTTTCACAGCACAAGGGGTGTTCCAAAGGCTCCCAGTGCTGGGGTCCACCAGTCTCATTCCCCACCATCCACTTGTTTTAGCCTGGGCAGCTGCTTTAAGATGCTGTCAGTGTGCAGAGAGCCAGCTGTTTGTTCTGGGGACAGGAACAAGGATGTTGTCCCTTCCCACGACAGGACACAGCTGCTGGACTGTCCCAAACCCTTGGACCCAATGGAAAGACAGACACCAGCTCATTGTCCCAATTTTGGAGCACCAGAGAGCTTTCCTGGGGTCAGCATGCCCACCCTTGCTGTCACACTGCTGCCCTCAGCCCTGCAGGCATGTCCGTGCAGGAGGACTGGGGGTGACAGGTGGCACTGGGGTTTGGGCAGTGCTTTGCCGTGGACTCTTGCACATGCAGTGTCACCGAGCAGTGGTGACCCACAGATCCACCCTTTTCCAGCGCCCCAAATCCCAGCCCCGGCTTCCCAGAGCCCTTCCCGCGGTGACATGGTGACACCTTCCAGCTGCAGGACCCACGTGGAAGCACAGCCAAGGGTGTGATTTACGTGTGGTGAGACGTGCTGGCGCTCAGGACACGCGGTGACGTGCGCCAAGGGTCTGTGACATGTACGGTGACATCTTCCAGGACATGGGACCTCTGTGGTGCGTCTTTCCGCGCACAGGGTGAAACACGCGGCGTGTTTGGTGGGTGTGGGCTTTGATTCCGGCTGGACTGAAGCAGCACAGTTTGTTGTCTGCAGGTGTCACCATGGTGGTGGCAGCCTGTCACAGCAGCACGCTGGTGACGCTCCATGTCCCCGGCCACCTCCCCCTGCCCCGCTGAAGGACGCCGAGAGCCCCCCGGCAGCGATGCCACCGCTCCCACCCCCACGGAGGTGCCGGCGAGCGCTGCGCGGTGCGTGGCCGGCGCCCGGCTGGCGTTTATCCTCTTAGCCACCCTGCCGGGATCCGGCACTAATTCACCCTTAAACACAGGATTGTCAGGAACTGGGAAGGAAAGAATCGGCGGATTATCCCCCCGCCGCTGGCGTTAAACACGGGGAGCGGCAGCTGCTGGATGAGGAGAGCTGGGGTGGCGTCTTGCCCCGTGTCCCATGGGGCACCTGCCCCGGGATCAGCATCTTCCTCCAGCAAGGGCAGCCTCAACCCCAGATGTTTTGTGTACCCCCAGCCAGCTCCAGGCTGGTTAGTGAAATAAATAATGGGAAATAAATACAGTGCCCGCCACAGAGCTGAGAAATCAGCAGCAACCGCTCCACCCCATGGGATGAACCAACAATCCTGTTAGTGTTTCCCAGACCCAGAGCCTGGCAGAGGACTGGGACAGCCAGGGTGACATCCCAGAGGTCACCAATCACATGTTTAACTTACCAGACCTCGAAGGAAGAGATTTCATGATGAAACAAGCAATAATTTTCCCTGGCTCAATGAGGACAGTGATTACTGAGCTCCTTGCTCACACACTGAAGGCTTTCAGCCACCGGACAGTGTGCAAAGGCTTCCCCGGGCCAAAACCATTTCCCCAGCTGCTGGAATGTTTTTGGGACAGCCTTGAAGTCTCCCCAGAAATCACAGAAACAGCAGCAACTCACTACCCACGGCACGTAGGAGCTCATTGCTCCTGCTCTCCACTGAGCCTGGAACAATCCACAGTGTGGTGGCACTTGTGTTGGCCAGGGGATTTTGTTGCCTTTCCCAAGTGGGATGGTTTCCCACATGCCAGCCAGATTTACCCACCACTGCTGCCGGGACCTGGGGGCCACACCAGCGAGGAGCCTGTGGTCTGTGCCACAGCTGGGGTGGCCCATTTGCAATTCCAGTGGCCCTTTAGGTGGCAGGTGGGGAGCGATGGCTGTACCCAGGAGAGTGAGCTGCCTCGCCAGCCCAGGCCTAGGGGAGTTAGTTTGCACAGTGGGTTTTAGTAGCTGGGAAAAAAATATCCCAAATTTTCAGCATAACAGCGATGGGGATGGGAATTACAGCATCTTCCACTGATAGACACAAATTCAGCTGAATTAAACACCCCCAAATCATCTAGGTTTAACTTCAACAAGTTCCATGTGGACCTGGATAGAGAGAGTTTCAGTTCCCTGTTTTTTTCACCTTCATCACCTTGGTTAAAAAAACCCAAACCTCTCTTCCCTGCAAACCATAGTTTTCTTCATGACCACGAATACGGCCAGAATAAAAGGGGTGGAAAACAGAAATTGTCACTGGAGTTACCCATCAGTGTGGATACAATATTGCTGCTAGCAAGAATTTTTCTTGCTTCTTTCCAGTCCTGTGAGATATTTTTCTCTCTCACGGAAGATATTAGCAGAGTTCTATAAGCTATGATCACCTGCGACCTTGCAAAGCTTTGTTTATGGTACAGTAGAAAAATATGTTGACAGTGGATGTTTTAGGATTTTAGCCAATCACCCCAAGGGATGGCTGATCCTTGGAACAATTAGACTATGAAGAAAAAAGTCTATAAAAGAGTTTGTCAAATAATTAAATAAATCAATCTTGCTGCACAATTCCTGCCTGTTGGATCTCTCTTCTCCTCCCTACCACTGCGGGATACTGTAATACATCAGAGCACAAGCTATTGGCTGCCAAAAGGACAAAGAAATCTGCAACCTGCGTTTTCCTAAGGTACCCTTTAAAACGAATAAAACATTTGACCCACCAGGGAATATCTGCTATGCCCAGCCCTGAAAAGCAGCTGTCAGGGAGCACCAAGGCAATGGGAATCGCCTGTTCCTGGGGCTGTCCATGGTCTATGGACTGCGTGGCATGGCCATGGGCAATACACTGGGGGAATGGAGTCACTGACCCTCCTTGGGGACTGGTGCTGGGAGCATCTCCTCTCCAGCCCCCAGTGCAAACACGGAGCTTGGGAAGGGGCTCGAGGGGCATCCCATGGCAGAGAGACAGGAGAAATGTAAAAGTGTCTTTTAATATAAATATAAATCCATCTGAAGTGCTGCAGGAGAGGACCTTGCCCCGTGAGAGATGCCCGGGAGGGAGGTGGACGTGGCGGGGACCGGCCAGCACCCGGGGGGACCGACCCGGCATCACCTGGGTACCCCGCGGGCGAGCAGGGCTAGAGCCGGGGCAGCAGCAGCGGCAGGGCCAGCAGGGCCAGCAGACGGGGGTGCAGGGGGGTGGCCGAGCCCCGCAGCGTGGCCTGGTTGGTCTCAGCGGCCGGCGAGCTCTGGGCGCTGGCCAGGCGGCCCCGGGCGCTGCACAGCTCCTGCAGATTCCCCTGGAACTGGATCTTGCGGGACTCCTGGCGCAGCGACTCCCAGATGGTGGCCGCTTCCACGGGGCATCTCGACAGCACCTCGCTGGCGCAGGTGTGGAAGTCATCCCAGGACCTGGGGAGGAGGGCGGGAGTCGGGGGGGATGCTGGTGGCAGGTCACCCCGCCGTCCCAGCGGCTCCCACAGGGACACTCACTTGCAGATGGTGTCCAGCTCCTGCTCCTCCTCGCCGCCCTCCTCCTGCTGCTGCTGCCGGACGCTCTGGGCCATGCTGTCCCCTAGGCTGATGAGGCAGCCGGCGAAGCCCTTGTAGATGGTGTCGCACTGTCCCGCCATGCTGACGGGCTCCTGGCTCGTGGCTGCGGGGCACAGAGAGGAGAGACTGAGCTGAGCCCCCGCCGACCCCCCGACACCCCCCGCCTGCCCGGCTCAGGGGAGTGTGGCCTGAGAGTGTCACCGGGCTCTGAAATGTGGCGAGGGGCTTCCACATCCCCCCTGGCCGCCGGCATCCCCTCCCTGTGCACTCGTAGTGACTCTTCGCTCCTGGCCCGGGAGGCCGACGCGATGTGACGACCCCGCAGCGATGCTGCCATTCGCCGCAGGGCTCCTGCCGGCCGCGTCACCTCGGGCCTCCCGGTCTCTCCCCGGAGCCATCTGTCCCGGCCTTTATCCCCTGACAGCAAAGATTAATTTGTGACTACAACAGAAAAAAAAAAAACAAACCAAAAGCTCATCAAGCTGGAGTCCCTGCTCTGACTGCAGTGGGAGAGAGGGGGGAAAGGGGAGAGGAAAGGGAAAAGGGGAAAGAGAAGGGGAAAGTGGGAGAGGAAGAGAAAGGGGAAGGGAAACGGGAGAAGGAGGAGAGGTGGCACGAGGAAGGGGAAGAGGAAAGGGAAAAGAAAGTGGAAACGGAGAGGGAAGAGGAAAGGTGGGTAGAGGAAGGGGGAAGGGAAAGAGGAAGGGGAAAGGTGAACAGGAAAGGGGAAAGGATAAAGAAGAAAGGGGAAGGGAAAACAGGAAGGGGAAGTGGGGGAGGGAAAGGGGAAGACAAAGGAAAAGGCACAAATGCAACTCTGGCTGCTTCATTCTGAGAAGCCCCAGTTCCCTGCTCTGCTCCACAAACGATTCACCGCTGTCACTGGCCAAACCCTGTTGCCTGCCACGGGACAATGGGTGACAAGGTGTGTTCATGAGGACTGCAAGCACATCCACGAGCCATGAGAAGCCCAAAAGGAGCTGGTGTATGACTGGGTCACAGGGAAAACCTGCATGGTCCTCAGCTCTGCCCCAGGGGTCGTGCATGCCAGAAGATGTGGGCTCCCCGTGCCAATTCACAAGTTACAAGAGTTTTGGAAGTGCCATGGGTGTGCACCAGCGAGGTTTCTAATCGAGGACAGCCCTGAGGGGCACCCCTGTGGGAAGGTGACCCTAGAAGCAGCTGAAAGTTTCCCGGTGACTGCCGAGGCAGCCAGGATATCTCGAGGGAGCCCTGTGCCTCGCTGCTGGCATCCCATGCCTGCACCCCCGGAACAGGGTCCTGAGCAAAGTGGCTGTGGTCGAGACTAACACCAGGGCGAGCCCGACACGATCACAGGGCGCATTAGGAGTTTGTGGTGAGAATCCCCTGAGCACAGCACCGCGGAAAGGCTCGGATTGATGTCGGACACGTGGGTCAGAAACATCCCAGGTATCAATAGAGAGAGTGGGATCCATTGCTCCTCTTTTGACCCAGCCAGGCAACAAGCGTGTCTCCCACCAGCCCAGGGACACAGCGGCTGGCAGGACCAGATGATGCCTCCCCTCAGCCGGCTGGTCCCTGCTGCAGGCTGAGGTTTCACCTCCTGGGCTCCTCTAATGCCCGGCACAAGCCCTCCCCTCCGCTCAGCTCCCTCGGCATGAGGCTGGGCAGGGCGAGCAAAGAAGGAGAAAGCAGGAGGGCAAATCACCTCCGCTGCTCTGCTGCGAAACCGTGGGGAAAAACCTGCCCCCGGCTCCGTCAGGGAGGAAACCCAAGGGAAACGCACGGAGGAAGTTTCCCAGGGCGCTGCAGAGCATCCCTGTCTCCCAAGCGAGTGCCGACGCAGCCATTCTACTCCTGGGGAAGGGTCGGAGTCACCCACCCTCTGAGCCTAAAATCCAGCAGAGGTTTGGTGGTCCCTGTCCTCCACTGTCCGTGCAGCCGGAGCAGGTTAACCCCAGGCTCCCCATCTCTCTGCAGAGCAGAGATGCCACTGGGTACCGCTGTGCTCCGCATCCTCCCTCGGCTCACGGAGGAGCGGGAGTGTGGAGGGGACACGCTGGTGCCCGTGAGGTGCAGAACCTGCTGGATAACAGTTCCCCAGCGATCAGGGTGCCCTCCGCCCCGGTGAGGTGCAGCAGGGAAAGCCAGCAGGTGCGTGGAGAGCCAGAGCTTGGGAACTGTCCCCTCCTGAGCAGAGAGACCCCGGACAGCTCTGTGAAGCCGTGTTTCTCCTTGCCGGGCATCTCAGGACACGGGACAAGGGTGGATGGATCGCTGAGCCGTGGGGCCACCGGGCACCCCGCTCCCCGCAGCTACAGAGGGTGCGCGACGCGGCCGGGGGTCCCGCTCCCACCGCCAGCCCCCCAGCCCCGGCGGGGAGAGCCCAGCGGAGTCGGCCCCGCAGCCCGACTCGGAGCGGCCCCGCGGCACTCACCGAGGTGCAGGAGCAGCGGGCACACGACGCCCAGCAGCCGCCAGCAGCCGCCGCCCATGGTGCGGACCCCGCGCCGCCGCCGCCGTGTGCTCCGCGCCCGCCGCCGCCGGCAGCCCCGGCCCTGCCGCCCGCCCCCGGCCCCGCCCCAGGACCGGCCCCCGGCACGCCCTGCCGGCCCCACCGAGGGGCGGAGGAGCCCCCGGGGCTGGACCCCAGCCCGTGCAGTTCACAGAATCACAGAATGGTTTGGGTTGGACGGGACGTAAAGACCATTTCGTTCCAACCCGTCAGGGACTCCTTCCACTAAGACCAGGTTGCTCCAAGCCCTGCACAACCTGGTCTTGCGAACACTTCCAGGGACGGGGCATCCACAGCTTCTCTGGGCAACCCGTGCCTCACAGGGAAGAACTTCTTCCTAATATCAAATCTAACCCTGCCCTGTGTCAATGGGAAGCCATTTGCCCTTGTCCTGTCACTCCATGCCCATGTCCAAAGTCGCTCTTCAGCTGTCTTGGAGCTCCTTTATGTATTGGGAAGGTGCTCTATAGTATTCCCAGAGCCTACTCTTCTCCAGGAGGGAGGATCAGCTGGAGACATTTTTGCTGTGAAAAGGGGAATTAATGTCCCCTTCCCACAGCCAGCAGCCCACCATCACCTCCTGGCTCTCCCAGGAAGCAGAGACCACTATGCCCTGCTGGACTCACGCAGGAAGGCTTGAGCAGAGACTCAAGAAAAAATCTGGGAAGAGATAGGGCATCCTGGCCCCCCTCAGGCTCCAGCCTGGAGATGGTTTGATACCCTCAAAGGCCCCTCAGTCTTCCCTCCATCACACAACAGAAGAAGGTTTCCACCTTTTTTTTTCTCAAAAAGTTTTTTATTGAATTGTTCTTAATGTTATTTCCAAAAAAACCCAAAAAACAAAAAACAAACAACAAAACCCCCCAAAATTTAGATAAAAAGAAAAACCTTGGTGTAAAATCAAAACTAATGTCTGAAACATGGACATGCTCTGATGCACAACAGAACCAGTGGCCCCCCCGGGGCTCTTGCAGTTTGCTGCTGCCTCAGCACCCTGACCCAGAGCCCCTCCCTGGGGCACTCCAGGGGCATCACCCCCTGCCCAAACCTGCCTCACTGGGCCAGGTGGGCAGGGCACCCCACTGTGGATCTGGAATTAACGAACCTCAGAGTAACTAACTAATTAACGAATTTTAACTAACCCCTCTCGCTCAGCTGAGCTCCTCCCTGTGCCTATCCCAGGGAGGAGGAGTTTGAGCCCTTCACTAAGGTGTGGGTACAGGTTTCTGGTCAGCGAGGAGCACGTGGCCCTGGCAGCCCCCGTGCTCGGGCTCAGCGCACACCTCCCTTCTCCCTTGCTGATGGCAGCAGATCCAAACCTTTAAAGGGGTAAGAAATCCATCGGCTTCTGCTGCATGAGACATGGACTGCCAGCCAGCCTTGGGGACGGATGGGCAGGTGAAGAAGAGATTTAACTCTCAAAAAAGAGGCTATTTAGGAAAAATAAGCCAAGTGAATGTTCAGTGACTATCTGGAACTATACACAGATGGCGTTTGCCTTAGAGACATCACACACGTGTTGATAGCTTTTCTGGCAAGAGCTCTGAACACCAGCCAGACATCGTTAGTAACTACGGATCTGCTGGGTGGGCCTCGGTGGAGCAGCCCACCAGGCAGCCAGGTCCTCCTAGGTCATGCCAGGGGTGACCAGGCCCTGGAGCATGATCATGAGGCGACGTGCAGGTTTGCTCAGTGGGTTGTGGGGTTCCACCTGGAGGAACTGGAAGAGCTTTTGCCGCACCTGGTTCATCACTGACCCCATGTGGTCTCGGGTGATGGGGTCGCTTTGGTCCAGGTGCATCACTGCATCCTCCAAGTAGCTGAAGGAGAGAGAGCAAGGTTAGGACCAAACTCAGCAAATGATCCCAATCTGATTCAGTTCATGTTAGCACTGAAGATGCACACCACCCAAACTCTGCAGTATGTTCAGCCGTCAGGAAATAAATGTTCCTGACTCACAGCAGAGTCCACCTATCCCTTCCTCAACATCTGAGGGCAGCCTACAGCTCCCAGCCTGCCCACCTGCCCCACAACCTGACTGCTGGAACCAAGGTAGGTGCAACAGTCAGTGAGAACTCCCCATGGTGCTGGAGGTGGCTCTCAGTAAATATTTTCTTAAATGCTTTTAGAGCAGCATTAGTCACTCATTAGACAGTAAAACTCATCAGCAGTGAGGCTCAGTTTGTGTAGGGTTACATCTAAGATCCATCCAAGAAGGGGTGGGAGAAGATCAAGACTTTCACCAACAAGACACTCTGAAGTTCAGATGAGCCATCAGCTTTCAAGCCACAGCCTGAGTAAGGCAATGTGGTCACTGTAGGTTTTCAATAACAACGCAGTTTAAACTTCACAGTAGCAGCTTTAACCTCAATTACCAGCTTGTCTGTAACTTAAAGCTCTTTTCAGTTTTTCTAGCTTGCTTTATTCCTATGAAGTTGAGTTAAAAAATTCGATTTAAGTAGTTTTTCTCCACAAGCCATAGTCAAAACCTGTAGGTACCTTAACAATTTAGCTTTTAAGGGCAGATAGCAGGGCTTTGACTCACACACTAAAAATGCTCATGGCAAGTATCAGCACAGTCACTATTTTGTCACACAAGCTTTGCTTGGAACATCCACCAGAAATTATTCCAGTAGCTCCTGCTGCAACCTCCCACTGAGCCTTTCTGACAGTCACGACAAGAAACTGTCGACACAAAGTCCAGTGTTGGGTTAAGAGTTGAGGACAGAGCAAACTTACCCTGGATATTATACTATCCAGGGAACATGGCACTATCCCTCCTTTTGCCTCTACATGGAAATCGTTCCTTGGGGAATGGAGATCACTGCACAGGCTGTAAATATTTACAGGCTACAGTTCCAGAGGTACCAGCACCTACTGCTGGGTACTCCTTCCACTACTACCCCAGGGCAGCAAAGCTTTCCATGGCAATGCTGACATACTTTTCTGAGTTACCACTGGCTGTAAACATGCCAGTAACAGGCTACAGAAGCTCCAACTTTCATCGAAGCACCACCTTTCACTTGCAGGCAGTGAATTTAAAGTCAGTGCCAAGAACAGGACCCTGTTCTCTGGTCATACTCACTTCAGCTTCAGTTCCGTACGAGTGCCCAGATCTGAGGAGAGCTGCTGGATGAGGGAGAGCAGCACAGGCTGGGACAGTGGGCACGGATGCTGTCCAAATACTTGCTGAGTATCCACAGTCTCACAGACATACAGAACCAGGTTGAGATCAGCTGCTGTTAGAGCCTGCAAGGAAGACACAGCTAGAAATGCACAGGGAACAACAGGCGGGTGAGGGACACGGGACAGAGTGACCGCCCTGAGATGCTCAATGGCTTGACAGCCTCCTCTGGGAGCAAAACTCTCTGCACCTCTGCTGTACAGGCCAGCAGGGCCATCTTTAGGCTCTTGCTCTATGCTCTGAGGACACCTGTGTCTGCGCCAGACAGAGGGGAGCAGGTTACTGTCAGCAGCATGGGGCAGGACCAGCAGTGCTATCATTCCCAGAAGGGTTTGTCTGCAGCAGCTCAAAGGGATCTGCTTACATGTTCAAAGTCAAAGACAAGGTCAGGCCCCAGCTGGTAGATCTGCCTGGAGAGGCTTATGAAGCTGTTGCTCTTCAGAGGTGCGCCACATGTCACCACTGATGGCAAAACATGCTGGTTTACTGGAGCACTGACACTGTCCTGACAGGGCATGGGCAGGGATGAAGGAAAAATGGAACCTGCATGGCTCTGGCTTCACCTGCATGAGAGGAACTGCACACCTCAAGCACTCCACTGCCACAGGTCTTTCAGTCAACTCCTGTGTAAGCCATTGTGAGATTATGTGCCCACCCCAAGGAGTCCTTTTTCCTTCTTGGTCCCCAACAAGCAGTGGATGACTACCAGGAAAACTAGGTACCTGCTGGAAAGCTTGATTGAGGTGTCCCTGCTGGAGCAGCTGAAGGATGTGAGTCTGCTGGGACTGGAAATCCATGTGAGTAGAGGGGATGGGTGTCCCGGCTGCCGAGCGCATTGCCTGGACAATGCTCGAGGTGACAGCTGCTTGCTGCTCCTTCATAGCCAGGCTCACTTCTCCTTTAATGACTCTCTGCACCTGGGCCAAAATAGACTCCTGCATGCTGAGAAAAACAAAACAGAACCCATGGGCACCTCTGAGAATGAAGAGCTGAGGGATAACACTGCACAAAGCTTATACCAGCGAGAAAGCACAGGCTGGTTTGCTTATTGTAGTGTGGCTCCCAAAGGGTTCATACAAATAGATCTGAGGCACAGGCAACTCTGTGGCCAACACCACACTGTCCCAGGGTGCACTTGGAAGATGCTGAAATTCTGTGCAGGAAAGTGACATTTCAGGGAACTAAGTCTCTCATTAAACAACGTTTTAAATCTTTAATGTCTCTGGCTTACAAGCAAAGCAACTCAGCTGTGGGGTTATCTCCAAATGGGGCCAGCTTCCTATATGAGATCTGTTAGATGCAGTTCCTAGTGTGCAGATTACACCTTTAGAATGAGAACACACTTGTACTGCGCCTGTGACTTCTCCACAGAAGAGCAGTTCACAGTGCAGACTCTGCTGCTCTGTGTGACACCTTTTCCCTCAAGGGCTGGATTCTTCCCTCTTACAAAGGGTACAAAGTACCAAACTTGCTCTACCGCAGGTAGAAAAGCAGGACTTCCCTGGGAACAAGCACAGCCCATGCAACAAGACCAGGATTTAGTCTGGTGGCCTTTCTGGCAACTCTGGCCTGCACTGAAGACCCCAGTGTGCTCTGACATACGTTCTAGTGGCTTAAAATAGACAGGGTTGTTCTGCCCCGCAGGTGACCACCAACCAATCCCAATGTCTGGCAATCGGCCACTGCCTCATGGCATGAATGTGCTGGAGGCACTGCTGGGATCCCATCCTGAAACCAGGAGGGCAAAGCATGAACTGCTGCAGAGCAGCTGGGGGGAGAGAGAGTAGCCCGTAGAAACTCTATGCCTGAGGACATGGAGTAGAGAAAAGCCTTCAAAAGACTCCTCTGAAATGATCTTCAGGAAGCGTTCACATTTGAGTGTGCTTAGGGGGTGCCTTAGATCCTTCTGTTCTCCATTGTGCACATGGGACCAGGGGAAAGGCAGGCCCTGAGCTTCCCAGTACAGCTGGGAAACCTTCTGTGGGCAACATTCACCAGCCCATGTGCTTTGCCATATGTGCAGGGCCAACAAGCAGCCCAACAGCACTCCTGGCTTGTTTCCACAACTAAGCAGGGAGAGGTGCTTGTGACATGCATGTACCTCTCAGTGATACCTCTTTCCACAAGCCCAGCTGCCAACTTACTTGCCCACGATGATGTGCAGCTGGTGCTGCACCTCAGCATGGACACTGGCTGCGATGGTGGATGCCAGCTGCTCCGTGGTGCTCTGGAAGGTGCTGATGAGCTGCCGAAGCTGGTTCAGCAGTGGGTCCCGCACCTCCTGCTCTCGTACCTTCTTGTTCTTCAAGTGAGCCTCCAGCTGCTGGATATCTGCAACAAGCAGAGAGGGAGATGTTTGTGCCATCTGTACCTGTGGAGATGATCAGGGCAGAAATCCAACTGCCAGGCTCTACATATTCTCCAGCAGAAGCAATTGCTGAGCCTGTGTATGAACACAGGAGAGAGTAGAAGCACAAGCTTTGTTTGGGCTGCATTATATTAAACTAGAAACCCAGCTTCCAGTCTACCCATCACACAGGATCACACAGCATAGCAACAAACCCACCAGTTCTCCTACAACAGACTTCTACAGGCACTCCTTGTTCAGGGGAGGTGAAGGCAGGAGTGAGGGTATTTTATTTCATACATAGTGTGAACTGCGATCTGCATTAGTTCAATGCTAATGAAGAAAGGGGGAACATTTCTGACAAAAAAGAAATCATGTCTGCGAAGATTTAAAATCTGTATTTTAAAATATCTTATGAAGTGGCCTGATCAAAAGGGAGAAGAATGTAAGATCTTGTTTTTGTGGCAGACTTGTGAGGAAGAGGAAGGGTGCAAAATAAACAGCAGTTGGAGACACCCTGCAGATCTATGGCCAACAGAAGTCACTGTGGTAGCACTGGCCACATTCAGCCCTCTCAGAAACCAGTTCTGCAGAGTAATATCTGTCCAGCCCCCCCCCCACTCCAAGCCTGAGAACAGGAATGATCTTCCCAAGTGCATCAGTGTACATTTTTCCTCACTCAAGAATATACTCTCTTTCAGCCTGAATATGTCCACACTATTCAGCCACTATTGAATCTCTGGTCATCCTGGCACCCTTCTCTAAACTTTCTCCAATCCATTACACCTCTGAGAGAAGGGCCTAGCTGCAGGACTGCTACACTCTCCATTCATCATGTTCCTGACACCAGGACGGGATAATCCTGCAGCTGGGCTTTCCTGCTCAATAGATAAAGTCACAGATTCCCAGAACACAGCTGAGTGTTTTGCTATGGGCTACAAAGACCAGAGATGAATCTCTGCTCTTAAAGCACCACCCACAAAACCCAACCCACTTCTGCTTCCCAAGTATGAAACAAAACACACAGATGGGCTAAAAGGTTAAACACTCACCAGTGAAACTCTGAAAGGCAAAAACGTAAGGCCAACGCACTGTCAGCCACTAATGCAAATAGTGCAGAGAGGAGCTAAAGAAGAAAACCTACTCACATTCCTGTGTGCCCTGCTTGAAGGTGTCATTGATTTGCTGGAACATGGACTGGCAGCTCTTCTCGAAGGCTGGCAGCACGACGCTCTGGAAGGCCTCCCTGTAGGCTGACTGGATGGGTCCCTGCAGAGTGTCAGCTGTGGCCCTCACAACACTGTCTGTAAGGTTCTTACAAGCACACACAGAAGATTCCAGAAAGTTATTGACAGCCTGCTCCAGGACTAAGGATGTAGGCAAATACCAGGTCCCTGCAACACATCCACACCAGGTAAAGACAGCCCAGTGTCTGCAAGGGTGCTCCCTCAGCTCTTTCCACTGGCCAGGCTGCACCATGACTCCAGCAGGCAGAACCTCTGCTTGCTCAGGGGCTGCCCAAAACCAGCACCACTTCTCTGTACTCCTGCTGTAGAGCAAAGGAAGGTGGAACAGCTCCTTTCCCCTCCTCCTCCTTCCCAAAAAACCGTAATTCCCTGCCAAGGTAAGTAAGCAGTTCGTGCTCCCTAAATAATGTAGATAGGGAGAATAGAATGGAGCCAGTCAAATGTTCACCACTTGACTGATTGAGTTGGCCCCAGAAGTCACTGCTGTGGTGAGAATCTCTACTCTAGTAGAAAACGAACAACTTGGTAAATGAAAGGAGTGCCAATGAGGCAAAGTGGGCAGGGGAGCATACAAAGAGCTTGTCCTCCTAATGAGACTATAAAAGAGCTTTGACTACTGGCAGCTAAACTGGCATTACCTAGGGACAGAGGTGAGGGGAAAAGG
Organism: Coloeus monedula; assembly: GCF_965178545.1. Taxonomy (NCBI): domain Eukaryota; kingdom Metazoa; phylum Chordata; class Aves; order Passeriformes; family Corvidae; genus Coloeus; species Coloeus monedula. The sequence goes on from NC_138793.1 coordinate 14,167,090, forward strand.
TGTAAGAAGTTGCTACCCAGGCAGGCGACAACTCAGTGTCCCCAGGAAAAGCTACTCTAGTTCTCCTTACCTTTGATTTCACTAGCTTGGTGATATTCTCTTTCAGTGTCCCCTCAACAGCAGTGAGCTTGGCAGCAATCGTACTACTGAGCTGGCTGAGGGTAGGGTCCATGCTCTTGGAAATGCCTAGGCATAACAAAAACAGGACAAAATTGCAGCTTTAAGCCTAAAGTCACACTTCAGAGCCCAAAAAAGAAAATGCAATCAAATGATTCTTGGATATGACACAGCAAGGGACCATGATCACAAACTCTGCTTGGGGAGCTAAGGCTGGACATTTGGAGAAAGTTTTTGCTAGGAAGGTGGTACAGCTCTGGAAGTCACCACAAGTTGTGGAACCTCCAGCATTGAAGGTTTTTAAGAATTGTTGTGACAAAGTCAGAGCTGACCTGATCTAGAATTGCAGGTAGCCCTGCCTTAGGCAGCTACTGGCTGCAGGCTTTCCCACCAGCAGTTCTTGGAACATTTCCTTACATGCATGGTGCCAGCGCATTGAGAAAGGGCTAAGACAAGTTCAAGCTTGCTCCAATCAAGTCTCAGCATTTCCAAACTCATCAGCCTCTTTCACCTTCCTCCACTGAACAGACTCCAAAGGCTTTAGAGATTATAATGGAAGGTCAGACCACACTCTCTAGAAAGGCACTCCCTCTGGGAGCCTCATACCGCTTCTAAACCACAGCCCCTCTTCTCAGATTACAGTGGGGCCCACAGCAGTCTGTTGTGCAGAGCCTGGTGTTCACACAAGCTAACTCCTGCTTCATACAGTGCCAGCACTTTTGCAGTGTGCTTTCCATCCCTATGGAGCTACGTGTAGGGATCCACCTCCCCTACTTAGGCAGCCACACTCACACTGGGGCACTGTCTTCTTCATCTCCTCCCGAATGGTCCTCTCCAGACGGTTACACACAGCTGTGGACAGGGACTGGGAGAGCTGCTGGGACAGGTGCTCCTGGAGCTGCCCATTGCGCTGCTGCCCTTCTGTCAGCACCCGGTCCAGTCTTCTCTCTAATGAGAACTCGTGTTAAGGAGCACAAACAACAGATTTCCTGCCTACCCACAACACTCCTGTACATGAAGATGGACAGTAGCCTCACCTCCAGAGGCTCGGTGACAGCAAATGTGCAGCTCTGGTGAAAGAGGGATCTCGTAACATTACTGCTGTGTTCCTGAAACAGGGTGCTCTTAAACAATTGATCAGGGTGAGAGAAGAGCTTTGGAAGGCAGGATAGGAAAGTCAAACAGCTAAAAGAAGTTGGACAGTACTGTTTCCTACATATTGTGGTTAACCTGGCTGCCCCATACGCAGCTCAGCCTCAGCCAACCACTAACCCACTCCTCTGCAGGCAATGGGGGACAGAACAGGCAGGGAGAAAGTGAGAAAGCTCACAGGTTGAGGTGAAGACAGTTTAAGGGCTAAAGCAAAAGCTGCACATGCCAATCAAACAAAGTAAGGAATTCATTTACTACTTCCCATCGGCGAGCAGGTGTTCAGCCATTCCCAGGAAAACAGGGCTCCCTCATGCCTAATGGTGGCTGGGGAAGACAAACACCATCACTCTAAGTGTCCCCTCTTCCTCCTCCTCTCTCCCAGCCTTTACAGCTGAGCACAATGTCATACAGTGTGGGGCATCCCTTTGGTCACTGGGGGTCAGCTGTCCTGGCTCTGTCTCCTCCCAACTTTTGCCGACCCCCAGCCTCTGCCTGGTGGAGCATCATGAGAAACAGAGAAGGCCTTGACAGGAATTAGAAACAGCAAAAACATCAGTGTGTTATCAGCATTGTTTTAGTCACAAATCCAAAACAAAACACACATGAGTTGCTGTGAAGAAAATTAACTCCATCTGAGCCAAAACCAGAACACCAGAAACCATCAAGTCCATTATCCATAAACAGCAAGCTGGTAAAAATGTTTCCATAGGATGGAATTAGTGGACATAAGTGATACAGTGCATAGGAGCAAACCCAGGCGTCAGGCTACTCATACCTCACGAAGCAGGCAAGCTCTCTGAAGGAGCCAACATACAAACACATCTTAAACAAACAAACACCAAACTCAGACAAAACAAACAAAGAAATGACAATTCAGCTGCTGACAAAATTCAGTCCATGCATAAAGCTGTGCAGAAAGGAAAAATTATTCTAGTATTACAAAGCCGCTCTGGACACTGAAATTCAGTAGAAAGGTATCTAAACTATCTGTGAATATCAGACTGATGGCCAAAAAAGGAAAATCCAAGACTAATTAATAGAGAAAACTGTTGTCATGGAAGTTAAGAGTGGTTTCAGACATGAGATAGGCTGGAGCTGCTCATTTTGAGGAACATAACCAAATTCAGTGCAGCAAATGTACACAGGAACCAACGACTCACAATACAATACCAACAACTGGATACAAGGTTTGAAAGCACCAAAGAAAATACTTCTCAGACAACACATAAGGGACCTGTAGACCACCATATGAATAAATGTGGACAAACAAGATAATTCTGTATCCAGCTATGCAGTATGGCAGCCAAATGCTATTTCTGGTGCAAGTACTGACTTGCCTTAAGGAGGAAAGGATCATCCCATAATTACTCTTGTGCAACTGGCCACTGTCTGAGGTGGGATAATGTATCAAGTGCACCTCTGGTCTACACCAGCACTGCAGCACTTATGCCTTAATGGGTAACTAAGATTTAGTGGCATTGAGAAAGAAGTGTCAGTTCTTCTCTGTTCTATTTCTGAGTTTCTTACCCTTAGAAAGGGCCTGAGAGGAACTAAAATAGTTATACTGTAGCCAGGCAATTGCACTGCACCTACGGCCCCACGCTCCCAAGATCCCTGACCCTTCTGAGCCTTCCTCGTGCCTCTAGTCTGCCTTGCAACCTTCCACTCAACATCTGCATACAAGGATACGCTCCTGCTCCTGTTGAGAGTCAATCACTCTCTCCATGTGGCCCATGAGGGAGCTCTGGATGGCATCGAGGTGATCTGTGAGTCTCTGCAGCAGCTCCATTTGGTTCTGCCGCAGCTCGGAGAGCTCCCGCTGTTGGCTCCTCAGGATGCACATCAGCTCATCCTGGAACTCTGGTGTCACCTACATGTGGAGAGAACAAGCATAAATTTCTAACAGGACTGGAGGTCAGCTGAGCTTTCTGCTCGGCATTGAGTCAATCCCTGTGCCTGGAAGTGAAGCGTAACACACAATGCAGAAAACAGGACCGGCTTAATGCCTGTTCCCAAGAACTACTGTGCCAAGGAATAAACTGATAAAGCAAGGTTCCTGCATGGAATGAATAAATGCTTGCTTAGAATATCAACTGTTTAGATTCAAGACCTCCTTCAAAGCAGATTTTATTCACTTTTGGCCAGGTACTGAGAGTAATGCACGAATGTAAACACTCAAACACTCATGAAAGAGCTGTGCAATCAGTACAGTAAGGAGATTTCTTAGAGCACTTTTTCAGCTCTTTTGTTTATTTATGAAGAACCAAACAACTGGAGAAGTATAAATCTATAGTGTGTTGTCTCATCACCTCCTCAAAACAGTTAAAGGAGTGTGAGGACCCACCTTTAAGGGGAAGGAACAAGGAGACACACACATCAAGGCCAGTCCCCCTGCAACCCCTTCTTTGCTGGGAACAGCTTATCTTGCTGCAGGCACAAGCAAATATGAGAAGGAAATCATCAGTCTGGAGACCACAGAGCAGCTCCTTCTCTGCTGCGTGTCAGCACAGAGCAATGTCAAGCCCAAGTGCAGCTCCATGTCAACCTGCTTGGGCATGGCCCATGATACTTCAAGGAACTGGGATGAACTTTCTCTTAGGTCTTTCCTAGTAAGATATGAAGTGTCATGAAGAGCAACTCTGACTTACCTGGTTGTTAGATGATCTTGGTGACTGGTTCACATCCCTGGAAATAAACAGAGAAAGAGTAGTAACCCAGTTATGTCAATTAACTCCTCTTATTATCCAAGTCTTCTGCCAAAACAGATCACACATTTTATGGTTGCTTTGGATTTTACACTCCAGCTCATACTTCTGTTTTGCCTTATATAACATGGAGAACGATGGGAAGGTGATGAAATCCCAGTCCTTATTATGACTCCATCATCTGCACTATTCGCAGACTCTGAAGTTCCTTACAGACTGGTCCCTTTGCAGAGAGGAGACCTGAACCAAGTGGTAATGAGGACTGTTACAAAGTGCACTGCACACTGATTTTTCAGTTTTGTCCAAATTCAAAGCCAGGGAAGACTTTGCCAAACAGCTTTTGAACATCTCCTGTTATTTTACCAAAGGAAAAACAAGTATTCATTTGTTAAAATTTAGAATGAATGAGCACAAATTATCTGGTGTGATTCCAGCTCTCAAGGTGAAGAAACTAGTGATGCACTGCACCTTACAGAGCAGAATAAAGAAAAACACTGAACACATGGCTCCCAGGAGACCCTTTGTGACTGAACTGATCCCCTAATATTGCATGTCTCCATCAAAGTCAAAGATCTATGAAGAAAAGCAAACATTTTTAGTTCTCAGACAGTACCCACTCATCAACTTTAAAAGGACTGAGGCAGAAAAAGTGAAAGCCATTTCAGAAACCAAGAGCTTCAGGGTGCCACTTGGCAGGACCACAGCCAGAATTAAATGCCGTAGCCCGTCTTTGTTATGATCTGCAGAGCTTGAGATCCAAATCATGCAGCTATGGGAACACAAGAAGAGGAGGGAGCCCCGTGCAGAAGCTGTGCTGCTCTCCTCACACTGATGCAGACAGATTGGTCTAATGTGCCATGGGCAGACCCTTCCAGTCACCAATTTTCATTCACAGGATATTGATATAGGCACATTTAGAAACACACAAAAGCAGCAAGCAGGTAATAAATGATAGATGTTGCTGCACAAGGGCACTGTGCCACTGTTCAGAAGCCAATTAGAAATGGAGGCCATTGTGATAACTCACAGCATCACAGTTCCAATGAAGCCTTCATTGAAACCAGTGAAAGGACCCAGTGTCCCCTCACAATGTGCAATTTACCTCCCACACATTCTTCTCAAGCCCAGGCTATATTTTGGGTTTTGAGTCCCAGCTGGAGATAGTGCAGAACTATTCCCATGCCCAAGTGACAGTCAGTGTTTGAGTAACCAACAATGCTCTCTGTGGGGTTCCTGCCCTTTGCAAATGGGGTGAGGGTTGGGAGCCCTTGGCTGCTGCCTCAGACCCCAATGGCTACGAGAGGCTGTGGCCCTGCCCAGCTGGTCCCAGAGTCCCCTGGGTCCTGGCAAGCCCAGCGTACCCGTCATCCTTCTTGCCCTTCCGTTTTAGCTTTGGGGAAGCCCGGGGGGATGCCTTGACTTTCCAGTCCTTCACAGGCAGCCTCTGCGCAGATGCTTTGGCACCAAATCCACCTGATGTAGAAGCCAAGCTTGCAACTTCATCATCATGGTCACTGTGAAGGAATAGCAGGGGAGAGGACATCACTCACAGTACTGGACTGTGTCAGCCTTCATGGAGGGGAGGGATTCACACAGCTCTTCATCCACACACAGCCAGAGTCAGCTACAGACACCCTCACCTTAACCTTTCACAGTCACCTCTACAGAGCTCAGAACAGGCTGCTCTGCTTTGATCCAGGTCTGCTCAGGCTGAGCCCGAGTGCTGTGCAGCAAGGCTTGGAGGGTCCCTGCATTAGGGGCAGCCAGGGCCCAGGCAGTGTGGCTGAACGATGCCTCTTTAGCTGCAAACACTGGCATATGAGTCCCAGCATGACCTAGCAGGGAACCCAAGCACAGCACATCCTTACAGCTTTACACACAGCAAGCACTGGACACAGAAAACATTGCAAGAACAGAGGAGGATCAGGTGAGCCTAAGACACCTGTGATCCTCAGTACCTTGGAGACTTTCATCTGCTGACCAGCTTCCAATACAGGCTGCACATTTCAGTCTGAATTTACATGTGGATTGTGGACAACCCTCAGCTATCAAACAGGACTGAGCTTGTCAGGCACACAGAATGTGTCCACAGAACTTTAGGGGGACTCATAAGGGAGGAAAGATGTCAGAAGCAAGAAACTTACTCCTGAGGTACCCTTGCTACCTTATATAAGGCACAATACTTGGAAACTGGTCCCTTAACAGGTTTTTACTGGTAATTAAATCAAGCTTGGTCCCTGCTTTTAGAAGCAGCACAATCAAACCTTTCCCTACAGGGAATAAACTGGAGAGTGCCCAGAGGCCAATCTTCAGATGAGCTGAAGTCATCAGAACATTAGGGAAGCTGGGCTGCAAACACACATTAAGTCAGGAGACAAAGCAGAGACATTCATCCCACACTTGAAGGCTGGCTGGGGACAGAGGCACGAATGCAGCCTGAGTCCATGCAGGGGTAGAGAGGGGGCTGAGCACTCTGGTACCTTTGTTCTGCACTGGCATCCTGGCTGTCATGCTGCAGCAGGTGGTAGCTGTGTCGATGGTAGGACGAGCTCTTGTGCTTTTCTTCAACCTCATCCCTTGGGCTAGAGAGGGGAAAAAAGTAAATACCGTCAGGAAAGCCTCTTTCAGCTTGGACACTCTCTCCATGTCTCACGAGAGATCCTGATAGAAAGTCTATAACAAAAATCAACCCCACACTGATCCCACAGATCCAGGAAGAGGCAGGTGTTGTGTAGAGGCACTAAAGGCTTGACTTGTCCAGAAGGAAGAAGCAGCTCAGCTATGATAGAAGCACTAACCAAGAACTATCTCCCAAAAGCCATTCATACAAGAGAGAGGTAAGTCACTACTCAAACCTGGCAGCACAGCATACTTCAATGAATAGCATCATCTTGGGTTTGTTTCTCCTCGTTTAATACTGATCACTGGAGCAAAAATCATCATTGTTTCTTAGTTCCTTAAAGTGTCTGAGGAAGTGTGTGAATGTGATGGGCCAGCTCTAACAGACAGAATTTTAACAGTGGATCTAGTCGGAGTGTCATGATTTTGAAAGCAAACTGCACGTGCTTCTAGGCTCCAAATTACATCTGCCTGAATGCAGCTTGCAGGAAGAACTTTAAACAGAAGTGAGCACTTGTGAAATCTCTCACAGTCAGACAGCTGATCTGATATTCTGATATAATATGTCCTGAAGAATTCAAAGACAGAGTGGGATTGAGGGGAGTTGCAAACTCCTATAAAAGTACTTTCTCAAGTTCATATTATAAGTAAAATAAAAAATATTGCATAGAAACACAGTCTTAATGCCCTCTCAAGAGCCATCAGATGGGACTGTTTCCTGGAACAACGTCCTCAGCTGTGGAGGCACAAGGTGAGGCCTTTCTTTGCAATTCTGATGAGGGAACAGTCCAGATTACCTGAGGGACAACACAGACCCTCTCAGCCTTCTAGTCCTGCTGAAAAGGAAGGTGTTTGCAGGTTCTCATGGTGCATGTAGCCCCAGCCTAAGCAGACTCTGGAGATGCCAGATGCATCTCGCTGTTCTCATCCCACTACAAGACAGGGATGCTAATTCTGTGATGAAATCCAGCACTGGTCCAGCATAACAGATTACTCCTTCTAAGCAGCCTAAGTGATGGTGCACCATTCTTCATTCCTGCTCCACTGCCATTTATTTTCTGACTGCTAAAGTACTTTATTTATTTATAACACTAGCTGCATAGAGCCAATCCTAGAAGAGAGATGTACAATTAACCTATAACCAAACCTGTCAGTTATGTGCTAATTGATTCAACAAAAGCCTTCAGGAATGCATCACCTGGGGCAGAATTTAGCTTGTACTGGCTTGATTTCCAGAGCACACACACAAAAAAAAGGTAGCTCAAGTCTCCAGGTGAACATGAAGGCCAATAAAGTAGACTTTTCACCTTCTTAACAGAGATCATTTATGCTGCAAAGGGTATCAGAGAGCAAAAATTGTTAGAGGTGGCCTAGGAAGTTCAGGACACAGCCTACAGACCAAGCACACAGGAAGACTGACTCATCAGATCCTTTAAGGGACAGAGGGATGGAGAACTGCTCTGGATTAATCACAATGTAAGAGCTTTTCACCAAGCTGCCCATTTGGCAAGTGCAAACAAACTGCCCAGTGCCAGACAAACCCATGTGATTACCTGTCTGCCATGCTGTTCCTGGTTTCCCGGGTTATGTCAGGAGCTGCTGGCCATGGCTGACTCACAACACTGTCAGAAGATGCATTTTCCTGAGTTAAAGCAGTCTCCAGTAATGATGGAGCATTCAGTCTGTCCACCTCCACTGGAGGCATGTCCAAAGAGTGGTGGCTGTGCTCGGAGTTGTGGCGGTTCCTGGGAGACAGCAAATGCAGGGCTGAGGCTGCTGAGGCCATACTGTCTGCATGGTGACTGGGCTCCAGCACCTCCCCAGGGAGCCCGGACGGAGCCGCCGCAAAGCTGCGCTGCAGGGTCTCGGAAGCAATCTCTGGGATATCCTGGGACATGGCTGTGGAAGCAGAGGAAATGACGTCTGGGGAGCGCTCACGGGTGGGAGAAGCCTGGGGCACCACTAAGGGCTCCACTTCCTGCAGTTCCAGTGCTAGAGAGGAGTTTCCTGGTGTGACCTGAAAACAAAAATCAAACAAGAGCCTTTAGGGTAATGTGGAGACACCCCAAGAACCCCTGGTGCCTTAGACCAAACTGCCTCTGGAAACAGCCTGCTGTATCCTTTCCTCATGTGATCCCTGGCTCCCACCCCTTCATCAGATGGAAAACGGTGCCAGGACTTGTAGTGGACTCTCAGCTGGGCTAACACCACACTTAAGGCAACGCTAGTCTGAACTCACTTTCAAAAGAAAATGTAACAGTAGTTCTACCTCCCTGCTCTGCTCCAGACTCCCTCCTCTTTGAGGGAAAACATTAATTTTAACACTGAATATCTCCTGGACTGAAAACTTATTTCAATCTCAAGCTTTGGTCATGATCCATTTTACACAACACCTGGAAATTAAAATTTAGGGATAGGAAATCGCTATTTCAGACTCATCAGACAAAAAGCAGGATAAACCTTTCCAGGTAGCATTGTCTCCTAACACAAAGGCTGACCACATCCAGCCACTGGGATAGTGACAGCATGAGCTAGAGCTGTCTCTGGTTTTCAGAGACATGCTGTTCTATACATGGACAAGTTCCATCAACATGGCTGAGTAAACTGGGCTGCAGGTCTGTGCCAGCAGCTGTGTTTTCCAAAGGGCACACACTGTCCCTGTTAACATCCAAATAAGTGCAATTTCAGAGAATCCTAGAAAGGTCTGGGTTGCAAAGGAGCTTTATTAAAGCTCATCTCATTCCAACCCCACTGCCATAGGCAGGGACACCTTCCATTAGACGAGGTTGCTCAAAGCCCCATCCAACCCGCCTTGAACACTTTCAGGGATGGGACTTCCCTGGGAAGTCTGTGTCAGTGCCTCACCACCCTCTGAATAAAGAATTTCCTCCTAACATCTAACCTAAATCTCCCCTTTTCTAGTTTAAAATCATTCTGCCATGCCCTATCCCTTTCTGCCTATGTAAAAAGTCACTCTTCATTTCTTTTAAGCACAGAAAGGCCACTCCACTCCTCAGAGCCTTTTTTTCTCCAGGCTGAACAATTTCAGTTTGTACAGGCCCATAGAATTTCCCTGGCCCATGAGAAGGAAGGGAGCAGCATTTGGAGCCTTACTGGAACAGGTGCCTTTGGTGTTAGCTTGTCAGGAAGGCCTGGGATAAGAACAGAGTGACTCCTAGGACTGGTCTGGAGACTGCTGCTGCTGCTGCTCAGTGTGAGGCTGGTGTCCAGCTGCATCTTGGGGCTCACAGTCAAGTCTTCCGATGCTCTGCAGAAACAGACACCACCAAATCAAGAAGCCCAAAGAAATGATTGATCTGCATGAAACACTCAAGGTGAGGAGATGGGGTTCAAAGGTCAGTGGAGGAGCCCTTGGTCTTTCCATGGTCAGCTACTCCCTGTCAATAAGTACCTGCATCTTCTAGTCCCCACACAGCCCAGAGAGATACCAGGTGGAAACAACAAAAAAGAAAAAAAGGAGCATTGCAATCTCTTCGAATTCAAGGGGTCAGTGAGAGAAGGGACCAATTGTATCTCCAGTGCACACTCTACAGAGTTCAGGGAGAAACAGGACACTATGAGACAAGTCTCTCTCTCCTCTTCCCAACCCCAGAAGTGAAGTTCTTGCCTGTTATGCAGCCCAACCCACTGTCACACTGTAAGATTTTCCTACCAGTCCCAATTCTCTCGCTGTCCTTGGTGGCTGCAGTGTTGTCTTACCTGTAAACAACAATGGGCCTTTGGGGAAAGCATGTAGAGCAACAAAACTGAGCTGCAATAACAGAATCCCTATGAGGCACACATGAAACACTCTTGTTGGCCCCTAGATGACAACAGGCATGTTCCAAGCAGCATTATGGATGCAAACAGCTGCCTATATAGGGACATTGGGACACAGGCCAGTTTCTAACTCTGGTTACAATCTCCTCTCCTACAAGACATGCTACAGCTCTGTGCTATCCCAAAGGCCTGTATCAGTTCAGCTGCAGATGTATTATTTAACTCATGTGCTATTTACCTGGGCAGAGAGGTATCCGTGACAGAAGTGCTGCTCATGGCTGTGACTGCAGTCAGGGAACTGACACTGCTGCCTGAAGAGACAGCAATCTGTAAGGAAACACACAGCAGTCAGGATGGGACAGAGGGCAACCACACAACTCAACCTGAGAAAGAAAGACTCCTAGAGTCTTTGGTGAAGAGGGAATAGAAAACATCCCCACCGGTTGAATTGTACTGCTAAGGTGCTTGTTGAAGGCAAGTCCCAAAACATCCTCATCATATGAACCATGGCTGCTTTTATCAAGGGACTGTTGTCCCCAGACAAAGTGACCTCACCAGTGCAGAGGCAGAGGGCTTATGGCAGAGAGTGGGGTACTCCAGCAGGGTCTCCCAAGTCTGAACAATCCCATTTACCTATCTGATCATTTCAGATCTGTGTTCCCACAGGACCCCATCAGACAGGATGTGCAGAGGTGGCATATTTTCTTCCATTACAGTTACATCATAACCCCAAACAACATGTGTAAACCAGTAAGGACAGTCTCCCAGCTTAGATACAGTTATTTAGCAAAGCCGTATTTCTACAAAGCACAGCTACATCAGCAGTTTTGCAGCTAAACGCAGCACTGACAACACAAGCTTAGGCCAGCTTAGCATTTCAGATGTGCCAACATGTCTCTGCTCAGTCAGTTACATGCAGAGCTTCCTGTGTGCTCAGCATTCAGCTAGCAGAGTTTATGAGAATCACTACAGCCTGGAAAGCATGCCCAAAAGTACCAAAACCCACTCCCATCCCTTACATCACCATAACAGTGCTGATCTCTGATTACCTGTTGAAGAGAAGTACTTGGTGTCATGAATGCATCTGGAGTCATCAGCTTGGGTTTAGCATCATTGGAGAGAGAAAGGAAGTCTGCTGGCACAGGCAGGTCAGCAATGCGCCGCAGGTCTGGTTGGGAGCCATGCACAGATTCCTTTTCAGATCCCAGCCCTTCCGTGCTCAGATCAGCCATGTGGTCTGGAAAGGCTTCCAGAGAGAGATACAAATCAATTTGGAACTTCCCTCCAAAACTAAAGCTTTAATTCTACAAAGTATGAACTTATGCCATTGCATGTCATGCTTGATTCCAAAAAGAACAAGCAAAAACCCTGCAACATCCCAGTCAAAGCTTAGGGCAAAGCAAATCTTGTGTTATGCTTCCTCTTTGTATGCCAGAGTGGATTTTATCGGGCTTTGATAATAAAATGTCCAAGCTTCCTTTCTTCCCTAAAAGCAAGGCCATTTTAACTGCCACATCCCAGAATGGTGAATGGGCTGAAAGAGCACTTCACAGAGAGCCCAGTCCCCTCTACTCCCACAGCTCTGCTGTCACTCTGATCTCTTCCACCTGACAAGAGATAAACCTCAAGTTTCTTGCACAAGTGCCAAATCACCCAGGAAGGTGAACTCAAGCATGCACAAAGCATTAGCACTCCTGGTCTAACACATCCCAAACTCCATACTCACAACTAGGGTCTAACCAGCTTTCTGCTTCACCGCTACTCTGTTTTCAGAGCCCCTTATGCAATGACACCACTGCAGTACAAAGAGATAGCCAAAACCAACCCTCCTGCATTTCCCACCAACAATCTTTAAAGGCTCAGCAACACTGAAGACCAGTTTAACACACATGCTCACCAAATTCTTCATGAGAGCCATGGGAAGGCATGGAAGCACTTGTGTCAGGGCTATGAAGAGGTTGGAATCTAATCTGCACATCCTGTAGGGCCCTGGAAAGAAACAAGAATCTCTGATCAGCTTAAGAACCAGCAAGAGAAGTCTTAAGGCTCAGAAGATTTCTCTTCACTGAACTAATTCCCTTGGAAAATGCTTCAGTGTTTTCTGCCTGTCACTGAAGCAACAGAAGCTGATCCTCACTCAGCCGTGTCACCCAGTTCTGACAACCAGGGCATTTGAGATGTTTCCCAGCACTTGTGTGTGAGCACCATTCTTAAATCACTCATGGCCACAGATAGGTAAGCTTGTCACACCATTAAGGGCTACCTCCTGGTAAGGCCACACAGCCAGGAATTTCTATGGGGCCAAGGAGCTTTTGTTATGAGCAAAAGGATTTACGTAAGTTAAATTTCTACAGGTCACTGCAGGGTTAGGACAATCACAGCTGCACACACATACTCACTTGGTGTGCACACAGAAGAGTTTTATCAGCACACCTGCTGCTGATTCAACAGCCCCGGAGCCCTGAGCACCTTCTGGAAGGGAGACAAAGGTAAAACATGAAGTTGCACAGAAACAACACACAAAGTACTACAAAAGCATCACAGCAGGATCAACTGATAGCAAAGAACAGGCACCATACAGATTCTCTTTATCAATGATCTGGACAAGGGCATCCACAGCACTCTCAGTAAGTTTGCAGACAACGCCACAGAATCATAGAATATCCTGAGCTGGATGGGGCCCATGAGGATCATTGAGTCCAACCCCTGGCCCTGCACAGAACACCCCAAGAATCACTGCACGTGCCTGGAAGAATTGTCCAAATGCTTCTTGAATTCAGACAGGCTTGGTGCTATGACCACGCCCCAGAGAGCCTGTTCCTGTGCGCAACCACCCTCTGGGTGAAAAACTTTTTCCTGATATCCAACCTAAACCTCCCCTGACTCAGCTTCATGCCATTTCTGTGAATCCTGTCGCTGGTCATGAGATCGAAAAGATCATTGCCTGCCCCTTGTGAGGATGCTGGAGGACTGCAATGAGATCTTCCCTCAGTCTCTTCTTCTCCAGGCTGAACAGACCAAATGACCTCAGCCACTCCTCATACAGCTTCCCCTTCACCATCCTCATAGCCCTCCTTTGGACACTCTCTAACAGGTTAGTATCTTTTTTTATATTGTGGTGCCCAAAACTGCACATGGGACTCAAGTTAAGGCCACACCAGTGCAGAGCAGAGCAGGACAATCCCGTCCCTTGACTGGCTGGTGACGCTGTGCACCACGTTGGGCAGGAATGCTGATCTGCTGGAGGGCAGGAAGGGCCTACAGAGAGATCTGGACAGGCTGGATTGATGGGCTGAGGCCAATTGTGTGAGGTTCAACAAGGCCAAGTGCCAGGTCCTGTGCTTAGATCATAACAACCCCCTGCAGCACCAAGGGCTGGGCAGAGTGGCTGCAAAGCTGCCCATTGGGAAAGGCCTGCAGGTGCTGGCTGAGAGTAGCTTAAAATAAGCCAGCGTGTGCCCAGGTGGCCAATAAGGCCACTGGCATCCTAGCCTGTGTCAGCAAGTGTGGCCAGCAGGACCAGGGCAGTGACCACCCTCTGTACTTAGCACAGGTGAGGCCACACCTTGAATCCTGTATTCCAGTGCTTGACAACCCAGCTTAAGCCTGGTGAAGAAATTTTTCCTAACACCCAATCTAAACCTCGTTGGGCACAACCTGAGGCCGTTTCCCTCTTGTCTTGTCGTTTGGGAGAAGTGACCGGCCTTTCACAAGAAAGTCAGAACCAGCCAGGAAAGAAATCCTGATCACACAGCAGCCAAATTTTGTCACCTACCTACACTCAAGCTGTCATTCTCCTCTTCTGCTGGGAGCACCTCAGTGTGCCTTAGCCGGCAGCGGCTCACAGCCTGGATGCCAAAGCTTAGCACTGGGTGGGTAAGGAGGAACTCCGAGATGGAGCTAAAGTAAGCCTTGCCCTCCTCTTGGTTCTGCATCAACTCCATCACATACAAGACCTGGAAGAATCAGAAACGGTAAATCAGAGCTTTCAGAGCAGCCCAAGTGTATATGTGGGGACTACAAAGCCCAGCAGCCAAACTAGTTTTGGAACAAGGGAGATGACGTGAGGAATAAAGCCTGGGTCTTGAAATTTGAAATGGAACACTCAAGGGAACCACAAGCACCACACTCTTAGGCAAGACAATGCTGATCAAGAACACTATCCTACCATGCCAGACAGAAGTATCTCCAAATGAGAGCTTTACAGAGCTTTACAAAGGGTGAGAAGTAATCCTTAAGGCTCCTCAGGATTACTCAGCTGAATTGTTACCCATTTTCATCTAACAGTGAAATTGCTGAGTCAACCTCTGCATTTTTATCTAACATGCAAATCCCAGACCTAGGCAGCAGAACCAGTCACACACAAGGCCAATTCTGCTTCTGTCACCATTGCCCACAGGCAGCAATAAAATGAACTACTTACTTTTCTCTGCACATCACTCAGAATCAGATATTCAGCAGAAAGGTCCAGGCAGACTTTTAGGCTGGGAGGAATATTCATGGAGCTGAAGATGTCAGGAGAAAAGCTACATAGACAAATAAGAGGGAGGAGATGCAGACAGAAGGCAGATTAGCCCAACCAGCATGATTGCTATGAAACTATATTAAATACCAAAAATCCCACAGAACCTTAAAGAGTTTACAGCCCTATTACAGTGCAACCACCCACTAGAACACAAACACCTTTGTTGAAATCAGTGCTGACATCAGCTAAGAAAGCAGCTGGGAGATCACACAATAGGATCAAGTTATGGATACTGAACACTGAAATGAAAGATGACACTTTGTCAGTACTTAAAATGTTCCACATTCATAGGAGTACAAGAGTCAATGCTACAGATTTAAAACCAAAAATCTACCAAATCAAAATAACCTTTCCACAGGTTTTGGACCTTCTGTAGCATGAGGTGGAAAAAGCAGCACTCAGCTCTATGTCATATTCTTCTCACTTAAAGAGGGAAGATCATTTAAGCCTTGCATAATTTCTTAAGCTCTATCAGTATAGCAGCTTCTCATAGTTTAAACAGAAAAAGCACTAATAGGAAAAAATCCTAGATTGGTTATGGAATATCTAAAATTTCTAGAGAAGAAAACACTCAAGGTGTGCAGCCTTCCCTCATGCTACAGCTATGTCTATGCTTTACAGAACAAGGCAAAGACAGCAGGTCTTGGTAACACAAATAACAAAAGCATAAACTTCCCTGGCCTTGCCAAAGCTTGACCTGACAGTCTGGCACAGCTGAGAGAGCTTCCAATGACAGGTTGGAATGGCAAAGGAGGAAGCTCACATTTGGCTGGAGCAGAATCCATTGGAGATCAGGGATCACCTTTGCAAATTCAGTACCCCTAAATCCCACCCTTCAAGGGCATCCACCAACACGTACCGGACAGTCTGCAGACAGGTCCAGGACACCGTGCACCACATCTTCAGTTCTCTGTTCTGATCGGCTCCTGTGATGAGAAACCTCCAGAAGGGAACCCTGTAGGCACAACAGATCCAAGTTCTCTTAAAGAAGATCTGGTCCTTCCCAGAAAAGCTCCTCACAAGCTGCCCATGGCTGATTTTACCCAACTGTGGCTTAAAGTTCCCAGAAAATTCCTGCTCTGAGGCAGACTAGAAACCACTACACCCCTCGGAAACCTTAAAGCCACAACTGACTGAAGAAACAGTAACAATAAAAGCTGTATTTTCATCAACTGCAGTTGAAATTTGGAGGATTAACAGGCCATTTAAAACTGACATACCATAAAACCTGAGAGGACCCCTCAATTTAGAATTCTCATTACTTTCATAGAATTGGCACTGTGATTAAGGTCACTTTAGGTTGTGCTTCAGAGTCTTATTTATTTCTCCATCACTAGAAAATTTACTATGAAGAGGACAGGACTTATTTCTGCTACAAAGCTAAAATTTTTAAGGATGATTCAATTACAAGGAACTCTCAAGGCAAGGCAGAGTTAGAAAACACAGTTAAACTTTAATAGTACAAGCACAGGATTGGGGACTTACTCTGGGTCTTGTTTTTTATGGTTGTCACAAAAGAGCAGGCAGGAAAGAGGTCTGCCTTCATGGGGTTTCCACTCGTGAAGACACCTGGGAATAAATCAGAGAAAACATCCAAGTGTGAAGGGAATGGTAAATGAGGAGGATGCAGACGCTGAACACACAACTCTGTGCTCAGAAGCCAAAAAGCATTACTGACTTGTAGCTCTTTACAAGTCTTATATATAAAATAAGGAGATCACAGCCCATGCAGACAAATATTGTTACCAATAAGTAAATAAAATCCTATGTTGCCATTTGATCTGGTGTCTTAACAAGGGTACAATGCAAGAAGAAGTCAACCTTGAGAAGAACAGCTCAGAGCAGCTTCCTGCATTTACATGGACAGTGCAAAAGAGTTTGACTACAGCCTGTGCAAAGCACAAAACTTCCATTTCCAGACACAGCCCTCTGCTTTTTCCATAAGCCTACGATATTCAGTGATGCAATTTTTCAGCAACAAATTACAAACATTTAAGTTGTATCTTCTTAACGTCCTGAGAATGACCATCACAGATGCTTCTGTATCAAGGAAATTCTCCCAGAGAAAATACTGCTCTTTTTTCCAAGATCTTTAGTTTTCCAGTTCTCCAGTTACCTTGGCTCATCCTGTCCCTCAATATAGATCTGCCAGAATTTTACAAAACCATCATGGCTTGCTGTGGCCAACACAGTTCCATCTGGAGAAAGTGCTCCCTCGCTCAGGCACTACACAGAGGGGGGAAAGAGACACAGAAAAGTAATTGTATAGCTTTTTTTATTTTACAAGAAGAAAAAGCTCTATCTTCAAGCAAGAATTTGACTTAACAATCTGATAGTAGAGAAGGCCAGAGTGATTTTTAACAGAAACAGGCAGCTTCTAACACTAAGCATTTTAACCCTTCACAGAACAATTGACAGGCACCCTCTTTCTTGCTAATAATAAACCATCACCTTTTCCAGACACCAAATTCAAGTACAATGGCTGCTGCCACTGTTCTTACTGCTATTCATGTTATGAATAGAGCTCATTTTGGTTTGGGATTTTCTGGCTTTTCACAATCGTAATTGCTTCATGACTGTTTTTTTTACAGCCAACTGTCCTAAGAACTGCAGCTCCTGAGACACTATAACCCAAAGAAAACCAAACAAAACAGGTTTGTACCGTGCTGTGGCCTTTCACTACGATGAAACCTTCTTTGATATCAGGCACTTCCACTGGCCAGGAGCTGTTGTTGGTTCGGATGATGTCCAAATCCCACACCTCTGCCTGGAAAACAAACATGTAGGCAACACAGGTTTATTTTTACAACCACTGGTTTGATCCACAGAATTTCCTAGATCGTTATCTTGTATCCTGATACACCAGCTCAATGGCAAGTATGTGACACAAACCTTCCCATTTCCACCCAATTTGGCCATTAGACGCTTTCCTGGCACTGCACATAACTCAGGGAATTGCTCTTGGCATTTGTATCTGCTGCCCACCAAGCCCCTCCCCTGGGTACTGGCTCACCCTGAACAGACAAGTGATATCTCTGTTTCAAGTGGTCCTTGGTATCTGATGGTGAGCAGAAGTTATCCCCTTCTATCCCCCTGAGGCCCAGAGAATGATCAGTATGACCTCTCCTGGGAAGAGAGGAATCCAACACCTTACAGGAGGATCCCCAACATGGACTATACAGGAGCCTTTACAATTCCACTGCAAACTCAGCTCTTTCCTCCATTAATTTTTTTCCTTCTAATGATAATTAGGGACAATGTTTCCAAAGTAGGGTTTCCTTACCCTATCCTCATGCAACAAGGCCAACGTCTGACTTCCCTCCTCCCCGCTCTCCTCGTTATCATCCGGGATGAAAGGGCACCAGATGATTCTTCGGAAGGTGTTCAGTGGGGTATTGTCAGGTCGCTTGATGTTAACCAAGATCTCCTCTCTGATCACCAGGGTTAAGAAATGTAACATTCTGGCTCTGTTACTAATGCCCAGCAATAACCTGTTCAGGCTTGGGCTGCTGTTTTAATACTGTTAAACCTCAAGATTTTTTTGGGCCATTGATTCAAAAAGAAAGCAGGGAAAGGGATTCTGCTGAGAAAGCAGCCAAGCTAGAGTTTCTTCACTGACAGAAGACCTTCAGCTTATAAAAGTTCATAGGTTCTCACAATTTTCTCTTGCAGCCTGCAGTGACAGGATAAGCACAACAGGGGCACACAGCCACATCTGAATGAGCAATCCATGTGATGGCTGATGATTAAATGATTTCTGTTAGCATTGCAACACTATGACAGAAAGACAGAAGAGCTACCACATTTCCCCCAGCTGAGTGCTCGACTGCATCACTACAAATCAGGTCTTCAACAACTACTACCACCTTTGCTCCAGTTGCTTTTGAAACAATGGTACACAACTAAAATTAAAAACCTACACTCTGAGGTGACATACCTCACACATTTCCCAGAAGTACTGAGCAATCACTCCTAGCAATTAAAAGGAAAATATTTAGGGTAATGAACACTGAAAATAAATTTCAGGGCCACCAAAAGGATGACAGGTTTGGAAGAAAGATAGTGAGTGAAAGGGAAGTATTACATCCTCTTCCCCAGAGAAGTAACTGAGGAAAAGAGCTAGAACCATGCAAGACAAACCTGTGTCACACAGCTGAGGTGACACTGTCCACGCCCAAGACCAGCTGGTACAGACTGACCCTTCTCACTGACTACTTTGCTTGAACCAGAAGCACTGAGGTGCTCCTAGAATTCAAGCAATGCAGTATCAAGTAATGATTGTGCTGAATGCAGGTAAAAGTTGACTGATTTGATACTCTGGAAGGGGCAGAATTATCGACCTTCCCCCTGTAAGCTGCTGTTCTGCAAAGGCTACAAATTAAATGGAAATGTTGAGGTTGCCTTCACATCTAACCATTACACAGAGACTGACAGGGGGTGTATTTGGACAAGATACTGGATTTTTTCTTTATCCATGGCCAGGCGCCAGACAAAAAGGTTGCCAGCCTCATCCAGGCAGGCCAGCTGGTTGGAGTTGAGGTGAGCAAAGGCCAGGTCTGCCACGCCTCCTGTGAATCCCTTCAGCAAGGTCCGCTCAGCAGTGCTGACGCTCAACACCCGCACCATAGCGGAGCCATTGCTGGCAGCTGCAGGACAGAGAGAGGGACAAGTCACCATTTATGTCTGTGGTTTCTCTGCATAATTCTTGTAAACTTCCCATAACTCTCATAAACTTCTCGTAATTCCCAGGATTATCCTTATTAAAGACGGTTCTGTTAAATGCCAGGCCTAAACCTTCATCCCGAGCTCGCTGCACCTCCAAGGCTGACCTCCAGTGACAGTCAATTAATTTTATTTGCAATTTAATTTTCAGTTACTGCAGAAAAGGAGTCACTGAGAGGCAGATAGCTCACACACACGTTCTGTAAGGGGAATGCAAAAGGCATGCACATTCACCCTACAAAAAGCACGGCTTTTTGGCTTGCATGACTGAAAAGAAGGTGCTTCAGAACACGTGCACACTAAGCAAAGTTTCCAGCTTCCCCTTTTCAGACAGACATCAATCACTACAAAGAAGGCAGACTTACAGAGATCATGGTGCTTCCACTTCCA
The DNA here is from genome assembly GCF_965178545.1 of Coloeus monedula. Lineage (NCBI taxonomy): Eukaryota > Metazoa > Chordata > Aves > Passeriformes > Corvidae > Coloeus > Coloeus monedula. The sequence continues at coordinate 14,187,100 of NC_138793.1, forward strand.
GATACCCAGGCCAGCCCTAGCAAACCACTCAGCTTCCCAGTGCTACTGCACCCAAGCTTTTAAAATATTTTTTAAAAGGGTGAGACATCCTTAAGCTACTCTACAGTAACCTCAGCTAGGAAAAGGCACAAGAGCAGAGTAGTAGATTTTATAAAAGACCAAACAAACTGGTGTGAGAACTGAGAACAAAGAGACACAAACACTCTGTGTTTCTATGAGAGCAGAAAGAGACGCTGTAGATAACTCTATTCATTTCATAGAACCGTTACGGTTGGAAAAGACCTTTAAGATCATCAAGTCCAACCAGCACCACCCTCGTGCTCACCACTAAACCATCGCCTCAAGTGTCATATCCACAAGTTTTATGAACACTTCCAGGAATGGTGACTCCACCACTTCCCTGGGCAGGGCAGTTCCAACATTTTAGAATCCATTCCATGCAAAAAATTTTTCCTAGTATCTAATTTAAACCTTCCCTGGCACAACTTGAGACCGTTTCCTCTCATCCTGTCACTTTCTTTCCCATATGCTGCGAAACAATCTTTCCCTGTGTTGTTCAGCTTTTCTCTCTCTACTCCACAAGACACTGCATCTGCGCTGCTCTTTGGATCCTCTAAATTTAGCCTTAAACTCAACTCTAAATTTATGCAAGCAAATCCATCACAAACACTTATCTGCTCAAATTACCATGGGGCTGTTTCTGTGCTTAGCTACAGAGCAGCTTGTTTGCTGCAGAAATATTTAATTAGAGGAGGAATCTGATAATCAGCTCTCCAGTAAAACCAATGTAGTCCTTCAACTTTTCCTACATCCCCACGGAGTCCTTCTCTTTTATTTCTAACTCTCCCACATAACAAACTCTTCTCTCCACCTTCGCTTATATTTCCTCTACAACAGCACTCTGATCTGGGTATTGCAAGGTGTGTTTCAATTAGCGCCAGTTATATCGTTCTGATGCAAACTTTGCCTTTCTTAATGATACAAAGAGCAAAAGAATACAAATCACATCCAAAACAAGAAGGTATCTCACCTCTAATGGCATAAGCCAGGTAAGAGTTTGAAACAGCTATCAGATTGCCATAATAGTATTTCTGCTCCCAGTCATATCTAGCAACAGGCTGTATTTTCACCTGTTCAGGAGAAAGAAAACAAAACATGAGGAATGTCTGGAATTATCTTTTCCATCTTTGTGGTCCCTTAGTTCACTGCACACTAAGCAACAACTTGGAATGGAAAATGGAAAAACACAAAATGGAAAATTAAGGAATAAAGTTGCAAAGGGCTGAGTGGATCAAGACCAGAGGTCTCTCTCCTAATCATTAGCATTTGTTCTGAGCATGACTTAGTTCTCTGCTCAGCACCAGCTCTAATTTCAGCATATTGGTTCTTGCAGCTTTGACTTGCTGGCCAGAGCCCTCAGCAGGACTGACGCCAGCAAAGCAGCCAGGGAAACCCTCCCTTCAGGGTCCAGGGAGAAAACAATCAGCAGGAAAATCTTGTTTGTGGAGAAAGGACACTTTCCCAGGAACCTACAGCTTAGATCGTGGACTTCTGAAAATTAGAGAATAACTTGGCCAGACTCTGGAATAACAGGAACAATCAGTTACAAGATACTGCTCCAACTTTTTTCCCCTTGTTAAACTCTTTGACAAACTTCTACCTAATTACAAGCTCCTGTGACACAAAAAAAAAGATACTTATTTCTGTTTGAAAATATTCAAGCATGAGCTGATGTGACTAAAAAAGAGACAGACCGTGAGACACACCTTTCTCTTGCTCCTTACCTTGTTACTCCCTCTGGCCTTACTGGTGATGCTGGAATCACTGCTGGCCACTATCTCCACATCTTTTGCTGATATCACTAAGCAAGTGGAGCTGTCATCACCAGAGAGGCAGCTTAAAAAAAAAACAAACCAAAGAAGGGGAAAAAATCAGACAAGACTCAAAGGAACAGAATATTTAACATTTTATGTTAAATTCATAATTTTAACAGCAACACAGCAGGATTTGTGCATCTAAGAGCTTGAGCTGAACAACTGAAAACAGAAACTCCTCTCAGCTGAGTCTTCCTTCCCTATGTGTCACGGGTTTGAGAGAGTCAGACACCTGCTTTGTTGAGCTTAAAAACCTTCAGTTCATTTGACTTGAGCACAGACCTACATTTGATTCAAGTCCCCAATGCTGGAAGGTGCAAAGAAACCAAAACCAACCAGTTGAACCTCATCAACAAAACAGTGCATACTGCTTGTGGTTCTCATGGCATCCTCTCTCAAAACCATCACCAGAGAACCCAAGCAAAAGCTACTTCCATGAGCTCTGCAACACCTCAGGTGGCTTGGGTCCCTGAAGGAGTCCTGCTGGGCATCTACAGGGGAACCACAAGTTTCAACCAGAGCCCTGATGATTTACATTGCCCTGACCTGCAATTTTTACCATGTACAGTCCTGTTCCCCTCCTCTGAACAACTCTGCAGATATTCTTCAGTTCCTGAGCTGCAAGGATGGCAGATTCCAGGTATCAGCCTCACAAAAGCTATAAAAGCTCTAACCAAGAGCACTGGCCCACAACTGCCACCTGAACTCAACATAAAACCCATTGTCAGACTCCCAGCACACAAGTCCACGCTCAAGAGAACCAAATTTGAGCTGTTTTCTATTCACTCTCAGCATTTCTTTGACAAAACTTACATGACTTGTTTCTCCTGCAGGGCTCCTAGAGAGATGCTGCGATGCACTGGCTTGGCCAAAGCAGGTCCATCTCCGCTCCCAAGGGGATCAGGCACCAGCAGCCCATTCAGATCCCCGTTATACGAATTCGATGGTCTCTGGTTCTCATTCACCGAACCTGAGGAAAATCATGACCAGCTGTGCCCAACATGCATTTAAAAGAAACAGCACTGTGTGAAACACACCACCCCCAGATGCTGCTTTGGTCTGTCAGGTAGAATATGCTGAACAGGTTGGGAAAAGTGCTCTATGAGAAGGATGTGTAAGAGACCTCCCATGGGATGAGAAACTCACCTCCACACATTGAGTGAAACAGCTCTTTTTCTTACACAAGCCATTCCAGCAGATCAGAGAAACACCAAAGAACAGGTTTCAAGGAACTTACCAGGCTCAAGGAGCAAATAGCCTTAGATCAGAAAGACTAAGCTGGTAATTCAGGTTTACTGAATCAAGTGCCAGACCAAAACGTTCTTGACAGGTCACTTCTAACCCTCACGCCTGCAGAGAGACCGCTGAAATCCAGCAGTGCAGGGATCAGCTGCAACATTTGGGGCTGGCTGGAAATCATGCATTTGTTACTTTCCAAAACTGGCTTCTGATTGCGTGACCTGACCTTGAAGTCCAGGTGTTTAAGTAACTTTGCTAGGAAACTGCAGCTGTGCCTATGGGATTCCCATATTTCTCCCTTGGTTGAACAATCACATAGAAGTTTATAGCACTCAAATTTTGTGTAAAGCAGCCATTTGTTCAGAGCCCCAGCTGTGCTTTGAAGAGTGTGTGTGCCCTGACTTTGCACATCTGGCCTAGCACAAGCTGCTTGGTGGCTTCCATGCCTTCTGAAGACTTTAGGAGGAGACAGATGTAACAGGGGGTGAAGGGGACTCTTCTTCTTCACTAGCAAGGCAAATATTTGATGACCCCCACTGGAGAGCAAGGCCCCTCCATCTGCACACCCAAGGCAAAGCTGCCTGTCTCAGCAAATCCTCGCTTGAAATTTTCACTGGTTTTGAAACCCAAATTTCGTATACTGTTGCCAGGTAACAACGGCTGCTCAGCTCTTGCAAAATGGCTGCTCCCAGGACCAGAATCTCCCCCGTCACTGGCACATGTAACAAACCTAAACCTAACTGTGAGCAAGAGGCACATCCTTCCGAAGTAAGACAACCTTTTCGCTACTGAATAAGCTTCAACAGATCAGGGTGCGTGCTGCTGCCTAAAACAAATCTGCAACTATTAATTTGCCAGAAGAGTATTTTAAACTTGCTGTTTATAAAGAGTCATTATGGACACAGAAATGTGCAGTGACAGGGTACCCCAATGCAGGGACAATTTGGGCACTCACCTCAGTGTACCTGCACTGCATGAAGAAAAAGCAGCAGCACTCACACAGCACAAGGAAATTCAGGTCAGGGAAAGTGATCCTGCAACCACCTCACATTGGTGCTGTGCTTGCTGTCACAACATTAAGATGTGCCCCTTATTCCCACAGCATATGGTGGGTACTTGTCCAGTTGCAGCCACTCCCCCTGACAGCACTTTATTCTTTGTGACCAAAAGCAGGAAAATATTCCCCACAGAAAAAGCATCCAGTCTCCTAGAGAAAGATGGTATGTGCTTTGTTCTATTTGCATCCACAGCAGTGTCTCATGTAAGCAGTGCTGCTCTTTTACAGACAGCAGGATGGTGATGCTTGCTCCATGGGAAAAAGAAAGGAGGAAACACTCCCCAGAGGCTGATGGGCCCAACAACAGTACACTCAAGTTCAGAAATGGGCACAGCTCACTCTGTGTTAGCGGAACCCAGATAAGCACAGGTGCTACCTGTGCACAATCCTGGAGGAATAAAAGAAGGGAAGAAGCTCTGTTCAGTAAGAACATGAACTAAACCAAAAGGTTAAGCCAGACTGGTAGATCCAGGCCTCTAAGGCAAAGAAGAGTGTTTGTATTCATTACCTTTTCAAAGAGCACAAGCAGTCAGAGCTGAGACACTGAACTCTTCCTGCTCCCACCATCAGCTGCACCAGGAGATGCCAGCCTGTACTGAACAGAACACTGCCCTGATAAACACCACGAGCAGGGTAAGCCCACAGAACACCTGGTTATCAGCAGAGATCTCTGCATGGATTGAAGGATCCTGCCCATCACCAACAGGGACGCTCCTCAACAGCCCAGTGGCACTGACAGCCTGTCTCCATGTCCCAGCAGGCAGGTCCATGCTTTGGCAACAGCTACTGAAGCACTGGATGAAGTTTGCCAAAACTGGGAGAAACTGTGCAAGAGAGACAGACTGAGTAGTGGATTACATTTTCACAATCACCAAACCCAGCAGAATTTAAGAAGTATTGTGACAGTTGTAAACTCTTTAGAGCAGGGAGTGTTTCTTGGCACGTGCCTGGACAGGAGCTAGGGGAATGCAACACTGCCCGCAGCTACCTACACCTGGTACTGCCAAACTTGAAGGCTCCCCTGGTCCTCTCCCCTGGCATCCTAACAGGAGTTTCAGAGACTTTCAGCTAACATATGTACCCTTCTTCCTCCCCTTACTATGTCAGTCTTTTCAAGTTTATTTGCTGTTACCCAGGCAGTGATTTCTGCTGAGAACCACCACAGGTTCCTTCTGTGAACTTCCTGCCCACTTGCTCCTTTTCCTCCCAACTGCGTTCTTGTCCACTGGAGTTGACAGAGAAGGGAAAAAGAGAATGAATAGGTAAGAAGAAGAATGAAAAGAAATAATCCATACTCTGTCAGTAACTCCTTGGCTTCAACTAGCAGGAGAAGCTGCTTCAGGAGAAAGTCAAGTCACCTTGAGCAACAATTCCAACCATTTCTCAACCACAACATATCCTTTCAGTTCAGAAACTGCTTATGAAATGAGTGTTCCCCATCTTTCCCATCCCTGCAATGAGTTCTCCTTTCAGTCTTTCAAGTACAATACTGCACTATGAACAAAAAATGTAATTTTCTTGTAAGAATTAGAATTCAGGAACGTGCTAGCGCTCCAGAAACAAGAGAAACCATTCCAATTAATGAGAAGTTTCTCTACAGATAGTAAAGCTAATGAAGCTGCCTTCTTAGAGGTTTGTTCCATCATCTCATGTGCCTCTACAGCCCTCCTACAACAATCCCACACCTAGCCTCTCTTCCTTTTGGCCAAGCAAAAGGCAGCACACATGGCAGTTGCTTTGGAGGTAGCACATTCCTGCTAAGTCTTAGGACATTTAGAAGTTATGTTATTCCTGTCCTGCCTTTCCCTCGAAGGGAGTACAAGAGAGGCATAATTCTGTCCTCTACCCAGAGGCTAAGATCTTTTGGAAAAGCATTCACGTCTCAGCCTCCTTCAGACCGTTACCTCACCGCGTTTGACTGAAACACTATGGTAGGTTCAAAAAGGGGGATGAGAGAGAGCCTAAGCTACAGGAGAGTGGGAACACTATCCAGCTGACTCCTGAGCCTGCTGCTGATACTCTCACAGGCAGAAGGGAGCCCGCTGAACTCTGAGCTGAGATGTAGAACAGTTCAAAGCACAGAGAGAAAAATCGCAACCGCTTTAGAAGAGATATTTGTGATCCCATTTCACATACAAATGAGAGTGAAAAGTTTGTGTTAAGGGTGAACACGGCACTGATCTCAGAGCGGCCTGACAGCCCCTTCCACTCAGACCAGCGAGATGCCTGGGAAACATTCCAAGTACTCCTACTTAACGGGGGACATTTGTGTCGCGGAGGTCGGTGCTGTTCAGCTCCCAGCAGCAACACCTCTCAGCTGAACGGAGCCCCGAGACCGCCGCAGCAGCGAGCTCTGGGGCCGACCTGCTCTCGCTCTGCCCAGCGCCAACAACCCCCTCCCTCAAGCGAAGGTCCCCAGGCCGGGGGCTCCTCTCTTCACCGGCCGGTCCCCACCGCGCCGCTGGCTCCGGGCTCTGCGGGGAGCGAGGCAGGGCCGAGCGGGACCCCCTGGCCCTGTGCGGGTCGGAGGGCGCTGCCAGGCGCCCCGAGGCGAAGCGGTCCCGGCCGGGCCGCGAGCGCGACCACTGATAACCGGCGGGGCAGCGGCGCAACGGCCGAGGGGGTCCCGCGGCCCGGCCCGAGACAAGGCCCCGCCCGGCCTGGCCCGGCCCGGCGGCCTCTCGCGGCCCCCCGGCCCCCGCTCCTCACCTCCCGGCCGGTCCAGCTTGAGGATATCCCGCAGGTGCTGGGTGGCGTCCTCGATGTCGATGCTGGAGCAGGAGGCCATGGGGCCCGGCGCGCCGCCCGCCCGCGCCGCCGCCACCGCGCTGCCCGGCCCGGCCCCGCCGCCCGCGCTTCCGCCTCCGGCCCAGCCCTGCGAGCGCCGGGCGGAAACCGCCGCCCGAACGGAGCGTTCCCGGCGCGGCGGGGGCGGGGCCGGGCGGAGCCGGGAGCGGGAGGAGCGGGCCGGGACGGAGAGCGCGGAGCGGGGCTGCCCCGCCGCCGCCACGCTGGGGACGGCCGCCCTGGGCGCAGCTCTGCACACACCAGCTCCCGCCAAACGAGAGCAGGCTGCACACACAGCACAGCGCAGAACCTGAGCAGAGCTTCAGGCACAAACTCCTGGAGAGCGGCACGGGACCGACCCTCTGTGTCTGCCGGTGACGACAATACAGGTGTCCCGTTTCGCTTAGAGGGCACGGAGACTGACTACAGACTACATCACTGTTGTCATCCTCCTGTAGTATGTGGGGAATTTGCATTGGTAAAATACAGCAGGTGAGAACTAAGCTGTCAATGGTTAAAAACTGAGCCAGAAGGCTCTGTTATGAAAACTGCTGAGAGGGAGAGGAAAAGGGATATGGAGGAGGGCGGACCTGCCCTGCACTCACTGGTAAAACTGTCAGGAATCGTTCAGTTCGAGGGCCAGCTCTGCAAGCATTTCCCCACGAGACAGACACAGTCTACCCACAGCAAGCACTATCACACACTCCACAGCCAACTCATAAAAATAATTTAAACTTTTAAGAAAATCTCTGTTTTATTGTGTAATGTAGCATTGAAACATCTGAACAAATCAGTAACTGGGCTGTACAGGCTGCTGTTCTTTCATTTCTTTGGGTTATAGAGTATCTTGTCAGTACATAAACAACAACCTTTTGCATTATAAATTCTTTCCGAGGCATGCTGGTACAACACAAATTTCTCTTATCAAATGCAGCTAAGTCTAATTTCCAAACATCATGCACAAGAAACTCATCTAGTGACAATGTAAACTCAGCAGAAGGGCAGGTCACAAGTCTTGCTTGCTCACGCTCTGCAGTGCTGCAGGTTTGTGTATGATATTTGGAATGTTCCATGAGTGTGAATAATACCAGTTAAGAGGAGAGGAGGAAAACAAAAAAAATTAAAAAAAAAAAGAAAAGAAAAAAAAAGAAAAAAAAAAGAAAAAAAAAGCCCGGGTGCCTCGGGATGGGCAGCTCAGCCGAAGTTGTGCAATGCTAGCCTGAACATGTCATTGGTGCAAACCCAGGCATCGTTGATGTTCTTTAATAGAAATATCTGGTGGAATCCCATGATAGGATCTTCATCAGCCTGCAGAAAGAGAGGGGGGGGAAAAGGTTTAAAACACTCTGGTTTTGAGCAATTTATTCCAAAACTCATGATAAGACAACTTAAAGCTAACATTAACAGTGACATCACATGCTGTAAGATGTGTAATACCCCAGGAGACACCAATACCACCAGAGGGTCTGTTCTGAGGGGCTTTGCAGACAAACACCCAGGGCCCAGTGACATGGAAATCCTGCAATGGCATCTGAAGTTGGGGTTTTTTGAAGACCTGCTGAAGTGTCACTCACCACACTGACGGAATGTGCCTGCCTCAGTGTTGAATCACAGATTCCTTGCCCAGGACTCAAGCTTAAAAGAAGTGGTTCAATTTTTAGCTGCTGAACTTTGGGTTGATGGCAGATGGGGATTGCTGTAGAGGTTGGTATCAACACATTGGCTGGATGATCCAGGTAATGATCTGGGTGTTGAAAGCCTTGCCAGAGCAGGTGCAGCTGGCCAGCAACATAGTACTTCCCACTTCCACTGTCCAGCAACAGCTGGAAGGGAGCAGAGCATTTGCTACAGATGTGACAGTGTGTTCTAAGCACAGGGAATGTCTGCAGCAGTGCCTCCACTCCTGCCTCTGAAAATATGTCCGGGTTACTACAATATTACTACAAAAGTAGAAAATAGTATTAGAGGGAGACTAGTACTCCCACCTAATGTTTATTTACCCATCTTCTCAGAGACACTGTGCAGGAATTAAACCCTCAAAATAACAAATTATTCCCAAATCAATCAGCTGGAAATGACACAACAGGATTTAATCTGAACAGCACACAGAAGCAACTACAAAACAATCTTCTGACGGTGGCTGTAGTGTGTTCAATTCAGCATTTTTGGAGGATTTTAAGCTTTATTCTTTCAACACATGACTATTCAGCTACAGAAAAGGGGGGGAATGTATAAAAAGAGCCTTGAAAAGCAGCAGCCAGAGCAGCTCATGAAAGAGGCTGTCAAAGCACTGAATGTTCATTGGCAATGCTCTGCTGTTCACTGAGAACAAGTGAAAAGTCTGAAGAGCAAAGCAGACTACAAAATAATCAAAAAAGGAAACTTTACTTTAAAAAAATAATATTAATGGACTGTGAAACAAGTCAGGTTTCAGGAGCAACTCGCAAAGGACATCACTTATATCACAGAACAGCAAGTCTGCCAGTGCGCTGGTGGCATCAAGTGCATGGAAAGAAAGCATTCAGATCCAAAAACCACTGCAGGGATTTCACAGTGACAACTGCCTAGGAAGTTAAGTGGTGCACATGAAGTGCAGTTTCACTAAGCATATGCTAATTCACAGAGGAAAACCAAAGTGGGCCCTAGACTGGCCTCTCAGGAAAGCGATACTGAAATAATGATAGATATTTATGTATTAAACCAGCAATCAAGGCAAGCATAGGGTTAGCAGTTATTAGGGAAGAACAAAGAACCAAAACCCAGAAAATGCAAATGCATAAACAGGCAAAGAACACCCACGTATCAAATCCTGCATGCATTTCTTATAATTTAAAAAAATAAAATGCTGCAATAAAGTCATAAAATTACAAGAAAAATGATCCAGCTACAGGACAGTTTCCTACTGAAGAAAGTCAATTGAGTACAACTCTTCAGCTTGCAAAAACATGAGAATGGGGAGAACAGGCAAGACAAGTTACTATAAAACCATGAAGAACAAAGTGAATGAGGAAACTACTACAGCCAGATATTAAGAAGGCAACAAGTAAGGCCAGAAATATGAGCAAGTCAGTGTTCAATACATGACTGAATGAGAGAAAAATCCTCAAAGCAAGACAAGTGCCAGTAGTCACTGTCCAGCAGATGAACAGGGCAGCTTGTCCCTCAATATCCACCTGCCTTGCATGAGGCAGAGGCTCCCTGGGAAGGAGCCCAGTGTGAGCACAAGCAATTATGCTGGGTCAGACCAGCCGTCCATCTCGTGCATTAGCACATATGACAGCAGTCATGGCAATTATTTCAAAGTATTATCCTTACTACATATGCCCAGAAGAGAGGCTCACATATCTGTGCTGTAGAGGTGGCCTGTGCACTGAAGCCCATGGGTTTGTGCCTTTCCCAGCTTCCCCCGGGTATCCAATGTAACCCATCCCAGGAGAGCCTCACTGCTTGGGAGTTGGCAGGTTCTCAGCTCTCAGTTGCCCTCCTCCTTGCAGATCACTGAGGCATCTATTACAAGCTACGTAAGTACTTTTCACACCAAATTTGAGCTTGTCATTACTGACATGAGTATGCTTTAAAATATACATCTGGAAAAAAAATATCAGCACCAGACGAGCTTTAATGTAGGTCTCCTCGATTTCTGATAAGCCTAGGTAGGCTCTGATAAAAGCACTGCAGCTCTTGATGCTCTGGCTTAAGGAGAATTTCCTCCTTTCTTAAGCAGTTTAGGGCTGGACACATGAAGAAGGACTAAGAGGGAATTCTTCCCCAAAACACTTGGTGTGGTACAGACACCAAATTCCCACAATGAAGTCACACATTATTGTTTTCTTTATTCCTTTCATGTTATCTCTTCATAGCATAGAGGAACAGTATACTTTAAAAACAAGGAAAATCCTAGACTATACCCAAGGTGAAGTAAATACTTTATAGTCCATTCCCAAATTTTGACTATGTAATATTAGCACATAGCAAAGGCTCACAGTTCAGTGACTCAAGATGCCCCAGAAAACACAGACTAATCTATCCCATTTTAGGTTAGATCTTCATCACAGCTCAGATAACACCACTGAAACTCTCTATCCTTACTTTTCACTCCAAATTCAGGCATGAACCTCAGGATTTGCATTCCAGATGTGAGCCCAGGCTTTAAACACAAGGGGCTTTAATCTTCCCATAAAACTTTCCTTTGTGCAGTTCAAATTCTTCCATGACATCATTGAATTAAAACAAAAATTAAAGAAGTCCCAGAATCAGACTGGAAGGATCCTCTGATTTCCCGGCTAGACTTTTGCTCAGCATGAGCATAGACTACAGCAGCTCTGCATCACAGAACCACAGAATGGGCTGGGGTGGTCCACAGAGGGGACCTTTAGAGATCACCTAATCCAATCCTCCTGTCCCAGGCAGGGACATCTTTCACTGCATCAGCCACAGCTTTGTCTAGCAGAGTCTTCAAATTCTCATAGAACAGATGTTTCACAAGGTATCCAGGCACCACTTCCCAGGGTTTCAGTCTTCCATGAAAATCTTCCCTTGTGTCCCATCTGTACCTTCCGAGTTACGGTTTCCAACCACTGTCCCTTGTTACACTGTCTGGCACCACTGAGAAGAGTTTGCTTTCAGGTAGTTGGAAATACTCAATCACTTTTCACTTATATTTCCAGCAGATTGCCCTTCGCCACCTTCTCTCCCAGCTCCACAAGCTCTCCATCACTCACAATCCTGGCAGCCTTCTGACCTTTCAGTTTTTCTACATCCCTCCTGACCTGGAGGCTCCAAAGGAAACCCTAAGCTCACAGAGCAGTGAGCTATGTCAGAGTTTGAGATGCAAGACTGCTTTGCACTTCAGGTTTAGCTACACAACTTTCCTCCTCTTGCCTGGTCAGAGAGGGTTTTACTTCTTCACCAGCACCCAAAGCAGTAATTGATTGAACTGCAGGGTTGCAACAACCCTTACCTCAAAGGAAAGGCTAATTACTTGAGACTGCAGGTTCTTTCAGATGTTAAGCCTTTTTTAACTGGCTTTAAGTGCTTTTTAAACAATGCTTCAAGTGTTCAGCATGCATTACAAAAACATCCAGTGATTTTAATTGCAAATTTCCTTTTCCTTTTAAGACTAGGAAACACCGCATAACAATTAGTTATTCACAATTAATTCTGCATCGATCACTTCAGAAATCACACTCTGGGGAGAGCCACAGATCTGCCACATGGCTCTGAGAACACACAAGCCACAGCCATGCTTCTCAGCCGAGCTCAAGGGACAGAAGGGCAATAAGAGAGCACTCCTTACTCAACCAGGACAGCCAGGACTGGAAGACAGGTAAGGCACAGGGTTAAACGTTGTGGAGGGCTAGCCTGAAGACTTCGTTGGTGCACACCCAGGCACCTTGAAAATTTTTCAACAAAAAGGTTTGGTGGAAGCCTAGAACTTGGTCATCATCTGCCTGAGCATGACAGGAGAAATACATTACTAGGTGAAGCACACTGAGGATACTGGGTGACATTCTGGATGAACTCTGGCAAAGCAGGGTCACACCAAAAGGAATTCACTCCTAAAGACTTAAATTGATGCTTACTCTTCCTAGTTGAAGCAAGCAAGCAGCACTCAGACAATGAACAGCAATATTAGAATAAGTGGATGTGTATTTATTATACCTCTACAAAAGGATAACCCCACCCAAACATTAATACCTATCAGCATCCATTAAAGAGGATTTTCGAAAGCAATTACTGCACTGCTTTAGCCAGCGACTTAAATCCCTGCTAGTGACATTCACCTACTTAGATGCTCTGTTACTCTACAGCATCTTCTCAAAGCAGCTGTTGTACCCAGGCCCCTCAGTGTAGGTGATTATTCTGTTGCAAAAGGGTTTTTTATTTATTTATTTATAGTTTATACTGGTATTAGCATGCTGGGCTGTGGACTGGAGCAGCACAGAGGCAGATACACATCCTGACCTTGTCATGGGGCAGTTATGATTTCAACTGACCCCAGTTAAAACCCCTCCCTCATGGGAGGCCAAGGGCTTAAAGCAACCCAAACCTGCAGATCTACTTGAGAATTAATACTCTGATAAAGGAAATAAGAGAGTTTGAAAGTAGCAGTCCTTAGCCCCATTATTCCTTCAGAACTCTTCTTGTACAGTCAAGAAGAAAACTCAGGCTTTGTGATGATTTGATAATAGTTCACCCCACAATATATGCAAGGGAAGTAGGAAGTTTTTCTCCTTTGGTTTATTTTTGCCCCTAATGATTTATATATCTATGGTTTAGGGAAGAAACATATGTATAATGGTTTAAGGCAGAAATACAAGATGTGCCTAGCTTCCTCAGAGTGAATGATGTTCTGAACTTTGGGACTAGCAATTCAAGCAACTAATGCCTCAGAAGATCTGTTTAAATATCATGCCAAGAATGACAACTTAGAAAAGAGCATGTTACAGGTATTTTAGCACTATTATTTTCTTGGGTTACTCTACTAAAAGCATTATACATGGTCCTTCATTACATGAAACAATTCAAGTTTTGAAAAACTGCAGAGGATTAAAATATGCATTAATTGTCCTGGGCTTTGAAGAATTTGTTTCGCAGTCCCATGAAAAGGATAATGGAATAGTAAGCAGGAAGAATGGCCTTCCCCTTCAACCCTTTCAAATTCTGCTACTGGTGCTCTTGGAAGTGCCCTTCCTTGTGCAAAATTCTCTTAGAGTTTTCCTTGAGACCAACATATGTAGGCTGAGCAGCCACACCACTAAGAAGGCAGCTTTAAATAACAGTGAGTATGCAGCTCCATGTTTGCCTGTTACCGTGTTCCCTGCTCCTGGAGCTACAAGTGAGCCACTTGTTAAAATGCACCATCTGCACCCAGCTATTCTCAGTTAGTGTATTGTACACAGAGCAGCACTGAGATGCCGTAAAATGCCTGTCAACATGTGTGAATTGGCACGAGAAAAAAGTATTCACTACATATGACAGCCAGGTTCATTCATGCCACAGACTGTTCCTGATACTTCATTTGTCCACCTCTATAAATATCACAACAAGGCAGAAGCATGAAGTTAAAGTTCTAAGTTGACTTCGACCTTCTGGACACTTGTTCTGTGAGAAGCAGCATTCCCAGGGATTAAGATGTAATTTTTAAAGCTAAGGTTTGAGACATATACATGTGAAGAGTGGAAAAACATTTCCTCATCTACTAAAAATTCACAAGCAAGTTGGATTTGATCATGACAGTAGGCATACTTTAATCCAGTATGTTCTCTCCAAATACCTGGATGCTCTAACACATGATCCCCAAATTATACTGAGTTATTTCAGCAAGTTGAAATTATTCAGAGGTTAAAAACAATACAACACAAAATACTACTCCAAGTCATGGTATTTATGGAAAGCTCCCAGATTGCATTTACAATCCCTCCATATTAATGGATGAGAAAACCCAGTATCTTTACAGGATCTTTTAGAACTTGGTATCTTGCCACCGGATCCAACACAATCACCGTTGCAAGCTGTGATCTGCTTGATAATTATGCAATAACCTTAAAAACATGACTGTGCAAAACTAAGTGCAGATGTGACTGGCCAAAGACATTGAGTCAAAAGGTCTTGATCACATCAGAGTTTTGTGCACACCCAAGAGCAACGCTGAAGAGATCAGCATGTTTGTCCTGCAATTCAGTGCTTTCCATGGTCACATGTGGCTGCTTTTCCACAGTGTGTGCAGGTGGGACTGAGCAACAAGAAAGCTGGAATCCAACTTGCAGCTAGGAAGCAGGAGCAACTTTAATGAGAGCCAAAGCTGCCTATGTTAGGTTCGGCAGTGGATGCACTGCTCTTCTCAGCTGCCCAGCCCAAAACGAAGAGAACAGCTTAGCAAGCAGATTCAAACATCCAGTCCTATGTTTGCTTAGTAAAGAGTACAGTGTCAGTGGAAGTTTGAATGCTTTGATACTGGAGGTGCCATTGAGTTAGCAGGAAAAGGAAATCTAACAGCTATTTTAAAACAAACTGGGTGCAGATAACTCTAAAGACTGGATGGCATGAGAGGCCTGACTTCACAGCATAGCTGGACCAAACGAACTCTGATAACTTCAACTACTGCTATGTAATTTCACATTTTTTAAACTAACACCCCCCACTGTGAGCAAGTTCTGCCTGCAGCTGACTTTCACAGAGTATTTTTTGCAGATTCCAGGACAATGTCTTTCATTCATAAGCAGCTTCATTAATTTACAAGTCTGTGGCCCTGGTATACTGCCAGACTGGGTAAGTTTACACAGTGCAATAGTATCAGTCACATAGCAATATAGTCATACTAAGCTTGAAAAATAATCTGATTCTTCACAAGAAGCAGCTGTTTCAACAGTAAGTGTTTGATCTCAGAGGCAACACTCCCATTGCTGAATCAGTTTTGATTACAGAGGTACTGGACCATACTGACACCAGGATTGTATTCTTGTGTCCTGTGACAGTAAATAAAAAGTATGGATGCACTGAAGGGTGGTCAGTTAGCAAAATGAAGTCTGCTAAATCAGAGCTCAGTGCAAACAGGACATCAAGGTGCATGTTAAACTAGATGTGCTTAAATTGTCCAAGAACACTGTGATGATGCTTTTAAATGCAACAGAGGACACCTTACTGCATTGGGGAAAGGGAAATACTGATGCCATTAGAACCCACATGGTATTTGTCTGCACAAATAAATCCATGATACTTTGCTTGGCAGAACACGACTGTCAAATCACAGGTGGCTTACCTAGAACTAGGTGTCTGAAAGAAGGAGCATTTCTTGACAGTCTTGAATGGCAGAGGAACAATATCCCAATGCAAACTTACCCCTTTTCCTTCCCCACCCATGAGAGCATTTTAATATATTCAGAAAGCAGATGATTTAGAATCCTACAAAATTCTAAGACACAAACACTCATTAACCTATAATGGAAAGAGTTTACCTTAAGCTGTCCCACTACCATACTGAGTATACAGCTATCAGGTGTAGGTTGGTGGTCTTGTGCTGTGATGCTGTGTTGTATCTTTTGGAAAGGGAGGCTCTGCAATGAAAAGAAATCAAAATAAGAAAGTATACAGCAATTGAATTATTTAACTTACAAAACAAAGATTGAGCAAATCCAACATTATGAAGTGTTAGACTATTGTGGCAGTACTGCACAGAGAACTGTTGCAAATGAGGGCACTACTCATTTGGGGGGGTCAATTGTAACAGTTTTTTTCAAGCACCAAGAGAGGAAATAACATTGCCTTACACAGTGAATGGTACCTTTTCCTACTCTAATTGCACTGCCTGAAGAGCTTCAGATCATCTGTAAGCTCAAAGTTCTTATGATGAAGGAACAAACCTCTGCTCTGAACTGTGTTAAAGGATTTTATCATCTAATACTTGAGGTTTACCAGACAAGCCCGAATTTGCTTCTTTGTTAAAGTGGCTATGAGTGGAAAGGAAAAGTGGATGAAGTATTCAAGACATGAAATCCACATATCCACTCTTCCCCTTTTTAATTCCCTTGACACTCAGGTAGCCAACGTCAGTACGTCTGGAGGTACTTGTGCAAGGAACACACCTTGAGGAGCACCAGGCATTGGAGAGTAATTCCCGTCTTTCAATTTAGACCACATTCACATTCCAACATGGACAAGTCCAAGCAGTGAACGTGAAGTATCTGGGGGATCTCAGAGCCCTGTCACACAAATGCAATTTTGGGACTGTTTCCCCAAAAGCTGCATTACTGCTAGGTGCTTTAGTGGCAGTTCAGCATGGATGGAGCTCTGGGTGACCATGTGGCAGATACTCAAAGTCCAGGAACTGCACAGCATGGCAGCACGGGGCCATTCAAACCTCAGGTGGCACTTGGATGCCTTTGCTGCATTTCCCTGATTTGGAAACAGGTTGAAACAGAGCCAAATGCATACTTTGACAAGTTCTGCACTTCCCTCTACTGTAGCAGGCCTCAAAGACTTCCTAGAAGGCCTAGGTAGAGACACAAGTCCTGCTGTAACGAATACGAAGTGCAGTCTTGGCTCTACAAGCCTAAGGCTCCAGGAAGAATTCCAGGAAGCTAAATCCTTGGATAACAGAGAACACAGAAACTGTGGAAGGATCAGGACCTGAGGAAGCAAATGAAGTGTAGGGAGCAGCCCTCTAATTAGAGGGACACTATTCAAGAGCACCCTTTAATAAAGCCTGCGGTGTTTCCTCTTGGCTGGGAATACAGTCCCAACCAACTTGGAAGCGCAAAATGGACTGACAGCTTTGTAGTATGGACAGACATAGTAACAACACAAAACCAGAGCCTTCTTCTCTGAACAACCAGCAGACTGTTTTCCAGGGTCACCATTCCAAACTTGAATGTGCAGAATACCCACACAACTTGCACAAGCACACGCTGGGAAGTTATTTTGACAAAAGGGTACTTCAAAGCCCAGCCCCACCTCAGTACAAGAGCTTCTTGTTGAACAAGCCCTGCAAAAAGATTCTTTTAAAAAGGCAGAGGGATGCAATTGTGTTCAGGGAGGAAGGAAAGGCTTTGGAATCAAGAGCTCTACAAAATGGTGACAAGGAACCAAATACAAGGCTGGGTAAGACAGTGGCTGTTTCAAGTACCTGATTCCACAGGACAAGAGGAAATGGCCTCAAGCTGCATCAGAGGAGGTTCAAGTTGGATATCAGGAAGAATTTCTTCACTGAAAAGGTGGTTAAGCATTGGAATGGGCTGCCCAGGGAAGTGGCGGAGTCACCATCCCTGGAAGTGTTCAAGAAACAACTGGACAAGGCACTCAGTGCTATGGTTTAGTTAACAAGGTGGTGTTCAGCGAAAGGTTGGACTCGATCTTGGCACATATTTTCCAACTTTAAAGATTCTATGATTGTCCTTTTCAGAGGAAAGGACCCCAAATGGCTGGCCAGCCTAGTGAGCTACTCATGTGATGCATTGGGAGAAAACCCACTGGAAAGAGCAGGAGTGTAGCTGACAGGAAAGACCACTGATTTTTAGGACAGGCAGAGGCTACCGCAAAAGGATGGCTGCTTATAGACATCCATCTGTACTGGAGCGAATGATTTTGTGGTATGAAAAGTACAATAAAAGTGTCTAAAAAGCATGGAACTACATAACAACCAGGGCTTTTACCATCCTCTGACATTAGAAATTGGCTGGTCTTTCACTATAAAAAGTATGGAATCCTCCTTGAAGTCAGGTAAGAGAAATCAGGCAAGAATAAAGTTAAGTAGCATAAACTCGCTGCTGGCAGCAAGAATACGTGTCTCAGCTTCCTCCTTGCTCCACTACATTCATAGAACTACGTAATTATTATCTCAAATGCTCAATGTAAATCAGGCTGCCCCTAATTAGCACAGGCACTCTATGTGAAACAAGTCCAGCACCAATTAGGACAGAAGAAACAAGTGTCAACTCCCACGCTGTAACAAGGCACAGATGTGTCAGTTCTGCAGAGCAATGCCCATACAACCTTGCCCTGCTATATGAGCAGACTGAAAAGGTGCCATATCATTGCTGTCACACAGCAAAGAATTTGATCTATAAGAAAATGCCACCTTTGTGCTTACATCAATTCACCATCCAGGCACTGAAGGACACAAGACCGCAGAAGTGCGAAAGAATTTCAGTGCCAAACTTTCAGGGATGTGCTGAACTGACTAAGCAGCTCCAGAAGCAGAGTAGGTGAGCACATGAAGCTGACACAGCAAAGGGAGCCCAGGCAGCTCAGTGCTGACAGAGGAATGCTGAACGACATTAGAGTCACTGTAAGCTGATACAGCTCATAACGAACCATGGCAGTGGAAGGGCACAGAGTAACTTCAGTGCATTTCCTCCTTACTTTAAGCAGATGGATACAAGCCAGAAAAAGTTTCCCTAAAGCAGAGTAGTGTGTCTTCACTCACCAATTATGACTGCAGCAGGCATATAAATCCAGAAAGTCCACCTTGCAGCAGAGACAGGGAAGGTAAAGATGAGCTATGTCACAGTGAGAAAGGGGCTGGATTTGCACTGGGCTGAATCCAAGGCAGCAATCAGACACTGTGGCCAAGCAGACGCTTGGCTGGTTGGGTATCTAAATGGCTGCTAGCCCAAAAGTCTAAAGAGCACTGAGTACACAAACAAGCTACCCTGGAGCTTTGCTATCTCCTCACCTACAAGCAGCAGTTGCTGCTCTTTCTGAGATCTGCAGCCTTCTCAAAGGCAACACAGGTACCTAAAGCACAGACCTGAGGGTGAACCTGTCTTCACAGTTAAAGATGCCTTAGGTGAAAGAAGTAATTCCAAAACACAGGAGCAGTAGCTGTGCAATAAGACAAGTGTCAAGTTGCAATTATTTTTCTTCTCAATGTGTAATAAAAATGTCTGAAATACCATACTCAGAGCAGACTGTCTGGTGACCTAAAAGTGTGTCCCCTGCATATCTTGCAAAAGAAACAAACTTTCTAGTCTCATGACAGCATGCAAGTACCCCCAGTTTTATAACAGAAGCATGGATTTACTCAAGAAGATAAAAATCCTCTTAAGTTTAACTAAACGAACATGGAATTCTAGTGTCCTCTCACTTGCTGAAGAGGAGACACGTTTCAAAGTCCTGAACCATACCTGCTCATATCTGAACTGCTGACAAATCTGCATTGAGGATAAGTCAGCTTCTCCACTACAGAACTTATTTGCAGTTTACGTATCACAAAATAAGTTGTTCCTTGCTGTAATGTGTCTAGCCTTTCTCACAGACAGATCCAAATAACAGGTTTGCTATTGCTTCTTCCTTGGCATGCCTTAAAAGAGCAAAGACACCTTTCACTCCTCTAGATCAGAGGCAGCTTATGCATTAGACCTTTTAAAAAAATAAATCAATAATGTCAAATACAATTGCAGTCACAAAATAACCTTGCAAACTATGGAGTCAATTAACATTTCACCATTAGAGCCATCAGTGGAATAACCTTACTACACAGCAGTAAATCATAACATTTCTTGAAGACCCAAGTTGGAAGCACAAGTTCAAGATTTTTGAACTCTTAAGTCTAACTCAAATTTTCAGAAGCAATTATCTTCTAGTCTTCATAACTGTTTCCCAAAACATTCAGTAAGGATTACAGACTTACAGTGAGTTTTTCAACGATGGCTGCTTTGCCCTGGAACTGCTGTCCTTCCCACGTAAGGCATGATGCATCAATCTGGGGGAAAAAGAAAGAAAAAGTCATCAACCTGCTTAGGTAACCCTTAAGCAATCCTGATACAAGATTTTGTTTATTTCACATAAGTCCTTAGAATCCGGTTATTTGAAAACTACCTCATTGCGAGACAGAAAGAAAGCAGCAAAATCAATTGCGAAAGTTTGGAACAATCAACTAAAAATTAAGTAGGCTACATTTCATTATCATAAGTCTACCAGCAGAAAGAGTTCCCGCCTTTGGATTAAAGTCAGCTTTCAGAAGAAAATCAAAAGGATCAAAAAAAAAAAAAAAAAAAAAATCCTAGGGACACAAAGTCAAGCATGTGGAGAGAGAAAAATATATGAAGAAAACTGACAACAGGGGTTGCACCACCAGGGTAGTGCTCCAACTCACCAAACTAAAGCAATTCAAAAGTGACTGGCCAGACCCCTACCTGGAACAGGTGACAAAAGTCTTGACTGACTTGGATTACACCACTAAAGATAAACTGTATCTTGTGGTGGAAGCAGTGATACAGGAATACACACCAAATCCAAGAGCTCCCTGCTGCATTCCTGCATGCTATAAAATTTGTTTGCTTCCACAGGGTCTCTGAAGGGAAAAAGCTTATCATTACAAGCCCATTTCTGCAAAATCTCCCCAAATTTACACAAATTGTGACCTTGGTGCATTTCAGCCACACAAAACAGGGTCCCATTCTCCACAGTTTAGGAACTCCACAAAACAACACACATCAGTGACCTGCATAATAGTTCTCCCAACTACATGTGCACAGGACTCTTCATGGAATGATGGAAGGCAGAAAGACCCTAAGGGTGAAAAAAAGCCAGGAGTTCATTGTGTGGAAGGCCCTACGTCCAAGAATTTAAATGAGTTTGTACTCACCACCATTTTGAGGATTTGATGTATTTTGGTAATAAATTGACAAACTGCCTAGAGACTTCATATTTAGAGCTGTGGTTAGAACACAAATTGCTTGGTTTTCTTCCTCTCTAGGCTCTGTACACAGCTTCTTGGGCAAAGTAAAGCAACAATCTGGCAGGCAGCAAGTACACAACAATCTCAAGAGCAAATGGTATCAGTGCTGCTGGATATTGCTGAGGTATAAGGAGGGGTGTCAGAGGGTGCTGAACCATTTCAATCCTCAAGAGCTTGCTGAAGCTTCACACAGCTCATCCAGCAGATGAAAAACTGGTCAGGAAAACAGGATAT
Source organism: Coloeus monedula (assembly GCF_965178545.1). Lineage (NCBI taxonomy): Eukaryota > Metazoa > Chordata > Aves > Passeriformes > Corvidae > Coloeus > Coloeus monedula. The sequence goes on from NC_138793.1 coordinate 14,208,470, forward strand.
GCTGCTAGAAGACTTGTCAGCCTTGAACGTCTTGCTGCAAACTCCTCAGCCACCCAGCAGCATTCCTCACCATCAGCAATCAGCTCCACGCACAGAGCACTTTGCATGCTCTTGGAGGAATCTTCCCCCAAAACTAAAAGCTGATGTTCCTTGGGTTTGTTAATTACGGTTTTTAATTCTGGTATCCAAGTCTACTTCACCCCAAATAAGAAGAAAAAAAAAAAACAAAACAAACTATTGTTTGAGGAAATTTAAACTAAATTTACATTCATTTAACATGTTATTCTACATGTTTAAACTGGATTTAAAACTGTAAATCTATTTTAATGTTCAGAGGATTGATATAGCATGAGGTAAAAGAAACACCTGCAAGAACTGATAAACACAGGGTAGGACTTAAATTATATCCCACTTCAAGAGGGATCCAAGCAAATCCATGCCTGTAAATTAATGACAAACTAAAACTAGAATGTTTGCTTTTACAGAGCACTTCATCACAGGATTGTCATCAAACCCCTCCAATACAAACCACTGTCTACAGCTAAACAGGGCTTTTGTGAGTCTGACTGCCTAAAAGGCAAACAAAGCTCAAAATAGAAGTGAAACATAAAAGAAAAGCAATAAATAAAAGCGAGTGTGATTGCACTGACTGATATTCCAGAGTCAGGATAAAGCCCACAATCCCACCCTGTGTATTCCCACACATCAGAACAGGGAATCCCAGACAGATAATGGGACAGTCTTAGCTCCCTTTTTGTGGATACTTACATATATTGCTCCTAACTGAGTCCTGTCTGCATCAAAAAGCTGGTAGTAATGTTGTACAAAGCTGGATCCAATCTGCTCCCAGATAGGCTTGTCTCCCATTCTGAATCCTCACCCAGAGCCAGTGACTATAAAACAAACAAACAACAAAATCATCAGAAAGATCACAGGAATAAGCATAACACTTGGCTTGAGTATTAGCACCAAGAAACACATCCTCTCAGCTGGCCTGAATTTTTCTTTGGGATAAGTAGGACAAAACTCACCTCTGTATCCTAGACTTGTAAATAAACATCTTGGATATTGAATGGTTTAGTTTCTAATTATAGATTCGGTTTGTAGTGCTATTTCAGTGTGAGGTCACATCCCATGTACAAAAGTGGAGAATGAGAACAAAACTGAGTGTTAGCACCTTATCTTCACATACTTCATAAGTTACACCATCTGAACAAGCTGGCAAGTGCTTGCTGTTTCAACTTGATCTCATTTACTGTAAACAAATGACCTGTTAATATGGATTGTCTGCAAGTGGCTTACACCAACTGATTCATGTATTTAGCTCCTCAGGTATTTCACCATCCACAGGCCATTCTATGAGTGTCCTGCCAGTGGCCCATAACGAGAATTAATTCACTAGCTTGTTGTTTAACACAAGCTTACTGCCCATCCTCTTCTATCCTGTCACTGAGGCTGAAGTAGACTCGATGTTTATCTTTCAGCCTGTAATAACTTCAAGATACAAACCATGATTTTTCATAGTGGTGAGAATCTGCAGTTCCTAGTGAAGGTGCTGGAAGTTCAGAGGCATCCCACACTTCTGAACACAAGTCCTTCTATTCCAGAGGGATTAAGCATAGAGCATGCACAGCAGTGTGGACAGGCCCAAACTCTCATGCACCATCAGTACAGCTGATGGCTTTATCACAACATTACATTTTTCAAGAAAGCAAATTCATTTTTATTTATCCTGATCTCTCTCTGAAAGTCTGAAGAATTGTGCTAAAATTCAAAACACACAAATACTGCACTCAAACCCCACTACATGATATTTTAAGATCCGAGTTCACTTCAAGCAAGCTATACTTGCTTAACATCAAGATGTCAGCCACTAGTCCCTCTTTGCAATCCCTGTCCAGGAACCTTGGAGTTACAGGTTTAAATTGCACTGCAAACCTGGAAAGGTATGAAATTCTGTTTTAGGATACAGGACATAATAGTTATTTTGGCTTCCTTTAGCTATCAATTACTTACACACCTGTATAAGATTTGACAAATTCCTAAGAGAAACAAAACACACATTCCCAAGATCTCCACAGAGGGTACTCCCAGGCCCAGCTTTCTGTTCATAGTTGGACAAGAAAGCTCCTTTCATATTTTAGGCCTTTGGCAGTCTGAGCTTTACTCACACAAATGGGAACTGAAATGGGTTCAGACTTTACATTGGAAGTTTTAAGGTCACACAAATTTGGCCATACTTACAGAAGAGCAAATCTCTTTTATTAGATCAATGGGCTAACAGCAGGTAGCATCTGTGTTGTCAGGATGGTAAATTCAACTACCAAGAACAACTGCTATCACATTTTTAAACATCCTTATTTCACAATCAGACACCTAGGCAGTATAGTCAACATCAAACTCACCAAGCCTGCACACTAACATAAAAATTCAAAGTCTTGTTGCCACACAGCTGTTGTTTCAATAGCTCCAAAGAGATCTACAATCTGGTGTTAGTCACCATCATGAGCACTCCACTGATACTTGCAGTACATACTTCAGTCTGGAGGAGTTTACCCAGTGTGGCCACTCCTCTGGGAAAGCATATCACAAATTAAAAAAACACCCAAGTACAACAGATTAAAAAAAAAAAACCCAAAAGCAACCCCACACTCACATCCCGAACAACTTAAACCTAGTTCTTTACAAGTGAAAAGGTGGTATTGATTGCACATCCATAATTGATCAACTGCAGGTTAGGCTGGTATGCAGCCAGAAATCAAAGAACTTCAGCTTGTATTAGGAGATTTTATTTTGAAGAAAAATCATCCTAAAACCATGGCACCAACTCCCTGGAAACTACTGAGTGGTGATGTCCACCCTGCTGAGAGGTAGGGCTCATGTCATATTTGGCAAATCAGAAGCAGTAGGACTTAAGTTTGATGCCTGCAGTTTCCATTCCAGACCTGTGGGTACCTACCTAGAAGTGTGTAGTTTGGGATGGCTGCAGTGGAGCCAACAATCAGCACAGGGGAAAATCATGTTGATTCACTTTTTATGGATCATCACAGCTTCAACTTCAACATATGAAGTCACATCACTGTCAGATATTCCTAAACATTCAAGGGCAAATCTAGTTGACACTATTGATGCTCAGCAGTCACACATCTAACACTGAACTGAAGTCAAGGACAACAAAATAACGACCAGCTTATTCTCTTGAAGCTAAAGCAAGTTAGCTATTGCCATATTAAACTTTCCCCCCCACATGATGTGCATTCACCCTTAACAGCTCACTGTACCATCATACAAACCCAAGATCAAGCTGTGCACCAACACTGCACCTCATTTAGTCCCTCAAGGCACAACAGCCTCACTCAAGATCACCAGATGCCTTCTGTTCAATCCTGAAACTGCGAGAAAGCCTTAGAGACTGCAAGGAATAAAGGAATTCTTATTTTACATATGGAAAGTAGAATTATGGGTTTTAGATCTAAAAATTAGTATGTTAGCTTGCTATTTCCTCCTAAAAAAAGAAGAGTACTTGTATTTTGATCAGTAAAATACTATTAAATAAGTAAAATAAATAAAAATCAGCATAAATTTGACCAGGTATAACATTGATTTTGTCAGAAATGAGAACAAGCTAAAAAAAAAATGCAGCTGAAATTAATGACCCTTGACTAATTCTTTTTATTTGTTACAACCTTACTCTCTTTCCTGTACCATTCGTATATTGTTTTGCTGAACACTCACTCTTCCTGGAAAGGTTTATTTTCCTTTTCTGATTTGTCACCTTTTCCTCCATGCTGTCTTGTGTTTTCTGCCTGTCATTACGGATGTAAGAAGCTTAGATGTACCTAAAGAAAGAACAAGATGGGAATCATCTGTGTCATCAAGCCTAGTCCCTTTCAGTGAGACACAACCCATGTAAGACTGTATTGATACATGTATCAGTCCAGTATTTTAATGAGATAAATGTAACATAAAAGGCTTTTAAGATCTACTGCAGACCTGTGAGGATAGCACAGGTTCTGATGTTGTCAAACACTAGGGCAACACAGAGGTGCTTCAGACCCATCCAGCCAAATCCATCCACACTTCACTCACATCTGTCCATGGCTACAGAAACACGGACTAATATAAAGCCAGCTAAAAGAAGTTTCAATAAGCTAGAAAGCTCCTAAGATGTGGCACACCTGTCCTTTTAAAGGCACCTGCTGAAAGTTACTACTGTATAAGCATTACTGGATATTCCACCTTAATTCCCCACAGAAAAGGAGATAATTTCCTTAAGCTAATTAATTTCCTTGCCTTTGTCACTTCAAACCAAACCTACCTCCTCACATCCACTTAAGAACACCACAGTCCATTTGATGAACAGCTTCTTCACAAAAGCACAGCAGCAAAGCTGAGCTACCAGCACACAGTGTAATACTTAATTCACATTATTCACTCTATTTCTTGCAATCTGCTTGCACTAGAGAATTTATCCCCACCCCAAATACCACCCAGCAGTCAGTGCTGAAGTGGAAACCCAATACAGTGCACAAAAGCTGCAGCTCCCAGCAACTCTGTCTTTAACAGGTATATGCCGACACTGCTGAACCAAACCGCTTCTCCTCAGGGGCCTTTTGCAGCGACATCAAAATCGAATTTTCCAATACCTTTGCCAGACTGTAAGCTCACACATCAAGAGTAAATTCCACCCCTCTACACATCTCTCACCACAATCCCTACACATCTCATCCTATAAGGTACCAGGGCATCCCGGTGTTTGCTTTGCATCCATCTGCTTTGGCACGTGGCAGACTGCACCAAGAGCAGGACAAGCACAAAGACCCAGCAAGCAGTAGCACCAATGAGGAAGCTGCACCTATAAGACAGAGAAGATCTAGAAGAGAACAGAGCCTCCACACGGGCCACGAGTGATCTTGAGTGATCTGGCCTCAGGCAGATTTTTTTATCCACAAAATCTAAAAATACAGAATCTTTTCTATTGCTTGTCCCAGCTTTGGTGCTTCTGTCTACACACACCCCTCTTCCATCCCTGCCTTAGTTCTGGATGTGAGAGATTAGCACGAGCACACCAACACTGCCCATAACTCCTAAGGGGAACATAGTCCTTAAGAAACTCAGTTCTGCCACTGGTCTCGATGAAACCTCCTCCTACTGCTTCCTTCACAAGCTACAAAACACACGATACTCTGTCAGTTTGCTGCAGCACAAAGCCCATCTTTCTCCTCATGTGGCACCACCAGAGCTACTCAGAAGGGTAGCATGAGGAAAAGTCACTTTTTTTACTTGGAAAAACAAGACTAATAAAGACATTGCCTTCTCTGAAATACATAAGTGCCAGTGACATCTGGAGCAGGTGGGCTACTGTCACAGCTCTGCAGTATGGAGAAAGAACAAAAAGTTGCTTCAGCCAGTAGTTACGCTTTACCACATTATCAGACCTGGACACATGTAAGCTTGCTGCTGTCAATCAAAAAAATTAAAGTCATTCTGAATTGGAGCATGGTAGGCCTGTAATTCTAAAAGAATACTACATTTTCATGGAAAAGTCAACAAAACCTAGCATGAGCAATAGTAAAATATAAATTACTAAGGAAAACAGAGGTGGTTTGCCAGGGATTGCCACATTTAAAAAGCAAGATGTATTCAAAGAATCAATAAACAACCATCATAGGCAAAGAAGGTCTGTAAAGTCTTTCTGGTCTGCAAAACACTAAATTTAAAAAAAAATTTAAAAATTTTTTTAAAAAAAACCCCACTGAATTTAAAGAGGAAAAACGTCAAACCAATACATTCTAATGCTAGTGGAGAAAATTGCCTTCTATTATTCAGTTATGACTATACTTATTCCACAAGTAGTCTCAGCATAAGTAAACCACACTCTCAAGATAGTAAAGACAGCCCAATGCACCACCAAAGTTAAACTCTCAAGATTGAATTCAAGCTTGTTTTCTGGAAGATCTAAGAACCAGTGCAACAAAATAGCACCAACACCACCCTCAAATCTGTGCTGCTGGTCCAGTGACACATGTGAATCCACAGCAAACATGGCTTGGCCCATCAGTTGGTGCACTGTTCACTACTGATTAACAGGAGAAAGTAAGGACAATGAAAGAGCTCTCAGCTTTTTCAGTTCCTCATACTCTTGCAATTTCTACCACGCAGGTATTTTAGATCACTCAGATTAGAGAGTCAGCAGTCTTTAGACTGGTAAGAAAAGTAAAGCAGCAAACAGTTTTAGACTATTTTTCCTTCAATTGCTTTTCTTTTGCCACTAAAACTTGCAAAGACAGGAGCGCCTCCAGTGTGCACTTTCTAGGAACACAATGGAACCAGCATCACAGGACCAGATAATCTTATTTCAAACAGGTCATCTATTCAACTCCACCAACAACCACTTGATAACAGATCATCCTCCTTTAGCAAAGGATACACTCCCTACAGAGAAACTATGCAAATTATCACAGAATAATGCAGGTTTGCAAGGGACCTCCTCCAGCTCAAAGCAGGAGGACAAACCTGTTCCACAGCCTGACTGCCCTCATACAGAGGGCAGCTGTCCTGTGTCCTGCCCGAATCCCATCTGTTCCAATTATGCCCCTTGTGTCCTGCCCTGGCATGAGGTACCCTGAGAAAAGCCTGGCTCCACTCTCCTGATAATGGCCTGACACAGACTGAGGCTGTGATTAAGCCCTGCTCAAGCCTCCCTAGACTAAACAAGCCCAGACCACGCAGAATGCACAGTAACACAGGGATGAAGAAATACTGGAACTTACTGAGGGACATCATGCCTCATCAGCCATTTATCTTCAACACACTTCGACTCTGTCTGGTAAATGCCAATTCAGTGGTCAATCTTTCTCCCTTTGAAAACCTATAAAATTTCCAGTTGAGGAACAAATTTCTGCATTCAGAGACTGAAGATGTGTTTCTCTGACACATTTCCACAATCATCTCCACAGCAGCTGACTGATCCACAGAGGAGAACCCTCTGCGAACTACAGCTCAAGGCCAATGAGAAACCATTGACTTCAGAGACCTCCACCAAGTAATTGTCATGGACTGCTCTGTGCAAGAAATTACATTATTCTAAATATGCTTTTCGAGCTAAAAATAGTTAAGTCTAGATATGTGAACAGTGAAAGGATGGAAAGGGAGAAAGGGGAAGATGACAAGGTCCAGACTATTTCCTTCTGGGAAACACATTTACTTTCCCCTTCTCAGTCTTTTTATTCCTCTACTCCAACTTCATTGAAACAAATTAATGAGAGAATTATGCCAATCTGAAGTACATTTTTTTGTTAGAAATGTCAGCAAGTGTAAGGCCACTAGTACACAAAGCACCTGAGGAAGACTCTGGGAAAGCCTTCACTGTGCCTACAGCTTGATGCTCATCTCAACTGCAACCTGACAACCCAAGAGAGCCACACAGAGTCAGTCAGGATGATTTTCATATATACAGATATATATTACACGTAACTGCAGAGGAGGACATAATGTTTTGTTGTTAAGCAAAAGCCACAGTGCTACACATCTGCCTTTTTTCCAGAGTATTCTTCATGCAAGCCAAAAACCAAATTTAAGTTTGCAAGGGCTGAAGCCACATTTCCTTTCCCCAAAAGGAGTGCAAGACTGCTCAGTTTAAAAAAAAACAGGGGAGGCACTGGAGGGGGAACCACTACACCCTGTTTTTCTTTACCTTATAGACACAGTAAGAAAACATTTAATGGCCAAAGTTGCCACAATATCTACGAGTTTTAAAACAACATAAAGGAATTACACTTGCAATGTTACCAGCTATTAGTATATATTGCAATTCCTAAACTTACCATACTCTACACTTTCACTAACTAAATGACCCTTTTATTAACAGGAACAAAAGAAATTCCAGCAGAGAGAACTGCAGAAAGTTGTTACCATTTGCATTTTTCTAAAGACCTGAACAAACACAGATGTTAAGCAAATATATTTCAAATTATCTAACAAATAACTTGCAACCTTTTATACAAATAATAATTAGGAGCCCATTGGGAAAACAGTTAAATAGTCCAAAAGTGAGCCAAAATATCACCTCACTTTAAATGAGATCAGGCATTTCACTATATACAGTAATTTTGCTACTTCTAGGTGGAGGTCTGTGAAATGCTTTTTTTTTTGTTGCTGATAAAAGAAAACTTAAAGTCACTACACACAAATACAGAAATCACTGCTTGAACATGACTTCTCAAGGCAAAAGAGTATTAACTTGAGAAGGCAGCTGATTAATGAATCAGAATTAACTTTCAGGCAACATTTCTGCAACCAATTCCTACTCAAGTATTTACTTGGGCTTTTTTTTCCAGTTCGACTGCAATACAGTAAGACAGTACAGCTCTAAGACACATTTAAACTGGAAATTATGGACTTCGAATGAGCTGAATTATTATTTCAGCCTGCCTAAGACAGGAAGTTCAATCTGAATTGCAAGAACAGACTCTTGGGGATTTAAATGGCTTCAGAAAGCTATCTTGCGTTAACTGAATGCAACACACACTCCTTGCTACTGCACACCTTTGAAGGTTTTGATTGTTTTCAAAGCTGAAAACTGACAACAGCCCGAGAGAGGAAGAAAAAATTCTCTCTTGCAGATCATACTGGAAAATGGCAACTCAAAATAAAAAACTACATGACTGCAGCAGATCACTGAGCACATGCACTTTGCTAGTTTGACTCCAAGGAAGCGTGAACCTTTCACGTTCAACGTGACAAAGCGATTCAACCATGTCAGGTAACTTCAGTCCTCTCACAACCTTCTGGCAAGACAGAAAACAGCAAGAACATTAAAAACACTCGAAGGAGAAGCATAACCGAGTACACCTTCTGCCCTGCACAAACCATCTCCTCTCAGCTCCCATTCACTCCCTTTACACTCCTCCCTGCGATACCGAGCCGTCGCAAAGCAACGCAGAAGCACCGATGGGCAGCAGGCCGAGAAGCCTCGGTGCCTCTGAGGGTCGCGGCGGCAGCGCCGGGGCCCGCCGGGGTGGCTGGCGGAGACAGCACGCCCGGGGAGCGCCGGGGGCTGCCGGCGGGGCGAGGCGAGGCACAGTCCACAGCTCCCCGTAATCCCCCGGCCCCGCTGGAGGAATCTGCTCCCCGAGCCTGCGAGCCGAGCTCGCCCCGGCCGAGGCTCCTCGCTCCCTCGGGGGAGCCGGGCCGGGGCCGCCCACCCCTCTCAGCTCGCTCGCTCGCTCGCCCGCCCACCCACCCATACGCGGGGCCCGCCAGTCCTGGGCACAGCCGGCGATGGCTCGTCTCCCTCCGCCGCCGCCCCTGTGGGACCGCGCTGCCGGCGCCTCAAAGACGGGGAAGGTCAGGGCGGCTCCGGCCGGCGGCTCCCGCCCAACCTGGCCCGCGGCAGCCGGCAGCGCCCCGCGGCGGGGATAGGGCCGGGCCACGGGGCCACGGGGCCGCGGGGGGCGAGCGCGGGGTATGGCGGCGCCGTGTGCCGGCCCGCGGGCGGTGCCGGTCCCAATCCCGCTGCCACTCCCGGTCGCGCCCCCCGCACTCACCCGCGGCTCCCACTATGGCGGCGGCAGCGGCCCCGTGCGCGGCGCGAGCCCCCTCAGCCTCCCTCGCCCGCGCTCCGGCCCCGCCCCGCTCCGCCCGGCCCTGCGGCATGCCGGGACAGCGAGTCCCGCCGGCCGCCAACCGCGCACTGGGAAGGGCGAGTAGAACTACAACTCCCGACAAGTCCCGCGCCGCACCCCGCGGTGGCTCATTTGAATGAGGGAAGGGGCCCGCGCGCCGCTGGCCCCGCGGCGGCGCCCCGGAGCATTGTGGGATCGTGGGGGAGCGGAGCGGGGAGGGGTCCTTGGGGAGTAACGGGGACAGCGCTGTACCCCTTTGGGAGAGGATTGTATCCCTTTGGGATAGGGCTGTATTCATTTGGGAGAGAGTTGTACCCCTTTGGGAAGGGACTGCACCCCTCTGGGACAGGGTTGTACCCTCTGGGACAGAGCAGGACCCGTGGCCCTGAGTGGGGACGTAGGTGGTCAGCCACAGCCAAAACTGCAGGTCCTGAAGTTAATTTTAGTTCCCCCCATAAAGGATTTACATTGACAATTTTTAAAAAAAATTGCTTGGCTTGATTTCAGTGAAAAGTTAGCAAAGGAGGTGTGGGGTGGTAAAAAACCGCCTTCAAATAAATACTTGTGAATAGGTAAATGGTCTAAAAGCGTGGTTTGGGTCTCACTGGAGCCCTCCCATATTCCCTGGAGCAGCAGCAGAGAGGACTCATAAGGGTACAGGAGCTCATCTTAAATAAAATTATTAACCCTCTGGGCCAAAGGCTATCATATTATTACATAAAAACTTCTAAAAACCTAAAAAAAGCCCCCAACAAAACAACCAAACCCCCCCCCCCCGATTTCTAAAAATAGGTACAGAACCCAAAAAAGGAGTCACTATTAATCTCTAGAGGAATTGTTATGACCTTAAGGTTTTCCCTTAGAATCATAAAAGCCATATAAAATAAACATTATTCTAGTCCCCTTCTAGGCCTGACATTTGAAAATACACAGAAATGTGACAACCAAAAATAGTCAAAACTGGTAGAAGAAAAATATTGCAAGGGTACAGGCTGGATTAGAATACAGAAAGGTGCGGGGTTGAAAGAGAAGAAAAATGTTTGCACTGAGCAGCAGCACAGGGTTTTTTGTTATCATAATAAGGTGCCTTCCTACAGAATTAACCTCTTAATTCCCTGAGGTATGGTTGCTCAGTTCCTTAATTTACCAGGAAATGGGAGAAAGTGTGCATGAGGAAAAATGTCTGCCTTTATCACAGTTTATCCTCCATTGGAACGGACTCACAAGGATCATTGAGTCCAGCTCCTGGCCCTGCACAGGACAGCCCCAACAATCACACCATGTGCCTGAGGGCACTGTCCAAACACTTCTGAACTCTGGCAGCCTTGGTACTGTGACCACTGCCCTGACATCTTTGCTGGTTCTTAATTCACCTAAACCACACCTGCTGACCCATCACTCAAACCCATTCCAGGACCCCCAAACCCACACAACTCTTTGTCACTTCCCACGATCTGATCTCCCCTTAGTACAGAGACTCTCCACAAACACTCACTTTCTGTTTCCCCTGGGCTACACAAAAGTTTAGGTGGTAGTGCACCAAGTTCCAGCCCCATCCATGGGGTTGGGTGTACAGTGGTAGAGGCAATATCGGCCACGTGGACCTACAGACCTTTTTAAATAAGGGGCCACACGCTTCTTTCCTCTAACTCCCCTAATCCTTCAGAACTTCATCAGAAGCTCCCCAGATATCCCCATACCTGCCCTCTGGATCCACAGCTGCTGTCACCATCCAGAAGCGGATTTTTTTTTTTTTTTTTTTTTTTTTTGGCGACAGCTTTATTTTAATCCTTCATTCCAATAAACATATTTGCTCTCCTTCCCTGTTAGTTGTTTTATGACACCTGTTTCTAGCTGTTTCTCTACTTCCAGTCTTCTGGAATCATCGCAATGTGCCTGTGCCTGTACCAGGCACGCTCCCAAGGTGGCACACGCGCTCTCTTTACCATCTCCTCTTCTGCCGCAGCGGCACTGCTGCATCTCTCTTATCACCTCCTCCAGGTCCAATCCCTTCTCCTTCACCCATTCCATCCCTAAAGGAGAAGGGGTACAGCCCTGACTCCCCAAAACCCTCTCTCTTTTGGCATCCTGCCAACTATGCCAAGTAAAATGTTGTGTAATCTTATTTAAAAAAGGCAAATAATGCATTCAAATGAGATTTTTTTACAAAGCATCTGGCAAAAGAGCTTTTATTTGCTCAACATGGCTCTTGCTGGCAGAGGGCAAGTCCTGTTAGCAGCAGAGCTGTGCTCACATCAGGCTGTGCTGGGGCTGCAGCCTTGTGAGTCCTCAGGAGGACATGCTGCACCCTGGGCTCAGAGGCTCAAGCTTTTGGGCACAAGGAAGTTCGAAGGTGATGTGGTCTGATGTTTTCTTCTAGATGAGAACCTGTCTTCTCAGCCTGTCTGTCCCCTGAGCCATCCCCCATCAAAGCTTCTTTGGTTCATTCCCTCCCTCTTCTCCCATCCCTTGCAGGGTTCCATTGTGCCTGGCAAGGAGCAAGTGTTGAAAGGCACGTGCCACCCTCCCCTTGTGCCACTTGAGCTCCTTGCGTGCCCCACCAGGCTTCCTGGTGCCTCTGAGTACAGATCCAACTAAGATCCAGTCACGTCTGGAGATAAAATCCTGAAGTGGCTCCAGAGGTGCTTTGTTACTTTGTCACTGGGAGTTCTGCAGTGCCAAAGACTCTAAACCTCTACATTTCTAGCCAAACCTGCTTATATTAAAACCCTTTAGACCTGCTTATATTTTATACTGCATCGACAATAATTAGATACTGTATTAGAAACAAGTTTAGTCATAATTATCCACATAATTAGTGTCATCCATCTAACACCTGACCATGAATCTTCTCTCTACGAGTGTGCCTCAATCCCCAGTGTTACCTGGGCCAAAGTACCACCACGGTAACGTATTTGCTATCAGACGGTCATCCATGATCATCATAAGGGTGTCATTAGCTTCATGATAAGGGTTTAGAGTATTAGCTACCCAATTCCAATGGCAAGGGACATGGTGGGACTTCAAGTAGTGGTTAAGGCTGGCTATAAAAGCTCCAGGTACTTCACAGAGGTGGACAGAATTCAGTTCTCCATCCTGAAGAGCTTCTTTGGGGAGAAGAGAAAAACTGCACAGGATCTCATGAAATTTGCACCATGCCTGGGTACAGAGCTCAGCGTTTATGGATTTCTTTGCATGTGACATTATTTTCTCTGCTTTATTGGTAAATGAGGGGTGCTGATGCCAGTCCTCCAGGTTCTTATCACTCAGTTAAGCTTCTTCATTCATTGAGTCCTTCAGAGTAAGTGAAATTCCATGTGATCACATGTAAAAGCATTCACTGGCTTAGTGTAAGAAAACTTCTTCATAAAGACATTACCAGTTTCAGAAAGAACTTCAGGACTGAACTTTTCAAGGTTTGTCTTTTGAGGAATATATGGAAGATTCAGGTTCTTTATCCTCAGATGAACTTGCAAGGTTGGCAGTACCACTGGAGAAGAAACCATGTCATTTCAATCACACAGGTATGGAAATAGGCAAAGTTTTTTAAAAAAATAACAATTTTTCCTGCTTAACCTCTGTATTCCAGAACAGGAAGAAAATGCTTCATGGAATCATACACCAACGAGGAAAGTAAATGAGGGCTACCCTAAATAAGGCCATTTGGAAATCAGTTCAGTTGCCCTTCCTGCTATTTACACAGCAAGTGAAGAAGAGTTGGCTGGTGCTTGACCCTTTACTGACTCTGAATACTCTATTTACTTTATAGGTATAAACACTTAAATACAAATCTCTCTCTCAGTCACAAGACAGAACACACCACAAGCTCTCCAAGTTCAGAAAGCGGCCCACAAATCTTATCACCTGATTATGGCAGTATCTATATGAGAGCTCAAAGTACGGAGGGTGGGGTGGCCACAAGTAAAGGCAGCTTTGAGAGGGAGCACAGCTACTGCTCCTCCAGTTTCCCAAGTAGGAACAATCCTCCCAGACCCAGCATGATGCTGGGGAACCCCCTCAGCTGAAGAGGCCCTGGAGAGATGTTGGACACCAGCCTGTGAGCAAAACCCCTTTTCTCTGCTCAGCAATACAGCTCTCTGCCAGGCCACTGCAAACACCTCCCTTTCCCGACTGGAAAAATCGTGCAACTGATTGATGCAAGGATGTTATTGCTGAAGTGAGCATTCCTCATCCCTGGGGCAGCAACCAAAGCTCTCCAACCAAAGCATCTTTGAGTAGGAGCCACAGGATATGATTTTTGGGTGCACTAAGAGTCCTTGGCTTCTGCTGAAACCAAGAGACCCCAACTGTATCATCACCTTAACAAAGAAAAGTCAAAAGACCTTTTGGAGCTCCTCAAGATCTTGCTGCCATTGCTCTTCTCTCTCTTTCTGGGTAATTTGCATTTGGTGGAGAAGGTGTCAATCACAGTGGCATAGAAATGGATGTGAACTGTGCAGCCTCCTGCTACCTAGAGAAGGACAGAGGATTCAGCTGGGAGTCCAGGTGACATCTGCTACTGTGCTAGCCCGAAAAGCTGTGGTACCTTGATGGGCAGGAGCACATCCACTTCTCCCAGTGGCAGGTTGGCACTATTAAAGTGCACTTCAAATTTGTGGGAGTGGCAGTGTGTCAGGCCCTGCACCTGGTCCAGGTCCACGCTGAAACCTTGAACGGATGAAAATAAAGCAGCTGAGATACACAAGCAAGAGGAAATGTGTCACAAGCACGTTAAGGTCATACAGGTGTCCTGGCTGGCATCTCTGGGAAAGACCCTTCTGCATTTCTGGAGATGCTTCTGCTGTTTTTCCCTTGTTACCCACCACTCAAAGACAAAGGGCTTTCACAGCCAGCATCCAAGGTCCACCTTGGATGGTAAAACCAAAACAGATCAGCTGAGGAGCACCAGCAATTCCTTCATTAGGCACCTCAGTGAAGGTTGCACAGAGCTCTACAAAGGAGAATTTCCGATTAAGATCCCCCCATGCTGTGCTGTTTCTGTGACAACAACTTAGGGGAGACACCTGAGCTCCCCTTAGACACAGTGAGCCACTGTTTGATGGAAGTGCAGCCTTGCCTCAAGGCCACTTTTGGAAGCCTCTTTTGATCCACCAGAGGATATCACAGTCTATTTTCTCAATAAAGGCTTAACACAAGCGCTGTGACAGTGTGAACTCTAAACAAAGCACTTCCAAATCACAACAGATCCCACGAGTTTGCAACACAAGTTCACAGAGTGCCCAAAGAAACTCTGTGCTTGATGCTCATGGGAGCCAACGGCAGAAGATGCTGTGAGGTGACCAGGGTGATGAGCCCATCTGGCCCCTACACTGGAGCATTAAGGCAATTGCAGGCAGGCCAGGTCCTTGGGCATGGCTGGCCAGGAGAGTTCAGGCTCTGAAGCTCCCAGCAGGGGCCCCAGGAGGAAAACACTCAAAACCCTGCCCCATGTTTAGTGGCTTAAGCTAATCTGCTCAAGACAGCCTCTTCATGCCCACAGCAAGTCTCTCCAGCACTCTTACCTGTGTGCTGCAGGACACTTCCATCGGCCTGGAAGGACACTGGCAGCAGCCCGGGGTTGCTGATGGTCACAGTATGACTTACAGATTCATTGAGAGGGACCTTGCCCATCCTCAGGATGTACTCTGACAGCTCAATGCTGGAAGAAGGAGTAAGGACAGTCCTTAAACCACAGCCTGGCTACATCTTCAAGTGGATGGAAGATACAAATAAAGTGGATAATTCTGGATTCAGTGCTGTAAAAATTCAACTTAAGCTTATGAAACTCAAGGCCTGACCACCTGGCAATGACTTTGAGAAATCACAGGGAGTGCAGGTCCTAGGTTTTATTAGCTACCAGTGATACCTGAAAATAAAATTAGTTTAAAATGGACACTGGTCACAGCTCCCCTGCTATGAAAATCCAGTAGAGGTGAGGACACTGGGCCTCCAGTGGTCTCAATGAAACTGCTTAGCCTGGTGTACAGCCTGAGCCTGAAATTGCTTTGGGGCCTAGGAATAAGATTTGCCTGTACAGGAAATCTTACCTGCTCTGCAACCAGCAATGCCACCAAAGCAGCACCAATAAATGTAATAATCAATACGGGCAAAATTCACAGGGAGGTCCTTTCCCAGAGCAATCCAACTCAGGAAAGCACATGAATGAACTGTTTTGCAGAGCATCTTCTTCCTGAAGTAGAACCTCTTGTGCCTGTGCTGCATTATGAAGGAGCACAGAGAAAATTACCTAGGTAAGACCTGCGACCTCACCAGCATGCAAGCTGACTTAGGGTTTCCAAGGGTTTGTCGACCTCTTGCTCAGTGTGCTCTGTTAGTTGGAACCAAGATAGCAGCTTGGAGTTGTCAGCAGGGACGGTGTCTGTGCTGCCTCTGTAAGGGCTTGATGGTCTGCACTGGACCCCCACAGCTCTAGGAACAGAGCCCCACACTTGTGGGAAGCTGAGCAGTCCCAAGTTCAGCATGATGGTGGGGAAGGGAGGGCACTCAGCTGCTCACAGAGAGCATGTCACAGCCAGCAGGACCAGACCCTTTCTGAAGTCCCCAGCTATTCCCAGCTCTGCAGACACAAGGAGCTCCCAGGAGCAGAGGGCACTGCTGAGTGTCACCCACAGGGCACCTGGAAGTGGGGACAGGAGTCCCTACTCACTTGACAAGACTCTGGCGCATCTGCTTATTAAAGACCCTGTCCTTCGGGCCACAGGAGGCGACAGCTCTCTCCAGCTCCAGAACACGATCCTCTATCAGCTTCTTCTCTATCTCCATCTGCATCCAAGTCTCCCACTGACAAAAGAAAAGACAGTGTATGGTTAGCAAAGGTCTTCCCCAAGGTTTGCATCTGATAGAAGGATCCCACCCTGCTCTTGTTGAGAGGGGAGATGGGGTGCTCCTGTCTGGCTGCTCAGTGTCTGTGACATGGCCTGCTCTCTTAGCCAGGACCTCATCTCCAGGGAAGTAACTCCAGCATCTTTGCCTGCCCAGCCACTGTTAGCAAAGCTGATCTGGCCAGACACACAGACAAGCCAAGAACCTTCCAGAGCTCCAAATACTTGCCTGCCCTCAGCCAGTGCCAAAGCAGTTTGGAAAAAAGCACTGCCAACACAATCCCATGGCACAGTCAAGCTGCTGCTGTTAAGGTCTGTAAACCTTCCAGGGCTTGGGTTGGGAACAGCCAGCTTCCCAGAAATTACCTGCTTCTCCTTCCATCCCTTGAGCATGGCCTTCAGGATCCCTCCCTGGGGTAGCTGGGAAGTTGGTGCATCTCCATGAAGGATCATGACCAGAGGGGCAGCCCCTGGGGCAATGCTGAGCAGACACATGGTCGTGGCCAGGTATGGGCAGGGAGGTCTCAAGTGCCAGCAGGGCACCAGAAAGCTACTATGGGGTGCAAGGGGCTCAAGTGACATGGGGAAGTTGGCATCTGCCAAATGGGGGAGCAGCTGTTCTTACAATGGTGCCAGACTCATCCTTGTATGACTCCGGGGAGGACTCCATGGGTGGCTCCATGAATGACTTCATAAATGACTCCATGGATGGCTCCATCAATGACTCCATCAATGATTTCATGGACAACTTCCTGGATGACTTCCGGGATGACTCCATGGGCGACTCCATGACTGCAGATGACCACAGATAATATGATTCACTTCTCTGTCCTTCTTCCTCCAGGTTTTCTTCTTCCTCTTGCAGTATCTCTTCACTTTCTGAAGAAAAAAATTATCCTTAAATAGAAGACTAGGCACATTGCCAATCCCGTTTAAGTTGGGAAGTTCCATTTCCCCAACACTGGCCTCTCCCAGAAACAAACCCTCCTCCGAGTCCTCTACAGAAAGTGAACACTGCTCCTTCTTGGCATCAGAGTCATCCGTGCATTGTTCCAGGTTCAGAATAGATGGTTCGCTGCCCTTTATGGGTATTTCCATGTTGTGTCTTATCTCTTTCAGTATCTTCTCATATTTTTTATTTCCTGAAGGAAAAATTATCCACAAATAGAAGCGTGGGTACATTGCCAATCCCATTTAAGATAGGAAGTCCCACTTCCCCAATACTGGCCTCTCCCAGAAACAAACCCCTCAAGCCATCTATGAAAAGTGGATGCTGCTGCTCCTCTCTGAGTCCTCATGTTCACTCTCACTTATCTTCCACCTCACAGAGGAGTATCTCATCCCCTGCAATGTCAAGCAAATCCAACCCTGCCAAAAGCCCTGCCAGCCTCTCTTACAGCTTCCCTGAGCTTTTCTGCCTAGCCATCATCTTTCCAGGCCTCCAACAATATGCTGGCAAGATCTGCAGGACGGTTCCTGGGAGAAAGCCCAAATGGGCTCAACTGCTCAAGACTCAGGAAGCAACCAGAGAGGTCAAGTGTTGGTCTGGCAGCCCTGCAACCTCCAGACTTGGTGGACATGGGTGTGAGCTGCCCAATGCGCTATGGTACAGGAAAAAACAGGGGATCGTCCTGGAAGAAGACAGGCAGTGCTGACCTTTCAACATCCAGGGTAGGTCCATGGTAATCATAGGGAAGGCCCCCTCTCCTTTCAGGCAGATTTCTGCTGGTTCCAGACAACCCACTTGAACCTGGAAAGTCGTGCAGAAGACTCTTGGCCTTCCTGGCAGGTAATAGACTTTCAGCACTTGCTCTTTGCCAGGCGCAATGGAACCCTGCAAGGGACAGGAGAGGAGAAAGGGAATGCATCAAAGAAGGTTTGATGGGGATGGATCAGGGGACAGACAGGCTGAGAAGACAGGTTCTTATCTAGAAGAAAATATCAGACCACATCACTTTCTAACTTCCTTGTGCCCAAAAGCTTGCACCTCCAACCCTGGGGTGCAGTGTGTCCTCCTGAGGGCTTGAAAGGCTGCAGCCCCAGCACAGCCTGATGTGAGCACAGCTCTGCTGCTCACGGCATTTGCCCTCTGCCAGCAAGGGCCATGCTCAATAAATAAAAGCTCTTTTGCCAGGCTCTGTGGAAGAGGAGTGAAGCACCTGCACTCTCAGGAGGGCCAGCAGGCCCTGTCACAGCACATCAGCAATTCCAGGCTGGTGTCGAAGGGCCTGACCCCTTATTATTGAGCCCAACAAAAACACCTTCTGCCCCTGCAGTTCCACCAAGTGCATCCTGACCCATGGCTTCTTGCAGACATACGTCTCTGGAAATGCAGGAGCAGAGACTAGGATGGGATCTGGGGATGAGAGTGATGGCAGGAAGGGCCATCCTCCTCTTTGGGCTTCCAGAAATGCTGTCCAAGCCCCAGGCTGGGCTCACACCAGCGAGGCTGAAGGAAAACACAGCTCTGGGTGACAGGACGCAGCTGCAGCTTTCCTTGGCTCGCCCGTGTACACTGGGCTGGGTCCTCGGCTCCCCATTCCTGTTGGCACTGCAGGGAGAAGCAGCTGAGCAGGACAAACCCTGCCACTCGCTCTCCCGAGTTCCTCTGGCTCACAACACGGCTGCAGCCAAAGGGAGCCCGGCCAAGCTGCCAGCCCTGGATGCTGCTCCAGCAACTGAGTGCGGGGCCCACGCAGAGCTGTGTCTGCGGGTGCTCGCAGGAAGAGGGCACCAGCGTGTCATCCCTTGGACGAGACAGGCATGAAACAGTGAGAAAGCCATTTGGCTTCCTCTTCCCACTCCAAAGAGGGCCAAAGACAGGAATGCTGCCGAAGCTCCGAGACATCCAGGCAGGACTGAGAAGCTAGGATGGTGGGATGCTGCAAACTCTTCTCCTTGGTCTTTCAGCCCCGCTCCTCCCTGGCCCCCTCACTGCCCCACAAAGCTGCTGCAGAGAAGCAAAGCTGGAGGAGGGAGGAACCAGTACAGAGGCTGTGACAATTTCTGGCAAAGCATTTTCAGGCCCAAGCAAGGATTATGTAAATGCTGCTTAGTGCTGGCAGTGGGGAGGCAGGGACAAGGAATAAGGTGACCCTCAGTACAGTCAGCAGCACCCAACTCCAGTATCTGCCAGAGAGCCCAGCACTCGTGCCTCTGGCCAGTGGTACCTGCCAGCCAAGGCCATGGGGGAGTCCCTTAGGTGAGCACTTACTTGACCTCTCTGCCCCCAGCAATTGCTCACAGCCCTATCTCTCAGGGCTGGGTTTGGGTTCCCCCCCCCCCCCCCCCCCGCTTTTTTTCCTTCCTTTTTCCCCCTTTTTCCTTTAACCCTCTCCTGGACTACTTGATACAGGACCAGAGCCAAATACTTGTGCTACTCACTGTGGTGGGCACGACCACGGGCACACCAGGCAGAGGGTTTGCTGCAGTGCCAGTGCTGCTGTTTGGCACCACATAGGTGAATTCAACCACCCCGGTGTTCCGCAGGGTGACCTCTGCTTTGAGGACTTGGTTAAATACCTGGAGAGAAGATAGAGGAGTGGGAAGTTATAGATAAAGGCCTGATGCTGGGAAGCTCCTTCCTCTTCCACAGGGTTGAAAGCAAACAGCCACAATGCAACAATGCAGCTACAGAGGGGTGGTAAAACCATGCAAGGGCCAGTAATAAATGAACCAGAGGACACAGGTCCTCTGCACTCTGAGGGGTCACCAACAGCCAGGGGAAACAAAGGAGGTAGCACTGAGGCATTCCAGAAGAAAAGGCACCTGCATGCAAATATTGGCAAGAAATATTGGTGACAAGAGAGACACATAGGGCAACACAGACAGGGCCAGCAGCTGGAAGTATCTGTGGGCTTTTAACTGAAAAGAAGTAAAGTGGGGATTATTCTGGGACATTCTCTTCAGCTACAGTGACTGAAAGCCCAACTTCCTCCCTGGATTATTTTGTGGATTAAGAGAGCATTAGACAAGAGCATTTCCTTGAAGCTCAAGCTTCAGGAGCAGAGCAGTGGAGGGATGTCTCAGGGACACACCCCTCTGGACATCTTCACTGGGGCCCTGCCTTCCCCAGGAGGCAGTGTTAGGTGCCTTGAAGAGGAGGATGTTATGTCCCTTGGCCAGGGGAAGGGGAGGGGTGGAGATGGCCATTAAAAACCAGCTTGGATGCTGGACATATCCCTCAAAGGCTGTATTCTAAGCCCCAGAGCCAACAGAGGAGCTGAGAAGGGGACAGAGCCTGGCATCGAGGTGGGCAGGAACCTGCTGGCTGTGATTCCAAGCCAAGGAGCTGTGCCAGGAGAAGTGTGCAGTACCTGCAGCCCCCAGTTGATCTCCTCCATGTCCAGCTGGTAGCTGGGGCATGAAGCCACCCCGGCCAGTGCCACCTCATAGGTGGGGCCCCCCTCCACGTGGCACAGCGCCGTGACACGGGCGACGATGTTGGCGTGGCCAAAGAAGCTGAAGGTGACCAGCTCACTCTGGCCCGGCGGCAGCACACCCCACAGCGGCAGGACACTGAAAACCTGGAGGGAGGGGAGGAGAGATGGAGGTGCTGAGTGTGGAAATGCATGCAGAAGAGCAGCTGTGGCTTGGAGTAAAGTACAGTCAGCTCTGGAGGGGCCTACTCCCCAAACACAGCCAGAATCACCCAGTTCTCATCCTGTGTCCATGCCACTGACCAGTAGAGGGACCATGGGGAAAGTCTTCTTCCATCATCACTTATCAATTTGTATCACTACATTAAAGTAAACTGGAATGTTTCCTGGCAGCAAGAAATTCTCTCTGCTGCAGAACTTGCCTTTAGAAACACTTCTCGCTGCCTTCAGAAAAACAGGAGACTCGGAGGCGGGAGCCCCATGGAGCTGGGGGAAGGACTCCAGCCCAGCTCATCTGACTTCTGAGGCTTTTCCCTCTCTCTCTGATCTACGTGCTGCTTTCTCAAGCTGCTACAGCAAAAGTTCCTACCAAACTTTCCTGTCAACCACCTGATGGGGTAAATGGGAGCAATGCCTTCCACAGGTGCTGCACAGGGAATGTCCTGGGGCAGCCCTACAATATGTCCCACATGGCCTCTCCAGTGACCAGCAGCTTCAGCAGAGCTTTGTGATGGGCTTGGAGGGATGCCAGGCCCCTCTGTGGGCTATGCTGAGGGCCACCAGTGGGAGTGGGGGCTACACAACCGCTTTCCACATTGGAAACATGGAAGTGAGACAGATTCCCACTTACCTCCTGCATTCCCAAGTTGAGGTGCTCCACTGCTGTGAATTGACTCAATCCCCTCATCCTCACCAGCTTCTGAGGCTCCACAGCAGTGGACGACAGCTCCTGGAAAACAAGCACCACGGGCTGCAGTGAGCAGCTGGCTGGTCTGAGCAAGATCACTCTGCTGCAGGCTCCACCACCTCACCACACCAGGAGCAGCTGAGAAGGGACCTGGGCACAAATCAAGTGTGAAAATGTCCATGCCAGCAGTTGAGTGTGGGTCCAAGCCCACCTACAGATGAGACCTGGGCTCCATCTACACTTCCTACATCAAACTTGCACAAGGGAACTGGCACTCAGGCAGGGAGGGCTGGAACTACACAATTTCTGAAGGTCTCTTCCAAGACAAACCATTCCAGGATTCTAGGATGACCACTTGAATTTCCCTGGTTTACTTGTGCATACATGACAACAACCAGGAAATAAAGATGATTTTATGCTTCTATCTGAAAACATTCAACCACACTATTCATTGCATCTATAGGGCTTTGTTTCTCCTGATTCAGAACGGTGTTGTGTGTGAGCAGGTACAACCCCTCTCCTTAAACTTAATGCCAACATTGACACTCTGAGAAACTGTTCTGCTTCCTTTCGTCGTATTTCCCCATGAGCAGCCTCTGTTCCACATGATGCAGAACAAGGACCCACTTTCCACTCCAGAGTGCTGATGTTCACCAGGCAAGTTGGCAGAGCAAAGGCCTTTTTCCTTGCTTGGAGGAAGAGACAGTCACTTTGCAAGGTCTTGCTCTATAAAAGACAGCTCTGGGGCTGTCACTGCAATAGCAGCTGTCGGGTGAAGGCAGAGGTGTGAGCTCTCGAGCCGGCTTGGGAAGTGGGTACATGGAGATCAGGGCTCGTCACAGCTTGACACACGAAGGAAGCTGGAAGTCTTCTCATCATGAGGCAGATAAAGACCTCATTTGACATCGTAAAGAAAATAAGCCAAAAAAATCCCAAACTCAGCATAGGTCTGCAGGATCTGAGTGAGCTTCTCCAAGCAAAACTATCCTCTTTCTCCCTCCCCACACACCTCATGTCCAGCCACTGGCCCTGCTGCCCAGCCCAATCGCAGGGCACAGGACAGCAGGGCAGCAAAAAGGGAGGTCGGCACAAGTGTGATTTTTTGGTGGCAAGCTGGGGAGGCAATGCAAGTGGTAGGTGTGCAAGAAAATCTACCTCTGCTTCCAGGGAGTCCTCTGCATTTGCTGGCTGCTGGGCAGGATTCTCCTGAGCAGGATCCTGCATTTCTTCCAGGGCTTCGGTTGGCTCCTCCACACCTTCAGTCTTGGAGTGTCTCCTTGGAAACACTTGCTCCTTCTTTGATGACTGGGGTTTGAATGTAGGTGGTGACGGGAGGAACCTGGAAAATAACATAACTATGATCATGGCCCTGTAGTGGGAGAGAGGGATGCCTGAAAGAGCAGCTCCTCATCGGGATGTGGCCCCTGGCTGGTGTGGTGAGCTCAGTAACAGCCACTGCCAAAGCAGACTGGAGCAGGTCCATGCTTAGCACAGCCCAGGGATGATGCTGGGCTTGCAGATGGTAACTGCTTGCAGTGAGGAACTACAGAGAACAGAGATGAAGACCTCATGGGAGGCAAAAAGCACAGCAGGAAAGGAAAAGAGAGAAACTGCAAAAAAGTGTGACTGAAGCACAAAGGGACAGATCTGGCCAGTGATGAGCCAGCACAGCTCCCCTGGCACCTGTCTGAAAGCACCAACCCTTCCTCGTCCCCCTCAAGGCCAATGCCAGAAGCTCTGCAGCTCTCCCAGGTGTTTATGTGGAGTGTTTCCCCAACATTGTTGGGAGGGTTAGGGGGAAGTTATTATTTTCCAACACTCCCAGGTAACTCAGGTCACATTCCCTGCTTTATATCACAGCAGGTGCTCTGCTTGTGTTTCTAATGCCACGCTGGGGACACATTCAAGCCGTGCCTGCCTGACACCGTGCCAGGCTGCAAGTGTTCCCCACACAGTCAAACACAACTCTCCTCAGAGCTATTGAGGTCATTCCCTTTGAGCTAGATCCCAATTCCCTAAAGGAAGCTGTTTCTGGATGAGCTCCGTTCTTGGTAACAGCAGCACTTCAGTGCCCCGTGGTTAACTTGGCTTGGTTTCTGGGGCATTATGGAAAAACCATTCACTGCTGTCATGAAAAGTGCCCAGCCCAGACTTCTGCACTCTGCAGAGAGGTCACAGCAGGAGGAACTGCCAGAAATGTATTTATAGATGTGCCCCAGTATGAGTGCAGGATTGCTCTTGGGCTTGGGAAGCACAGCCCAGCCCTGGATGGCCCTGCTTCCAGGGGTGTTCAGACATGTGCTCCCCCCAACAGATGCAGCTGTTCCTAAAGCTGCAGACCCTGCTGATCTCTGTCAAACACCAAAGAGCTGCTCTGGGAAGGTGAGTGTGGTTTAACAGGTGTTAAAGGTGGTCTTTGCCTCAGCCACAGAGAAAGCAGCTTTACTTCCCAGGGGAAACTACTATGGGGCATACAGCAAAGCAGCAGTAAGAGATTGGAACAGCAGCACCATGTTCTGTGTAGGTGCTTTGTAGGAAAGCACCACAAATCAGGTTGGCAAGGAGGGAAAAGAGGTCACATTATAGATCTGCTTGTCCAAGTGCCTAAGTATGGCTTTGTAGCTCCAGAAATAAAGCAGGACTCCAGGTTACAGGCTATGTGAAAAGTGTTGGGAATGTCTTACAAGCCCAGTTTGACTGGAGGACATTGTTTCCAGTCTGGTGTCAAACTGGTGGAGATCACCTATTCCCTGAACTGCCAGCCTGATCATGGCTGGGCAGTGTTATTTCCACAAGGAAAATCCAAGAACACTTTGTCAAACCCCAGGCAAACAGCCTTGGTCTTTGCAAAGTACAAACAGGACACCAGGAAGAAGAGCTTTAAGCAGAGGGCAAAGGTGCACCTACCTTATGGCGTTCACCTGGCTGTCTGTCTGGAATGACCAGTGGTACTGGGCAGGAAGTGGGCTGCAGTTGGTCATCTCCATGTACAGCACTTGTTTAGTGTCATTCATGATGCAGCCAAAGTCCAGGGCCTTGGCCTGGAGATGGAGATTTGGGAAGTGGACTTCTCCCCGAACAGCGATGTGCTCCTCATGAGGATGCTCCATGAAGGACACCCTGAGAGCCCTCTCTGCTACCCGGCTGTTCAAATCGTTCTCATAAGCTGGGTTAAACTGGATGCAGAGATGAAGTTCCTCCCCTACATCCAGCACCATGGGCTGCAAGGAGATGAAGAGCATTAATCACCTTTGTGATCAAGTCCCAGTCTGACAGCAGGAAACAGTAAACGTTCAAAGTGTGACCCCAGCCTGGGCTTCTCAGTTCACCCTCATTTCTTTACAGTGGGGGTCTGACTGCAGGCACCACGCTCTGGCCCGAGATCTGTCAGGCTCACATTTCTGTGCTCAGCAGCAATACAAGGGGATGGCTGCTGGAGAGCTGGGATGCTTTCCAGGAGACACCTTTACTGCATGGCTTGCCCCGATCTGCTTTCCTGCTCCCTTCTCCTCGTGTCTTAGAGCCAGCATGGATGTTACCAATTCAGGTAAGATTTTGCTTCTTTCAGCAGCTCTGCTGATGCAGCTCAGGCCAATCCACTGCTGACACTACAGAATAAACTTCTCAACTCGAGGACCTCTCAACAGACCTCTCAACACCACATCCCTCCTCTTCAAACCCCACAGAATGAACCCACAGATGCCCACCTTGGAGTCTGCAGGGAGGGGCTGCTGGTTCACATCACAGATTAGGAACGGCTGCTCCAAGTCCAGCACAATGCTGAGTGGAAGGGAGCAGGTGTTTTTTAAAGACAGAGGCTTGGACTGTAGTGTCAGGACATCACTGGGTTGCTACAGAAACAGGAGACAAAGGAAAACAACCTCAAGTAGCCATAGACCTCCTTCCCCTTCTGATGCATTTCACATTTTTCAACCCCAGAAGTGCATACATCTCTATTTACTTCCAGCCAATTTAACAGTTATATCTTTAAATGCCAAGATGCAATCCAGAAACTTACCTTCTCCACACAGAAAGTGATTTCTCTGGAAGAGATTTGCACAACAGGGAAAATGAACTCGCAGGTGACATTCACTTGCATTATCTTTTTCTTTGCTTTCTCTTTCCCCACCAAAGCATGACACAGCAGCCGCTCCTTCACCTCCTGCATGCAAGAGTCACTTGTCACCCAGTGGGTGCTGGCAGGCCAAACACCCCACATTGGCTTGCCACCCACCCATGGGCCCTATTCCTGTCACTTATTATTAGTGACTGTAATTAGTCTCTGCTCTCCTCAACAGCCCTCTTTTCTTTCTGTGCTGCCACCTATTTAGTCTAAATATCTGTGCCCAGTGGTCCTGGAGCCAGGGAATGCACACCAGGGTTAGCTGGCATTTTCTCTGCAGAGTTGCTCTTCCCCTGGGAAGAAAGGCACAGAGAGGAGAACACCCCAAGACTCTGTTAAAATCTCCCCCTGAGCTGCTCTCCAAGGGTGCTGCAAAACCTGGCTGCCCTTGGGACGCCAGGGCTGGCTGAGAGACTGGGGTGAGCGGTTATGGAAATATTGACAAAAGTCAATTTGTCAATTCTAATGATCCCTGGGAACAGTTTCCCACGTGGTTGGACATCACACTGATCATTAGAGCTGGCACGCTGAGTTTTCCCCTTCCAGGACTCAGGGCTAGACCAGCCCTCTGCCCATGTTTGTCTTCAGAGGAAAAGGAAAGCTGCTTCCAGACACTCCTGCCATTCACAGGGCTTTTGTTTTACTCCCTGCTTCCCTTGGAAAAACCACTTGACACTAGTTTAATTTACTTCCTGCCTGGGCTTCTAGTCTAAGTGTAATTTATTTCCTCTGCTCTTCCTTTCTGCCCCAACACATAACACTGGTAGCCTTCTGTTTGCTCCGAAGGAGCAGTATTTCCGTCAGCCTGGATTTTGGGATCAGCTCTGGGTTTTGGTAGCTATGGAAACACAAAAAAGCCTTAGCAACTGATGGTGGCCAGCAAGGAAAGCAACTGGTGCTGCCATGGAAACTTGTGGCCTTAAAACAGTTTCTTGAAGTCACTTGCTCCTTTTCCCAGGCAAACGTCAAGGAGCTGCAGAAGAAGCCCCTGTGGAGGGGACCTGATAGGGAAGGCTCAGCCCTTGGCAGGGACCTCACCTGAGCAGTGCTGGAGCAGCCTTCGAGCACCATCTCCACAGTCTGGCCTGGCCTCAGGTCCATCTGCAGCGGTCGCAGCTTAAACACGGGGCTGCCAGCTCTGGGGGTCTGCGAAGCATTTTTACTCTTGGTGCCACCGAGGGCGGGGGGACGAGTATTCCACCGAAAGATGCGGAAACCTTCTGTGGTCCAGTACAGCCGATGGATGCGTCGTCCTTTGTTCGTCATTTTGAACTGGTAACAGCAGGGAGTGAAGCTAGAGGAGAAGCAGAGGTGGAAGATGTCAAGGGAGCTGCTATTTCCCTGTGATCACTCAGCTTCAGCACCCTGATGGCATTCCCTGACTGCACACTCTGCAATAAAACCTCCGCCCAAAAGGCTGCCCAAGCTCAAAGCTTCAGCCACAGCCAGGTCTTCCAGCTTTTCCATTTCTGTGGCTTTCCAGGATATCTGACGACTCTCAGATGACATGTTTCTAAAGGGAAACAGGCCTGGGACCTTGAGTATTGAAGAAGATCCAGCCTGAAAGACTATGGAAAAATTGTTCCTTGCTGAACCCACAGGAGAAGTGGAAGCTGAGAGTCTCCTACCTGAAGTGGGGCTTAAAGTTGAGCGCTGGAGCGAAAGGTTTGTCAGTGACAATTGTGGTGCCGGTGCCCACAGCCTGGACAGGGATGGTGTCCATATGGCTGTTCTCAATGAACACCTTCACCTTGTCCTGGAATTTCTCTGTGTCATCCAGGTTTGCTGTGACAATCAGAGACACCTCAGACTTAGGGGGGACCACTCCTTTACTGGGTTCAATCCTCCAACGTGAGCGTTTGCCAGCCTGTAGGACAAGCCAAACATGAACTTAGGATGGAAACCATGGACCTGCTCTGCTGTGAGGTGCAGGAAACAGGAGAACTGTTAAAAACGGGCTCAGGATTGAGCTTTAAAACAAATTTATTAACCAAAACTAAATTAAAATACAGTAAGAGACCACTTGCAGCTATTTGCCTCACACAAGACAAAGGGGTGCAGTGCTGCAAGCTCAAGCCAGGGCAGAACAGATCACAGGCTCACTTACAGCCTTGGGCAACACATTTTATCCCCCAGTCTCTGCCTCCCGGCCGCCCCTTTCCCCGCCCAACTGGAGCATCACGATGGGCTCGCTGTTGTCTAGAGTCCCTTTGTTGGCTCGTTGTCCTCTGGCTGTTGTCTGGGGTCTTCTGACTGGACCAGGGAACATCCAGTAAGAGTCCTTTATTTCCATCCTTATGTAGATAAGGGTTGAGGCCCTCCTTTTATGATTATCTTATGGGGGCTCTGGAACATTCCCCTGTTCTCCATTTTGTACCACTATCTCTATAATGATTTTATTAACAATGAACACATTAACTAATAACTTTTAACCTTGGTAAGTTGCAACAATTTAATCTGATCAACGTACAACTGTTCAACTGCAGAAACATTCAACAACCTAATTAACAACCCTCTTTACTCACTAATTACCAACTTTATTTCAACAACTAACCAACAGCTTCATGAAAGCCAACTTTCTTAACTCTAATCATAACAAGGACTAAGAGAGGATAAAAATCATAAAGGCTGTAATTTCCCTAAGTCTAAGATAAGGAGTCTGGCAACAGCAACTCTCCAAGAGCTTATACAACCTGTATTTTACCTTCCTTTAACAGACTCACGTCATTAGACCAGTTTTGCTCAACCTGAGGGATGCTCCTCCTCAGGAGAAGGTTATTCCCCCTCCAGTCTCTCTTTGGAGTGCTTGCCAAGGGAAGCTATTTACTCTCTCCTGGCTTCCTGACAGTGGAGCTGGATCTGCACAAAGGCTCAAGGCCAGAGGAAGCCAGGACTGCTCAAATACCACCCCAGCAGCCACACGGCTGGAGGACACTGCTGAGAGCCTGAAGAATAACTCTGCAAAGCCAGCTGAGCAAAACCCCAACACCAAAGTCTCCTTTCCCAAGGGGCCTTCAGTGCTTCTCAACAGCCCCTGAAGGACCGAAGCCCTCACTTCCCACTGATCATCAGCTGCAGAGAGGTGCCCCAATGCCCTCTGCTTTGGAAAAGTCAGCTCTAAATGGTTATAGCAGGGCAGGAAAGCAGTAAGCAGGAAAAAAACCTGCAAGACATGCCCTGTGGGCATGGCATGGCCTTCCTAAGCGTTCTCATCCTCTGGTTTCTCATGGACCTCCCTCTGCAGATGGGGCAGGAGAGCTGGAACTGCCCGGGGGGGGAGTGAAGCCTTTACAGCAGCACAGCTGGACTGACACAGCTCTGCAGGTCAGGGCCTGGTACAAGCATGTCAAACCCATCCTTTCCATGCCAGGCCCACCCAGCCAAGGTGCACTGCTCCCTGCAGGGGTAGAGAGCAGAATTTCATTGTGGAGTCAGGGAAAGCTGCCCTGGCAATCCCCCACTTCAGGGTTATGTTTATCCCCCAAACAGCTGGAAAAGCAGCAAGAGGAAGAATGACCCCGCTCCTCCTTAGCCCAGGAGGCTGAGCACTGCTACAGAGCCCACAGGCTCTGGGGGTGCACAACCCTCCCAGGTGCATTTGTGTGCAAGGGCCCTACTGCTTTGACCCAGCAGTGTGTGTGAAACTTGCCTCCCCATGATCAGTTTGAGGGCAGATCTCACACCCTGGTTTCTGCCATTAATAGAAGTTTGTCACAAAACAAATGCAGATGGAATGGGGAATCCATGAGGAAATCCATGCCCTCTCAGGAGCAAAGGGCCACAGGCTTCTCTTGATCTCAGAGCTCCAAAAACATGACTTGCACAGCTGAATATCTTCCACAAAATAAAGAGAGAACTTGCAAACCTGATCCAGACTAATTTCTGCTCCAACCTCTCTACAAACTATTTCACTGAGGTGTGCCTGAGATCCTGGCTCCTCTTGCTGCACTCGGATGCAATATCTTGCTTCCACTTACACAGAACAATAGAAAACATTGCATACAAAAAACAAGTCAAGGGCTGCTACTAACCAGCCATTTTCACTGGAAAACAGCCCCACAAACACTTACCATCTCTGCCCAGAAGGTTGCAGGAATGTCAGTCTGATTGGAGAGCTGGAGAGATTTGGAACTATCTTGTAAGACTGGGATAGTGCCAAAGTTTATCTTCCTCGGATATACATAGACCACTGGTCCCTGTCCAATGCACTCTAAATGGATTTCCTGTTCCAGGAAGAAGGTAGGAAAGATTAAAAAAGAAGACTAAATGAGGAGAGTTTCAAAAGCTTAGACAGCTCTAAGAGCACTCCTAGACTGGGGATAATTATGGCTGTTTGAAGTTTTCAGTGACCTAGACTGAAACAGAAGGCCTGGAGCAAGTGTGGGGTCTGCAGCAATCCCATCTGAAAGCCACAAGATCCCATTATCAGGGGACAAAGAAATGCTGTTTGCCATGCTTGCTTCTTCATACCTCCTCCCCACTGCTACTTCCTCCTGCCTGCTTCATTCCCTGCTCCATCTTGCCCCAAACCACCTTCCCAACTTTCGCTGCTGCACAGCCATCCTTGAACACTAAGTTCTTCCCAAAGAAAGAAGCCAGTGTGAAACCAGCACAAGTCAGAAGCAAAGCAGGCTTTTCAGAGTAGAGATGAGGCAAGTTAGCTGCCTTCAATTTGTGCTTGTGTCTATTCTTCATATATATGAGTAATTGCATCATTCAAGCAGTATTTTTTATTTTAAAAAAAACAGAGTCTGAACTGACTTAAAACCAGTCTGAAACCCAAAAGGGTTGTTCTTGAAGAGCTAGTGCAGACAGTAGAACAAGGAACATGGATCCCACTGCTAAACTACCTGCTCACACTGGTGGAAAGCGGGACAATTCATTCAGTCTTGCTGGATTTCACTGGTCCCAAACACCCCAGCTCTTACACAGGACTTGAATGCATAAAACTCACAACACCAGTAAGATTCACTGGAGGGCTTGGAGTATGATTTAACTACAGAAGAAACCAGCCTCCAAGATGTAAAACCTTTAGTGATGTCTGACTTGAGGGAATGCCATTGACAGCTGCCGGAATTACCTTCAGTCAGAAGGAGCAGCATCCAGAAATGCACATCCCTTTGGGAGATGATTGTGTGCAAAGAAGAGTAAAAAACTATGTACCATGGCTGGTACCTCAAGAATAAGGAACTAAAACCCTCCATGATGATGGATCTTTTATCCCTCTGGGAGAAGGGAGGCCCAGGGGGCTGCAGCCTGGCTGATGCTGCCCAAGGCTCCCTGGAAGGAGAAGCTGGAAGGAGCTGTGCCTCACCAGCTGGCTTTGCTTCCAGGTGACAGTGGGGCAGAAGCAGCAAAGGCAGGGCAGAGCCCTTTGGAGATGAGCAGAATAGCACCTGGAGGATGCCTGGCCCGACTTCAGTTAGTGTGTGACAACAGGATATATCCTCACTGAGGAAAAGGCTTATTAAAAAAAAAAAAAAAACCACAACCCAAACCCTTCCTCCTACAGTATTCTTAAAAGGGACAAGAAAAGCCCTGTTCAGCAGCATTACAGGCAATGTGACACACAGGAGCAGGAATAAAACCAGATGGCAACTTTGCCCTGTTACTGCTACATACACACCCCCACATCCTGCAGCCCCGCTGGCTTTGGTGGCGTGGTAATGTCACATCTGACTATTTAGGGATGAAGAGCATACATGCCTGGCAGACAGGGCCTACAGTTTGTAGCCACTGTTGCTATTATGACATATGCCTGAATCTTCTTTTAGGAGGCTTTAGTTCAGGAATTGCTTGCCTCGTCCATTTCCAAACTTGGTGGAAAAAAAAAGCAAAGTGTGTGCTCCAGATGCAAGTTGTGTGGACATTCATATATCTTTGGCTGGGCTTTTGCTGAAGAGATAGGATGGATATTTCTCAGATCTGAGGGACCTGACTTTCGGACAAACCCAGCTCTGCACAAAACATCCCTTCAGTGTGGTCTTGTACACAGTGCTTACTTTAGAAGGATTCAGGAATGTCCCTGTGCGCTCCTGAACAGTTCTGCTGCAGCAGCACTTGTGTTCATCTGACAGCACAGCAGAGTGTGAGACTCAGGGACTGGTCTGGGTTTCAGACTGGGGTTGTTATCCCATCTCCCACATTTGTAAATGTATGCTGGGTCAGGCACTGAAACTGCCACCTGTGAGGATTCCATCCTTTCTCTTTTCTAGGCATAAGCTGCTGCTTGTGCCACCAATCCCTTCTGTCCTTGTCCACACCAGCCGTGTATCACAAGTTCCTGGGAGAATCCCTGTTCGCTTTACGCCCCACTGGGATGAGCTGCTCAAAGGCACACATCTCCCCTCGCTCTCACCAGCGGGGATCCTTTGCTCCCAAACACGGCCACTTCAGCAGTGATGCTGCACTCTCCCAGCAACTGGGCCTCGAGTGTAAGTGGGATCTCCACCGAGCTGCGAGCCTCGATAATCCCGGATGGCGCAGAGCTGGAGTACCATGCAGCAGCCTTCTCCTTGTGTTCCTGGAAGGGACAGAATCAAAAGCAACTTCAGAAGTGAGGAAAATTTAAACTCCTTAACGTCTACCACAAGAGCAACTCACACACACTTGTAAAAATCCTCAGCAGAAAGCAAAAAGGCAAAAAACAAGGTGCAAGTTGTAGGTGCTGAGCATCCCCAGGGGATCCAAAAGTTGCTGCATCCACAGACACCCACTTCTGTGCTGGCAGCCTCCTTACATCAGAGTTTCACAACCCTCTAAGCTCTCCCACTTGAAAACAAGTCAAAGATTAGAATATAAACATCTTCCTCAAGATGTTAAACTGCTTCCTAAAGTTTGTATTCAGGTTCCTGTTCTCAGCAAACCTTTAAGTTTGAATAGAAACCAGCAAGGTCTTAGCCAAACCCTTTTATCCCCCTAACAGCCCCCTCGATAACATTTGAGGGCAGGAGATGGATGCAAGGCCAAACCTGAGGAAGGACCCCATAGCAGCCAGGAAGGTCGCTGTCATTCAGAAGGGTCAGCTTCTCATTGTAGGGGACCTTTAGACAGCACCGCCCAAACGTCACGACAGGGTTGAGCACTTGCAGTGGAGGAACGATGCATCTGGGCAAAGAGATGACCCCAAGAGAATTAGAGATACTGAAAGCATTGAGAGCTTTTGCCCTCGAAGGGCTTGGAATGGAGCATAAGACATTTGTCAAACTGAATAGAGATTTAATACTCCTACAGTGATAAATCACCTTTAACTTCTTTTCACTCAAACCTTTTGTCAAGGAGGGACAAACCCTGAGGCTCCACACTGCAAAGGCTTTCAAATACCCAGGCAGAGCATGTCCCCTGTTCCAGAGCTGTCTTAACAGCTTTGCCCCTTCTTTGCCCAAGGACACTTGCAAGGACTCCTGTAACAGTCCCAGTGAGCCATGAGCTCTGGGGGAGCCTTGCCAATGAGGACCAGAGCCCACCAAGGCTCAAGGAACACAAGACTCCAGTGTCTCAGTAAAAATGACTCCCTCTTCTCCTACAGAGCTGTTGTCCTGCCTGAAAACTGGGCCATCTCTTCCAGCAGTGGAGGGCACAAGCCCTACAGAGTGGGTGATCAACTTCTTCCAATTTGTACAGCTCCTTTGATTCTTCACCCCATGGGTCTCTACACTGACTGTCCCCATTTGCACTTGCTTGACAAAACTGCAGCCCAGGCAATGACTGCATGGCTCTGCCTGGGAGAGGGAACTGCATCCCTCTTGTCATTAAACTGATGCCCACAGCAGCATAGCAGGATGGAATTTTGCTGCAGCAGGAAAAACTTTTGGCCTCAACTCTGAGAACATTACTCAAAAGAGCCAGAGAGAAGCAGCAAAACCTGAGCTCACCTGCCACATCAAGGACTATATTCCTCTTCATAAGATCTTTTGCCCTCCCCACTCATGCCTCTTTCCCCACTGGCACATGCACTGTTTAGGTGAACCAGGTCCCAGCTCTGAGCAGGCTGCTCACTGTGTCCCAAACCAATGCTGCAGGGTGGTCACAACCCAGCACCA
Source organism: Coloeus monedula (assembly GCF_965178545.1). Lineage (NCBI taxonomy): Eukaryota > Metazoa > Chordata > Aves > Passeriformes > Corvidae > Coloeus > Coloeus monedula. Next base: position 14,242,389 of record NC_138793.1, read on the forward strand.
GTTCGCCATTTGCTGGAAGAAGGAGAGGCAACCCTTGGGAAATTTGTTACACCTCAAGCACCAAACCCCAGGCCAACAATTAATGTTATTCCTGCTCCCTTGATAAAAAGACCCAGGGCCATGCCTGGCTGTGAGCAGGGGGGCGTCTCACCACAGGCTGCTTTCCTAGCACTGTTCTCATGTCTAGATGGGCAGATCCAGCTCATTAAGCAACATTTCTCCTTTGCAGCTGCAGCCAGGCAACGTGCTGGTGCTGCATGCACAAGGAAAGACAAGCAGCTGCAAGAAAAGCGCTGGTACCTGGCTGTGAGGGTCAGCGCCAACACCTTCTCGCCAACACCATCCACGTCCACCACCAGCTCCAGCCTGTACTCTCGGACTGTGTTGGAACACAGAGTGACCTGGTAGAACAGAAAAGAAGGGCAGCAAATATTTTCTCACTCCCAAAACCTCATCACCCATGTGTAGGGTCCTCCCATTCTTGTTCCATGGTACAGAAAGGGAGGATTTTGCCTTAATTCGTCTGCTGGTCCATAAATAGAGCACAGTCTTTAGGAGTAACAAAAGCCTTCTGGCAATAAAAGATTTGTTAAAGGGACTAATTTTTCACCTGACTACAATGACATAAATGCAGAAGAAATCTGTTGTCTTGAACAGAATGAGTCCAGCTTTACAGCAGGAAGCTGAGGGCAAAGTGTGGCCCAGCAGGGGCTGGGCAGTTTGTGGCTGCAGAGTTTTTTCTGTCCCCACTGGAGATCCCTGTAGTGAATATAACTCATCTGCTCCCCAGGAGAGGAGAAATGAGATGAGGAGAAAAGCAAACTGCTCTATACAATGATATCTCTCTCTTTAACAGCCACATTCTGTCCTCATCCTTCCTCTGCCCACTTTCAATCAAAGAAATCACTCTCAAAAGCACAAGAATGGCTTCTGTACTTGATCATCTGGTACATGATTTCAGCTTGTGATTTTGGAAACAAAACAGCTCCTTCAGGAATATCCCAAGTGACCCAGCTAACAGAGGCCTCACACCAGTGCAGATCTCTCACTCACATGTGCTCAAAGCTGGCAGGGCTAAAGCCCTCCCACACACCAGTGAAACTTCAGCCCCACCAGCTGGACTCTTCCCATACCTCGATATCCTGGGATCCCAGGGAGCGGATGGTCCCTCTGCAGGGACTTACGTGAAATTCCCTTGGCTTCACAAAACCCTGAGCTCCCTTCCTCCAAGACTGGCGAGTGGTTTTGCATATCTGAAGAGAGCTGCAAATGCTGGCCTCTCCCAAGCCGTCCTCAGGAATACAGAGGTTGAAGGCCATGGGTGCCAGGGAGGTGTTGGACAGGGAGCACCTCAAGGTGTGAGGAAAGCCTAAGAAAATCACACAAATATCCATTTAGGCATCAGTATCCCATGATTCCTGGTAGGATAAAACTGCTTGAAGTTTAGCTCTTTGTTATCTGAACTATAGCTCATTGAGTAGAAGAGGGAGGAATTAATCCTCAGTTCCCTTTGACACTGATCCCAGATTGCTGCCTTGGAAATGTCCAGTCTTAGAACACCACAAACTTCTCTCTCTCTGAGAAGGAGGAGCTCTCTCACATGTCTCAAAGCAGCACCAGTTTTTTCTCACTAATGAATGTGCATCCAGACTGATCATTTTCTCTGAAAATTCAATCTGTAAAATTCCCTGCTAACTCCACCAACACTCAAGGTGTAAAAGCAGTGATTTTTCATCGAGGAGAAGCTACAGTTAAAGAAAGGGAGGATGGAATTAGGAACTAGAACATGATACAAAGCACCCTAATGCAGTTTCTCTGGGCAGGATCCTTAAGGCATCTCCCGATTTGGGGCAACCAGACTGAGCTCATGACAACTCACAGCCCACTCCACTGGAGGCAAACCTGAGCCTTGCTTCGAGATCAGCAATTAGGAACCACCTCACACAACAAATGGGGACATCACACCCATGCTGCTCACTGGCTGTGATTGCTGCCCCCAAAGGGTTACACCAGTTCAGCTCCGAGACTTGGTTTCCATCATGGAAAGCAAGGGACACAGCCACACCTCATGGGGATGTCCTGCAGAGCCAGGACACCAGCCCACAACCTGCTCTGCAGGGGATATATGGCTTGGCTGGCCAGCTATGTGTGGAGGAGACATCTCCCACAGGCTGCTTACCAAGAGTGATTTGAACACAGATAGGGAGGAAAAGCCAACTGCAGGCACAGCCCAGAGCTTCTCCATGCCCATCAACAGTGGCCACTGCCAGCTCCAGCAGTGACTACAACACAGAGGCAAGAGGGACACAAGAGGAACAGACACAGATTTCACAATCCCAAATGCCACCGAGGTCACCGGATGCAGACAACAGTCAGCAGCACAGTTAAAAGAAACAAAGATACCACAGCTGCCTTCAGCTGAAGAGGCCTTAGGAATGAAATCAGATTAAGCAGGATGAATCTCCTATCACAGAACCATATTCCTGCCTGGTGCCTTTTATTATTGTGCCACTTATTCAAAAGGAAACTAAGAAGTGGCCAAACAGAGATGCTGACTTTGTATCCCTTTGGTCGTATTTGATCTCACGATGGCAAAATGCTGCCTAAGGCACCAGCAGCCCTGGAGTTAACACCCTGAAGAGGCTGTTTGGAGGAACACGAGTGACGGATGCTCTTACGTTCAAGTGCTCCATTTCAGCAATGCACAAACCTCTCCCACTGTGGTGGGAGCCCAGGGCACACTCACCAAAGGAGACGTCACCGAAGTGGAGGGCAGGCACATCAAAATGGAAAGTCGGTCCCATCACGAAACCCCTGCAAGGACAAAGGCAGGGAGGCAGTGGCTTTGTTAAAGGGTTCGGGTGTCTTTAGCTGCTGTCAGAGCCACCCTGGGTTTCAGATCAACCCAGCATCCTGTTCTCAGCACAGCACCCATGTGGACAGGAGGCAGCCAAAGCAAAGTGGTCAGCAGCTGACAGACTATTTGGGACAAGCCCTCAAGCTGCTGTGGTCATGAGAAGTGAGTTTTACTTCTCCTATCATCACTTTTCTTTTTTTCCCACCTCTACCCTTTGCTGAGTGAGGATTTTATCCTTTGCAATGGCACCAGTCTGTGGGATGACTCCAAGTCCTTGGGACAGTTCCTGCTGCAGAGTTCCCTGTCCCACATCAGGCCTTTCCTGGCTATGCACTCTCTGCACAGGAGGTGGGAGCACAGCTTGTCTCCCACAGCATGGGCGTGAGAGGTGAGGTGGGGCTGCTGCTGCCCCTTTGGGATGGATTCTTAACAGAAGTTTTTAAAAACACTGCTGCTGGTGCAGAATCACCCAGACTGGCCCATCTCCAAAGCTCTGGGGGCCTTGATGGGTGTTCAGGTGGGACATCCCAGGCCAGGTACTGCCCAAAGCTGATCCATCCCACTGCCTGCCACGGCCTAAGTGGGAGATATCCCTTTGGGAAGGAGTCACTCCAGCTCCTGGGTACCCACACAGGGTAGCAGGCACCCCCACACTAAAGGGATGCCAGGGTCACAGCCAAGACTAAGACCTCAGGGAACACCTTTTTTTTCTGCTCCACCACAAAATGAGGTAAGATGGGAGATGATTACCCAGAGACAGCTTGCAGATGTGCCCAGCAAGCTCCCAAAGTCCTCCTCACCTGATAGTCAAGGTCACAGGCTTAGGGGATTCAGTCACATGGAACCAGAATTCTTCCTTGAACTCCCCCAGAACGGTGGGACAGAAAGAGATCTGGATGGCCTGGAGCCTGCCTGGTGCCACGATGCCCTCCTGGGGCAGGAAGGTGAAGCAGGAGCTCATGGCTGTGGCTGGAGGGGCAAGCCTGAAGGGAGCCTCAATAGGTCCATTGTTTAACAGGATTGCCTGCAGCAGCAGGAAAGCAAAATGGAAATACATGAGGAATCTTCCTTTCTTACAGAAGTCTGAGTTGCTTTTGAATTAAATGACTAACACCTGTAAAAGGCGGAAGATGCCCTGGGCTGCTGCATGGCAGAAGCCAAAAAATACAGCTTTGAAATACAACTTTGTATGCCTTGGGGTTTTTCATGCAAAGTAGTGATAACTTCACATGACCAGAGGCACTCTGGGGTGTTCCCACTGGCACACACAGTCCACTTTGACCTGCAGCACAGAGGAGCTGCTCAGCACCACCAAGTTCATTCACACCAGGCCCTACGAGCAATGCTGGGCATCGCAGCATCACCCGTGAAATCAGCACAGAGCTGCTGCTGCTCCAGGTGTGCCCAACCCCACCACAGGCAGGGCACCTTCATCTTCCATTGCAGCCAACCCATTTAGTGCAAGTGCAAGAAACCAGAAGCAAAGATGTACAAAGTCCCTTTGCTTCCTTCCCAGGAATTCCACAGGTCCACAAAGCTCACTGCCGCCCCTGAAGCCACCAGGATCCACTCCAACCCTGCTGCTCACCTCATAGCTGTGGGCTGCTCTGACAAAAACCTCCCCGATGTCCAGTTCCTCAAAGCTGAAATGGAGCTGGGGCCCAAGGCCTTCCCCTATGAGGAGCAGGGGCAGCCTGGTCTCACGGCCTGGGGAGAGATTTCTATTTCAGTACAGCAATTCCCTCTGCTATCCTGCATTTTCCAGGCTGCCTTAGTGCTAGTCCCTGACTCTGAGCTGCCTGGGACCAGCTCCTGTTGTTCCAGGAGAAGATATAGACCCTTCTCTTCCCTGAGGAGATACAGTCCATCCATAGAGACCATGCTTTCTTCTACCCCTATATTTGATACTGGAACTTTAGGAAATGCCAGAAATTTTTTTCTTCCTCCTGGGTGCACCTCAGAAGTGTTTTTCCCAAAGGAGGAGGGGCAGACTAAATAAAGGCAGCATTCAGAACAGCTGAGAGGGAAAAAAAACCAAATAGAGGAGATCCCCTGGAAGCTGCAGGGACCAGGGACAGTGGGGATGTGCCAGCACTGCCCTGCTGACCACAGACCCTTCCCAGCAATTACACAGCAGCCCAGTGATCTGGGAGAGTATTTGCACCTCTCCTTCACTGGAGTGAGAGGGCAGGAGAAGGAGCCGTACCTGAGATGTCGCAGTAAACTGCTTGCTCATAGACCTGGGCTGCTTGGGGCTTAAAGAACACATTGATTTCAGCTGAACAATTCGGCCTGATCTCTCCCTCCTAAAGCAGAAGGCGACAGCAAAACATCCATCTTCAAACATCACATTTCTTGTTTTCAACCACAGCCCTGTAAGCCTTTACTTAGAGCATCAATGACAAGCAAGGAGTAACAGTTATCAACAACACTGACAACAGACTGGAAGCTTTAATCAGGCTCCTGCTGCCTGCCAGGAGCCCACAGGGCAGAAATGCTTTTTGCAACCATCTCTCCAGCCTCACCAGAATCCCGATGACTTCTCTCTTGGCACACAAAGCCAGCTGAGGCAGGGATCTGCCAAGTGACCTCATTCAGGGATGAGGAGGAAGAGGAGGAAGAGAAGCAGGAAGGGAGGTTCTCAGCCATCACTTACCTTTGGCTCAAGGGAGAAAATGTCATTGTTGAACAGCATGGGGTCTTCTTGCAGCCTTGCCCTCTCTCTCTGGATGGTGTGGGTGAGAAGAGCAGAGTGTTCTCGGTGAGTGGTGTCCACTCTGCGCTCCTTCAGAAAATCAGATAACTTGTCCTTTTCCTGCCGACACAGCCTGTGATATTGCCTGCAGCCACAGGAGAGACAAGCCCAGCAGGTTGTTTAATCAGCCACGTATTTGCAGAGAGAAGTGGAAGTGCAGGGGCAGCTCCTCAGCAAGGGGCTGACCCCGAGCCATGGGGTCCCAACTGGATCAGAGGATCACTTGTTGTTCACTGGCACAGTACACAGTTTTACTCCACACTTACAAGCTTGGGAGAGGTTTCAAAAGCCAGCAGCCCTCAAGAGAACCTCCTGGCTCAAAGCCACTGCCACAACTGTGGGAGAATCCACTACCCATCACAAGTGGCTTTTCTGGACACACAACTGCTTGGGGGAGGAAGATAGAGATGGGATGGTTTACTTACCCTAAGCCATTCAAAAGCACCAGTATCTCCTGAAGCCACATAGCTTTACCTTTGGGAGAGGTATGTCACTGAAATGGATCTTTCAAACCTACCTCAGCTTCAGCTGATCCTCCTCTTCCTGAGTATCAAAAGCCTTCCACTGGAAGTGGGCTGTGATACCACTCAGGTTGTGGATGCGCACGGTTGTGTGGTTTGACAATGTGATGTACGTCTTCCCAACTGTCACAGTATCCCTGTCCAGCCTGATGTGGACATCCACAGCTGTTCCATGAAGGCTTGTGTGGGTGTTTTCACCTGGAACAAAGCAAAGGGGAGTCTTTGCTCAGCTGACTGGCTGATGGAAGCACAAGGAACAGAGCAAACCACAGGTGACAGAAGAAAGTGTCACAGCTTTTAGCTGAATGAACAGTTCCATGGATCAGTACATTTATCACAGCCTGAGAGCTGCATGTGCACAGCATGAGGATGTCCTGGACAACCTGCCAGCATTTCACCCTCTAGAACAGACCCCTACCAAAGGCTCCCTCATTTCCAGAGCTTTCAAACCTTCATTACACCCAACCAATTAACTCCTGGGATTCATCGGGGCTCAAACTTCAGTACCAAGCTCACCCTTCCTGTTGCAGGTGAGTGTTTCCCAGGTGAGATGCAAACAAAAAGCATCAGACACACTCTCTAGAAATGGCATTTATATGGAGCTCTACAATGATCAAGATGACAAACCACTACAAAATGAACACCACAAAAACTGTCATCATCTCCCTCTTTAAACCCATGGCCACAGTCTTCCTGCTTAGAAAGGGCTCTGCTTTGAGGGATGCAGAGAGTGCCCTGTGCAGTGCCCAGTGCTCACCTGTGTCGTAGTGCACTACAAGGGATGCAGAATGGTCACCACTCTGGAGTGGCTGAAATCCCACTGTCACCTGCACGGCGTCGCCAATGCCCAGAGTTCCCACCTCCGGAGTGACAGAGAAAGGGCTGCAACACAGAGATATCAGGATTCCTGGGGGAGATCTGGAGATGTTATCCCTTTTGCAGTCCAGTTCACTTCTGCTCACTTGTGCAAGCAAGGAGCAAGCCAACCACAGCCAGCAGAAGATGAACAGAACAGACAGGATCAGAAACAGCTACTGACTCTCGTGGGAGGAGATCCAGCCCTCACAAGATCCTGTGGGATAAAATGACCTCATCTCCCCCATGCTCTGCATCTAGCTATCTGCAGTAGGGTCATTTACATCTTGCTTACTTTCATCAGGCATCAGCTCCCCATATTGACAGAGCTGAGCAAAAGTTATGGCCATGAGGATACCAAGGACCAAGTACTCCTGACATAATTTAGAAACAGAGCTGACAAGTGAACAAAGCTGGCAATTCTGTGACCAAGGCTCTCAAAGCACCATGCACCTGCACTTTTGGTAAATGCTGTGTGCAAGGAGGCTGCAATCAACTTCAAGTCTGGTGGTGTAATTATCTTCTACAGCCAAACTTTCTTTTGTCCACTGGTACCTTAACTGCCATTGTTAAATCTTTTGATTTTGGGAGAATTTATCTCATTAGAAGTTACCTCTCACCCCAGGAAGACAGAAAACTTACTGCTAATTGAATTGCTTCACCTGTCCATTAAAGCCTAAGAAACCCAAATATAATTTAATCTTAACATATATTATCTGCTAGTGATGGTGTAACAGCTGAAGTCAAACAGCACTAATTATTCCAGAAAACCCAGTCTGTTAGGTTAAAGCAGCCATTACTCCATCTCTTTGCTGAAAAATTCTGTACAGAATCAGCAGCTCATAAGCTCCTTCTTTGTCACTGCACCCAGGCTCTATTTCGTCTATTTCAATATTTAATTCCTGAAGTTCAGAAACTCTTTAAATCCCTATCAAGCAGGATCCAACATGCTCTGTAGCACTCAATAGAACAGCTGGCAAGTACATTGCAAAAAGATGCCAAAATTTATTGGGTATTTATTTTGGCAGTGACAAAACAAGATCTGGAAACCCCAGAGAAAAACTGTACAGGGATTTACAAGTTCCTGCTTACATATTTGCACAGTCAGAAGCAGCAGCCTGTTTGAACAGCATCTGAGAAGCCTGCTTAAATAGCTTTGGCAGGCTTTGCTGGAAGCTCCTCTCAGACCTTCATGTTTCACAGCAGAAAAGTCAAGTTGCCTTTTGACCTCTGTTTTCCCAGGGAAAAAAAAAATCAAAGCCACTCAGCTGCCCCAGGTTAGACAGCAGGTCTGTGCTGCATTCCTGACCTCAGCTTCTACACCAAGATCTCTGGGATCAAGTAACCCTCAACTCACCACCAGCCAACTGAACTGGTTTCCTTGCAGATACGGTGTCAAAAATGCACTTCCCTCTCCAGTTCAGCCAACTGGAGAAACAGTGATTGTCTTCTGAGACTGACAGGAACAGCACAGGCTGTCCACAGCACAGCTCACGTTGGGCATCTCATGAGAGGACCACTGGAAAACCACGTGCTTGTGGCCTCCCAGAGAACAGGCCTATTTGGCTGACAGCACTGAGTAACCATTTCACAAGGTGCTTGTGCTCAGGAGGGTGCAGCCAATACCTAACATGTTCCAGCACCCTCCAGGAAATCTGGGACAGAGAAAGATCAAAGGCTGCATCCTGCTTAAAACACGAGAAGCAACAGCAAACCCCACACATCCTGCCCACTTCCAGCCACAGCTGCAGGGCAGCAGCTCCGATGCTCTGGTTCCTTTTGTTGCTCTTTACGAACTCTGTTATCACCCAGAGTTGGGTTTTGTTGTTTTGCACACTGAAAGCTGAGCTGCCTCACCTCTGGGTGCTGAGGTGGTAACGAGCTGCCCGGTTACCAAGGTTGTGAACCAGCAGAGTCTTCTCACTGCTGTACTTGACCGGACACTCCGAGAAGTCCAGAAGGTCAGGGAAGTCCAGGATGGCTCGGGCACCAATGGCACAAATTGGCACAATGAACTCTTCCCTTTCAGTGATGCAGAGGAGCTGGTGGAAATAATCCTGCAGGAAGAAAAACTGTCTCAGCACAGGGCATTTATCCCCATCTTCAGCATGGGCAAAGAGTATCTCCCAGTCCTAGATCCAGTGCAACTCCACTGAAACCAGCAGAGGTCCTCAAAACCCAGGCCAGATGCCTTGCATTGAATCCAGCCTTGCAGGTTCACTTTCCGATAAAGACACCAATCTCTTGGGACCTCCAGACTCACCTTGTTCTGCCAAGGGGTGAAGAGGATGTGAATAGTAATAGAGAGGCCCGGTGGCACCTTATGGCACATACCACTGGGGCCCACCAGCTGGAAGTAAGGTGAGCTCTCCCAGGTGACCTTCACCTGCTGAGGAACCTGCAGGAAAGACATGGAATGATGGTTTTGCCACTTGTGGAAACAGGTGGACATGCCCTGGTGCCATCCTTAACCACCTTTCTCTGCTTTCCTCTTCCAGCACAGTGTTAAACCTCCACATCCCAGCACTTACCTTGTCCCTGTTCCTCAGAACCACTGGCATTTCACAGACCTCGCCAGGGGTGTAGTTCTGAAACACCACCGCTGGTGGGAAAGGCTGAAGTGAGCGGTGATCTGGGTAAACTGCTGAGAACTGGAGAGGCAAGAGAGAGCAGGGAGAGGTTCAGCTGCTGGGAGGAACATTCGTGAATGAGAATCCTGCACTGATCCCCAGTGAGTACAGACTCTGGGTGAGTACATCTGCCCAGCTCAACAGTGGCTCTTCCGCCTCTGCCCTGGGCTGCTCAAAAGCCGCTGGACCACACCGAGGAGGCTCAAGCCAAGCAGCTCTTTTGGCATCCTCCTCAAATATCACATCAAACAGCAAGGGCAGGGAAGAGCTACCTTGTGATGGGAGGTCTCAGGCTTGTCTTGAGGCTGGACAATCTGGGGCAGATTCAGCTTCTTCTTGCTGACCAGCCTCTTCCTGGTGGTGAGAGACATCTCCTTCTGGAAGGCAGAGGGAGTCAGCTGAAAGGTAAAAAAAACAGCAAGACCCTCAGAAATGCATGTTCATAGAGGCTTTTCTTGTTCACTTGCTACTGATGAATAATTTGTGATCACAGCCACTAGGACAGTTCTGGAAGCCCTGGAAGTTACCTGCTGAAATATTTAACATCAGTAAATTAATGATATAGAGCAGAATGCACATGCTGTAACCACGTGGCTCTGTCCCATTAGCTTCTCTGTGATTTGATGTGACACGTTTGGGGATTTCTGCTCTTTGGGCATTTGTTTCCAGTTTAGTTCCATTGGATTGAGCTGGTGACCTTTGCAGGGAGTGGGGAGGAGTTATCAGAACTCCCCTAACTCCATCCTTGCACGACACACTCACAACCCACAGCGTGGAGATGTCACTGCTGGGTGAGTCCAAGGGAGGCAGGAAAGCAGCACTGTGCCAAGACTGAAGTGCACAGGAATGGGTCCAAGTTTCAGTGCTCTCTTTTTGATGAGCACTGTGTGTTTTCTCTGTCTGGCCTCACAGACCCCTCCACAGCAGAACACAGAGAGATGTCCTTGACAGAGCCCCAGCACCAGGGCTTCTCCAGTCAAGTGAGCTCCAGTCAGCAAAGGGACATTTGTGGATGGGAAGGAGGAATTGCCCTGACTCCACTGCTGGGCTGGATCTGTGCTCCACACAGGAGATGAGAGAGAAGAGCTGGTTTGGAACCTGTTCTAGCTGGGACCACGTCTCTCGAAGCTCCAGGCAGAGTTTGAGCTGCCCTCCCCCTGCGAGGTGCCTAAGGGCAGGTTGGTGAGAGCAGCACAGGTGAGTGTCCAACCTGGCAGAAGGAACTACTGCCACACAGAGGGGATGGAAAGAAGCACACGCTCACAGCTTCAGCTTTACATTGGTTTAACTCGGCTCTGGTGGCACAGCCAGGCAAGACACTGGACTGCCCCTGAAGCAACAAACGGTGTTCCCTCCTGCACCACGACAACCCCCACTAACAGGAGCACGGCACAAAGAGGAGGGGAGAGGGTCTGCAGCTTCCCAGTGCAGCTGCACAACACAAGGGGCAGGGAGAAGAGGGACACGAGGGGAATTTCCAGCCTTAACACAGCTCAAGCCCAGTCACAGCAGGTACTCACAGGTTTCTCTGCTTCTCTGACCAGCTTTTGAGTACAATGTTCCACCACTCTGCCCTGGGATCCAGAAGCCATTTTGGAGAATGCCTCAGATGGATGATTTGTGCCACCGGCCATGTCCTGGCTCACCTGGAAGGAGCAACAATGGAACTCTGAAAATCCAGAATCCCATTCATGGCAGACCCAAAGGATACAATGGTGTCTCCAGGCTGTGGCATTCTTCAGAAGTGAAGAACATGAGGCCACCCCACCCTGATTCATCATAAGATCATATTTAAGTGGCTGAGTTAAGATTCATAGAAGTAAAACCCCAAAACAAACAGACCCTGAAATGAAACAGCCTTTTGCTGGGGGTGCAGTCCCATGAGCCACAAAGACTTGTCAGAGCCTGGTGGCACTTATCATCTCCCACCTTTTCCATCACTTTTGGAACCCCATTTTCTGAAATTATTAACCAAATCTCTGTTAATATCCAAACTGTCCTTTATCACACTTTACAAGATTTTTTTTGGTGGGAAGAGAAGGAAAGTGAATGTCACTTGGCTGCTTACCTGGCTAAACAACCTCAGCTCCTTCAGATGCTCCTCATAAGACTTGTGAGGAGGCTGATGACATGTAATTCCTCATTACCTTGGTAATTCCCATTTTGAGGATTCAGTTGACAAAGTGCCCAGTCTAACTGCCTGAAATTAGACTCCAACTCACCAAAGGCTGCTTGATGGCTGCAGATGATGTGGAAGATCAGAATTCAGCCAAGGTACTGCAGGTGTGACTGTTAACATCGATGTTACAATCAGTCATTGCTCTATGGTTGGTGGTTCCACAGAGATGAATGGAACTGGGACACAATGGATGGAACCCAGAATGGGGCAGAACCAGGTCTATGTGTGCACGGAACCTGGGCAGTGAGTGGGCAGAGCAGGAGAGGAGACAGCTCAAAGCTTGACACTGGCCAAAGCACACTCGTGTCTGTGCTCCTGGGCTGCTGCTCTGCTGCATTGCTGCTGGAACACCACGACCTTCCCAGTGTGCACCTGCTTATTTAGTATATTAAAAAGAAATAGCCAGTGGTGTCCGTCTGAGGGGATGAGGGAAGATGACCCTTTGCTACATGGGCCAGAGGAGTCAGTGCTTGCGTTTCTCTACAGAAAAAGACAAATCCTCTCAGCACCCCTTGGCAGCTCCTGCTGCTTGTCCACAGTGTATTTAATCTTAGTTTTACATGAGATGTGGTCATACATACTCTGGAGAAGTGACCACTGCTGGGGGATTGAGGAGGGGCCAGAGCATCTGCTACTGTGGCACATAGTTGGTCACACATCCCACCTCAAGCTGCTGCCACTGAACCCCTCAGCCTCTGCTGAGTCCCAGAGGGTGACCGAGACCACTGGTCATGAGCTTCCCAGGGGCTTGGTTTAAGCCTTTCCCAGAAATGGCTTTTCCTTGAAATACTCTAGCTGGAAATTGGAGAAAGGTCTGTATGGAGCGTGCCTGCAACATCCTGCCCTACCAGCCCATGGGTACAGCTCAGAGGAGTTCTTGGCATGAGCTGTTATTACAAAAACAAGGTAGGAGAGCAGCCAGATGAGAGTGAATGAGGAGGGGGGTGGTGGAAAGGGGAAAAAACACATCCAGAGTGACACACAGCCAGCAGAGAAGGCTATTTTTTAAACTTTTGAGTCAGCCCATTGTTTTGCAGCGAAAGTCCCCTCAGAGCCGGGATGTTTATCTGTGTCCACAGGCTGCATCTCAGCGAGCAGGAAGCGATACAACAGCGCTGAAATCACCCACATGTGGCCTCTCCAGCTGTGGGGCCAGCTCCTGCTTGGGATCTGCAGGAGCCTGGTACCTCCACGGGCTGGGCTTGTCCCAGAGGTCCCTCTCCTGCCCTGCCAGTCTCTGCAAGTGTCCAGGACCCAGAGGCAGCTCAGCGTTTGGGAGCCCTGGTTCACCCATAGCAGCTCCCAGTCAGCAGCATCCTGCTAAGGGCTCTCCTTGTGCTGTGGAAACACTTCGGCAGGACAGAGGGCTCTGCTTACTAACTCCGGGATGGAATCAGCAAGTTTTAGCCTGGAAGCGTCAGGCCAGGAAGCAATACTTGCCACACGGTGGCATGGTCTGCTGCGGCGAGAGGCAGAGGCTCTTCCAGCTCGGGAAACTCCGCAGGAGCCTCCCGCGGGGGCGGAGCGCGGTGTGAGCTCCTCGGGGCCCGCGGGACCCTTTCAAGAGCAGAGAAGGACAAAGGACGCGTGTCCGTTCCTTATAGCCTGTCACATTAGGGCTGAGGGGCCATTAGGGCCCTGACCGAGGGTCAGGCGCGGGTGAGTTTGTTCCTTATCAGCCATCCCGTGAGCGCCCAGGGGAAGCGGCGCATCCTTTGCTGATGAGGGTTTTTCCTCCCGGCGGATGCCGGCCAGTGGTGGCCGGGGGGCTCACGGGGCAGCTGCACCCTGCCCTGCACCTCTCCCAGAGAGAGCCTTTGCTCCAGCACTTGCCAGTGCTACCCCACCCCTTCTGTCACAGCGTGGAGGGGCCCTCAGAGGGTCCTGCTCCCTGCAGGTGGGTTGGTCCCTAAATTTCACCCCACTGGCCTAGAGTGGGTGAACCTGCAGTTCTCTAGAGTCATGGGCTGGGGCTGGACAGGGAAGATGCCCACAGGGAGGGCTCTGGGCTGTGGGCCAGGTCAATGAGAAGGGACACAGACACATCTGCTCTTTGTGCTGGCACACAGTTATGAACGGGACAGCTTTTGCTCACAGCCCTGGTTTGACATCAGGGCTGTCCTGGGGGAGGAGGTTGTTCCCCAAAGAACACTTTGAATCCCAGACATACCTCATCTCTGCTTTCTTCAGTTCTTCCCTGCTGGCTCCTTGGGTTGATATGGGGCAGGAATCTCTTTTACCCTTATCCTCAGCACCCTCTCTTTTAACTATCCCCAGCCAACAACAAAATGCTAATGGCTGGCATCTGTTGCTCTTTTAGTCGATAAGATACTTGCTGCATTGACCCTAGAAACACACCCACAGTCACGACAGCAGGTCAGGAGCCCAAGAATCTCATGCATCAGGCAGTGAGACAGGCACGATGCTGTCATGGTTCCAGAAAGAAAGCTTGGCTAAGGCAAAAGCGTGCTGCCCTGGAAACAGGCTGACTCTGTTCATCTAAACACACTGTTGAGGCAGCAGCTCCCCAGTGGGGTTAGAGCTGAAACCAACAGGAGTGTGGAGGCTCTGGGCAGAGGCAGAGGATACACCCTGTTCTTACAACGTGGGGTGCAGAAAAGCTGGGGTGGGAGAGAGAAGGGGTCCAGTGACTCCCTGGTCTCCCAGCTGAGCCAGCAAGGCTTGAAAAGGGTTAAGCACCTGGGCAGGGAAATGCTTGCCTGGGCTTGTTTTTCTGCCCAGCCCGTGTGTGTCTGTTTATTGTGCTGGGCCACGGAAAGGCTGTGCAGGCTCCTGGGACTGTTTGCTGCTGCCTGTGTGCAACCCTGGGCACCAGCCAGAGCTCGGTGCCTGCCTGTGGCTGAGGCTTGGCAGAGAGAGCCACTGGAATGAGTGGGGTGACAGCTCTAGTCTGGAAGGCTGTGATACCCCATTCTATAGGAAAGTTGCTGGGATGGAAGGGCTCAGCTCAGCCCGGAGGCTGCCTATGCCCCAGCACAGCCACATCTATCAGGTCATAGCACTGCATGTTGTTTCTGGAGCTGGCCAGCCCTCATGGAGACACTGCGGGGGATCAGCCCCATGGCTCCAGTGGAGAGAGGTTTGGGGATCTCTCCTTCACCCACCATCATGCCTTAATGATAACCTCATGTCAAACAGCTCCCACAGCCTTTGCTGGAAGGCTCACAGACTTCTCCTGCCCAGAGGAGACAGGAAGAGGTGAGCCTTTCCGAGAACAGAGCTGCTTCTGGTAAGCTCCTTTCTTAGAGACTGTCAGCATGTGCAGACACGCTGGATGGAGAAGTGGGAAGAGGGGATGCGGAGAGGTGCTGATTGTGCTGGCCCACACACACCGTGGGATGGGGCCCGAGGGCTGGTTCTAAGGCAGATGGGAACTCACAGCACCCCAGGCAAAGGGCTGGGGCCAGGACCTGGCTGTTCCTACCAGGAAGACCCTTCCAGGACATGAGGATGCCTTACACAGGCACTTGCTGCTCCTGCTGACAGGGGAGGGAGAAATAGGGGGAGTAAGTGGGGTTGCTGCAAATAGGCATGTGCCTTATCCTCTCCCACAGCAAAGGCAGCAGGCACTAGCCTGGCCTGAGGCTCTGGCAGAGGTGAAATAGCAGAGCCATGGCATTTTGCTGCTCCCCATCTTCTGTCCAATGCACAGGGGCTCTGGAAGGATCCTTTTCCAGGATGCAAAGGAGGGGAGAGCCCTCTTTATCACCCTGGGACAGAGCATGGCACAGCTATCCCTGTGCCAAGGGAGAGCCTGGCAGCAGCTCCAACAGCAGCTGTAGTCTCTTGTGGCACATGGAGATTTCTGTCTTGCCCTGCTGACCACTGCTGCTGCCACTCTCACCTCTCCTCCCTGCCGGGCAGTGGTAAGAGACCTCCCTTCTATGGATCCTGGAATCACAGAACATTTTGGGCTGGAAGGGATCTTTAAACGCCATCTAGTCCAACCCCCCTGCCATGGGCAGGGACACCTTCCACTATCCCAGGTTGCCCAGAGCCCCATCCAACCTGGCCTTGAACAATTCCAGGGATGGGCCAGACACAGCTTCTCTAGATAATCTCTGCCAGGGCCTCACCACCCTTATAGGGAAGAATTTATTCCAGATATCTAACCTAACCCTTCTCGCTGACAGTTTGAAGCCATCTTGACTCGTCCTGTCATTCCACGCCCTTGTCCAAAGTCCCTCTCCAGCTCTCTTGTAGTCTTGTTAGTACTGGAAGGGCTCTAAAGTCTCCCTGGAACCTTCTCTTCTCCAGGCTGAACAACCCCAGCTCTCTCTGCCTGTCTCCATATCAAAGGTGCTCCAGCCCTCAGAGCATCTTGGTGGTATCTGGGCATGCTCCAGCAGCTCCACACTCCTCTTGGGGCCCCAGGACTGGGGGGCAGATCCTCTGTCTCTCCCCCATTGTGCCAGCTTCATGAAACTGTTCCCTTCAGGGCCTGCAGCTACACAGAAGGATTGCAACATCAGGATATTTCCCCAGCTCTGTAGGGACTTGGGCAGGAGCCAAGGGCTTGATGTGTTCAGGGAAGCCTGCTCTGGTAGAGTCCTTTCATGCTCCTTCCCCTCAGCTGAAAAGCCGCCCAAGTTTCACCTCTGCCATTCAGGCACCTTTCCCAAGGGTTCCCCATCCCCTTCCCTAGGAAAGAGCTTGTTCCTGGTGGCTGAGTTGCTCTGTGGGAGGCAAGTGACTCTTCTTTGTTTAGAAAGAGCATAACCATGTTGTGCACTGAAGAGCTCCGTGTTTGTTTCTTTAGACACAATATTTTCAAACAACTTCAATCTTGTTTGTTGCAGCAGACAGTGCAGCCCTTGGCAGCCTCCGTGGGACAGGCACAGGATGAGTTTTCCTCAGTCCAGGCCGTGGAGGAGAGGCACCAATTCCCACTGAAGGTGTGCACCTTTCCCTGCAATGTCCCACTGGGATCAGCCAACCGTTTGCAGATCAGGTGTGATGCTGCCAGGGGGAGAGCTGCACCCCACAGCCTGGCTGCCTTGGGATGCTGACTGGTAGCTGTGGAAAATACAGAGTATCAGTACTTTGCACTGTGTGCTGGACTCCAAATGGGTTCTCATTTATAGAGAAGGAGGAACCCATTGTGTTCAGAGAAGTGAAAGCCAGAGTGATGTTCTCTACTGCTTTTGGAAACATTTTCTATGTAAAGCAGTTTCCTTAAAAAACAAGTCTCAGAGTGGTTGATACTTCCAAAATTTGAGGTTTTTCCGCTCCCTGTGGAGACACTGGCTCCAGACAGGTCCAGACATTTGCTCCTCATTTCCTGCTTTATTCTTAAATGTGAGAAAATACAAAATCATGCGGTACCAAGCAGACTCTCTTGATCCCCTGCCATTTAATTCTCTCCCTTATTACAGTAGGGGCTCAAGAGCTCTACAGAAAGCACAGAGGCTTCTCCAAAGGGCATCTCCAGTGTAAGAGGCCACATTAGGCTCTGAGGAACCTTCTCCTGAGTTTGGTACTGGTGTCCTTGGCCAGGAGAGAGGGGGTTGGTGGGTTGGTTTGTGTCAGAGCAGTGGCTGATCTGCCAATGCCACTGAGGAGAGGGGGGTTAGTGCAAGGATGAGCTGCCACGAGGCAGCTGGGAGCTGTGTCAGGGGAAAGAGAATTCCATCGTATGTCCAGAGCTGGAGTCATGTATCAGTGTGTCTCCCTGCAGCATCAACACTGGCTGGGTCATCTCAAAAGCTAAATGTTCCTGCTGCCTCTTCCCAGCAAGCCTCTGGGATGGAGCACAATACTGTGGGCAGACAAGGATGCTGTCAGTACCTGTTACCAGGCCCTGCTCTAGTGTCACCACCTCCTGAGGCCTTGGAGGCTCCTGAACATGCTTCCCATGAAATGGAAATCATCAACATTCTCATCTGATCCACTCTGGCATCTTTCTTTCAGGTCAGATACAGGCTCCTAGCTCTCACTTACTTTCCCTTTTAGTTCTCAGTCTTCACCTTATTTCAAGGAATACGAATCTACTGTAAAAAACAGTTCTTCTTTCACAAAGAACCAAAATAGAAAAAATTGCCAGAATGGAAACTCCCTGAAGGAGATGGGAGGTGTTCTGGGCCATTTCCTGTTTGTTTAGGACACAGCCCACATTCTCTTTATATATTGTTTTGCATATAAAGCTTTGCAGGTTCAAGGTGCTTTGTGCCTTCACGAGCAATTCCCCAGGCATGAGTCATATATTCTCTCCACCTGTGAGGACCTTGATCCTATGCACAGCTCAGGCTGGTTGTGAACAGCCCTGGCAAAGCTGTGGTGGGTGGGAAATGCTGGAGCTGCTTTCATGTCTCTCCTGAGTAAGATGGGATCTGGCACTTTGACCTGTGGTGTCTGTGGTTTGGAGCAATAAACCGAGTTCCTGGCTAAGGGTTGCCAGTGAGCAACCAAAGGTTAGGGGATGACAGCAGATCAGGCTTCTGAGTGTGCCTGGTGCCTGCCACCAACGTCCCCAGCAGACCTTGTTCTCCTTTTGTGTGCATCAAAACCAGCGTTTAGGTAGCAGAACATCCATCCTGATACAAAAATGTCCTTACAGCAGTGCAGGAGCTGGAGGCAGAGAGCCCAGATGCCAGCATGGACACTGAACTGTCTGGCATGACATCCTTTTGTGCATGCTAAGGGTCACACCTGGGGCAGTGCTGGAAGGCCCAGAGGTTGCAGGACCCCCTGTTGGTGCCCAGTGTCCAGTGTGTGGTCCCTCTGCCCACACTCCATGGCAGGAGCACGGGCAAATGTGGGCAAATGTTTGCGAACGTTTTTCCCTTGTCCGTGTTTCCAAGCCTTCCTCAGCCATACTGTAGTCACACATGGGGAAAAAACCACCCTTCTTCCTGTTATCTACTGCTTTTCTTTGGTGCTGTAACACCCTTCAGAGAGCCTTTGGGTTCAAAGAGTAACCTCAGGAAGTCTCCTAAGGAGGAATGGGGACAGGCTGGGATAAGCTGGCCCTGGTTCCCAGTTACTCGGTTTTTCTGCTCTTTGTTTCCCAGCAGGCTGGATGTCCCTGACTCTCAGGGTTGCACACTCCATCTCTTGGATGCTGTGATTCATCTCTGTGGACTGTGTAGGAGGTCACCTGCCTGCCTGCACTCATCCATGTCACACTTTAATGTACAAGTCCAGATCTACACTGAAAAATGACCTGCTATTTCTGGAAACTAAAGTGAAACCAAATCAAATTGAGAAAACAAGTGCCCAGACAATTCCTACTGTAACTAAAGAAGCTAAAATCGGTTGAAGGTAAGATGAGCTCAGAGGAGTCCTGAGATCCTTCACTGTCAGACTGACACAACACCTATGGTTTACCACTAGTTGTATCAAGAATATCTCCTGGAATAAATCAGATCCTCTGACTTTAGGTTCTTCAATGCTGCAAGACCCCAAAGAAGTGCAGTAAGGGTCTGCCACTGGTGTGGAGGAGCAGACGTGGGATGGGAGGGTGGTATAGGAAGTGGGTTGGGAATGATGGTGCCAGTTTTCTGCCAGCTGCAGCCCAGGTTTGTCACTACTCATTGGAGCTGCCTGCTCCTGTTAGAGGCAGTTGCTGTGCCTCTGTGTCCTGCTTTTGGTAGGAAATACAGGGCTTGGTGGTGGCTTAGGCCCTTGCTGCTGCCAGCACTTGATGGCTCGTGGTGCCTTACAAAGCCACACTGAGGCTGCAGCTGCCCTCCACACTCCTGCTGTGGAATTTCCTTGTGCCACCTCCAAATCCAGCTGCTGAGCTCACAGGGAGCAAATGGAGATGTCCAAAAGTGACCTAGAGGAGTTCTCTGCCAGATAAAACACCTCCAGCCCAATCTGCAGAGGAAAAGCAGCTGCATTATCTGCCAGAGAGCAGTCTGTGCCTTAAAACAACAATGCCTATGGCAAGTCATGCCTTTGGCAAACAAAGCACTCCCCCTCCCATTTACCTGAATGTTAGAGTCCTTCCTCAGTTTTACCTATCTCTGGCAGCAAAGCCTGTGCAAAAGAAGCAGAACCTGTTTCTTCAGGGGAGATGTGAGCATGTGTGGGCTGTGCCATCACTTCCAGCAGCCGAGGTGCCCAGTGGCTTCAGGCAATGCCACTTCTTGGGACAAAATTTTCCTGTAAGGCTCTGAGGAGCTTGAGAAAACACTGTTTGGGGAAGACCCAGAAAACATCCCAATAGACACAGCATGTTCTGTTCTGGCTGGATCAAACAGACTATTTCAAGCTTTAATTTTTATTTTATTTCCTTGAAATGGGCTTTTTCTTGTAATACAATATAAGCAAAAGCTGAAGTCACAGGCTGGGATTTTCACCAAATTCATTATATAAAAACCTGGGGGTTTTCTCTTTTGAAAACTAAAATCCCAACTGGCACAGTTGGAATTTCCCACAGAACAGAGATGCCAGATTCCCACCAGTCCTAAGAAAACTCTGGCCAAAAAGATTTCGGGGGCAGTCTCAGACTCTGTCTTGATTTGTTTGCTGGGACCTGAGATAAAAGAGAAAGTAAAGGTTTAGGATGTGACTTCAGTGTTGGTATGTCCGCTTCTGACCTGGCTTGGGGCTGGTGCCAGAAAGTCCCCAGACAGCCTGGTTCTTGCAGAGCTGGGGGTGTCGTGCTCCTGCTCTCAGCATCAGCAAGATCCCGATGTCTGAGCCCCTGTGTATGGGGAAAATCAGGTTGTCATAGCGAGCACACACTGCAGACAGCACGGCCAGGGCACAGGAGCTACCTGCAGAGTCACTGGGTCCCTGCTCACCCCTCTCTTTGGTGGTGCTTCTTAGAGGCAGCCTGGCCTGACATCAAAGTGTAGCTGATGAACTCATAATCCTGATTAGCAAATTCCATCTCTTTTGGCCTAATGACTGCTGTTCTAAGATGGCTGCCAAAAAGGAAAGGAATAACTGCTTTTGCATTTGTGGTAATTAATGAGCTTACTGAGAAGCGGGGAGCTGTAGTTGGAGGTGGGGAGAGCTTTACAAGCCTAAGGACAGTGATGCCTTGGCACAGGCCAAGAGACATTGGTGGGATAGGAGGAGGCAGCAGCCGAACCCTGAAAGTCCCTGAATAATTTGCCAAGCAGTCTGGGGCTGCTCTGCATGTGTTAGGAAAAGCTGGTGTAAGTACATCTGGGGAATTCCAGGAGCCATCCCTCTCCATAGCAGTCGCTATTCCCTCCCCTCTCCCTCTCTTCCCTCCGCCTCCTGTCGTCACCCTGGACACGTGTGAGGGACCTGAATAACAACTAACGCTCTGTCTCGGAGCTTTATAATCCTGGAATGAGCGGCAGCATCTGTGTTGCTCCGGAGGATGCAATAAGCAGCCGGGAGTGGGAAATACTGCCGGTAATCCCTCCGTGCCCGCCTTTCCTTCTGCCGACCACGGTAACATGAAGGCTGTGTGTCTCCAGATCCTGCTGCTTCTGCTGTGGGCCCTGTGCCTGGTGACCCTGGCTGGAGGTGAGCCACAGCTCCATGAGCCACGTTCATGAGGGGATGCTGATGGGGCCGGGGAAGGGGGAAGGTGGCACTGGATCAGGCTATAGGGACCCCTGTGGGATGCAGGAAATCTCCTAGCAGGATCTGGCTGCGTTTGGGAAGCAGTGCGGGGGAAGCCTACGGCCGCAATCCTGGCAGCAGGGACATCCGAGCAGCCCCGTGATGGCTTTTGTCACGCCTGAGGGCAGATGGGGAGAGTGTCGGAGACACGTCCTGATAACCTGTATTAGGAAAAAAAAAAAGCGTAACGTACTTCTTTCCCCCCTTTTTTCATGTCCCTGGGGACGTGGCAGGAAGACTGCAGCCTGGCCAAGGGTGGGTGTCTGAGGAGACTGCACCCTGTCCTGAGGGTGCCGGCGCTGCCGTCGCCGTGAGGCGGGGGCTGTCACCTGCAGTGTGTGTGCGTGTGGGAAACGCTCTCCGGTTCTCTGGACAAAGATCGAGCTGCGGGTGGCGCTGAGCAGGGTCGGAGCAGCGGGACGTGGTGGGCTCGCTCTGCCGGGGCCGGGCTCGGTGTCAGTGGCCCATGGCCCAGGTGATCGCTGCCCAAGGCAGCGCTTCAGCAGGGGGGTGCTGGGCTGTCACACAGGCTCTCAGCACCGCAGGCAAGGCTGGACTTTGTCCAGGACCAAGGGGTGATCTACTCCCACGATGGGAAGGGCGAGGGGCAAAGAGCCCCTGAGCTCCGCGTCCTGCTGCCACCAGACAGGAGTCAGGACAGCACGGGCAGCTGGGGATGGAGCTTCTCCCTCCTCACACCTCTGGGTGGGTTCTCCAGGGCTGGCCCGAGAAAAGTGGGCAGCAGGGACCCCAGGAAGCTTACCCTGCCCTGGGAACCTGCTGCCTGCTTGGCACTGCCTGACTCTGCTCACCCATGGCCAAACATCCGTTTCCCCTACAATGAGGAAATCGGACTGGCTCTGCTGAAAGGCTGGTGGAGCTCCCTGGGTCTTTTGAGGAACTGTCCTGAAAAGCAGGTACCAGTGGCTCCTAAGAGCAGTGGTCCTGGGTGGAGAAATTCCCAGATCCCTTTGGCAAACACTCAGATGCCACTCAGAAAAGTAGGGTTGTGTGCCCCAGGAGGACCATCCTCCACCCATGCTCCATCCTCCCTGTGGCATCCCTCTGACCTTGGAAGGTGCTTTCCAAGCTTCTCCACTCTGGGAGAAACCTACCAGGAGTTCAGCCAAATACAAACCATTTTTCATTGGTGCCAATAATTGTAAAATCAGTTTGGGATTCTTGGGAACAGGGCCTTTGGGAGCAGTCAGGGACTGCCCACTGGGATGGTCTGGCCCTCTTGTCACTGTGCCTGTTTTGTTGAACTGTGCTTCTGAAAGTGGAGGACACCAGCAGAATATCCTCTGGTTAATGAGAGTTAATTGGGAAGGCAGCTGCCCATGAGCAGGGAATTCTTGACCCTAAAGTGCCACAGAAGACATTATTGTGTGACAAAAGAGTTTTGCTTTAACTTTCTAGAGATGGAAATGGGCTTCTGTACTGGGGCCATAGGAGGGTTTGCTTGGGATTTCTTTGCAACCACGGGTTTCCCCAGTAAATGGTTGAAATAATTCAGAGTTCTCCTGTATTGATGCTCATTCTTGTACCTGTACCTGGATCATTCCTAACAGAACTGCATAAAATTCACCACATTCACTTGGGAACCAGAGGCAACATTTTGTGAGAGACAGCCTGATTGAAAACAGATGCCAGTTCCTTTCTTCACAGGGGCCCCAGATAAATCAGGGCTTGTTTTTGTAAATCTTGCCCCCAGGGATGTCAGGAACAAGTTGGCAGGATGTGTTGTGCAAGTGCCTGTTGTGGGAGGCTGGAGGTGGATGCAGGCATGAATGGTCCCCAGTGGTGTGGCCGGCCTTGCCCCTTGAAGGGGTCAAGGGGGGGTTTATTTTTACACTTTGCAAACTGAAAACCGTATTTTCCAGTGGAGGTGGAAAAGATGTGTTTGGGTAGCTGGGCTGCTGAGATACCTGTGGGAGTGAAGCATCATTCACCAAAAGGTTCTTTCTCTGCACCCTTTCTCTGAGCCCAGGTGGCGTTCAGAGACCATGTACCAGCAAGCAGAGAGGCAGGATGCTTCCTTGGAGGGGAAGTCCCACAGGAGGAAGAGATAAGACTGATAAGGAGAGGACAGAGCACCCTGCCCACTGGTCTGCACATCCTGCACCAAGAGTCCTCTGGTGAGGGTTGCAGCAGGTCTTTGGCAGATGAAGAAATGTATCTTCTGGGCATTGTGCTGAGACCAGTCCTCCTGGAACCCAAAGGGGAGAGGACCTGCAGGTCCAAGGGCTTGCACATCCCACAGGACAAGCTGAAACACTGTCTCAAAAGCCCACAATTTTCACAGTGCTTTTTTCCCCCTCAGTTAAACCCTGTAGGATTTAACTTTTGTGGCAAATTTTGGACTTCTCCCTGAAGAAGAGGGAAAAGAAACAGTGCTGGTTTTGAGAGGCCCTGACAAAAAGGCAATGCTTAATAATTTGAAATTTTTATTTCAGGGCAACCCAAAGCACCTCTGAAGTGTTCAATAGAGTGCATAAGTTTTACAAAAGCCAGGTTAGCAGAGAAGCAGATCAGGAGCTACCGCAGGACCGAACCCAGCTGCAGAAAAGAAGCCATCATGTAAGTGCTGCCCCACTTCCAAGTGGGATCAGGGTTAAATGGTTGGGGAAAGGGACTGAGGGATGTACTTGGCAAAACAGGGCAGAGGAACCAGGTGGAGAGAGAGCTTGTGTGTTTCTCTGAAAGCAGATACCTTGTCTGGACAGATTCAGACTTGTGAGCTTGTCTGGAAGTGAGACAAGCTCCGTTTCTTTTCTTTGGGATAATTGTTTTTTTTCACTTAAGCTGAAGTTGACGCACCACTGACACTGTTTTATTGCAACCCAGGGAGTGGCTCCAAAGTGAAGCTGCTGGGTTGACCTGGGAAAGTCTCACATCACCCAGTAAATCAGAGGGTTTTGCCTTCACTTATGTGTGCCCCAGGGCAGCTGGGGCCTGTGAAGCTTTCTGCCCTGAGTGCAGAAGGGAAACACTGTGTTCAAGCAGGACAATGCTTTTGAAAGAGGAAAAAGTCTTGGGGGAAAATCCTTTCACCCATGAGTCATGTTCTGCTGCTATTCATTCAGTCAGATATCAGAGGCACCTGCCTTTCCTGAGATGAATCATCCAGACAACACTCGGTGTTTGCTATCTACACACTTTCCCCATAGCTCTGATCACCTGAACTGGTGTTTTCTTTATTCAGTGAGTGATCCCTTTTTATTTTCAGATTTACTACTCTGAAGTCCAAGGAGATTTGTGCAGACCCAGATGAAGAGTGGGTGAAGAAGATCAGAGAGAAACTGGACCGGAAAAATGCCACAGTGTCCCCACTTCCACGTGATGCCACCTCACCAGAAGAGCCCGGTAGTGTTGAGAAACATGTTGGTCTTCCAGAAGTGGCTCCATCTCAAGCCACTGCTCCAACTAGTTTCTTCCAAGGGTCTGGAACAACAGTTAGAGAGAGAATACATGCTCCTGCTGCCAGGACAGAGGTGTCCAGCAAGTCTCCACTGGGCAGGCAGGACCCCACCCAGCTCCCTGCAGGATCCATCCCTGAGATACAGGAAGAGGCTGCAAACTCTGAGGTTACTCCAGAAGCACAGAGAGAGTCCTCAAACTCTCCTGCATCTTCAACAACTGTTGCAGCAGCCATGGACTCCAGCCAGCCCTCCCCACACCCCACTGTTCACGATACAGCTTCTCCTAACTCAAGTTCAGACCTGATGCTTGCTACTAAAGGATCAGACCAACCTGTGCTTCCTACAAATGGATCCCTGGACCCTACAAGTGCCAGAGCCAACACACCAGACACTGCTTCCAGCAGTTTTAGATCAGATCTCCCCTCCATCTGGGGCAGTATGGAGACCATAACAGTCCCAGAGAAAGCACCACAGACTACTTCAGTTTCTACTCTAAGCTCCACCACAGCCATAGACAAAGCTGCTTCTGTCCATACCAACAGGGTTGTTGGTCCCTCTGCAGATGTGTTTAGTACTAGAACATTTGATTATTCATCGCCTGTAGGAAAGCAAGAGCCTTCAGACACAGTAGCTTCCACTCACCAGGCATTCTCAGGCCAAGCCAGAGTGCAGATGATCACAGTCAGGCCAAACAATCTGCCTCTGCCCAGCTTCTTGTCGAAGTCTCAAATGCACTTTGTCATCCCAGTTTCAGTGGTGTGTGGACTGATGGCTAGCAGTGTTGTTCTTGTATGGCTGTATCTGAAATTTGGAGTCAAACCAGAAGAAACGTCAAGAGAAATGGTACAGGGCTTGCTCTACCAGCAGGCAGGACATCAAGACAGTGTCTATCCAATGGAAGTAATCTGAATGCTTCATGGCATGGACATTTCTGGCCTCAACTATATGTGTGTTGCTGCAGAAAAGCTGTTCATGCTGAACTGGTGACCAGTAGGAAGCAAGCCTGGGAAAAAAAATCACAGAGAAAACTGATTTATTTGTAGAGCAGGATGTCCAACAATATATCTACTTCATCGTTGACCAATCACAGTGTTTTGGAAATAATGGAGGCACTTCTTTTCTACAGGCACTGTTACGTACAAAGGCTGTGGCTGTTCTATTGCTGTTGGTGGCTCTTTGCCAGGTGATGTGATCTTCCAAGTTGCTGTTGGGAATTCTTGTGTGGTTCATCATGGCCCAGCCAAGAAGCCACTCACCCACCCACACTGTTGGACTTGGGCTCAGCCACCTTGAGCAATCTTAACACCAAACCCACACAGTTTGCACTTAAACTCTCTGCTGCTTCTTTCTTTGCACTTCAGGTCTCTGCTCTGTCAGACCAAGACTGAAACTGGTGGCCAGCTGGGTGCTGGCTCTCCTTGGGCTGATTAAATTTACTCTCATCATTTTCTCTTGCTGGAGACACGAGGGATAGCCCAGCTTTTCAGAAAGAGGTGACCAACACTGCATCTGATGGGGGGACTGAAGGTCCCCCAGAGAAGCTGGCAACCCACAGTCCCTCTCCTCCTTGAAGTCAGGCCCTTCCTTTTAGCAGCTGTGGGCATTTCTTCTTGCAGATGAATTCTGAGAGCTGGTTCTCAGCAAATCAATGCAATAAATCCCTTCTGCCAGCTGCTGCACCCTGTGTCCAGCTGCATCCAACACCAGGGCAGGGTAATGCTGATTAATCTTCGCAAATGGGAGAAAAGAAGAAGTCACCCAATAATTTTGCTATTTCTGTGTTATCACTGGAACATTTTTGCTGTTCTCTGCAAGCACAAAACCCAGGAAATGCTCTTGGAGGAGCTAAAGGCAATTCTGGATTTAGCCATGCAGGAATTACTCTACCACAGCAGACGTAACGTCCTTTTGATCCCATTTTCTCTCTAGAAATAAGCACATTTGCTGATCCACACAAAAAAAAAAAAAAAAAAAAAAAAAAAAAAAAAAAAAGCACAAAATGCCTGTACACGGTCCTACATTTCAGCCACATTTTAGTTTTTCCATTTTGGATAGCACTGATCACCAGGCTATGAAAGCACTGTAACAGAACCAGGCTTTTTTTAACCCCAAATTGATTTTGATTTTTACACATCCTGACATTGCTGTACATAAGTCTTACGTTTTATCTGTGGTCAGATCCTGAAAGCCCTTATTAATCTTTGACTCTAGGATGAATTCTGCTGGAGGGTGCAAAGGTCTTCATGATATGATGCTTTGTAAGTAGATACATATCAAGGGTCAGATCCTAACCAGCCTCAGTGAATCAGATCCCTAAGTATAAATACGCAGGCAGAAAATGAAAGGAAAAACATAATAAGCAAGATTATCAAAAAAGATGGGCCAGCTGTAAAGCAGAGCTTGAGGAATGTGGCCTGTTAGATCTGTCAGATTGCACCTTCAGGGCATCCATCCAGCCCTGCAGGGGGAGGGGACAGACTACAACTGTGTTTGCGTTCTGCCATCACACATCCCTTACTTCTGCATTTTGTTGACTTGAGAGAGGGGAGCCAGGGATTCATCTCAGCCTTTGCAAGTATGGCATGCACTCAGATTAATTGCAATGATGAATTTGGAGTGAAATCCTTGTGCAGCAGCCCAGCTGTGGAACTCTGGTTGGGGTTGACTTTCCTAGAGGGCAAATCGGGCTGTCAATGCCACCTCCCCATGCACCCCACTTGTGCACAGCTGGAACTCATGAGGTGATGTACTGTGGCATTATTTTTATATGAAACACTAGAAATGTTATTTTTGTAAAGAAGTTTTATAGCTTTTTGAATGTGTATGATGTCCTGTCTGAGCTGCTTGGAGTCGAGACCTTTTTGGCAGCACTGGAAAACACTGTGCCTTGTCTATTTTGTTGCTGGTCTTAGATGGCTTGTGCATGTCCACGGGAGCTGGATCACTCTCCAGGCCCTTCAGCAAATGGAGTGGACACTTGTCTAGCTGCCAGTGAAGTGCTTGTCTTGGAGCAGTGCTGGGGAGATGGATGTGCACCAGTCAGATCACTTGGAGTGCCACCAGTCTTTGAAAGGACACTGCTTTCAGCTCCACCACCAGCTCCCGCCGTCTTCCAGCTGCCGTGATCCCACTGGGACTCATCAGGGGGAGCTGGTTCTCCAGGCTGGCCCTGTCCTCATGCTCTCCCTGCTCCCCTCTCCTGTCCCTCAGCTGTTTGCAGGCAGGGTGCTGGCACCCTCACACGGGACAGGTAAAACCCAGGACGGGGGACACTGCTATTTATTCCTCTCTCTGCAAGTCTGGGAGGGAGGGAGGATGGAGCCTGTGGGTGTCACCCATTTCTGGGGGTTAAAATTTCACTTGCTGTAGAGCACAGTGACTGTTACAAGCTCCAGTTCATTTGTATATTGAGTGTGTGCATGAGATATGAGCTGTACATTTTTATAGAAGTAAAAGTAATAAAGTCCTTATGTTAAAAACTTTCATCCTCAGGGGATTGAGCCCTGAGCTGGGTTACCAAGCCTGGTCCCTGCAGAAATGCAGAGATGAACACCTATGACTGAGCATTGTGGAAAGCATCCCAGCATCATCAAGAGATGGCAAAGCCAGCACAGCTGGATGTGGCCAGGCTATTGCTCCATCTCTTTTAAGGGTTTTGGTCTTGCAAATGTTTGCAGGAAATAGATTTTCTCACAGGGATTTGTAGTTCCCATCCTACTAAGGCAATAGAGAAAACAAACAGCTGGGGTTTTGCTTTATTTAAGCAAAGCTATGACCAAACAGCAGCTCAGAGACAACAAACATTATGCTCCAAGTCTGTTCTGTAAGGAGGCAAGAGGGCAAGGGCTGAGATAGGACCTCTCCCAGCCCAGCCAGGGCTTGGGCTGCCCTTATGTGCTATTCACTGGTGCTGGAGAGGAGAGGTGGGAAAGGCAACTCGATGAAAGGGTCAGTTCCCAGCGATTTGCCTGGAGTGGGGAGCTGGCAGGAGCAAGAGGGTCAGGGATGAGAATCTTCCATTCACTTCAGGAGTGCTCGGTCCCAACCATCTCTCAGCCCCGTGCCTTTCTAGGTGGATGTGGAAGTCAATGAAAACTTCCTGCAGCTGAGTCACCAGGCCAGAAAGGTCATTTGGGGGGATAAAGAAACTCTAAGGAAATGAAAGCACTTTCTTGTTTCTTTAATTTCATTTCTCCTCTCTGTTGTGGAGAGGGCAGGCGAGGAAGGAGGAGTTGGTCCAAACAAGCCAGGCCTGACGGGATGAATCATTTCCGGTCATTTCCAACAGTCAGAGCTGGCGCCAGCAGGGCTGCTTGGGGACTGCTCCTCTGGAGTTTTGGGTGCCCAGTCCCTGGGCTGGGGCGACACACGCTCCCTGGCTTTGCTGGTGTTGGTGTCTGGCAGTGCAGGGAAAGACCCTGTGCCAAGGTCTCTCCACACACCTTCCCCTGCTTCTCCTGGAGCTCCGTGGGCTGCCTCAGGGGTAGAGTTTGGTCCAGAGGATAACTAATGCCAGGTCTGTTGTGCTCAGGGAGGACAAGGGTTGCATTCTGCAGCTGGTGCAAAAGATACGTGTCCTGCCTTGAAGTTTTCCTACAGCCCACAGGAGATGGGGGACCCATGGTCATGAAGTGACCTTTCTCAGCCCTTACCAACCCACATGTTTCATTCCCAGCTCCGCAACATCTCCACCATGTCATTAGCAGGTGTTTTGATTGACCTTGTGAGAAGGAGTAGTCACTGGGGCTCCACACAGGCTCACCTCCATCCCTTCATGTCCCCACAGAATCCATCAAATGTCAGGCCTTGAGGGCACTAACTGGCCATAATCATCCTGACCAGCCTCATCTGTGGGTGGACTCACCCCCACAGCACCCCCCAACCCTCTGCCCAAGCTTCAGGAACTCATCTAAGCTCAGGCTTGAGCCTCTGATCCCTGCTGTGTTGTGAGTGCTGCTCTGATGTCCTGGCTCTGATCCAGTCTCTTGCAGAGACCTTGGATCTATGTTGTAGGTATCTTGTCCCCTGGCTGGATGGACCCTCTGGTGTTGGAGCCCTGCTACTGCTGAGAAGATTCCCCCAACCTTCTCAAATGAATTCTGGATTTGGTTCTGTACGTTGGCGTGCCTGGAGCCATTGATGGAGGCTCTGACCCCTGTGCTCAGACCCTGTGGGCTGTCACCTCGCTGGTGAGGACACTGCCTGTGCTGGGATCACCCTTGGCTCCTGGCTTGTCCCCTCCCTCTGCTCCCTGCACTCTGGACCTGGCAGGGAGACCCCTCTGCCATTATCTCCTCCAAATTCTGACTTCTCCCCAGGGTGGCGCGTGAGGTGAAGCAGAGACACTGCTGCCTCCATCCCATCTCATTTGGGCTGTGATTAATGGCATGCCTGCCCCTGCTCTGCACGGTTGTTTTCCTGTGAAATGTTGCACAAGGACTCTCATGCTTGGGGCAGCCTCTGGTAAAGCTGGTGCACCGCCACTTTCACACTGCTGGCTCAGCAAAAGGCAGGATGTCCCCCGGCTGCTTTGGCTTTCAGGGTGCACAGCCCCGGTTCTGCTGCATGGCTGTGGCTCTGCTGGGCTTTGTATTTGCTTGTTCTCCACTTTTATGAGGATTGTCTCCCTGTGGATGTCACTACAAGGGCTGCTCTTGTTGATGAAGCCTGGGTAACACAGAGGTGGTTGGGACCTCTTTGGTGGCCGTCACGGGTGATGGAGGAAGGCTCATTTCTTGAGCCTTCAGAATTCACCCTTGAATTCTGTCATGAAGCAAATCATTAATAAAAAAAAAGAAAAGAAAAGAAAAGAAAAAGATAGAATAAGTGAGAGTCACCCTCCAAGGAGGGGTGTGATGTCAGCTTGCTGACTCTGACCATAACCCCATCACAAACACATTTTCTTTACAGTATCTGGGTACCTTAATGTGTCTTGCTCATCACATTCTTTAACTGTATTTATTTTTCTTATTGCTGGGGTTTTATCCTAATCAAACGCTAAGGAGCAGATAAATTCATAACTTGTTCTAGTGCCATCTTGAAATTATCAGGACTAACTGTTCAGAATTAAATTACTAAAAATTAAACTGGAATTGCTTCCATGTCCTGTTTTTTTCTGTTATCTCAGTTTTGCTTTAAAAGCTGAGCTGAAGCATCTGTCTGCTGCTGGCTTAAACTCTAGGAGCTCTAAAAGGGTCTAGGTTGGAAAAAAGGAGCCTGAAGCCCTCATCAAGCATCATTTCCCCTCATTGTTACTTGACACAGAAGCCTCTCCAGTGCAGAGTCTCCTTCGCACCCCAGGTCCATCCTTCACTTAACCCTGAGGTAGTTGATTGACCTCATTGGATAAAAATAGAAAAATGTCTCATTTTCAGCATGTTTGAGAAAACTGACATCAGATCCATTATTTTATCTTCCTTAGCAAGACAAGGCCACTTCCAGTTTCTGGTGCAGGTGCATTGACCCCTGCCTCTTCTTGGCTGTAGTTGGGAGGGTTTTCTGCCTGCCCACAGTGAGTTTCTGCTCTGTCCCTGTGCCTGTGGACGAGCTTGCCCAGTGAGTTAGTGCAGACAGAACCTTGGGGAGGGGCTCCTGGACACAGCCTTCCTGCAAACCTCTGTGTCTCGTGACTGCAGGCAGAACTTCCCAAACAGGATGCATCTCAGATCAATGGCTCACAGTACTTGGTGGTCCCCAGTGTCCGTTTGTAGGAAGCAGACGTTGGAAGAGATTCTCATTTTTCTAATTTTAGAGTGTCTTTCCAGGCTGTAGGAGCTGGCACGGCTGTACCTGCAATCACAGGGATTTTGGGAGGGAAGAAGGAATCGCCTTTGGTTTGTGATTGCATCCTGAGTCAATCAGAGCTTCGAAATGGAGCTGGGGAGACCCTCGAGTGAGCCCCCAAAGAAATGTGGAGGAGCTTTACACTCAGAAAGCTGAGGGTTTAATAAAACAAGGATGTCCCATATTGTAAATGGAGAAGACTCAAAATGACTGAGTAGAACAGAAGAAAACTGAAAACTTATTCCAAACCCTCCCATTGCCTCCTTGGGGACAGCTTTCAGGCACTGGGTGATGCCCCCTTTCTCCTGCCTTGGCAGCCCAGCTGCTCTTGCAGTGCTTCCCAAGTGCACGATGTCCGTGATTGTGTTTTCCAGCTCAGCTGGGCGTGCTCAGTCACCCACTGAGACCCCAAACCCGGCACGGGCCTGTTCTGCCCAATTCCTTCGTCCCCTCACTGGCACTGTTGCTGGCAAAGGCTGCACCTGACGTGTCCCCTCAGCTTCCCTCCTCCTCTTGCAGAATAACAAGGATGCTGTTTATTTTTTATGTACCAAGCAAATTCTTCAGAGTCCATTCAAATTAAAGGAAAACGTGGGCCAGCAGAGGGGCTTTCCAGCACTTAACAGTGAATGCCTGCACAGCAGCCTTTCCCTTTCCAAAGAAAAAAAGAAGAAACATCAAAAGGTCTCCAGGGATTGTGATTCATCTGGCTTCAACAGACATGGCTTCATATCCTGAGAAAAGGGAAACAGAGCATCCTAGGCCAGAAGATCTGCCAGAAAAAGAAACACAGCTCTGCAGAGCTTCTTGAGGTCCATCCAGAGCAGTGGATCTTGAGCCTCCATCAGCAGGAAACGTGTCTGACTGAAGCTGAGCTTGGGGAGAACTGGGCATGACCAGAGCACTTCTCAGCATTGGGTGGTTTTTCTCCCAAGTTTTTTCAAAGACATCCAGGGATGACAGTCCCAGGCACAATGTCCTGCTCCAGAGAGTGGCTGGAGGGTGCCAGTGTGAAGAAGGGCTTGAGGTGGCCTCTTGGGTAGTTCAGAGGGGGTGAGGGGGGACTGTGGTGCCAGGGGATCTGCGTGGGACCCTGCTGCTCTATGCATCCACTTTGAGTCTTGAAAAAGAGGTCAGAAAGAGGGAAGGGTGAAAAAAGTGTCCAAGCTGAGCATGACTGACAAGAACCTACAGAGGGGCTCCTTAGACCTTCAGAAGGTCTGAGGAAGGGGGAGCCCAGCACAGGGGGGAGAACTGTCCCCTAGGTTAACACAGAGAGGCTTTCAGCAGGTCCCTGCAGGATCTGGGATGCCTCAAGGCTGTGGAGGGAGAAAGATGAAGGAAAGACACCCAAAAACTTAGAACAGCAAGTTTTCCATCAGTTCCCCTCACCCTGATGCTGACTCCTGCCCTGCCCTGAAGCCAGGGGCTAAGCCAGCACTGTCCACAAGGAAGGGCTCGACTAAACCCCCTTCTCTTTTCTCCCCACGCTGTGCAGCTCTAAACAGGGATTTTTGCTGGAGAACTTGTGTTCCTCTCCACAGTACCAGCATGGAATGTGATGCAATTTCTGCTGGTATTTGCCAGCATGCTGCTCTCAAGCCACAGAGGGCTGGTGGCAGCAGCAGTCACTGTGCTTCCCTTCAGTGCTTTCCAGGATTCACAAGCCATCTCCAGCATATTTGTGTTGGCTCTGGGCTGAGTGACTTTGCATGGAACACCGAGCTTTGCCTTTCTTATGGCTACGAATCCCCTCTCTGAAGGCCTGGGAGCTTTTGAGTTTACATCTGCAGAGAGGAGGATTCACTTCCCTCATGGTTTTTCCTGTCTGGGTGAATACAGAAGCTGACATAACTTATTTAATCTTTCCAGGTATTGTCTGTCTGTAATCCTGATCCCATGTGACACAGAAATCCCCATGAGCAATGAAGTGGTAGCTTTTTCTTGAATTTGGTTCGTTCTTCGGAAAAGGGAGAACTGGGGAGGGGTAGAGAGGATAAATTGCAGTGTCTCCTTGCCTGAGCTCAGACTTGAGCTCCTCCAAAGAGGCAGAGCAGCATCCTGCAAGGAAGAGCCCTCCCAGAGCCACCATGCTCACTGCAAGGACAGTCCTGCTGGTCGTGGTGCTCCTCACTCTCTCCCCATGCTCCGATGCTGGTAAAGCACCTCATGGGCCACTGTTGCTGGTTGGGATTTGGGGTTGTCCCATTGGGGTGGTCGGGAAAGAAACCCCAGTGTGGAGCAGGGATGGCACTGCTGGCAGGAGGACCAACCCCAGGCCAGGGCAGAGCAGCACATCCTGGGGTGCAGGGAAGGATGGAGACTGCTCCTGGGGCTGGGTAGCTTTGGCAGAGTTGGTGCAGGGCTGGGGGATAACTTGGAGCATCCTTCTGCCCCAGGAAGGAAGGAGGAGGGCACCTGGGGCTCCTCACAGCAGCATTTGCAGAGCTTGAGGGATGTTGTGTTCACCATGGGGGAAGGTCCTGAAGACAGGCTGCCTTCCAGAGCCAGCATTCACCATCTCTCTTTGTTTTCTCCAGCTCCTTACATTCCGTCCGAGTGCTGCTTCGGCTACGTAAAGGGCTGTCTCCGGCTGGCCAACCTCGTGGGTTTCTACTCAACTCCCAGGGAATGTTTTTCCCCAGCAATTGTGTAAGTCCTGGCAATTTCCCTGCTGCTATGCTGTCTCCTGGGCCACTACGGGTTCTGTTAATCTGTTCCATCTGGGGGAAGGACAGGGACAGGTCTGCATAACCTCCATGATCTTCCAGCGTGAGGAGGGGAGGATGGGACTGTCTGGGCACTTCTACAAGGCTGTCACAGCTCCTGAAGGCTCTGCACGGGCTCTAGAGGTGCTGGGCTGCAGGATGAGCTGCTTGTAGGACACCAAGCACCCAGGGGCAGCACTCAGGAACAAAAGGAAAGGAGAAAGAGTGCAGGGGAGGGAGGATGGTGTGGGTGCAAGTGGAATCATAGCTGCCATTCCTCACAAAGCTTCACCTTTAACCTTGGCAGGTTTGAGACCAAGAAAGGAGTCAAGCTCTGTGCAAACCCAAAGGAGAAGTGGGTGCAGAAAGCAGTTCAAGAACTAAAAAAGAAAGTACTTCGTGCCTCGTGATGTAGAGTGGATGCCCTGCTTCAGGCTACCCAACGTCCTGGTGGGAAGGAAGGTTTACAGTCACCCTCCCAGAAGGGGCTATGGATGTTCCAGCTGCTGGGAGAGGGCACTGACTCCCCAGAGCCCTGTGCTGCGTCCACAGCTGGGCACCAGCTCCTGGAATGCTGCTGGCCCCGCCAGCACCTGCCTGCTGATCACAGCCACAAAATAAAGTTTACTTCATGTGATATTAGAGAGTGGTGTCCTTTCTTCTCCCAGCCCCGCAACTGGCGCTGGGATGGGGGCTCTTCCCACTGGGTCTCACTAGGGCAGAAAGGGAGCGGATGGATGGGACTTCAAGGGGACCCAAAAGGGGCTGAAGACTCCTCTGAGGGTTTTTAGGTGCAAAACTGCCATCAGTTTCAGGCTTAGAGATTTCAGCCTGTCCCATGTGCTGCCCCATGAGGGATTTCAGCCTGTCTGCCATGTGCGCCCAGGCCTGTGGCGTCTCTGAGCTGGGCTGGAGAGGAAGGGTTTCTCTGCAGAGCTCCCTGGGCAGATAGGACAGACAGGGGATGCTGAATCAGACAAGGGATTCCTGCACATACAGCCCTGAAAATTCCGCCCCTGCCAGGGGCCATGGAGAGCTCAGCAGTGATCCCTGCCAGGGCTTTGGGAGGGGGAGCAGAACTGGAAGGGCAGGAATGAGGAAAGTCGTGAGTTAAAGACAGTTTAAGAAATAAAGCAAAACCGGCGCACAAGCAAAGCAAAATAAGGGATTCATTCTCTCCTTCCCACCGGTGGGCAGGTGTTCAGCCATGAGGAGCAGAGCAGGGCTTCCTCACGTGTAACAGTGACCGGGGAACACAAATGCTGCAACTCTGAATATCCCTCTACTTCCTCTTCTTTCCCTCTGACAGTTCAATAAGGGGAAAAAAAAGAAGAACCAACCTAAAAAGGAAACCTACCAAAAAAACCCCACCAAGTGATAAAAAAAACATCACTTGCCACCAGCCAAATGATGCTCAGGCAGTCCCTGAGCAACAGCTACCCTGAGAGCCCTGCTGCCATCACTCCCAGCTCCTGGGGAAGGGGATTTTGGGTGCAGCAGCTCCAGGGATGCTTTCACAGCAGAGGCAAAACCCGTCCAGAGCTGAGGGATGACCCTGGCACACTGCAGGTCTGGAACCTGAGGTGTTACAGGCACCAAGAAGGTGGAGAACTCTGGGTGCACCTGGAGAGGCTTCAGCCTGCAGAAGCCTCTTGAACTGTTGCCTTTCTGCTTCAGGAGTCCTCAGACCATGGAACCACCCTGTTTGCTTGGACTTGGTGCCCTCTCCTGACAGCTGTGGCTCGGATGCAGCACAGACCTCAGGGCTCCGGCAGGGGAAGCAGGTCCAGCCCGACACCAACATTTGTCATGTGCAGACAGTTTATGTTCTCTGTTAAAGTATTAACTTTTGTGATTACCCAGTCAAACCCCAAAGAATTTTATGAGTCAAAGAATATTTCCCATCCCTACATTGCTTTCTTTGTCCGTTCCTATCCATTTTAATTTCTAAAGTGGGGGTTTTCCTCAGTCAGAAAATTTTTATTCAATCATTAATTGTAGAGAGGTTGTGGGTGGTTTGGACACCCATAAAATCCTGTGCAGAGTCTGTAACCCCTCTTCTCTCCACTTGCCTTTGCATTTGCCTAACCAGGAGCTCCACACCCAGGGAGGAGGCCGTGCCACTGGTGGGGATGGCTCAGGAGGTTGCTGGGAGCACCCCAGGCACTGCAGAAGAGGCTGGAGAAGACTAAAGCCAAACCCAAAGGTCCACTGCTGGGGCAGGGACACAGAGGGAAGCCCAGTCCCCCAGAGCCTTTTGGGGCCTTTCCAGGCTTTCAAACACCCAACGTGCACTGATTTATTTTATGAAGAGCAGACAGAGGAGGCATCTACTAATGCTTGTGGGGACGGGAATAAGTAGCTAAGGGAAAGGAGGAGCAACCGTGTGCCTCAGACAAGCCTGAAAAGGGAGCTCAGGGTTGGCACATTAAGGTTTTCTGTGCCAGGACATGCTGGTTGGAAAAAGCCATTAGCTCAGTTCTCCCTTAATTACAGCCCTGTGCTTTTAACCAGTGCCTAGGAGCTGGTGTGACCCTGGTGGCTGCTGGGCCCAAGGGTCTGTGCACTGGGGACATGGATAGGGAGGGCAGGAGAACCTGGGGGTGATGAAAAGTCCATAGAAAATGACTTGGGCTGCTGTGTGTCAGGCATTTTCTCCCTGCAGAGCCCTGCCTGGGGACAGTGGCACTAGAACCCAGTGGGGCTGTGCCCAGCTCTCTGCATGCCCACTCTGCCCCATGTCCTGCAGACCATTTCTTCTAAACCAGCATTTTCCGCCCTTTTGATCTGTTTCCTTCTCCTTTTTCCTTTCAGAGAAGTTGTGCAGACATGAGATTATCTTCTAAGAAGCCCATTTCCACCTTTCTTCCCCTCTGAGAAGCCTTGGATTGCCTCATCCCCCAAGCCACAGCCAGGTCCCCT
Organism: Coloeus monedula; assembly: GCF_965178545.1. NCBI lineage: Eukaryota > Metazoa > Chordata > Aves > Passeriformes > Corvidae > Coloeus > Coloeus monedula. Next base: position 14,279,591 of record NC_138793.1, read on the forward strand.
CCTGTGCTCCCACTCAGCATCATCCCATGTGGGTTCCCACCAGGACCTCACCCCCTCCTCACACACAGCTGCATCTGCCTTCCCAGGGAGCAGATCCCTGCATGGAAGCTGGGATGATGTCCACCAGTGCTCCGTGGTGCTGCCGTCAGGATCTGTGCCACCTGCCCCTCCTCTCTGGTGTCTGGGATGACTCTCCTGGGGCTGTGGTAGGACCTGTCCCATCTCCCTGCAGGAATGCCCTGTCTGTGCACTGATGGCCACAAGCCTCCATCCCCCTGACTCTCATTTCAATCCCAGTGCTGGTGTGGGAGGCAGAGGCAACACTTGGGAGGCAGAGGCAACACTTGGGCTCAACTTGTGTTCAGACCCAGGCTCTCCTCAGAGAGACTGCCACTGCCACTGCCACTGCCCCATTTCTTCCCTTTCTGTAAAGTCTGCTGAACCCACTGAAAGCACCTCTGACACTCCCTGCTCTGGGGTCCCTCCTGGATTGGTCCAGTGTGGCTTCTCCTGCCTGACATCCCATCCCATCCCATCCCATCCCATCCCATCCCATCCCATCCCATCCCATCCCATCCCATCCCATCCCATCCCATCGTCCTTTCCTGCCTAACCCAGTGCTCTCTGTGTGGCCAAGGTGGCTGGGGAGGTCAGTTTGGATGAGACTCAATCACCGCCTTTGACCATCTGGGCAAACCAATTAAACTCACCCGTCCCTGCTCATGGACTGTGGGTTGTCCCTCCTGTTAGAAACAAACAAGCAAGCACTAGACGTGATGTTCTGCCCTCATGGGAAGACGGTTTTAGTCTGCTTTCAGTTCCACCCAAGTCTCCTGGAAGTTCCTTGCTACGTCATGGCTCTTCCATAGAATGCAGAACTGCTCCTTGAACTTTTCCACCCACCGCTGGATGCGTCCCAAAAATAAACTACAGAAACCCCCTTGACCCTGGCTTCTTAGGATAGGTCTGAAATTTTTGGAAGTGCAGCCTGAGTGGGCGGCAGGCAGAGGATAAATGACAGCGCGGCGAGAGCCACAGCCACAGCCACTGGGCAGGGCGGCACGGAGGACGGAGGAAGAGCCACCTCACAGCCACCATGCTCCCTGCAAGGACTGTCCTGCTGCTCACTCTGCTCCTCACCTTCTCCCTGCACCACAGCACAGGTAAGGAACCTCGGGCCACTGCTGTGGATCGGGGCTCTGAGGCCCTGCTGGGGATGTCTCGTTGGGAAGGTCAGGCAGGAAACCGCAGCAGGGAGTGGGAATGGTGCTGCTGACAGGAGGAGCAACCCCCTGGTCAGGGCAGGGCAGCACATCCCAGGGTGCAGGGGTGGATGGAGAAGGTGCTGGGTGGTCTCAGCAAAGCCAGACCTGGGGAGAGGCTGCAGGAGCTTGGAGCACGTTCTGGCAGTTGCTCCCCAGTCTCAGCTGGATGAGCAAGTGATTGGAGGGAGGGAGAACATGCAGCTGTTTGGAGCCTTTCAAAACATCCTGCAAGTTGTGCCCCTGGCTTGGAAACCCCCAAAACCAGACTGAGCACCCCAACCTTACCGTGTGCTCTGGGGGATGCAGCAATTTGGGCTGTGAGTTGCCAGGTCCCAGGCTGTTCCCTGCACCACTGCTCTCCATGTCCCAGTCCTGTGCTTGCTGTCCTGAAGGGTGACAAACCCTTGTCATAGGATGCTATGGGAGCTGCTGAGATGCTCCACAGCCTCCATTCTGTGTTCCAAATCCTGTGGTGCCATTGTCTGGTGATGTAATTCACAACATTCCCCCTTCCCTCCACAGCCCACTTCACACCCGTGGAATGCTGCTTTGAGCACGCACAGAAACCCATCCGACACCCTCAAAGCTTCTACGAGACATCCAAAGACTGCCCCAAGCCTGCAGTTGTGTGAGTATCCCAGGGTTTGCTTCCCGTCCCAGAGCTGGAGCAGCTCCCCCATCCCATCTTGCCCCACAGACAGCTCAGTCCCAGCCAGGGGAAGCTGTGGTAGGAAAGTAGCTCTGGGGGGTGGGCAAAGAGGGGAAAAAATAGGTTTCAGTGCTTTCTGCTAATGCCAGTGGTCTGGTAGGATTCAGACACTCACCATCAGCCCAAGGAGGGCGGGGGCTGCTGGAGAGGGCTCCAAGCCTCAATCCAGCACGGGGCTGCACAAAGGGAGGGGAGAAACAGTGCACAGGAAGGGAATGGCTCATGGTTTGTGTTTTCACTCTTTTTCCTCATTGCTTTCTCATTGCAGGTTTCTGGCTGCCAGTGGTGATGAGATTTGTGCTGACCCCGAGAAGCAATGGGTGAAGAAAGCCATAAAACGGCTTCAAAGGAAAATTTGAAATCCATCTGCCATCTGACTCACCCATCCAGTCCTCCTGTCTCTGGATGGAGCGAACGGTGCTCGCAGCTCTTCTCCAAAGGATGCTGTGGCAGTGGGCACCATCACTGCAGGAGGAGCCATCCTGTACCCCAGTGGGATGAGGTGTCACAGTGCCATGGAGCAGCCAGCTACCGAGCTCCTCCTGCTGTCACTGCCCTGCCAAGATGTGCCTGTGGGGCAAATATTTATAATAAAGACTCATTGCTGCAAGTTGCTGTTTGAATTTCTCCTGATTCTCTGGCCCAAGCAGCAGATCCTACAAGCCCAGGGGATGCTGCAACCAAAAAAAAATCGGTGCCACAAGCTCGTATTTCTCCAGGAGCAAACTGTGCCTGGTCACAGTGTGCTTCACTGGGGTTGCCATGGTGGAGCCAGGCCTTGACCCACAGGTCCAGGATCCATAGGTGAGGTTACCCTTAGAGCCCCATGGGCTTTGCAGGTGTTCCAGAATTAAGGGGAGGGTTCTGGGGTAAGATACTGATTAATACCTTGACAGCTTGTAAATGTGCTGGTGGCCACTGCTAAGTATCTGAGGGAGATGAGAAACAATGCCCACAGTACCAGGACACAACCCCCTCAGCTGGACAGAGGTGTCCTGGCTGCTTGTCCCTCCACAGGACTGGGGAAGAGTGGGAGCAGCATGAGATACTAAAACCAGGCTGCTGGCCCATCTTCTCACGGGAGAGGTGCAAACATACATGGGAAAACCTCAGAAAGGTGAAAGCAAGCAATGTGCAAATGATCCTCAGCCTAAAGCTTCATCAGTGTTTTGTGCTCATGGTTAGAAAACACTTCAGGGCTGTATTTTCTAGGACACTGAATGGCACAGGAAAAACATCCCTAATGACATTTTTGTCCATGAACTGTAAGCACCATGGGAGGAAGCAGTGGTGGAAAGGAAAGCTGAAGCAGAATCAGATATTGGGGGACAAACACCTTGAGGACTGTGCATCCCCTGTCAGAGGGGACACAAGTGGCCTTCCCCAGTGAGCAGGGACTGACAAAGCACACGGCTCCACACTGGCTCTTGCACATGGATGTGTATTTTAATAAAAATAATTCTGTCAATATACAGCAGAATGTCGATTTCTTTACCATATTTCCAGTATATTTTCATAGGCTTTTTCTCAGTTAAAATCCACCCCCCCAACCCCCTTTTTTGAAGTTTTCATGCGAAGCGTCAGATAACTTAATTCACAAATACTAAGCGTAGACTGAACCAATGTGCACAGTTTGTGTAATGTCCACGTAGCCAAATGTTGTACCAAAGAGGTGAAACTCCCTTCTGAAGGTGATGAGAAGCCTGGAGTGGCACAGGGAGCTGTGCCCAGCGGTGGCCGCTCCTCCAGGGCTGCCAGGAAACCTGCGGAGACCTCGCACCCTGTGCTCCAGCTGAGCATTTCATACCTGAGTTTTGAGCAACCAGCAGGAGAGAAGAGTCCACTGTGTGCTGGGCAGGTCCTGGGGCTTGCACTGCTGCCTGTGAGAGCTTCAGGGGCTGCAGCCTCCTCCTGCCTCCCGGCTGCACAGGCGGGACTGAGAAATGCAATCCCAATCTAGCCCTGGTGCAGTCCTTGGTCTGGAAGTCACCAATTTGTGTTTTTCAAATTTTCTTTAAAATCCGGATTATCCCCAGAGCTGCTGCTGCTTCTCCTTTCTCCAAGTCTGAGGCTGTGAGAAGCCCAGCATACAAAAATCCCTCTGTGCTCCCTTCTGGAGGAAGGATGCAGCTAAAGTCCTCCAAGCAAAAACATCCAAGCACACACCTGCACCCAAGTGGAGTGACCAGAGAAAAGGTGTCTGCCTGGCCATGGGACGTTCAGCAAGGAGCAGAGGTCTGCACAGCCTCCAGAAATGTTTCTGTGGTGATGTGAGTGTAAATTCCACACAGGACTCATGGGTTTCCTGCAAGCAGGAGAGAGTCAAGCCTCCCTCTTTGGAATAAAAGAGCTGGCAGGACATGTGCTCCTCAAGCCTGGATGATGCCCTGGCTTGCCAGACACTGCTCCAGCTCAAGCTGCAGGCTCTGAGCTCTGGTTTGGGATGTGGGGAGAGGGACAGATATGCCCAGTTCACTCATCCATCACCTGCCACCTCTTGTTGCAGGAAAGGGTGGTGGAGAGCAGCTAGTGCTTCCTATGGAAGAGGCCTCCAGGCTCTCAACTCCTCCCTTTTCCTCCCAAATCTGCTGCAGTTCCCCCCACACAGCCCCAGTAACGCTTCCTCCAGCTCTCTGCCCCTGCACAGCGGACGGGACAAGGCTCACAGCCAGCTCTGGCTCTGACCAAGAACTGTTGGATTGCAGTTCAATCCATCACTCCTCCCTCTGGGGCAGAAGGGTCCCAGCAGCACCCAGCATGTCCCTGGCACATCCCCACCAAGTCCTGCAGAAACACCTTGGTACAGCTGGAGACCCAACACTTGCTCTCCACCAGAGACTTGCTCTCTCTCTGACCCACCACTGAGGCTGCTCTCACACTGGCAGGGCTGAAAGGAAGATGCTCCTTCTGCAAAGGGGACTCCTTGGTGGAATGGGGCCCCTTGTGCCTTCTCCCAGGCTGTGACCAGCTCCACGGGGCCTCACTGCACCCAGGACTGGAGCGTGAGGGACCTCTCTCTGCACCTGCTGCCACGGGGCAGTTCAAGTCTGCACTGCTTTTTCATATGAAGAACCTCCTGATCCCATGTGGTGCACCACACAGCTCCACGGCACTTCACACTGCTCTACAGCCTGGCTGCCACAGGTCACCTCCTCAATCAACCCCACAACAGCAGAACTCCCAAACGTGTGCCTAAGCAACACGTGCTATGTGTTAACACAGACAGGTACCAAAGCACAGCCACAATCCAGCCTGGTTTGCTTTGCTGAAGGAGGAGATGGTTCATCATCCCTGATACCCACAGTGGAAAATGATACATTCAATCCCCAGAACTAGTTCCAGCAGCTCTGGTTGCTCCAGTTTTTCAAGGCAGCTTCAAGAACAAAGCTATTTAAAGAATGGTAAAGATGCCTTAATAAAACATGAAAAACAAGGACACAGCTTGAGGAGAGATTGAGATGTCACTGTGAAAAAAGAGAAGAAGGAAGGGTATGGGAAGATCCTAGGTGTAGGTAACCATGAGGAATGGTTACCTCAGAACACTCCCAGAGGGGCCCATTCTCCACACCAGCCACAGCTGCATCTCCTGGTGTCCAAATTCAGTGGGCAGCAGCACAGCGAGGACCACCAGGATGCTGGAAACAGAAACAGGCTTTACACCCATCTTTCACCACACACCCTTCACACATCCCAAGGCAACAAGCTCCAGCTTTGGTTCACATGGGGCTGAGGGCGAGCATCCACTGGACAACCTCCCCTAAAGAGCTGGATGCTGCACGTTGTCCAGCACTTCACTGGGAGTCCCTCTCCATCCTGCGGGCCACACACAAGGGCTCAATTCCTAGCAGCCTCCAAAAGAATGGCAGAAGTGCTGCAGGCAGCCCAGCTGCAGGCTGACAGAATGCTGTATGGCAGCAAAAAGGGACTGTCACATGTGGACCTGCCCCTTTAGGCCAGCAGGGAAGAGCAAGCCAAGAAGGGCAGTTGGAGTTTGCCACATCTATGCTTGGCACAGACACAAGCCACAGAGCTGGGCCGGGTCTTGGAGCAGCTCCCATAGCACCCAGCACTGCAGATACTGTGGTCATGCAGCTGGGAGAATACTGGGATTGTGGAAGGCAGAGAAGCAAGAAGGGATTGCTGGTAGCAGCAAGAAGTTTTCCCAAAACCAGCTGGCTCTGGGAGCTCACCAAGGATGCACAGGAAATAGACTTCTACCCCCCCCCGCCTGAGAGCCCTCTCAACACTCTTAAGTCTTGAATTAGCTTTGGTTAAATACTTGCTAGGGTAGGCTCATGGGCAGCAAGAGGAATCATCTGGAACAAGACGCTTCCAAGAAGAACAAGAGGAACCAAGAGGAACAAGATTTGGCTCCCCTGGCACAGGAGAGATACCCACAGACTGGAATGCATCCAGCAGAGCCACTAAGATGGTCACAGGCTGGAGTACCAGGTGTATGAGGTGGATACTCTCCCAAAAAACACTTATTCCAGCTTCTCCAGTGCATCTCACTCCAAAGTTCTCCCAATGCATTCCTGATGCTCTCACTCTCTGCTTATGGGGGCAGCATAAACCCTTGTCCATGGGGAGAGAAGTCTGGTGATGTAATTCAGCTTCTTGAAGCTCTCTCCACAGAACCCCTGAAGGACACTTTAACCAAGGTTCCAGGTCTGGAGTTCTCAAAATGCTCCTCTCAAAAGGCCACTTAACAGGCAGGGCATTGGACTCAAACCCAAAGCCCAGGATGTGCAGGCCTGCAGTTAACCACCCCTGAAATCAGGTTCCACCAGGTCCCTGTGAAATGTTTTCCTTCTGCAAGGCCTTTGCTACAGTGCCAGTGTCAGGAAGAGTGTCAGGAAGGTGGGTGGGGTGTCCAGAGGACAGGGCTGGAGTGTGTTTGCTGCTCTTTGGTGGTGCCTCTGGATTAACCAGAGCACAGCTGAGATCCTCCAAGTGTGCAGCCACAGCGGGGCTGAAGAGGTTTAGCTGTCCCAGCAGTGGCATTTCCCAGGTCCTGGGAAGGACACGCAGCTGGGGCTGAGGAATGCTGCTTGTGCAGAGTCCAGCTGAGCTCTGGAAAACCTTCTCCCAGGATCTGAAGCCAGCCCAACAGAGAGCAACCTGAGACAACCACACATGATGGAAGTATATATGCAGTGCCATCAGCATTACAACACAGGGCTGCAGCGGAGTCCTTGTCCCCTCACCCAGAAATGGGAAACCAGCAGTTTCTCCTATAGGCTCCACAGTCATTCCCATGGCTTTACTGAAGGACTCTTGGGAGCAGTGACCAAGTTGCCTGAGGCACTTGCAATAACAAATCCCAGATCACTTTTATAAAAGTAACTTTTGAATTGTCATGTAGCCTCTGGTTAGGTGTACAGCCACATTCAGTGCTATAGACCCCATTTTACTTTAGCTGTTTTAAAAAACTACTGCAATAATCCAAGCTTCAGCCTATATGAACCATCAAAGAGCAGCCAGAGAGACTCAAAGGCAACAGGCTTTGAAATACAACCTGGGAAAACCACATCACAAATCCCATCTAGGAATCAGGGGTAGGTTGAGGCTTACATCCCACCACACACCACAAACGTGCTTATCTTCCCCATACTGAGTCATGGCCACATTAGTCAGAATCTGAGTGCAAGAAGCAGAAACCACTAGTGAAACCACCAGAAGACTTGAAATAAATTTTAAAAACCCAAATAACATCCATCACACATTTCTTGGCACCAAAATAACCAGATAGCTAGGAATATCTCTTGTTTTGTTTTCTTTTGTAGTGAAACCAAAATTAAAAAAAGTGCTTTAGGACAGTCAGCAAAGCTTTGCTGAGAGACCAAATGGGGCATTAATATGACACATGATGAAGAGATTTGGGTTAAAGAAACCACAAAGAGAAGGAACCAAAAAGACCTCAGAAAGAAATAAACATGGTGTTGCTACAAAGAGAGAGAGGTCTGACTGCAGCCAGACTCCTGCAAAGTGGTGACCAACAGCAGAGGAAGTCACCAAATGGGGGAGGCAAAGCAAGGTCCTGGAGTATTTCAGCCTCAGTACCCACAATGAGCCCAGCAGTGTGCTGACAGTCTGAGCCTCAGGAATGCAAAGCCTGCAGGAGAAGCCCACCAGGCAAAGGTCACATGCTGCCTTGGCACGTCTGGGGCCAGAGGCTTTGGAAAGGAAACCTGCCCACTGAGTTCTCTCTGCACTTGCAGCAAGGCAAGGACAGCAGGCTGGGCTGGGATGCGTCAGCAGAGTTGAAAAGCAACAGATGAGCTTTCAGGCACATGAGCTGTTCCCCAGAGCTGGAACAGAAGCTCCAGATTGGCAGGTTAAATTCTGCTTGGTGCAGCTGTCTCCCTGGAAGAACGGCTGTGGTAGAGCTCCCTCTGCTTTCTGCAGCTATATCAGGGATCTGATAAAAGTATCTCCTCCATCTCTAAATGTCCTGTTTTTAGACCACCACAGCTCTAGCACTGCCCCTACACACTGCACACCTTCACCAAAGGCAGGGAAAATGTTCCCAGCCATTTCCAACACCATCTGCACATTCACTGCCACAGTCTGCCCTGGCACCTGCCCCCCTGCTCTGCCTTGATTGCAGACCTGAGGTGCCAGCTGCAGATCCAGCCTGCAAACCCAGAAAATTCTTAAAGCTTTGGGCTGCTGCTGCTCTCCTTCTCAGTGGCACACAAGCTCTCTTGCTGCTTGAAGTCCTGGCACAGGCCAACCTCCATTTTAAGAATAAACCTCAACAAAAGCTGTTCATCTTTCACTGACCTTCCAAAAAAAAACTTGTTAACAGCAGTAAAATTCATGTTTGGTTGGAGCTCCCTTGGGTCCTCCCCAGAGCTACTGACCTACAATTAATTTGGTGCAGAATTCCAACTCCTCCTGTGCAGCTGAACCTGCCACCTCTTAATGGTACAGCAGAGGATGCAAAGCACACGGTGCTGCCAGGCAGCCTTGCCAGATAACAGAACATGCTCAGAAACACTCACAGGTGGTCTGAATGCTTGGCAGCACTCGAGTCCCTGGGGTTGGCACACAACATGGACACATTAGTCCATTTTACTCGGAGGTTAACTCACCCACAGATCCTTGCTAGTCTCTTTTGGGCCTGAAACTTCGATAATTATCTTAATAATCCCTAAAGAAAAACTGCTGCTCCTTTCTGAATGGCTCAGGCCTGACAAAGCTGGTACTGACCCCAACCTGCAGCCTGACCTCAGCTTGTCCCACCTGCAAGGACAAGCACAGCTCAGCCCAGGTTTCTCCTGACGCTTCCAAAACTTAGAAGTGCTCATTTAGATCAGTGTTATGGGGATGGGAGAGGGCAGGAAATACTGTTATTACTGAGTCACTGGCAGAGCCCTCCTCCATGGAGAAAAAGGGGGACTTGTTATTTCATTAAAAATTGTCAGCCCACCAGGGCATCACCCACGGATGTTTCTGCCCAACTCACATGACCTGGTTCTACCCATACAGTGGCAGATGACTTCATATTAATCAGTCCTGTCCCTCCAGCTGTTCAGAGAGCTGGATTTAACTCTTTCTCAGGGCTGTGAGATGCTTCTACAGCACAACCACCAACGCAGGCAATGTCAATCTTCTACTCTTCCCACTCACAAAGCCAAGATTGAGAGCCTTGGGCTCTGAAGAGAGGCACCATGAAGGACCAGGCTCCTCCAACTCCAATCATTAGTGTGTGACAGTACCTCACCCGGCCTCCTGACGGGTTGTATGATGTGTGTGGCTGGGACCAAGTCTGTGGGCAATAAATACATCAATGACTTTGTGGAGGTGGAAGAGACCTTTTTAATAAACATGATTCAAATAAAATAAAAAATCCCTCTGAACTGCCACTGTGAGAAGAGTTCGGATTACTAGCACGGATGATGCTGTATGTGCACGATGGAGGGAGAAGGGAAGAAAAGAACAAGCTGTCACCAATTTGATGAGCTTCCTCAGTAAATCAGCATAAACCAGCTCAGCAAAACTCTCCAGATAAAATATTGGTGGAACCATGAGAAACAACTCAAATCAAAACAAACAGAAAAATCCCTACATCAGAAGGCGCTACATTAGAATAACCAGCGAAATACTGAGTGCCGCTGGAGCCGCAGCAACGGCAGGGAGACGGGTCAGATCTGCCAGTCTTCCTGGGGGCAGGAACAGCCACACAGTGAGGGACTCACTCAATCCTTGCACAGGCAGTGTGTGTGTGCTAGAGGGGTGTCGGTGGCAGGGAGCTCAGGCTATCGAACGAGGTGGTGGTGCAGTGGCAGCAACGGAGGGTGAAGGGCAGCACTCCACGACGTCGGCTCCGTCCCGCTCGGGTGGTCAGTGCAAATAATCGTCTACTCTGGCAAAGGAGCAGGAGCCCAGGCCCACGCGAGCCATGAGCCGCAAACACTCCGAGGCCTGGCCCAGGGCGAGCATCAGCGGGGGCTGCTTTGGCAGGTTCTGAGATTCTGTGGGGGCAAGGAAAGAGAGCTGTTTAGAAGAGGTGTTCTGGCTGGTGCTGGCTCACCTGCACTCAGGCCTCTCTCCATCCCAACTGGGCACCAAGCCCAGATCCCTGGCAGAAGGTGCTGGCTCTGGAAGGAAGCTACTTCCAAATACTGCCAGCTCTGTGCTGCTGCTGCTCCACACACCCCACCACCCATGACACATCCCACAGATCAGCAGGGCCTTTGAGAAAGTGCTGCTGTGGTAGCCAGAGCAACAAAAAGGAAACGAAGCTCCTACTGATGCTGTCTGCCGGAAAACCCTCAAAACATGAGAGATCAAAGCATGGAGGAATAAGGGAAGGCAGGAGAATCTGGCCCCAGGTGAGAGGCAACCCCTCCATTTCTCTCACCTGTGCAAGGCTGCACAGCAGCCCCAGCCCTGGACCAACTCACTCCCTCATCACCATGTCTTTACAGTGGCATGTTTTCTGAGGGAATGCTCAGCTGAGCTAGACAAGGTGTCTGGTAACCTCTGTGATGAAGCTTGTCCAGACACCACATCTCCCTGGTGACAGCCCTCAGCAACTTGTCCATGCTCCTCAAGCACTGGACAAACAACTGCTGACTGTCAGGGGAAGGGGCTCTCCTTCCCATAACATGCAATTTCTGTTCCTCTACTCAGTCAGAATAGCAGCCCTCATGGGCCTGTCCATCAAGTTGTTCCTTTCCCCAGAAGATAATCTCTAAATCTCCTTCTGCAACACTCAGTGTGAGATTCACCGACCCCACAGGAAACCTGCATGGGCACAGTGAGCCAGACTGTGAAGAGGAGCCAAGTATGGGTTTCTGAGACACAGAAGTTGTTCAGTGGACAGTATTTGACCCCTGTGGAGGAACTGAACTAATCCAGACTGAGGAGTGTCCTCGAAGTTACCTGAGCAGTGACACACTGTGGGCATGGTCTGGTGACAGGACCAAGGGTCCCGCCTAGGACAAATAATCCCTTTCTTGCAAACTGGCATCCTGCTGACATGAAGAGCAAAGCTCATCACAAACAGGGGAGCTGCCTTGCTAGCTGAGGAAAATGAACTTACAACGAGATCTCTCAGCACAGTGAAGTCCATAAGGGAAAGAGCAACAGTGCTTGTCTGGTTCCGACACTGGGCTGCAGGCAGCCAGGCTCTCTGGGCTCTAGCAGGCACAGCAATGATGGGAACACACAGAGGAAATGCTCACAGGGAAGACAAACCCTGCCTGCATTTAACTCTGCATGTTCAGCATGAACTCAAAGGTAACTGGAATTATGGTTCTGCCACGCTTTAGAGCCAGTACTATGGAAAACAGTTTCACTTATGAGATGCTGCAACAGAGCAACCACAGTCCTTTCTACAAAGCAGGATAATATGAGGGTTGAACTCTGCTAATCCATAGAGCATGGAAAAGAACCCTGGTAAAATCCACAAAATGATTCAGGTGGGTTCAGAGCATGAAGGGAGAGGGGAGGGAAGTGCATGAAAGAGATCTTGGCTTCTTCACTAAGCAGGGGAGGAAAATCCTGAGGAGCATCCTTGGGAGCAGCAATGAGGAAAAGGCAAGGAAGGGAGTCAAAAGGAGAGCATATCAGGGGATCTGCTCTCTGGAGGCTTCCCTCCTACCTCCCTTCCTGCATTACTGCCCTGACAATCCTCAGCAAAAGAAAGAAAGGCCAAAGCTAAACACAAGTATTTCTGAATTTTCCCTAAATTCAGGGAAATTGGCTTGCCTGCCACAGGACAGCCGTTGAAAACAGGTTTATCTGGGGGAATACTCCCACAGGAACCAGATCTTACCCAAAATAGCACTATTGAGAGCAGCACACACAGGTTCCCTCTGGATCGGGTCCAGCTGTTGGCCAACGGGGCAGTTCCAAGGGTCTGAGTAAGCTAACAAGCTAAAGGCATCCTGTGAGAGAACAGAAAGGCACAGTGAGGTCAGGCAGGGCTGCAAACACACAGGAAAACCACCAGTCCAGCGGGGGCACCTCCTGCCATCACCACGGTGACAGGTGCCTACCTCCTGAAAAGAAATGGCCCTTTTCTTCTTGGCAGCAAGGGACCACAGTGGGCCATCAATATAGTGGATTAAAGAGGGTGCCCCCTCCACCTGGCAGGGGAGCCAGCACGGGAAGGCAGGTAGAGTGTCACCTGGAGAGAAGAAGAGCATGCAGTTGCTCCAGGAAGCCAGGCAGGAGCTGTATTTCTTCTCTCTAATGCTGAGAATTGGGTGTAGATGCTCTACATTCATATTTTGATCTCTGATCCCCATGTAGGTCCCTTCTTGCTCGGCAGGTGCAGAAGTGGGGGCTACCCAGGTGTCTGCAAGGGAACCCACAACCCCAGACCTGGCCCAGAGAATTGCTGCAATGCAGCACAAGGCCGCAGCCTACCTGAAGCATCTTTTTGTGCATGGTGTTCTTCCCATATTCTCTGCAAAGCTGCTCACTCAGGACCTGCAGCTCCCGTCCAAACTGGATCATCCTCTCTGTGGCAGCGTGGTTCCCTCCACAGAGCTGCCTCTGGGGGCAGCTGTCTTCTAAGGAAAAGCAGTGGAGAAGGAACAATCATCTTGCATTCCTCACCAACGCCCACTGTGTGTCATGATAGCCATAAACTCCTTCCCCTTCTGGAGCAGGTAGCTGCTTCCTGCCCTAGGTTTATCCCAGTGGAAGCTTTCTGTGATCCCTGCCCTACAACAGCCAGTAGTGGGTTTGTCACAGTGCCTGTTAGATACAGGGAAGATTTGAGCTCTGTTAAATGCCTGAGGACTACCTAGAAATCTAGTCTCCTGGGATAAAATCCTGGGAGCTTGCAACTCCAATCTGTTACCCTTCCATGCAGGTAATGCAGCATACATAACCCAGAAACCCCTGGTCTAACAAATCCCGGACTCAGGAAACTTTCAGTCGAGATGCCAATGCCACCCGTTTCCCCGTATTAGTGCCCACAGGAGCCATCAGAACTGGAGGAATCAGTTTCAGAGGAAGTGTAGCTGATTCATCTGCTCCCTCCTGGCTAAAGCACCCACAGACAAGACAGTCATGGCTGAGCAGCTGTGCTGAGGCCACTCTGCAGCTGGACATCCCCAGCCTGCCACAGCCCAGCTCAGCTCCCCAGCAGGCACTTCTGCCAGGACTACTCTGAGCTCCATTTCATGACCAGCATGGAACAAACCTTTGACTCCTATTGCTTTCCCTGCTCCAAAATATCACCAGCACTGCTGTGAGTCTATGAAAAGCCAGACCTAGTTTTAGTTCCAGGACAGATTAATTTTAATTTTCCCCATGAAGCAGCACTTCATTCAGTAGGTGGGGAAAGAAACCCAAAATATATGCTTTTTCCCCACAATCCAATCACAGTTTCAACTTTCGATACCAGCTCCTTCTATTTCCCTTTAACCCTCCTGCCTCTGAGGACCTACCCATGCTGGACTCATCTGTTTGCAGGATCTCTTCATGTTTGTAGGTGCCATTCATTATCCTGGTGGATGAATTTTCCAGGACTCCATTGGGGTAATGCTCAGCCTCCATTTCCATCTCGCTGTCACTGAGGTGAAAGGAGGGAAGAAAGGTCAGATGTCTAAATTAAAAAGGTAAGAAATGAAGAGCTTATGTGCCAAACAGTGCCCAGCAATGGCCAGCACACCAGAAAAGGTGCCAGTGGGACTACAGGGAGCCAGATGGTCCAAGTCAGTGCAGCAAAAATTGTTGCAGGCTTCTGAAGACAACTTATGAAGCAGGTTTCTGTTCCCTATGTGCCTATCATAATTCCAGGTGCAGAGTGCTTTGCATTTTCCCTTCAGGAAGTGGTGATCCCTGGGACAGCAAACAGCAGCCAGATAACAGATAACACACTCAGAGACTGCACAGGAGGGGAATCTTGGCTATGATATGTCCCCAATCCTTGCAAACAGTGCATTACTGAACATTCAAATGTCCAAGACAGCAGGCTGAGACTGCTGATTAACCACTGATTAACTGAAATTATGAGAAAATCTCACTGGAACTTGGGCTCTACATTTTAAAAAAAAGAATGACAAATCCAGCATCATTAAATGATTCTGGTAAATTGAGTCTGAACAAGTGTTTCTCACTCAGTTACATGCTAGGTGGCTCTCCAGAAGTCACAACTGAGCCTACAAACTGCCCTGCAAGCCGTGCTCAGCACAGCACTCAAAGGATGAGTGCCAGTTGCAATTAGCAAGAGATTCTTTTAATCACAATGACACCCTCTGCTCCAGTGGGGCCTCAGACAGCCCTGCAACAGCAGTGTGGAGAGTGAGCCCAAAAGAAGCTCAGTTTTCACCACAGCTCACTCTGCTCCACACTCCAGAAAGGCAGCAGTGACTGCACTGAACTGCTGGATCACCTGTGGCTTCTTGGAGAAGGGAGGCTCAGTCTGACCTGCTGTCACAGCATGAAACAAATTACTGCTGGCTCAGGCTCACCTGGAAGGAACAGGGCAACAGGCAGCCCAAAGAAATTACACACGAGAGCAATGCACCAAGCCAGTAGTGGCCTGAGCTTCTGCCTCACCCAGTACAGGGCAGTAAAGCTGCTCAGCAGGAACAAGTGCCTGGCTGAGGCAGCAGAAACAATGCCAGGCTGACTGGGAAAGCTTCTGGGCAATCTATCACATTGGGCTCCAGTGGCATCAGTGTAATGGTAATTTTCAGCCTGGTGCCTGAAACAAGAGCATCATAATATTCCTTATGAGATGAACCTCCAAGCCTGAGACAAAACAGGGGAGCCAGAACAGGTTTCTGTCTGCTGGGAATAGTAGTGCCCTTGTAGTTAGCAAATATTGTTCAAAAGGGCAGGATAGATGCCCTTCTGGCTCCTTAGAAAGCAGACTGAGACTTTTCCCACCATCCCACCCTCCCTCAGGTGTCTCCAGAGGAAAACCAATACCTGGTTTCTTGATTACTTGTACTACTGTGCTGCTGAGATTTGGTAGAATCTGTAGAATTGGACTCAGAGTAGTTCACAGATGAAGGGGAAGAGGAAGAAGAAGATGAAGATGATGAACTCAGTGTTGGGTATTTACTGTGACTCTGTTTGCTTTTTGTGGACATGACTCCATTGCTACAGGTTGGACTATCTGCTCCTGAAAGCCAAGAAGAAAGAAAAATGAGACCAGACTGACAATATCACTCTGCTGTGAAGCCAACAGTTTAGCAGGACAGCAGGCCCAAAGGAAGAAAACAAAGTAAGACTGCAGATCTTAAATTCTGGTTCCTCATTCTTAAATTCAATGGGGTTTAGAGAAGACACAAATGAATGTGAAAGGAACCCCACTGCTCACCAGCAACATCTGAGCTTCATGAAGTTCTAAAAATGGGCTGTAAATTAGAGATTGGCAGAAACAATTCACAAGTACAGAAATTACTGCTAAGCAGAACTGCCCAGGCTTTCCACAACCTATCTGAAGTTAGGGATGTACTCGATTCACCCAACACTCAGCAAATAATAGCAATCCTCTTAATGAGCACAAGCTAACCTTCCTTGTTCAGGAGAACAGAAATCACTGAGAGTCAGGCTTTAAATTTCACCTGCTCCTCCACAAAAGGTGCTTATCAAGCTGCAGAACACACTGACACAGGACACAAATGTCTGCTCATTACCACAAGTTTTATCTGGACTCAGAACTGACAGGGGCTTTAATATTTTGGAAAAAGCTCACTCTGGACTTGTCTTCTTATTCTTCCCTAGGCAACCAATATTGATCACAGGACCTTGGCAAAATGATGTGACCTGGCATGGCTGTTCCTCCAGAGGTAATGGTAATATATCCAAATTGATCAGCTGACCCCACAATTATGTTTGTAGCAGGGAATGTATTTCTATTTTCTATCACAGCAACACAAAGATTCAAATGGGCTGTTTTGTGCATTTTAATGACAAAGACAGAGTAGACTGTTCACAACAGTTCTGCTTCATCTCTAAAATATGTTCAGGTGAAATTACCACTCTTTCAAAAGTACAAGGTCTGACAGAGAACTGTGGAAGGTGATGTCTGTGTGTAGAGACAAATATATATAAATGCTGCCTTGCATGGCAGTTGCAGATGTAGACATGGGTATTACCAAGAGCTTTTATGGACTGATGGGATTGTTCTGACTATCTAGCCAAAGAAACACACCCAGGGCTTCTCACAACACAGCACAAGAAAACAAAGATACTGGCTTGGAAAGGTGAGTGACAGCTTGGAAGTATTCAAATAATTGTCTTCCTTTTCCTTAAATATTTGCCTGTCCACAGTTTGTCACATGCAGCAGTGGGAATACCAACCCAAAACACACTCAGATGGCTGTGAGCAGTTCACAGCTCAGTGAAGCAGCTCAGCCTGCTTCCAAGGGCTCTGCAGGTCATTTTTCCTGGCTCACTCCAGATCCAAAGCTGCAGTCAGTAATTACCTAGGGAGGCTATCTTAGGTGTCCTCATTTATCCCGTTCTTTCCACTTCAAATTCTAAAGTTTAATTTCCCAAACTCCAGAGTTGATGCTCCAGAGATGGGTTTTACTGGAACAGAACTGTTCCCTTCTCACATGTTTAGAGCTTGCAAGCTAAAGTCCATGGGGTAGGGAGAAGCTTTTATGCAATGCATCCCCCATACCTTTTGCTCCATTGGCAATGCAGCTTCTGCTCAGTTCTTTCTGAAAAGCAATTATTTTGCAGACTCCAAGGTACAGAAAACAGGCTTTGCTTTCCAGACCTCCTCTCAGCACTCCATCAGTGAAACCCTGAGTCACAGGTGGCTGCAGGAGAAGACTGCCTTCAAAAGCTTTTTTATTCTGAAATAAACCTGCTCTGCAGACAATTGTGGAAAATAACTAATGCAAAACCAATTCTGTGACAGGGTAGAGACACTCACAGTAAAAGAATATCCCCTCAGCTGGGGAAGGAAAGGAGCATTTCAGAGAATAACACATGGAAAGCAGCAGGTAATGTCATACAGAACCAAGTCCACCTTTGACATCTGCTCTCCTCACCTGGAGACACAGGACACACTTACCAGTACTGTGAACGTGTGAGTTGCTTGATCCATGTCTAGGACTTAAGCTGGGGGAGCCGGGGTAGCTGTCCTGGGATCTGGGGCTGCGGGCACTGAAACAACGCACTTCACTGTCCGTGCCATTCACCATCTCCACGAACTGCCGGCACCTGGTTTCATGGGAGGCGAGAGGGACAAGGGGTGCGTGACAGCCAGGATGCTCTGCACTGAGCCTGCCTCAGCTCCTGAGTAGGGGGGGAAGTGCTAGAAGCTTTCAAAGAAACATTTCAGACTCCTGATGCCTTTGTATTGTGAGTGCTCTGATGATGCTATAGAGGAAGGAGTTCAGAAACTTCACCTCTGATGCTAACGGATGTCGAGACATTCCCAAAAAAAGCAAGTTTAATTCCACTGTGCTAAGAAAAAACTGTTCCTTTACAGCTTTCAGCTCCAGCTCCTCTGCAGGTACTCCAAAATTAAATTGTGGGGGTTTTTTTTCAGGGAGAAGATACTAAATCTGTCAAACACCATTACTCCTTCACTACTCCATCAACCTAAAAATACTGGTGCCTAATGGAAAATAGAGAAGGAAGAGTAAAAAATGCAATAACCACAGTGACAGTGAGGACAGCTCCTCATTTAGCTTTACTGGAAATTGTCCTCATATGTCTCAGAAGTCTGGGAAGAGCCACTCTGTACAGCTGGGAGAACTGGGACACTTTTTCCTTTAGTCTCTATGTAGCCCAGAGAGCCTTTTCCATTCATCTGGCTTTCTAGGAACCTTCACAGTGACTGCCACTGCTCCAGCACTGCAAGATCTCCACAAGACCAGTAAAGAAACTCCTCTGAAGGAATTTCTGGCAGTCAGTAGAACTAAAATTCACCCACCTATGCCTGACATCATGAGGCATAGCCATACTGGGTCTGAGCAGCAACAAAAGCTGCTCTACGTTGCTACAAGCACTGTGCAAAGGACTCCCAAAGGGATCTCAAACAGTTTAAATTCCAAGCAAGGTGTGCAGCCAGACTGGATGTTTGGACAGGCTCTTCTTCCTTCATATACACATTTCAGCATTAGGGAGCATAAAGCTTTTCATACTTACTTTAACATGAAGAGCAGGTTGGGGTTATGTTCTAGGAGGCCAGGATAGAGCTGCTGGGTGGCTTCTATAGCCTCTCCCACTCTGCCTGCTAATACTAGCTTCTGTATTCCTGAAAGCAAAAGGAGACCTAGTGATACACAGGATCAGCCCACAGGAAAAGCCAGAAGAGCTGTCTCATACATTCCACCCAGCTCCCCACTACCACCTTGCACAAAGGCTTGGGAGAACTGGAGACCACATTTGGTTTATTATGGATTAGGGTGAGGAAAACTCGGTGAAAATGAGGAAGGATCTGTTAGTAGCAAAAAACCATCAAGAGCAGAAGGATCTGAAGGATGGAGTGGGTGAGTTGGGATGGGGTTGGGATGGGGTGCTCTGAGACTTTACTCCTTTAGTCACAGAACTCTGCAGCAATAGAAACGAAAGCAGGATACGCCAGCTGGATGGAAACAAGGAGGCTGCTGGGGAAGTGACAATTTCAGAGGGCAAGTCCCTAGGTCACCCTCATACTGCATTGTCTGGCTGGTTCGTGCTTGGAAGTGTATGTACAGTTGAGCATGAGATAAATGGAGTATTCTCAGAGGGTCTGTGGGCTTAAACCATAGCACAGTACTGCTTCCCCAATATTCCTACCTCTAAGCAAAAGTAATTGTATCAACAAAACTGTGCTCCTCAAGTCGATGTCAGTATATTCCCAGAGAAGTAATGCTACAATGAGCCAAACTAGCTCTGAGAACTAGCTGTTGACTAAGCTAGAAACAGCTCAATGAGTTATGCACTTCTAGGAGGTGCAAAGATAAAAGGCAGAAGACACTTATCATGCTGGGTGTTCATGTCCCATGCATGTTCCTTCAGTGGATCAGAAGACACAAGTGCCAGACTCGAGATGCTCAGAGATGCTGCTGATCTACAGTGACTCACATTTTTTTTTTCTAAGTGTACTTACAGATAAAAATTAAATGTACTTAAAACTGCATTGTTTTTTCAGCACTCCTTACAAATAGCAGAGGGAAGGTTTGGAAGGGCCTGTGAGGTGCTTTGCAAGCAGAGCCTCTGGTAACAACAGGCTGTGGCTTTCGCAAAGCGTTGGAGCAGTTGGAAGCCCAGCCTGGTAATCTTCATTAACAATCCCAGTAACAAACTGCAATGACTTGACTTGTCTCCCACTTCTCAGTGTCTATCTGGTTGTTATCGTAGTTGAAATCTGGAACCAAAGCCGTGGCTCTCACACCAACACAGAGCTCTCATTTCACTCTCTTGCATGTCCATTTTCTCGTCTTGCTGCTTTTGACAGCTCTGCTTTGCATTGTTTGGCAACTCGCACAGATGTCATTCCCTTTTATATTTCCCCCTCTTTTTGTTTTCCCATCTGTGTTTTCCTCACACCTTTTATTCAAGCCCCAGCTTCAGGGCTCTGTATTCCTTCCCTCCATCTGCCTTGTCACCTGTCCTCAGACAAATGAGCCTGCACTGTCTCGCGTGCCTCCCGTGAGGCTCTGCCACTTAAACCCAAACCACTGGGAACACTGGCTGGGGTCAGGGTTGCATAATGCATGACCTGGAAAGCACAAAGCCCATCAGCACTAACAGGCAGCAACTGCAAGTTATTTAAAAGCAGAGTCCCCACATGAACCCGAATGCTGGCTAAGCACATGCAATGTATGGAGAGCGAGCCACAAAGGGGCACAATGCTCTGATACGTAACAGTCATGTGAGAAACAGTTCACAAAGGGAAGGGAAATGTACAGGGATGTGGCCTGTATTCAACAGCCAGGAGAATGCAGAAAACACACCAATGTTCTGCCACTCTGCACGCTGAGCCAGTGAATAGAAAAGCTTAAAAAAACAGGTACAGCAGGAGAAAGCTGCAAGCCTTATTCTGCAGGACCAAAAGTGCTGACAGCCCTACCAACTGAGAGATGAGCCACTTGGGAGCAAACAGCAGCAACCAAACCAGACACAGAACATCACTTCTTCACTCAGTGTGAGCTGAACAGGTTGGCTGTGAATTTGAAAACCCCTCAGCACGTACATATTACCTGAAATCACAACGTGCAGAGGGACTGGAAGAGTCCTTAACTCTGGGAGCTGCAATGAAACTAAATGCATGTGTCTGAGTCCCTGTGCCCAGGCTAATGGAACTGCCCCTGCTGCAACAGCCTGCAGTGAAGAACTCAAACCCAAAGGCATCTCTGGGGCACAGTGATCTCAGCTAGGTAAAGGCCAAGCAGAGCAGACAGGGACAGGAAAGAATAGGGCATTTCTCCAGGCAAAGATGGCAGAGTGTGGAGAGGGCGCAGTGATGATGGGAAAGGTGCTCCTAGCAGAGGTTCCCAAGCCCTACTCCATGGTCAGCAGTGTGCTGTGCACAGCTTTGTACTCTCATGGAGTAACTTCCACAGCATTCACTCCTCTGCAGAGTCCCAAGGGGAACACACTTGAGGAATGACTACCCGAGAGCCTTACTTTGTCTATTCTTTATTGAGGTCTGTTCTTCCTGGATTGTGGTGTCTGTGACTCTGGCAAAGGCAGTTGCTGTTGAACAGTACCCATGGTGAACCAAATATGACGAAACCATACTAGAAAAAAAAGAAAACACAAAGAGATGACAAGGCTCTGGTGAAACAGAGTCATCACACTGGAGAAAAAAAGAAATCAACACAACAGAAATCGCAATTTCAGTGACAAACTCAGCTTGCTTAGGACATAACCAAGGTTCTGTTTCTGGGTCCAAACTGTGTATATTTACAAGACAGGCACCTGATCCTCTGCAAACAGGAGGGAGGCTCTAAATTCACTTTACAGAGTGGAAGAAAAAATTAAAATATTAAGAATCTCAATGTATATACAGTATTTATTTATTTAATGACTGCTGTCCAAGGGTCACTTGTAAGGACTCAGTACTGTATTACTGCCTGTGACACCCTCTATAGACATAAATCTGAACCTCAGAGAGGTTCATGGCTTTCAAGTACATGTAAAAAAGAAGAAAATATTCTGGTCCTGAATTTCTTCCATCGCTTATTTGCCAGCAATTATATCTTTAGTAGTTCAACCTCCTTATGAATTCTGGACATTCACAGATATTTTAATCTGGTGACTGTCAGCATTGATTTTAAAAACATTAACATACTTTGAAGTTGCATTTTCAAAAAATCTTGGGGGAAGGAGGAGTATCACTGTCAGAAAACAAACACAACAAAAATGTCTTCCTGAACAGACCATTTCTAATGCACTTGTGCCTTCCCAGGACATAGTAACTGAATGTTAATGCTTACTGCATTTTAACAAAATCTAAAAAGCCAGCAAAGGATTTCAAAGCTTCTCATGATGAATCTCAAAAGGGGGCGTCTCATGATGAAGCTGGCATTGATCTGCTCGAGTCACAGCTCAGAGCACACACCCAACTTGGCTACTTTCAGTAAAAGAAAGGAGTATTTTATGAGGCAGCAATCATTTTTAGGCATAACATTGCAAGCAGGTGTGTCATTTTTAGAAGTTGTGTTAAATACAAGTGCTTCTGCCCAAGAGCTCTACAGGAGGAACTCCAGAGTGGTGACCCGGACAACTCCACTGTGCACATAAGAAAAAATTCTGGAGAACACAAGGAACAAATACACAGATAAATTTGTCCCATTGCAGCAGAATCAACAGCTCTTGTTAGGGGAGGTCCTGGCTCTCTAATTTAGTCCCATTTTGGAAGGAGTTTGGAAGCAGGCAGCATCAGTAACACTCCTGACCTCTGACAACTCCTGCCAACTGTTCTCATCAAGTTCCACTCAATCCTCTTTTGCAATGGGAAGTGCTTTCAATATTCATAAATTTATAAAATGTCATAATTGTGCCTTCAGTTAGGCTTGGAAGCCTTTGGTTTAGGCTATTTCTTGCTCTTTCATTTCTGAATTCAGCTGACTTACATACTGGCTGTTCTCCTAGGTTAAGACTTTTTATGGTGTCTTCTCCCCTCCCCCAGTGCATCACCTCAAAATGTGTGTTCTTCCATTCCTACAAGCTTTCAGGCAATCTTTGGCTGAAAACTTCTCCCATATCTTTTACATTTGAAACAGCAGCAATCTACCCAGGAAAGACTCTTAAACAACAAAACAAAGGGTAAAACAATTTGAGCAAAATGCACTGAGTGGCATTTTTGGCCATAAGACAGCATCAATTAGCATTTAAGAAATATTTAATGCCTAACAAAACGGAAGAAGCTGAACACCAAGGCAGTGACTTACTTCTGCAGCATGGCTTGCCACTCTCCCAGCCTGTCTCCTATGGGAAACCGCTTAATGGTGCTCTGGATCTTCGCCCTCCACTCCCTCATGTAGTCCTCAATGTCAAACACAAAGGGCTGCTGCCCAAAGTTGGCATCCACGATCTCTCCTGGAGTCTGGAGACCCACTGTAGGGTAGAGGTTTGACTGGGAAGGAAGAAAAACAAACCTGTATTAAACACAGCTTTCTCCTCCTAGTTCCAGTTACACGGTTTGGTCAAACCAAAGAGCTGCTCTTTAAACTGATGTAAATATACTGGAATTGGAAGAGGCACCAGCCCTTTGGGTACTTCTCAAGGAATCCTGTGACTTATTGTGCATTTATGAAAAGTTATGGCGTCAAACCAGAACAATGGGTTCAATCCCCTAGCAGCCTGGGATCGAGGCCATGACTGCTGTCTGTGGATGGTCACTTCTGGATTAGTTTTCTGAAATTTTTACCAAGCTTCAAGAGGCAGCAGATAATACAGTAACAACAACAGCAATAATAATGGCAATAATAACAACAATAACAGTAATAGCAATAACAATAATAACAACAATAATAATTATTATTATTATTGAAAGGTGCGTGGTCTCAATCAATGGATCTATGTATTCCCTCCTGTTTCAACTGAACTCTTTTATTCCTTGGAAATCATTACCTAAGTCTTCTACATCTCTGATGAAAAGGGAACAGACAGTGGTGGAGCTCTGAGGTTAGGTCTTTGATGATCCCAAGACATCCACACAAGAAATTACACTACTGATAGACGAATTTCATTTTAAGAATAAGTCTATGGATCCAAATGGAAGCTTTGACCCATCACCAGAACACAGGGAAAATAAAAAGATTACCACCACGAAAATGCCTCTAAAATTCAGCCAATAATTCAGCTTCTAAGGATGATGCAATTGAAAATAGGTGTTCAAAGTCTATGAGAAGTTCTCTGAACTCATGCTATTTTAAGAATAAGGTTATGGATACAAACTGAATCCCTGAGCCCACTTAAATGCTGGGAAAAGAGAAACAGCATCAGAAAAGGCACAGGGGTGCCTGGTTCTCATCACTCTGATCACATTTTTCAAGAGCGTGTTTCACTCACTGTCACGTTACTTCTGTGCAGCACAAATTACTTTTATGTTTGCAAAACAGACACAAACTTCACTCATTCTCTGCTTCACAGCATGTGCTGAGAGCCTGCAGGGTGGGGGAAGAAATCTCTCTCATACCACTCAGGAACTGTTTGGTGTTGGGTTTTTTCCACTTTGCTCTAAAACAGTGGAGACTGATGCAGCCAGAAACTGGACACTGGGCAAGGCACAGGGACACGTGTATGGAACTGAAGTCTGGAACGTGCCTGGCTGTGATACCTGGCTCAGGGCTGAGCTCATATCAGATATTAGAACAGCAGAGGGGCAGACCTCTCTCAAGTCCAGTCAGAAACCTAGGATGACTATCTCCTCCTCTATAGCAAGAGACATGGGCTTTCCTACAATTATCTGGAAAATTTCTTCAAATTATTCTTCACTGTGGCAGAGACCTGAAACATGGGCAATGTCACTGATGACCCTTTGAGACCTACTGTAGTTGTGGATTTTGCTTTTACTAAAGGTAAAATCCTTGTTATGAGGTAGAGCTCAGCCTAATCCTGGTCAGTGGCAAAAGGGGAGCCAGCAGGCAGCAGGAAGTGATGGCTCCTCTGTTTCCACTGGGGTGGCTTCACCTGCAGGACATACTCAGCTCCCTGCTTCCACATCCACATCCCCAGGACAAGATGGACATTCCCAAACAGGATCCAGTGGAGTTCTGCTAAGATGGTCAGAGGGCTGGAGTGCATGGCATATGTGGAGAGGCTGAGGGAATTAGCTTGGGGAAGGGAGGCAAAAAGGAAAATCTAACTGCAAGTGTTCCACTCCCAAGGGGGAGGTGATAAAATAGATGGAGACAGATTCTTCTCAAAGGTGTTCAGTGAATGGGCAATAGCATGAGCTGCAGCCAGGAATACTTGATGGGAAATAAGGAAGAAATCTTTCCTGATGAGGATGATTTAGGCCTGGAACAGGTTCCAAGAGGAACTGCAGCATCTCTGTTCTCAGAGAGTTTTCAAAACTGAACTGGGTAAGATCCTGACCAACCTCCTCTACCTCTGAAATTATCAAACCTGAAAAAACAAAGGAAAGAAATGAACCCATAAATACAGGCTGGAAATTGAAAACAGAGATCAGAATGACTGCATCGCTGCTGACTCACCACACCTCCTCCTTTCGTGTTCTCACACCAAGGAACTCTCTAGGTTAGAGATGTGCAAAGTAAATACAGCATGATAAGGGAAGAGCCAGAGGAAAATGCCTCCATTCTTTCAAAACTGGCTGACAAGGATATATCTCTAATGAGGGATCAGACATTTTCCACAATCCAGACTTCAGACTTAATTTATTATCTTCTTGGTATCTTAAACCCAAGGGCTTCCAAAGCCTGGAATAAGACACCCAAAATACTTGGAAGTTGGAAGCAATCCCCCCCCCCCCACCAGTTTACAGGATGTCATGTATTTTTCAATCACTTTTGGCTAAGTTCATCTTTGAGCAGAAACTGCCTACCCTCTATGTCTCTGAAATAATCTCTGAGTTAAAATTCCATTTTTGACCTGTGGGATGTGTTCTCTCTGGTTAGCAGCTGTTGGGAACTACACGTATCTCCAGCACCCTGCCAGATGCAGATCCCAGAACCCACTGACCCAGGAGATGCTTTTCCTTCCAAGTTCTTCAGGAATACCTTCCCCATGACATTTGGCCCACCTCTTGCCCTGATGTTCGTGGTCAGTTGCTCACAACCCCCTTGTTCATCTTGACCTGTTTTTTAAGCCCCTTGTGCCTTTGCACTCCTACAATCCCACCCTGGGCTCTTCTGTTTTTTTTTTATCTCCTATTGTTCCTTCAAACCTCCAGGCAGGATAGACCTGATCCAGGCTTGTGTAAATAACAGTTAGGCCTGAGCACTGACTTAAATTGGCGAAAAAAAAAAAAAAAAAAAAAAGAGGAAACTCCCTCTGTGGGAATTCACTCATATTTCCAGCAGTTATTCTGGTTTTAACTTCAGCCTGTGCTAAGCCAAAATGTGGTTTTTTCCTATCACAGTATTTTTGTACAAATGAAAACACCCTTTATTGGAAACTGAAATAAGCCAAAGCAAGTATGTTTCAACATGTGTGTCTCTGATTTTCAAATTAAAGTACCCATTTCAACTTCCTAGTACTGTGAATTTTGCAAAGTATTGTCTTCCCCATTTGCCTCTGAAAGGGGAATTTTGGAACAAGCAAGGAAATTATTTCCCACCTAGCAATGTTTTGAAGGGTCAATTTAATTCCTTGTGTAATCTCACTGATGAGCCGTGAGACAACCCTAAAATTTCCTCTTAAAAAGCGTGGAAGTAATGGGGCTTACTGGCCAAGCTTCTCACAGATGTGTGTTACCAGTCAGCTTCACCACCCCTTAGGCTGTAACAGAAGGAAAAGCTCTCCCTTAAAGCCCTCCTGGAAGGGTGAGTAATGAGGAATGGGTCAGAGCCAAAAAATCTATGTGGAGCTGCTCAAACCAGAGCACTTCAAGGGTCACTCAGGTAAGTTTGCTGTTCCCATTCCTGTTTGCAGTTAAACTGTTAGAACTGCAGCTTTAGCAAGTAAAAACCACAGATTACATTCCATCTCTTTCCTATAATGGATATTTTCTCTTCTTTACCTTATAATGACTGGATATTATGTTTGAGCCTGGATCAGAGAACTATAATAAATGAAAAACATGACCTGCAAGTGGCCAACTTCGTATTCTCTACTGCCTCAAGACTTCTACAATCTCTGACAATATTCATCATATTTAAACCAAAGTCTATCTTGGGTTTGGCATCCCCTTCTTTAGGAAACCTCAACTGCTTGAAGCAACCAATAATCCATGGACCAAGGGAGCAAAAAGAGCACATGGAATACATTGGTATCTGCAAGGGTGAAGGAAGAAGGCAGTAATCCAAGGGAAGGATATTGGAAAACAGAATGCTGAAGTCAGGTGCAGGCATCCTTAGGATGAAGCTGCCAGCAGAGCAGCAGAGTGATTTAGCATATGCAGAAGAATGTCCTAGATCCACATGGAGGCAGAAGTCTCCCATCCTTGCTCACATCCACGGTTAAGGGGAGAAAAGATGCAGTCAAGCTTCTCTCCTCTTTTTAAAGAGGAATTACCTCTTGAAGGATAATTCTCAATAGTAGGAGGCCTACAGGGCATCAGCTGTTCTCCTTCCTGGCCCAGAAAAAGAGTGTTATGGATTAGCTGCTGCTGTAAAAGCCAGAAGGGACTTTCCCCAGAAAACAGCTCAGCAAACTGGCTGGTAAAAGGCACAGAGACCATTTATACACCATTTAACCACTGGAGACTTCACCATAAGGAATCTGCCAAAACCTACCCCGGCCAGATCTTCTCCCAGTTTCACACTCAAACATCTCTTCTGCACAAGACATACAGACAAACAAGCCTGAGATCCTGTGAGGATGATCCAACCAGATCAAGAAACAGCTGAACAAAGAGATGCCAGGGGCTCAGGAGAGTTTTGAGTTCAATCTCAGCAGCACTCCAAGACCTCACTGCAGCGAACACCCTTCTTTCTGCTCTGCTTGCCCAGCTGCTCATCCCCTGTGCCTAGCAGAGACTCAGCACAGAGGTGAACAGCTTACACATGAATATTAAATGTCTACGTCAGCTCACTGTGCACTCCAGGATCAACAGGATGCAAGTTAAGCTAAGCAGGACAGGGAATTTCAACCTGCCAAATCTGTCCTGTGAAGCTCCACGGCAACACTTGAGCTGCAAATGACAAAGCAGTGCTACATGTGCTGGACAGCTGCCTAAATACCAATTCTCTATCTATCTCAACATGGAGACTGCTCCTGTTGCAGAAGGAGAAGCAGTCTAGCCAAATGAGAAGACAAAGTGGTGAAAAAATTAGGAGGAATATGGTAAACCTGTGACTACTAATGCAATCTATAGCCAGAGGGAAAACAAACAACACCAAAAACTAAGGGGCATATCACAGAAGCATCTTCTTGCTGGGGATGCAAGGTTGTCACAAGACCTCACTCCAAAAGGTTAATCTTCATGGACAGGCAAAATGTTCTTGTACTTTAATAAACTGTACTTGGACCAAGTGAATGAACTGCTGTGAAACAACCCACATAAAGAGTTTCTGGTTTAGAACACACTGCAATGTTACCAAGTTCAAAGACCCTAGGACTAAAAAAAGCCCAACCCTGTATTGACAGCTGATGTGAAAAGGCCAATCAAATAACTGCAATTTAAGTGCAGGCTGTAGTTGAGATATGGGAGAGATCTGTAAAGCCCTAAATTCCATTGCAAAGGTGAACAGGGAGTGCTAGCCATCATTTCTCACAATACAAAAATTAGAGGAACAAGATAAATTTTTTTGGCAGGAAGTACAGAACAAAGCAAAGGAACCTTTCCTCCACACAACAGACAGGAAAGTCAGCCAAGAAAATGGATGACTTTGGAGGCCTAAAAAAGTTATCAAAACTAAGAAATTTCTCAGAGGAAGTTCATTTGGGGTTATTAAGAACAAAGACAGGAGTGCAACCTTAGGGACAAGAAGTCCTGTGTATGAGAGATGGATGCAGTGGATGTGTTGGTGTATGCCTGACCTGGTTTTACCTTTTTTCACTAAACACATCCTCCTTGTCCAGGAACACTTGGGTCTAGAAAAGAGGGAATATTTTCTTGTGCATGACCCCCTGTGCTTTTGTGAGACCTGACTGGACATCAGTGTAACTATGCACATGTCGTCCTCCTCAGAGTCGAAGCTGCATTTGGAAGACAATGACCTGTAATGAAGTTTGCATCCTTGCTTTAGTTCCAGGAGAAGGAGCAACATATTCTTAGAGGTGGTGAGAGATGAGAAGAGGTATGTGAGTAGCCCACAAACCCAGCCACAGGATTATGACGTTTCAGAAAAAGGAGCATCCACATAATTCAGTAATGTGTGTTATCATATGTTTTTTTAACAGGCCATCAAACAGAAAAAAAAATCACACCCCCACACTCTTCCCCCTCCCTTCTGTTTGCATCCTTAGTTAAAATACTGAAAATAGGTGTACTTACAGGGAGGTCTGTAAAGGCTATACCTGTGGGGGGAAAAATATTAGAATTAAAAAGACAAAGGATTTTTTCCCTGCTTGACTACATCCTTAACATGCTACAAAACATTACTGCATTCCAATAAATCCCAGCTCTGACCCTGCATTTCATCACCTCAAGTATTTAGAAGTAACTTCCCTCCCCATTCCCCTCCTCTGCAAGGTTTTGCATCTGGAGAAAGGTTCAGGAAAAAGCCTAAATGTTTTCAACATCTCTCACAAAAATTTGGTTTTCTAAAAGCAGCTCCTCTTTCCTTTGCTTCTCCCCCTGTTACTAGGAGGCAGTTAGTTTTCAAGACTCACTTTGGTGTTAGAAACAGAGTTTTAGTATAAAATTGTTTTGGTTTAGGCTGTAACTGGTTCTTCTTATCAGCCAGAGACAGGAATGAACATTCAACACTTGGCATTACAGCTGGGGAACAGCCCTGCAACAGGACCAAGCTGCAGCCAGGAACACCTGAGAAATGCTGTGCAAAGAACAGCCTCATCCTCAACTCAGCTGCTGCAGTTCCAAATAGAAGAGATGGGAAAAAAGTGTACAGTTTTGCTTTTTATTTACACTTGGCATACCAGAAAAGAGGCATTTAAGCCAAGGCAGCCATTGCCTGGGATGGCTAACAGAGTTCTGGCTAGAGACAACACTCACCACAGCCAGGCTACCCCAGGCACAGCTCTGCATCTGATTTAGATGCCAGTAACTGCTCCAAAGGATGGTGCCTCTCCTCCCTCTCTGGCCACGGGTGCAGCCAGGCAGCAGCACAGTGAGACAGATCAGCCAGAGACAGCAGCTCTACCCACAGGCTTTGGGCCACCCTCACCAACAGCACAGGGGACACTGCTGCCATCACCTCATCAGGCTGAGCTAAATCCATACTTCCAGCTAACATTCCAGGAGTCAGTCTGAAAGCTGCAGTCTTTTCCCATGTGTGCTCCCAAGTATGCTTTCTGTCCCCAGCCAGAGGACGGCTGGTACCCACACCAGTACACCCAGTTCTCACACACGTCCCACCTCTCCTCCTTCCCTTCTGCCTGGCACTGGAAGGCACTGCAGAAGCAGGAGAACACCACCCTCTGTTTTTAATTTTAGGACTATTTTAACCCAGAGCTGTAATGTAACATTACCAGATCAGTCTGAAATGGTAATTTAAACTAGTTTTAGGACTCAACATAGGAAACAAATAATTTCTATTCCAAACAGCAGAGATCCAAATCAAATGCTCAGAAAGAAATCCTGAATATTTTACTAAATAAACAGCCAATAAAGTTAAATTACCATTCTGGATGATAACCAATATGGTTTAATGAACATCCTGGCAGTTTGGACCTTGTTTATTGAGCACCCTCTCTACAACCCAGCCAAAGATTGTGCACGCAGGTGATGCTGAACACGTGGTTGAAGAAAATGTTCAGTAAGCATTTCTCTCACCTTGTCACTTTGCCCAGATATTATTCCTCACTCAAACCTTTCTTTCACTTTGCAACTATTTTGCTCAGCTGGATGAAAAGGTGGATGAAAACTTGTTCCTACCCTTATGCCAGAATGAGGCCAATCTCCTTGAGCCTTCTGGAGTCTTCCTCTGCCCCCAGCACCTTGCAGAGCCAAAGGTGGCCAGGCTTGTATAGCTGTGTGGCTGGAAGCTGCTTCCAGCACCTGGACAAGCATATGGTTTTTGAATGTACTACAAGGTGGGTGGAAAATTGGCTGAACTGTCAGGATGGAAGAGTTGTGATCAGCAGCTCGAAGTCCAAGAGTTGTCCCTCAGGGATCGATGGCAGGGCCAAAACAGTTTCGTATCTTCCATTAATGATCTGGACAATGGGACAAAGTGTGCTCCCAGCAGCCTCACAGGTGTCACCAAACAGGAGAGTGGACAATAGGCTGGAGGGCACAGTGCTTCAGCTGGAGAAATGATGCAGCACAAGCCTCCCGAAGCTCAACAAAAGCAACTGAACAGCCCTGCCACCAGGTTGTGATACTCCCAGAAAACAGGACAGGATGAGACTGACTGGAGAGAAAGCAGATCTGCAGAAAAGATTCAGGGTCCTGCTGGGCAACAAGCAGAGCAGGAGCCAGTGGTAGGTCCTTGTTGCAAAGGAGATTACCACATCCTGAGTTGTATTAGTGAGAGTGTAGGTTAAAGGATGGGATTTCTCCCTTCTTTTCCAACACTTGTTAGCTTACACTTTGGTTATGATGTTCACTTTTGGGCTCCCCAACACAGGACACAGTGAGACTGGAGTGAGTCCACCAGCAAGACAAAGACAGGCTAAGGGAAAAGACTCTGTTCAGTCTTAAAAACATTAGGGCAGACACTTATTGCTGCCTACAACTGTCATATAGGAGGGTAGAAAAAAGGCTTTTCTCAGAGATGCACGGTGGCAGGAGACAGAAGACAACAGAGACAAGCTGCAACATGGAAAATTCTAATTAGAAAAATTCAGTATGAATTGTGGCCAAACACTGAATCAGGACCAGAAAAGCCCTCAGGTGATCTCCATTCTTGGAGACAGTAAAGACTTGATGCATTTCTGAGTAACATGATCTAGCTGGGCCTGCTTTCAGCAGGGCGTTGGATGCTTGACCTCCAGAGATCCTTCCCTGAGAAAATTATTCTGTGAGTCTATAAATAAACTTATTACATTGACTTTACAATGAGACAAATGTATGTTTTCCACCTTCTGTTATGTAACTCAGACTAATAAAATGCTTTATGCAGACAGCACTTGATCTGTTGCACAGACATGTCTTTTTAAGAGTTTCTGCATCTGCCCTGCTACACACCTGCATCCAGGAGAGCCAACAGCAGAAAGCAAAATAATCACAGCTTGAATGTGAACCTGTTTTCTTTCTCTGCAGCCCCTCCAAACCCTGGATCCAACTTAAAACCACAACCTTCTTAAAGACTTAAGGACTGGACACATAGGTCAGGAAGCAAGAGCGAGCGTATGAAGAGCCTCCCCCCTAAGTCCATGATGTTAATGTGATCATCAAGGTAGTGATACAAAGACATTAAATGAGGGTTCAGTGCTAGGGCACAGTGTGATTGACATCTTCACCTGCCAACCAATCAAAGGACTTCCACTTCCCATGACTGAAGTGCACTTACACACGACCCCATGCACACAACATGTTCGTGGACCTTCCAGCCCATCTCTGCTCTCCACCCAGCAACAATCATCCTGTCTGCCTCATGACTGGCCACTTTCAGAATTCAATTTGCACAAGACAACATGAATTTGGGTGATCAGCCACAGCACTCCACTGCCTGCACAGCAGGGTACTCCAGCATCTGTTTAGGTAACTGTGATCCAGAGAATCCTTAAGCAGTGCTGGTGGACTGCAATAAACACAACACATTCAGCAGGGTGGGCATCCTGAAGAGCAGACTAGGAAATGGCAGCCCAGGAAAATACTTGAATACTTCTCCAACGTGCTGCTGAGGAGAAGCACTGTCAAACCCACACAGTTCTACATGCCCTTGGAAACAGATATCCTCCGATCAGGCCACTTGGGTAAAACTGCTCATACAGAGAACAAGGCTGTAGCCAAGTCTGGTATTTTTTATTAATTTTGGTAGTGAATGAGGGTGGTGAGGCTCTGGCACAGGTTGTCCAGTGAAGCTGTGGCTGCTCCATCCCTGGAAGTGTTCAAGACCAGGGTGGATGGAGCCCTGTGCAACCTGATCTAGTGGAAGGTGTCCCTGCCCACAGCAGAGGGGTTGGAACAACATGATCTTTAAGGTCCTCTCCAACCCAAATCATTCCAGGATTCTATGATTTTAAATTTGATTCATCTGAAGTGTTGTTTTGAACATCCCAATGCTCTTGCTCTCTGCAAACTTCATTTGAAGCTTTGGGGTCAAACCTATTAAACCTGGGACTGACATCTGTGTCTCTCTATGACAAGAGATTTCTGCATTACCCCCAGTGTTCCTCCTAGTCTCTAAACTGACTGCAGAATGGATATTTTACTTTTTAGGTTAACTTGGTCTTTCCAAGAGCCTGCACTAGAACTCAAACTACGGTAAGTTTTCTATGCCAAGGCTTCAGAGGGTTCAATGCTCTTTTTATAGCCCTGTTGCTCCATTTACCTTGGTCTGCTGTCAAAGTCTGAGATCTGAGACACTCCTACATTAGTCCCTGAGCAAACTCATCCACTTAAACCCAGAGACCTGTAGCAGTCACACTTCCTCCTCATGTCCTGGTCCAAGACTTTCTGCTTAATGGCTGGCGCCCCAACATTTCTCCCTCTTTCTCTCCAAATTCACTCTCATCACACTTCTAGCCACATCTCATTATGTTTTTTACTGCCAGGACTCTGCTCAGAACTTGTCAAAAGTGTTTCATCAGCAGCCAGAAGACATTCAAGACATTTTCCAGAACAGAGAATTAAGACTACATACGATGTCAAACAGTTTTCATGTGACGTCTCCAAACAAAGTTCAAGACTTAGCTCCAACCAGAACATCCAGAATTTGTGATGGCCAAGAAAACAGTTCTTATACAGTGCTCCTGATGGATCTGATTAAATGAAAAAGTATGGAGACAATGGAAGATAATAGTTAAGCAACAGAAGAAATTGCAAGGAAAACAAAAGGGGGGTGTCTAATTAATTGATGAAAAGGAGAGGACTTAAATGGTGAAGGGTGAATTGGAAAGACAAAGCTACAGTAATTCCATTAAAAGAAAGACAAATTCAAACCCTGAAACCCTGCTCTCAAGCTAAATGGCCTCACAAAGGGGCTGATTAGCCTCATGAATATTCTTGGCATCTGCAGTAGGATTACACAATTACCTCATCTCCTCGGAGGAGACATACATGGCTTCCACAGCTTTATGTCAGGGAACACCAAGAAAAAACACATTCATCCACTTCCTGGTAAATCCTGGGTTCACACAACACAGAAATGAGATTCTCAAGTTAGCACTAAATATCATGGAAGTTCAAGACCTTCAAGGAGTTGCTTCCATCAGGGAAGAAAGCATTCTGACTTCCCAATAAATCATTGCTCCTGCCTCCACTTGGCCTTGGTTCCTCTGCTGACACCTGTCTCACCCCCTCCTGACATCTCTCTGCTCCGTGCCCACGAGGAGCTGTGTAACCCCTGGTCAAGGGGCTCCTCTCCTCAGCACTGCACAGGAAGCACTTCTCCTGGAGGCTGTGTTTCTTTATCAGTGATACAGACACTGCTGGCCCTTACCAAGAGCCTCCTCAGGTGAGGTTTTCATTCTGCTTTTGTAAAAAGGCAGTAAAATGTTCCTGCAGCTATTGTGGGGTCACCCGGCAAGGCCTGAGGTCTGCTGCTCCCTTCTGCACTTCCTTCCCTGTCTCCTCTAACCACACCACCTCTCCTCTCTCAGTACAACCATCATGCCACTACAGCTCAAAGAAAAGCTGGTACACACAGGAGCCAGCTGTGAATGCTCAGGAGAGACTTCTACCTGTCCTTTTCTCAGACAGCTCATGTCTTGTACTGTACATCTGAAGAGCTCAAGAGGACACCCAGGGGACAGCAATGCTTATATCTAATGCTGTTCTCTAAGTATGGTAGCTGAATTCCCTTCCTTTCCTCTTTCTTCCCACTGGCATTGTTCACTGCTGGGATAGGCTGTTCCTCAAGTGGTCATTCAGTGTCAGATTAGAAAAACACAAGTCTTCCACCCGAAAAAGCCCCATCTTTGAAAGAAAAGGAACACTTAAATTTAAGAAAGGAAGACTAGGTAATGTCACTGCTGTAAAAAACTCTGAACGTCCCAAACAAAACAAATCTCTGAGCAAGGACATAAGACAAAGAATCAGAGGGTGGTAATGATGAAAGGTAATAGAAGTTACTGAACTGGGCTCTTTACTTGGCTTCACCTGCCCAGACACCCAGGCATAACACAGTCCTGGATACAAAATAGACAAGGAGAAAGCAACAACTTTTCAACTGAACAGCTTATACTGTGCAGATTCTGGTCATTAAAAAGAAATTAAATTTCAAATGAACAAATTTGTATTCATTAAATAGAAGACCTAGCCTCCTCCTGACTCTCACACTTTTGTTGTAATGAAAAGTAACAGCACCATCAGGGTGAAAAACAGTGAAGCTGGAAAACCACTCACTTCAACAACAGAAAACATCAAGAGGAGCACAGCACAAACCACTACAGGGCTTCTGTGTAAATACATGCTAAAAATCAAGGACAGCAACTAAAAGGAGAGATTTTGTGAATTTTTTTTAACTATTTCATACCTCAGTCACTGTTGTTTTATCTTGTCTCATTCCTAAGCAAACGCTCCTCCTCCATCAGCTGATGCTTCCAAGCCTCTACTTGTCTTACCAGTCACTGGACTGACACGGGCAGATGGAACAGCCCCAGCTCTGCCAGCCTTTCCTCCTAGGACAGATGCTCCAACTCCTTCATCACCTTGGCAGCCCTTTGCTGGACTCTCTCCAGTAAGTCAATCTCTCTCTAATATTGGGGAGCCCAGTACTTTTCCTGAGAGCTCACCAGAAATTCTGCACTCTCCAGGCACACACTGCACTCCAATCCCACTCCTTCCTTCAGCCCAGCCAGTAACTCAAAACAATTTTGCTCTGTTAAGTGTTTTGAGCGGGGTATTTTTCTACCAATTTAATCTTGAACTCAACAAAGTAGAATTGACAAAGCAAGGAGAAGCAAAGGAAAGGAGTGCTTGTCCCTCCCTGCCAATTCAAATGAATCCCAGCACGAAATGTGAGATGAACTTATAAAAACTTACGCACATCTTATATGACAAAAAAAAAAAAAAAAAGAAAAAAAGAAAAAAAGAAAAAAGACAAGAATTTATCTGGGGTGGAGAACATGTCATCCAAGGAAAAGGTATTTTAGGGGAAAATGGCCAGAAGTTTCTATTTTAGACAAATAAGATATGACAGATGCCTGGAAAACATCTGAGGCATTAATTTGGGCAAAATTTTTAAGTCTGTAACTTTAGGACAATTACTGAAACAAGTGTGGAATGAACCAAATTAGGTCTCAGTGCTTAAATAAGACCTCTTGTGCTGAATTAACATCTGGCTTTGGGAATGCTCGGACCAACGTGTTGAGGCTTTCGGATGGACCAGTCCCTTCAAAAATGAAGACACCGGTACCATGGCTTTGTAGGCAGTTGCACAACACACTAATTAAACTTCCCACTTCTTTCTTTCCCTGTTGTCCAGCCATTAGGCATCTTATCCAACCTCCCACCCACTGTGCAGTAGCAGAGGAAAGCAGAAGCTGTGGATGAAATTCTAACATATATAAACAAACTGAGCAGCATAGAAACCATTTTACCTGCTGGAAGTATTTCTGTCTTGGAGCCAATTTACAACTGCTGACTGCTGCTGAGAGCTCTTTTCCTCTGCCATTTCTTAAACCTTACTCACAGGTGTGGGACAAGAGTTACAATACAAGCAAAGTATTAAGGAGCAGCAAGAGCAGGGCTGGAGCACCCCTCTCCTGAGACACCTTCATTCACTTACCTAAACTGTGGCCATTTTTTGTGTAGAAGCAGGTATTGTTGATAAGGTTGACACAGCAGCCGATCACATCTCCAGTGGTGAATGTGGGGCCATAGGGCTGCCCTGTCCCCGAGGAACAGAAGGAGTGCCCATCGTCACCATGGTACCCATAAGAATGTTTATCCCATCCTGCAAAAGACAAGGCAAAAGAACAGGACAGCAGTGAAGCCAGCTCAGCAGAACCACATGGAACTACTACAGCTCTCAGGACACCATTTTCTGTAGTAGTTTTAAAATTTGATTTCCACTCCTGATTCATTCCAATATTAATTTTCACATACTGGTAACTGGAAAGAAATTAATGGTTTTTAATCAGAACACATCATTGGCATTTCAACATCATTTATCCCTTATGAGAAATAATACAAAGAACAACTTGTCAGAAGTCACTCTGATAGATAAAAAAAAAAAAAACAACAACACATTAAACCCCTGTTTCTCTTTTATCTTACCTGAGGTGAAACAAACTTTTTTTGTAAAACACTTGTGTTTCTCAAAAACACAATCTTCCAGCAAGAGCATTTAACAAAATAATTCTCAGACAGTTGCAGCTTTGTCTGTAAGGGCTGTCACAGGTGTACCAAATGGACAGAGGCAATTTTTGCATTCTCAAATCTACATTTCCCTTCTAACAGTTGATAAGGATTTCTATGCCTCCCTTAGGATACAATATTTCCCATTCTCCAGACAGCTTAAAATACAATCCTTAAATGCCAATGGGCAGTTTTCAAAGTGGTCAATTCTAATATTAATATTTTTTATTTCTTCTGCCAGTTAACATTGTGCTAAGGGTTACAGCTGGGCTCAGGGATTGCACCCTGCCCACTTGTTCTTTTCTGTTTTATCTGCCAGTAATTTCATTTGGAGCATTCCTATGAATTGCAGAATCAAAGCCACATCTCACAGAGAGACAGACTTCTACCAAAAAGTCAGATACAACATTACAAAGAGACACCTGTGTTTTAAATGGATATGACTGGATCCTTAGGGAAGCAAAGAAGGTGCTTTGGCCATCTACTGACCTTAAACAACCCAAGGGTAGTGCAGAATCTGTTAAATGTGGAGTGATGGCTCTGGCAAAGGGACTATGTAACAAACACAAAGACTGTGCAGGAAGTGCACATCCTGCAATGAGGCACAAAAAGACTGAGCACACTGAGAACTACAGAGCAGAGCCCTGGGAAGGTGGGCTGGACCACTTCTGCGAGCCAGGATTTTCCTCCAAAACCAACAACATGAGGGCACTAGAAATTTATCTTGTAAAATAGTGCTACAACACTGTGGCATCAGCACTCACATGCTCAGGGTTTCTCAGAAAAGCACAGAACAGCCAGTGCATGTCTAAGGCCCCTTGTTTATTGCAGCACACCAAATGAATGCCAGTGGGAAAGTCAGGGAATGAAGCAAGACTGAAACATGCCACAGTCCAAGATTTTGGACCTCAGAGCAAAGTTTGGGAGTGAAAGGCATGAAGGACTCCCAGCAAATTCTAGTTTAGAAATAATGAGTAATTTCCTCTATTTAGTCCCACACATCCAACAGGAACAGACTGAGATGTTCCAAGAGTCAGCTCCGTCGTCCCTCGGATCAGCTCCAAACAAGCTGTTGACAGTAGCACCAGTCCTGTTTCGTATCTTCATGAAAGACAGGGACAACAGCACGGGCAGCACCCTCAGCAAGCACAAAAACGATGCCAAATCGACTTGCCAAAACAAAGGAGGAAGCGATAGGGGCTCTAGAGTCTGTTGTCAAACTTCCACTGCTAAGACTCCATCCAGTAAAAATATCATTGAAATATTTTTGAATTTTTAAAATCGTGGCTCCTTTCCACTATCCCTTTTACTTCCTCTGTTACCATCACTGATCTATTACTTTAGTCTCCCCAAAACCAGACCTGTTACATGAGTGTCAATTCAGAACTGCTCTAGTGAAGCTCTTGGTAAGTTGTAATTCAGCTGATAACTTAAATCAATTTATCTCCTAACCTACTCGTAACACAATCCAAATACAAACTTCTAGGTCTTCTGCATACAAAACATTCTTGGCATTACAAAGCATCTACCAAGAACTTGTCATCAGTTACATCTAAGCAGTGAGGTGCTTACACATCATGTAGTGGGTAAGGCTCCTGTAAGAAATACAACAACATGTCCAGCAGTGAGGATGAGCCCACTAAATACTTGTACCAATGCAGACTTTACTGGTGCAGCAATGTAAGAAATAAAGGTTTCACTACCTACAGATCACAGCTGATCCTACTGAAAAAACCCTCCTCCTGTTCCTTTATGACTTGAGCTTCACAGTGTCAGTTCTTGCTGTAACACCAACGGTGGTGGTGAACTCCAGAGAAAAGTGACTGAATAAAGGCCTTTGAAGACAATGACAAACATGGTACATACAGCAACAATGCCTGGAAAAAGCTTGTTTTGAATCTTATTCTCCACTGAAAACCCCTAACATTACCACTTAAGGAAATCTGCTCACCCAGCACTCTGCTAATGATACGTAGAGTTCACTTTCTCAACACAAATGCTGTGTAGTGCTGAACTTGGACCTGGCACCACACTAGGGGCTTTAAATCTAGACTGCCAGCTTTATCAGATCACCATGGTCATCTTAAAAAAACAAGCCAGAGTTGTTTGAGTGAACTTACTGTACTCACTGTAAATATAAGCTGAGTGGCGTGAATTATATGCCTAACCTTAAGTTATTTATTAATAAAAACCAGACCCCTATTTCTAAAATTCTGCCCAAAATAAACATGAGGGTGGTGGCATACAGGTTATTCCAGCATTGGCCAGCTTCAGCCAATCTTCTGAAATTTCCTAATAATCCGAATTAAAAACAACAATCAGCACTTCTAGTATTTCTAGGTCAAAGTTATCTGGGCCTGTTGATTTAAATACTGTATCCCTATTGAAAGCATTTGGCATTATCCTGGATTACCAGCAGAGTGGGGAGTAACTTGTCACATGTGTTTTGAAAACAGACTCCAACTTTTCTCAGAACACTTTCTGAAAACTTGGGCTTTTCCTGCATCATGAACAATTTGCTATCGCCACCTAGGAATGGGTCCAGCATATTACAACCTCCTCTGTGACTCCCCTAACACCCTTTGAGCCTCCAGTTACTCAACATCTTCCTCTAAAAAATCCAGCAGTGCTTTAATAAGGCCTGAATCAGAACTTCCTGAAAGCCCTCCCCACACCTGCATCTGCAAATTCTCCAGACAGTTTAACCTCTGTGCCACTTATACTCAAGGACTTGCAGAAGTCACCGCTGTGACCTGGAAGGCAGAGATGAGGTGATACCCACATGCTCTTAAAAAGGCTGTCCCTGTGGGATAGCGGGTCAGCCCAGACAAGGATGCTCTTCAAGAAGTGAGACAGCAGCACAGGATGTGCACATATCCCACCCTGACTGAACAGTGTTACCACTTTCCAACCATCTGTAAGCACAGACAGACAGAGCCAGATGGAGATTCTGTTCACTCAGTATTCCTGAAAGGATTCTGTTTCTATTAAATTGCTCAATCCTCCATTAAGTACATATGCACTCATAGCGTTCACTGTGTCCTGCAACAAGGAGTTTGACAGTGTAACAGCCAGCAGTGAAAACATGCCTCCTACTACTTGTACTGGATATCCTGTAGTTCTTGCACTGGAGAAGATGGCAAACTATGGATTTGGTGTCTCGAGAATACAGGCCAGTATGCAGACCTCTGCAAAACCCCCCATAATTATCCCTTTTCCAGGCTGATGACTCCTAATTTATTTAGCTATTTCCTGCTTTTCTGACCATCATCATCTGAACCTTTTCTGGATTTACTGAGTTACTTGTGAGAATGGAGATGAAGGTGCCCCATGGAGAAGGGAAGCAGGCTGCAGTTGTTCTCTGCACGGTTCCCTAGCCCTCTACAAGTTAATCCCAGCATTTTCCCTTTATTGTCCTTTTTACTACTGACCTGATGTTTCCATGCAGCCATTGTAATCACTCCAGAATGCATCACTGCTCTTGTGACAATGCTCCCTCTGCACAGATTCTCATGAGGCACATCGCCTCAGCTGGCTCCCACAGCTCCCCCAGCACCTCTCACCACCCCCAATCTCACAGTCCTCAGCAGTTCAAGCTGTAAATCCCAGGACAGAGAGGTGCAGGCAGCTGCTCCTAAGAAAACTCTGGGAGAACCCATGCACTGACAGCTGGTGACTGGTACCTCATTCCAACAAGGCTGTTTAAAGAACATCCCATTTTAGTCTCTTGGTGATAGCTATGTCTAGAGCAATGGACACTAAGCACCTACATGCAGTTGTGGCCACGTCTAAAAATTCTCAAATGCAAGTGCAGATTTCTCTCAAAATTTCAGAAACATGGACAAAATTGGAGAATGTGCTTTTTCTTATAAAACACAGGTCATGGACTCCTGATGGACTGTACTCTACAGACTAAAATCAAGTGAGTAGAGTGGCTGCAGGGTCCAGTTCACAGTTCTCTCCTCCTTTCCTTTCCCTTCCCTTCCCCATCCTCTCTTCAAAAGCACAAAATCATTTAAATAGGGGAGACGGGCAGGGAACAGAAAGGATTTGGCCACCTGGCCCATGGCAGTGGTCAAAGCAGAACCTCAACGTCCTGACTCCAACACTGTTCTCACTACAGCTCATTTTGAAGACAACCCTTTGAACATGCAAATAATAGAATCACAACCACTCTACAGGTAGGACCTCAGCACCTAATTGAGTAAAAAGAGGTTAAATTTACATCCCTTTGAATTGAACCCTTCAACATCCAAACCCAAACATACTTACATATTTACTAACAAGATGCAGAATAGCTCAGATTGTGCAATCAAAGAACGGGAAGAAAGAAAAACAAAAACCATGAGTAGGGCTTGGGAGGACATTTTTATATGTTCAGCACCAAACTGAAGTTCTGTTTGGCCTGCTAACAAGAAAAAGTTGATATGCTGACCTTCTTGGCAGACTACCTTGATCCCAAAACATAGGGGAAAAAAAATGAACAGCAAGTTCCATTGCTGCTGCTTAATAAACAGGTCAGAATTATGCAATGCCAGACACGTGGCAGAAAAGACTTGAGTTACTTCAGGACACAGTTACAGGATGAACTGATAAACACTCACTCTTAAGCAAGCACTGGAGTTAGATGTAGTGTGCTACTACTATCCCTGACTGTCCTACATCCGTCCCTGTTCAATCCCAACTTTCCCATTCAATGTCAGCCTTGCATCACTCTTGACTTTTTGGTCAGATCCTGACTTCAGAGATCAGACTGCCTTAGAAGGCAGCAAGTGGGAAGTGGCTCTGTTGAGCTGGGTGACCATTTACGTCTCAGCACCATGGAAATAACATGGCAATTTAGCTCTCTGCTTCAAGAGCACCAGCAATGAGCACAGAACTTCTGTGAGGCTCTGGGCAAAACTGGCATCATGGCTACATCTCACACCTTGGAAAACCAGGACCTGGATATGCTGCTCAACCTTGAAAGCATGGAGCATCATATAGAGGATGGATGGATGGATGGATGGATGGATGGATGGATGGATGGATGGATGGATGGATGGATGGATGAGGCAGGATGCCCTGATGCAAGTTATCAGTATTTTCACTACGCCTTTTCTGGCCTGATGCTTTGTTCACACAGCGTGGAGAAGAAAGCCAAGTGATTACATCCCCCAGCGCATCGAGGTTCAAACATGTCCAACTTGCCACTGGGCACAGGGGAACAGGGAAGGCAACACCCACAAGGATCTGTACTGAGATCCCCTCTGATGACATGCCAAAGGACTGACACGCAAGGCTCAGTGATCATGGAAAACATACTTTTCCAGTGAGTTATACCCAGACATGTCAGACTCTTCCTGCTCTGCACTTGCTGGGCTAAAGATGTTGGTAGACAGATGAACTTTATCACAGACACATGGGCCCTTCCCTGCCCATGAACATTCCAGAGGAGAAACATGTTCTACTGCAACTCAGCCCAAGCATTCACCAAAAATGGGT
The DNA here is from genome assembly GCF_965178545.1 of Coloeus monedula. Taxonomy (NCBI): domain Eukaryota; kingdom Metazoa; phylum Chordata; class Aves; order Passeriformes; family Corvidae; genus Coloeus; species Coloeus monedula. The sequence continues at coordinate 14,322,147 of NC_138793.1, forward strand.
GTAGAAGCTGCTGCAAAGGGCAGGGGCTTGCTGACCACGCATGCAGTGGTAACCTCCCTGCAGTCAGGGAAACCTTGGACATCTGAAGCTGTAAGGAATGGTGAAGTATGTCTGGGCATATGAAGAGCAGGTGGAAGTTCCCCAGAAAGAATGTGAAGATTTGTCAATAGGTTTTGTGTCTGTAGTATCAGGAGTAATGGGAGAGTTTGAGGCTTATTCTTCAGGACAGACCCCAGTGACTGCTCTACAGTCTTTCCAAATTTTATCTCTACCTGCTTTCTCTCTTTCATATTTTGGGACACTTTTCATTTTTCTCCCCTCTATTCTTGTCGAGTATTTTGCCTGTGGCATTTCTCTTCCCACTCCCCTGGGTCAGCAACCCTAGCTTCCCACAGCTGCCCATGCCAGGGCGAGTAGTGTGCAAACACTAGCTGCAAAGGGACAAGAACTTGTGTCAACACACTGAAATAAACCAAACAAAATAATTTTATAAGATTTATTGAATCCAAAGTCCAGCAAAAACAGATGTACAAACTTTGCTTGTACAGTGCTTGGGGAATGGGATGTGGAGGGTGGGTGCAGCAGCAGAGCCCAGAGGTGCTGCTGGACCTCGTTCCAGTGGGAGGCAGGGCCTTTTCCATGCACTGTGCTGAGCAGGCTGCTATTGCTCAGCCAGCTATGGGTCTTCAGCAGTAGCAGAGCATGAGGGGAGGGGAAGGTATGTTCAACAGAGGCTGAACAGATGGAATCTGGTGCACAGAGAAGTAGGATGTTGCTTCTGCACCATCCTGGGCTGAGCAGTCCCAGGCAGGGACAGGACAACAATGAATATGGGGCAGGAGCCAGTACCACAGGAGAAGTAGAACCACCCTCTCTTGATTACTCCATCTTCCAGTGGATTTGGCTCTGCAAGTGGATGTGCCTCTGGTGCACATCAGTCCAGAACAGTGAATGCAGGCCTTTGACCCCAGTAAAATGAAGGCTGAGCAAGCTCTGGTGCTCCTACAGCCTCAGAAGCCAAATGCTTGGCCATGAGAAGCCTGCTACCCCAGGGAAGCATCTGAGGTGCTGCAGCATCTCAGTAGTAAGTCAGTTTTAAAGCATTTATGCCAAGCCTTATGAAGCTGCACACACAGCACATGTTCGGGGGAGAGCAGGGTGGTTGATTTGCTTTTCTTTATTCAATCATGCTTTAGAATCAAATCAACTATTAGTGCTGCAACATATCTTTCTGTTTCCACAATGAGCCTACAAAGATAGCTGCTCAATGGCCACAGCAACCTATGTTATAGATTTGGGGTGGTGGGCATAGGGGAGGTATGGCCCTGGCATGGAACAACTGTCTAGGTACAGTCACAACACCAACTGCAGGACAGGAATAGGACCAGGGAACAGCGTGCTTAAAACATTACAGCATCTCCCTGGCAGAACTTCAAGGGCCTGGACATCTGCCCAGAACATGTCAAGGGTACAAAAAAAAAAAAAAAAAAAAAAAAAAAGACCCTAAAACCCACTTACCCAGGGTCACCAGGATATGAGGAAGCCCTAGCTAGAAACATCCCCAACTTTTCTTGCTTGCAACAGCTTGTATTTCTTCTACAAGGCGGCAAAATGACTGAACGCAGTAGAAGGGCAAACCCTGCACTACAGGACCAATGCTTGTACAGAGACTAAAACCACTTTACCCCATGGAGCACAAACTTCCCACAGTATGGGCTGGATGGGCTCAGGTCCCACTACCTTTGCAGTATCCCACTGAATGCTGTACAAGGCCATGGAGCAGTGCAGCCCAACACCACACACACCCCAGCCAGGCACTGCTGCTCATGGCCTCCCCCTCACCCCAGGTCCCAGCAGATGAAGCAGAGTCAGTTTGGCCCCTGCACAGCCACAGCAGGTGATGCTAATCAGAGAGTGCAGGACTCTTGGCAGGCCTGGCTGCAGCTTTGGCTCAGAAGCTATTCCATGTTTTTCAATCAAGTACTTGCAACTGTAAAAGAGACAAAACTCAGACCAAATCCTCACAGCAAGACTTATGTGTGGCAAGAATCCAAAGGAGAGGAAAAAAAGAAAAAAAAAAAGGAATCACAACATCTCTCTCATATTAACAGAGCACAGGAAGAAAAGGACACAGTGACCCAAAAATCAGTATGACTCAAGAGTGTGGGAGATTGAGCAGAATGCGGGTGCTAACAAGCATTACCTGATCCACCATGGAGACAACAAGCAGAGTAACACTGTACAATTCAATTTTTCACAATATTGATCTGGCACAGTGATTTTTAGACCAGATTAGCAAGTCCTAGCATTTAACAACTACTGCATGTTAACTAGCCTTCAAAACAACATCAAACCACAGTCTACACCATTATATAAAGTGGCACTACCCATTGACTCATAAAGAGAAAAAACAAAATCAGAAGGCTCTGGATGGCTGCAACACAGGCAATACCTTTTCAACAGGAAAGGTCTGTTCCACCAGCCCCAGAAATTTGTAAGGAGTCCATTTCATTATTCCTTAGCATGCACCTCACCACAGAATGTAGTAATCAAGATAAAAATCCTACTTCCTTCAATGAATAAAGACAGCAAGTCCTCCTAACTTACAAGCTTGATGGGTCCATCTTCTGCCAGAGTCAGAACATGATCTGGCTTTCCCTACACCAGAGAGGTCAAGATGTGCTACAAGCCATTTACAGCCCTGTGAAGAGCACACCATGGTTAAAACAACTACAGAACAGGCTGATTCTGTCTACAAAGGAAAAGCCTCTCCAGCACGATCAGGTCACCACTGCACTATTATATCCATTATATTCCCTGACACACCACACTGGAGGAGGTGGGAAGCAGAGCAGGGGTACAAAATAACGCAGGATAGGGATGGGAAAAGGAGTCAGATGAGGAGCTTTTCCATTTATCTATTTAGTGGAACAGGTAAAGAGCAAGTTAAAATCAAAAGCTTATAACATACCTAGGCTTCAAATCTCATCATACTAAATAATTCATATGTTCATTTATGGGCCAACTTTTCAACCTTCAGCTGATGGCAAGAACACCTTTATAAAATATTAAGACACCTCCAGCAAAATCTTGCAAGGTAATGGGCATTTTACAGAGATATCAAGGCAGGACAGTTCAGTGATTCAGCCAAAAGCAATGTTAGAGTTCACTGTAGAATGCAGGGGACTCATGTCCAGCTACTATTAAAAACAATCCCTAAAATGGTATTTAATGAGCTAAGAAAATTATGTTCCACTCATTATTCCACTTATCTAAACACAAGCCCTTATGGAGAGAGAAGCCTTCCAGAAGAAGCACATCTCTGTGTTAAGATGTGCAACAGATGTTAAGAGGTTGCAATAAGGCCTTCTAGATTCTAAACTGAGGTTTCTTAAATACTTTCCATATTAATCAAGGTGAAGCAACAGGGTTTTCTGAAGAGGATCATATTTATCCATCAGTAGAAATAGCTGCTACCAGCAGCTTGAGTTGTAGTGAAACTGAGCTATGTGTTGATGGTACCTTTTATCCAAACGGCTCCGATAATAGGTACGGCCACATTAAAGAATTTGTTTTAATCTGAAAAACAAGCAGTGCTGTGATTATGACTTGACAGCTAAATTGCTGTCTCTAAAGTGCCAGTCAACTCTTGGCTGCCACTAAGATACCTGGATTTTCCATCATCTGTGCTACAGCTGGAGATGCAACCTGTGGCATTGGTGAAGGCCAAACCCCAAACCCCCCTGTGCAATGCCATCTCTGCTCTGCTTTGGAAACCCTGCTTTCACATGGCACAAAACCAACACAACCTGCTGGATGACAGAGAACTCCATGCAAAGGCAGGAGCTCCAGCATACCCATATCATACATCTCTGGGAACATGTTGCATGAGAACAGAGCAGAGAACCTCTAAAAGAGGTCAGCCCAGCTCTGAGAGAGATACGGCAGAGAAATCAGGGCATGCAAAACCACGGTTCAGCCGTAACCCCTGAGTGACAATCACTTACCCATAACTGATGTCTGAGCACTTCATGGCCAGTGGAAACACTTTTTTTGGTTATTTTCCAAGGCCAGGATTACTGTCTTGAAATACTGATTCATGGTTTTGTTCAGCTTTAATGGCAAAGCACTTTCCCAACTACTCCAGAGAGCAGAGGCATGGCTGCTGAGAGCTCAGCTGGAGCCTCAGCCTGCCTCCTCCAGTCAAACCTGAAGTCTGGGTGCCCAAAGACAGTCTAATTCAACAGACCAAAAAAAGAAAAGAAACCCAACACTTCCCTAAAAACCCACCCAAATGGCTGGCAGCAGTTTCTCTGGCTGCACACAGGACAATCATCACAATCGATACGAGCAAACACGTGAACTGAAGTCAGTTGGAAAGGGAAAAAGGCACAAACTTTTACTTTATACAGTCCTAGTTTTCATACACATAGCCATAAATAAAACATGATATTAAATTTAACCTTAATTCAGAAGGTAATTCATCACAATTCTGTGGTTCAGGAGCTGGTTTTGTTACTCTCCAGCTCTGAACACACCTGATAGCATCAGGTCTGATCTCATCTGAGGACCTGATCACTCTGGTGTCACCCCTCAGCACGTATCATGAAGGAACTAAGACATTTGTCCAACCCCCTGTGCCACGCCAGCTCAGCCAGTATCAGCCCTGAGCACAAGGCTTGTGTTCTAGAACACACCCACCCAACCAAGCTGTGCTCAGCTCTGTGCACGATAAGCTCCTTAGGGGCAACACCCCAAATGTGCTGAGCACGGGAGCGTGTGAGGAAGGAGCTCTGGCAGCTGCCAGGGTAAAGAATGGCTGATGTGAATTCAGGTTATTCAAAAAACAACACAAACTTACCTAAATTTCCATTCACTCAATGTGTAATTTATAACAAAACCATCACCACCATCCTCATACACAAATTCAGTCTACAACCTTCCCTCCCATACCACAAGGCACCCACACAGAGTACACCCAGTTAATTCTTTTCATGACACACCAGCAAGTTTTAACTTTGGATGTCTGTGAAATTTAGATCTTTCTAATCCAAACTTTGTCAGAAAGCCCATTAATGATTTCTGAAAAACTGAAGAATGTGAAAGAAAACTTGCAGTTCTTCTAGGGGACAAAGACAGCATGTGAATGAATGCACAGCACATGCAACAAATCTGTTTCAGTATTCAAGCTGGAATTTTCATAAAAGTTCAGGTGAGCTCAGCACATAAACTGAAAAAACTGATTGAAAAAAGAGAAAGCTGACATGGGATGAAAAGACAACTGAGCAGTTCAGTGGAGCTCAGCTGAAGCTGATGGGCAGTGGACAAGTCAACCACAAACTCCAAAGATTCCCACAGATACAAAGACTTTTTTTTAATAGAGATCATTTAATTTTGAGAATTCTAAAATTTCAAATTTTAAAAATTTTGTGGTTTTAAATTTTAATTTTTGAAAGGTATTCAACTGATCTGCAGAGAGTAGAAGCAGGAGGAAAAAAGATGAGAGTGAGTTAAGTAAGGCCAGAGGAACGCAGATTCTTCAACACATGATGCAGCAGGGCAGCCATTAAAATATAGATAGAATACATGTACATAGAATTTAGAGAGAAGATGAAAAAAGAAAAAAAAAGAGTTATGTATGCCCAGGATGAACAAAAATTAAGCACTCATCAGATTACTCTCCTATGATGGCATTTTACATACACTGAACACAAGATTAATTCCATATGGGGAAAAAATCTTAACACTAAAAATATGTGAAAGCTTCAGTTCAAAGGAAATCCTTTTGTTTTACTACAAGAAGCCCAAATTTCTTATTAATTTCTTTAGCATGACCTTAATTTTGACTTAAACTTAAAAAAAATTAAAAAAAGCTATTTGAAAATAGCAGATGGTACAGTACAGTAAGAGCAGATTCAAGAAAGAAACAACCAGTTTCAACCAGTCTCAGAACACTTCCTCCAGTATGAGGTTTTTAAATTTTTTTTCTCAAATGGGGCTGGGTAGCCTGTATTGCTTAGCCTTGTGTTGTGGACTGAGCAGTTATTAGTGGCTGGAGAGCATTAACTGTGATTCTGGAGTGCATCTTGCAGTTTAGTTTAGAAGAAACAAGGGTAGCACAACCAAAGATGTAAATAAAAGTACAGGCAGTAGTGACAACCAGGAGATACACTTACATAAATAAACCCCTTCTCCAAAAATAAGAGACTCATGTAGATAAATCCAAAGGGCTCTGACTTACAAAAGCCAGAAATCTCAAATCTGCTGTAACATGTATCTTTTTTAGTAGTCTATGTTTTTTATTCACCACTGTTCTACGTACCACAATAATCTTCACCCACCCAGGCGAGCTCTCATGTAGTGAGGAATTTTCTCTAAAAATCCATTCTGCACAAATGGATTCAGTAATTCTGGAGCTGACCCATCACACTGACCCACTTAGCTCTCTTTTCTTCCACTGTGCAGTGCTAAAACCTGCCATTTCTCAACATACTGATGACCTCTTAGGAGGTACAAATTACGCTTTCAGGTAAAAATATAGTTAAGTCAGCAAAAAGGCCACCCAAGTGAAATTTTAAGAGCTCTCAGCCTAAATAAAAATTCAGCCAGCCAAGTCAGCTTCAGCCCAGTATGCCTGTAAAGATGCCCCTTTGTAAAAATGTCTCCATGACCATGATAACTGTTAATTGGAGGGAAATTTAACTGAGGTTTTCAATACGTCTCTTTCAATCAAAACTAACCTCCAACCACTGTCAGCCACGTGATTCCTGAGAATAAAGTTTCCCAGAGGAGCTGTTTCAACCTGCATTACCTGTGTGATGAAGCAGGCAAGTGGACAGATCCAAGTTACTAACAACTCCAGAATCAAGCAGTGCCCCCCACCCATTATTATTAACCCAATTACGTGACCCATTTCACATGCAGCCCCACAAACTGGTTTGATAGGATAAATTAGAGGGTACTGGAGGCATAAGCAATTTTGTGGATAGGAACTAGCACAGCCAGCTGAAGGACTCGCTGCATGTGTAACTAACACCTGTCTAAGGCTTTGCTGTGACACCATGTGGAAATCCCATGTGCCATTTTGGACAACTGTTTTTTAAGGATAGCTCTGAAAGAGCTTTGCAGCAGGACAAACACCATAAGGTACTATAAGACAGCGCTTCATCAGCTGCATAAATAAATAAACTTAATAGAAATTACTTCTAAAGACAGAAAATAAAGCAGTGTATCCAAGCTGCTGATGTAGCCAAGAGGCTCTGAAAGCAGACTCAATCACTGTTTGTTTGCCACATACTGTTCATGTATTTAATCCCATACTTTAGGGTTTTTCCTGATTGCTTTAGAAGCCAAAGGCCTTCTTTTCCCAGGTAACCATGTAGCTTCCTCCCCTCCCATTTCTGCTGAAGCCTTAAGAACTGTGAAAGCTTGGCAAGGATTTTCCTTTGCCCTTGTTTGCAAGATGGGATAAGAGCCACTTCCTGGACTTGCTCTGAATTTTAATGTTTTCTTTTACTATAAAAAGTATGATACTGGTGCTTGTGATACATCCAGTGATTAAATGTTCAGAAAATGTCTACAAGAGTTGTCATAAATCAAGGAAACCTGACAAACAGGGAAGGGTGAAGAGCCAGGGATGTGTGATCTGGAGAGAAGACCACAAAGCAGTGATAGAGGTTTTCATGTATAGAGCTACAAAGAGGAAAGAAATTAATTATTTTCCCCCTCCACGTGATCCAAGAATAGACTCAGACTACATGGGATATTCAGCTTTGTCATCAGGAAAAGTTTCCAACATAAGGACAGTGTTGGAAGAAGCTGCCAGAAAAATAATGAAAGACTGGTTTAGGCACACACCTGTCAGGCAGGACTAATGCATAATTGAATTTGCTTCAGATCAGATGATTTGGTGAGGTCTCAGCTTCTATAATTATTACATTTAGCACTGGGACTGAGTCCTTTAGCACAGGTCCTTTGTTTGTCAGTCGAGTCACAGTAAGTGGCAAACCAAAGCATAAACTGAAAACTTCCTTAAACACATCTGAAGTAGAAAGATTCCATGCCAATCATAGAAAACAAAAGAAGAAAAATAGAAATAAAAAATAAACCACATCAAAACGAAAGCCGGCTAGAAGGTAAATCTGGATGTCTTTAGCCAAACTTCCCGCTTGTAGCAGGATTAACTTCAGAGTTACATGAAGCTGCCAAGAGCTTTGTCAAATTGAGGTTTGAAAATCTAAATATAGAGCCTCTGCAGAAACCCATCCCCAACTCTGATGAGGAATAACATCTTCCCATGAGAATTTTACTTGTGCAGGACCAGGAGCTGGACTCGATGATCCTTCTGAGTCCCTACCAAATTGGGACATTCTATGATTTTATGATACAATACCTATCCAGCCTCTCTTCTCTGGTTGCTCCCAGAGGGGAGCACACCAGCTTGAAAAACCCTTGGGAACATCCCTAAGGAAGAAACAAGTAACTTCTTCCTCTCAGAGAATGGAACAGGAGGACAGAGTACTAGGCAGTCTTTCTCCCCTGCTTGCATCTCTCCTCTGACAGCATGTAAAATAAGCTGAGAAGAAATAAAGTCCTACCTAAAATGTCAACAGAAACCTATTAGCAGGAAAATTCAAAGGAAAGGATCTCTAAACAAAGCTAAAATGAAAAGCCCAGTCCACATGTTGGTTTATGGAGGATGAAGGATGGCTTTCACAGAGGAGGAGAGCATAGGGAATTCTTAATTCCCAGGGCTCATTTTTATTTTATCTTCATGTCTACAAAAATGGGTCACTCACAAGGACCTTTTGCAGAACAAAGACTCTGGACAAACTGTTTCTGGTTTTGCAGGCCTGGCTTACAGCACTACAGTCCCAGAAGCCAAACCCCAACACGGAGCAGGTTTCTGTACACCAAATTCTCTTGATTTATCTGGCTGCACACTAATTCAAGTCCATAAAGTATTATTGAGTTTGAAAGCTTGCTCTTTTAACAGAGGGTTTGGAGCAGGCAGATGGTGAAAAAGCCAAGCAGTATCCCTTTGTTTGAAAAGCAAGCTGAAAAAATTACCAATGTTTCTGAAAACCAAAGAATGGTGAGTGAAAGCTGGCACTCCCTTCAGCATGTACAATGCTGCATAGCAGGGCAAGTCATTTATTAACCAGAGGGTGTTTAAAGTCTCTAAAAGTGATTGGTCAGATCCTATCTATACTGTTTAAGAAACTGAAGCAGGGTATGCCTAAGGGTGTGGTTTCACAACATCTTAGGCTGAATTAAGACCTTGCTGCTACCTTAGAGATTCATTCTCCCTTCCCTCTCTGCCTGGCTCTATGTTCCTGCTGGGTTACTCTCAAAGAGCTCAAACAAATGAAATGTTATTTCTCAACAGCATGAAGGACTTGACCAATGCAGAACATCACATTATGGGAGAATAATTTCTAGTGTGCAATCTCACCCATGTTAAAGACAGGACACTTACCATCTTCCTGTTTTATGAAGGTTTGGTAAAACCTGTAGCAAACAACCAACTTTCAGTTGGGCTCAGAAAAACTTACTGGACTGAGGGCTAAATAATAAAATAAAATAAAATAAAATAAATAAAATAAAATAAAATAAAATAAAATAAAATAAAATAAATTGAGATGTTATAGGCAGGATGCACAGGTAAGAGCATTGCTCCATGAGTCCTGAAGGAACCAGCCCACCACAACCCCAACACAGCAGAGAGGCAGGCAGGTTCCTGCCTGGCCTGAAAGCTGGCCTGGCCTGGCCAAGGCAACTGCCAGAGCCAAGGGCTTGCCCAGGGAAGAAGAGTGACTGTGCAGATGGGGTGGGGAGGAGGGAAGGGTCAGGTTTCTCTCCTCTGATGACACTGAGTTAGATCAGTTCAGCTGCAACATGTAATTTCATCCTCAAATACCAAAATGCTGAGCATATGTGAAAAAACACTGTATGTGGGGAAAGAAGTGAGCAGACATTTCAATAAAAGCCACTGGTTTAAAGCAGAATGCTTATTAGTAAATGTTCTAAATGTCTCTAAAACAATTTTTAAAAATCAAGATATGTCAGGGTCACAAAAGTTGGTAGTTAATAATAATCCCACAATCATGTCAGACCTGCTGACTGAATTTCAAAGCACAGCACAAAGAAACCCTGAGTCAAATATGGACAGGAAACTCTCCAATTAAAAGCAGTCTCTATTCCCAATGCAGAGAGGGGTAGTTAAGGGAACTCAGTTCATGCTGCTCCAATCACAGCTGTAACCTTCAGAGACAGCTCAGCACTACCCCCACCAGCACCCAGCTGGGCTGACGCCAAAATAAATCTGGAATAAAGCACAAATGCCCTGACTTGGAACTGGATATAGCCAAAGTGTTTGTCCTTGTGGGGGGAAAAGGAGTTTGAGACAGAACCCAGCAGTGAGATTGTTCTCTGAATTAGGACTGCCAGAGTGTCAAGGATCCCCAGTGAAACAGGGAACAAGAAAGGGACCAACTTTGGCTCCTGTACCAGGCTCTGGGCTCCCAACCACCACTTGTAGTGGTTACACACTTCCCTGGTAGCACACTGAGTGAAAATCGATCTGTTAAAGCAGAAGTGACTTAAAAAGAGTCTAAGGAGACAAACCTGGCACGGTTTCAGGTCACAAAAAGTTAAAATTACACTTTGACATGAAGCCAAGTCAAGACTCCAAAGTCTGTCACTTCGTTGTGAGCTCTCACTCTGTGCTGTGAAGGACCTGATAACAGTTAAGCCTAGAAATATGTTTCTCACTTCAGTTACTTGAACAATATACTAAAAAAAACCCAGACTCATTCTCCAAAAGCTGGGAAGATAATTATTGAGCTGTAATACAGAGCCATGCAGTTAATCTGACACAAATGATGGGAGAGCGACCTAACTATGACTACAGAATGACTCTTGGCAGCATAATCTGCATGTGATCAAACAAACAACAGGTTCATAGGATGAAATTTGTACAATTCATTGCTAAACAAGCACTATCTCAAGTCTCAAGTTCACTTTATGCTTTATTTCACTGAGGGAAAAGAATCCCATGTTCACCACATGCACTCAAAAAAGGATAGTGGTATACAGGCACTTTGACTCAAACTGGCCACAAATGCTGCCCATGTAACTCCCAGGCTTTAAAGCCATTTATCAGAAGTGGTTTGGGTAATTTTTAGTCACCAAAGGGAAAAAAAAAAGAAAAACAAAAAAAAGAAATTACACTGGCTGTTCTATTTTGAGACAGCACACATGAGACATTCAGCACACACCATCTCAGGTTAGTGCTGAACTCTGTGTGTATGTACCTATGTTATAACCCCAGGAGAATCCTAAATTAAGCATAATCCAACTAACTATCTGCAGGCCAAGTCTAGAAGACATTCCCCCCATCTTTGCACCACACAAGCCAGGGAGCCATTTCTTGAACAACCCCTTTGCCAAAGGCTTCAGCCCTGGAAGGAGATGACGGGACTACATTTGTGCTTTGCCTTGTACATGGCACACAACCCACCTGGATCAGGAGGACTGGGGGAGAGGAAGTGCAGAGAGAGTAGGACTGACTGGTGCAGTTGTCATAACAATTACAAACTAATACATTTTGCAGTAAGGTGCAAATTCTTTAAAGCACAGGTGTCACTGAAACCATTCTCCCCAAGACAGTTTCCAGATCTCTCTTTTGTTAGGACATTCACAAAACATTCTCCTTGAGAAATACCAACATCCATAATAAGGGCCGAACACAGATTTCATCTTTCACCAGAAGTAACACCCAAGGCCAAAAAAGCCCCCACCACTGACCAGCTGTCATTCATCCTGGCATCCTGGAACATTTACTTTCTACCAAATACAAACTTCCAATTTCAAGCCCAGTTGAAAGAATTTCTGGCACAGAAGTCACTATGTCAATACATACCTAGAAATTGTTGTTTTACTCAATAAATTGGATGTTGTTAAAGAAGGATTACCAATTACTTATTTCTAAAAACAAGCCACTTAACCAACTTAGAGGCAAACCTAAAAACACACATTTCAAACAAAAGCAGCAACAATATTAACTGGAAATACCACTTTTTGTAGTCTTGCAGTGAGAAGAAGGAAAGAAGAGAGACAATACAACAGGCCAATTATCCTGTCATTTTCAGATTCTTTCATGTAAATTTATCAAGTGGAATATAGAGGTTATATGCAAAATGAGTTTCCTACTTACTTTTCAGACACGAAGAAGAGTTTGCCTGTCTGAAAGGTCATCATCTTGCCCATTACTCATTAGTTTAGTATTAATTTCTGTTATCTGCTAAAATCATCATGGCTGCATTGACAACACCAGTAACTCAATTTAACACTCAATAGGTTGAAACTTCCAGATATAAGACAATTACAGTAATGCAATTTTATTAATAGAAACACACAGTCACTGATTTATTTATATTAATATAAAAAAATCTTTATTTCAAATGAACATTTAACACAGATTGTAAGTCAAAACAAACCTTAACAGTGACTTACCAGGAAGCCTGTTCATGTTGACTCCTTGAGCAGAAAGTCCTATTCCCATGTACCTTCAAAAAAACCAAACAAAATACCAGTCAAGCAAGAGAACGGTTAAGGCACAAGATACCCTGCAGCAGAAATACAGTCCTAAAATAAACCCAACCCACACACAAATTATTTAAGAATGACAAAATCACTAAAGATTTTCCATTACTCGTGTCTTTTATTGAATCCAAAATAAAATATCACTAACTGACGGCTTTCTGATGTACAACTACAGCTACTCTTTAGTTCTTAATTGCTAGGAAAAGGAAAACAATCAGCAATGTAATTTCCAGTTTGGTATTTGTGAGGTATTTTTACCCATATATCAGAAAAAAACCTATTTATATAGGTGATTAACAAGACAGTAAAAAACCACCTAAGTGCAGATATAGTATATAAAGACAGATGTCTGTCTAGCCTGATGTACTGTCTCCAGAAATAGCTGATAGTGGATGCAGAGGACAGAGCACACAGTTGTACTTTCCAAGAACACTCTTGCATTGTCCAGTATATATTCTACACAATCTCACTTTCTGAACCTCTGTAAGCTCTTTGAAAAGGCAACATCCTACAGCTCCCCCATTCAATTCCTGCCCAACCTATTTTTCCTTTGTACTTGCATTTTTAAAATTAGAAGAGAGAGGAAAAGCATTTTCCGGACAACTTTCTCAAGGATTTTAAAGTCCTGATTTACACCCCAGCCCCCAAAGGTCTCCTCAAGGCTGGTTAATCACCGTCTACTCAGCTGTTCTTATGGAAGCTCATCTCTACCTCAATGCTCCTGCTACACTTCCAGTTCTGTAAGTTCTTTGAGAAGCAGGGAATAACCAGAGCCACCAGCATCACACAACACAAGCCCACAGTGATTATTACAGATAACAGCATAACAATGTTCTCTGTTTTGGTTTCTATCCCTCCCCCTCCTGATCTCTATTACTGCATTTATTTTTTGACTGCAGATGAGAACTGAACTCAATTTTCCATGGAAGTGGGACACAGCTTGACCCTGCACTCTAAGAGGCAGCTCAGAGGCCATTTTTTGTATCAAGTCTGGATTGTTCATTCTGCCCTCATGAGAATCCTTTTGCACCTATCCAGCAGGACAGTAAGGCAAAGCCAGCCTTCACAAAGTCTCCTCTTCCTCACTGCAATACTTATGCACATTCCCATTTTGTGTCTTCTGTTTCTGTTAATTTGCATGGTCTGTAATTCTCTAAATATCCTCTGGTAACACAGCTCAGGTTTTTTTTCAACACACTCCCATATTTTTAGGTACTGAGCTTTGAAACTAACTGTTGGGCTGTTGTTCTTGTAAAAGTAAGAATCCAAGGGGGCTACAGCCAGTAGTCCTACATACAGTGTCCTGCTATTCTTTCACTGTATCAGTTTTCTTTCTGTGGCTTCCTTGGCCACCTGCTCCATAAAACATTAATCAGGTATGAAAATATTATTTCAGAATTTCACCCCTAAGTTACAATTTCTTCAAGTTATGTGCATTAAGTCCCCTGCAGAAACTGCTCCCTGTCCTTGACTTCCCCATCTCAGTCACCGTCACATGGAAATGGTAATAACTGATTGGTTTTTGTTTACACAGAAATTTTAATCCTTAGAGATCTGCAAGTTTATAAAATCTTAGCCTATAATTTCTTTAATAGCACAAAATAGAATTGTTTTGGTGGAAAAATACCTTTAAGGTTGTCGAGTCCAACTATTGACCAAAACTGCCAAGCTCACCACTAAACCACGTCTCAAAGTGCCACAGCCATTCATCTTTTAAATCCCTCCAGGGATGGTGACTCTAGCACTTCCCTGGGCAGCCTATTCCAGTGCTTGACAAACCTTTCCATGAAGAAAGTTTTCCTGATATCCAACTTACACCTCCCTGATGCAACTTCTGGCCATTTCCTCTTGTCCCATCACTTGTTACCTGGGAGAAGAGACCATCTTCGCAAACACGGCCAACTCTCTTGTACACGCCACATTTTGGTAGCATGACCGTCTGGATTTCAAATCCTTGAAGCCCAGTTTTACACTGCTTTAAATTAAGTCAATCCTTTCTTTTTAAGACATGCTCTGTTTCTGAAGTGTACCAACTCCCAGAGGATCCAGACCCTTCCTTCTCAGACCAACAGAGAAAGCAAAGAGGCAGCAAACTCTCGGTTTGCAGTGCATAGAGCAGGTTATCAGCCACGCTGAGAAAACAGAACTCCCTGAGCCACACACAAACACAAGTCCTGACGTGATCATACCAGCTAAACCCAGCTCTCTTCCTAGTGGTCAAGGAGATGAGATCATCCAGGAAAGACTGGTTGCTGATGTACAGCACAACCCTGAACTCACACACTGCACATCCTGTGGTGACTGCCCGGCACATCCACCCTGAGCCCTTGAGCTCCTGAACCTTGCATTCAAGAAAAGCAACAAGGAAGGTTCTGCTCTGATACAGAGATCTCAAGGATGGAAGGGACTTTAGAGGAAGGACTATGTGATCTCATTCCTCTGGATCCCTTGGGGGAAAAAAACCCCACAGACACACATCTCTTCTCTGTAATCAAGACTTTTTAAATGTCACATTCCATAGTCCATGACTCAGCTATTTCATTCTTTAGAACTCTTGAATGAAGACCAGATAACCCCAATGATCTCTTCCTGTCTTTTATGGGTTGTTGTATTAATCCTTTGACAGGAACCAAGTTACCATTTAAAAACAAAGATTGGCATGTGTTTTGTTGACAAATGACATTGTTGCTGTATTAACTCTTTCTCTTCAGAAGGACAATCCTTTAAAAGCAAAAGACTGGCATTTATGACCCTCTAAACATTCCTACGTTCTCAAAGTTCTTCATATGGAGTTCTCCTGCATTATCTCTTGGTTTTAGAGACTCCAGCTTGCTTCCCACCCCTGATATGTCGGGAGGGAAAAATATTCCTTTAAGATTTTGGACCTTGAGCCAGATGTCCCTCAACTCATTTTGGTCAACCCTATTGGGTTTTTTAAGCTCAAGGGTTTGTTCTTTCAATTTTTCTCATTGAATAAAATTTAAACTTTTGGGGTGTGTATCTCTATTGCCTCTCATCCCTGTGTCTAATTTTGTCAACTGTCTCATCCTCCAATAAAATGTCTTCTTAAACAGTCTCTGTACCATCTCAAAGCATTTAACCCTTCTGATTTTATTAGCTATTCTTAAACAAGCTTCTTCAATTTATAAGGTTTGTTTTCTGGCTTTTTTTGTTGTTGGGTGGTGGGGTTTTTGGATGAACACTGAAGTGGGAGGGTCTGGGGACCTTTCATAGCACTCCTCAAAGCACACCAAACATGAGTGATTATGGTCAGTGCTGCAGAGCATCTTCTAAACACACCTTTCTTGCAAACATTTTCTGCACTGCTCAGAGCACGAGTCAGAAGTTACATCCTCATGAGTTCCCTGACTCACGAGAGCCTCTCCAAAGCAGGCATTTATGGCATCTAAAAATTCAGCCTCATGGTGTCATCTGACATACATGCATCTCTAATAAACTGAATTTGGGGATATGTTTACAGCCTTCCAGGCACAATATAGAAGACTTTCCCCTCTAACTTCAGGGAATACTCCAGCTCTTCACTGCCACTTTCTTAGTGCACTGGCAGATAAGGGAGTTCTTGTTCAGTTTCTGTATTCCGACTGAGTCTGGAATCTTCTGCTGCTACAGAGATTTCCTTACTACATGGTGGGTTTTGCCACGTGTTTTTTTCCAACTACGTGTGCAAGCAGCCAGGATCCCAGTCCACAGCTACAACTGCACTCAACTCTGTGAGAGCAGTGACGAGTGCCACCTCTGCCAACTGTTCAAACCTGAGGGGAGCTGTGATTCAAAGTACACAACTGCTTCAACTCAATATAAAAGCACCATCTAAGCCTGAAGCAATAACACCAGAGAGCTCATCCTGACACTGGCAGGTCTGAAACACTGAACAAAAACCTGTCCAGGAGCAGACCATTCTGCTTCTCTGGCAGAACCATCCCCACCAACTTCACCAGGTCACATCACCAAGCTCCAGACGTCCCAAATTTGTTGGCTGTGACAAATCTTGTTCAAAGAGCAGGACATGCCTCTTGGCATAGGGAATGTTTCTTATGTCCTGATCTATTTGGCTCAGCTGAAGGTAAAACACTGTAGAACTGTGGCCACTTTGTCTTGTGGTGGTGTCAGATTCCTTCCTTTCAGTATCACACAGCACAGCTCTGCTGGCACAGGGCCACAGGCCAACTTCATCCCTCTTTACTGCCTGAGGGTGCTTGTCTGCTCCTCTGCCTCTACATCTGCTGCTGTTGACATTAACAGACCTAGAACTGAACAGAGAGGACACCTCTGCACACAGCCTTGGCACAGCTTCAGCACAATCCCAGCTGCAGCACTTCAATGGGTGCCCTTTGTCCCCATCCCTTGCTGGCTCACTGCACTGTACTGCACCACATAGGTGGCAACACTAAGGAAAACATTGGAAATTAGAGGAAATAACCTAGTTGTTGAACTCAGATAAAATAGGTCATCACCCACTTTGGCTTACCCTGCTTAACTTCATTATTTTCTATGCAGATTCATCCCCCTCTTTTGTGTACAGCAGCAAATCTGATGCACATAACCAAAGACAAAACTTACAGAATAGTATCTTTCCATTTTCAGACAATATAGCTTTAAATTGAGACTGGAAGCTTGTATTTTTATAAAAAGCAAGTATTACAACTCCACAAATACTAAATTTAGAACTACACTTTAATCTAGATACACAACACCATGGAAATATGTTTGTTAAAAAAAAAAGGAACATGACCACAAGCCTTCCTGGTTCACAGTTTTTTGCTCTTCAACTTCTGATCCCATTTAAAGCTCAAGACAAACTTTAAAAATAAGACCTTAATGGCTGTAAAACTGCACACAGAATTTGCAGACAACCTAAAATAAAAACAGACTCCCTCACCATGCTGAGTTTCAACTCTACAGCCCACATCTTAAATCCAGAACTTCAAATTGTCACAGACTTGACTGCTGGGTTTTGTTTTAGAAAGTGCTACTTTGCTTTTCCCATCTACAATCAATTTATGTACCAGAAGTAATGGATGAAATGAGCTTTAAGATCTACAAAGCCTCAGACAAAAAAATCACCCTATTCTCTTGATAATTGGGAGGTAAAAAAAAATTATTATTCAACTCCACCACCCCCAAAAGCATCAGATGTTTTCTGAACTTCTTGGTGCAGAACAGCTTCTCACTTCCTCGATTCCAAATGCTCCAAACCAGTTTTGTATATGCAACAAATTCAATACTAGTTAAACAGTATTTTTGGGCATCATCAAGAGCAAATTACTGCCTCTTTTTTTTTTTTTTTTTAATGAATCAATTATGATATTCAATATAATTCAACATAAATCTCTATGGTCTGCCTGCCTGTATCACCCCTGGTTTTGGACCATTATAGTGTGGACAGACTCCCTGTGGGGTATTCCTTAACTGGAGTTCCTTTTAGAGAGATTCAAAGAGCCTCTTAAAAAAAAAGGATGCACAGGAATGTTAGCACCCAATCTCCAACAGGAAAAAAGTTATTTTGGGGGTAATAATACATTTATGTCCATTATCCATCATAGGTAAGATGCAAAGCTAAGCAAAAGTGACCTCCTAAAACCACCTTCTCAGCAGCGAACACCGAATACTTGGAACTGCCCCCCACACCTAATGTGAAGCTTCAAAAATGCTGCATCAGTAGACCAATTCCAAATAGAGCAGACTGACAAAAATAAACGCAGACACATGCTGGTGATTCAGTCAGAACAGTCTTGTTTCCACTCACCAGCAGCCTTGGCAGTTACCATAGCACCAAATTCTTCAGACTCCCACTTCACCTCAGCTCTGCCCAGTACTGGTTGTTTTAGAAAATGTGACTGAAATTAGCCACACTGAACACCAGCCACGACATCAGCTCTGCCTGTTTTATCCACACCCTGGCTCTCCTTGGCCACAGCAGAAGAATGAAGGACCTTGGTAAAAACCTCTCATGACAGAAGATGCTGGCTCCACACATAACCAGCAGTATTCCCAGGATTCTTCCCTCTAGGTCTTACAGCACCGTGACTGTGCTAAGATTAGGCTCAAAGACACAAAGCTTTCTGTGTCCCTTCCCCAGTTCCCAAGTACTTTAGCAGTAAACACCCACATGTAGCTGCTCCAGCACAGTGACATCTAAACAGGACAGTGTTCACTTCTGGCTCCTAAGACAACTTGTGTGGTGGACTCTGCAGCACAGATGTTTTCAAAGTTGCATTTTAAATCTGTTTATTTTTTAAAAATAGGTATTATCTTTTGTTTCTGTCAATAAAAGACATTCCCTTGGAAAATATATGGAAGACCAAAATGATGACTGTACTTCTAAATTAAAATTTATAAAGATAGAAAAGATCATAAATGCACTGAGTCAGGAGGAATTATATATTGCCACTGGGTAGAAACTAGCTGAAAAACAATGAGAAAAGTTATTTCACAGGAGTGTCAACATTTGACTGACCTAAACGGAAACAAAGATCCCTTAATGAGGCTGTTCTAAGCATTACAGTCATAGAAGAGACACTGATGGCTGTGTTTAGTTTGTCCCAGAAGGGGAATCCACCCATATGAGAAGCAATTCTTTGAGTCAAAAGATGCTTCTCCAGAACAAACCACAGATACCCAGATGAGATGACGAGCTGATACCCAGAGAACCTGCCAAAAAGTCAACATCAGAAAAGTTTATTGTGTAGTCTAAAGCTACTTTGTATGAGGAAACCCACAAAAATCCTTGTGAACCCAGCAGAAAAACTTCAGAACAGTCCTGCCCTTTGACAGCAAGCAGCTAATGCTGAAATTCCAGGATTTGCATCTATTTGGCTTTTCCAGTGCAGGAATGAAGAACTCATTGAGTCAAACAGAGGAGAACACAGCAACAGAAGTCATGCAGACCTGTACTACATTCTTCAGTTTCAAGAATTCCAGGAGCAAAGGACATCTCCCTGGAAAGCACCCAGCACTTGAGAAGCATTGCCATGTGCAAAATAAAGGCAGGGCAGAAGGAGGGAGAAAGCAATTAGCCCCGGGTCCTCACTGGACAAGCAGTGTACTTTAAACAAAAAGAGGTATTTCTTTACTCAAAAAGCTGCAAGACTTTCTCCAGTAAACTTGGACTGAATACTCATCTCTAACACTAGGAAACAATTAGCAAGGCAGATTTTTTAAGCTCTGCCAGGAGAAAGCATAAATAATAAATAACATCAACAGGTTTCCCCTGTATTTATTGTTTAACCTGTTGAAAGGTACCAAGTCAGGATGGTGAAACGATCCCTGCCACTCTTCTTTCAAGTGGCTCTGAGGTTCACCCAGATGGCAGACAAAATTCAACACATCTGAAAGCTGGGGAAACAAAGGGGGAAAAACTACACTGGTTGGGTAACACCCACCAGCCCAGAACTCTTCTTTCCTGACCCAGTCCCACCCTGGCACAGTACAGGAGGCTGGAACAAGACTGCCAGGGATGCCAACAGGCACCAAGGTCCAAACTTGAAGAGTTAAGACCAGAGAGGTTGAATAATTTGTTCTGAAGGCCATGACTTCCAGTAAAGCAGTCGTTCCCTGCTCAGTTGTGAGCCAACATTAACACAACATAAGGGAGAAATTCCTGGGACTGGCATTTTATTACATGGCTCAGCCAAAGCTACGCAATCCCACTGAGCCACGAGTCAAACAAGGGATGTTCCACTCTTGCAGAGGTTTGTGAGTCAAAGGCTTCCTGCATCCTGCAGTTTTTTCTAATAACCACACCTATGTGGTAGGAATCCTGTCCTCCCAGCTATTATGCACCCCACTCTTTCAACACACACAGTTAAATCTAAAATAAACAAACTAAATTAAGTTACAGGTGAATAATACACCACACTGGTGGCATTTCAGAGACTTTTCACAGTCTCTTGTGCAAAGCTGTGAACTATTAGTCTTGTCTGAGGTGGGTCCTGACTTCATGCCAGGTTTAAAGAGTGGCTAGAAATGATAACCCTTATCAACTTACCACTTGAAACCACATTGTCGCAGTTCTGGTGGGGGAAGGGGAACATTGTTTTAAGGAAGTGAAAAAACAAGTTACATCTGTTTAAAAAAATTACCTATGGCATGTAAAATACTGGATTCCAACTGTCTCCGATTCCTCAGTCTAGCAACAAATATTTTGGAACTACTTCATAATGGAATATAATCTCTAGAGTGGACGTGGTTCTGGTTTTATCTGTGCATATACTGCTGTTCTGTGCTGGTGCTTCAGAAGTAGCACTGATGGGCTCCAGGAAGAATCCCAAATCCCCAAGAAGAGGTCAGTAAAGACAAATAATGCAAGGCTGAAAAGAAGTGGATAAAGGGAAGAAAATAAAATTTTTAAGAGCTCATTAAAAACAACTACAAGTATCCTGAGGCACAGAGGAGTCCATTGTACATCAGCCCTTGGGAAGGCAGAGAAGCCTTAAAAGCTGAAGATCATGGAAGGGAAGGTGAGTGAGCAGGACAAAACTGAGAGGCAGCAATCTGGTAACATAACACATCTTCTCAGGGTGTTTATGAGTAATTGGTGACAAAATGACAGAGGAAGAATGAAAGGCTATTTTTGATAGACCAAGGTATCATATTCCCAGCTCCCTTCCAATTTTAGGATCACATTCAACTGGTATCTGCCAGCTGTAGGAAGGACCAAATCCATCCCTTGTCTGTGCTACCTTCTGGAGAGGAAAAGACTAATGATGTAGATTGATAATGTTTGTAGGATCACTGAAAGATCAAAAATACAGAGATGAAGACTTGACCTGAGCACCATGTAAGAAAGAAAAGGTAAAATACGAGCACCACCAGGGTAAAATCACCATTAAAATCTATCCAGAATAACCAGTTTCTCCATCTGCTACCCCAAGCATCACCACATCCAACAGAACCCCAAACCCTGTGTTCAAATGCAAATGGAGTTGAAGCAAAGGTGTCCCACCAATTTATTGTTTTTTTCACTCTTGGCAGCTGACTCATTCTCCAAGTCAGCTGATATCCAACAAAGTTCACACACAAACCATCTCAGTGACAAATGGTGCCTAAAGTCTGGGAACAGAACAAAGCATTACTGATACTCATTCTCTGATTATTTATTCTGGTTACACCCAACTGAATAAGTAGGATTTTCGTTCAGGTTGTCCTGCTGATTAACAAACCTCACTTCCAAATGCATTGCTCATATTCACTGAAAATATATTAGGGAAGTTAAACAGGTTTTCATGACTGAATGGACTTAAGATTGTTTGATTGCCAGTCAAAGCAACAGAACATTTTTTTCTGCCATGAACAAAACCTAGAAAACAGTAAAGAAAGATGCTAGAGTTACCACAAATGTGTAACAGAAAGGCATCCAAAAGAGGGCAAGTCATTTAAAGACTGTTTCATTTTGGTGACTACTCTTGCATTTCAGTCCATCGTAACAGACAGATTCAAAATGTACCTTGAGCCCCTGTTTTTTCCTCTGAAAAACAGGGGGAACGATATAAATGCAATACCCAAATCAGAAGAAAACACTCCACCACCAGCTTAAGGGATATTCTCACAGCCTTTTAGGCTAATTTCCTCTGGTTTATGCTTGGATAGTAACAATTCTTATGAAAGGAGGATTTACCTGCCAATAATTAAAGAAACTACAGAAAGAAGTAGCTGCAGTATTTACATAAGATCTGGAGAGGGGGTAAATTATGTGGAAAACACACAAGAGAGAAAGTAACACCTGAAGTTTTGAGAGATGTATTGGTGAAATAAGAACACTTTCTCTTTAAACAGCAGCAGAGAGTCAGAGCTGGGGTGAGCACTGGGAAAGCACCACACACTGAACTCACAGATCTTTACACACTGACATCTCCACAACAAGGGACAAAGGCTTCATGTGGACCAGAGCATCCATACAAAGAACTTGTAAACAAGCAGGCAGACTGTAGTGTGAAAACAGAGATCCAGTGTTGTATCACAGGTACAATGTAAATCCCACTGCTAGAAAAGCAGCTTAAAAAGTGAATCTGGTTGCAGAGTCAATATAACACAATCATCACATTTCAGCTTCAGTGGAGAGTTGAAGAAAAAGAGTCAAAGCTTCACAGTGAATGCTAAAGTCTTCAGCAGTTCATCATTTCAAGGCTTCTCAAGTGAACGAAAAAGGTTTTCCCTATATAAAAGTTATCCAACTTACAAAATTTAGTTATTAAACAGAATTCCTTAGATCTGCAAGCTTAGAATATGTAAATGATTAGTTCCCATTATTCTGTGATTTAACTGCAAACATATTCTGAGGAACTGAGCATAGTAATGTTTTACATATCTTCTAAAGATGTGGATTTTGCTAGAGTTTGCTTTTTCCATACTCTTACCATTTCTATAACGGATACTCAGAAATGGGGGTGGGGGGGGGGGGGGGGGGGGGAGAAAAAATAACCAAACAAAAATAACCCCTTCCTGAATTTTTTCTTCTTTACTGTGTAAAACTTCATAAGCAGGCGAACAAAAAATCCCAACAACAAAAACAATTATCACAGTCTGAAATCCAGGAAATCTCAGACCTCAGACATACCTAAATGCACACATCACAAGTGAAAAAGTCACATATCACCATCACTGCTTGCATTTTGTTGCCTTATTTCACAAATTATTTTAATGATAAATTGATATTCAACTATTACAATGGATGGCCCATGATACTGCTAGAAAACACTCAGTTTAAATTTCCACTTCATTGATAAAAAAAGAAAGGAATTAAAGAAAAATTTTAAAAATTGCAAATCAGATATTCAAACCTCATGACTGCTTTACACTGAAAAGCTGCTCTCAATATTACTCCCTTTTTGAAGAGCGTAGCAGAACAATGACGAAGAAATAACAGCTTGTATGAGGTGTCATCAATTGACAGGAAACCTCTGCAGAAAATGAGTCTCTACACCTGAGAGCATCAAGGCACAGTTGGCAGCTGAGCAAGAAGGACTTGCCTGGGCAATCTGCAAATGGGAACAAGGCAGGAACTGTTTATGGAATCTACTTGGGGGCTTTATTTATGTGTTGGGTTGTTTAAATGAATGTCTGCAGAACAGCATAAATTCAAACAAGCAGACCTACCTGCAAACAGATCAACCCCCTCTCTGTGCTGGTTTTGGATTCTTGGAAACCAGGATGGAAAAACATAAAAAGGGGGAGGAAATCAATTATTTACAGACTTATCAGTGACAAATCAGGAATCACACAAGAAATCCTCAGTTCCCATAGAATATCCCTTAGCCTTCCCTACAGCCACATCCAGACAGGCAGGACACTCCAAAGTGTCTGAGCATAAGCAGGCAATGCTGTCAAGAGTGCTCCAGGGACAGGCCTCTGTCAGCATCTGGAATCCATTAGAGCACACAAGCAAAAGGCTTTTCACAGAGCCATCACACTCACCATATGCTGAGGAGAAATGGAAAGTTGGCAAGGAGAAACATAAGCAAGGAAAAGGGGCAGATGATTTGTTACTAATGTACAGACTGCAACCAACCAACACATCTGACCTTTATTTTTCTTTTTCAGTCAGAGAGAAACTAAGCTATTTTTAAGTCTGGCTTAGGGTGCACTTGTGTATGAAAGCTAAAGGAAGATTTGAAATAGACTATGGTATGGACTAAGCTCGATTAGCTCTTCAGCCACTCTCCTCAAAGAACTCTTTTCTCCCTCTCCCAGAAAACTGCCCTCAACCTAAGCTAGGGCTGACCAGTATCTCTGGACAAGAGGCTACACAGCTCAAAACAACTGCAGAACAGTGCTGGAAGAAGGATACCAGCATTCCCTGTGGCTTATGTCTTTCCAGCTTCCCTCTCCTGCCTTTCTGGGTCTTCACCTAATGCAGAAATCACTGTTTCAGGTACTGATCCAGAAAAAAAAACTGTGAACACAGTCGAGCTCACTACAAGTCACTAGTGCTGGCACACAAAAACCCATCATGGCAAAAAGAAAACTCATACTGGGATGCTTCCTGGGATGGCTCAAAGTCCTCATGAAACCACTGGGCTGCCCTGGCACAGAGGGCCAGGCCCCTTGGCACCTCCTCTGCCCACAGAGCACACTTGCTGTGTTTGCACAGAGTTGCCATGGGCAGGCAGTGGCTCTGTCCCCACTGGAGAGGTCAGGATGCCAGCACACCCAAGCATCCGTGAGTAAGCAGCTGTCCAAGACCAAACCATTCCCAGAAGAAGACAGCTGTTGACAGCAAAGTGCCATTGCAAAGGCAGTCCACAGGCTGCTGGGCTGTCTGTTCCAGGAGCAGCTCAGAAATGGAGAGGAGGCTGCAGGACAGGTGACTTTTGCTAGAATCCAGAACCTTGTGCATCATCAGGGCTGGCCTCTGGAATGTCCTCCCCACTCACACTCCATCACAACCCAGCACGTGGCTGGGGGAGGTAAAACCAGTCAAGAAACCAAACTGGTGGTCAGGAACACGAACTGTCACCCACAGGCAGCTCACCTTGCCCCAGCATAAAGAGGACAACAAGGATGACATGTCCTTCTGAGTCACAACAGCCTCTAAGTTGTGGGTTGGCTGCCTTACCCTGATGAGTCTCTCCCTGTTCCTGTTTACCAAGCAGAGATCATCTAATGGGGAAACAGAGGCTGAGATGTGCTGACAAATCACCACCAAACAGAACCACGTATTGGAGGGAGAGAGAAAGAGTTTAGTGCTTCAAATACAGCTAAGGCTGAACTGTTACAAACAGCATTGTGATAAAAGCCTGAGTTATTTGTGGCAGCTCAGGAGCAGAAGAGTCACAGGCATTTCTGCCAATCTGCTCATCTGAGGAATGCTGGAAGCAAGCCATCCACAGATTCATGGAGAGGTTTGGACGGGAAGGGACCTTGGGACATTCCTTCTTCATCCTTCTGCTCAAAGCATAAGTAACTCTGAAACTTCTATCAGTCAGCAGACTGAGGGCTCCCCCAGGCAAATTTGATGAGGGAGATGCCAGTGCCTCTCCAGGCATCCTGTCTGGGTGCATAACCAGTTTCGCAAAGCAAAGTTCTTTTTTATGTCCAGCTGGCATTTCCCTTGCTACAACTTGTGACCCATTGCCTCTTGTCCTTTTGTTCCAGTTGACAACACTCAGGAGACAAGCACACAATGGCTCAGGAATTAACTACCAGCAAGTCTTAAAACAAAACTGTTCAACAACACTTTGAATGGAACTGAGGGTTGCTGCAATGCTACCCTTCTGTCTCCCAGCTCAGCCCATCCCTTTAGGACTTGCCTTCAATTACTGTCAGGGAAGGGAACCCTGAAAAGTAGTCCTCAATTTAAAGAGGGGAAAAAAAAGGGAGCAATTTCTGACAGTGACGTCAATAGATGAAATCATCATTCATTATTTTCTGGCCAGCTTTCCACCAGTTATCTCCCTGAACCAGCTCACCAGAGGATGGGGTAGCAGTCTGTCAGCACGAGGGAAGGAGTAGAAACATACAACAAATTCAAGGGCAGAATCCCACAGCCCTGACATGTATCATCCTGAAGTGCTGTGGAACCACTCCCTGTGTGCTCAGCACAGACAAGGAGGTAAGAAGAGGGCTGGGACAAGAGACTGCAAACTAAGTTCTCCTCTGCTCTCTGAGGATAAGAACGATCTCCCCCCGCAAGGAAGTAGCAACAGATCAACCTACTGACAGATCTGATTTGTTTCATGTTACCTACAAACCTTGTCAAGGCAATTTTTCAATGGTATCCTGGCAGCCTCCCCTCTCCCAGAAAAAAACAAACCAAACCAAAACTGCACAAAAAACAAACCCAATAAATAAACATGACCTCTTATCAGCAAAGACTAAATCCACCAGGATGAGAAATGGCCACCATTCAACTAAAAGTAAGTTTGAATCATGCTTGTTTCTCTCAAAGGATTGTGGTTTTATCTCATGAGCAGTAGAAGATCCAAAGCTAAGAAAAGCTCATCAATCATAAAAGTTTCTTACAAACACCAAATGGACTTTTTGGATGCTGTACTTGCTTTGAAATATCCACCAGTAAATGCTTTTACGGATGCTAAGGCAGAAAAGTCCAGCGATGGCAAAGGCAGAGTTTTCATAAATAATTTTGTTTGCTTCTCTAGCAAAAGCACCTTTCTGGGGTTGGTGCATTAAGGCACAGGGGAGACAAGACAGCGCAGAAGAGGGAGCTTTTCTAGCAGCTGTGGCAGTGCAAAGCAACTTGTATCTGTGCTGCTGCAGTCCCTCCCTCCCTCTTCCCTTGTGCTGGCTCTGGGGTGAGCACAGGAGTTCTCAGCCTGGAAAATGGGGGGAGGCAAGGACATGTGTTTTGACTGCTAGGATATGATGGGGTGGGAGAAAACAGAGGAGAGAACCAGAGCATACTGGTTTTAAATCCCCTTAGTCCAATGAAGAACAGGGGAGAAGTTAAAAAGGTGGTCCTGACACCTGAGTCATCTCCATAGCTCAGGTTTCTCTACCACAGTGACATCACCAATCCAAAATGGCACTGCCTGATGCCAATTCAAGAAGCCTCTTATCAGAGCATGTCACACACAGGCAACATCTCTTGGCAGGCTGCAAAAAGGCATCATGTGAGGTTTGGGATTCTTCTCCATTAAAAGCCACTGGGAGCTTCTATC
Source organism: Coloeus monedula (assembly GCF_965178545.1). Classification (NCBI taxonomy): domain Eukaryota; kingdom Metazoa; phylum Chordata; class Aves; order Passeriformes; family Corvidae; genus Coloeus; species Coloeus monedula. The sequence continues at coordinate 14,349,389 of NC_138793.1, forward strand.
CCATTTCTTATCTGAAACCTTCGTTTCTGTTGTTTATTAGCAAGTGTCAGTATCTAACCAGAGTGCAGAGCCCTTAACTAACAACTGTGAGCACAGAAAGACAACACCTTTGAGCAAAATCAGACTCCTCAACACTTGCTGAAATTCATTTCACCAAAGCCTTTCTTGAGTAAGTCTTGTTTCAAACCCAAATCACTCACATTTTAAACTTAAATGTGAAATGCCATCACAAACTCCAAGAGGAGATACACAGGGAATAACTTCACATCTTTACCTCACTACCTCATACAGAAGTCAAATAACCAGCTCTAGGGCAGAGGCTTTACACCTGGAATACCCATCTGGAAATGAGCTCAGAAGGACTCCTCTTCCTCCTCCCTTACTAAAGGGCTGCCAGTGTTGTTCCTAGGGACAACCTTTGCCACTTACACTGCTTGAAAACTTCATTCCCTCGATCCCTTCTTTAGATGTCTGGACTTTAAACTGAAGTCACGATGATGGAATAAACACTGGGGAGCCTCCTCAAAAGAGATCTCTGCCACAGCTCACTAGTACAACACACTGAGCCTCCAGCTGGAACAATTCAAACTATTAAAGGTGACATACACAAAAGCACCTTCTCAAGTGACAGCCAGGCAGCAGCTACAGTGGAAATTCACAACCACAAATCCCCAGCACCACCCTGTGCGAGATACAAGTTGGATCTGTCTCTACCAGCAAAAGAAAAACAAAGCACAGGAATGGCTGAGACATCAGAGAGGCTCTCAAAGCCTCGCCACTGCCCTGACTTTGGATCAGAGCTATCAGCAGCTCCTGTTCAGGTTGCTGTGTTAACACACATGGTTCTGTCTCTTTGGAATTATTCCTGGAAAGTCACTAATTACAGAATACAATAAAAACAACAGATCATTAATACAGAAAACTCTGATCTTGGGAGACAAGCAGAAAATTCCATTATCTCCCTTTAAGATTGATCTAGAGTGCAGTAAGGATTAAGTACTGTTCAGTGACCTTTTGTAATGTGATTTCTTTGGAAAATTGTCTTGAAGCTCACTGCAAATGATTTCAGTTTTAGCAGTTACATAAACTAATCAAGGGCAGTGCTTCAAAACAGAGAAGCAGTTAATAGCCAGGTCAGTGAAATGAAGGAGTAAAGATGGTCTTTTCCCTGCATTTGTAAGGAATTCAGCCCAGCATCCACCTCTGCAGATAACCTGGTAATTATCAAGGGCCTAAATGCAGCACAGCCCGAGATCCTTCCAAGTCCCTTTACAAGTAGGCCACTTCTCAGTTCAACAATGACAGCAAAAAAATTCAACTGTAACAAGTTGTCACTTTCATTTGGTTTTTAGTAGGAACATTTGCTGCCCTTCCCCACAACCCTTCAACCGGCCAGAGTTCAAATGTCATACTTGAAGGACTGGATTAATTAGTGACACCCAACTCCTCTTCCTGTGTGACTTTCCCTTCTGGATAATATTCCTGCCATATTCATCCTTTAGCAATGAACAATGCCAAGGACATCCACACACAGCAAGCTGACACCTTCATGAGTAAAAATTAAATCCACATTAGCAGAACTCCAGACCTTGACAGAAATGCCCCTTTACTGCCTGCCCCAGTGCTCCAGCACTCCTATAACCACTCTTCCCCATGTCAACACCAGTGCAGCGGTCCAAAATCAAGCTCAAGGTTCCTCCCTTCTGCTTCACTTCATTTCTAAGGCATCATAATTCCAGAAATCAGAGTGACTAAACCTTGCCAGCAAGAAGAAAACCTATTTTAATTCAAATTGCACTGGAGACCCACAGTTTACTGAGGTTTTTTAGAAGTGCCCACCTCAAAGAGCTCAGGACACAGCTGTGCCAGTGCCTCTGCTTCCAGGGCATTCCACCTCCTTTACATCTATTCACCAGGAGGACAAAACCTGCCCATGCTGTACCTGCCTGCTGCACCCAGCAGCCACGGGACCTCGAACCCTTCCGGAAAGGAGGCCAGAGTCCAGCAGAGCTGCCAGACACACATCCCCAGCCACTGAGCTGGAATGAGGCACTTACCCATCTCTACCTTTACTGACGATCTTCACTTCAAAGTAATAAATGCCACAGGCTGCAGGGATGGGGTGAGTGGCCCTGACCGAGGCAGCATCTTTGTGATTTTTACCGTGACCTAAGAAAGAACAGAAATGTGAGTACTGAGGGGATCTGGCCTCTCACACATCCTGATCTAAAACCTCACTATCTGAAGTCAGCAGGGATCTGTTTCTACACGGAGCCAGCCATTTAAAGCACGCTTTCCAGAGAACCAGGATATGCAACCCTGCACTGCCACCAGGAACAATTCCTACAGCACGAGCATTTTAATTTTCCCTTTGTTTTCACTATGAAGTTTCTGAGAAAGACTCTCAGTACCACCTCTCCCCCTCCCCACAGACATAATTTGAAGACCAAGGTACACAGACAGAAGACAAAAATGATTACACAAGAGGGGAATGACATCAGTGTTTACTAGCCAGGCAGGAAAAGGAATAATCAGTTCTCCACTGGGTGGGTAGGGAGAACAGCTCCAATAGCGAGCAAGGAAAACATCACACTACAAGTCTATGAACAGCTATTTGGTGTAAACCCGAGGAGCCAAAGCCCCAGCTACGCAGCGTGTCGGGGCCATCCGACCGCTCGGCCGGGTTTTAAGCAGGATGACAGAGTAAACAGACGGTCTGGCTGCACCGGGCCCAGGCGAGCGACACCGCACAGCGTTATATAAGGCCACACACTCCGCCGGGGAGAGACCCCAGCTCCCCAGTGCCTCCGCTCCCGAGCCCAGGCAGCCCGGCCCAAGCAGCCCAGCCGGGACCCCGGGCCAAGCGGGCGCCCCGCGGCCGGAGCTCGGCGCCTCCCGTCCCCGCGCTGCTGACGGCGCCCCTGCCCCGGGGCCGCCGGACCCGCTGCCGACTCAGCCCACGCCCGGCGAGCCCCGCGGAACGGCCGGGCCGAGGGCCACGCCGGGGCCGTCCCGCTCCGGGCCGAAGCCAAACCCGGCGCCGCCGCCCCAGCCCGGCACCTTTGTAGTGGACGCGCAGGTTGCCCTGCGAGAGGCCGATGTAGTTGTACTTGTCCTTGGGGCTCCAGGAGCGCGGCAGCGGCGTCTCGTCCTGGTTGACGGCGGGGTAGAGACGGCGGAGGCGCCGGCTCAGCTCCTGCTCCTCGGGCGGCCCCGGCGGCGCCGCGTCCCCGCCGCGCGGGCTCCCCGCGCCCGCCTCCGCCATCTTGGACCCGCTTTGTGTCAGCGGGAGGGGAGCGAGGCCCGGCCGCGGCCGGCAGCCAATGGGCTGCGAGCGTGCCCACAATGGGGCCGCGCTGCCCGACGGGAAGCGCAGTCCACGTCACGCCCGCCCCCTCGTCCCCGGCTCTCGCTGAGACTACAACTCCCGAGAGGCTGCGCAAGCAAAGCCCCGTCCCTCCCCCCGACGCGCTGCACGCTGGGAACCGTGTCCCCGTTCCGCTCCGCTCCCATCAGCGCCGTGGGGTGCGGGGACTGCCGTTCCCAGCGTGCTCCACGACAACGCGGCGCCCAAGTGCCGCCCCGCGCTTGCAGGCGCCCGCCGGCCGCCTCCGTGCACGGGCCGGTTTCGGCCGCCGCGCGGCGCCCGCGCGTCAGGCGCTGCGTGGGCAGCTATGGAGGCGCGGGAGGGGGTCCTGCGGGCGTGGCCGTTGCCATAGCGACGGGTAAACGGAGCGCGCGCGCCATGGCGGCCCCGGGACAGAGGAAGGAACCGAGCGCAGCCACGGGCGGCTCCGGCAAATCCCAGCAACCGGAAAAACCAGCGGCTCTGCGCTGCCAGGCCGTGGATGAGGGACCGCGGCCGGCCCGCTGCAGCTCACAAAGGCTCCTTTGGTTCTCAGCTGCATCCATGTGGATATACAGCCTTTGTACATATTTTTTTTCCCCATCTGTTTGTCTTCAGAGTACAGTAAAAAAACTGAACTCCTGCTGTGAAGCCACGGTCAGCAGGAAGAAAAACAAGATCCCTGAGCTGACTTACACTATGAGTTCATTCTTCTGTATATGACACACTTAATTCCATGTTTCCATTCTTCTTCCATGTCTCCATAGCAATAAACAGGCCCTTGTCATCGTTCCAAACCTATGATCGTCGGAGCAACGGGAGACCTACTTAAGCAAAGAGCTGCAGCCTCTCGACCTGACTAAAGAGAGCTCCCAGCAGCTGAAGTTACAGGTCTGACACAAGGCTCTCTTGAGAGTATGATCTTCCCTTACTTGAGAGAATATTTATATAGTTATATATTTCGACTTTATATGCTTAGATATATAGTTATATGTATTTATGGATTTGTACAAGCCAAAGTTTGATACAAAAAGTTACCTCTGAGACTCCAGACTGCCAAAGAGGTATCAATTGTTTGAAATACATCCAGTCCAAGGAAAAGGCTCTGGGGAGTTGAAGAATTCCTGTGAAACATCCAAACCCAGTGCCAGCCCACTACTGTGACAGGCAGCAGGTGCAAAGCACCATCCCCTCCCATTCCTCCCCGGGAAGCTGCACCTTCTTACGAGAAGAAAGTGAACTCTGACACACATTGGAGAAGGGAATCCCATCCATGCAGGACATGCATTTACTGCTCCCAGCAGAGCTTCTCAAAGGACCCTTTTCTTTCCAACACTTCAGTCACACTGTATCAGCAAAAATGCTCTTCGTGGTATTTATGGAATAATGTTTAAAAAAACCCCACCAAACTTGAAAAATGCCTGCCCTTTGGATTGGCATTTCCTGCTGAAGAGATTTTAACTCTATTGGTCATCACATCCTTTAGTGTTGTGCAAAACCTGTTTAACTTCCAAGTTCTGCTGCCAGGAGCTGGGCTGGATTTCCAGAAGTCCCTGTAACTGGTGCCATTTGGCTGTAGTTTTAGGAAGCTATACTGCACACACAGCACAGCCCAGAGAGAAGGATCCATACTTGCAGCGGGATTTAGGACAGGCTCAGGATGGGGAGAAACAACTCATGTCACACTGACCCCCCAGAAGGACACTGAAGAGAAAGGTCAATACCCATCTCCATCCCTCCAAAACTGGTACATGTGACAGGCATTATTCCTTCCCAGCTTCTGAATTGTTTTACAAAGTCACAGTCCTTGGCACCCTTTTCTGTGTCAGACCTCATTCCTGGTGTGGTTTAGGCTCACTGGAAGCAGTACAATCATACACAAGAGTTTTGCCTATGTGAGGAGGATGAGGGAGCACAGCATGGACCAGCTGTGCAGCAACTCCCTGTACAGGAACACCAGGAGAAAACAAAGGGGCACCATGGCTCCCACTGGGAGCAGAGCAACAGAAACCACACAGGTGTGTCAAACACAAACACCTGGCTGGCATGAAGAGCACCAACACTGCTAAATGCCTGCTAGGAACAGTTTGAACACCACAATGCTCAGGAGCCTCTCAGCTCACTGGCATAAGCAGCATTGGCAACACACAGAATACATGTAACACTTTATTTATCTGAGCTGTACACGTATTCAAAGGTAACACACAAAAATATGGATAGTCAACTCACTTGTGACAAAGGCTGGTGAGACCAGCAGGGTGGTGTGGTGGCCACAGCACAACCTGCCTCCACTCAGGAGAACATCCAGCAGTCTTTGCCTGATTGCTTACGTGTGGAAAAGCATCACCTGGAGCAGTGACATGGAACAATCCACAGCGAGCCCCTGGGAGCAGACCATCTTCTCACCCACAGGGGCCATCACTGCACCTTCACTTGGAGGGGATCACTTTATTTCCACTCACAGCAACTGGAATCAGGATCTTCCGGTACTCCAGAGGGAGGTAGTTCTCTATCAGCACATTCAATGGCATCTTGTCTGTCACCAGCCCTTGCCTTTGTCCAAAAGGCGAGCAGAGAAGAAACAAGAGCTGTTAGTGAAATGTGTTTCCATTTGATGTCAGAGTAAGGTTTTCTTGCAGTGATGTTTTTGCATTTAAGAGCTGAAATGCTCTGGCTGCTTGTGACAAACAGCTCCAGACTCGTGTTTGCTGGCAGCTTCTCAGCTCCTGTGCATGGTGCAATGCCAGGATTGCCCACACAGCAGAGCAGACCCAGAGGGTTCCTGCAGACCAGCTTCCCACAGAGCTTCCCACTGTTTACCATGGGGATATTCAGCTATATTGATCAGGACCAAAGTAGAGGCTCACTGCTTTTTAAATTCACAATCCACCTACCATAGGATAAATTCTACCATTTGAAGACGTGCACAGAATGATGTGACAGAAGGAAATAGCTCAGTACCCAGATATTTTTACAGTCACAACTCAGAGGTGGTTGGCATTTGCCAACTGTGTAGGCCATGTAGTTTTCCAGTACACCGTTTAGCTGACTGGCCTGAAAAAATCAGCATCTCCCAGTTTTGTAGAAAGAAAAAAAGTGCAGCATTTATTCACACTTTCTGTGTGGAAGGAACAGAAATACTGTTCTTATGCATGAGCCAGCAACAATTCCTGATCTCTTTATGAGGCAGTAAAAAAGCGTAAAGACACCTAGAACAAAGTGAAACAACAAGTACATGGAATTCTCAAACCAGGGCAACTAACCCATCATGCCTCCTGGCCTGCTCATACCAACCTCAGCACACACCTGCCAGGTGGGAAAATGAAATCTCTGGATCAGGACAGCAATAGATTGTTCTTTTTAAGCAGCAGCACCAGCACTACCTACAGAGGCTCATGCACAGCTCATGTCATCAGCTGTGCCCTGCACCATCCCCCAAGTGACTTTAACATCACATTTGAAACTCTTCCAGTGGAGAGCAAGAACAACAACCTGGAGTAATGACTTTAAATGAAAAGTGGTGGATTGCTTCAGGCCTCACAGAGTTTTACAGTGGGCTTCCAAGCCAAGAATAAATCCCTTGTGTTTTCGTAACAGAACAAAGTGAATTCAGGCAGGAGATGAGGCAGCTGGGGGAGTCCACAGGACAGAGCACCAGTGAGGCAGCTCTGAAAACAGCTCTTCCAGGTTGCTGTCTAGGAATGTTGCTGTTATGAGAGGCCAGCCCTGGCTGCCTGGCCTGGAGGCTTCTTCTCCTGCTCAGGAGAGGAATTGTCAGTTTGGATCCCAAGTATCAGCTTGTGCAGCAGCAGGAAGAGGTGTATTTTGTTTGGAAGAGGAAGTCACCAAAACAGACAGCAGGACATGTGAAAATGCTCACAGTGTCAGCTGCAGGTGCTTTTAGCAAAGACATCACTCGAGGATGCAAACAGGGTAGCCCAGCCTCCGTCTTAGCATTTCTCTACTTTTTCTACTCATTTCCCAGACATTACTGCTTCACCCTTACACAAATCCCTCTCCTCTTGGTTCCTCAGATAACTCCTTGCACTCCCAACCCTTCACTACTTCCTCTTGCCCCTCCACCACCACTGTCACTCAGTGGTGCAACCCAAGTCCACGGATATCTCCTGGGACAGAAGTGGCCTCACACAGAGTAAATCTCAAGATCCCATATTTACTGTGCAAACACTGCTGGTGCACACCCTGGCAACAACCAAGGTTTACTGGGCTATCAAAGCACCACCAACCACCACTGCATATTAGTAACAACCCTTCCATTACCTTCTCATGAGGATTTCCAGGTCAGCCACCTCCACTGTCTTCCTCCCTGCATGGTGGGCGTAAGCTTCCAGATCATCGCTCACCTGCTTGAAGTATCTCTCGGAGCTGGGGGAACAATGAGGAGGGAAATCAAATCAGACTGAACCATGTGAACACCATCTACTCACCCACTTCTGCAGGGCAAGCTGCACTAGTGCTGCTCATTGTTTAGGTCCCAGCCTGCCAGGGAAAGCTGGGGGAGAAGAAACTCTCCAGCCCACGGACAAAGCTTGACTTCTCTCTCAGCTCAGGCTCCCTGGAACTTCACTGCCAAGACAGCTGTGAAACAGCTGCACATCTGACAACCAGAACCTTTCCCAAACTTCCCACACATGCAGGAACAGGGGCTGACACCAGTGAGAGAGAAATCAGCACTGAGGGTCAGACTACTGGCTACTGCAGTGACACTGTTCAAAAAATCCACAGATTTTACTCATGAAGGCAACAAGGTAGAAGGATTCAAAAAGCTGAGAAACCTGGATTCCAGTGGAAGACCCTCACTGTGCCCAGCACAATGACCATTGTCCAGAGCCATCCTGCCCATGGAAATTGATAATGACAAGACTGTGACTGGTACAACTTGCTGGGACAAAACCCAGATGCTCCTGCAAGGCTGCACTGATGAGATACCCACACAGCAGCCCAAGGCACTTTGCACATTTCTGCCCCTGTTTTTATCAGGCTTCACAAGAATGTTTCCAGCTGAAGAGAGAAGGCTGTCAGCTTGTCAGCAACACTTCAAACAGATTTATTACTTCAAGAAAGAAAGAAAACCCAACACTAAAAATAATGGAAAGAGCAGTTTGTTGCTACTTACCATTTTTCAACAATTTTGAATGCATCTCTGGTCACTGGCATTTTAACAAAATGTCTGAATATCTCCTTTATCAAACTCCTTGGCATTTGAGGCTCACATGGTTTCCTCTGGGATGTTTTCAATCTCTTTGGAACTGTCTTAGGCTGCAACAGCTGCATGGGAGACCTTTGAGGGAAACTGAAAATTCACACATTGAATGAACAAGGCCAGGGGAGAGGCAGAGAACACCAGGCTGAGTTTGGAGAAACCCTAAGCTGAACTGGAAGGGACAAGAACTATCTTGAGCTCTTCATTCTTTCTCCCTCCCAATTCTTCAAAACTCTCATGCCCAAACAGGGCAGTTTGCAAAGAGTTCCCTGGATTCCAGCATGCTCATGTAACACACTGCCAGCAAACTGGAGTTCTCTCCAATACATGAGTGCAGTTTCCACTGCATCCCTGCAGTATTCCCTTTCCAGTAGTGCACAAAGTTTGAGGCACCACAAGTCACCTCTGCATCGGTGGACAGAGGAGGCTGCTCTGCAGGGAATCCTTCTGCACTATTAAGAACTTCAATGAGGGCTTTTTTTTGGTGGGTTTTGGGCTTTTTCCCCCCCCTTAAACAAGACCGTAAGTCCTAAAGGAAGTTATAATTGTCTTCCATTCTAAAATAGGAAAAACTGTAATATGGAAGAGTTAAGTGAAATCCATGGATTCACTCAGTACATAACTGGAAAACGACAGGAAAAAAAATAGAACCTCAGCAATAGAACACATGCAAAACCCCCAGAGAGGATCACTTGACTCTTGCCAGTCCACCTGTATGTGGGCACAACAATTTTGTCTTCTTGTTTATTGCTTTAACAGACAAAAATCTAAAGTCATGGGCTAGAAAATTCCTCCTGTTCCCTAGGACCCACTGCTAGTGGTTCTGATGAAGCAAATGGCTTCACCAAATTTCTAATTTAGACAATGCAAATGTTAACTAATTTGGAGTAATGCAGAGGACAGGTTCACTTTCTGCCTCTAGGACAGCTTCATTCTATAGTCAGCACATGGCAACTGCACACAGCTCTAGGCTTCTGCAGTCAATGCAAGTATGTCATTCCATGTGATCAGAGTCCTGTCACCTTTAATTACCCCTCTTCTGCAAGGGCCTCTGCATCCCATACTGGAGACCATGGCTCCAGAGTAGCCTACCAGTTGAAAAACTCCTAGGAAAAGTTTTGCCCTTCAGCACAAGAAAATATTACAAGAACGTTCACTGGAAAGCCTTAAGACATCAGACCTGCTCTGGAAGAGCACTGACATTCACTCAATTCACTCTGAACTCAGCTGCTACAGCACTGAAAGAACCAGAGCCTTCAGAACAGCTGGCAAAGCTGGGCTCTGCTCTCCCCCCAGCCCCACTTCTGCCAGGCCACTGCTGGATGTGGCTTAGGCTTACCTGGGAGCAGCAGGTTTTGCAACATGTGGAGTTGACAGCAGGAGGTTGCAGGCTGGAGCACGGACAAATGCAGGAGTCTTCATGGAAACCTCTGGGGAAAAAAAGTACTTGAGGAACTGAAGTCTCTTTCCAGAGCTCCTGGAGAAAGCAGTGCTGCTGCAGCAGACAGAAAACCAGGCACCTCCCGACACGCCTGGTCCTGGTCACACTTCCTGTGCTCTGGCTGTGTCCCCACAGCACCCTGAGCCAGCACAGCTGCTGGCTGCTGCAGTGCCACCCCCACAGCTCCTGCCACACAGGCTGGGGGCTCCCCTCAGGCCCCTGTGCTGGCCCAGCTGGCTGGGCAGGCTGCAGGGACACACTCACTCAGGGCCAGGCTGCAGGGGCTAATGGCTGGGTTAACTTAGGTTGCCACAAAGCTGCAGCCTTTTTAACCAGGAAGAACTTCAAAGTCTACAAGCTCCCTCTTTGTCATCTTGCTAAGCCACTGGCAAATTCTCCTGAACAAAGGGACAAGCTGAGCTACCGACTCACATTACAGGGGCCAGAATATAAACTTCTCCCTGTTTGCAGATTGTCATAACTCCCTCCAGGCAAGGCTCCTGTTATCAGCATCTCACATGTTCCCTGCTATGAACCCATAGCAGCTTCCTCCAAGTCTAATCTGCATTGTCTAACTTCACTCTTGCACTTCATAACAAAGGAAAGAAAACAATGTTAATAGAAATACTGAGCAGCTTCCTGTCTAGAGGAGGAGTGATCATACAGGGCTTCTTGCCCAACAGCTTCCCTTGGAAGCTGAGTGCAGCCAAGTAATCCAGCCTATCTGGTAATGGTGTCAACTTCACAAAGATCCCTTGAAAGGGCTTGGACACCTGTCCTCTTAGAGAGGCCAAGCCCAGCTACTAGAAGCTTCAGGGACTACTGAGAGTTAAACTCCCCAGATGAAAGGGTCAGAAATCTCTCAGAGAAAGCAGGACAGGGTGAAACTACTGTGGTTGCCTGCATTAGCTTCTTCTGAATAAACATTTCTGTGCACTGGAGGAACAGGGAGCAGGATGTAGGGAAAGGGACTGGTTATGCTGAAATTTCCAAGGCAAGATTTATGACAAAAGGACATAATTTTTTTCCCTTTTCTTCCTCCTCTTGTCCAGTGACACCTGTATGGTGCTACTCTTACTGTTCCACCCTATCAGTGAGACCTGCAGCCAGATCTTTCCACCTCTTCATACAGCTGTGTACAAGATAAGCATATTAACACAACTGTAGACACCCTAAGAACACCTACAGCTTTTCTTGTGGCTATCAGTTCAACTGTTGTGTTTGTGCACACTGCACAAATACACACAGACATAGATATTTTCATTACAGCTGAATATGGCCAAAATTTTTGCAGTGGGTTTTAGGATGTCCTTTGTTCAGCTTTATACTTCAGGGTGTATTGTTCTTCAAAAGACTAAGACCAGTTCCAAGAGACATCACTAAAATACATTCTGGGCATTCTCAAACATGGCCTTGATCAAAGATAACTCAGTCTGATGTATTTGTTCTTCCAAAAGGCATCAGCACTCTTGGGCCAGACTGATGCAGTTTCTGAAGAGCTGTTTGGAAGCAGACACTTTCTCTCAGCTTTCTGGAAAACCGGGCTACTACTTTTGTTAACTGGAAAGGAAACCTGTAACTACACATACAAAATACAGGGTTCTAAAGTAGGTTTCAAGTCTGAAGTCACATAAATGGCTGTGGTAACACCAATTCAGTGGTAAGACATTAGAAAATTGGCATGAAATTAGGAGTCAGAAAGGAAAGAACAGACTGGAGGATATCCCTATGTCACTGTATAACCTCACTTTGCACTCAGTTTCATCTGTTTTGGGCACTTCCATTACTTTCACCTCAAAAAGTACAAGATGATCTTGGTCTCTGGAGCACCTGATGAGCCAGTAATGATCTGGCCCTAGAAACAGCAGCCAACAGTTTCCTCTGGACTCTCTGATGGACTAAACAGTTAATAACATTATTAACCTCTGCTGTTCTTCAGCCTAGGAGGAAAAAATTCTCCAACCGCCTTCTGTTCCTTACCTTGACTTGCAGGGTGTCCAGCTTCATCCTCAGAAGGCTCTTCCACTGAATTATCCAACTCTAGCACGATAGCCTGGTCCTGTAGTTCATCTCCTTGTTCATCAGTTTCATCTAATGGAGTCATCCCAGGTTTATCGAATGAGGAAAAGGCGTGAGAGTGCCTGCCCGGACTTTCAACTCCAATGCCTTTGGAAATCTCACGTTCTACATTTCCAAAACAGGAAAAACAAAGCCCTGAAACAAGTACCTTTGCCTGATTCTGGAACTTCCACTAGTAAACTTTAATCAAAGAAACCTGCTGTAACTACACATTTCTAAATACTACCACCAGTACAATTTTGGTTTCCCTTAAAATAAAATGCAGTCTTCCAGCTTAAAATGACAAAACTGGTTTGATATTTCCCCAGTAATTAGCCCAGATTCCACAATGTAAAGGAAATTAAGTCCCTCTCTCAGCACTGATACCAGTCATGCAGCATGAGAGATCTTTGACACTAAAGAGAGCTGTCAACATTAGAGGTGTCCTCACCAGCTCTGGGAGAGCCGTGGGCTCCAACGTTGCCTTCTGCCAGTTCCTCTCCTGCTGAAGGAGCCATTTCTGTTTCACCTCTGCTGTCCTGTGCTGGAGTTACCTGCAATTCTGCTTTTTCAGCCAGTTTCTTCTCCAAATGTTCAGAATATCCAGCACTTGCACCACATTCTGCAGCTAAAATAAGAAATTCTGTCATACTCTTACCTACAAAAAAAACCCCAACCGCCAGCACACAGTTTAACCACCACTAGAATTTATTTGTGATAAATAAACTCAGCCATTAAGCTGTGAATAAGAAAAGCAGATGCAGCTCCCTTTACAGCTGAGAAATGCCCAACTTTTCCTGTGTTTGCTCCACAGCTACCTAATTAGGGACACATCAGATCCCGATGAAGGAATTTTACTTACAGTAAGCAGAGCTCCTCCAGATCTGCCATCTCTATGGCTATTCCAAATTTTGGTGATTGTGTGAAAGACCAATTTCTTTTCCTTTAAATCTAACAATACCTGGAGTTTGTGCTCAGATTCTCCTCCTCATTTCCTCCGTTTTTCTGAATAAACAATTTTGTAAGAGATATACTCCATTATAAAGAGAAGAGAGCCTAAAGTGGTTTTAACCATCCTGGACAAGCCTCTGGCAGGCAGGATGAAAAATATATAGGCACATGACTTGCTTTTGTTTAAAACACTTGAGCCACTGACTACTTAAGTATTCCTTTTTCCTTTATACTACATATACAGTCCACATATCTGTTACTATGTGGCTCTGTTAAGCAGAAACCCACCCAAGTAATTCCTTTGAGAAAATTGGGCACTCTCATAATGCTGTCACTTGCTGAAGGGTTTGCAAATCTTGGCTGAGTCCAGAACCAAAAGCTGTCAAACTGCACTTTTATCATCCCCTCTAGTGACTGGGAATTTTCACACTCGAAAGTACAAGTGTGGCAAGGCCTTATGCTTTTGGGACCCCAAGCCCAAGTGAAGGGCACAGACATCTGGCCAAAGGTGGTGCAACAATCAGTTATACCACTCTCACTAACCAGAATATTGGGCTGCTTACACCAACACAGGGCCTAAAGTGAAGTGAAATATTAACTAGCTTAGATTAGCCAGATGTATTCTTTGCCAAGAGAGAGCTCTTCATCTTTCCTATGGGAAGCTGAGCAGTACTACAGACCTGCCAAAACATAAGAACCCTTATTCCACTTCCAGTCACAGCCCACTTTTAGAGAGCTTATCTGGAAATGTTCAATTCCAGCATCTTATGTACAATTAAGTCTTATTTTACTCTGCAAGTCACCTCAAAAACTCTGTTTAAATCAGATTATACTCCCTTTCTACACTCAAAGCACTTCTTACCCTCTCGGAAAATCTTTTCCTGTTCCACTCCGTTAACTGTATTAATCATCTCTTCTTCTGTATCACTTATTTCTAGGTCTTCAATTACATGGGACACAACTTCTCTCAAAGACATGCTGGAAAGATTTAGAGTGACTGGGGATTCCAAATATTTACTTGAACTTCTGGAGGACAGAGAGGAGCTCCATCTACAAACAGCTAGAACAGATCATTAATGTGTCTCCTGGTAGCTTTTTAAACTTTCTTTTAGCTTTCCTGGTAAATAAAAAACCAAGCAGAGAGAAGAAGACACACAAGAAACACTTGTGTGTACTCGAAGCAGTTTAGGGAGTTTGCACTGAGTCTTAGGAACCAGTTGGAAGAATCCTTTCAACCATTTTTCAGTTGACACTGAGGAGCAACACTGAGAGCAGCCTCCTGTGGTAGAGGAGAACTAGGTCACCATTAACTTCTGACATGAATGCCTTACTAATTCCAGTGTTTTAAAGATATGCTCACTCCCCCACATCTTCCTCTCATTTGATCGAGTCCCCTAATCCACATCCTCCACACTTTTCTCTGCATATCTATCTCTTTGTCCTAAAAATGCCTACCGCTGAGCTCCTCTGAGCAACTAACCTTTTTCTGTCGATTCCTCCCCCTGTCCTTTCAAAACAACTTTTGCCTGGTGCAAGCAGTATGAGGAAAATGTGTTCCCACTTACACAACCAGGACCAGGCCAGGGAAATGAATGCCAAAGAAAGGTACCAGACACCAGGAAAAAACTGGCAAACAATAGGAATTGCAAAGTGTTGGTACAGAGTGAGCAGGGAGGCGACTGCCTCTGTCCAAGGATCTTTAAGGCCCTGGAGACAGTGAAGAGATTGGCTGTGACAAATAAGTGAGCACATCACAGTGAAGGTCTGGACTACAAACTTCCAGACTCCTTCCACGTCTGCTACATGTCCTACATATTATCTCCTTATTTTTCGTGAACAATTTAAGAGTGCCCACTTCTGGTGTCCCAGTACAAAGGAGAGATGGACCCAGTGGAGAGTCTAGCAAAAGGCCACCAGGACAGTTAAGGGACTGAAACATCTCTCCTAGAAGGAAAGGCTGAGAGAGCTGGGACTGCTCAGCCTAGAGAAGAGAAAGCTCAGGGCAGAATCTCATCAATATACACAAGTGTCTGAAAGTAGGGTGTAAGGCAGACAGAGCCAGACTCTTTCCAGTGGTGCCCAGTGTCAGGAGAAAAGGCAACTGCCACAGACTGGAACAGACTGGAGGCTCCATCTGAACATAAGGAAGAGAATTTGCAGTCATTACCCTTGGAGACTGGTAAGAGCCACTTAGACAGGGTCCTGGGCAACCTGCTCTATGTGGCCCTGCCAGAGCAGAGGGGTTGGAGAAAATAACCTTGAGGTCCCTTTCTACCTCAACCACTCTGTAACTTCAGATAATACCTGCTAAGCCTAAGCCTTAAGCCACAGTACTCACTGCAAACCACTTCCTCTTCAGGAAAAGAAACCTCTTCCATTGGGTTACTCTGCTGGGAATGATCCTGCTTATCTTCTTGCTGTTTTACAGGTGTTTCTGTAGATACATGTCTCATTCTGTCAACATGCCCATGATCAAGGCTTGAGCTCTTGGAGTATCTTTGGGTCCTTCCCTCATTTGTGCCCACACTGGATACCAGGCCTTCTGGCCTTGATTCCTCTTGATCTACATCAGAAATCAGGCTCCTCTGTGCTGAAGTTTTCGAGTCTGACAGCTGGGGTTCAAGAGCAAGAAGTTTATTCTGGCTCTGTTCATCCAGCTGGGACTGAACAAAGAGCTCGGTGCTATTCATCATCATTTCCGCATCACTTGTCAGGATGCTTGTTCGAATCCCAGATGCAGATTGTGAGTCCACAAGGTAGTTCTGTTCTGTTTAGAAAGTTTTAAAACAGATTTTATGTGAAAAACTGTTCAAGGTCATAGGGACACACTTTACTACCAAGACTTGTGTAATTCAAAATTTCAGTCATTCAACCAAATTTTACTCATCCTCAACAGATCAAACACTGAAACTCTATGACCCCACTTCAGTGCCCCCAGCTCTCCTCCTACCAAACCAAGAGACCTCAGTACCCACAGAAGAAAATGATCCCAAACAATTCCTGTGGCTTATATCACCAAACTGGACAAAGCACATATTTAAGTGCATAGAACCAAAGGAACTGCTGAGGCAGAGCCTCATTCTAATCTTGCTTCTCAAATCCCACTCTATTTCTGCAAATGTATTAGTAAATTTTAAATTCTAAAACACAGACCATGCTTCAGTAACAGCTTCTACAAGCCCCTTTACGTAACGCCCTGCCTCCCAAAAGAGAAGTAACAACACAAAAGAAACCTTTGCTCTTCAGCAGGTTCTGTTCTACTCTGCCTTCAAAAGCTTGCATGTCAACAGCCTTGCGGGTTTTTGGCCTCCGGAGCAAGCCCCTCTTCTCAACAGTGTCTGGGGCCATCAAGGAACCCACAGACATACGAAGGGATCTGCAAAAAGAGGGAAGAAATCATTTGTCAAAATCATACTGCCCTTTTACCCTCAGAATACAGACGTGGTGGCACTAACAGTGACACATTTCACAGAACTGGGACAAATTTCTCCAAAAAACCCTTGAAGATTATATGTCAGTCTAAATGAATTATTTTCATAGTATCACCCAACATCACACTATGTATCACAGATATCACTAAGCAGACTGGCTTACAGCCTCCCTGAGACACTGCAACACTACAGCTGACAAAAGGTTCATAAATTTAAAAAAATCTTAAGTAACAAAAAAAAGAGAAAACAAATGTTTGAGAGTGAAGACATACTCCAGATGACAGTGGGGTGGTAGGAGGACTTCTCAACAAGTTTAAGAAGCTACTTAATATCAATACTCTCAGCAAAGTACAGCTACCAACACACTGTGACTGTTTTGAGATGGGAGCTGATAGCAACACATAAAGCACAGGAAAAGATGTTTCTCACTGGAGGTGTTTCACACCCTGGAGACTGACCATGCTCAATGACCTCCTGTCCCTCTCTCCAGGCAACCCAAGTAAAAAAGGGGGTTCAGAGGGTTTAAAGTCAAAACTACAGAATGCAGCCCCAAGAAGCATCTTGTGTGGCACCCCAGGCAAGGGCTGCACTGACAAAGGTGAAATAATGCGCTGACTTTGGCCAGGGTCATTTGCAAAGTACCCAGGCAACACAGGAAAGTAAGTTCTTTGACTCACTAAAAAGCTTTTAAAGTCCAGAAAATACTGCATAGATGCAACTGATATGATGAGACTACCAACAGGCAGGGATAATATTCTAAGGTATACTGTGTACTGACTTACTGTTGGAAGCATGAAAACAAAAGGAAAAAAGGAATGATCCTAGCAAATAAAAATAGGAGCAACAGCAGCAGTACAAGCTAGACCAACCCAGGCACACAGTGCAGAGCCACAGTTCCTGAAAATCAAAAGGTGTGTGGTGTAACACCTTCAAATTCCATCAGCAGAGGGGCAGGTGAATGTGTTACTGCTAACATTAACACAGGTCTTTAACATGAACCCAGGTATCTGCACTGTTCTTCACCACTTCAGATGTGATCAGTGAAGGCAGCTATACTCAGGACAGACAGAAGTTAAGACATTTTAGGTTAAACTCACCGAGTCATAATTGTGCTGTCCAACGTTGACTGAGCTAGAAAAAGTCAATGGCACATTAGTTGAGAAATAACCCTTTACACAACAGGCTACAGGAACATCCCAATGGATCTTCCTCTTTTCAGAGCCAGTCATGCTACAATCCTCAAAAGTCACACTTTGATGCAAACAGAATTAGATGACAGTCACTTCACTATTTCATGTCTACATTTCAGAACTGTGTATTAGAAATCTAATAAGCAATTTCTGAAAGGGTAAGAAAATAGTTATTTCAATGAAAATTTAACATGGCATATACCCTCAGACTTAATAATTTTAATTTTACCACATTGATAGCAAGATGTTAGGCCTTGGTCACAACCACCCTTCAGCAACCCAACCCAAACACATCTGGAGCTTTAGAAGCACAGACAACTATTCCACAAACTCTTGATGAAACTGGAACTCAAACCTCTTCTGCTCACCAGGAACTTCATAATTATTTTTATATAATTGCAATGGAAAGTATGCAGCTGCTTGTATTTTAAAGTTTCTAGAATTGAGAGGAAGACAGGGATTGCTTCCTCTGGAGACACTTCAAAACTCAAAAAGCACCAAGCTGCAAAAGTAGTCAAGAAGTTATATACAGTAGGATAGGTGCTTTTATTTTTTTCCATTATCCCCTTTGCATGAGATACTGCAATCTGGATTCCAAACCTACAACTGCCCAGCTGGGCAGCTCCTAACAACTGAGCTGAGCAGGTGAGAACCAGCTGACAGCAAATGCAGCACTGAACAAGATAATCCTTGACTGCAGCCTTACCTTGGTTCTGGGGAAGTCGTCTCTCTGCTGCTCTCTCAAACTCAGAAATGCTGAGTTTCTTTCTCTTCTTTGTCATGTGGAACACGCTGACAGATGTGTCCTCAGCAGCAACATCTGGAAGCTGCAATTCCCCCCTACCAAAACAAACCAAGCTGGAGAGACATTTCTCATAATCCCACCTGACAAGATGCAACTCTGATCACTGAAACATAAGTAGAGAAGTCCTGCTCCCTAATCCCACCACAGGAACTGCAGCTATACCTGGCATTGTAATAAAACTGAAAATTATAAAAAAACCCTACTTACATGCTTGAAACTCTCTTAGATGGGACTTCTGAATGAGCCTCTTCCATGTCTTTATGGTTAGATATCTGAGGTGCCAGAGGTGAAACTTGGGGTTCTGCCAACAAACCAGAACATTTCCTTTCCACAATTCAATACAGCAAGAGCACCAAAACGCAGCAGACTGTCACATCTACACTACAGGCTGTAAATTACATTTATTAATGGGTTAAAATAAAGACCTAGTGAAAACTGTTTGGGGTCTACTGGCTGTGACAAAGCCAACAGTGACAGCTGGCAGCACGGGGGTTCCCTGCACTGCAGCAGAATGTGCCTCTATAACTCACACCCGATCCTACAGCCAAAGGCAGCACCAGGATTATGTGCTCAGGCACCAGGATTAAGAAGACCACCTGAAGAGGGTTTTGAAGAGGATCTTCAAAGCTATGATTTCACCACCGCAAGGCCTGGTCTCTCAGACAGTTGTATCCCACATTCAGCTGCCCTGCAGTGATTCCTCTGTTACCTAAATCAGTCATACAACAATCTGATTTCTGTTCCATGTAACAGGGAAAGGATTTTAAAGTTTTCTCAACTCTACCAAAGCACTGTCTCTCTGTTCTCAAGTCTCCTGAAAAAAAGACACTTACCGTTCTGCATGACTCTCTTGAGTAGAAGCCGTGGTGTGCCATTTTTGAGATCAGGGAACGCTGCCTGTCTCTGCTTCACCAAGGTGCTTCTGACAGATTTACTCTTGTTTTCTAGACGCGATCCAGTCTAGAAGGAAATCAAAAGACAAGCAATTCAAAACTAGTATTTATATTATTAAAGACCACAACATCAAAAGCATCCACCACCCATCTTCTAATAACAAGCTAGGCCAGTTGCTAAGAAACTTTTTCCAAATTCCAAAGAGAAATTGCGCGTAGACTTTTTGACAATGGTGGCACCTCACGTGTGGACGGGAGACAATTCAGCTCGGGTATCACCCAGGTGGGCTCCAGCGCAAAACCCTCCTGTGGACGAAATCCCGAGTGGCCTCAGAGCACAGCCGCGACCTAAACATGCCGAGGGGTACTCGGCCAGCGAGAAAGGCAAGAGGCGTCGGCCCATTTTCCACGATTAAATGCGAAAAAGGGCAAGAGAGCGGCCTCCGCTCCTGCTTCAGGGGACTCGCTTCTATCTCAAACCGAGAGCGACCGCGCGGGCGGAGCCGGGCGAGTCCCACGGGATGGTCCATCCCGACAGCGACTCTCCTTTCCTCCTTTCTTTCTTTTCTTCCCTTCCTCCCGCCCTCCCGGACCCCTTGCGGCACCTGGGCCGCCGCCCGCGCGTTGTGGCAGCCGCTGCGCCTAAGGCCGGGCCCGGCCGGGGACCGCCCGTCGGCCATGGCGGGATCGCTAACGGCCGCACACCTCGCGCGCCCCGCCGCCTCTCGCGAGATGCGTGCGCGCGCCGGGAGGGGCCGCGGCGCAGTGTGGGGCGGGTAGTTCCGCCGGCAGCGCGGTGCATTGTGGTCCGCGTAGTTCCGGGGCGGCGGCGGCGGCGGCGGCGAGAGGCCGCGCGGGCCTTGTGGGAGCTGTAGTTCGGCGGGGCCGCTCGCCCCGCTCGCCGCGGGTGTCCCCCCGCCCCGCGAGGCCATGCCGGGCTTCACCTGCTGCGTACCGGGCTGCTACAACAACTCGCACCGCGACAAGGCGCTGCACTTCTACACCTTCCCCAAGGACGAGGAGCTGCGGCGCCTCTGGCTCAAGAACGTTTCCCGGGCGGGCGTCAGCGGCTGCTTCAGCACCTTCCAGCCCACCACGGGCCACCGCGTCTGCAGCGAGCACTTCCAGGGCGGCCGCAAGTCCTACCTGGTGCGGGTCCCCACCATCTTCCCGCTGCGCGGCGTCAACGAGCGCAAGGCTCAGCGGGCCCGGCGCCCCCGCCCCGCTGCCGCCGCCGCCGCCGCCCCGCAGGGCCCCGCGGCCGCCGCCGAGGCCCCTGCAGGGGGCGCGGCCGAGGACGTGAAGCCCATCGACCTGACGGTGCAGGTGGAGCTCGGGGCCGCCGCCACCATCGGGCCCAGCCCCGCGCGGCTGCCGGTGCCGGTACCGGCGGCGGCGGCGGCGGGGGAGGAGAGCCCGGTGGAGGGCGGCCCCCCCGATCACTCGTACTCGCTGTCGTCGGGCACCACGTCGGAGGAGCTGCTGAGGAAGCTGAACGAGCAGCGCGACATCATCGCGCTGCTGGAGGTGAAGATGAAGGAGATGAAGGGCAGCATCCGTCGTCTGCGCCTGGCCGAGGCCCAGCTCCGCGAGGAGATCCGCGAGAAGGACCGGCTGCTCCACGCCGCCAGCGCCGGCACCCGCAAGCGCCACGGCCTCTGAGGGCTGCCGGGGCCCGGCCCGGCGCGGGGCTCTTCATCCCGGAGCCTCCGCCGCCCTCGGTGCGGTGCCGGGCAGAGCAGAGATGGGATGGACCACGGCCTCTCAAGTGCCCGGCTCAGCCCACGCCACAGCAGCTCCCAGCCGGGCAAGGCCTCGCCATCGGATTCTCCTGCCTGGACTGGATCAGCTCGGTGCCCAGCTCCGTTATCACCCCGACGTTATCTCCGGTGTCACCTCACACCAGGCCCATCTAACCCGTTCTGTGCCGGCAGTGTCAGAACGCGCTGCTCGTAGCGTGGATGGGACCTGAGTCGTCACTAAGTGGACGTAGGGTATCAGTTTTCAGCAAATAAACTCGCTCTGTGTCAAGTGAGGTAACAGCAACACTACCCTGGAGAAGGCGTGTCCGACTGCCGTGGGCACTGTACCCGTCATAGGAATGGTCGGTGATGTCGCGATCAGCCTTGCTCAGTGGAGGAAAGCTTTAGAAACCCTCTCAGGGTGATGTGTTTCTTCAGTAAATTACTGATGCCATAAAAGACTGCTCTTCCTAGCGTGACAGAACCCCCAGATTAAAGAGTGTTCTCGTACCGTGTAGTTTCTGCTTTCTCTGCAGTGTGTGCGTATTGGTTACAGATGTCTTGATGCTCTCGACAACAGTAAGGATTACAGTCTGGTACAAAGAACCCGGTGGCATTTGACAGCTGTAGTTTATCTCACTGGCTTAAGACTCCCTCTGATGAAATGGAGGCTTTGTAACACATCGGAATTTTAATCCTTGGCTTTCGTTCAGAGAACCGGGATGAAACAGAAGTGACTTTACCGCAGTGGTTGCAAACCTTTCCTGTCTAATCCTAAACTAGTTGGCATGACTAATAATCTGTACATTAGGCAAGACCATACTAAAACCTGCTTGTGTGTTCTAAACCAAGATTTAAGAGTATTGTAACAAATCTATGTGGAATGATTGTGTAGTCTCTGTTTCTAGCCAGCATCAGTCCCTTCACTTTCTGCAACAGGCAACCAAATCAACGTTGGCTAGAAAGAGGGTGGAGTGAGGGTAGCAAAGCCACGGGTTTGGCTTGGTTATGCACTGCCAGCCTCACCAGTGGAACAGATCCCTCAGCAGTTTGGAGGAGGAGGAGAAGGGGAGTATCTGGCACCCCAGCACAGCCCTGTGGCAGGGGGCCATGACGATGGATGTTGAGAACAAAAGGCACTTCACCACAGTGTGCCCATATTTACCTTCGAGGGAAGAATTCCCAGGTGTTCCCTGGGTCTGTGAGATCCTTCTGGAACCAGAGTGCATTGCATTCGGTAGATTGGGATGTCACTTTTACTAAATTTTATAGAGGTATTTTCTAAATGTAAAAGGTATCTTTAGTTTGAAATTATGTAATCTTTGTAACACTGGCTAATGTAGCTTTACAACCATCAGCTTCAACACTGTATACGATCAAACAAAAGGGCACGGTGGGGTTTTGTAGCCAGAGGTTTCTCTGTGAGTCCTGAAGCCTGTTCAGCTCCAGGTTGTCACAGCCTGCTGTGTGATGCATGGGTCATTTTTTATTAACGTGTCTGCCAAGTTGGATGGTCAGCTGTAAGGATACTACATGTCTATCCATGTACTAAGTACTTCCTGTTACTTCAGTTTAATTTATTCTCCAATCTGAGATGTAGCTCTCCAGCTCTGTGCTATACTGATTTTTCTGCGAGTCAAGTTAGCAGCAGTTTTTTTGTTTGGTTGGTTTGGCTTGTTGTTTTGGGTTTGTTTTTGGTTTTTTTTGTAGGACAAGAAGATACCTGCTCCACCATTGGATCTAACATATGTGATTGGTCCAGCAGCTCTAGATGCTCCCATCAAGATGGTAGGCAGCACAACATCCCTCCTTGCAAATGAGGCTGGTTGTGCATCTGAGCTTGTTGAGAATGTGCATGTCGTGACAGTCATGGTACTTTTTCTACCATTGGGATGCACTTCAGGATGTTCAGCCATTCAGCGTTGCTGGACTGGTTACCTGCTGGACTGTTTGATTTCTCCAGGTTACACTGAGGTGCTAACATGCTTAATTTTAATAAAGTATATTTTGTTTTCTTATGTTTCCTGTCTCCTTGTGGTGTATATATGTATTTCTGAAAGGATTGTGGCTGTAGCTTGTCTTCTCTTTTGTACCATCTTTTTATTCCTCGTGAACTCCACAGCTGGAATGTGGGGATATCTTTGCATTCATGTAGGGTGAGGAAGAGGATTTTGAGGTCAGTTCAGTGTAACACACACCTACATACGCAGAGGTTGGAGCCATTTTGATGAGCAATCAGTCACAGGCTGCTCTCTGTGTAACCAGGAGGGATTTGAGCAGAGAGCCAGGCTCCCCACAGGGCTTCCCCCAGCATGGCTCTCCTGTCTAACACCCGGTGGAAGAAGGAGAAGGCATGGCCTCCCATGAACCAGCCTAGTGCACGGAAGAGCTTGCATGTGCTCTTAGAACTTGTAATTCCACTTGCCAAAGTTCCTGGTTTCAGATTGACTGAGAGCTGTTAGTCTGAAGCAAATGTAAGCAGCAAAATTTTCAGCTGTGCCTCAACCATCACATTTTTTGGTTGAACTGGCAATGTTAAATGAAGCTGCAGGATGGGGAGGTGATTGTCCCACTTCGCTCTGTGCTGCTGCAGCCTCACCTTGAGTTCTGGGAGCAGGTTTGGGCACCACAGTACAAGAAGTATCTAAAGCTGTAACAGAGCATCCAAAGGAGGCCATGAGGATGGTGTAGGGTCTAGAGGGGAAGCCATGTGAGGAGTGGATGAGGGTACTTGTCCTGTTCAGCGTGCAGAAGAGGATACTGAGGGCAGAGCTCCTTGTGGGCTGCAGCTTCCTCCGGAGAAGCAGCAGAGGGGCAGCACCAATCGCTGCTGTCTGTGACCAGTGACAGGATCCGAGGGAACGGCTGAAGCTGTGCCAGGGGATGTTTAGGTTGGACGTTAGGAAAAGGTTCTTCACCCAGAGGGTGGTTGGGCATTGGAAAAGGCTCTCCGGGAAGGCGCTCACGGCCCGAGCTCTGAGGGAGCTCAAGGAACGTTCGCAGAGGACCCTCAAATGCAGCACGGGCCGCGAGGGCCGCCCAGCGGTGTCAGGATGGCCGAGCGGTCTAAGGCGCTGCGTTCAGGTCGCAGTCTCCCCTGGAGGCGTGGGTTCGAATCCCACTTCTGACAACGGGTAGCTTTTTGCATTAGGCTCGCCCGGAGTTCATTCGTTAATTGCTTTTAATTTCGTGGTTTTGTTCCGTTGCGGTTTTTTTTTCACGCTCCCACCCGCCTTCCCCAGCCAAAAGCGGCCGCCGGGCGGCGCAAAAGTGGCTGTCAGAAGTGGGATTCGAACCCACGCCTCCAGGGGAGACTGCGACCTGAACGCAGCGCCTTAGACCGCTCGGCCATCCTGACCTGCCGCTACTTTGGCTCCTGTGGCCATGTCCCATCCAGATCTCAGCCGGGCGGGTGTGTCCGGTCCCTGCCGGGACACCCCGCGGACAGCACCGGGCCCAGCCCTGTGTCACGGTCTGCATTAACGACCTGCGTGACGGGACCCTCGGCACGTGATACCAAACTGGGAGCAGTGGCTGAGAGTCCACAGGGTCCTGCTGCCCCTCAGAGGGATCTGGACCGGCCCGAGATACGGGCTGACAGGAATCTCCTGGAGCGGAGGGTGATGAGGCACTACGCAGATTGTCCAGAGAAGCTGTGGCTGCCCCGTCCCTGTAAGTGTTCAAGGCCAGGTTGGAGCAAGGCCAAGGGCTTGGAGCAACCTGGTCTAGTTGAAGGTGTCCCTGCACGGCAGGAGGTTGGAACGAGGTGCTTTAAGATCACTTCCAACCCAAATTATTCCAGGCTTTAACAAGGAGACGCGGGCCCCGCAGACGATCAACGTCAGGCACCAGGACGCGCTGGGGGCCACCAAATGTCGCCGACGGCCACCGAGCAGGACACGGCTGCACAGAAAGCTCGCGGTGACCCGGGCTGCTCCAGGCAGAGCATCACCAGGATGCGGGGAGCGGGGGCTGGCACGGCGGGGGCCGCCCTTTGTCGGCAGTACCCCGGTACGGGACACACCGGGACACACCGGGACACACCGGGAGTGCAGCGCGGCGCCGGGCGCAGGTTCCGCCGCACGCCCCGGGGTGGCGGGGCGGGGGCAGCCGCGGGGCTCAGCCCGGCCGCCCCGGACCCACCCGCGCCCCGCCCGCGGAGGGGCCGTCCCGGGGCCGTCCCGGGGCCGGTGCGCGGCATGGCGGGGCTGCCCGGCGCCCGGAGCGCCTCCCCGGGCTCCCCCCCGGCCCTGGACGGCTCCTTCTTGCTCTCGCCGCTCGGGGGGCTGATGGGCGCCCAGGCCGTGAGTACCGGGGAGGGGGCACAGCGGAGGGGGGAGGGCATCACCCACTTTGGCGCTTTTCTTCGGCTGGAAACAGCCTGGGGTCCCTTTGGCTGCCACTCCGACCCCATGTCCGCTGTCTAACCCTAGCTAATCCCCAACCCCAAGACAGTGCAGCCCCTTCTCTCATCCTTCCCTCTGTAAAGCCAGAGGAAAATTCGGATTCTTGTGCTCACACCCCTTTGCCGGTGGTAACTCCGCTCAATACATGGTGGTTCCCAGTGCCAGGCACGGGCTGATCCGTGCCGACATCTCCGCAGGGCACAGCCGGTGGGTCGGGGGTGTGTGAAGCACAGTGACTCCAACTGAGGTGCGCTGGGGTTGCTCGTGGGGCTCTCACGCTCCCTGAAACACTCCCAGCTGTCCAGGCTGTCCTCCCAGGCTTTGGCGGCTGCTCTCAGAAGAGCCCAAGGGTCTTTGCACCGTCAAACCGAGCAGCAGCATCACCTCCCCGTTGCTTCACCGGGCAACCACAATAATCTCCCGCTGGTACTCTCCCCGGGACGTCGGGTGCCACATGAATGCAAATTGGTGGGTGTTCAGCTGCCTACGGTGCTGCACCGCCGCGTGGGAGCCTGTTCGCTCGTCCCCTCTCCTCGGGGCAGTGTTGTGGGGGCAGCAGTGGGATGTGCCCCGAGCAGCCGCTGGGGAACAGCTGGCACAGACCTGGCTCCTGGCTCCAGATTCCAACCCCTGGGCATGGCTGAGCTGGTGGTGACGCAGGGACAAATGCTCAGGGAAGGGGCCGGGAAGGATGCTGGGGGTGCCTTGTAGGAGCGTCAGGAAAGAGAGGTGGAAGCAAGACAAGCAGCAGAGACCTTTCAACTCTGCAGCTGGTCCCACCTCTCCAGCCCCTTGCCTAGGCCAGACTGTTAAATAAGCTCCTTCTTTCCCTTCCAGCAGCCAGAGCAGGGCAGCTCACACGTGCCACCTCTCACTCTTGCAGGAGCCCCCTATACATGTTTCTCCCCAGCACATATTTTGTGATCACGAGTGTCAGAAATGGATGAGACAGACAAGGAGGCATTGTCGGGGCGGCCGAGCACCAGGGCGTTGGATGCGGGCAGGACAAAGGCTGTTGTGTTTCTTCATGACAATAAGTGGTGTGGGCTTACACAGGGGCAGAGCGGCTTTCCAAGGAGCCCTTCTCCTGCCAAGTGTGCTGCTGCTTTCCTGGAGTGAGGGGAACCCAGCTGCTCTTGGTGCTGGTGTGCCTGGGCTTGTGATGTTCTGTGTTCCACCTGCAGGAACCAGCCCCTGAACTTGTTCCCTGTTTCACCCCACAGGTGCTTGGTTTACTGGTGTGGTCTCTCATCGCTGCCACAACGTACCACCTGCACGCGGCGTATGGCTGGGTGATGTTTGTGTCCCTCTTCTTCTGGATTCTAACACTCCTTTTCTTCGTGACTTACCTCCTGCAGCTTCATCAGAAGTTCTACATGATCCCCTGGCCCCTCGTGGTGTGTAGCCAAGAGGGAGTGAGGGGGGATCCCAAGAGGGAAACATCTTCGAACGATAGTCTGGGAAGGCTTCAGGCTCTTCTGGGCTGATGGAGCAAAGTCCCCTGCACTTTGCACAGTGACATTGTTTCATTCTGCTCCTCAATTGCTTTGAAAATGCTCAAACCAGAAAGTCCTGTGTCAATCCAGAAAGTTACAGCCACCAACTGCTGCAGTTGTGGTGTCATCCAAAAACCTCCCAACACAACCTGGGGAGCATTTAATGTGTTCTCCTGGGGAATGGGGAGGAATGTGAACCTGAGCCTTTTGCTCCTGTCTCATCCCAGCAGGCATGAGCCTGAGCCCAGACCTCACAACCTCCTCTTTGCTTTCCCCAGCTGATGATCTACAACGCTGTGGCCACCGTGCTGTACATCACCGCCTTCGTGACGTGCGCGGCTGCTGTGCAGCCGACGTCCTGGCGGCAGTGGGACTACAACCGCAGAGCTGCCGCCTCCGTGAGTACTGGCGGGCAGGGGAGGGCCGAGGGGCTGGGGCAGCCACCGTGGTCACACGTGGCATGTGCTCCTTTTGCAGTTCTTTGCCTGTGTCACGATGATCACCTATGGGGTGAGCACCTTCCTCAGCTTCCGCGCCTGGAAAGGGCTCGGCAGCAACGCGGCCACCAGCCAAGTGACTGACCACGCGTAAGGAGTGGACAGCAAAGCCCAGCCACGGGCCCCCCCGCGCCAGCTTGTACCAGGCTTGGTGGCTTGGAGCCTCATGTGCCACCAGGGCTCGTTTTGGGACCAGCCTGTGTGGGCAGTAGTGGTCAGCATTGGCTCACATGGATGCTGCCCTGTGGTTTCCGATGATGCTTCCAGCTGACGTGCCCCACCAGCATCGCCACTGGGGCTCGCTGGGGCTGCAGCTCCTGCTCATCCCTGGGGGTCATCTGGATCCTCACTGGAGCAGCTCCACTGAGGGGGCTCAGCCAGTTTGGCACAGTCCAGTACTAAAATTCACTAACCCAAGCCCAGGCTCTCCTCTCTGCTCATTCACAGCTACAGTGTAAGTAATTGCAATTAACGGGGTGCAGAAACAGTGGCAGAGCTGGAAGATGGGAGAAGCAAAGGAAGCAGTCATAACTGCTCTTGTATTGATTTCTAACAATTTGAATATAAATTTTATGCTTTAAATAAAAACATTCCTAAATCCAGCACTGGATTCTGTCATGAGAAAACTTGTCTTGTGAGGAGGCAGCACATACAGCACAGCAGGGACAGCAGAGATGTCACTGCAGAGGTGACGGTCCCTTCCCACTCCATGTAGGTTTTAGCCCATGTGGGCTATGGAAGGAACAAGTCCACAGGGTTCACCTCTCATTGCTTTATGCACACACACGCTCAGAGTGTGCATCCAAGACCACAAGAATACGAACGAGGTGCCAAGGCTTTGATCACTCCCTCTTCCTGGCTCAGCACCACACACTCCTGAGTTCACCTAATTAACCAGCAAGTCAATTTTGCCCATTAGCTGCAGGTCATTTTCAGAAATTACAGTCAAGTCTGCAAAAGCTCTGGGAACACAGGTAGGATCAGCACCTTGGGAGAGGGAAGAACCATGCTGCTCCCCTCATGCTGCAGAACACAAATTTCACCTTTTGGGTGTTTGTCAGAACGAGAAGTGATGCCCAGCCAGGCAGAGCAGCTTTTCCTTTCACACCCTTCTTGTACAAAGTAGTAAAAGTAGCTTCAGAGTTCAAAAGCTGGTGCAAGGTGAGCTACACTGCAAATCTTACTGCATGCTCTGCATGGGAGAGGTTTCACCAGGTTGTCTGCAGAGGCAGACTCAGGAAATGGAACTGCATTGTTGGAAGGTGAGAACTGAAAATGAACTGGACACATGGCATTGGCCCATGACAGATCTGCCTTTATTTGGTTGTCAGTGAGTAAATCAAGGGTCAAATTTCCACAAATATGAATATATAGACATACATATAAATCAGGAACAGTAAGGAAATAAAAAAATAAAATTAATAAAAATAAACATGGGACGTCACTATTGAATTCCACAGTCTAAAGAGAAAGTTTACCTATAAACGCTGATAAAGGACACCAGTCTCAGCCTTCCAAACTCTGACATGTTCCAAGTTAGTTTTGTTAGCATTTCTCCAGATTCAACTGCATCACTAGGCAACTGAGGCTGCAGAATCTGCATCTCCCTGGGAAGGACGTGACCAAAGAAACGATGTGCTGTTCCTATAAAGCAGCTGATGGCTGATCAGCATGAGTTCTGCCTTGGCACCTTGCAAACTACTTCCCTGCACACACTGACTTCTCAGTTAAAACCACAGCCTTGAGAACTGAGCACCTTTTATTGCCTGAGGCCAGGCTGGATGGGATTGTGAGCAACTTGGTCTAGTGGAAGGTGTCCCTGCCCATGGCAGGGGGGGTTGGAACTGGATGATTTCCAGTTAAACAATGGTGTTACAAGAATAGAAGGAATAAACTGTTCTGTGTTCAGCAGACAGGACAAAGAACAATGAGCTCAAACTGCAGCTCAGACACTTTATATCAGAGTGCAAAAAGCTCCCTGCAGCAGCAGCAGCAGCAGCTGGGCACTGCAGAAAATTGCCCAGACAAACCACGGCGGCTTCTAAGATCCTGGCAGACACATTAGGAGAAGTTTGGGTAGAGCTGGGAAAGGGAAAGCTCCTCTCCCAGTCTCTTCCATCCATTTTGTAAAAGGGTATAAAACTCCAGAAAGCTTTGATTTCACCCCCTTGAGAGGGGCCCACAATCCTGGCCCTGCCCACACACCCACCGCCCTCAGAGTCGACGTGGAGCCGAGTCCCCACCCCTCCGTCCCAGCCATCTCTTGGGAATTGCTGCCTTTCACCTCTGAAATCTTAGTAGACCTTGCTTAAAATACAACAGAACTCCCTTCAGAATGACTTGTTTAATGGTTTAATGAAGTCACCACTAACGCACTGCTTAAATCCAGACTTCGACCTTCTTTTTCCTACAAACATGGAAAAAAAAGAGAAATCCGTGACTCCATGCTGTTTTGGAATGAGCATTTAAGAAAATGAAACAGGCAATACATTCTCTGCTTGCTGCATCAAATCAAGAGAAAACTACATGTTACTTGAGCATGTGTGATTGAATGTGAGCCCAACAAGATTGTGCAGGAATCCCTGGGGTGAGGGGGCTGTCTGTCCATGTCAGAGCAGAGTCTTGCTCACATCTGGTTGGGAATGCTGTGCCGGTGGCTCAGGGATCTACTGAAATCTGGCTCCTGTCATTTGCCTCTTAGGACACCCCAATCTGCAAATCCCATCTGAAACTCCTCCTGCTGCTGACACATGGACTGACTCTTTCTCTTCAGCCTGTCCCCATTTCCACAAAATTCACAGGGATAGGGAAGGGGCAGAGGCATAACCACAACTGTGACACTTTTGGTCCTTGTCGAACAGGACTTGACAGACACTGGAGAGCACTGATTTTCATTTTGCTAGGAAAAACATCATCCAAAAACCTTAGCAGTTTTGCTAAGCACAGAGAGGAGGAGAAAACAAATGAAAGAGGCTTAAAAAGCTAATTTTGGATAGACTAGGGATAAAAAATAAAAAAAAAGATACTGTAGAATCAGAATGGCCAAGGAGGGAAAGGATCTCTGGAGGCCATCTGGGCCAAACCCCATGCTCAAGCAGGGCCACTCAGGACCATGTCCAGACAACTTGAGAATATCTCCAAGGATGGAGACTCCACAACCTCTCTAGGCAAGGAAGCTCTGACAGTGCTCAGAGACCTTCACAGTGAAAAAGTGTTCCCTTCTGTTCATTTGGAAAACAATGTTCACAGATGCAGGAAGTGTGGTGTTCCTGAAGAGCTGCTCACATGCCAGCTTCATTCATGTTTTCTAGAAATTATTAAATGTGCAGTTTGAGTTTAAAAAGCCACTCAGTGAAGTAATTTTTCTTTTGACTCTGGTAGAGCCTTTGATTAAATACTGTGACCTACTGTAGTAACTCTACCTTCGGCACTCTCAGGTGGAGCTACACAAAACCAACAGCTACTGTGCCAATGAAAATAAACAATGTGATATACTCACAGCTCTGTATTCCAAGAACATTTCTTTGAAAGCCAGAAAGTCTGTGAATGTGAGAAGTAGATCAAATATGTCACCTGGCATTTCATCTTTGTGTTGTCTACAGAGAAAAGAAGTTGGGGAGTGAGAAAATTGTGTGAGAAAAAATTGTTATTTTAAAATGGTACAAGGTCAAAAAGGACAAGTAGAACAGTATCAGTATTTAAACAAGAATGTTACTGCAGGTTATCATACAGCAAAACTGCAGCCAAATATTACCATGCATTATTTCCAATCCAACTACATTATTACATTTATCTACATCCAAGACCTAAGAGTATCACATCAGTCATTGAAAACCAAACCTGTTTAAGAAGCATTACAAATTAAACAGATTCAAATATTTTAAGATACTCAGCACCCAATTACACTTGATTTTCTTATTCAAGGGGAAAACAGTGATCTTTCAAAAACAATCTCTTCATGAAGCTGGTTAAGCTAAAATGACCTGATGCAAAATCTGAACACAAACCAAACTCTTCTCTGAATGCACCATACAAAAATTGCAATGAAAGAATTTAACCACATGACTGAAACACCACCAGGCTACTGAAGTGGCTGGAAGAAATAAACAAGACCCACCCTTTTAAGGGTCTGGCTTCAAAGTGACAAGAAATATGAAAATCCTCCAGTGCTCTCATTCCAATTTCTCTTCCTACCCCTTGGGACCCAAAGTATTTTAGCATGACAATTCAGAAATTTAGAGTAGCAGGACATGCTGAAGGCAAGAAAAGTGATCAGCCACTGCCTGTGTGAACACTTCTTTTTTTAAGTTAAAGTGGAACCAGTATCTAAGGGGAGAACAGTCAAACCTAAGCTTTAGATAAAAAGAAATAACTGAGAGGCACATAAGCCACCCCTCAGCCAAAAGCAAAGCAGAGACTTACTGCAATGACACTGTGAAAGCAACCATATCAAACCCACGAATCCGATCAAGCAACTTCTCTTCAATGTATTTCTCTACTAAAGAGATCTGAAAAAAAACCCAGACAAACCACCCCAATAAGATCACAACAGATTTCAGAAGCAGATTTCAAACAGCATCCTTACACTGACACCTTCTTGACACTCTGCATGGTCCTCACTGGGCACAACTGCAGATTCCTCAGTGGGTGCTGCTGGTTCTGTTCTCACACCAGCCCTGAGGCACAGAGCTGCACATTGTTTGCTGGGGATATTGGTGAGAACAAACACTGACTATTTGTATTTATATTTGTATTTAGGAAAAAATTATTTTCAACTGATTTAATGGTACTGAATAGTAAACTGGTTTCGTTTCTTGATTATGCTTTGCATGAAGGATGTGATTGAATTATCCAATACAAGATATACTACAACTGGAAAAGAAGAAACTTTGCACACATGCTAAACACATTATTTACTACAGCAATAGGCTAAATTTCTGTTCAAGGGAGCTACACAACTTACAAAATATCTCTAGAAAATTTTGTATGAAACAAAAAAAGAAAGGAACCTAAAGCCTCAGGAAAAACCTTTCTTGCTTGCAGATCATGGCTGTGCTTCTGAAGGAGACAGGAATCATGTTGGGATCTGCTCCATGTAAGCCAGCATTTTATAAAGGGAAAACTATATAAAGATAAAAAAGCAATACACAGGAAAAATAGGAAAAGGCATCTTACATATTCATTAAAAATGTCAGTATAGATGAGCTTGTTTTCTTCTGAGTCATCAAACTCCTGGTAGTGCTTCTCCAAAAAATTCCTCTGTATTAACTGGAAATCATCATCTGACAACAACAACAGAAATGCAGCACAGAGTTACAAGTTTGGTCATTCTTTCTGTAACACAAACCCACATTCACTGGTCCTCTGCTTCCCTGCTGTAACCACAGAGCCCTGCACATGTGCAGAATTCATCACATCAGCACCGCAGCTGCTGCCAAACCACCACTTCTGACCCATCTCTGGGAGGACACAGGCTGCTGGTGAAATATTATCAAAACAGTCCTCCTGCTCTACATTTATTAATAAAGTTATTTATTCAGAAACTCTTTTTGCTCTGACTCTAAAGTCAGCAAAACATCTGTATTTTTTATTCAGTGAATACCTCTTCCCTACAAGAACTCAATGTTTTTCCCTTTGAATTTACAAATATTAGTGAAACTCCCAGATTAATTTCCAACTGCCAAAGAATTTTTTTTCCAGTTGTGGAAGAAAATAAGAGTAAAAATTAACATGGGAGGTCACTATTGAATTCCACAGAACAGGTCTGAAGAGAAAGTTTACATATAAACACTGGTAAAGGACACCAGTCACAGCTTTCCAAACTCTGACATGTTCCAAATTAGTTTTGTTAGCATTTCTCCAGATTCAACTGCATCACTAGGCAACTGAGGCTGCAGAATCTGCATCTCTCTGGGAAGGACGTGACCAAAGAAACGATGTGCTGTTCCTATAAAGCAGCTGATGGCTGATCAGCATGAGTTCTGCCTTGGCACCTTGCAAACTACTTCCCTGCACACACTGACTTCTCAGTTAAAACCACAGCCTTGAGAACTGAGCACCTTTTATTGCCTGAGGCCAGGCTGGATGGGATTGTGAGCAACTTGGTCTAGTGGAAGGTGTCCCTGCCCATGGCAGGGGAGTTCAGTGATCTTTAAGGTCCATTCCAACCCAAAACATTCTGTGATTCTATCACCATCTTCGTGCTTTAAGGCTGGATACAAAGAAATAAGGTTCCCCATTCTTGCAGCTTTCAGTGCTGGAACAGCACCAACTCTCAGTCTGCAGCTCAGACACTTTATATCAGAGTGCAGACGGCTCCCAGCAGCAGCAGCAGCTGGGCCCTGCAAAAAACTGCCCAGACACACCATGGTGGCTTCTAAGAAATCCTGACAGACAAATTAGGACAAGTTTGGGCAGAGCTCGGGAAGGGAAGGTATCTTTCACAATGTTTTCCATAAAAATCCCAGAAAGCTTTGATTTCTCTGTGAGATGCACAAGCATCTTTACTGTTTCTCTAAGAAGCAGTGTACTGCAGTGATGTGGAGAATAATTTTCAGGAGTCATAAGCACATAGAAGACTTTTATGTATATTTTTACTGCACTGCCAGGTTCGGGGTTCATGGGAAGAAAGGAAGGAAAGCTTCCACGAAGCAGACAGGAGCTATTTTAGCTCTGCTGGCTAATTAATAGAAGAGCAGCTGGCAACATGTTTAGCAGCTCTGTTGTTGTCTGTACCTACTTGCAGACCTTACCCATTATGATATCCTCCAGATAGCCAACAACTGCATCAAACTCATCAGAAGTGGTGGAGCTGAAAGCAAAGGAAGACAGAACTACATATATTTTGGCCGCAGCAGAAATTAAAGTCAAAATTAAAAAGTGTTAACAAAAGCCTAAGTACAAATAAACCCAGTAACTACAAGATAACTGAAAAACTTCCTAGTTTCAACCTACGAAATAATCCATGGCACTGATGAGAAGACTGCTCCATGGAGATTGTCATCAGGCCTCTACTCTATTTCCTCCCAGTAAGGTGCCTAACTGCAAGGAAGAATAAATGTTGTTTTACTGGCATTATAATTCTATATTATAATGTCATGATAATTCTAGTTCTGCTGCAAAAGAATGTAAAGAGTGTAATTAGAACAGCAAATTAAGCCTTTTCCAACCCACAGATCCCAGCTGCTACCAGTTTCCCTTCTTTCCTGCATTAACTGCACATGGTGATCACAGACCTGTAGACACTCTAGAGAATATTTTGAAATATTTGGTCTTGTGGAACCACTTAAACTGAACGTATACACAAGTACTACATAACTGAAGAATTTAAATATTGTTATTATGCAAGAAACATCCTCTTGTGCCCCAAATAAATGGGAGACTCTCCTAAGATTATTCTATCATGAGCAAATATTAAACACCATTATGGATCTGAAGTCATCCAGGGAAGAAACCCTCGGAACAAGCATCAGGAGTCTGGATCTATTATTGTGCAACTTGTTCAGACACAGTAAATAATCCACAGGATGTCTTTGGCATTCACAGCTCATCTTTAATGGGAGATGAACTCTTCCTATATTCTCCAAGAGATGAAAGACAAGCTTTTCTCACACGATGGTAACAAGTCTCAAAGAAACAGGGACATTTGTCCTTAAGAAAAAAATTAGCTTCGATCAGTGAAAGCACCATTTAAATTCAATTGAATGTTTCTTTCTCATCAGTAAACAGAGCAGGATAGCCCTTCAAAGTTTTGAAAAGCTCATTAAAGTTACTTTGCTATTAGAGACTACTCCAGTGAAATTAATCCAATAGTAGTTTAGCCGACAGTTTACCTATAATCAGGCTCGCTCTGATCAGGAAAAATTAAGAAACCTTTGATTTAAAAAGGCGTCAGCTCAGCAAACGATATCCTAGCAACAACATTCCTTATCCTGGGAGATGAGTGGAGCCAAGGCAAGGCCTGAAAGAGCCCACGAGAGGGCGGCACAGGGCCGGGAGCGGGGCTGGCCCGGCCCAGGGGACACACCCGGGCAGCTCACCTGGCCTCAGTGCTTCCCTTGGCATGCAGGCTTTGCTATGCATAATTTCCACTCTTTTTTCCCCCTCCAAATAAATGCTACTGCTAGCTTTATAGCTTATCCTAACAGCAACAGAAAAAGTGTTAATTTAAACCCTGGTTTAAGTCCGTGCAAATAATGGAATTTTAACTGTTCCAAAAGACACCAGTTCCATCTCTTTATACAACACACGTGCATCCACACACCTACAGAGACACGTGCTCACCAACCCTGTGGTTTAATTCCCTGTCACCTCATCATCCCCAGTTTGGGCCAGCACAACCTGTGCCACTGAAGCAGCCCTGGCATGGGGCCGTTTGTGAGAGTCTGAGGCTGAAAGAGTTAAATCCATGCATGACAGAGGCACAGTCACACACTGCCTTCTGCCACAATTCTTAGGAGAAGGGTATGGCAGACACTTGTGGGATGAAGCAACATTTAGAATCTGCCAGTGTGAAATTTGGTTGAGGTCACCTGTGAATGGTCTCAGGTTTAGGAGGGCACTCAAACACAGAGGAAGAGTCTCCTCCCAGGATCAACGACATAAGACAACAAACACTCTTGAAAAGGAGAAATTCTGAATTTAAAATGAACACCGGAAAAAGCAATTTCCAAGCCTTTCAGCTTGCTCTGATCCCTCAGCAGAGGTACCCAGTGCTACACTGACCACAGTGATATTTAGTTCACCTAAACTCTGCACTGATGTTATTTCCTCTTGCAGCTTTGCATTCTGCACCTTTGTTCTCCTGAGGCAGAATCTACTCATCAGCATCGTGTAAGTTCATTCGTGTAATTATATTCCTATTAAGATATTTTAATTAGCAATTAGCTTACTGAAAATCTGACACATGAGAATGTAGCATACTCACGTGGCTACACCCAAACTTTCTCCATCAGAAGTCTCCATTGTTCCTGCCTAGCCAGAGTGGAAGAGATAATCTGTATGTTGCTGCTGTTAGTGGTTATTTCTTCTTTTTGACCAAAGTGCTAAGGAATAACACGACTTAGTGTTAATACAAATTCAATTGCTAAATTACCATACATTTCCCAAAGAGCAAATCAGGAGATAAATTTTAATTTTTAAACATAGGAATTCCAACATCACATTCTTCCAAAGTTACTTCTACTATTTTCTGTAATAACCCAAATTCTCTAGAAACTTTTTCTAAAATGCAACCAGTTCCTATAAAGGGGTTTCGGGTCACCTCTACATCTTTTCTCCTGAAACATCTATGGCTATTATAGAACTGAAGCCAGATAAGATGAAAGTGCCACCCTGCTCCAGTGTGTCCCAGACCCGGCTCGCAGGCCAGGCTTTGGACAGCGATCCCAGGGGCTGTGTCCCGGCCGGACGCTCGGCCCGTGGCTGTCAGCAGATGCCGATCCACGCCGGGAACAGGGCACACGCACCCCGGGGTCGCTGGCGATGGGAACCCGCTGCTCCCGCCACCCTCGCCGGGCTGTACCCACCGCCGGCCCTCGGAGCAGCCCCGGGGCACCACCGCCAACACGGCAGGGGGCAAAGCCCCGTCCCTCCCCCGGCACCCAGTCCGCCTCTCTCCCTTTCCTCAAAGGGACCCAGGAGAGCGGGCCGTCACTCTCCCTTCTCCACAAAGCGCCTCGGCAGTGGCATGCCCCCGTTCCCCGGGACCGCGGCCCCGCGCCCCCCGCCCGCACTCACTGCCCTCAGGCCGGCGCGGAGCCCCCTCCCCTCGGGCCGTCTCCTGGGGAACGCGCTCTTCCGCCCCGCCCGCAGCCAATGGCAGCGCGGCTCCGGCGCGCTGGGCCCGCCCCTGGCCCGCCCGGCCAATCAGAGCGCGGCGGGGGCCGCGCGGGAAGGCGGGGCCGCCGCCATGGCGGGCTGGGGAGCGCGTCCTGGGCGGGCCGGGTCCCGGCCGGCGGGGCGGACAGTGAGACAGCGGTACTCGCTTGGGAGTGGCGTTAGTAAAAGGGGTTTCTCACCAGAGAGTAGAGCTCCGAGGGTTGGGGACAGCCAACAGCTGCTGCAGCCCAGCGATCAGTGCGATGACCTGGGCCGCCCCGGCACGAATGTTCCACCCGAGCGCATACAGGTGCCCCGCTCTCACCAGGACAGGAATTAGAGAACAACAAACAGCCTTCAAGATGTTTTTATTGTTGAATGGACAACTTTGCTACAATTCATTTCCCCCGATGAGGGCCTGTGGAGTCACCACCTCCCATCCCTCTCCCCAAAGCCATGGGGAGGGGAGGGAGCAATGGTGACACCGCACTTGTCATGGAGTATCCAGCTTGACAAAGGTGCCCCTGGCGTAGATGGCGGCAGAAAGCCAGTCAAAGTGTACAGTCTTTCCCTTTGTGAAATGAACAGGACAGTTCTCTGCTTCTCTGCAACACAGCTCCCTCCTCTGCCACCATTGGCTTCCTCTGCCCAGCACCAGCTGCATGGAAGACGGTCTGGGGCAAAATTTTCCAAAGCATTCACATCTTTTCCACAAAGAACACAGGCACTTAGTCCCATGTCCACAAAGACAGAGGGGCTCTAAGGTCACCTCCAGTCCAAGGGGACAGCAGATGCCTAGAAGCCATTGTGGACTTGGGCCTGAAGACCTTAATCTCACAGAGCAGTTGATACAAAGTAGGAGTCCTAGGCACTTCTGAAAATTTTACCTCAGTTAATCCTGGCCAGGGAAACCAAAGCCCTGAAGTTACTAGACTCTAATAAGGCAGAGTTCAAAACGGTTCTGTCCCACCTCTTCCCTAAAGTATGATTTGTAACTTTGTACCTTAGGGATAAAAACTGACCATTGCATTTGGAAGCGCTTAAAACTTCATTTCAAGTGACCCTTGTGGCAGTGATGGCAGTCATGTTTGCTCATTGAACACCGAGCTGGAAGGGACTCAGCCCTGACTGAAAACATGGATACAGCAAAACATTGTAAAGTACAGTCAGCGAGGAAATGAGATCCCTGTGGCACAGATTTGCCAGTCTGACTTTAATCAAGCCAGGCATCCAAGGTGGAAGAGAATCCACATTTTAGCAAAAACACTAACGAGCACTCTGCTTCTGGATCCAGTCTACATTTGGACAAAAGTCAACATAAAAATGATGGACAGAACTTTCCTAATTCACACATGTCTGGATGAAGTTCAGCACCCTTGAGTTAGCAAAGGCAGAAGGTGAAAGGAGTTGCTAGAGAGCTGGGTTCTGGGACCTGTGTGCAGAGATCCCAGCTCCTACAGAGGTCAGTAGGAAGCCAGAGCACTCAGCAGGAAGAAGCAGCCTCAGCTCTGCTTTGTTAGTGCTTCATAGTACAATAAAGATAATTAATGATTTTAAAAATAAGTTACATCACACCATGAGAATTCACTACAACAGCCTCTGCTGCTGAATCACTGCCAAGAAGTGGGATGGTTTTGGTGTAAGTTGTGTGTGAATTAGCAAAGTTCTACTATACAGACAGACTAATTTAAAAAAAATCAACTGGTGCAAGACTTGGAAGAGACCGAGTCACATCCTCAGTTGGTGCAAAATAAGCAGAACCCCACCGATTTTTGTGCTACTTCACTGACACCAGCTGTGAACCCTGATTCCTTGTAGAAACCTAGTAAAAGTCAAGAGCTGCCTACTGAAGTGCATCCTTAACATACAAACATCACAAATGTGTAATTAAAGTGGAGCAGAGATTCCCACTGTATGATCCCTACCAAAAATAGGAAGTGTGGCCCCAAACCTGCTCAGAGCAGGACTGACATGTGGCAAGCAAGGTGCATTTTTAAGGAGTTAAGAATAAGACTGAAACTGCTATCCAAATAACCTTGTTTTAAATAAACTGGTCCAGAATACTCCTCTAATATTTTAGGATATATTCACTTTGGAAAAATTGAGCTAACTTTCAAAAACAACACTGATTAAAAAAGATGTTTGATGATACCTTAAAAAATACCCAGAATATCAAATTAATTCCAGTCCAGCATTATAATTAGTTAAGAATACCTCCTGAAAATTATAACCTCACCAAAAAATGTGGGTACTGAAGTTAAAAGCATCAGAAACATCATGTACTTGAAAATACCACTAATCTTTTAACGTTTTAAAAACAAATCAGAACATTCTTTGGAATTACCAAGTTATTAAAACCTGTGAGTTTCTCTACAGTCTCCACACTGTCTTTTCAAATCAGTCTGTGTACAGATTCAGTCTTTGAGCAGTTTAATATCGGAAAATACAGAGTCTCTGACCAGCAGGAGGCTACATTAAACAGGAAAACATTGGCATTCTTTTTTTAGTACTGACTTCTGCCAAAAAAAGAGACTTTCGGGCACAAGACAGCACAGCCCTGTTTTAGGAAATACTTATTTTCTCTTCTTTTCTAAAATGCATTGTATGTGTACTTCCAGTGCAAATTTTTTCAGCACTTGTGACAGGCGAGAAGGAAAAGGGGAAGAAGAGACAACTCCCTCTGCTCTTGCTCGGAGGAACCAATAGCCATAGCTCCTGACTGCTGAAACCAGCTCCCATTGCTGGCAGCTGGAAATAGCTTATTAAAGATTTCGGTTTTAAGATTAACAGATTACAAGTTAGCATGAAATCTGGCCGTGGCTATGGTTCTATGTGCATAAAGACTGGTTAGAGATGCTTTCCCCTTTCAGTATTGGTTGGAGTTCATTAAAAACAAGTCTGTGGTATTTCTCCACATGTGTCATGAAATGTGAGAGATCTGTCTGACT
Source organism: Coloeus monedula (assembly GCF_965178545.1). Taxonomy (NCBI): domain Eukaryota; kingdom Metazoa; phylum Chordata; class Aves; order Passeriformes; family Corvidae; genus Coloeus; species Coloeus monedula. The sequence continues at coordinate 14,389,636 of NC_138793.1, forward strand.
CGGGTTTGTATTTCCTGTCGACACAAAGGGCAGGTCTCCAGTTGCAAGGCACACTCCATGCACAGGTCACTGAAGGAGAAGAAAAATCAGTTAAAGCCTGCTTTTACAGTATGAAAAGCTAATCAACAACAACAAAATAATACAAGCACTAAGCAGTTTAGCCAGCCTGCCACAGGCACAGTCAAGTTAAGTCCCTCAGCATGGAGCTTAGGCATTGCAAGTCAGGTGTGGATCCATTTACAGGCTTTGAGAGGAGCTCCTGCTGCTCAGCATCTCCCAGACCTGCAGCTGCTCCTGCAGTTGGTTGGGATCCCACTTCCCTGTGCTCATTAATCCTAGCACTCATGCTGGTCTGGAGAGCAGCAGCCCCAGTGCCCTGCAGCAACTTCTCCACTTCTTACTGGCACACACCAGGCACATCTCTTTTTAACTTTCCAGCATCTAGACACATGGCAAGACTCCTTCCATGAGTGCTCTAAAACCCTAAGGAATTGGACTTAACTGGATTCATTTCCTAATAGGCTGCTTAAAGGCAGGAAAGTGCTATTATGGTATAACTTGTACTGCTGTCTCATTTTTAGCTTTTAGAGGAATTTGTGACTTGAGACAATCCATTTGCTGAACATTTAATGAGTATGTGAGTATATTATGAATTTTCTGCACTCCTCACGTGATCTGGATTTTGCAGCACCAGTATCAAGTACTAATCAGTAAAGCCTTTGACATCAGGGAATTAAGACTCAGTAGCCCAGGGCAGCACACAGATGTAGCCTCAATACTTCTCCAAACACACACAGAATTAGGGGTTCAATCTGCTCAGGTCTAGGGTGAGGGGAACAATGGGAATACTGTGTTTAACCTCTGCATGTCACATCCTTAAAAGGAGGGAAGGTTATTTCCTTTATCCTGGGGAATCAATCAAGATGAGCAGGGACTACATACGGCCTCATCTAAGCTGAATGTCACACACACATTTTCCTATTTCTTTGGTTTTGGGTTTTTTTAAGGTTTTACCTGTGTCCACACGGCCTGAGTTCTGTGTCTGCTACCTCATCACAGCAAAGTGTGCAGCAGTTCTCTCTGATACTCACTTGCTTCAGCAAAGCCAGGCGCCTGTGTCTGAAGGGAGAGAAACAGACCCCCTTAAAAATTTGTTTGACTCAAAGCAATAGATTCAAAACTATTCTGAGAATTGCATCAAGGCCAACATAACACTTGCCTGTGCTACACCACACTGCTGATAAACATCGATCACAACTTCCCACAAAAAAAGGCTTAACACACCCAGAGACCTGCAAAACAGTCTTTGCTTCCCTATTCTGGTCTGTCAGAAAGGGACGAAGAGGGGATCAAATAACAATTCTCAATTCTCCTAGTTCCTGCAGCTGAACGTTTAAAGAAATTGTACGTGGGTACTTCTAGGCCTTAAGGAAAAAACCCCAAGTAAATAAACCTCACAAACCCATGTATCAACAATATACAGAAACCCTAAAATGCTCTAACACAGTTTAAAAGCATAAAAACTGCAAATCAAATCAACATTCCAGTATGGAAAAGCCACAAGGGAGACTAAACAGATAAAAATCCCCCATTTGATGAAATAAGACATTTCCCATCTGGAACACACACACCACTCATCAAAACTGCTCAATGGCAGGGTGATGTGTCTTGCCCCAACACCAGATGCACTCAATTCAGCACAGCTCTGCATGAGTTTATGTTAAATCCTGTCATGGATAATTAGGGTCCACTCATACAGGCCTTTGCCTTATCTCCTATCACTTTTAAGATGACCAAAGCTATCTTTTAATTTAGGATTGGTTTATCATTTCCAAGCAGTTCAGGCTGTAGGGCAGGGATGATCTTTGTTTACACAAAGAACAACAGTGTCCAACCTTGAATGGAGCCTTTCAGTGCTATTGCATAATGAATAGTCTGTAACACAGGAGGCCAGGTTTCACCAGTCAGGCATCAACAGGAAACCAGTCTCCCTGAGCTGATCTCTCATCTTTTGGCACCATCATGTAACAGCTCTCAGAGCTATTGCCTGAACACTGCAAGAGCAGTGCCAGAAGAACACCAGTCCCATCTGAGCATCAGCCAGAAACTGCAAACCCCTCATCCAGTGTGGGACACTACTAAGACAGAAGAACACTTAATTTGAAAAGGGAGGGTGACAAATTTGTACCTAACAGATCATCTTAAATCAGACTCTTCACTTAAAGCACCTGCAGCCCCAAGCAGGTGTAATTTACTCTGGCTATATGCAAGCACAGAAAGATTTTGCAAGCTGCATTTGATTTTCTCTGCATAAATACAATATCCTGAGCCTCAGACTTTGCCAATGTGTGACTCCAACCCAGAAGTAAGGGTTTTCTTTTATTTTTAAACACTAGGATCCTTAAGTACCTCAAATACACTTGATCAAAGCTAGGTAATTCAAAATTAGGCTCTGAATTTTATTACAGCTGGGGTACCTCTCCAACAACCTCGCCCCCACTTGATTAGTTGCAACTTAGGTTTGTTTCAGTCACATACATCAGCACCAGTCTGAGGGCCATCTTCAGACAAAGCTGGAAATCCAGGGTACATACGAGACCACACTGTATCTGTTACTGTTTGTGTTCCAGTAAGTTATTTTATTACTAATAACTTAAATCAGATGAGCTGTTAGTTTTCATTCCTGCCAGAAGTTTGGAAAAAGTTAAAGAAGAATGTATCCAGACCTGTTTCTATCTGGTTTGAATTATATTTAGGTGGGAAAACACTTCTAAATTTGAATACCCTTTGTCAGTACTATCATTCAAAAATGGGGAAATTTTCATCAGGACCAGAAAAGGACAATTTCAAGATTTGCAATCATTCAGCACCTCCATGCTGCCAACACCACAAACTAGGTCAATTTTAAATAGCACCTCTTTTTTTCTAATTAAGACTATACCTCCTCAATCAACCTAATAATTCTTGGATGGCAGAAGGTACTTTTAGTAAAACAGCTTACTATGTGGTACTGGTTCATTTTAATTTAGCTTCATATTACAAGATATATTTTAATGTAATCGATTTTGGTTGCACATCTCCTGCCCTACTGATGAAATTGCACTGGAGCCTATTGCCTCATCATTTTAGAAGAGGGACCTATGGAAGTATGACCCCATAAGAAATTAATTTGCTGAGTACAAGGCAAGACTTTGCAACTCATCAGTGAAGCATTTTATTTGTCTGCATGCAAACACACAAGGTAGGAGGATTACCTGGGCAAAATGATTTTCTCTTCTGCTGTCAGAAATGCATGATCATTGAAGGTACTAAACTTCACTGGTGGTGGGTACTTGAAGGGTTTTGCCCCAAAGTTGAACTCACATTGTTGATAGGACATGAAACTTGCTGCAGCAAAAAAGCCCGATCTGCAACATGATGGACAGGCATTTTAGAATGACTTAAATAACAGCAGAGCTTTCCAGACATGTTACTATTACCATTTGAAAATATACCCTGAGACAGAGACAAGTTTAATACCAGTGTTTTGCAGCTAACTGGGAGAACAGCAAGTTGCAGCTGCACATACTTACCTTGTTTAGTTCTTAATTCCTGAATTTACTATCAGGATTTATCTGAATTTCTTACTGAGTCAGCTAATAAAATGCCTACTGTACAACTTGTATTAGTCACACTTTCAAAACCACAACTATCACCTCTTTCAAATTTACAGAAAGGGCCAAAATTCAGTAATACCCCAAGTTCTAACAAGTACTCAAGTTTATCAATTACATACTCAAAGAACAGAGCACTAAAGGCTGAGTAAAGAAGATTCTCAGCAGCTCTTTAAACTGAACTGCTCTTTACCTGCATCTTGAACTTTATTTTGAGGAGAAAACATGGATGAAATTATTAGCATGGTAGGATTAATTGACAAAGTACTGTAATGTTTCATGAAGCTGCATAGGAAGCTGCTTTCTCAAGTATTACACCAGCTTATCTTTTCCAAAGTAAAAGGCTGTACTTCCCTATGAGAGTTAGAGGAGTTCACCATGTGTTAATTTTAACAACAGCTGGCAAAATAAGCCCAACACCTGCCTGCAATGCTACCAAGAGACATCCTCTGATGAATATTCTATGTGCTGCTCCAGGAGCTGACCCCAGTGAACAGCAGTCAGTTAACAAGCCCTCTCCAACATTTACAAGATAGGCTTTATTTTTCAGAAGATAAATTCCTCAGGCACCAGAAAATTGTTCATCTTTGCTACAGCCTCATTCTATTTTAATGCTATGCTAATTTGACAGTATAAAACATTGAGTTGAACCTACCTTTGGAAAGTCCAAAGTATTTATTTTGGACCCTGAAATCCACCTGTAAAATTATATCCTTCTTACTGATTTCTAAGCAACTTTCAACAGGGAAACTTGCTTAATGATGGCTTCAGGTAAGTAAATATGAATTTACATCTCAAATTGGAAACTCTTCATATAATTAAAACAATTATCCACAGAGGTCATGTCCTTCCAAATGAGCAGATACTTACACAGCAGATGAAAATACTTGCTTCTCAGCAGGAAGCTGGTTTCCATTTAAATAGAAGATCATTTGCTTTTCTTGCAAGTCTAGTAGAAATCCTATTGTGTCTCCTTACATGCAAAACAAAAATAATTTAAAGATTTAATTTCTGTTAAATGCCAACAGCTGAAACAGTTATTGTTTCAAGTATCACATATGTCACTGTGAGCTGTCTTACTTAAAAGGAACTGTTTGCAAAAGCACAAAAGAAGAAACATTGATACAGACAGCAACAACAAAAAAAAAAAACCAACCCAAACCAAAATCAAAAAACCCAAGAGAAAACAGTAAAAAAACTTAATTATTTTAGTCTGCCAGAGCATTAATACTATATAGTTGTAGAAGTATTGCAGAGTATTTGCCAAAGCCAGAAGAAAGCTGCACTCTGTCACTCCTTGGCTATTTTACACCTGTTGAAGATAGACTTTAGCAAGTGGGTGTTCTGAGGAGAAATTTCCAATATGCTTGTGCTATTTATTTTTCAGAGGTGTTTTAATTTAGCCATCCTTGGGGGAAAATTTTAATAGAAGAGAAGGCGGCACAGTTCACACAAGCATGGCATGCACAGAATCCTACCAAGATTTCAAAGCTGAGATCAAGAACAGAACTTTGCTGTCCAAGTAGTTATCCAAGAATTTAAAGTAAGCAAGACAGTGCAACTCCTCCTTAAAAAAGAAAAAAAAAAAAAGTCTAATTCAGAGATCAAGGCTTTTTCCCTTCTCTAAAACAACTCTTTCAACCCAGAAAGGAAGATTTCAGCCCTGTTGTGTATGACTTCAAACATGTGGAAAAAGGTCTCATGGTTAAATGTCCAATATTAATTGGTGCTATGATTTTTCCTCTGCATTTGAAAAGAAAAAGCAATTAACCAACAAGAGTCTCTTTACACAGACTGGGGAACAAGACTGTAGTGCCCACTGTGCACATTTATACCACTGCTAAAGACACAGTGATTATTAAACTTTACGAACATCAGAATTAGGCAGTAACTGCTTTGTTCACACCTATGAACAGAAAGGGGAAAAAATCCTGTGCAGAAATCTACAGTTAGGATAAACAGGAGAAGATAGACTGAATACCTTCTTTCCAACAGGGATGGGAATGTGGTTTACTTCTGGCATTATACCAAATCAGCTGCCGGCAGCCATCGTATGCACAGGAGTATTCATCGTCCCCGATGCCGTAACCTTCCTTTAGAAAGAGAGCAGAACATTTCAGCCTGCAGCCATTCCTCACACAGAGGGCTGAAGTGTATTTTCATTCACCTAAACCACTCTTCCAAGAGCAGGAAGGGTTTCTCCCTCCCCCCATGAAGGTAATTTTTTCCTTTAAACTAGTCTTAGTTTCATTTTCACATCAAAAGGGAATTTGTTGGGGTGAGGAGGAAGGGAGAAGGAGATATTTTTTCCAAAGTGTCTTCCATTCTCTGTGACCTCAAATGACTCCTGTCAAAGTATTTAAAAATCCTAGTACCCAAATAGGTTAAATTTTTGCATCTTAAAAAGTCACCACAGAATAACCACTGTCTTATCTTGAAGTCCCAGTACCAAATTTGTAATGCCTTTCCCCACAAGATATCCATGTGCCACCAGAACCCACAGCACACACAGAGAACAAACATACAGGCCCTTCACCTAATTTGCTGCATATTGTGTCCCTTTCAGTGCCAGCCTCCTTCAAATGGTGAAAACATTATCAAGTGATAGTGCTAAGGTCCAAGGCAAACACAAAACTCAAGAGTTTCAGAGTGGGAGAGAAATCTGTCACGTAGCAGAGCCCAACCGTGAAACCCAAAAGCATTATGGAAGGTAAGTAACTTCCTCAGTATGGTTTGTCTGGAGTGCAAATACCAGACAGCATCTGATTACACAAGCCTCCCATGTCCCAAATTAAAGCTGAGCCCAGCTAATGGGTGGTTAATGTCATATTTAGGACAAGTCTTTTTGTTACAGATGCTGTAAATAAAGAGCATATGGCTTCTGAGGGCTGTGTTTGTGACATACCCAGAGGATAATATCCCTTGTATTTCAGGCACACACCTGATGAATAAGAGCAGCATTTGGCCACCAGCAAAACAGCTGCAGCAACAGAAAAATCATCCTATTTAGAAATGACATCTCCCATTTTCATACCTTGTACAGGACACACAGAAAAATGCACATACACCAAGCTCCTTAACAGTAAGTGGGGAAAAAAAAAAAAAAATCTTTTAAGCCTCTTAGCAGTCTAAAGGCAGACACATGGCCTTTTATTTCAGACAGTTTCTGTAACACTCAGTGTGTCTACAAGGACTGTGCTCAGCACAGGTCTGCATGGTATTTTTGTCTGGTGTTGTTTTTTATTTGTGTGGGTTTTTTTTTTTTTTACTTAAATCACACTTCAATTCCATTCTAAATGGACTTTGGATGTGACACAGAGATATATGCATGTTATACATCAGCAGAAGACAATGCTATTTCCATGAATAATTACAAGAAATAGAGCAAGACCTCTAAACTCACAGGAATGCTTAAGTTAAATGGTGAGAGAAGCTGCTCTTGCATTCCCATTGGGTTTCTCACCCCTGTGTTTCTCTCATACCCCACAATCAATATTTACTCACATGTGTGTATTTGGCCTATCTTCACATTAGCTTCTGTATTTGACTCAGCTGTAGAATGACTTTTTCTATAATAATCAGAAATGAGCAGTTTTAACTGCTTATCTCTACATTAAATATATAATTCTTCTCCTAAAATAAATTCTAAGTAGGAACAGAAAACCATGCAATTCCAACAGTAAAGAAGGGCTACAGGTGAATTTCTCACTCCAGCTTAGCCAGTAGAAGTGCCAACTTAAAATCCCAGCACTGTTTCCATTCTCAGCACTAGGCTAGGCCTAACATACCTTTTGTCCTAAAATTCTAGCTTGCACTTCAATGAACTTTAATGGTCATTTGGAAGGCTGGTAATACAGAAAATTAAGCTGAAGTAGACAAGTTTTTTGGGTAGTAACCATTACTCTTTCTTATTATGGAAATATTGAAACAAATTATACTATAGCATAAAAAGCATACAAAGCTTCTAAGAGCCATGCAGAGTTACTGCAAAGATTTAAGAAGGAAGACCTAGTGACATCTCCATGGTTGACTGTGTTTGGACTTCACGTGCACATGGCACATTTTGCTTTAACGCTAGCAAGTACACAATCTTATAAGTAAATAGGAGGAAGAAGAATATTTAGAACTAAGAATAAGATACAAAATTATCTGGATGAGAGGGACAGTAAAGCAAACTATAAAATAAGACAGTGTACTTGTTCTGTACTCTCAGGAAAAGGCAAGAAGGTAGAGGGTTTAATCTTTTTGTAATCCTTGTTTTTCATTAAAAAGAAGCTTTTGCATTCCCAGACTGTACCATATTCCTGCTACCAGCAAGTCCAATGATACCATGTTATCCCAGAGTGAAATTTTAATTATTTCCCTTGTGAAATTTAATTTAATAGGAAAATATGTTAAAGAGGATGATGAAATTGCTGCTTGGTGACCCATGTAAAAGACAGTGCATGAGAAACTGCTGTTCCTAGTGACTTATTGTTTACTTCCAAAACCAGACAGGAACTACTGTTATCTAAAGAATTTCCAAGAGATTATGCTACAAGAAATAAGTTCCCTATAGCTTCCAGACAACAGCTAGCAGATAACAAGCTGCCTCTGCTGCAGCTCTGGATGACTTGGGTGAACAGTGCCAGTCTGTAGCAATGACAATACTGACTTCTCTTGCACCACCAAATTCAGCAAAAACAGCTCTTCATGGACACAAAATTTGAAGGAAACAAGCAAGTGCTCAGTTATGACCACAGAATAACCAGAGCTATTTTCCTAGATGCTGTAAGAAGAAAACCACTGATGTTACATCACCAGCTCGATGACATTGCAAGTACTCACATGGTTGAGAAATTTGCTGTCTTTGGTTGCCCATCCTATCTGCATCACTCCTGAAGTAATGACTGTAACTTCATAGTACCAGACTCCAGAATCGACACAGAATGTGCATCTTACGCTTTCGAAGGACGAGGCATCACATCGCGCCTACCCAATCCAAACAAAAAATTCAGTGTCTACAAAATCAGCATTCAAACACCTTTCTTCCCTGGATCAAGTTTCTTGCATATAAGAATATGCCAACATAATTTTAGACGCATTTCAGACAAAGTGACCTCTCTTTATAGCAGTAGTTGTCACACAAACTAGTGAGTGGGAAGACTGAAAATTGTTCAGTGGTTAAGCCACAGGCAAAAAAAAAAAAAAAAAAAGCAGAAACTTGACAGCAACAATTTAAAGATTTAAAGACTAAGACAACCAAGACAGGAAAACATAAATCATTGGTTATTAACTGATTCCTGGTATGAAGGACAATTATTAACATAATTCAATGTTAATTCATGAAAATTCATCTCTAAGCAGTCAAACAAGTTTTTAGAAGGAGTTACAGAGGAAGGAAGAAACCCCACGTGGCCAAGACAAATCTGACTGCTATGAGCTTTTCAAGATGAGACAGGACAAACAATAGAATGATACTTTTACTAAAATTGTTCACTAAGTAAGTGAAAAGCCATCTGACTCTTAAGAATCCTCCTCACTTCCCTGAAGTTTTGGGGCACAGGTACAGGCGTTACTTTAGTGTGACCATTTCTACAACTGAAATCAGTGTAGTGATGTTAGAACCCTCTGATGACAAAGCAAGTTTTCTGTACAAAGCTGGCAGACAACTTGGATTCATTCTAGAAAAATCTCAGGAGCAAGTACAAAAGCAAAACCTGCCTTTTTCTTCAGCCTCTTTTTCAGGTTGAAAACATGAAACAATTTCCTACCTCTAATCCATGTGGTGAGATCTTCAGGTATTCGCTGACATCGTTACTGTTCAGCATAGCCCTAATGTTGGTCAAGTCAACCTTCTCATATGTAAACTGCCTGCCTTCTTTTAAAACTGAAAAAAAACCCAAACCCAACCAGTTTTAGTTACTGCTGCAAAACTTGATTTTAAACACTTCATACATTGATAGTCAGTCTCCCTAGGATCCAGGTAATTTTTGGCCTAACTGAATGAAACACTGAAATTTTGCCTGCATGAAAACAGCTTCCAATACACTGTGTGTTAAATACCCTCTAAATATGAAAGCACAACCTGTGCCTCTGACCAGAACTCCCACAATATAATTAGAACTTGCAGGAAACCCACAGGCAAGTGGAAGGCATCCAAGGTCACACCAAGATGCCCCTATTTCAGGATTTACCATTGTATTTGTATATTCAGTGGGGAGAGTTTTTCTGATTCATTACAGTGGAAACAGATTTGGGGATAGGGAAGAAGGGGAAAACAAGGATTTAAAGGTTTCTACTGTCTCATTTTTAAGTGATTCAAGTGATGAACTGAGCCACAGCAGCTCTCTCTCTCCCTGCTTGCCCTTTCTACATGGAAGGATCATAAGCATTTCTCTTGCCAGGTGTCAAATTGCTGACACATAAATGTTAATTTACAAGTCAAAGATCTTATCTTAGGACCCTTCATGTAACTCAAACCTGCTGCAACACTTACACAGACATTTACTAAACACAGCTGACATTGGCTTTCCATAAGCTGACTAAAGCCCCTAAAGCCCAACAGACCTTTTACCCAAATTTATCTAAAAGGCATTAGAAAATACAAGGTCGTTAGAGTTGCTGCACCCTTGAAATCACAACTAATAAGCAAATTCAGTGATTTTTAGTCATCCAAGAGATTGACTCAGAGCAGCACTTTGCCAAATGCTTTTTACTTTTTAATCACAAAAATCAAAAAGTATATTTACTTTAAAAAGTCTTTAGTAATTCTTTGAGCCAGTGCACCAGTGGGGAATGACCACAGGAGTGACCATCACCAGGACATGTCAATAATCCAGATGTTCCACAGAGACAGAGCTGCACTGTTGAGCCACTCAGCACATTTGCTGAAGTGTGGGTTACAAGAAATTGGTGCAAAGAAGAACTTTCCTTCCAGCTCCAACTTGCAGAGTACAAACCACTTCCTTTCAAAAACATTTTCCTTGCCAGAATTTTCTTTCCATACAATTACACTGGATATATTTGTTGGTGTGGGGTTTTTTTGTTTTGTTTTCTTTTTCAAGGAGATATTACAAATCCAGTCAGGTACACCAAGTGCTCATACAAAGCAAACACAAAGCAGTCCTCCATCTCTTTGGAGGAGTGGTTACTATTAAATAAATCCATCACTTTGTTATACCTACACAGATTGTCTAAACTCCACTGGGCACAGAATCCAACCTGGCGTTTTAAGTAGTCTGGATTATCTGTCCATTTCTCCAGCAAGATCAGTTGGTCGCTAATGCACGATTCAGAAACTGTCATTTTATTTTCACCTGCAATTTAAGAGCAAAAAGAATAACTGCTGTAAGTGAAGGGCAAGTTTAGTTAAAAATAGTAACATCCTACAAATGCAGTAGAACTCTCTACACACATCTAAACTTCAGTATTACAAGCAGCATGAAATTGTTTCCCCAAGCAGATGTGGAATTATCTTCATTCAGCTTCACTTCTCAGCACGGAGCTGCATCAAGAGACTGATCATGGCTGTTCTCCATCTCTCCCATACTGATTTATTTCTTTTCAAGTAACAAAGGTCTCATGTCATAAGTCATTATGTAGTAATTTCTAAGATGAGAAGGACTGAGTTTCAGCAAATCTCATAAGGGCTTTTGGGTGAGGGTGTCATTAAAGCAAAAAATATTTTTTCCTGCCTAAAAACTCCCAGTCCTAACTGTTGTCCAACTCTAATACAGATTTATGTGATTGACAAAGGCATCATCTCACTAATCCTTCTATAGCAATTTCTAACAGGGAAAAGTTTCAGCAAGTATCTCAAGGGTTTTGAGGGGTAGAGGGATGTCACTACAGCAATAAATACCAATGCAGACTCTCATGCTCACAAGTGATCAGGTAAAGCAAATGACAATCATGCAGCAGAAGCCACAGTGTTAAGAGCAGTACCAGGCCAATACTCACTTGTTTGTGCAAACTTCTCCAGTGCTATTAGTGCAAAAAGCATCACTGTCGGGTGGGACTGGAAGTTCTAAACACAGGCAGCAAGAAAAAATTAATTAATACCCAGCACAGATAGACAGAGTTGCAAGTCTGTCACAGAAGGTTTTAGGTTCAAAGGAGTCTCCAAAGTTCCTGTATTCCACCCTCCTGTGGAGAGCTGGCTAAAATAGATCAGAGCCTTGTTCCATTGACTTCTAATTAATCTCCAAAGATGGAGATCCCACAGGGTGTGGAATCTCAGTTTTTTGTAACATACACTACTGGAGTCATGTCTGCTAAATATCAACTTTTCACAATAATAACAATAAAAAAATTGCATTATAATTGCTATGTATGGGTACATACAAAAAGATCAAAGACTCTTACCAAGCTGTGAAGTAAATATTCCAATATGCCTGGGCTGAGTAAGCCTATGCTCGCAGGACCTGCAAGAACATCAGAAATTAAATGCCTCCATGGGAACTACCACATACCCATCACCACAGATCTTTTAAACACAAGGTAACAAATTAAAGACCACTGAAGAACTTCACAGCAAAGCAAAACTATAATATAGAACTATTATCATTGTTCCCAGCAAAATACTTGATGCACATTTAATAATTACACAGTTACTGGCACATTAGTCCTGTCCAGTTCACTGCTCTAAGTGGGTACAGAGTTCTAGCCATACCTCAGATTTTGGAGCAAGACTGCAGCAGCCTCCATGCAGCGTTTTCACGCTCATTACTTTTGAAAAGAGACTGTCTCCCCTTTACTTCCAGGGTCAGTGTGTGAAGACCAGCTCCATTTATCAATAGCTCAAAATAAGCAAAACTGAGCACCTGATAGGGCCAACTTGATAGTTAATGATACAGCTTGCAGCAGCACCAGAGCAAGCAGCCAATTTAAAATGGAAAAGCCCTGAAATAGTGTCCACTTAATCAAGAAAGAGACACAAGGGAATCAAACTCTGGCATCTACAAACTCCTAAAAAATTGCAGTGGGTTCCAACACTTCATTAACAGATTTGTTGCCTGAGCTGACACAATGAGATCTGTGTCCACTAAGATGACAGTAGAGACAGAATCTCATTTTGGCTTAGTATAATAGAGTAGAAGTATCGCAGTACAAAAATACTTCCAGACCTTGTTCTTTACTTGTTTTTTCACAGAAATACAGTAATTGGGTTTTAATAACCATTAGATGACACCAGACAATCACTTTTTCCCTCTATTTCCTGCCCACTTTCAGAAAAGGAAAAAAAAAAAACTAGATACAAAACAGACCATCAGCAGGAAGGAAACTTAATCATCAGCTTCCAACAGTGTACTAGGAAAGACAGGGAATAAAATTCTATATGAAAAGTCACTTAAAATAGAATCTTAGCAATTCTCTTTTAAGCAACACAGAAGAGAATCTTTTCAGCTATCTACAATAGAATAAGACATGTCTACTGGAAAAAGCATATTTCTTTTTTATTTCTATACAGCCTCCAAGACCACTAACTTGATACCCCTGCCTATACTCTGGAGAATGTGTCCTCAATAATTCACAGCCAGAGTGGGACTGCAGAAGAGACTGATTACCAGTGCTAAGGCAGTATAACAAACAGTGATCCTCAATCACTAACCATTCATCAGAAGGATTTGTGAATGGCTCATTCAGACATTTGAATCAACCAGATTCTGTCATGCCTGGCACCCCCTCTATGCAGAACATTATTCAGTTCTAAGAAAACACTTCTGACCTAGTCTGCATCATGGGTGCTAAAGCAGAAGGTGTTGTAGAGAACCCCACGTGTTGTGAGGAGAACCCCAGAGCTTTACCTGCTAATTTCTCTGCCAAGCAGCCGAGCACTGCAGTTGTGTTCCGGTGCTTGGCAGGGTGACAAGCATCCTGGCAAGCAGCAACTCCACTTAAGTTTAATATTTCAGTTAACTTCTGCAATGCATCCTGCAAAAGAAAAATCAGAAATCTCTTCAACGTTACTGACAGATACAGTTTCCCCTAATTCAGTATCGTTCAACAGACTGGTTTTTATGCTACATTACTAAAGTCAGCATCATATTACAGACAGCATGGGGTGGTTATCTCCTAAGATAAGAAGATAACAAAGGACACATGAGAAGAAAAGCTCAACAGACCTAAGAGTTGTAACTTTAAAATTACCACCAGATTGTTGGTAATTGTGATCAACAGCTCAGGACACTTCTGGACATACCTAAGTGAGCTCCTCGTGGCAATAGGAAGCAATTAGCACATATGGCACCACTGTCATCTGATCTATTTCCAGTGTCCTAAAACTGACACCCTTTTCAAAACAAAGGGACTGTTTCAGATTTTAGAATTCAGGACTAAAGAGACACGCCCCCTCCCCAAAAAGCCCAAATTCCCATCATAAATTTAGGATGTTGTCAGCTTTACAGGATGTCTCAAACTGTATTCTTGAGAGCCTAAATGGTTTTCTGTAGTCACACAAATTTAGGAAGTAACCAATAAGGGTAATAAATCTAACATGTCATGCTTTGACTTGCTTTGTTCAGGCAATATGGTATGAATAAAATTCAAGATAGGTCTAGAGCATACTCTGCATTTTCAGGGTAGTTAGGGGTTAATCTAGAGCCAGAACAAGTCATCCCACAGGGAGAACCCCACCCTGTAAAGTTCCAAATTCTCCTCAGCTTTCCAGACTTCATGAAAGTTTCAGCTGATTCAGATTGAAACTGCATAATCTCAGGCAAGGATCTAATTAAAACAGAAGAACTCCTCATATTGAAGTCATCAGCAGCCATTTGGAGGAAAAATGAGCACTGCTCAAGCTGAATAGATGTGGTTTTTTGAACTGTGTTGAGCCACACTCAAATCAGTTGACTGTGCTAGAGTCTGAGGTCTGTACAGAGATCACACTGAAAAGTAGTTATGTTCTTAAAAGGAAAGCCACAAAAACAGAACTGATGAACAGGACTGAGCTAAGTGGAAAGAACAGAGAAAGAAGAAAGAATGACTGAGCTACAGACTTGGGATGGAAAAGACTCACTAAAATTAGACTCTTGACATACTCTGATAGTGCTTTTAGCCATTATTAGAACTGTCAGAGAGATCAACTACTTTGAGTTAAATAAAGACTTTATAGAATAAACAGTTTACTGCACTGCCCTTTTAACTTTATGGACTTTATAGCCTGCAATAACAGAAAATGAAATACAGCTTGCTGCTGTTCTCCAGCTGTCATGGAAGTGAGGCACTGACTTAAAATCCGTAAGACAAAAAACTTAAAACTTATCCTGTATAGAAAGAAAATGAACAGCAGCACACACTTTACTAGGTCACATGTGGCCAGCAGACCCCACAGCTGCAGCTCCTTGTGCTGTAGAGACACAGGAAAAACCACTGTGCACCCCAGAAAAAAAGGGACCTCACTCCCTTTGTCTTGATAAGCTCAACTATTTTATAGCAAACTCCTTAAAAGTACCCAAATAAAAGTCATGGGGGTTTTGAAAAACAAATCATTTGACTGCCAAGTACATTGTAGAGCCAAACAAAAAGTCCAAAATCACTCTTCCTATGATGCATTTGTAGTGGTCTCCATTTCCTGATCTCTTTTTAAAGCAGACAAAGTTTCTAGTCATAGCTGTGTTTTCAAAATAACTCAGCAGTCTATATGACAGTCATAATAAATTTCTCTTGTTTCAAAGTCTCAGACAAGTTTAATCAATAGCCTAGAGGAAACAAACCCACATCAGGTAGTTTGAGAACTTGACCAATTCTCCAGTCACTGACGTAACCAGCTCTTTATATTCCTAACAACACCAATGGAAGACTAAAACTGGCAGCATCAGGAGCTTCAGAAATGAAAGCTGCAATGATATGATCATCAATTTCTCAAGAAACGAGATCATGACAAACATTTGAAGACAGACAAGTTCTCTGTACAAACATTATGTTTAGCATCCTAAATGCCTGAGGCTTTCACTTACACACCTACACCAACACAGTAGGAACACCTCAGGTCATCTGTCCACCCAAAACCAGATTAGTGGCCAGTAAAACAAAAGTATTCTCATTTGCCAAAGTCACATATAGATATTTCATTGTTAAAAAATGTCATTTGCTTAGCTTAACACAGCCATTGTGTCACATTCCTCACGTGCAGGGCAGGAACAATTTCAAAGTGACTTGTCAACATGCAGCTTTGCAAATGAAAGAACAAAAGGGCAGAACTTGTGCAGCTTTTGCAGCACCTGCACACCCTCCCTGCACAGTGTAAGTACCACGTGGCAGGAAAGAGTGGCAAGAAAAGCGGCCAAAACCCAAAGGTCTCTTGTTCCTTCCCCATGAACCAAATTTACCTTTTTTGGGAATGCTCCTAGCATTAATTAGCATTTAGACACCAAGTCACCCCAAATTACTCGAAATTGAATGTTACATCCATTTTCTGAGCCACTAGCAGTCTTGCATCACTGGTGAAACCCACCCAGAGAGATCATGGGTGTGGCAACCACGAATAACTGACATCCAGCCACAGATAAACACATGTGCTTTCGACTCACTTTTGTTGGCAGCGGACATTCATCAAGTAGTAGCGTTATAACAGCTGGTCCCAGGGGATCTTCTAATGGAATAACTCTAATTAAAGACTGGACAACTTCCAACCAGCCTTCATCTGTCAACCACAAAACAGAAATCACACTCAGAAGTAACAGTGCAATGCAGAAGTGTTCAAAATACATCCCTAAATGTAAATTGAAAAATCCTCAAAATTACCCAGTGAGCTTAGAGACATTGGGAAAAACAGTTTGCTTTTTACACCACTGTCGTAGTTTGCAGTAGGTTAGAAGTTTACATTCAAGAAAGAAAAAGTTTACAGCAGCTTGGGTAATAGTGAACACCTCTAGTGTTTGTAGAATAGTCTAGCCCAGGCCAGAGCATCCTTTAGCTCCCACTACTATTAAGAAGGAATACTCATGGTGGCATGGACAAGTACTTTGTTCTAGTGTGATACTCCAGAGTTCAGCATCCAATGTCAACTCTTAAGTGTTAAATGCTGCATACACAATGACACTGAGTAAATATTTCTTTTAACCACAATCAAATCCCTCTTCCTGAGTTCCCTGAAGTAACATGAGGTTCAGAGAAACTCAGTGGCGTTTTCACATGCCTGCTGGTCTAAAGAACATTTGTTTTCCTAAGGAACAGCTATCACTGTTGAATGAGTAGATAAGGGCTTTTACTTGCAAGCAGACAACAATCCACATAGAAGATGTTAAACTACTCTTAAAGTAAACAGATTTGGAGTTACAAGAAAATAGCTCCCTTAAAAGTGAAAATAAAGAGAGTCTGTATCTGTATACTGGTGAGTGAGGTAGAAGGAGCAGCGCTCCCTTCAACAACAACACAGCAGTAACACACTGGGGTTTGAGTTCTCATAGCACATTCCCCTGAAAAACATTTTATTGAAATGCTGTAATATCTAACTGGGCTGAATAATTTACTTTAATACAGAAATATTACTTCCTAAGACCAGTACCAACATTACTAAGTAAAGAGAAAAATTCACCTAAACCAGAAGTCTGCTTGAAGTCTTAAGCTGGGAGAATTTCTCCTACTGTAGCAAAGATAACACAGCCTTGCTACAAATGTGGCTTGTCTTGCAGGAACACTTAGTGATGGGGTCGGGACAAATACATCAGTAAAGAGGAGGTCTCGGGTCAGCAATACCCAAACCTAAAGGAACGTGCTAGTGGCCAACACTAGAGCACATTGGCTTAGCCCTGTCTATGTACACACAGAGGTTGTTCCTGCTCAGCTGCAAACAGCCATTCTTTGTGGCTTACAGCTTAATGCCACTACGATGTGTTTGGGGCCATCCATTGGCTGCTTCTGGAGAGTTCATGTGGGAAGTTTAACTGAATTCAAAAAAACTTCAGGCCAACGCAGTGAGCTCAGTGAAGCTCTGAAGGGCAGAACTGTGTTCTGGTTCACACATCCCCAAAGCTGCACACCACATCCTAACACAGCCTGCTGCAGTGTATTTTTCTTTGCAAAGAAAAGAGGGGCTTGGGGTTTGTTCCATTTCTTTTGCTTGTGAGTCACAACTGAAATGCCCAACACAATGCCTCGATACCTGTTTCTGCCATTTCATGCAACGTGATCATTGAATAAGGAGGCTCCTGGTCACTGAAAGAGATATTACACAGGTCAAAATTTACACACAATCATCAACATAATACACTGAGTAAAATGATTCTACACAGACAGAAAACAAATCCAGTAACCATTTAACAAAAGGAAGTTACACAGGCTGCACATTGCTAATGTCATTTTCACATCTGAAACACAGATGGGATTTGAGCCCCTCTGGCTCAGCATCAACATCTGCACATCTGCAACAGCTGACAAGGAAATTGTGATCCACATCTGCATGTCTAAAAGCTGAACATAATAGGCTTGGTGCTGTTCATTAGCATGTTCCTTGTAGTACATAATGAGGCACTGCATGTCAGAGGTCACAAAGTGTACCCAGAGCAGTGCATAAGGGGCATCGCTTCAACAGGGTTTTTTTTCTCAGAAATTCTTTGCTAAATATATAAATATATTAAAAAAACACCACAAAACTTAAAGGGAAGCCACCAGCATCACAGTCTTCAAGCAAGAGCAGTTAAAAGAAATAGTTAAGGCAGTTTAACAGAAAATACTTAACCCAACCCCCTTTCCAACATGAAAATCACAAAAAGTTCAAGAGATCAGCTCCTCAGTCCAGTTTGCTGAAGTAAGGACACAAAGCTTGTGTATCTGAGCACGCACTGCCAGTGAAAGTACCTAAAGCAAGACCCCAAAATCCTGTTCAGTAAGCACCTCCAGGTCCAGAAAAAGCTTATCGATCAGCATGTCCTAAAATACTTTATTCAGTGCTCCTTGGGCACTGAGAACTAGCCCCAGGCTTAGACTTTATGTTCCACGCTCAATTTCTATCACACAGATCTGAGAAGAAATTGGAAATATGAAATACAGAGGAATTTTATAAAATTTCAACATTAATTATGAAGATAATAAAGCTAGCTAGTTTGAGAAATCAATCTAAAGAAGAGAAAAATTTCAGCTTTGATGTAATATATATGATGTAAATACATGTCCTTTTTTTTCCTTACAAAAAGGTGAACACATTCTTAAATATTTCCACAAGAAAATGCTAAAGTGAAGTTTATCCCATTTTTATATTGCCACAACATTTAAAAACAAACGGTTGGGTTTTTTAACTTGAAGCATCTTCACCTTTCTTCTGGAAAGTAACCTGCCCAGAAGGAAAAAAGTGCAGTACTGCAGAATTACATCAGGAGAAAGGATAGAAAGATTCAAAGAAAGGAGAAAAAAAATCCCAACAAAAATCCCAACTGTAAGTACAAGTAAAGGCTATGATAAAGAATGACATTTTTATCTGCAAGATTTCTGATTTTGTCCTAGGTAGCAGATGTTCACAGTACTGGCACTGAGCAAAGGACAGTCCTGTCCCATTGATTTGCCATTTTAACCACTTAATTTCCAAACATCTCCTCCAGGACACACCTTCCTCATTTTGA
Source organism: Coloeus monedula (assembly GCF_965178545.1). Taxonomy (NCBI): domain Eukaryota; kingdom Metazoa; phylum Chordata; class Aves; order Passeriformes; family Corvidae; genus Coloeus; species Coloeus monedula. The sequence continues at coordinate 14,408,828 of NC_138793.1, forward strand.
AACAAAATAGCCATTTTGGTAATGTCTTAATTTGCAAGGCAGCTTTTCATATAAGCCCCAAATTTAGAATTTATCCTTCTGAGTTTATGAAATTAAGCTTCTAGAAAGCAGCTATCTCTAGATAGGACAGAAAAAAATTTATCAGTTGTCAGACATGTTTTAGGTCAGAACTTTGAGATTTGATAAAACCAAACAACAATAAGAAAAAAAAGGAACCCCAAGAAAAAACAAACAAATAGCAAACAGGGAAAGCAACTATTCATTGCTTATCACAGTGCATTTCACTACAGTCTGCAAAAAAACCCCTGTAAAAATACAGTAGCTTCAGGAATTTGTCAGAAACAGGGGCAGTGAAATAACTATGCTTATTGTCCCTCAGTAGCATAGGAAAGTGCTTACAAGATTACAACACTGATTGCAGTACCCACAGGAACAGGATCAACTGTGCTCAAAAGTGTTGTGAAACAGCTTAGGGAGCTGAACTTGGGGGAAAGGAGACAGCATGTGAGACTGGGCAGACTTTAAAAAACGTTTGCCATGATTTTAACTTCACGATTTGAAGACAGAGCACAAAATAAAACCTATTAAAAAACCAACCAAACACACACCTTGGACTTAAATGTTCGTGAAAAACATCAGTCGTGGTATTTGTGCTTAAAGACAGCAGGAAAGCAAACTCCTCCTCTGCAGGCACATTCCAGAGTTGATGTAGGTACATGAATCAAGCCTCACTTATTCTGAGCCTCATCCACCTTAAACTCAAACCCCAGCTGTCAGGCTGGAATAAGGTTTTTCCTTCAGATCTGATCTCCTCAATTCTTACATTGCACCTAATCCAAAAGGTGACAAGCTAACTTAACCCATCATTTTTAAGGGCCTTTTAAAACTTTGTAGAAAGCAACACAAAATCAAAAAGAGACCAAAAAAAAGGATGGGCCCATAAATACCCCCCACACCCTTAATGGATGCTTTGAGCATGCCAGGAATGCAATACTGGGATTGTGAGTTGGGCAGTCACAACATGAGATCTTTAAAAAGTAGTCAGACTTATAACTGGAAGGAAAACCTCAGTCTGTTTATCCAGGCTAACAAAGATCAAAGCTCCCTATTTTGCTTCACCATTTCCAAAGTAGTTAAATACAGCCTGCAAACAGAAAACTGCACAACAACCAGTTTTTAGGACAGAAGTTCCCAGACTCTGGAATGTTTATTGCTTCCTAAACTCTCTATCTGTGCCAGGTAAGAAATCCTGAGCACACTCCTCATCCCACATGGGTGTAGGCCCATACAGGAACTGTGAGAAAGCTCCTCAGCTCCTGGAAGAGTCTGTACCTGGGCACTCAGGAGCTACTTCTATTACCTAGGAAAGGTGCTCCTCTCCTAAGCCTCCAGATGGAAACACGTGGCTGCTTCAGGGAGGGTCAGGTGTAGATCGGTGAGAGGCTGGAGCCACAGTTTGAGAGAAGACAAGAACATTTTCATTCATGTTGAATTATTCCTTGAGGAGGTACTTACTTATCTACCAACGTCCGAATTACAGCCAGTGTGTCAAGTACCAGCCCATCCACATTCTGTTTTTTCCTTCTTGGTTCATGAGGTCCTCGGCCCCTCCTGGGCGGACGGACAGGGTCCCTTGGGTGGCTTCTTGCTTCAGGGATGTGTGCTCTGCTGTTCTCCGTTTGCCGGCCCCGAGAGTCCACGTTGTCCTCGGCTCCGCTGTCGTCACGGCAAACACACGAGTTTCCCATGCTGCCAGCCCCCAAGGCTCCCAGGAAACGGGGAATGTAGTGCTCTAGAGTCAACAGCAGACCTTGGAAAAGGCTTCTGCTAGCATAGAACACAACCAAAGCAACTACAATCATCTAGGAAGTTTTAAGAGAAATGTTTGTGTGATCCTGGACTGTGATCTTTTTGCATTATAAACGTTGCTACCAGCTGGAATGAGTGGGAAGTTGGAGACTTAGCTGCCGACAGAATCACTTAAAACACACATTGGTCATCCAGAAGGAGGTCTGAAAAAGCAAACCCAGAACAAGAGTCAGTGTTACTACTGCTAGAGAACAACAGAAGAATTCCTATTTTAGTAAACAGAATCAGTTTTGGTGGATAAAGCAGCTAAGAAACACAAGGCTTTACCTGAAGTCTATTGTGGGGAAAGGGAAAGGAAGGAAGAGGAGGAGGAGGAAGTTCCCCTGGTAAGCAGCTCTCGCCCACACACCATTCCTTTCTACACTACCTATTACTTCCCAGCTCCTTCACAGATTTTGGATGCAGAGGAACAAGTTTGTCTGTAAATCTTGCACACCACTACCCTTTAAATACTAAGTATCAACGAACCAGTTTCATTTACCCTTTACAGAGACATATGGTTTATGCCACCCCAATAAAGGCTGTACACTTAAGGTTCTCATTTCACATCAGGAACATTTTCAGACTATAAAACAGGCAAAATTGTAAAGAACTAATCTTACAACAATAGATTTAACAGAGAACCATTTAGTCCACCTGTGCCTAAACAAACATTTTTGGAAAATGCCTGCATCTCCTGCGTTCTCACCTAAAGCAGCACCAACGCTGAACTAAACAGGAATTACAGATACCATTTCAATGCCTTACAAATCTAACTGGGATTTTGAAATGGGTGTTGTGTGCCTGTTTGGATCTAGTGTCAAACCAGTCTTCCCTTTTTGGGAACAAAGACTAATTCAATCATTCTTCTGTTCTTCATTCAAATGGTTTGGATCACATACAGGCCCAGTGGCAGCTGAGACCACAGGGCAGTCTCTCCCAATCGTTAACTTGAAAATGCAAGAGAAAAAGGATTCAGAGCCCTGTTTCATAACAAGTTATGTTTCAAGCCATAGGACTTATTTCTGTAGAACCTTACATAAAGTCTCAGATAAAATAAAACCCTACAAAAGATAGAATTTCACTACTTACACACTTCAAGCATGTCAGAATAAATAACTAACTTTTATCCTTTTAGGAATCAAATTTAACATTTACACTAGAAGTTATGGTGAATATCCTGTAATAGGTTATTACTATTCTTTGATTATTAATCAAAGATTAACAATTATTAACGAGATTATTAATAATCTCATTAACAGCAGACATGTAGCACCCTAAATTCAAAAGAAAGTCAAAGAGCTGACACCTTTCAAATGTGGAAAGCCCCCACCATCAGAGCCAACTGGCAACTCTGCAGTTGCTGGCTGCCCTTTGGGACAAGATCACAACAACATTCAGGAAGCCAGACACTGGTCATATGAGCAAGTCTTGGGATGTCAGCTGTCACTGGAAAAGCTCTCACAGGCACTTCTGTAGTTTGAAGCACATCATCTTTTAGCACAGTGAAATGTTCAATATCAAGAAATTAACTGGAGGCTAACTAAGAAAAAAAAAATCAGTTATTCAAGGGACATTAATTGGACAAAAAATAAAAGATCTTGACTTCTTGTTCAAGAAACTCCTAAACCACAGATCATTAAAAGGGTTTCAGCATCACATCATGCTTGCCTTATCCCCTAAGAAGTTTGGCTATCAGGCTCAGAGTCCTTCCATCTGAGCCAATAGAGCTGTCACCTTCTCAGTGAGCGAGTCACAAGCAGATGAGAGGTGCCAGTGCAGATTGCAAGGACCTCAAACAGAATTGTCTAAGTTCACAACTGGTTCAAATTACTTTCTTGATTTTAAAAAGAACTAGTCATGTTAAATGCAAAACATGTCTTCCTAGGGAGTATGTATGTATTTATGAATCTAGGTCATTTAAGGGCATTTCAGCAAGATAATACTAAAATGTAAAACTGTTACAGATTTAGAATCTGAATAAAGTTGTTCTGTAACTTATGGAAATGTTAACACAGTGAATCTATCTTGTCATAAACAAGAATGGAAAAGCTGTATTTTAGAGATTAGCAGTGAGTAAGAACCTACCTAAAGAAACAATAGACATATGTCAAGATTAAAGCTGATTATTGAAACCTAAGTTTTTCTGGCTGTCAACTTAAAGTGTGATTAAAAACAAGTAATTATGATCAACTCACCTGTAAGTTTGCTTGGTTCAGGAATGGCTGGGGGTGCTCACAAAGTGCTGTAGCAGAAGTGGATTGTTCTCCTCCAGGGCACAAAGTCACATCTGGAAAAGGCAGTGCTCTGTAAGCCTTTATGGCGGGCAGTGAGTCATTACTGACTCTGCTGTCACTTCTAGGAACTACGCTGAGGAGTCCCTGAGGACAGAAGGAAAGAAAGAATTCACTTGGAAACTGCATCTAAGGTAAATGTACTCCACCTCCTCCCTACACCTGCCATGACATCAAGCCGTGCTGTTATTTTCAGCTATATCCAGCCTTTACAGAGGGAATTCTCTCAAGGCTTCAAAACCCTTTGTCATCTACAAGCTTTAAGACTAGACATGGATACAGAAAACCCAACCTGTTTTTACAGCCCTGGTATTTCAGACACCACAGCACCAAGTGCAGAGCAGTGACCAACTCCTCACCTCAAATTACTCCCTACTGGAGGAAGAAGAGAAGCAATAGTATCTGCTCCAGATCACCCTCAAGTAGACACAGCAGAAAATAAAAGTACACTATAAAAGTTGATTAGATAACAGGAAGAGAGAAATGACAGGATAAACTCCCCTTATTTAGTAAAGAGCTGGGTTTGACAGCATTCACTTGGCTCTTGCTCACCATCACATACAAGGAGCTCATTGTCAAGCCTCAAACAAACTGAAAGACTAAATAATTAGGAACACAAGGTAGGAGAGATTGCTACAGATCTGCTCACAAACCAGTTTGTCTGGATAGAGCTCGAATGCAGGAAGAAAGGTTCTGAAGTGCAAAGGAAAACAATAAAAATACAAGTTTTTATTCTATAAGAAATAGCTGCTACTGATACCTCTCACCAAACAGCACAAAATGCTAATGCCTGACCCCTTCTCTACACCAGAGAGCCCCTGTGGGACACCCACTGAACAGCTGCTCCAGCACATCTTGCCCTCGACAAAGCCCCAGGATCAGATGCTGCTGGAGCAGGACCCCTTCCCTGCATGGGAGAAAAGCAGCTGCAGCCTCCTGTGCCCCCACACACCTCCACTGGATGGGCCACTGGGACCATCCCCACCACAGAAAGCAGCTGCTCTCCTAGCAGGCTCAAGCACATGCATGGATGCACAAAGGAGTTACGAGCTCCACAGGGTGACCAACCTGCCATGGTTGCAGGTCCAAGTGGGAGATGAAATCATCATCCATTGAAAGGGATGCTGTGGGAGTGCAGATGCCCAGCCTGCCCCAGACAGGCCTCCTCTGGATCATCCGACTGAGCACGCCAGTGGAGGAGTTGGCTCCAAGTGGCACTGGGATCATTTCTCTGCAATGTGCAGCCCAAGAGTCGGTGATTCATCCCCTCAAATATTTGGTTACAGCCAACCATAATACTGCCTCATGATGGAAAATGCCTCTTCTTTCCATGAAATGGAGTGCACTGCCAAGCAAACAAAAAACCCCTCGTGCACACAAACGAGGAGGGTTTCAGCTACCAAAAACACTTTTCCAGTTTCTGTCACCACTACAAGAGTAAGACCAGTGATTTCTCCTCTTGAGCAGAGTAACACAAGAGCTCAGTCAACAAACCATACAGTAAAGTTGACAGTTTTTCAAAAGCAAAACTGTGAGAGTTTTGGCCAGCAGTTTCCTATTAAGGAGATAAAATAATTAGAAATATTTCCTCAGCATTTCTTTCCCAAAGAAATAATGCTCCTAAAAAGGAAGACATGGAAATATTTGTGATGCCAGTCAGATGAAAGTTCAAACTAGGAGGAAACACAGCTATTAATCATTGCAAAATAATCAACTTTGATACAGGAATAAGAGAAAGAAGAAGGCTGTTTGCAAAACAAGCTTTTATAACAAGGAGAATAATTTAATTTTAAAATGATGGGGATAGTAGTGAAAACCAAGAATTTCCAGTAAATTACATACAGCTAGAATGTGAAATGGAGACTTTCTCAGGAGATCCCATTGACATGCAAGGTCAACCTCTCACCTGTAAGACTTGTGCAACTAAAGAGAAGGAGCTGCTGGGTGTCCAGTGTGGTACCACACAGTGCACGCAGTCAGGGGACTGCAGGCTTTGGGAGGAGCCAGTAAATACCTTGCTGGTTCTTCTGCATGTGGTTACCAACCACCATATTGTGTAATCTGAAGCAAACCCCTAATTCAGTTCTATTTAAAAATACCTTGGAGGATTAAGACTAGTGTCAAAACTCGATGGGAAGCAACCTTTACTGGCATGCAGCATTTCACAAAGCCATTGCCACAGCTGGTTGGTTTCTCGCTGTAGCAAGAGCACCCTAAACTGAAAGCAGACTGACCTTGAGCATGCCAGTTTCACAAAGTGAGACTCATCATGTCTCAAAGCTTTCCAGCTCCTGCACAAGTGCTCATCAGTGAAAACCCCGAGGGTTGTACAAGGTTTACTACACAAACAATCAGGCTTTAACCCTGATGTCTTGTCCAGGTAATTCATCTTTGTCACAAACACACAGGAGCTGGAGGATCTGATCCTTGTTTGACTTGATGTGGTAACAACAGTAGAAGCAGAAAGAAGCAGACAGTAACTACCACCACAGCTTCTTTTTCTGTAGACTCACTGTGAAAGTCAGATTTTATAGTCACTTGCTCATTGCACTCCTTTGTCTTTTCACTTCCTTTAAACCCCTTTTTTAAGCTGGTACAGGAACACTAAAATTGCAACATGGATTTAAAGTGAATTTCATTTTCTCACTTAAATGAGTGTCTCCAGAGCAGGCCTGGTAGGGATTCCTCCCTGCAGAGTTTTTCCCTTACTTCTGGATACAGAGACACTAGGACATGTCAGGCATTAGACTGTTCAGCTTTTTTTCTGTAAGGGAAACGGAAGCATTTACCACCTTCTGAGCTTCCCCATCTCAGAGGTCATCATTTGTCATCTCACAATCATTTAGGTGGAACTGTCCTTTGTACTACAGCCTCCAGAAAACCTCAACTTTGCTTCACATCTAAATCAAAGCTGGTATCGATCACGCTTCCTGCTTCTCAGCTCCCCAAGCCACAAATGGATCATTAAATTTCTTATCAGAGACAGAGCTTAAGTTATGCTTTGAGGCAGATGAAAGCACTTCTGAGATAATGATCTTTTAAAGAGATAGTGGTATCTGACAGCCCAGTGAAGTTGAACAAGAGGTGCCTCCAGCAGGATGACGTGGTCTGGCAGAGCTGAACAAGCTCAGCAGCTGCCCAAGGAGCGGAGTATAACGCACTGCTTCAGAAGTGGCAGGAAGATAAAGATAATGCCCTGTAGATGGCAAGGAACACTAATCCTATAAACTGCAGGGATACAAGCACATGAAATAAAATCGATTAGCTATACACTATTAAGTTTTGGCACAGATATTCATTTGGAGGCTTATAAATAACTCTTTCAATTAATTCAAGTTAATCTTCCTTGCTGCCCAGAAAGTTAAAGGCGTTATCAACAATACAATTCTGACAAAGGCCTTCATGATATCAGTATTCAAAATTAAATAAGAAAACCCCACCAAAAAAACCCAAAATGTCTCCCAAAAAATCCACAAGAAATTCCAGAACAGACAATGCTGGGAGGAAAGTGACTCTTTGCATAGCAAACAGAATTGTAGAATGGCAAAGAAACCATTTAAAAAAAAAAAAGGCTTTTTTCTAGTAAAATTTACAATAGTCCATTTCAGAAAGGATAAGGCTTTATCTATGTCAGTATCCAGAAACCAATGGAAGAGTTCTCTTCAGTCATGTGAAGATCAACTCCTTGTAAACGGCAATACTTAAAGCACCTCGTACATGAGCAAAATATAAACCACAAAAACATTTTGAGAGGCAAGTCAAGAGACTAGCCAGCTCAGTCACATTGGGAACTAGAATTAGGGCTAACACAGGGGCATCCAAGGCATCACACTCTGGGAACCAGGAATATGCTACAAGGAGGGAGTGCTGCAAGCGGGGACAGATTCTTGTCAGCAAACCACGAGCTTCAGGTAACTGAACCAGAACAGTGGCAACCCAGAGGTTGGCTGTTTCTTGTCTAAACTAATCTCAGTGGTTTTGTTTTTTCTCACTCAGAGCTGGGCTTGTTTTCTGGGGAACACTGGGTGCAGAACTATTCTGTAGAAGGCAGAACAGTCTCCAGCTGTAGACCACAGAACTAAGCTCAGCTACACAGCATGACTAAGCTGTTATGAACATGTAAAATTCACATGTCCAAAAACTGCTTTCAGTGTAACATTTTGACAGCATTGCTGAAAAACTCAGTGATGCCTCAGCTGGAAGCCTGCATTGTCAGCTGTCTGACAACTGCCTCAGTGAGCAGGGCACAGAGCAGACAATGTCTAGAAACAGGCTGAAGACATTTCCATTTCTGGATAATCAAAGCAGCATTAGAGAATGGCCTGACCTTCCAGTGGCCAGAGTTGAGAGCCACCTTTGTGGCCTTCTCTGCCAGCCATGGAAAGCTGGCTGCTCCTTGTTAGACAAAGTTCAGGACTGTATTGGCAGAGCAGGAAATGTCCTTTTAACTCTCTTTCCTCTTGTTAGTGGATACAGTGACAGCTGCTCAAGAGACTGTCATCTGAGTCCAATACAACATGTAGGTCACTAGGTTAGCAAACCTGCCTTGGAAGCACTCATGGAAAGCGTGATTCCTGAACTACCTGGGGCTCCCAGGGCTGAAGAATACCTGATGCACAGCCCTGGGCAGGTCACTGGAACCCCCTTATCTCACTTAATTAAAACCCACCCACACAAGAACTCAGCTTCATTTCTCCCCATTTGTCTCTTCAGATTCTGCCTTCAGGGCCTTTCCTTTCTGCCCTGCTACAAGTCTCCCAGTGAAGCACACTGCACGAGAGATCCCAGTGTGGATTAGCCAGCCACGTGTAACAAGTGCTTCTGCCAGGTCTCACAGGTGTTCTGCTCCAACCACTGAGCTGTGGTATTTTCTTACAGTGCTTTAGGGCCTCTGTCAGTACGAAGAAACCCAGAGGGAAGTTGGTCAAAGGAGGGGAAGGGGGCTGACTGCCCTAGAGACTGCTCGGACGAGCACAGGTGGGTAAGAAGTGGGAGGAAGATGAGCACGTACGTGTCTCACGAGGCAGTCTACATATGGTTTAAGCAAGACTGTGCACCCCGTTTAGTCAAAAAAGGCAGAAAGTTCAAAAACTATTTAAGAGGCTTTCAAAATCCTGTAATAGTACCAGGAATGCAAAGTCTCAGTCACCTGGGGCTTCTGCTAAATAACTTTCTGAGGAATTTCAGGAGAATTAAGATTAAATTACTTTGATCATTACATTTAAACATCCCTTCACTAAATGTTACAAAGGGGTAATGCTCTAAAGAGAGGATAACTCACCTATTGTAACTTTTTTTTTTTAATCTTTTATTTCAGGACTGATACATTAACCAGAGTTTGAGTGCAAACAGACACCATTCTTCATTCACCATCAGATGAATGTTTTTAAAAGCAGGGAGAACAATTCTAAGCCTGCTCCATGCCAGACAGCTTTGCTTTTAGAAAAAAAGAATAAAAAAAAAAAAGCATGCTGGATTTCCTTTTTTCAGTATGACTTTCTAGCATGTCCCACTGTCTGCAGGAAGGTGTAAGATACACATGAACAGTGCAGCCTCCTAGTTCACCAGCTGCCCTCTAACCTATGATTCAAGCTGTAATTGTATCTGTTTGTGCACATGCACTGAAGCCAGCAATCCAAAAACCCATGCCAACACTTCAGATCAAAATGTCTTCAACTCTTGTCCTTCTCCAGACATCTAACAAAACACCAAGATATTCAGATACTTAGAGCAAAAGGGGAGCATTTTCTACAAAAAAAAAAAAAAAGGCACCTTAGAAAGGGAGAATATTAATTACAATTGTGTTTCATATACTCAGAAACCACTCCTTCCCCAAGGGGAGATATTTATTAGGAAAAAGATGGATTTCTTGTTACTGATCACGGCAACTCACTGAATTCCATCTAACAAACATGCGTTAAAACCAAGGAGTAACAATCTCATCCCAGACTTTGGACTGCCAGGCATCCTGACTGAATGGGCAAAGCCCACCAACTACACAAAGTTCCCGTGGCAGAACTGTGCTTCCAAAGCACAAGTTTGGTCACAGTAACGGCAGATCAAGGGCAGGTAATTACAAGCACTGCTGAAGAGAGATCGTGATGCACTGGTCAGTCACGCAACCTCATGAGTCATGTGTGAACATTTGACTTTTATTAGACCTCAGCAACATAATGAAGAATAGAAAAGGAAATAAAGGTCATGCTGGCACAGCCACTGCCCTGCAATGCCAACTTTACAGTTACCACACACAGACCAGGAAAATAAAATATATTGTGAGGACACAAGGAAATACAAAGCACATGAGATACTTGAAAGACAAGGAATCCCAGCAAAGAACCACTGCCTGCACTGCTTTAAAATGAATGAATAAATTCAAAGTCTACTGAGTAATCATTAGTTTAATAGAGGAAACAAACCCCACAAAAGCAGTTTGAAATGCTGAACACAACACATTGATAACAGAGCAGAACAGGATAAATATCATGACATTAGCTGGCCTTCAATTTACTACAAGGTGACAGCATTTTAAGTTGCTGCCTCTGTGTTGAGAGGGAAACCACACAGTGCACATGATGAGCCTTGCCCCACTTTGTGAGGATATCACCACATAACTACATGACCAGCAGAGAACATTTCCAAACACAGCACATTGCCAGGTAGGGGAGATAATGATATGAAAGGAAATTTGAATGAAGAAACCTAAAGAGTTACAGGCCAGGAAGTGTTCCATGACAAATCACTGCCTTTATCACTAACTTACTGCTTACACTACTAAATCTCTTTCTGTTATTCCTTAATTTTAACAAACAAGAAAAAAGCTTGAGGAAAATTGACTCTGATTCCACCTGATGGGCAGAAAATGAGAGATGTTTTACTTTATAGGAGGGAACCAAAATATTATAAGTGATCTATTTCAGTCCTATCCATTAGACTCACAGCAAATGAAATGCATTGCAAGCCAAGACCTCCTATGTGAAAACAGATAATGTACCAAAGAAGAGCACTGCAGGGTTGTGCAGAAAACCATCATGTCCCTCAAGAGGAAGAAAAAAGAACATTAAGAAAAGCACAAAATAATCTACCAGTGAGAGTACAAGGGAGCCACTGACTGATCACCAAATTATGAGGCCACAGAGTAGGATACCACAGTGGCTACCACGAAGCATTCCAGTCAAACTCCACGTATAAGAGGCTGAAAGTAAATAAAAAGGAAAGTTAAAGACCTTAGGGAAACCAATAAGCCCATGTCCATGCAAGCACACACTGGTATCACAACTGATAAGGGAGGTGGACAAGCTGGATTAGGTCTATCAGCAATGTAAGAGTGGGTAAACAAGCAAGGCTAAGCTAATAAACAATCAGCATCAGCAAGAGTTATGACAAGAGTTGTGCAGAATGCAAAACACAGCACTAAAATACCCTGGAGGAGCTTCCTACTCAAGTGATGGACAGGGGCAGCTGAAAACTTTGAGTTAGCAGAAACCTCAAGAGAACATCTGGCTGAAAAGGGCAGAGACAAGAAGTGATCATGCAACTACAATTGTGCTTCACTCATCTGAAAAAGAACACACCACGGGAAATTCACAATCTGTTCAAGCAGACCTAGAAATAGAAACAAACAGCAGAGACTGGGGCACAAAGCAATAATAGCAATGTCCTAAAGGGAGGGACAGAGGAATGGGTGCCAGGAGGAGAAAGGGCCTCTTTTGCTGAGTGGACTTCGGCAGAGAACAAAGACACAGGCAAAAGCGCTTACAGAAGAATGGGACAGATTTAGATCAAAGAACAGATCAATTCTGTGCATTTGGATAAATGCAGAACAAAACCACATTTAACAGCATCACAGACTCTTAAAATAATATGACAAGTTTTGAGAATGCACAGTCCTCTGGAAATCCACAGTCAAACACAGGAATCCAAGAGGAGACAAGATGCAAGGGAGTATTTCAGATGGCTCATAGGTGATGAGAACATTCACCACTTAAAAATCTGTATAGTTTAGCAAGAAAATAGCAAAAATTTTAATACCAGGAAGTAAACAAGGGAAAGTCACAGTACACAAGTGGATGTAGGCTTCCACATGACAATAACCTCATGGCAGTGATGGATGTAGAGAAAATTAGTAGAAAAGCAGAACTGAGCTGAGGACCACCATGAGAAAACAACACCAAAACAAATACATGCATTCAATGCAAGACAAAGGACAGAAAAACAAAAATCCTGAGGCAAAGCTAGTGCGAAGTAGAAAAAAAAAATCTCCTATATTGAAGAAAACAGACACTGATGCAGACATAAAATGAAACAAAACCCCACCAAACACACCAGCATTCAGAAAACAGAGCAGGCTGAATAAATTTAGGAGAGAAAAGGCAGCTCTAATGTCTGTGTTTCTCCATGGACCAAAGTTTCACTGTGTGAGAAAAACTGATAACACCAGCTGAGCACCAAAATGAACTCTGGCCTCAGGGATGGGAGTTTGCAATAACAAAACAGAAAATGAAAAGTGAGGTGACTACAGTCGTTCTTGGGACCTACATTAAGATTGTGGCCAGAAGGGACACTGCACCTACTGCTACACGGCAGAACATATAAAAGAACAGCAGTTCCTAAAAAGAGGGGGTCAATGAAGGCATGAGAGATAGAAACAGCGATCAGCAGGACAGAATCAAAGCGCTTAAAAGAGAAACTCATGCTCGATACAGGCGTAATACAAGCAGTAAAAAAAATCCTGCTTTATAAGCACTGAAGTGGGAGAACAGAGCAGAGCCGAGGTGTTACCGCAACCCGTAGCAAAGGTGCCGCTGCCTAATCTATCGCTTAAGAATGCAAAACAAAAGATACAGGTAAACGAGTGGCCTGTTCCACACCTTCATACCTCCTCTGTAAAGACAGAAAACTCGCTCTGCGTAAATACTCTTACACTGAGAGCGAGAAATAGTTTTCAGGATTCTGACTCCTCACATTCATGTAACAATATTCAAGGGCTCAAGAACACTGTCGTGTTTCCGAGCTGCCAGGGCAGCACGTCGAGTTTGTGATTCCGCGATTCGATGTCATTTTGCCCCTCGCACACCAAAACCGCTATAGCCAAGCCCTTGTTTTGCAAGTCATACGAGCACCCGGGAGCTCTCCCCGCACCCGGGAGGCGCCGTTAGGAACTTCCAACCCCTCCCGGCCCTGAGCAGCGCCGGACTCGGGGCGCCCCAGCTCGCCAAACCCACCTTTCATTCACCGTTTGCCGCTTTCTATAGCGAGCTCCCAACTCACACGCGAGCTCAGCTCTGCCCAGCTCCGGGGCCTCCGGGAGAACTCAGCGAGCCCGGGGGCTGCACCTTGGCCGCCCGGGGGCTGCACCTGGGCCACCCGCCTCTGGGCGCTGGCTGCCCCCCCCGGGAAGAGAGGTACCGGTGGCCCCGGAGAGGCAGCCGGGGGGTTGCTACAATCTCTGGGGGGCAGCTGCATCAGCCACCAGAGCCGACGGGACCCCGGGCCGCTGCCTGGGGCCGGGGGGGGCTGCGCTGGCCCGGCCCCCGCCCCAACCTGCACCTGCGCCGGCGGCCCCCAGGGAAGCGGAGAGCGGGTTGGGGTAAGCACGGTGCCTTCACTCATTAACGCACGGCCGGCACCGGGGCCACCAGCGCCCAGCCCGGCGCTGTCCCTTCCCCGAGCCCAATGCGCGCCCCGCTGCACCCCAGCTCCGCAGCATCCGCCCGCCGGGCCGCGCCCGCCCTGCCTCACCTCAGCTCCGCGCAGCCCCGCCGGGAGCGCAGCGGGGCCGCCGCGAACCGCGCGCCCTCCGCCCCTAACCGGCCCCGGCCCGGCGCTGCCGCCGCTCCTTTGTGCCGAAAGATGGAGGCGACTCACGGCGCGGCCCCGCCCCGGGCCCAGGCCCCGCCCGCCCCGCGGCCCCGCCCCCCGCCGTCTCCCGGGCGACCCGCCCCGCCCTCGGCCCCGCCCTCGGCCCCGCCCCCGGCACGAGAGCTTTGCCCAATCGCGGCTCGGGGTCTCCGTGACGTCCTCCCGTCAGCCAACCCCCGTCCCCTCCGCGCGCCGCTCTGCCTGCCGTAAGCGCGGCGGGGATTGGCTGCCGCGGGGGCGGGGCCGCCGAAGGAAGGGCTCTCTCGGTTGGCTGTGGCGGGCGGAAGGGGCGGGGCGGCCGGCGGAGGGGAGCGGGGTCAATGGCGGCGCTGCGGGCCCGGCGGTGCCGCTCGCTGTGAGGGGCCGCGGTACGTGCCGGGGGCGGGCCCGGGGCGGCGGGACCGGGGAAAGCACCCGGGGGCGAGGAAAGCGGCCGTGGCCGGGCCGCGGGGCCCTTTGGGTGCAGGGATGAAGGGGGCCGGGCCTGGGCCCTGCGCGCGCGGTGGGCCGGGGGCCGCTCCCGGGACGAGGGGCTGGAGGGAAGGTGGGGAGAAGAGGTCGCAGTGAGGGCTCGGAGCAGCCCGAGCCCGGCACGCCCAGGAGGGTTCCCCGCATTGAGCTCCGCGGACACCGCAGAAAGCGGGGCCCGGGGGCGGGTTCAGCTGATGGGGAGCGATTAATGCCCTCCGTCTCCGGGGCGGCTCCGGGCTCGGCACGCAGCGCGGTATTTGATGTGCTGCGGGGGTGCGGGGAGCGCTGCCCGAGTTGGTTCAATGGTGGGTTGATGAAATGAGTAGGTAAAGTAATCTTTGTTATTTAATGGGGGCTGAATGTATTGGAAGCTGCACACGGGTACCCAAGACACCGTCGCTGCTCTACACATGTTCGAGCCTAGGTGGTGGCAAGGGCTGTAAAGTTTGGGAGGTTTTTTGATTCTGGGGGTGTTACCATCTGGTAGTATAAAACCCTGCAGTCTGCAGCTGTGACAAACTTCTGTCATTTGCAGTGACAGCATAGCCCTAGAGTACAGTCACCAGACGAAAACACAGATAAACAGGGGAAAGTTGCCAAGTACATGTTTTTTGTTGGGTCTGGTTTGTGTGTGTTTGCTTCAGATGTGAGAGGGCAAAGAATATAACAAGTTAGCAAACTTTGTAAGTGTAAGCGAACTTTAGTATGATGCTGCTTGATGCGTTTTTTTCCTCCCACATCCCTGTGCCCCAAGATGGGGTTGTCAGTATCAGACACGAGTTTTCAGGACTGTATTGAAAACACCATTGCTGCATCTCAGGCCATAATTAAACCCTAATCCACTTCATGTATCTTAAAATATACTGTCTAAGTGAACTGACTGATCCAGGTGGTTTGCTGCTGAAGGCTTTAGTCCCCAGAGGATACTATGTTCTTGTAGAATCCCTCTTTCTCAGTTTGGTTTTATTACTGTCTCTCACCACTGTATTGGAACCTTTTGTTTCCTCCCTAAGTATATGGGCTGAGATGACACAAGTGGAGAAATAAATTATGTCGTTTAGGAAGCACTTGGATAGGAAAGCTCCCTTGTGATCAGGACCTGTACTCAGCAGTGAGATTCAATTTTTATCTTCTCTGTAGGTTTCCAGCTTGAACCACCTTCAGAAATTACACTCAAAGAGCGAGTGTTCCGTGCTGTCTGGAAAGTGGACTTGTCTTAGGGTGGATTTTTTGGTTAGATATTAAAAAAGAAAGAAAGAAAAATTAAAAAAAGAGAAAATCACGAGCCCTAGATCTGTCCTTCCTGTCGCCTACTATTAAGAGAATCCTTTTGTCTTAACTTCTTTTGATAACACCCACCTTCAGAATGCATCCTGCTGTAACAAAAATTTGTCCAGTGCTCTAACCCAGATTTCTCCTGAGACCTCAATTTTTTCTTTTTTGTTAGAAATGATAGCCCATAAAAGTATCAGTTTTGGTAAGGATTTCCGGACTGCCTGCAGGAGTGATTCCTTGTGGTATGAAGGAAGGATGATAAACAGGTTTCTTCCCTTATTTGGGCTACTGCATCCCTTCCTCCTTGGAAGAGCAACTGTTCTGGGATCTCTTCTGTGCTGAAATGCAGACAGGGTGAGATCCCAAATTAATAGTGCTTGGCAGAACTGTGAGCAGTCATCTGTAGTCCTTCACTTGCTGCAGTTATATCAGGGAGATAATAAAACAGAAAAAAGTTACGTTAGTATGTCTTTAAATGGACAGTTCTGTTGGTTGTGTTCGTGTTGTACTTCTGTGTACAGTTTTGATGTACAGGCTTGAAACAAAAGCAGGCATTAGAGCTTTATTGCATAGCATGGAGCTACCAGAATAATTCTGAAAGGAGATGCCTAGACTTACAGAAGCAGTTCGTTTCATCCTGGGCTTATGGGTGTCAAGACAAGTCTCGTTGTTAAGTCGACTACTTGGAGCATCTTCACCCTGCACCTCGTATTGAAATCTTGAAGCAGAGGGTGGCTGCACTGTGTGGGAAGGGGCTGTGCTCTCTTCAGGGGAAGTGCTGCTCATTCTCTAACCCAAGCTCTGTTTTAGCCTTGGGGAATTCCCTCTCTCACTCACTGGTTGAACTCCAGGTAACCCCGACAGCCCCGAGCACAGCCTGTCCCAGCTCAGCTGTCCCTGCGACTGCAGGGAGCTGCAGGAGGTTTTTGAGGCTGGAGAGATGAGTTGCTGTTGAGCACCTCAGAGTTGCTCCCTCCCTGCCCTGTCTCATCAGGGAGGAGGACAGGGAGAAATAAATGTCAGGGGTTGAAATCAGAACAGTTTGATAATGGAAACAAAATAAATACAGTATTAATACTAATAGTGTTGATTATAAACTAACAATAGTAACAGCAGTGAAGAGGAGACAGAGGAGTAAACCCAAGACAAGCAAGTGATTCTCAATATAGTTGCTCACCACCCAGTACCCAGCCTGTTCTTGAAGAGTGATCAGCAAATCCCAGCCAGCTCCCCCCAGTTTATATACTGGGCACGGTTCTATGGAATATCCCTTTGGCCAGTTGGGGACAGCTGTCCTGGCCATGCTCCCTCCCAGCTTCTTGTGTAGCTCCTCACTGTCAGAGCATGAGACACTGAGGAGTCCTGACTTAGAGCATTACTGAGCAACAACTAAAACTGTAAGTGTTATCAGTGTTACTGTCACACTAAATCCAGACCACAGAGCTGTACTAGCTGCTAAGAAGTTTAATTCTGTCCCAGCCAAAACCAGAACAGTTGCTAATTTCTGAAATCTCACTATTAATCACTTATAAATACATGCATTCAACAACTGAAAACAGGCAAGCTTTCTCAAATTTTCATAGGTTGGGCAAAAAGAACTTGGGATTTGATGTTTTGCTTTCACTTTATTTCTCTTCCGAACAGAGACGTGGAAGAACAGAAATAAAAGAATGGGAGTGTAGGTGATTTTTAATATTTATTTAAGCAAAGTAAATCCATTAAAATACGACTTTCAGAAAAACAGAGGTAGACAACTAGCAGGAAAGATGTAATAATGAAAAAAGAGTAAAGGAGGAGTAATAGATGATGCTTATTAGTCTTAGCAGTTATACAGTGAGTTGGTGTCTCAGTGCTTACTATGAAGTGTTCTTTAGAGAACTGAAGTTATTGTAAGGGCAGCAGGTCTGTTTTTCAGGATGTTCAGTAATGTTTCCCTCATTGGAAAGCATAATCAGACTCCTGATATCTTTCATATTGTGTTTTTAGGAGACACTATTCCACAATGGATGGAGGAGATGGTACTGCTGACCTTGTGATTAACAAGAGGTTTGTATCTGAAGCAGAGCTAGAGGAGCGACGAAAGAGAAGGCAAGAGGAATGGGAAAAGGTCCGAAAACCTGAGGATCCAAAAGGTATGGGATAAATTTTAATAATTACAGGAAGAAGATCTGAGAATATTTCACTTTTGTGGGAAATAGAAATAAAAAGGAATGGCTTGTATTCTATAATTTCAAAAGGTTTTTACATGAAGAAACGGAGTGTTTCTAACGTATGGTCTCCCATCCTGATTTGTTCCTTTCAGAATGCCCAGAGGAGGCATATGACCCACGGTCGTTGTATGAAAGGCTCCAGGAACAGAGAGAAAAGAAGCAGCAGGAGTTTGAGGAGCAATTTAAATTCAGTAAGCACCAGCAGCAAACTGCATGTGTTGCATGCACAACTTCTGACAAAAGGACATATCTGTGTGTCTTGTCTCCCTCTCTGAGAGGGAAACAAAGGCTTCAGGAGAGTATTATTGAAATCCTGGATTCTTAAAGGAATGTGTTCTGGATACTGAGGCAGCACTGCACACGGGCAAAACTCAAAAGGTGTTTGCAGTTACAAAGCTGCATTCCTGTAAAGCGTTGAATACTAGGCTTATATTGCATGAAAAATCAAATCAAATCAAACAAAAACCAACCAAACTTGATAGCAATTCATGGAAAAGTGGAAGTGTATTGTGGTTTTGTGACTATTGAACTCATGCTTTAACTCATCTGCTTGAATCAATTAAAGAAATCCTGTTAGAGCAGCTATTACATTTTCAAGCCGTAATTATTTGACTGAAAGTGATTTGAGAGTTAAGATTATGATTTGGAAGAAGTAAATTTACATTGTTTTGATTCTTCAAAAGTAGATGTTTGACTCTTCTAATGAAATGGGAACCTAATTTCTCTTGATGTTTGAATTTCTGGTTTTATAGAAAAGCCCTTTGAAAAGTGGAAAATACAGATAGCAGCATTAATGCATTAAAGTCTCCAACTGGGCCTACAGGATTCTTTCCAACTGGAGAGTTTACAGTTAACTTCAGTAAACTTTTGATCCCAGTCATTTTTGGTGACATGACTAAGCAATTCTTGTCCAAGGAGCCACCCAAAACCTGACTGCTGTCAGCCTGAATGGGAAGGGATTCTAATAACTGTCTAAATTAATAGTTTTTCTTGCCTAGTTATATTAGATCTGCAACACCTTTGCTTTGGTAAACCAAGTACTGGAATGGGAAGCAGCCCTGAGAAGTAAACCCACTTCTGCTTTTAAGGCAACCACAGCAGAATATTAGATACCAGCTAACCTGGAGAGCAAAACCTACTGCAGCGTGCCTGGGAGGGAACCTCAATAAAACCTCAGCTCAAAGGACCTCAGTGGCTGCTCCTCTTAGTTTGCAGATGAGGCAGGCAGAAAATAAAATTAATTCATGTCACTTGCTTCAAAAAATGTCCCAAGTTTCGCTACTTCTGCTCTCTGAGGGGGCCCTCAGCAGTAGCAGTGAGTGCTACAAGTTACTGTTTAAAGATTTATGAATGAGCTCTGCGTGAGTTGGAAGGAGCAGGGATTGGCTTTTATAAAGTAACCTCAAATAATAATTGATTATCCAGAGCTTTTCTGTCAAAGACACAAGCTTGCTAATTATCAGTGTAAATGATAATTTAATGTCCTTAAAGTGACTGGGGCTTGCCTATGTGGGTGGAGGTTAAAAATATGGTGACTTCATGTAAAAGCCTAAAAATCCTCAGATGGAATTCAACTTTAATGAAGACTAAAGGTGATGTTTGGGCTAAGATTTCTAATGGTGACTACAAACAGCAAGATTTGGTCTTTCTAAAACATACTGTTTATTGTCACTCTAATTAAATTGTGTGCTCAAGAGACGCTGAACATTTGCAGAACAGGAAATAAAAGACCTTCCTGCTGCATGTACTTTCCTTAAAGTAGGGTAGCATGTTCAGAAAGAATTTGTTTTTATTTGGACATTAGGAGTTGTCTTGCTTCTACTTTTTTTGAACAGGTGTTAAAACTAATTAGCTACTAATTGTTTGCTCTAGAAAATGTACTTCCTATTTTGAGGCAAGATTTCTGAGGGAAGAAGTAATGTGGTTTTTTTAGTTACTGGTTGGTTGAAGAACATTCTGAGGAGACAGACTTAGACTTGGTGTCTGAAACCAGAACAACAAATTTCTTTTTTCTTTATTCAGAAAATATGGTAAGAGGCTTAGATGAAGATGAGACGCATTTCCTTGATGAGGTTTCTCGGCAGCAAGAGCTACTAGAAAAGCAACGAAGGGAAGAAGAGCTGAAAGAACTAAATGAATACAGAATATCCTTTGCACTAAAATGGCTGGTGGTTACCTAGAGGAGGGTAAGAGTGGGCTGGAGTTTGTTCTGTCAGTTGACATTCTTTTTATAAAACTACTTTACTGAACGTGTATAATGATATACTTTCAAAGTTTAATGGTTTCATTGTAGCTTTGATAGACCACTGCAATGTTTGATATTCCCCCCTCAATTCCCACTTTTTTGGTATTTTTCTTTCTTTCTCCCCTCTCCATTGTTTTGGGCTTTGGTTGTGGTTTGGTTTTTTTCTGTTACTGGGGTCATGATATACCATCACTAAAAAGAGAATGAGAACACAAAGAAAAGCCAGCCTCTTATTTCTAATACTTTCCTTTTGTCTTCTTAGGGAAAATTAAATAATAATTTTTGTATTTGTATACAATACAATTTTTTTTGGTGTTGTATATTGCCTGATTTTAACATACCTGTTTGAAATAATGTTTGAATTGCTCTCCCTGTTACTCTTCTTGAAGTATTACATACTTTCTTCCTTGCTGATACCTGCAGGATGGGAAATTAAATACATCTGTGCAAATGTGCTGACTTTCTTCTGGGAGAAGCCCATGGAGACTTGGCTCCTTTGGGTAGTACACACTTGTAGGCAGGACTAAGAGCAGGACAGTTTGGCTTTGCTGTTAAATGCCTAATTTTCTTGAAGATATGCTGGAAAATCATATAGGATGTTTTTTCTCTCTAATTAGTGCCAGTCAAGGGAGGTTGGAATGATTTGAGAATTTCTGTGCTTATCAAAATACTGCTTTTTTGAGGTTTACTGAACCTATGCAGAATCTGATGGTTTCTTTGTCTCTATTGCTTTTGAGTCATGGGTGAACAAGACACAAGTCCTCAGGGAAGCTTTAGTATAAATGAAAGAGTTTGTGGACACAAGGAGGTGACCAAAACCAGTCAGCAAATAAAATTGAATAGTGCTGATACTATAGAGATTGGTCTTACCTTGTGTTAGTCAATGATTTACTATTTGGAGCGTGTGTCCTGTGAAGAGCATCTCAATTAGCTCAGGAATACGTTTATGAAAAAGCAATCCTGATGCAATTTTTTAACTTCAGAAATAGGCTGCAGTTAGTTTATGCATTTGGAGTATTTTCTTGATTTGCTGGATCTAATAATGGGGTATTCATGGGATATATTTAGTTTCAGTGATGGTTGCTTGCGGGGCTGGCTGATCCAGGGTTGTGCAGTGGAAGATTGGGCTGTGGGAGCAGCTGACAGCTCTCGTTATGTCACGTACATCTGGGGTGAACCATACCAGCCCCGAGGGAATCTTGAGTTGCCTTGAATTAGCCACATAACACCCAGATCCCTGAATGGCCTGATCAAGATGTTCAGGCCATCTTACCTCAGTCTTAGCAATATTGGTGGCTCTGAATCCAAAGTCTTGCTGTAAAAATTAAACTGTAGAACTTATTGCTGATGGGGTAGAGGAAGGGAGAATGTTTTGTAGTCACCTCATCTCATGCGAAAATCAGAAATGTTACCCATTTAATTTCCTTTTTAAAATTCTTTTTATTTAACAATAATATTTCAAGCAGCCTCGGAGCAAAATTAATTGTTTGTGTTTGAAACTTTTGGTGGTGTTCTGAAATGCAAAAGTGTTTTTTGCTTCTGCAGTTTGTTACTAATGGTTTATCACTGCAGTAACAAAACCTGTTACAAAAAAATTGTGTACTAGGTAAATGTGCTGCATCTATAGGTACTGTTTAAGTGCTCTTCTAAATTAATAAGAGGAATGTCAACCCAATGGGTTTCATTGTTTGCTCTTTTTCCTGGTATAGCATCTAATTTAAGCTACCCAGAGGCATGAATTTCATGGTAAAAACTGCATAATATTCAAGTACAGAGGGGTTTTTTTCCTTAATTTTTCGGGTTGAACAATCACAAAATTACACATCTTCAGGATAAATATGCCTTGGAATATTTTAATGTACTCTTGAGCATAAGAGATTCATATGCATGGATGAATAGGAATTTTTCTTTCTCCTGCATGAACAACTACATTTGTTCCTTACCCTATCCAGACCCCACTGTCCAGATAAAGATTTACAGGTTTTTTTTAAGCCATTTCCAAGAAGTATTTGCGAACAAGATCATCTTGTCTTCACTGCTACCTAAATGTAGGAACAGTTCCCCTCCAAGAAGCTGGCTTTACTGAAGGACAGCTTGTTTAGTGCAGTTGATATTTAAGATTGAGAGGTTTATTTCTAATGTTGCCTTCCTCAGAGGGAACACTTCTTGGCTGGATATAGCATTACATTTGCTAATGACAGCAGGATGTATAAAATACCTACTAAAAATGTGCTGTGCCTTTCTAGTTGGGGAGTTTTAGGAGAATGCCACCCTGGATGGAAGCTAAAGCCTGTAATTTGGTATCTTTTAAAAGAAAAGCCTTTGAGTTCCTTAGCCAGGCCTAGAATATAACAAGGTAATGGACCTAAATGTGGAAGTTGAACACTGCAGTGTGTGGAAGAATTGTGTGGCAACATCAAACCGTGTTCGGTGCAAGCAGCTTTCAGATGGCTCTGGACAGCCACAGGATGGCACTCCTGTGCCATCTCACAAATAGATAAAATTGAACAGTGGTTTGGGCTGAGAAGACTTTCTCTTGAAGTGAGGAGCAGTCTGGGTTACTGCTTTATCCTTAGGAAGATCAAATAAGAAATGGCATCTGAACGTTCCTGACTGTAAAGTGATTGGAGACTGAGTGTGTCACTTCAAAACAAAGACTAAGAGTTTTTGATTTGTAAATGTTCAGTGGGGAAAAAAGCTATGGCTTCAAATATATGGGCCATCAATGTGAAATTCACTATCCAATATATGTCTGCAGTGACTGGGGCACCTGTGAAACTCCAGTTTGTGGAATTGTAGTCGGAGGAGAAACTGTTAGAATACTAGATTTGACTTTATAAACATGCTTTTAAACTAGGTTAATTTGCCTTTGCCTGTGCAGTTAAAATTTTTGCAGAATTTTGTGTGACTCTCCTGGCATCTCATCTACAAACATGGTCTTTGACAGATCCCCTTCATCAGATACAGCTGGACATTGTTATCAGATGCTGTCATAAGGAGACGTCTTCAGTGTGTGTAGAGTGTGCCCTAGTAACAAACAGACCCAGCTCCTTCTTATCCCATCTGAAAACCTGCTTAAGCTTCTCTACTTCATTATAGGTTTCAGCTTCATTCCACCTTGCTAACACTGTTTAAATCTACTCAGCTTTTCTGTGCAGTTGCAGTCTTTTTGGGTGAATCTTGGACCACATTCCCCCTTAACCAGTCTGTCTCCTTCCTCTTGGGGCTGGTGCTTGGACTAGCAGTTGCAGCCTTGTGGCCCTTACAGAGAGACGAGCTGAAAAGGTAGAGTGCTAAAGACCAAACCCAAAAAAATGGAACTGTTCTGTCTTGCTAGGCTGAAATCTGCTGGGCTCAGCAAAAAGATGATTCGAGGAGTGGAAGTGAGTGCACATATTGCTACTTAGCTTTGCTGGTAAGGATTAGAGTGTGGAGCAGCAAATTTGAATTACAAATGTGTTGATCCCCGTGGAAGGGGAAGTACTGCATTGCCTGTTTGGTTTGTTCGTTTTGGTCCAGCCTGACCTTTTTTGCCTTTCTAAGGCCTTTAGGAAAAGGAAGCATGGTGGATATGTTTATGGATGCTGGGTGTCTTGTGTTACACCTTTCTGGCTTCTGAACAGCAGCTCTCAGGCTGCTGCCTGGACATCTTCAGGATGGGAGAGCTGGCCCTGATACCTGACAGAGCTCTGACCCCAGAGGGTGAAGTATCTTCTCTTTTGGCCGAGGGTGCCAGCTAAATGTCATTACAAATAAGTTTATTTTGATAGAATATGTGAATGAACTTTGGTCACTGCTGTCAGCAGAGCTGGCTAAATATATCAGGGAGGAAATGTCTGTTCTCCCCGTTCCTTCCCAGTTGATCCTTAACCCTTAATTCACAGCACTCTCACTAAAGTGGGAGTCAGTATGGACCCAAAGAAGGAAACTGAGAAGAAATTGCCCATGAAGTCAGTGGAAAACAAGAACAAATTTTCTCAGGCAAAGCTGTTGGCAGGAGCTGTGAAACACAGAAGGTTAGTTTCACACCTCTATAAATTCATGAGGAACGGAACCCAGTTAGCAGTGTAAAGGGAGGCAGGCCAAAACTGCCTCCAGAGAGTGAGGTGTAAACCTTAGCCCTAAAGAAAAAAGGGGGAAGGTATAAGAAAAGACCAGTCTTGTTTCTATAGGCTCTCACAAACTGTGGGGAAAAACATGAAGCAATTCAAATAGATAAGCGTGTGTAAAGCAAGTGGGTAGACTCTTCATTTTAGAGTGCCAGGCTTGGGCAATCCTGCTTGGGGATCGAGGGAATCTATTTTATGTCTCTGTTTGTAGATATCAGTGTCACCTCACAAATGCAGTTTCATTCAGGTTGCCTAATTTATCAGCCAATTTTACCTGTGTTTAAAATGGATTGTTTTAATCTCTGCTCAGGGCAGCATGGGGTTACAAGAGAGGAGCTTTGTGTGGCAGTTTGGTCCTGAGGACATCAGAGAAACTTCCCATGTTCCTCAGTGGTTTGCACTGATACATCAACACCCTTTCCACCCCAGGGAGGTGGCAGCTGGGTTTGTGATGTGTTTGCTGCTTTGATCTTGGCCTGCAAACACAGCTGCTGGTGTGCTACGGGTTATGGAGAAACCAGGCATGTGGGACCTGACTTATTTCCCACAGATGAATCATCTAATACTTGAAATGATTACTGACATCTCAAAATTCAGTGTGTTCGAATTGTCTCAGAGAATGCAAGATTAATTTAGAAGCTTAACTTGTAGGGTGATGTTTAGCTCCCAGTACAGCAGTAATTGCGTGTCTGAAAACTGAAGTGAGCACTTCCACCTCCTAATGTCTGTGGGGTTGGGTGATAGTTTGGGTTTTGAGAAGGCAGAGAAGAAAAACCCTGAGCTGATAACAAGCAGCCAATAATGTTGGTTTTGTCTTGTAACTACTAGTACTTAACCCAGTAGGATGTAGAAAAGGAGCTGGCATGTGCTTAATGGTACTTCTAAAGTCTGCAGATGGCATCTGTTTAAAGAGAGCATCTTAACTGACATGTCAGTGCCATTGCAGACTTGCTTTGCAGTCTTCTATTTTTGCCATCTTATCTTTTATTGCAAAGTGGCCCAAAGCAAGTGTAGTGTGAGCTCAACATCTGCTCCCTGAGCTTTGTAATTTCCTGTAAAGGATGTATTACCATTAAAAACTCTCTGCACAGAGTAACCTTTCATCTGTACTGCGTGTTCTGATAGGGACAGAAAAGAGTTAATGCATAATAATGCTCATGCTTCATCAGTTCATCACAGCTGAATCTGGGAAACATTTATTTATGTGGATGGCTTAGAATTGGGAACATGCAGGAGCGGGGGGGGGGAATCTGAGCAGTGACAGGGGAGAGCTATGAAAGCTCCGAACAGTCAGAAGTCCAAGCCATGCTCCTTTCTCCCAGTGCCACTTTGGACCCAAAAAGGACTTTTCTAGACACTGCAGCTGTGTGAATTGCTATAAAACTGTCTGGGCGCACTGGGTGCAAGATTTCTAGATGTTTTAGAACAGGCTCTCTAGATGCTTGAAGGAGGGGAAGGAAGCCCTGGAAGGGAAAAGCCATGGATGTTAGCACCAGCAAGCATGGTAATCATCCACATGTGCCAGGCTGTGGTCATGTGGGTGCCTGAAGCTCAGGTAGTCATTCCCAGTCTCCTGTGGGGCACATCCTGCTGAATAGGCAGCTCTGGGTTGCTGTGCAAGGGGTTTGACTAGGACTCCATGAGGCGTGTTCCTTTCCCAGCTTAACAAATGATACTTGTAGTGTAGATGTTGATGCTTCCTTGGATCCCACATGTTCCCCAAGGAGCCTCAGTTACTGGCAGTGGAAGTGGTGATGGTCATCAGGGGACCTTGCTAGCATTTGCTGCAGCATTTGAGGCAAAGATGTAGCAATGACTTCACAGTAATTAAGTGGTTGCCACGACCACTTAAGACACTTTCTTATTTTTTCCACAGTTCAGATGGTGGTAACAGTGTGAAGAGGTTGAAACTAGACACTGACCATGACGAAAAGAATCAAGGTATGTCCCAACTTCTGCATGTGGGAAGATGTGTGTCTGTCACTGAGCAGCGATTGACTTGGGGTTAAATCTCGTAGAGGTTTTGCCTTCCTGTTCCTTCACTGGGCAAGACAGCACAGACCTTGGTTGGCATGTTCTCTTTTAAAGCAGTGGAAATTCTAAGTGTGGGTGCTGACAGCCTTCATGGAAAATAGGGCTGCAGGGAACCTCTGTGGGTTATCAGGATGTCCCCTGCCTAAACCAGTTCTGACAGATGTTTGTCTAAGCTCCTCTTAAGTCTCCACAGATAGAGACTGTGCACCTTCCTTAGAGAGTTTATTCTAACACTTAACTGATTTAATCTCAAAGAATTTAACCTGATAACTGATGGAAGTCTCCTTAGGTGCATTTCAACCCTAATGCTTGTTCTGTGGGTAAGAGACATGGAGAACAGATCGTCCCCTTCCTCTTCACAGCAGCATTGGATGTATTTGTATACATCCATTTCAGCTTCATGCTCTGAAGTGATTTGGTCCATCCATTGTTTCAGAAAATTGTGGGGAACTAGAATAAAAATTAAGTTGTGTTTCAGCTTTAGCTGTCAGGGCTGCAATTGACTTTCTGTCAAGATACTCTGACACAAATCGGGTGAGCTGCAATTGTGTAACGACAACCCAAAGCGCTTCCTGAATCTCCTTCTGTTCAGTAAACTTTCAGAACAGCAGAAATAATTAATTAGCCATGGAAGATGGGAGATGTTGGCTAGCAGAACGATGGAATAAAACTTTTTCTCAACTATGCTGTTATATTGCAAAAAAAAACCTCAGTTACTCAAAGCAGAGCCATTTATTCTTGTTTAGTGGGTTTGGTACTTGACAAGCATCAAACTGACAACTTTAGAATAAAAAATCTGTAATGCCAGCATAGAGCTGGGCTTAAACTAGCGATGAGTAGAAAAAAAAATCCCCTGAGGTAGCAAGTCCTTCCTGTCAGAATGGCTTTATTACAGCATAAAGCTGCCTTATGCTTCAATTAAATCCCGAAATCATCCGCCGCTTATGTGGGAAAAGCAGGTGAGTGACACGTGGTGGTTCCTGGATTGATTGAAAGCCCTTTTCTGCACTCTCTTTTCTGACTGAGGTTTCTCTCTTGCAGAAAAACCCTCCTGTGTTCCCTTGGGAAGCAGCTCAGTGGGAGGCTCCACAGTGCATTGTCCCTCAGCAGCCGTGTGCATTGGGATCCTGCCTGGCCTGGGCGCCTACTCGGGGAGCAGTGATTCGGAGTCCAGCTCGGACAGCGAAGGCACTATTAATTCCACTGGGAAGATTGTCTCTTCTGTCTTTCGTGGCAACAGTTTCTTTGATGGTCCATAACGAAATCCCTCCGTGTGTAATGTAGTGCAGAATATCTTCCAAAGCCCTGGTGGATGCTTGTTGCATCCTTCTGCCCCAAATATAATCTTTCTAGCTAACCTCTCAACTTTAATACACTCAGATACTCCTAAAGTAACTCATTATTTCCCCCCCACCCCCAGCTTTCCATTTCTGGGGTGCATACTGAGCCTGGAAGAAAAGCTGCCATCCTAAAGCAGAAGGCACACCTAACCATGTAACAAAGGTCTGAGGGTATGAAGGAGAGAGCTTTATCTTTTACAATTCTTATGGAAAGAATTATGTTGATTTAAGGAGTCTATACAAGACTAACAGGCAAAAAATAATCACTTGAACAGTGAAGTCTTGTAGAAGCAGCCATGTGTTCTGTTTTAAAATGTCATTTTTATTCTGTATTTGAAAAATGGGGGCAGAACCAAATTTGAGCAGATGGTGAAGTGTAGATTGCCATGACACTGTAAAGAAGTTTTAGTGTTACATGATTAAAGACGTTCTGAATGCATTTTTTTATCTCTGCTTGTGCCATTCATAATTGTTCTCATTCCATTAATCAATTTCTGCTCTACCCAACCAGCCCTTCCCTCAAACCACCACCCAGGAGAGGTGTAGGTCAGTTTCCCACAAAAGCAGAGGTGGTAATGGAAAACTTGGTCTGAGTGGGTTCACAGGAACTGCAGTTGGCTTTTCTGCTCAAAGGCTGTTGCTCCAGCATGGGAGCTTGACAAGTTATACAGCTTTTCAGTAGCAGTGTCCTGAAGGGCATGAATCCAGAGTGGGTGGAATTCCTCTGTTCAGCCAAACTCCTTTGTACAGAAGCTGGAGAACTCCAGAGGTAGGGCTGAGGGCCCATCCTTTCAATCTCAGCTAATGGGAGTTCAGAGGGTTGGAACAGCTCAGCTCAGCTTCTCAGGGGTGGAAGTGTCTTTGTGCAATCCTGCTTCATGTGCTACACTTGTGAGATAGCACTTGGTAAGTGCATACCAATGGGCAGTTACCTGGACACAACACTGAGGGACTTGTGAGGGAGCAGCTGGGCTAAAAGCAGAGGAAACAAGGCCTGTAGTGGATTCATGCCTTAGCTTGAGTGTTGAACTTTCCAAAGGAAATGGGGAGAGTTGTGGTCACAATGAAGCTATCCTTAGCCAAATACCCTTTCTGTTTGCACAGCCCTGTTCTACAATCAGATCCTTACAGACACACTGTAATTCCTCCCCTGTTCTGGGCTGCCTGGCACCTCCTGTGTTTGCTCCAGAGTTGCTCCTGCCTCTTCTTTAGCTACTGTAATTAAGGCACTTTCAGGTGGAAAATAAATAGATCTCATGCAGCCTCCCTAATGCTTTGCTTTTGTGACTTTCATCTTACTGAGCTATGGAGTGAAATGGAAGCGGTGCACAAAAAAACCCCCACGTTTTTTTATTAAAGTTGCAGAGGCAACTTTAATAAAAAAAAAGAGCTGCTGGTGATCTTCCCTGGCATTAAACTAGGTCAATAACCTGACTGTAGAGTAAGAGCAACCTGGCCCAGCTGTGAGCATGCTGAGCATCCTGAGTGGTATCTTGCACAGCTGCAATCAAAATACCTGATTTAGACAGAAATTTATAGTGGGAGTTGCCAGCCAGTTGTGGTAGATGTGGTGGTGGGCTGCAGGTGAGATGGTGTTTATAGTGAGCCATGCAAGGCCAGGAGGATACATAATCCAGGAAAAGCAGATGTGAGGGCCCTCTGCCTTTCTCCCATTCCTAAAAGAATGGAGTAGGACACTTGGGGAATGCCTTTGAGTCAGCTCTGCTGTTCTCAGGGCCTGGCCCATGTAAACAAACTGCAGAGCTGTCCCAGCTCCTCACTCCATCCGTTGGTCCCATTTACCTTCGTACAGCAGAAGCCATCTGACATTAAAATACTCCAGTGCCCTGGGAGATGTGCTGGGAAGTGAAGAGTGCATGGGATGGAGGATAAATCAGACCTGAAAAGGGCAGCTGTGGCAGTAGCCTTGCCCTGGGCCGCCAAAGCTGGAGACAAAGAGCTGGCTTTGGCTGGCTCCAGCAACTCTCATTCACTGGTGGATTTGGATACTTTTTTTTGGTTATTTCTAAGAAAAAACCATGACTGCATAGTGTGTGCTTCATCCCCTCCCCAGGGACAGCTCAATAAACCGCTTGTTGTCTGTGCTAGTTGTTAAAGCTTCAGCGAGGTGTTAAAAAAACCCCACAAACCCCCACAAATACTCTACTAGCAGAAGAGCTTACAAGCTCCTGCAGCTGCGTGTGAGGTTCTCTTATGGAAATTAAAAAAAAAAAGTAATTTTTCCAAAGCCGCAGACTTCGATCTGGAAGCTGAGCTGGATACAGCATTATTTTTAAACAAGCCACCCTTCAAAGGCTGCTTCTCCCTTTGGAAGGCTGTTTATTTTTCCTTCCAGGAGGTTTTGCAAGGCAAATGTTTCACGGAGCAGTCCCACCTCCCCCAAGGGATGGGGTCTCACCCAGCACTGTGCTTAGAGCCAGCTCACTGTGGGACTGCCCAGGGCCATCTGTGTGCTGGTGACTCCGTGACAGCAGTGACAGCCACAAGGTTGCTGGGTGGTCGGTGGCAGAGAGCACAGCCAGTAGCACACGCGTGTGCAGAAAGAGCTGCAGGCTTTACATAGGGACAGCAACCTCCCATCTCAAAAGCTTCCACTAACAGGGAGGAGGGAGGTAAAGTCTGCTTGAGTTTGGAGTAGGCCTGGTGATCCCTGATGGATATTCATCAGCATCCTCAGCTTCAAAAGACCTTAATCTAGTTAGGAACAGCAGAAAGCAGCAATTAGCACATTGCTGATGAGCAGCTCGAGGAGCTGCTAGAGAGCAGGATTTCATTACCTAGCCCATCTTCTCCCAGGCAGCAGGGAGCTTTTGTTACTCAGACTTGGAAAATTTTCTAGAGTTGAAGCAGCAGTGAACCGTGAAACTCCCTTTGATGGTTTGTTGTGGGGTCACTGGGGTTTTCCCAAGCACACAGACCCAGCTCAGGCAGGCATTAAGGGCATGCTGCCTTCCCCAGGATATCCACCTTCACTAAGTCTGCCTCTGGGCTGCTGTCGTTGACAGCGTGCGGCTGATCCTGGGGCACAGCCAGCAGAGCATCTGAGGGACCAGGACAGGCCCTGTCAGGGTAACTCCAAACACCCAGCACTGCTGACAGTGTTAGCTGCTCCCAGACCTTCCCATCTAGGAAACTTTTGTTTTAAATGTCCAAGTTTCTTTATTAACCTGAGTATAACAAATATAACATGTACACAGTATAAAAATGAACACGGAACCTGACATGTACAGGTACAACGCAAATACATGAACTATACAACGACCAGTTCATTGCATGATAATAATATATTAAGCATTTCATTGCTTGGAAAAAGCAAGTTTTGATCATAAAAATTATATCCTGTACCACTGAAATTATACAAAGTACATTCAATACTGAAAAGTGACTCAACAGAGCAGGACCAAGGCATGGCCTGGCTGCTTAGTGTTACCTCGGGCCAAGACTGTACAAAATTAATCCAGACCCTTCGCTGGGATGAGTCTTAAGAACTTAGCAATTAAATTAAGAAGTACAAAGTGTTTCAGGGAGGGTATTCTTCTCTTAAAAGCATGTGGAACGTGCTTTTGGCAGGACCAACAGGCTTCGGCAACATGCAGAGGGTGCAGCCTGGCACAGCTCTACGCGGGCTCCGAGTTGATGGGTGGCAGGTTTTGGTGCTTGAAGTACTGCACAACTTGCTGGGGCAGCTCTGCCAGCACAGCTTTGGCCAGGGTCTCCTTGGGGACCTGTACGCCAAAGGGAACCAACACCAGTGTTAGGACAGCCACAGGAGACCAACCAAGCAAACGTGTCTGGGCTATCCCCAACTCCAGATCTTCGCATTTCATTTAATACCCCCTAGAGTCTACTGATAGCCAGCATTTTATACACCTGGGATTATTTTATTCTATATAATACCCTTCCCTCCAGGACATAATTCACTGGTACAGAGGAATAAAACATCCTGGGTAGGTCAGAAAAAACAGGTATGAGTACCAGGAGGTGAAATAGAAAGACACCAGTAAGTTTCAGAAAAAGGGGAAGTACAAGCTGCATCCTTGGCAATCAATCCTGTGCCAGCAACAGCTTCTGCCCAGAGCTGTCTCCTGGATGATTGCAATGGACCATTCCACAGAGGGGACATGCAGGGCCAGTGCTACCATTGCCCCTTCCTACAGGGGATCAGGGGCATAGGGCTCATGCTCAGGACAACTAAGCATGAAGCCCTTGGTGTGTGGCACATCACGGGTGCTGGATGAAACCTGTGTGGGAGACACCAAAACCAGCACAGGACTGTGGCAAGGGACGCGAGCCCAGTGCTGCCCCACCCTGCTGCAGGAACCCAGACCCTGCTCTGAGTCACTGGTGTTTGCTCCCACCCATCTGACAATGACAGGGGATGGAGAAATAGGGGGGAGCTCAGGTCCCACTAGAGATGCAGAGCCTCTCTGTCCCTGCCTGCAGTGCTGATTTATGTGATCCATGCTGGAGCATCCCTGAGGGATGGTAAGACAGGCGGGTACCTCTTGCTCCTATCTACCTCTACCATGGTTGTTTGCTTCCAGGGTCATTTCCAGGCTTGACACCCCATTGCTCCCTGTGATCACCTCCCCGCTGCCCTCACTCACGTTGCGGAAATTCCGGAAGGGCACGAACTGGACGATGTCGCGCACGGCCTCCTCGCCGGTGTAGGAGCGCAGCACCCGACTGTCCCCATCCAGGAACTCCATGGCAGCAAAGTCAGCATTGCCCACGCCCACGATGATGATGGACATGGGCAGCTTGGACGCCTGCACCACGGCGTGCCTCGTCTCGTCCATGTCGCTGATCACCCCATCTGTGATGATGAGGAGGATGAAGTATTGCTGTGGAGGGGAGGGCACAGGGTCAGACCCACTGGGATGCCAGCACCCTCACACTGCAGCCAGGGCTCACACTGAGGGCTGTGAGTGGACAGGGTGCTTCACATGTCGAGGGATGGCAGGTCCCCTGGGGATTTGGGAGTGAGGTTCACCATTTCCCAGGACAGCTGGCATCACTCCCTTTAGCAGAACCCAGAAATTCAGGGTTCCTATTCCCCCTGGCTTTTGAAAGATCTTAAAGAAATAACAAACCAGGTCCCACTCCTAAATATTTTTCTGAATTACTGATTTATTGTACTTAATGATGCAAAAACCCCAACCTCTAAACTGTACAGGACTTTTATGTCAGGGCCAGGAGGAGTTCAGAGCTGGGACATGAGCCCAGCTGGGAGATTAAATCTCCCCCTGCCTGCACACAGTGGGGTGTGTTTTGGGGTGCTCCCCATCAACATCTCCCTGCACTGATGGGAAGCATCTCCCCTATTGCACTACCGGGCTGTGGGGCCATCCCATGCTCAGGGCTTGTCCATCTCCTGTAAAAAGCCATGGGTATGGGAGGCACTGAGAGGGGATGCAGAGGGTACCAGCAAGCTGGGGGATGACAGAGCAGCAGCATCAGAGGCTGCTTTCCTTCCCTTGGGAAAAGGAGGGCACCAGGAGCAGTCCTGCAGAGCTGTGGAAGGATGAACAAACAAACAGATGGACAGATGGTCCTGCTGGACTCAGCTCAGCACATCTGAAGGATGTGGACCCCCCAAAATCCCATCTCCTCCATCTCCAGGGAAGGTAATGGCTCAATTCTGGCACATTACAGAGCTTGTGTGTGCTGGAGAAATGACGAAAACAAGCACTTAAGAGCATTAAAGCCTTTTGTTCCGCTCCTCATTCTTTCCATTTCCTCTGAAAACCGCTAGTGCAGCGTCCTGGAAAAGCAAAGGAGGGAGTGCTGCCCCAAGCCTGTTTTTCTGGTCTTCCTCCAGCCCACATCTCCTGAAACCTTCCCTAAGCTTCATCTTCTCTTGATGGTCTCCAGTGCTAAACTCCAAGGCTGCGCAGAGCTTTAACACAACCTGAGGACAGAGGTGAGGAGGTTTTCCCAAGCCAGACCCTTCCCCACTCCAGCCCCTTTTGATGCATTAACCCTGCCTACACAGCACTGCCCAGGCTTTAGTTTTTATCTAAATATGAACTTTTGAGAGCAAATCATGGTGAAACATAAGTCTGCAGAGCAGGTCTGCAACATGTGAGTCTAGAGGACAAGAGTAAACTTCAGGAGAGGACCTGCACTGGTCATAACTGGAAGCAGGACTCAGACCTCACCCTGTCTGGGAACCAGTATAGAGAGGAAGAGTATAAAACCTTGCGGGGAGCAGCTGAGAATGACTTTAAGCTGATTCTCCCCTTCCCTGCCTGGCCTCTCTACTGGAAACATGGAAAGGGCTATTTCCCTTTGTTCCCTTTTTTCTGTGAAATCCGTAACAGGATCAGAGAAAAATGCTGGAAAGTATGCAGGAAAAGGGGCGGGGAGGCAGAGCTTGTCAAATGTTTATCACAACATATTTCAGAGGTCAAAAGGAGGAAGAGCTGATGCTGGGGATCAGCTTCAAAGCCCAGGGGCTGTGTAGGGACGATGAGCATCACTATTAGCAAGGGAGCAGCGGGCACTGCCGGAAAGGATCAGTGGGAGATTCCCCAAGGAGCAGTGACAGTTTTGGCAGTGTCAGTAAATGACAGCAGGAAAGGGGTGCTGGTGGCACCTCTGGGCTCCAGCTGCAGCACCCATTCAGGGTGGAACCTACGCCAAGCTGCAATCAGAGCTGCTGGTGCACAGGGACCAGGCTGGGGGGTCCATGGCACACCAATCCAGCAGCACCTGCCTCCTTTCTCATCCTTTTGTTGTTAAAATGGCCGACCTCTGCATCCACGTGGGCTCCTGGGATGATTCCTGATCCATTTGTTAATGATATCAGCAATTAGGTTCAGGAGGGTGAGCGGGACTTGAAAAGGGATTGGCAGCATCAAACAGCACGAGGTAAGAAAAGGGGCAGTTTGGATGCAGGGACCCTGCTGGAAAGGTGAGTTTTAATTCCCCAAAGCTTATTAATCCTTCCCCAAGAGACAAATGGTGTAATATCCCTCTGTCCCTCCCCCAGCCCCAGGATGTTTTAGTCTCCCATCCCTTAAGAGCTGAGGGCTCTGTTTGTGATCTATGTTGCTATGGAAAAACTACAAGGTTTTTTTGGTTTTATTTGAAATGCTGGGAGCAAGCGAGAGCGGGAGGAAGAGGAGGGCAGGTCCAGGCAGCCACTGAAGCTGTCAGCACCAGGGGTGGCTTTGATGCACGAGCTGAAGATGAGATGGAAGAGGAGAAGACCCCGGGGGAGTGAGATCCCTCATCAATAACGCTTTGTGCTGCCAAAAAAATGCCCGAGCCAAGCCAGGCTTGCCTCTGACGGCACTATTAGTGCCCATTATTTAAAATCTCCCTTGATTAAACTATTAGTGCCAGCAGAGGGGTGCAATTTGCATACGATTAGCGCCTTTGCTCAGTGCTGAGCCCGTGGGCTCTCCCTCCCCCACTGACAGTGACAGAGAAAATGAAAAAATGAGGAGCGACCTGGATCTGTGCTGAATTAAACCAAATTCCGTATTTCCTTATGCCTGGAGCTGGGAAGAGCAACAGCACTCACAGCAAGGCTGGAAAAGGTCCTCGTGGGGAAGAGGTTTCAGGTGTGATCCTGCTTTGTTCCAGGCAGGAATCAGGGAAGCTTTTACCCCAACATCTCCTGCCATGCAACTGATGATGCCCAAGCTGAGCTGTTTTGGCCAGCAAAACCCAGGGGCCAGATCTACCATCCTCCATGGGCAGCCTGCTGTCACATGGACCGAAGGGAGCTCTATCTTGCAGACTTCTCATGCTCTTCACACCCCTAAGAGGACACCTTGGTCACCACTGGCAAGACTGGACCCACAGAGAAGGGAAAGGCACAAAACCCAGCTCAGGCTTTGTGTTCCCCTGGCCAAAGCCATCAGGACTGCCATCACGTTATGGAATCTTACGGACTTACTGATGCAGTTTCCTGTTGGGTGGCTTGAGCTGCAAAACGGGCCACGTGGTTGATGATGGGGGAGAAGTTGGTGGGTCCATAGAAGCGGATGTGGGGCAGGCAGGCAGAGTATGCTTGGACAATGCCCTCCACACCTTCAGGGAAAGCAGAGAAACCAGGCATTACAGAGTGTCACAACCCAGTTAGGAATCATTAGCTGATGCTGTCATGGAGCTGAAGTCAGATCTATTCCCCCCTCTTCCTGCCTGACTCATCCAGATCCATGAGTTTCTTCCACCCCAAATTTCTGAATACTCCAGCTTTGCTCTTTGGTCACTCTGCAGTGGGTCCTCAAACCTTCTGTGGTAGGGAAGCCTTTGTAGTGCCCACAGTCAATGAAGGCATCCTTTGGGACTGTGAAAAAATCTCAGAATCAGCCAAGGAGGAGGAGCAAAAAGAAAAGCAACTCCTGGTCTCTGAACATAACCAAAAAACAGATAGAGAGGGTCCACAGTAGCCCTTACCACTTAGGATCTGAGCAGTCCTTCAGCCATCACTGTGAGCAGCTCTCAGCTGCCAAATGGAGCATTAAGTCTGAATTCCCCATCTGCTAAACAGGCCCTGTGTTTCTTTCAGCCTTGCTGGGGGAGCAGACGGCTGGTAGGACACACCAGACAGCAGAGCGAAGGCGGATTTTACACAGTCTGAATCCAGTTGCATTTTACCCTGGGCCTTCCTACACACCCCCAAATTTTCTCTGCTTTCCTCTGAGTGTGCCTTTAGCATGTGCTCTGCTTCACCGCTCATGCCTGTCTCTGAACACGCCTTGAAAGACCCCCATGATCACAGAATGGTTCATGTTGGAAGGGATCTTTGAGATCATCTAGTGCCAACCATGCTGACATGGGTGGGGATGCCACCCACTAGATCAGGTTGCTCAGGGTCCCATCCAACCTGGCCTTGAACACCACCAGGGATGATGATGTCATTGAAGAAATGCAGAGGAAGGACAGAAAGCACTGAAAGCACCTAAGGAGTCCTAAAGGCCCGGTAGATGCTTACCTGAACAGAATGGATTCCTGGGATTGAAGTTAATGGCAAACTCATGGGATACCTGTGGAGAAGAAAAGACCCAAATTAACTTGGAGGGCCAGTGCAGGGCAGGCAGCTCACTAAGAATTTAGCTGATGCTGCAGGGCAGGTTTAGGTGTGATGCTTCCCTAGAGCAGAAACAGGTAGTCACAGAGTTATGGTCCATCCTGCTGGATCAGTGACACCTCCCAGCCCTCTGCTACTCAAACAGCAAACACAAACATGGTCAGGGCTGAGCAGCACTTGAGGATGAACCAGTGCCCCAGCGCCCCCATCATGGAGTCTCCTGAAATTATCACACCATACATTCTTCTACAGTTACCAAGGCAGGTTTGTCTCCGTGGCTTCCCACTGGCAGCCCAGAGGGGAAGCAGGCAGAAGGGAGGTTCTCAGCCAGTTGTGCCATCTCACCAGTCACTAGGAGAAATGACTTCATCCTATTACAGGTTATAAAGGGAGAAAACCCAAACTCATCACAGGGAGTCCACTCCTGGCAGCATCTCCATTCCCCATCTCTCTGCACGAGGATGATGCCACAGCACATCCAAGATCCTTTAGCTTTTCCACCACCTCCTTTCAAGCTGAGGGAGAGGGTCTTGTGGGACACTGGCAGGAGCAGACAGCCCTCACACCTTGATCCCTGGCCTGATGTACTGGACAGCAGTTGTTTTGAACCTGTCTTTGCCAGCAAAGGCAGCTCAGCAGCCCAGCTGCAAGAAAGGGCTCCTGGTTGCCAGTATGAACCTTTCCAGTGCTGGTGTGGGTCAAGAGCCTGCTTGTGGAACAGCCACCACATGTGTGGGGTTAGGCATTCCTCACTCTGCTCCCAGCAATTCAGGCACTCTAAGAAGCAAACAAATTCTCAGGAGCATCAAGGATGTGCAACTGCCTCTTCCAGCACCTCTGAAAGTTGAAGGGGTGATTTGGGCTTTCAGGCCACCAGCTCAAGGACTCTGAAACAAAAAGGTCCCACCCTCTTCATGCCAGCATTACAAAACAAGAATATTGTCTCTCTCTCGGAAGGGTGGAGGTTTGCTGAGCTTTTCAGCAAGGGAATTGCTTGGGGACACGCATATTCCCAGTGCTGGCAAAACGAGTGTCCTCCAAAGCGCCGTCTGAAGCCGGAGTCCTCCCAAGGCTGCAAATGCACCACGCGTCTGATTCAGACTTTCCAATTATGCTGGGCATTGTGTCAGAAGCAGCAGAAACTGTTTTTACAAGAGGCTGTAGGGTGGGAAATAGCAACCAAACAGAAGTAAAGTCAACCAAAAGTCTTCCCTGTGCTGCAAAGCTGATGGGCTACCTGACTGGCCACAGCCTGCTCAGGTCTCTCTGGGCCTGCAGAGCACAACCAGGAACACTCGCAGCCACCAGGTTAGAGACAAGCTGAATGCACAACTGTGTTTTGCGAACACCCCTTCTCACAGAAGCCTCGATTTTGGGCAATATACCCAAATTCAGCTGATTTGTGGTTGTAATGGGCTTGCTTCCTTTTTTTTTAGAAGATATTCAAAATTCTGCCACAAGTATTTATAGACAAGGCAGGCAGAAATATTTCCATGTTTTGCACTGCAAAAGAGGGGTTTATCTTTCTTTGAAGAAGCAATGAAATGGTTTGAAGCTGCGTTCCTCACTGTCTACAGAGCATAACCCCTACGTGGCAGAAATGTTGCAAAACCTCCTCTGGAGTTTATGAATTTTACATATATATATATATATATATATATATAAATATATATCT
Source organism: Coloeus monedula (assembly GCF_965178545.1). NCBI lineage: Eukaryota > Metazoa > Chordata > Aves > Passeriformes > Corvidae > Coloeus > Coloeus monedula. Next base: position 14,447,257 of record NC_138793.1, read on the forward strand.
ATCTCGCTTTCTCTATATATGTATCTGCTAAAAAATCAACAGGAGGGCTTCAAAATAACAAAAAACATAAAAGAAAGGATGTCATTCCCTATTCAGCTTGTACTTTGAAAACAGTTTCTGTGGAGTCCAGTTAAATGTACATGGAGCACCTACAGGTATCCCATTCCTCAGTAACTCACAGGGAGAAACTTTTGAACCACCCCAAAGGGTACGACCAACCTCACAGAGGGTTCTCTGGCATCCTCCCAAGGAATCCCACCCCTGCCATGACTCAGTTTCCCTATATATAAAAGGCAAAAGGATGGGGGTTGCACATCAGTGAAGCCACCAGCTTCCTTTGGCTGATCCCATCTCCCAAATCCAGGTGACCGGTGTGGCTCCGACATAAAGAATCCTCCTCTCTGCTGCTGCCTTGCCTTTGCTCATCCCCCAGAAACCACAACCCATCTGCTCCCCTCTCCTGCTCCCTGCTAGGAAACCACTCGAGGCTCTCTACAGAGCTGTTACACGGCAAGATGTTCTTTGACATTTCCAACGCGACTTTTGTGTGCAAAACATCTTGCTCCGATGGGCGCCTGAGAAGCGTTGGGGGAGCCATGGCAACGGGAGCACAAAGCACCATTTATACCTCTGTATCTCTTGGCAATCTTTACTTGGGTCTGTGGGTCCCTGCTCTCTGTCCACTGTCACAGGTTTTCACAAAGAGCTGCTGCTTTGGCTTTGAAAATACCCAACAAGCCTTGATAGCCAAAAAATCTTTTAATGAGTGAGTGGAGCCAGTGATGCTCAGAGAGAGCTGGGGTGAGATGAAGCCCCAGGCTGGAGTGGTGCAGGGAGATGCACCAGGGATGGCCCCACTGAAAACACAAGACAACTGATGAGTCATGGGCAACCTGCAGGCAGGGGCCAAGCACCTGGGGAGGGAGAAGCTGCTCCCCACTGGGGCTTACTTAGGCTTAGAAATCATTCTGGGCAAAAACAAGGAGTTTTTTTCTGGTAGCTTTTACAGAGCATCTCCAGGCCCACAGGAGGCTGCAGGAGGCACGTGCAGAGCCCCCAGCCAGCATCCTCAACCCAGTATCCACCTCCAGTCTTGTCAGAAGGGCTGTTTCCAACCTAGCAATGCTTTTCCTGTGGGCACTGACTCACACACATGGGCAGCAGAACGGGATGCTCACCATGATGATCCCGAGCTGCTGTGCTCTTTCCATCCCTAGTGCATTTGCCATTCCCATTCTTCTCCCCAAGTAATAAATCCCTGGCAGCAGCTGGCTCTTAGACCTTGGAAGCTGCCTACCTAGATTTTCCCAACAAAAGGGATAAAGTGACAGACCAGAGACATTTGCAGGCCAAGGAGGATGAATCAGCCCCAAACTGCACATGGAGGGATCTCCTTCTGTGGCTGGCAAACAGCAAGAGCTCCCACTTGAGTCATATGAATTCTGGCTGCTGGGAGAGCAGAGAAAAGCACAAAGCCGGAGCGGGCAGGACATCCCCAGCCACGAGGGCTGGCAGTGATGAGCTTCCCAGCCCAGTTCCCAGCTGCTCATGACTTATGTGCCCCCGCTGTGCTCAGCCTAGAGCACAGCTCCCCTCCCACAGAACACAAAGGGCTCGCTGAGATTCAACCCCAGCCTGAAGCTGGGAACGCCTCAAAACCAGTGAGCAGAAAGAAAATGCACATGAAGGGCGTGAGCAAAGAGCGGCCAAAAGACCCAGCCAGTAATTAATGATGGTGGTGTCCCAGCACATTGTTTCAGCCATGAGAAGATGCTCCCCATCTGCCAGCCAGGCTGCAGGAACAGCCCCATTGCCCGCCCTCCAGATGAGCAGGATGCACAGCTCAGCCCTTGCAGGACCAGTGTCTAATCCTAACCAAAGATCAAGGTGGGTTTTTGGGAAAGCTCCTCTGCTTCAGTCCTTGCAGGCTCTGCCTGTGCAACATCACATCAAGGCTTCCCTGCTCCCAGCCCCCTTCCAGACTTAGCTGCTGTCTGACACATTCATCCAGAGGCCTTTTCCCTTCCCCAGAATTGTTCTTGCCTTCTGCCAGGAAAATGAATCAATGCCTGGCTCTGCCCATTAATGCCAGGGAGCTGCTGCTTTCATGCCAGTGCAGAATGAAGGAATGGGCTGCTTATGCCCCATCCTTGCCTTGCTGCCCACCCACACTGACACATCTCACCGGCTGAGACTCCACATCTGCCTATTCCCCCTCTCCCCAGCAGCTTTTCCCTGACCAAGCCCTGGCAGTTCTGCTCCTGCCCAGGCAATATCAGGACAAACCCATCTCAAACACTCAGCACTTCACCTTCCAGTCTGGCGGGAGCTGGGCGCCGAATCCCAGAGCAGGAAACATCTTGTCTCTAAAGAGAAGGAGGAAGACATATGGGTGTACTGACACACACAAGGCAGGCTTGCACAGCTTCTCCCAAAACATACAGTGCTTTTAAATGGGAGCTGAACAGAGAGAATAGATATCCCCCCTTGAATTTGATCTTTAGAGATAAAAAGAGTCCAGCTTTGCTCTGTTTCCCTTAGAGACCAGGAGCATCCTCTTGCCCAAACACAGGTGTCCCTTGCAGGCATGTAACCCTGGAGATTTTAAAAAATAAACAATCCATTTTGGTCACAAAAGCCATCACAGTGAGAGCAAAATACGTCTGTTTTGTTTTCTCTATCAGTGTCTGAGATGATGTTTTTCTGATCTTCTCTCCACTCCACAGGATGCCTGAAGAATGAGGCAATCTGGGGTCACAGTAAACAGTAAACAACAGCAAGCTGAGGGCACCTGCCCCCAGAAGATGATGTTCCACCTCTGCTAACAATCCTTCCTCTCCACAGCAGCAATGGGGCGAGAGGAGAAAGCCTGTCTCAACCCTCTCCTCCTGCACCCCAATGTTTATGGTAAATAACATCCTTAAGGTATTACTTAGCCCTGCATCAAGGCAGATGCATCCCAGAAGCCTCTTGGCAAGCCAGGGAAACATCTGCAAAACAGGGGTGGTGGCAGAAGGGCACGGTGCTTACGAGTCATAGTCCTGGATGATCTGGCCGACAGCCCAGATGGCCGACAAGTACTCGTTTGTCCCCAAGGGGTTGATGTAGTGCAAAGAGGAGGGTTCTTGGGGGTTCCCGTTGGAAGCTGTGAAGTCAATCCCAACCTGGAGGACAAGAGAGATGCATAAACCCATCCTCTGTCAGCAAATGCCACCAGAGACCTGGCCACCAAGCCTTCACTGCTGTGAGGCCCACACACAGTTCCCTCAAACCCCCAAACCTCAAGTTTTTGAAAAAGTTTAACAAAATCCATTTCTGCACCTTCCCTGCAAAAAGCTGATTAAATACTACCTTAGGCAAAGTCATTCACTCTTACAGCTCCACTTTTCATCAATGAGCATCACATAAGGTGTCCCCAGGCAGCCCCTACTCCTGGAGCAAGCCATCACCACCTCCAGCTCAGGACTCTCGCTGCCCATCTCCCAGGAACTGAGCAGCCCCATGGCACCAAGGCAGCCAGGGCCATCTGGGTATTTGGATCTCAAGGTCTTTGACCAAAGAATAACAACCCTGAGCAGATCTTTCCCTGTAGGCAGGAACATCTGCTCTTCACCAGGCTTCCCCAGAGACCAATATATGCTGAGCTCTCAGGGGACTCTGTCAGGAAGGCACTCCTTTTCCTCCCTCCTCAATGAGGCTTTCTATTTAAAGGCATTTGTAGAAATGCCTCAGACCCAGATAAATCTGGTCAGAAGAGGCGAGATGCTGAGCCACCCAATTTGATATGACTGGGAAGGAAGAGTTGGGAAGAGGCAAACCCAAAATAACTCCACTGGCTAAATTGAGCTCAGGGATTCTGAGGGAGATTTTGCTCCATATCCATCATGGGAGAGGGCGAATGGCAGTTTGCCTGAGAAGGGACCTTGGCCTGGCTGGGATAAGAAGACATCACAGCCCAGGACGTGCCACCACCTTGTAGCAGGCTGGCTGGTAAAACAGGCATGGCAGGATTACTGAGCTCCCTGTGGACTCTGTGGCTCACATGCATGAGCACACAGACACAGGGATGGCTCCAGTAACATTAAGCTGATGGCACGGAGTTGAGAAGGGTCCTTGCGTAGAGTTCCACAGAAAGCAGTTTATTGCTACAACCTGTGAAGGGTTCTAGAGGCAAATGACCCCGAGCATGTCACAGCTCGAGCTCAAGTACAGGGGTGTGGCTAACACCAGGAGCCAACCAGGCAATCAAACTGGGGTGCATTACCATAACCAAACACGGCATCCTGGGAGAGGCTCCTTTCCCTCACCATAACCACTAAGTCTTTGGCACCAGAGGCTGTCTTACCAAGAGCTCTCTCTGTCTCTTGTACCACAGGTCAATTGGCCGCCACATGGCAGGACAAGGGAACACGTTTTTAAACTGGAAGAGTGTGGGTTTGGATTGGAGGTAAGGGAGAAATGTTGCACGATGAGGGTGGTGAGGCACAAGTTGCCCAGAGAAGCTGTGGCTGCCCCATCCCTGGAAGTGTCCAAGAGCAGGTTGGATGAAGCTCTGGGCAACCTGGTCTAATGGAAGTTGTCCCTGCCCATGGCAGGGGGGTGGAACGAGATGATCTTTGAAGCTCCCTTCCAACCCAAACCACCCTATGGTTCCACAAAGACCCAACTTCTTCATCAAACAACTGTACGGCCTCACCAAACCTGTGGTTCATTTCTGTAATGCCCCTGCACCCAGCTCTGGCCAAGCCACCATGGCCAGAGAGCAAGAGGGAAACTGAGACACAGGGTGGGGGCTCAGTGGAGTCAGCCAGGCAGGGGCCCTGCTCATGCAAGCAATGTCATCAAGAGCAGGACTCAGGCAATGGGTCTGAGAGGGACACAGCTGGTCTGCTTCCAACACTAGGCATGTGACTGGGTCCAAAACTCTCTTCTCTGTGACTTCAGCCCTTCTCTCCCCTCCCCCTCCCTTGGTGGGGAGGACACCAGTGGCCTTTCCAAATTGCAGGGGGTGTGTGCAGCATCCTCCTTCCAGCTCAGGTGTTTCTGCAGTGGTGCACCCTTCGGAAACACACCCTTTGGACCAAAGATGCCTTGGGAGGAGGAGGAGGAGCCCTCCAATAACCAGCAGATCTTTAGATGGGGGGAAGATTTCTACATTCAAACCTAATTCACACAAGAGCTCTGTACTACCAATAAATTCACTGATTTTCTCTTCTATTCACTCTCCAGCACCAAGACCAAAGCACACATAGGCAGAACAGCACACAAAAAGCTCTCCCAATCATTGCTGTTCCTATGGCAACTCTTCCTCCTCCTCCTACTCTTCCCCCATCATGTTTTCAGATAAAACAACAAAATACAAACTGAACTAACTGCGAGTGCCTGCAGCTCTCTGGATACTGCACGAGAAAAGTTTGCAGAAATTGAGAACCCCAGTTCTGCATTGTGGTGATTTCACTCAGGATTGTCATGTTCTTGCTTATTTACTCCTGATAAGCTGTGGTCCAGCTTGAAAGAAGGTGGAAATATCAGTAAAAACAGAAAACCATCTCTTTAACATCCCAAAGCCTCTCATCTGGGTTCAGAATAAGGAGAGATTCCATAAAAACCATGGGTGGTTAAAGCCTGAAGTGGGGAGAGAAGTTGGTGACATTTTGTGAAGGGTCAGAAGGTCTTTTTGAACATCTGGCCTTCAGCCAAAGTCCAGCCAGCTCCCTCCATGCTACTAGATATACCTGAGCATCCCCAGAATCCTCAAACCCACATGGTTTAACAGCAAAACGGGCAGCTCCTCACTGTCATGAGAAGTCACCCCAAGCTGGTGCCGAATCTCACACAGAACCTCCCTCCCCAGTTCTGCCCATTACACAGCTGTTACTATCACTGGGCAAGGAGAAGCAAAAGTCCTTACGGTAAACATCAGTTGGCAGCCTCCCAGGATGTAGTCCAGGAAGGAGAAATCTCTGGTTATCTGACAGAATAAACAAAAAAACAGTGTTTCAGCAACTGTCATCATTGTCATCATTATTCAGGCTATGCAGGGCCTGTCCTTGGAAACATAAGGGAGGCAGAGGCAGGAGGGATGGGGGAGCTCTGAAAGACCCAAGCTCAGTCACAAGCTGAAGGAAACATGTCAGTGACATACTCACTTTGCAGGACTTTACAATGATGATCCCAGAGTTCTTGTAATTCTTTTTCTTCTTTTGCTTTTTGGGGTTAATGCACTCTAGCTCGAGCTGTAACACATAAGACAGACCCTGGTGTGAGAACAGTGCTGGGATGTGCCATGTGGCTGCAGATGCCACCAGCAGCATGTCCTGGGCATACCCTCCCTCCAGTGCTGAAAGAGAAGATTTTATTGCCAGGCTATAGGTTGCAAATCCAGAGGAAAAACGGGCTCAGTGTCTGCCTCTGGCACCCCCATCTTGTGCAGTCCTAGACAGGGCGCTTTCATGCCTCAGTCTGCCCAGAGAGGAAACTCAATGCACCACACACAGTGTTTTACACGCCCCTGTGCCTCAGCCAAGATCTGCTGGCTTGCAATCCTAGTGAAGGCAGCAGTGCAAAGCCCTGCTATCCAGGGGCCTTCACAACACACCTTCAGGCAGGAGGCATCTGCCAAGGACCTTGGGCAGCACTTCTGGGGAAAATGGGGACACCTTTGGCACAAAACTGGTGTGGAGCTGCATAGGACCTGCACTCCTGGGAATCAGGCTGCCCCTGCTGCAGATGCAGCCCCACCAGCAAGTCACACCTCCCCTTCTGGCCCCCCAAACCACAGGGCACCCCAAATAATGGGTGCTGCTTCAGACATCCCAGCAGAGCCTGATTTTCAGCAAAGTCTGCCTTAGCTCTCTCTAGCTCAGATGTTTTAACTACAACCATAGCGGGGGTCACTCACGGTGGGGGTGAAAGGAGAAAGGAATTTGGACTTGGCTTCTTCTCAGCACAGGTTGAAGGTGCAAGTACCAAAGTCTATCACCAACCCCGAGGAGCCTCTTCCCCATTCTTCCCCAAAAGCATGTCAGCACTTACTGGAGAGGCATCTTGGGCTTCACACAACCTGGCCACTGAGGTCTGGAACTCCCCGATGAAGTCGTGTCCCCCATCACTGTCATAGTCGTAACACACCACCTGGGGTGGAAGGAGCACAAACCAGCCTCAGACACAGGAACTAACTCCTGCAAGGAGACATGCTGAAGTCCCCAACCTCTTCTGCTGGAGACCCCAAACAAGGTGTTTTTTGTTGTTTTGGACATTTGTTGCTTTGGGTTTCTTTAATAAGTCAGTCATGGGGGTTTAGATGTTTAACAGTCAGTCCCAGAGGCTGATCCCCACAATACAAGCCAGAGGGCTGCCCCTTACCTTTATCAGCTTCTCCATATCTCCATCACACAGTGACACCAAAGGCACAGTGAACGGCTTCCAGACAGGGTCCAGTGTGTATTTGATCACCTGGGGTTGTGAGCAGAGGCATGCTGTTACAATAGGCACATCCACAGGTAGAGATCAGGACAAAGCAGGGACACACCTCCAAAAGTGACCCTGAACCAGGTTCCCAGTGGGACAGGCCAGGCAAGGCAAGCCTGTCTCAGCCCTCTCCTGCCTCCGTAACTGAGACACAGCAGCTTCCCCTCCTCAGGCTGCAGAACGTGTGAGTTAAACCAGGTTTGTTTTCGTTGCATTGGGTGATTTATCCACCTCTGGGAGCAATTAAATGAAACTGCCTGAGAGAACAGCTGTGCCACCCTGGGCAGCATGGCACAGCCATGCCCAGAGTACAGCCTTGCCCAGAGCACAGGCACAGCCACTCACCCCACAACTCCCAGGCCAGCAGCTACTATTTATGCCCTCTGCATCCCACTGCTTGCCCCCTACTCATTGCTTACAGCCCCCGAGCACCCAAACACAGCCTGAATCCATCTGGGGTCTGACCACCACGAAGATGGAGCAGCAAGATGCTGCAACCAGCTCTGGAAAGCCAAAACAGCCCTGGGCACATTAAGCTCTCTTGTCTCATCTGTGTAACATCTGCTGCCTGAGCTGGAGAAATATTAATTGATGCTTTTTGACATTTCCTGAGAGAATGCATTTGCTCAGTAGAAACCTAAGCAAACTTGAGCGGGCTCCAGGCACACGCTGCGTACATCGGTGGTGCCTGCGGGGCAGGCAAAGATCCTCTTTCACAAAAGGTGTGGTGCTCACAGAGATTCACACGGATATTAAGAAAGTCAGGCATAAGCAGCAAATTAACCCTTCTCTGTGCAAGGCAAACATGGGGGATATCTGGCATGGAGGACCTTGGATCTTTGCAGCTGGAACAGTCACAGCGCAGAGCAGTGAGGAAGAGATTCATGGCTGCTGCTGCGGGCAAACAGCTGCACGGGACCTGGAATGGGCATCTTGTTTGACAGCCAGGCTCTTACTGAGAGCAGGGGAAACCTGCAGGAACAGTTTAGTTGAATTTGTGAACACCTCCTCCAGGAGTGTGGAAGAGCAGGGGGAGCCCACACACCCCAAGATGCTGCCCACAGGCTGCCAGGTCACCAGGGAGGGTGAGGAAGGATCCAGTATCTCCAGCTGAGCATTCACACTTGTGCTTAGATAACAGGCTGCAACAGTGCACTAATCCTGCCCTGTCAGACCTGCCCTGTTCGTTGTGGCAGGAGAAATGCCAGCATCAGACTGAGAGCTGGTTATATTCCTGCACCGAAAGCTGCAAGAATGGAGAACTTTATTTCTTTGTATCCAGCCTAGTAACACAAAGATGGTCACAGAATCATAGAATGGTTTGGGTTAGAAGGAACCTTAAAGATAATCCAGTTCCAAACCCCTGCCGTGGGCAGGGACACCTTCCACTAGACCAGGTTGCTCCAAGCTCTGTTTCAACCTGGCCTTGAACACTTCCAGGGATGGGTCACCTAATGTGGGATTTCTCCCAGGGCAGCTGGATGCATTTGGGGCTGGTAAGGTGCAGGCTGTTGGAGCATCCATTACTTGAAAGAAAACTTGGCTAGACCTTGATCCAATGAGACAGGACAGTGGAGGAACTGGGCAGCAACTCAGAGGAAACACCAGTACAGACATCTGCTCCCCACAAACCTGACATGCTTATGGAGATCCCAGCAATGGCTGGTGCACAGTCACCTTCCCAAATCCCACGCCTCTTCCAGGAGGTAGGACTGGAGGCCACTGCAAATCCCCACATCTGAGAAACACATCTTGTTGAGTCAAAGCCCAGCTACCCACACTGAATCATGAAGAAAAAGCCAAGCAAGGTCCCAGCCTGCTCCCACAGAAATACAGGAGAAATACTAAGGTTGATATGAACTAAATATGCACAGAAAGGTGTGGTGTGGGAAAGCACCGAAAAATAAACAGCAGAGCTGGGGTTATAAGGATGGCCTGTATTGGTACCACAGGACACAAGGTGTTACCCACACCCTGGTGCTCATGTGCATGTGGGTGTGTGAGTGAAGGAAAACCTCATGGACTTCACACAGATGTGGTAAAACCGAACATATGGAGAGACTTTGTAAATAAACACCCCTTTCTCCTTCCACCTCAGTTCACCCTGTGTTTTGTTACAGCAGTTTCCTGTGATGGTACAATAGGCGCCTTAACCAGGCCTTGAGGGGGCAAGAAAAGGGATGGAAAAAGAAGGGTGTGAGATGGGGTGGAATGGAGCTCTCTTCCTCTGCCATGGAGGCTGCTGTGAGTTCCCCCTGCCAGTGATTCCCCTCCTCTCTCTGCCAGCTGGCCCGAACTACGTGCAAACTAAAAAAGCCTTGAAACAAGCTTTGAGGAGAAGAAAATAAGCAGTTGAAAAGTACTTATTAGTCCATTGTTAAAGCAGAAGCCAGTCTGTTTCTCCCTGCCCGTGCTGTGCCTGGTATTTCTAACATCACTGGCTTTAGCAGCTCGAGATTGTAACCAGAGGGAGCTCGGATCAAAATATCACAGCAGGTATAAATGAGGGAGAGGAGGGCTCAGCCAGCCCTGATCAGATCCACCAAGACCCGGGGTCTCTGCCTCCTTGGCTGTGGCTCTGGCTCAATGAGACATGAGGCCAAGTGCTCATGCACTGAAACCGGAGGTGCCTGAACACCCAGCTTAGGGGAAGGTGTGGCAAAAGCTCATTTTAACCTTTCCCCACCTCACACCACCTCTCTCCACCATCTCCCCAGGTCACAGCTCATCCTGATTCTCCAGCAAGTGGAGGGAGAGTGGTCCAGGGCTCAGTCTAAGCCCAGGATGAGCCTAGAGATTATCTTGGGCTTCAAGACCATCTCCCTCTCTGCATGCTAGATACAGCAGTGAACAGTACAGAAAGGATCTCAAGACTTTGCTGGCCTCAGTGAACCTTCATCTGCTGGAGTCCAGCAGCCTCAGCTGGGCACCCGGAAGAGAGCTGTAAGGTTTTGAAATCCCTGGATCCCCACCCTGCTCTACAGGCAATGGATAACACCATGAAGGGCAAGAGAAGCTGATGTGAGGATGGAGGATGGGGGTGTCTGAGCAGCTCAGGTTGGAGTTTTGCTCACCTCTGTTCTATGAACCAGCATCCACTTCCCATCGTCACCTGGTTTATGAAACTCCAAGAAGGGATCTGACTTCCCAAAAAGGTCCTGGAGGGAGAAGAACGGGATGGGTTACATGGTGCTCTGCAAGTAGCAGAGGTCCAAGAGAGATGTTACCCTGGCAGTGCCAGCCCTGCAGACATTCTCCTGTCCTCATGGGGCCGGGTCAGGCACACTGGCAAACAGGCAGCACCCATGGCCAGCATCCTGCCCACCTCCCCATCCTGGTTGTGTGAATCCCCTTGATTTCCCCACCACATTTTTGGGTGTGTTGGCACCCCAGCATGTGCCTGTACCCGACAAGCTCTCTGGACACAGATGCCACGGAAAACAACCCCAGCTGGGAGGCAGCTGCGTTTGGGCTTGGAAAAACATCCACAGCTTCAAAGGAGAAACAGAATTATGAAGTGTCTTAGGGGAGGAAGGAAAAAAAATCCACCCTCCTACACACAGCAGTACAGCATAAGCAGAGGAAATCTTTAAGGAGCGAGCTGCCCTGGTGTTGACAGAGATCATGTAACACCCTCTGAGATACGCAGCCCTGAGTCAGTGTGTGCTGCCTCTCCTGCCAGCATCTCCTCAGATAATCCCCCGACAAAGGGCTGCTGCTTTATGAGGAATATGTACACATACACACACGCCCCTGCTGGGAATCAGCACGGGGGCTGCTTCGGCACCCGCAGCCCGGGGAAGCAGGAGGCGCTGGTGGCACCGACAGGGAAACTCCAGCTTGTCTAGGCAGAACTTCATTCCCATTCAGAAAAAACCAAGAAGTTGCTAACAAGAAACCAAGTCCCAAATATTCCAGACAATCTATTGAGAGCTCAAGTTATTTCAGTTGGGTATTCCTCCTAGAGGGAGATGGGTGTCTGAGTCCTTCAAAGAGCTGGAGGAGCTCTCTGTGGGTTTGAACAGGAGCTTTTTGGGCTTCTGAGTGATACAGTGGGGATGCAAGGGGCTGTGCATGGAGGAGGGGGAAACATGGACACTCCAGGATCACCTGTCCACAACCAGCCCAGGAGATGGCAGCTGGGATGCACATGGGTTCTAGTGATGTCCCAGCAGAAAATCTGTCAACATTTCTATCTAAACCCTGTTTCTAAAGCCAGACAGAAAAGTAAATCACTGCAAAGTGTTTTGGCTTGGGGAAACTACAACCTGCTTCAGTCAAAATTCTTCTGCAGAGAAGCAGACCATAAAGGCTCACAGGGATGCTCCCTGGTGAGATGAGGTTATTTTTTTCCTACCCTTTTTCACACGTTTATAGGATAGAAACACAAGCCATTCCTTCTTCAGCATTATAATTATAGCACAGCTCTGATCTTGCTCACCCACCACCTGGACTTGGCACTTTCAGGCTTCATAGATGGATTAAAGAACCAGGGGTGGGTACCCGACCCTGCCTGTGCTCACTTAACCTCCAACCCAATGCAGCTTCATCAGCACCAGCCCAGCGTGGGCTGGTGGAGGCAGCAGCTCCGAGGGCAGCGGGGAGCTTTGAAGGATACCTGCTGCCATCCCACATGGATCAGTCTGGCTTGCAAGTCTGGTCAGCCTTGTTCTGTTCAAAGCAGAGTAGGAGATGCCTCCAAGCCACAAGTTTGTGGGCTGCTATTTTAAAACATCAAACCCACACACATCTCACCCCTGCAAACCTGGCGGGAAATGGAAACTGAGCAACCAAAGAAGCTCAGCAGACCAGATCGATCTGCAAATTGGTCCAGGAATCTAAATGATCCAAACTGGTTTTTACACACCATGGAGAAGGAGGGCAGAGCTGGCACTTCCAGCAGATACAGCTTCCTAAATCACAGCCTTCAGCAGCAGTCCTGGCTCACAGCACTTGCTGTCCCCCAGCCATGCTGAAGCATCACTGCCCTCCTGCTGTCCCCACCACTGTGGTGGCACGGACAGCTCTGGGCTTCACATGGCTGGTCCCAGGTGGAAGCACCTCCTCTTCTGCAAGACACTTTATCTTTCAACAACTCTCCCAAGAACTGATCTGACATAAGGTACAAGAGCCTCAGGCTGAATGTGCTGCTGACATGCTCCTGCCTTGCAGCTTCAACATTTAAATCAAGGTAGTGAGCTGCAGGTGGAGGGAATGGACATGTGATGGGGAGGAGGCCCTGCCTGCAGCCTTAGAGAGCTCCCAGCCTCAGGGTAGCCACAGCAGAAGGAGCTGCCTGGGGCTGAGCACAGCTCCAGCAGGGTTTGTGGCACAGCTGCCAGTAAGGGATGCCCACAGTTTCAGCTCGGTGTGTGCACCAAAGATGACCCCATGACCCCACCACAAAATCCTGTGAGATCCAATCCCTTTCTATAATGTCTGAGCCTCTAGCCATGCTCCCCAGCTCTGTGCTGTGTGGTACAGGATGCTGTAACTCCCTAGGCTGCAACCTTAGCCTTGGTTTTCTTTTGTTTATTCAATTTTTCACTGTCTTTCCTAAGCTTAAACAAGTTTTAACCAGCTCCCACAGCTGCATTTCACCCATAACCAAAAATGATTCAAAAATACTGTTTTCCATTCAGTTTCCTTGTTCAAGGGCCATTTTAATTTGCATGAGGTGACCTGAGCATCCTTTGCTCAGGAGCAGGACTTTGAGCACTGCAACTCTGTCCTGCAGTATGGGAACTGGCAAAGAAACCTTGTTAGTTCTTGGTGACAGCAGGCGGTCACTGAGCACAATCTTTCTGCTGACACCTAGAGATGAAATGGAGCTGCTGTTATTTGTTACCTCTTAACAGGGGCATTTGGCTCCTTGCACTAGGCAAGGTAAGTAGAAGGGTGTGAAAACAGCCATTTCCAACAGGTGGGAAAAAGCACTTGGATAAACCAGATCTCTGTCCAGTTTGAACAATGGGACTGGATGAACCACATCTTCTGCCCCACCAAATACTGTTCTGCCTGACTGCTTGCTTTACCCTGTTTACAAAAAAACGGAGGGCCATCCTGCCAATAAAATAAGCTCTGGAGAGACTAGGAAGAAGGAAAAATAATATTCCCATTGATTGCTTAGCAACAGCACTGGTTCAAGAGGAATAGCTCTGGTTGCCTGGTAAGTAAGGTCAGAAGACGCTGTTCAGAGAGGCTCAGTGCTTTCTGTGCATCATATCCAAAGCTCTTGTGTTACCTGCCTCTGTGAGATCCACACTTCTTCCCTGGAGAAGACAGGCCCTACAGTTTGATACAGATGCAGATGTTTGCTCCCTTTCCAGAGGGGCTCTCAGCACACCTAAGCCAGGAGCTCTCAGCACACCTAAGATACGGAGTCAAAGGGCATCAAAACTTCCAGCTCTGTCAGGAGGCAATTCCAAAGAACTACCACTGAAGCAGCAGATCTGCTGTCTCTGAGACATGCTGTTACACAGCTCCTGTGCCACACAGAATTCTTCCATCTCAAGACGTGTGATGAAGGAAGAAATACCATGACAATGGGGAAACTGAGGCGCAGCTGTACCCAGCAGCCAGCAGGTCTCACCCAGTTTCACCCTGATGCTTTCTCCAGTGGGACTGCTTTCTGTCACTGCTACACCCAAAGCAGGGTTCTTTAAATCCAAGGACAGAAGTTTAACATTGCATCCCCCAGACACAGCTCCACTCACCTTTTTATCCAGTTTTCTGCCAGCCATGCTCAGAGTTATCACCCTGTTATCTGAGAGCTCCTGGGCAGCTATCTGAAAGACAAGGGAAGGCTGCATTCATTTTCAGCACAAAAAACAAAGCTTCTGGTAAAAAACTCAACCCCTTTCTTGGGTGTCATTCTGGATTTGGTCCCACATGGCTTTTCTGCACCAGGACTCATTCAGGACCCGGAGAAGCCTCCAAGGACTGAGCCCAGAGGAAGGAAAAACCATATAAACCCTTGCCAGCAAGATGTGCCACCTCATCCTCCACGTTCTGGGCTGGGAATGGCAAAAACAGTCATCCCATCCCTTAGGGGAGGTGCTGGTGGAACCCAGGACTTGAGCCATATCTCCACAAAACTACCTGATGACGCAGCTCCAAGGATGAATATTCCATGATTGCTCCTGAGGACCTGCAGCAGGCAGGAGCACAGCCCAGACCACTTCAGTTTAAGAGACTTTATTCACATGTGCTCTAGAAGGGCTTCAGCTGCCAACCCCCAGTGGGCCAGTTTTGTCTGGAATATGGTCTAATCAGTCTCTTGGTATTTTAAAGGAATGTTTATAACAAAACCCCACATTTTATTCACTTTTATTACAAGCCATTTTCTGAATCACTTGTCTTTTTTTTCCTGCCCAAGCATCTGCTCCCCACCTCTCCTTCCTCTGATCTCTTGGGGTGGGCTGAGCTGTTCCCCAGCATTCCCACCTGCCTCCTCCTTCTCCCAGGGCAGGAGCCAGCACCAGAACAGCCAGGAGCACAGCATGGACACTGTCCTTGTGCACAGTGTCCCAAGCATGGCTGGTTGCTGGCTCTCACAAGGGGCTGTCCTGCACTGAAGTTATGCAGTGTCATTACACCAAGGCTTTTAGAAAAACCTGCAGAACTCCAGGGGACAATTTTCTACAGAACGAGCAATCAGAGGGTTATTGGCACTTAGGAGAGCTGGGGAGCTGGCAGAGATGAGGAGGCAGAGATGCAGCTTTTGCATCTGCCTGGGCAGCTGGGTGAGGGGATGAGCCACAGGTCCTGGACAACCCCCCGGCCTCCCCAAGGCGGACACAACTCTTTGGTCCTCAGAGGATCCATTCACTGCATAAAAACCCCAGTTTTCCCCTCTGCTCCATACAGAAGTTCCCTACTGCCATGCCATGGTATTACTTTTCTCTCCCACTTAGTCCCTGGTGGGTGTAAGCAGTCACCAAAACCAGCAGGAGGAAGAGGAGCTGTAGGGAGGCAGATGAAATTTGCCCTTTCTTGAGCCCCACAAAGCATACCTAGTTGGGGTCCAGCAGTTTAGGGCTGGCTGTAGGCTGTAAAAGTCAGGCTGTGCAGACAAGCCAGGAATGTCCTTGTGCCACCCTGCCACAGGTTGCTGGTGGCATCTTCTCTTGGCCAGCATGGACAATGACAACATCCCCTCCGCTATGTCCAGAAGAGGTGTGCAGCAAGATTTTAGGACTGACTTCTACAAACATGGAGGTTTGCTTTGGGATCTTTTCAAATTCAGGGACCCCACACAGTCCCATCCATTCAGCCGATTCATCCATCCATTCTGCCGCATTCACCCGCGTGGCATCTCAGTTAAAAAAATGGATAGTTGGGCAAAACTGAAGGCAGTGAGGGCAAGGAAGTCAGGCTTTGGCTCCAAACTCCCTGAAGCCTGCTCCTCCAGTGGTGTCCATAGCCTGTGCTCCAGCACCATGCCAAGCAGCAAGGAAAGGTGCCCACCACACATGACCCTGTTGCCATCACCTAGTCCAGGCCAGGGCAAAAAAACCCAGATCAGGAAATTGTATCTGTTGTACAAAATGAAGAAGATGTCCCTGCCCCTTGGATGCTTCATGACACATTAGTGACAGAACAGGACTTTCCTTTTTCTAAAGCATGTAACCTTTGAACTTGACTGGAAACTTTTCCAGCTCTTCCCACTCAATCATCAGATGGGATGTAGAGAGCCTTGGGAATGGCCCCGCTTCTAAACCTCACTGCAGCTTTTCCCTCGCACTTAAAGACTAACTTCAGCAATTAAGAGAGAAAAATACCTTCCTCTAAAGCGAACAGCAGAGGAGATGCACCATGTCCTGGGCTTTTAAACCTCTCCAGTGCTTTTAAACCTGACAGAAGTTTAACTCCTTATTGGCCCTTCCTTCCACAACTTTGCAGCCCAGCTGCACATCTCACAAAACCCGTAACACAGAGGAGATCCAAAAAATGGGAGCTGTGGTAGAACAGAAACACACCTAAATTTAGTCTCTTCTTTTTAAAAAAAAACATCACTTAAGAGATCCGCAGCAGGAAGGCCACTGCCCGAAGGGGTCTGCATCAGACTCAGTGGCTGTTGCTATGAGAGTTGTTGCCATGGCACATCCTCATCCTACAAACAAAATCACCCATCCCTGGAACAGGAATGAGCCCTCTTACCTGCCACTGCACCAGGGAGATCTGAGCAGGCGCCTCGTACCAGATAACAAACAACAGCAGCATAGATTTACTTGGTACTTCTCCTGACTGAGGTCTTTTTTATTTCTGAGACTGAAGCAGAAGACTCGCAGTGCTAAGCACCAGACAGACACTGGGCAAGATTGTCCCTGTCCCAAATAAACCATCCTCCAAACAGACCAAAGTGGCCAGGAAAACAAGAATTAAAGCAAAAAATATTCAAGAGATACACCCCAATCTCCTGGACCCTGTGCAAGTGTCCTGCATTGTCCCCACCCACCTTTACACAGTCAGAGATAACACAGAGGAGCAAACTTACCGTTATCATCCCCTTCCCAGCCGGCTTGCCATTCCCCAGAAGGAGAGTCCGTGTTATTTTCTTGCTGGAGACAATCTAGAGAAGCCAAAGACAATAAAGCCATTATAGCACAAGTGATCAAAAGCAGACTCATAAGCAACTGATCATTGCTCATGTTAATTAATTCAGATTAAGCATTCACAACAGTAGAAGAAAGGCACCAATATCCAGGGATGACTGTGAGAGTGGGAATATCACCACTGACAGCCCAGCCCTTGGGGTGCACAATGCAGAGAAGTGATGGCACAGGAGGCTGAAGCATTGCTGCCCACTGAACCCAGGGACCAGTGGAGGAGATCAGTGGGTCCTCACACAGACTGAGCTACTGCAATTTGTTCCCAGAAAAACCAGCACTCAATCTCTCAAACCCATTTTACATATTTCTAACATGACCCCTGCCAGCACCTGGCTTGCAGGACACGTTTCCATGGGTGGATCCTGATCACAAGCTGGATGCTCTCCCCCAGCATCATTCTGGACCCCCTGTGCAGGGTCAGCAGCCCCAAAGGCATGTTCTCCCCTCCACTTCTGGTCTGTAACAGGACAGACAGAATAAATTGGGAGATGAATTAAACCCTTGAGATTCTTCCCAGCTCAGTGAGTTTCAGTCTCCTTCAGATCTGAGGAACCTGTCGTTTTTCCTTATGAGGTGCAGACACCCACATGGAGATCCAGCAACCTGCTGGAACTACCTGTGCCCTGATCCCACATCTAGTGGGTCCCCTTCGAGACTAGATGAGCTTTAAAGGTCCCTTTCAACCCAAACCATTCTGTGATCCTGTGATTCCTGCAATTTCAAAGCAAAATGCCTTTCCATTTCTGAGGAGAGAGCCAAGTCCCAGAGCTTTTGATCGACAGGAATCACCAGCCAGTGTAACCAGATCTCTGTGCCACACCGTGTACAGGCAGGACAAACCTCCTCACAATTCTAGCAGGAATCATGGACACCCTCCAGCCTGGAGTCTAATCCCTGCTACATTTCCTTTGGCCACAGAGGTCATTACAGGCCTGGGAATGATCCAACTGTCCTTTTAAATCCTACTACAGCCCTCATTAGCTGCACTAAGCAATCCAGCTAATCTGACAGAGCTCTGATGCAAACTCAGAACTGAAAAGTCAGATTCTTACTGGGCAGTTGCTGCTGCCCACAGCTGCTCTCCTCTTCTGAGACCTTATGGAAACATCTCACCAGGCAAATTCCAGCTATCAGGAAACCCAGAGCAGGAAACCCACAGCAGGGTGGCTGAACCCACAAGCCCCCATCCGCTTCACTTCACCCCTCTCCTCATCCTTGCACTCGTGCCACCCCTCCAGTCCACCTCTGCTCTACAACTGGGCTGTGCTGCAAGCCCATGCTGGCCACAGGGAAAGAAGGCTAACAGGATTTCAAGGAAAAAAGGGAAATGAAAAGATTCCTCCATTCCAAGCTGGTGTCTTGTTGTGCACTAAAAGTCACCAAGAAGCTGACATGGGAACTGCTGCAAAAACTGGGCACAGGTCAAGTTCTCTTTTGCAGAGTGAAAATACTGGTGCAAGGTTGCAGAGTTCCAAGCTATCTTCTTTCTGACAGACTAAGCCTACCAGCTGTGCCCAAAGACACAGCAGACAGCGATGCCACCATGGCAAAACCATCAGCTGTTCTGAGAGATCCCCCAGATGTGAGACCTGCCAACAGCTGCCCATCCCTGGCATTACCACAACCCAGGAGGGTCTGTCCAGGCTCATCTCTGATATAATCACCTTCCCAAGCACCAGAAGGGTTGAGATCATCTGGGAAACCCAACAAGCAGGAGGAGATGGTTCAGACACTTCCACCTGCCTCCCCACTGCATACGGATAATGTTCTTCTCCAACATGGGCCCGCAGAGCCCTGGACTGCTGCAGAGCCACATTCACGAACAGCAAGGTTTCAGCTCTGTTTCCTTCTGTCCGTGAATCCTCTGCTTGCAGCTTCCACCATGGCTATGATCTTCACAAGCAGCCCTTGCTGATCTACCCCACACTGGAGCTGGATGTGTAACTAACAGCAGAATGAATGCTAAAGGATAGGTTTGGGCTGAACCACTGAACATAGGCCAGAGCTATTGCCTGCACTGTCTCTTAACTTCTGCAGGAGCAGAATTAGGTCATCACAGAGCACTTCCAAAACTCCAGCCTTTAAACTTCAAACTCTGTAAATGTCAGTGCTCTTCCAACATGTCAAGCTCTTGAGCTGGCAGTGGTAAAGTCCCTGGTCCTGCCTGCCATGCTGCAGTCTGTGTAACAAAGCAATTGTGTTCATGAGCCTCCCTGAGCACCCCGGGCTGGCTCCCCAGGCTGACCCATCTATTACAGTCCCTCCTTCCTCCCCATCCCAGCACTGAGCACAACACAAGCAGTTTCTCCCAGCCTCTGCATTTGTGCTAGGTACCACAGCAGCCCTCAGCTGCCAGATGCTGCAAAAAGATGGAAAAAATCCTCCTCCTTCCCTGCTTCTGAGCCAGAGGACAAAGACATTTGGAGAATGTAGCCGCCAGCTTCTAACAGGGTCTGGGCTCGTGAATGAAAAGACCTTCCAAAACTTATAAAATGCATTGTGTCCCGAAAGCTTTTCCACAGGAAAAGCAGAAGACACATTCCAGCACCAACATGCTCAGGCAGGAGGGATGTTTTACTACACAACAACAATGGACAAAACTGTCAGAAAGAGAAAAACCAAACTGAGATAGAAAGGCAGACTAACTTTTGTCATGATAATATCTGGAAGTTTAAATATCTGGAAGTTTCCCAAGCCCAAATCCAACTGGTCATCAGGGTCCTTACTATAACCCATGGTGTGATAGAGATACTTCCAAAAGCCCCCAGCTGATGCCTCTTTGCCAGCACCAGGAGAGACCCACACTGTGATTACCTTAGACTTGAACAAATAGAGAGTGGCCCTGATGTGGAACAGTTCAACCTCAATAGCTGAAGTGTGACAAGTGAATTAAATCTGTATTTCCAGGAAGGAGCCAGAAAACTTTGCACGAGGTAAGAAGAGCAGCTGCAGTCTCCCCGCATCACTCTGGGTGATGTGTTTCGGGGTCCCTTTGCTGCAGAGACCTCAGACTCACCGTGCCCAGCGTGCAGGAGAACTCGCCCAAGAAGTCATGCTCATACAGCTGCGTGCTCGACTTGTCCTGGTCAAACAGGGCAAACTTGAGCTTCTGCACTTCTTCAAAGTGGTAGTCAATGATGAACTTCTTGGCAAAAGCTGGGTTGAGGTTGTTCACAGCTGTCTCTGTCCGGTCCAGCTGCAAAGAAAAAGAGGCATTTAGGCAAGTGCATCACAGCTTTGTAACTGAAACTGAATTCAGCCAGAGCCACCCAGAAACCCAGTGGTGACCATCAGAACGAGCAGGCCAGGCCCTCAGCAGTGCTGTCCCTGAACACAGGCTGTGACACCCAGCTGCACAAGCTGGGACCCATCTAAACACACAATGGCACGTCATGCAGAGCTGCCTCCCGAGGATGGGTACACAGGGCTGGACAACCCACCCCATCCAACAGCCAGGATGGAAGCACTCACCCAGCCAGGGTTTGGCAGGGATTTGAGGATTACTGAAGCCAGAATTGCTTCATTTGCTTCTAAGTCCTGTTCTCCCAGGAGCTGAGGCTCTCACACACCTCTGATCCTCAACCAGACCCTCACAGCTCTAGTGCCAAACTTGTTTCTTCCAGGTTGTGCAGCCAGCAACAAGGACAAGCAAAACAAGAAGTGTGATGAGCCAGAACACAACTCTATAGCATTTCGCTCTAGACCTCAAACCAAAACATCCATGTGGTTTCTTCTTTGTTGGCCTTCCACAGAAAAAAAGATAAAAAACCATCACTGCAGTCCCTTTTTCATAGATTTCATCAAGCATTAGTAGAAACAAGAGGCAGGGAGGGCTCAGAGACAAAACTTCAATAGGCATTGTCACTCCGAGCTATTGGGAGCAGGCTGGAAGCAGTGATGTCCCTGATGAACTGGAAGGGCAGGCACAGAGAGGATGATGGAAACTGGAAGGCATGGGGGGAACTCACTGTCAGAGGGGAAGCACCACGGCTCTCTGCAGCATCCCATGGCCAAGAGCAGTGATAAGAGCAGAGGAAACTTGGCAGACAGCTGGTGGAAGTGTGGGTTTACAACACTGCGTGGCACAGGTGGACAGAAAGCCTTGTGTGAGCCAAAAAAAACCAAATCCTGAGGGCAGTCATGACAGAGATCCCAGAATACTGCCCTCCAGTAATGGAATGGTCCTCCAAAACCCCATAACTCACACTGCAGGAGGGCTGGGAAGGGTGGCAGCACCAGCTGGGATCCTGTCATGAGCTTGCACAAATTCCCATGGTTTTGGCCAAAGTGTTAGAAACTGGGAAAACTGGGACACTGAGCCTGAGAAAAGCTGGTCTATTTACTTCCAGAAGTCATTGGGCAAGGAGAGTCTGAATTCTAATGTCAGGACCCATATTCCTCCCCAGACACCCTGAAAGGCATAAGAACAGCACAAGTTTAGAGCCCAACATACAAAATACCCTTATGAAGCTGCAAGGGGCAGGAAGGGCCTGGGCAGCAGAGCCTGGGAGCTGAACAAGAAACACCCACAGCTGGGGGGAAAAATCCTCCAGCATGCAAAGCAAGCAGGAGCTTTGTTAGGAGAGCAACAGTTGGTATCATACTGATATCAGTGTTCAGCCCAGAGAAGATAAGGCTCTGGGGAGACCTCTGAGAATCTTCCAGCATGTAAAGGGGTCCAAGAGATCTGGAGAGGGAATTTGGACAAAGGTCTGGAGTGACAGGACAAGGGGGAATGGCTTCAAACTGACAAAGGGCAGGTTTAGATTAGATATTCTGAAGAAATTCTCGCCTGTGAGGGTGGTGAGTCACTGGCACAGGTTGTCCAGAGAAGTTGTGGTTGCCTCATCCCTGGAAGTGTTCAAGGCCGGGTTGGATGCGACTCTGAGTAACCTGGTCCAGTGGAAGCTGTCATGACAGAACTGGCATTTTGCCACATCACCCTGTTATCCCAGGATATGGTAACATGGACTATTAAAACAAGGAAACACAGGCACTGTCCAGTGTGATTTTATCAAAAGCTGCTGCCCTCAGTGTCTGGAAAGACCATCCCATCTCTCTGTGGGACAGCATGAAGCCTCTGGCCATGCTGATGCCTTAAGAGGCCTCCTAGAAACAGAGACTAGACAGGAGTAAAGGAATAAAAGTAGGTATTTATTTGAAAAGCCTTCAAAGGTACCCCTGAGGAGCCAGAGGCTATTGCCAAGATGGACCCCAAGATGGACAACAGGTCACGAGTTCTTCACACTTTTATAGGTTTGGTTCATTTGCATATCAGGGTTAATTCTCCAATTAAAGCTTCAGTTTAATCATGTAATTTCCCCTCCAGCTGCCCCCCTTAGAGGCTCTTTGGTTTATATTAGGACGGTCTGAGTGTCCTTGGAGAGCAGGCCTGGAGAGGCTTTGTTATGTCTACCTAGCATGAGAGAGCAGAAATTAACAGGCTACAAGAAACTTCAGAGTTAACACTAAGCAGTATAGAATTTGAAAAATATAAACATTAAAACCTAAGGCATCAATGCCATGGCCCTGTTTGGCATTCCACCTTGTCTTGCAGCCAGGACACCCAGTCCTGGGCAAGGCTGAGCTGCCTGTGCATCCCAGATCCCAGGGCAAGACCTCTCTGGAAAGCAGCTCCTGTGCTGGCATCCCTGGGCAGCACCAGGCTGTGGGATGGTGGGATGTCTGCCAGAGCTACTGAGCCAGGAATAAGCAGAGCAGGAAAAAGCCTCCAAAAAAAAACCAAAAAAAAAAAAAAAAAAAAAAAAGCAAACACATACCTTAGTCCCAAAGAAACTAATTCAGCACAGAAGGCAGGTTTTGGAGGGGTTCAGTGGAAATGTGGTGAGTTTGCTATATATACACCCAACGATCGCAGGGTTTTTTTGAAATTGCTCGCTTAGTCTGTCTTAATTGCCAAGAAACGACTAAAGTAAATGCTGTCTTCCCAGAATAGCCACCTGCTGCACTCCGGGGAATCAAACCCATCAACACCAGTGGGCTGTGAGCTGGCCAGGGCCACACAGCTTCACACAGATCCTCCCCTCTCTGCTGCCATCCCGTACCGAAGGAGCCAAGCATCTGCTCAGGGATGCTGTGGACCAGGAGCAGAGGGCATCCACAGCTCTGCTTTATTTCAGCAGCACAACGCACACAAATCCCCCTTCAGGCCCAGGAGAGGAGACTGCACAGGCAGCAGAGATGGACTTCAGGTCCTTCCATGTTCTTTGAACTACTGGAAGCCAGGGACCAAGGGAAATCAGTCCTTTCACACCCAGACCCCAGTCTGAAGGAGATAACATGAGGTCCCATCTCCAACTCCATTCTGGAAGAGGTGGCTGAAAGAAGGGTATGAAAACTCCAGCCAGCTTGAGGTAACCTTGGGAGTGATGGGGCTTCTTCAACACCCAGATTCAACAGTTCTATCTCCTGCCTAGTGCCAGTGTGAAGCACAACAATATCCCAAACCCCAGCTGACAGCTGCACAAGGTTTGATCTTTGGTTTGGTGAGCACAAGTCACCTTGCTGGGGACCATCACAGACGAGGCCTCTTCACACACCATCCCTCACCTGCCATCAGCTCCTGCCATCCCCTCCACCCCAGTGCTTATGGATCTTCAGTCCCTGCAAAGAACAGAGGTGCCTTTGCCACCCAAAAGCAGAAAAGCACAAGGGTTTTTAAGAGGCAGCCAGGCTAATTAAAGAAATCTGTTTGGATAAGAGCCTCAAAGGGCCACAAAGACAATTAGAGGGATGGAGTGCCTCTCCTGTGAGAAAAGGCTGAGAGCCTTGGGATTGTTCAGCCTGGAAGACAGAAGGCTCAAGGGAGACCTTAGAATACCTGAAAGGGCTAGAAGAGAGCTGGAGAGGGACTTTGGACAAGGGCATGGAGTGACAGGGCAAGGGGGAATGGCTTCACACTGACAGAGGGCAGGGTTAGGTTAGATATTTGGAAGAAATTCTTCCCTGTGAGGGTGGTGAGGCCCTGGCACAGGCTGTCCAGAGAAGCTGTGGCTGCCCCATCCCTGGAAGTGTTCAAGGCCAGGTTGGATGTGGCTTCAAGCAAGGGCCATGGTGGGGGGGGGAGGAACAAGGTGATCTTTAAGGTCCCTTCCAACAGAAACCACTCCACGATTCCATGATTCTGCAAATCAAGCACAAAACCAGGAAATCATCTCCAGCAATTGCCCTTGTGTTCAGTGAATGCAGCTGGAGAGTTTTCCAGTATTCAAACAGAGGTTGGCTGGAGACCTTCAAGCATCCCCAGCACATGGAGGTGCCTCATGCTCCAACACAGGGAGATGGTGTCTGAAGTGTCAGGGGAAGTTCATGCTGAAGGTGCAGGACAGCCTGGATGACTCAGGGGCACAAAGGCAGCTACAGGGCTGAGTCATGTGTCCCATGTCCCTGTTCCTGGTGCCACAGGTCAACTCTTTCATGGCTTCTGCGAGATGACATCACCAGGCAGAACATTTAAACATCAACCATCTTCACTTCCCAGCCTGTGGTTTATTGTCCCTCCCTCCCCCCTCCCCCACCCCTCCAAGGCTGATTCACAGAGATTTTTTAATTCCTATTAAGCTCAGAGAGACAAATAATTGTATTTGGGAACAAATGTGACAGCTAGAAAGAACAGCGAGCAGAAGTCTTCCTGCTGGCATCAGCTGGTGCCACAGCTCCACCATCCAGCTCAGGACCAGCACCAGGGCTGGTGCCAAGGGAGGAGACCCACCATCCAAACCAGGTCCAAAGCTTGGGACGTGTCCCTAATCTGGTGTGGAGGACCAAGGGGCAGTGGGGTGAGATGGGTTCACACCAATGAACTTATTCTGTCCTCATCCATCCCCTACACTTCAGCTGTGTTATTAAGGCCATAACTTTCAGACAGGAGAGGTTCATCTTAGGGCAAGGGGCACATCTGTGTGGCCAAAATCCACGCAGAGCAATGGAGTAGCTCTGAACCACATAGCATGAGTTGCCAAAAGTCCATCAAACATCCCATTCAGCGAGGATCGCACGGGCAATCCCACCTCTCCTGACCCTGCCCGGCACCCAGCCACGACCCAAACCCACACACCACCCCTGCCACGTGGGAATGCTGGGGGATCTCGATCCCAATGGTGTCCCTGAGGTGCTACTGACCAGAGCCAGTTCACACCAACACCCCTTGCCAGCCCATTCCACCTCTGCTGACACCATGGCAGCAGACCACTGAGCAAGCTGCCACCCAAGGTTCACGTCCAGTGCCTACCATGCCAATTAAAAATAAGCTAAAAATAGCAGAGGAAAAGAAAAAAAAAACCAAAAACCTAAAAGCACCACATGTTTGTATTGCAAAGGAAGCTTCAGGATCAAAACTGCTGGACTGAGACATTACTGACAGAAATAGAAATTCCTGAAAAGCAGAATTAGGTCAGAGATGACACCTATCAAGGTTGAAAAGCTCATTAGTCTCATCCAGGCTGTTGAAAAAAGTTAATTGCAGACCATGGCAAGGTGAGGTTTTCCCCTGAATGTGAGATCAGCTGCTGGACACTTGAGGTGGTGCTGGTGATTCACCGGCTCCTTGGCCAAGTACCTGAAAAAATGAGACCACCTAATTTCCCTGGAACTGGGAAAATTTTTGTTTGGTTTACATGATTTTAAATCACATGTGTAACTTAGAGCCCATTTATGCTCATTTTCTGCTGCACCCAACGTGGGTGCCTGTCTCCATCACACATCCATACTCTGCCTACCCTGTTCCCTCCCAGACCAGCTACCAGCTGCAGGTATAAAAGAATTTGCAGTAAAATTTACCCAGCACAAAGCAGAAAGCACTGATGGGGGAAAAACCAGTTGTGACACAGAAGAATTTACACAGTGGTGCCACACACAGCCTCAGGAGCACCAGAAAAGCTTCCACTTCTGCTCAGGGAGGAACGAGCACAGAGAGAAGGACACAGCACAAGCAAACCACAGGAGGAGTAAATCCACACAACATCAGGACTTACCTCCACCCACTTCCCGTTGACTTCCATGAAGAGGACACAGAAGGGGTCGGATTTGGAAGTGACATCCCTGTCCAGAAGGTTTTGGCCGCAGATGGACAACTCGACTTTGCAGACGCAGTACTGGGAGCCGATGGGCCCCGCTGTCGTGGGAGTCATGGTGTACGCCATGGGCCCCGGTGGCAGCAGCTCCAGGCAGTCTGTGGGACAGGAGGACAGGGACAAACCTCAGTGCTGGGAGGCAGCAAACATTCTGTCAGGACTGCTGAGCTGGCCACAGAGTGGCCACAGGCAGAGCCTCTTGCTCTAAGTTACACACATGATCTAAGCCATGAGGCTTTCCTGGCTCCATCTCCCAGCAGAGTACCCACGACCTGCTGTGAGTTTGCTCCATAAATAACAGATTTTCAAGGAAAGGTAGCATCTTCTGCTTATCCCCTCAAGGGAAAGGGGACTCCCCAACCGCTTCTTCCAGCATGCTGGGCTTTTGTTTGTGGTGAGGATTCACATTTCCACAGCATCTTTCAGCACAAACCTGATTACTGTCTGGCTGTCCCCAAGCAACAGACCACGGACCTAAGCTACAAGGGGCAAACTTGAGCTCTGCCCTGCAAATCATCATAGGGAAGGGGGTGAGACTGTGAGGGTGAGTGTGCTGCAGGGCAGCTCCAACCCTCGATCAGCCTCATCTCCACTCTGCTTCCCAGGCCAGCAGAGAACTGTGGCTCTGGCAGCAGTTAAAAAGTGACGAGAAGCATAAGGCAAATGTGACAACCACTGCATGACCTGCAGCACGATTTACAGGGCCCTAACTAAAAATCCATTTAAAATCTTATCAAAAGTCTGCTACCAAAGCCATTTTGCAGAGATAAATGCATTTTATACCATTATTAGTGCAAAACCCCTTCCTGCGGGACAGTCTTGACTTCTGATGTACATCTTACTTGTCACAAACTACCAGTGGTGTTCCATGGAGAAGAAAGGGAAGAAAAAAAGAGAAGAAAAAGCATTTTCAGATTAATTTATACTAACAAGCCTTTGTGGCTGTGGTTGCTAGTGGAGAGTGAGCTCTTCCAGCAGCTGCTTTAATACCTTTTGTCTTCTTTTTCAAGAGTGGCTCCTGGCTCATCCACTTTATCTGAAAGCCCTGAACATTGCCTTCTTCCACCTTGATAAACCATCTGCTTCTGTTTGGCATTGAAACCCCAATTAATATTATCTATTTGTTTTGCCTGGGTATGAGTATTTACAAGCCCTTGTGCTGCCGGGAGCTTGGCTGCTGCCCTTTTCCCTTGCAGCTCAGCTTCCAAGCTGGAATGGGGACGGAGGGCAGGGATAGGGTGATCCCGGCAGGGCTGTGGGAGAGGGAGCTCCGGGCTCACCACCGGCTCTCCTGAGTGCTCAGCCCTGCTGCAATGAATTCTGAGCAGAAAACAGCTCCAGCTTCCAAGGCATGGAGCCCTCCTCTCCTGCCTGCCAAGATCTCTGCTTGGCACTAAGTCACCAGAAACAAGCCTGGCTTTAACCCCCACCAGTAAACACAAGCTCTTCATCCCAGCCCGCTGCTTGGGGAGAGAGTGGTACAAACATCCCAGTTCCCTAAGAACCCAGAAACTTCTCCAGAAGAAAGAAATCCCCATCCCTGGCTGCACACACTCCTGTACATCACCAAAACAGTCCCTTTCCCAAGTGTGGCTCCCCCTTGCCTGGCCCAAGCCTGTCTCGTGCCATCACTCCCTGCACACAGCAGCACAACGCCAGAACGGTGCCAGTGTGACACCAAAACGGTGGCACATGGGGACAACCTTCCATGTACCACAGCATCAAGGAGGAACACATGGAGAAGTAAAAGTCCTCATGGCTCATCCACTGTGGCTGGGGGACCAGCTCCAAGGTGCCTGTCCCTGCCTCTGCTCTACCCAAGCCCATGTTGCCAGCTGCAGCTGAAGTGAAGATTTTACTTAATTATTTTTCTTTAATGCACAGATCATGTAATCAATGTCTTAAAATAGCCAAGCCTGTTCTATTTATGCTGCTGCCTGTCTGCTGCTCCCTCTGAAAAGCAAACACGGGGCAGCTGTGCTGGCATGGGCCTGGTCCTGCCCGAGCAGGGAGATCTGGGCTGGGTTTTTCCATCTCCCCTTCCCCCAGATCTCAGTGCTGTCTCATAAAAAGCAGAGGCAGCAAGTGACTCAGTGGAAAAACCTTTTTTCCCAGGGCTGGCAGACACCAAAACATCCTCTTGGTGTACAGCACGTCACCCATGCTCCAGCCCCTGAGCTCGGACTGTCCAGCTCCCCAGGACAGGCACTGGGATGAGGAGATGGCCAGCACCAGCCAGAGCAAACACTGGAAAGCCACCTCTCCTGCCACTGCACTGGCACAGATCCAGCACCGTCCTCTTGCTGCACCTGCATGGATCCAGCACCTTCCACAGGGCCACGTGCGGGTTCAGCCCTTGCTGCCTCAGCAGCAGCCACGGGTCCCCACAGCTCAGAGGCCTCACATCTGAGGTACCATCAGCGAGCCAGCACCATTCTAACACCCCACAAAAGCTTTAAATTCAGGGGGTATTTGGGCTGGCACCAAAAGAGTCAGCACACCATCATCTGTATTCCAGTCTCTCCTCCCATTTTTGTTCTCCTCTCCCCACAATCACTGCCCTTAACAAAGTCCTGTGACTTGCTCAGCGTCTGCAGCCAAATATTCTCCTGAGGTACTATCCCAGCTGCCGGCTCCGTGCCAAGCACCCAGACACGTGCTCACCCACCAAAACACGGCCAGGTTACCAATGAGAGGTCTCAGGGACACACCTGAAGGTTTGACTGCCCCATGGTCACCCCTGCTATCAAGAGGTGTCACAAGAGCAGGACCAGAATGGAGGGACACAGTCACCAAAGCCTGTTTGGGCTCCAGTTTCCAGGACCTTCTGAACAGAACATCTTTGTGTTTATAACTTTCAAGTACTTTTTCCTCCATGGCTTGGTCATTTCCAAGCTGTTCCATGTCCACAACATCCCACAGAGCAGGGTTTTGCTGGCTGGGGGTGCACACAAGCCCTGGGGCTACCCTGAGGAACCTAAGAACCCTAAGAACATCTAGCAGTCCCAGAGCAGAGTCTCATCCCATGGCAACCCAGCACTACAGCAGATTGCCAAAGCACTTTTACAAAGTGTAAAAAAGGTCAGCAGAAAAACCTCGGACCTTTACTTCCTCTCTTAACCAAAAGGGAAGGAGGGGAAGGAGATATCTGTTTTGCAAATTAACTTGTGACTGAAGAGGTCCCCTTTCCCTCTGCAGAAGAGCAGCCTCATGAGCAGCAGTTCCTCGGGTCATGCTAAAGCTCTGTTTTAAGCATAAACAAGAAAAAACAGAGGGGAAAAAATAAAGCTGTGCTTTATGTGAAACATCTTGGGTTTTTTTAAAATC
Source organism: Coloeus monedula (assembly GCF_965178545.1). Taxonomy (NCBI): domain Eukaryota; kingdom Metazoa; phylum Chordata; class Aves; order Passeriformes; family Corvidae; genus Coloeus; species Coloeus monedula. The sequence continues at coordinate 14,476,760 of NC_138793.1, forward strand.
TTAATAGTGCTCTAAATTCAGTGGTCTTCTCTCATGAAAGAAATCATTTCTTTTCATAGCCAATTCCAGGCATATTTGAAACAGCCCCAGAAGTACCGACACCCAGCAGGGATACCATGCAAGATCCTGCTGTGTCCGTCCCAGGGAACAGGAGTTCCTTCTTTGGCATGATCCATGGCTTCTGTAATAGCCCACAAAAGTCACCTGTGACTGTTTCCCCACTAAGGCTGTCCCACTACAGCCTACTGCAATTGTGGAAGCAAAATTCCTTTCAGGAACGTGAAAATGAGAGAGGAGTATGGAACAGGTAAATTGGGGTTGTTATAAATCACATATCTGAGCTCACAGGCAGTGGAGACACAGAGGCGGAGCAGCAGTACTGAGGGAGGATTAGGAGCAGGTGAAAACAGGTTGTCAGAAGACTGAAGCAGGAGAGGAGTGTGAGGATACAGAAGCTCATTGCCCAGAGCAGAAGAAAAGCTGAAACACAGGACATATGGAGCTGGAGATGCCAGGAAAAGTTGGGATGAACTGCAGTGGAAGCCTGAGGCAGCGCCCCACACCACTGCAACTCACAGTGCTCTTTCCTGCCAACAAACAGAGTAATCTCCAGAATCCTTCTGCAAAGCAAAAATGTTTGTCTCTCAGTCCCACCCGGGCAACTCAGTGGATTCACAGCTTGCACCTGGTTCTTTTAGCAGCCTCATTACCTACTGCACACACCTGCAATTAGTCATGTACACAGCACCTTGCTGCCAGTACCCCAGCAAGTGCCTCTGCCCCAGGGGAGCAGGCTGGGAGGCAGGAAGGGGATGCTCGGTACATCCCTGTAGATGTTCCTTGGGTACCTGCTACCATCAGAGAATCCCTATCTCTCCCACGAGGCAGGAAAAGGCTGAAAACTGCCTCTGAGCATCCCAGCATAGGCAGCACAGCTGGGACTGAACTCAAACGTTCCCAAATTCACAGAGATTTGGGGTAAACCCGGCAGAGGGAGATGCCCAGGGAGGGCTCTTGTTTCCAGCCTGATGCACAAGTCCCACAGTCCTGCCTGCTGGAAGCCAAGGGGACTGTACTGAGATACTTTGGCACCTGATACAGAAGGACAAAGTGTTCCAGGACAACCTAATTAAGTGATTTCTCCAATGAACCCTTCCTGATGGAACCTGTCCCTAATGGGCTACAATAGACAATGCTGCTTGTGCCAACAGCTGGGCTTTTCACATCAGCGCTGCAAAATTCCCTCTCAAGCGCTGGTGGCCACTGCTGTGACAGCTATGTCATGCTTGGGCCGTCTCCACCCACAGGGCCAACTCCTCTCAGACTGCTGCTGTCCCCAGAAAAGCTCTCACCCACCTTTGCAGGTTTGGTGCCAGTGAGGGCAGTGCCCACCTTGCTGAAACTCCAAGTGTCTGCACCAACTGGCACATGGGCAGCACCCAGCAAAGCTTCTCCAGGGGGTGATGATCAGCAGAGCTCTGAGAAGTCACTCAAGGTGCCCTGGGAGTCACAAATCGCAAGAAAACTCCAAGGCAAACCCTGTGGCACCAGAGCTGGAGTGCCCCCAAAGTGGCTCGTCTCATTTTGAAATTATCATCACCTGAAAAGCAACTGCAAAGCACTTTCCTGTACCCAATACAGAGCTGAGACAGCCACTGCTGATGTCAAGCATGAATCCACCAACTCCAGCAGCCTCTCTGCCATCCCCACGCATGGCACAGCAGCTGCTGGACTCCAGGAGGCAGTGGCATTACTGAAGAGCCTGGCTCACACTGAAGGGTCCCCAGGGTAGGAGTGACTCCTCCACACAGTCTCCCCCCTGCCCTGCATCCCTGCTCCCCTCACAGCCACCTCACAGCCTTGATGATGATTCTAAGGGTCCCCTTGTGACAATCAAACTTGCCACCCTGACTGCTTTCCCATCTGAGCAGGAACTGGAAGGACCTGGGACTGCTCTGTCCCGAGCAGCCATCCTGTAGCTCAGGTGAGCTGCTGGAGGGCACCGGGAAAGGCAAAAGCCCCTGTGCCAGCATCCCTGTGGGGTGAAAGACAGTCTCTCTGCAGCAGCAGGGGCATGGCCGCTTCCTGGACACTGCTCCAGGACCAGAGGATGGACCCAGGTCCTCAGAGGGGCACACAGCCACAGAGACACCAAAAGTGGAAATCTCAGCAAGCCAGGGATGTGAGAGGAACACCGAACACCTTTATGTGCTGCCAGCATGGAGGCAGCTTCGGGCAGAGCCTGCCCTGTCACCGGGGAGCAAAGATCAAATTTGTTCTCCAACCCTCTACAGATGAAGTCTGAAGATGTCCCCCCAGAGTATCTAAACCCACTTACCGGCAAGAAATCACGAGCCCCAAGAGCAGGAGACACAAGTGCTCCGAAGAGAGCGGAGCCACTGAGCTCTCAGGGTGTTTCTGCAATCCTCAGCTGGCGTCACAGAGCCGAGGGCTCCGGGCTGGCAAACGAAAGCAAAACCCGCTCCTGCACACCCCGCGGTGACGTGGGCACGGAGGCAGCACCATTGGTGACACGGGCCGGGAGCAGCTGCAGGGGCTGGGCGCGTTCTGGGAGTGTGCTCAGAAAACCACAACGTGGGGGAAAAAAAAACCAACAAAAACACAGGAAAAAGTCCTTCCTCAAAACCGGAGAGAAAACAGAGGGGCTCTGACGGCTGCTACCAGCCAACTGCACCGGGGTGCCTGTGCGGGAGGCAGAGCCCAGCCTTGCTGCCGTCCCGCACCCGCACCATGCACCAGACCCATGTGTGCCTTCCAGGCGTGCTGCTCACACAGCAGAAAGGGGAAATAAGGAGCAGGGCGAGGTGAGAGCGTAGCAGCTCCCTCCGTTCAGGACACACAGCGAGGGCCGAGCCGCACAGAGCGACCCCATTCCCGTCTCCACTGGCACGCACGCATTTGGCTCAGATGCGCAGAGAAGGATTGCACGTTCTCGCTTGACTACGAGTTTCCTCTGGGGCTCAATTTAGGGAAATCTGTGATTCAGGGCAGAAAACATCGTGATGTCGCTGTGAATCGTGGCGATCACATCAAACCCTGCATACAACCGCCCTACAAGGCAGACCCAAGGAAAAGGTTCGTGTGCGGGCTCTGCACCCACTGCGTTCCCAGGCAGAAATGGACGCTGCCCGTTCTGCAGGTGAGTGGGAGGCTCAGTCCTGCGGGAGCAGCCACAGGCAGCACCCGTGGGAGCCTCTGTCCCAAAGAGGGAAACGCCAAACACAAATCTCCTACCTCCCCAGGGCAGCGATGCTCTTTTCAGACACGTGCGCCGGGTGGGACAAACAAGCAAACCAGGAGATGCAGGGAGCGGGGACAGAGCACTTTCAGGATTTGGGGCATATTTTAACTTCCAGTATTAAAAATTCCCTGCCCCATCTACAGCAGCCAGATGAAACTGGGCATGCTGTCACAAGGAGAGGGGATAGATCTGTTTCACAACTGGATTTGGAGGGAAAAGTGGACTTAATTAAAGGCAGGCCCCATGGAATGTGAAGGATCAGGGCTGTGGGGAGGGTGGCTGGGCTGCAGAGGACACGCAGCCAGCAGGGCTCCCTCACAGGTGCACAGGGAACCTCCCACATTCTAACTCTGCACGATGTATACAACAGGCTGTTTAACTTATTAACCACTTTTCTATGCTATTGAAAACAAAAATGCTGGCTTTCTGAATCTTAATTGGATTCCTGTTCCCAGCCAACACCATCTATCACATGTGAGAGGGGAAGGAAAAAATCATCATTTATGTGATCAGAAATATCCTTAACTGCTTTTGGACCTCACTGCACGTCAGCCTAACCTCATGCCAGCCAGAACAGCCCCAGCAGCAGGCAGCTGTGCAGGTCCCTCCATCCCATGCACCATGTCATCCCTAAAGCAGCCAGAGCTTCAGATAAGCTGATAAGATAAATATTAATTCATGGGTACTTACGTGCAACACTCATTTGCACTGGGACACCAACACCAACTCATGCAGAGCACTGATGTCCCCATGGCTGGAGCCACCTTCCCCTTTCCCTTCCATCCCACCACCCAGAGCCCCCTATCCCTTCCCCTTCACAGACGGGATTTTCGTCACTAACATCCAACATTTTCCCACAGAATTTTAATTTTTTTGGCCTGCTTTGCAGCAGAGAGATGCTGCCACTTGATGTGTGAAGCTTCACCCTGAGACAGAATTGTGTGCCAGTGACACAAAAATGCTGTGGTTTATGAGAATGACGTCTGACTAATTCTCGACCCCTTCTCAACAGCTTTAGACACCGCTTGAGGGAATATCAGACTGGGTTTAAATGGTTGCACAGCATTGGACTTGTTTAATAGCAAAACTTGTGTTCCCAGCTTGTCTCATTTTTTAAATCAGCCTCACGACAGCTGATGTTTCTTCCTAAATCCTCAGCTTCTGGGATCACGTGATGATGGAAAATCCAGGGCTGGGGTGAAGGCGACTATTTTAGACACAAGATTTTTCCTGCTGGCTACAGGCAGAAAATATGACAGCTCGCAAACACAAGGCCTTAGCAAAAGCAGCAGACAAATAAAACTGGAGTCCTTCTTGCTGAATTTTACACTCACTTGTTTTTCTGGCATTTTAACAATGTTATGATCTCCAAACTCACCTGAGTTCCGAGGAATTAATTTTTCCCCTGCTCCCATGATCCTAACAAGTAACCTTGCAAAGCCAGCAGCCAGAAAACTGAGCCAAAGCAGCAAAATAAGCAATGACTCAGGTCCCTCAACAAATATTTTACGGAGGTTTAAAAGACAAACTGTAAGATTTCAGGGGCTGAAAAGGTGGGGAAACGTTCAATTCTTTTTTTTTTTTTCCTCACTGTTTTGTGGGTTTTACATCCTGCCAGGAGCATTATTTCAAATGCCAGGCTACTCCACCACACCAGAAAATTCACCTTTCCTTCTATCCCCCCACCCTGCCTCTGAACACCAGCCAAGGTTCTCACATAAAGAGTTCCTTATGAGAGCTGGCAGCTCTGAACCCAGACAGGAGGCTGCAAGCATTGCTTTTCATCAATTAACCCGGAATTATGTTCCCAGCACACCGATGACTCCCGGAGAACAAGCCCTGATTTACGGTGGTGCGAGCGGCTCCGGCCAGCTCCCCCCGGGCAGAGGTTTCCACTGAAGTCAGTGGGAAACTCTTTCCACCAAGTGTAAGAGGAGCAGGAGAAGTTATTCCTCCCAGACTCTTAACACACCACATTGAGACTGCTAAAAGGCAAACAAAGCTGATGCAATTCCAGTACACAACTGGGCAGACTGGTAAATCACGGGGTAGCTAGCAGCTGCTCCAGCACCACAAAATCCTGCTGTTTTGGGGTGAGGGAGGGGGATTGCTGGAAGAGGAGCAGAATCGAGGACTGCCGAGGGCTGTGCAGCTGATAATATCCCCCCAACGCAAAGAGCATCTTCATCCACAGCTCAGCTCCAGCAGCTGAGGATTTTCCACACTGGAATCCCCAGTTCCTGGGGCCCGGGCCCCCTCCTACAGCACACACTGGCCATGCACTGGAGTTGTCTAACCCCGACAAGCAATGGCTTCACAAACTGCACCAGCTTGTCAGCAACCAGCATGAAGTCTCTTGCTGTCCCCCAGCACAGACCTCAGGAGCAAGGATGTCCCAAGGATGACCCATTGATCCTCAGGATCTCAGTTCCCTTTAGCTGGAGAGCTCAAGGGGCAGCAGGGAGAGAGAAATGCCGCAGCAGTCGGACCACCCTGCCCACCCTCACACTGCTACAGGGCAGTGCCTGCAGCCCCTCCAAGAGATGCAAACTGTGTTCCTGACCAAGCAGGTCCTGGGAACAATGGGGCACATGCCAACAGTGCCAGTGGAGGCAGGCTGCTGGGAAACTCTGTCCCCAGGGGGTTGGGGACCATGTTAGCTCTTAGAGAGCAGCTCCAGGACTGCGTGTCTACTCAAGTCAGGTGCTAGGGGCTGCCTACACCACAAGATGATGAAATTTTGGGGACACTTGGAAGCCTCACTAGATGCTCTTGCTCCTTCCCTCCACATTATCCCAGTCAGGATGCTCCAGCAGCAACAGCAGGGAAAGAAAAACACACATCACCAGAAAACGTATGTCCCAGGCTATCAGACAGCTGTAACCAAAGCAAATGCAGCGTTTCCCCAAGGCAACTACAGGAAAACATCCTCCACTGACTGCATTCTTCAAAACAGCTCCTTTCCACATGTCCCGAGCTTTTGTTCCCAGCCTTCCTCCTCCCATCTCTCCATTCCCTGCCCCCAACGGGCTTCAGTGGAAGGCTATTTCTGGCTGATAAGAAATAATTTTATGACTCCAGAAAAGCACAGTGGCATCACAGGCCCCAGTACTTGGGCTGGCTCGAGGAGGCTGATGCAGGTGACAGGGGAGTAGGATCAGAACTGAGCACACCTGGGCTGTGCTTGCAACTCCAGCTTTTCCAGCAAGGTTCAGGTGTATTGCCAGGAGGTTCAAACCTGGTCCTCGAGGCTCATAAGGATCCTCCCAATTCCTTTCTACAAAGCAGCTCACACCCTGGGGAGTCAGCAGCACGGACCCAGCCCCTTCGGAGATGTTTCTGTCACCGAAGCTCAGCTCTCTACTCACCTCTATTTCCTGTTCCACCCTCCTTGTGGTGACCAGCTCCAAAGGGTGTGTTTGCCCACCAAGTCCTGCAGCCCCACTGGCTTTAGTCCAGCCACTTGCCTAAATTAGGGTTATTCACACAAAGACTTATTGCATCAGGTCTTCAGGCTGGCAGAGCTGACAGGAAAACACCTCCCTGCCTGCCATCCCCCAAGCACCCTCACACTGCTGAGCGAAACGCTCCGCTCGCCTCTTCCTCAGAGAACAAAGCGTCTTGCAGGGCACAGAGGAGAGAGAGGCAGCACATCCGTGAGCGTAAACCCTCCCAGTCCCCCCAAAATGCATGGCATGAAGGATATCATCGCCAGCTGTAGCAGCATCGGGCTGCAAACAGCTCCTGAAGAAACCACTCTGTGATTCCCCAGCCTCCAACTCGCCAGATCCCCCCTGTGCCTCAATGCCAGAAGATAAAGAGAGGGGCTTGCAGCAGCTGCCAGGAAAAAACCCTACAAATATCCCCAGGCTTGGGGAGCGAAGCCACCAGGCCCTGGCATTTGCCTGAGGGTCGCACGCCCAGCTGACATCTTTAGAAGTGGATACAGACACACAGAGAGTGGGGACAGAACAACTTCCACACCGCGTATGAATGAAGGGACCTGGACTGGGGAAGGGGAGCATAACGTGACAGGGGGACTGTCCTGAGGGATGGTCAAGGAATGAAAGGTCTGTCTCGGGGATGGAGGATCTGTCCCTGGAGATGAAGGGTCGAGGATGGATGGTCTGTCCCAGGGGACAGAGGGTCTGTCCCAGCAGACGAAGGGTCTGTCTGGGAGGACGCAGGATCTGTCCAAACGGGTGGAGGGCAGAAGCGCCACCACACACCTCGGGACGAGCCCTGCGGGACACTGCCCTGCAGTCCCCATCCAGCGGCTGACACCGGTGTTACGCTGTCCCGGCCAGCAACACCCTCCCACCCTCCCACCCGGTATCTCACCACCCGCCCGACCCACGCGAGACGATCCCGCCGGGCAGCCCCGCTCCTCGCCCCGCTCCGTTATCCCCGGGCCATCCTCGGGGGCTGCCGGTACTCACCGCCGGGCCGGGCCGGGCCGAGCCGAGCAGCTCCCGCGGGGCTGCGGGCTCAGAACCTCCCCACGGCCGCGCCCGCCCCTCTCCATCACCGCCCACCCGCCCCGTACGCTGATGGCGAGGGGCGGGCGGCGGGCGCGGCCGTGCTCGGGCTCCCCCCTCCCGGAACGAGCATCATCCGTTTCGGATTTAAAAAAAAAAGAGAAAGAGATCCACCCCAAAACTTCTTCGCTGGCTGCTTCGGGGAAAAAAAAAAACAGCCTAAAAAATACATATAGAAAATTGTTGTCCGTGTTATGCACTCAGATCCAAGGAAAACAACTTTTGTTGGATCAACACCCATCACTTTTAAGCAAAACCACTGGGTTTTGTGCTGTTTGGGTGTAAGCAGGGTTCTCCCTGCCCAGCTAATGTGGGTGCTTCCCAGTGCCAAAATCATTCAGGCCTGGACCGTGTCCCCCCGGTTCCACTTCCCATGGGGAAAAGCTGGTTAAAGAAGGAAAACAAGCAGGCCCAAATGCACACCCCGGACGTGAAGGGGAACCCAAGCCATAGGGCTGGCCACTGTCACACTGACCCATCACCCTACTCACCCCAAGGAGCTGCGTGTGGTCCCTTCGAGGCTGGTACTACCGGGGTTTGATTCCAACGTGCCATTAGCAGCCTCACCCGACACTTGGTGGACACATCATCAGGTGTCCAGGATGTTTATAGAGATGTTTTTGGTGTAGAGATAGGGTAATAAGGCTGAAAGCCTCCCTCTGAGGCTGCCGATTAAATAAACCATCTGTGTTTGTTCAGAGCTCTTTACTATGGGCTCTGCTCATGCTTAGAAAAGATCATAGGCAAATAAGCAACTCCCGTATTCCCCTGGCCAGCTGGAATACTTTCCTTCACCTTGAGCTCTGGAAGGCAGAGGAATTTTAAGGCCCCAAGTTTTTAGCACACACAAGGTGCTCCCTCTGCCAGCCCCACTCCCCTCCCAGCCCCAGGAGTGGAGCAGTGGACACGGGACAGGCTCAGGGGTCACCAGTGCTCCTGCTCAGCTCAGGCAACACAACAGCCAACATCCAGCTAAAAGCTGAGCCTCGTGTTTAGGAGCAACCCGTTCTTTCTGTGTAAACCTGGCCAGAAACCATCACAGAAAGGGATGAGGTTGTGCCTGAAAGAGGAATTCAGTGGGAGAAGTGGGGTCTGTGCCAGACCTGCCCTCCTACCTCCTTGCCTGAGGCTTAAAATGTCACTCTGAGGGGAAAAGGGAGAGGCAGACGGTATTTCACAAATGCCAGTATGCCTGTTTTCTCCAGATAAATTTTTCCTGTGTTTTCTCTCCTGCCAGTACGATGCTCCCAAGTCACAGCAGGTTCAGGGCTACCTGGAACTGGTTTTAGCAGAGGGGAAACAGCGGCTGCATTTCCAGCTCTTTGGAGCTGCCGCCATCGTGTGCAGGAGCCCATCCCAGCCTGGCTCCAGCTGCTCCCAGCACAAAATCCAGGCTCCCTCCCGCCCTCCAGCAGCGTGTTTATTTACAGCACAGTGTTTCTTTCTAAAGATCTGGTCTCAGGGGGCAAAATCCCTTCTGTGTATGAAACCAGTACTGACTAGCTCAGACATTGTCTTCCAGAGACTGCAGGCAGCCTGAAACAATAGGGGTGTGCAGAGAGTCCTGATGCATTTCCATTTTTGGACCATGATAAATCGGAAACCTAATAGTAACAGCTCTAAAAATGGCCCACGGTAATTAGGTGGTTGGGAATCGGTTTGGTGTTCGGCCATCACACACAATCCCTAATAGCCTCACGTCTTCTGCATTCCAGAAGATTCATTTAACCCCTCAAAATTGGACAAAGCCCCCAAGTTCACCTCAGAAACTTTCAGAAATGAGCACAAGCTGGAACATGGACATCGCAAGCACAATGGAAATGGGAAGCACGCCCCAGAAGTCCTTGGCATGACATGGAAGAAATGAGCCACAGACCGATTGTGTTGTTGTGCTCCGTGTACAACTCGGTCCAAATCTCTGATTTTGAAAAAAATGCAACCCATGCACACAAAATACAGCACAGAGCCCGTTTTTATCCGGAACCGCTGGACTACAGAGACCCACTCCCCATTTTTGAGGTTTTGCTGACACCTGGTGTTCTGGAAAAGATTGCTGTTCCGGCAAGTTCCCTTCCCTGGCTCCCGTTTGGATGGCTGGAATCCTGAATTTGGGGAAGACCCTGAGAAATGCAGGTGTGCAGTTGGATTTCAGAGTCCCTCTTTTAACATCTCAAGAGCAGTGCTGCAAGAGAATCTGCAGCGTGCTGTGTTATGTCGCTGCAAACCTCACGGTACAGAGGTAGAGTTCCTGACTTCAGGAATCAGGGGAACTGCAGGGGGCGAATCTCAGATCTCATTTATCATAGAACAGTTTGGGTGTGAGGGGAGCTTAAAGATCATCTCGTTCCAACTTCCTGCCATGGGCAGCGACACCTTCCACTATCCCAGGCTGCTCCAAGTCCCATCCAACCTGGCCTTGGACACTTCCAGGGATGGGACAGCCACAGCTTCTCTGGGCAGCCTGTGCCAGTGCTTCACCACCCTCACAGGGAAGAATTTCCTCCTCATATCTGTTCACCACATTTGGTGAAGCTTTTCCTAAGTGCCAGTGTTTAGATCTGAGGTACTTGCTTACTCCATTGAATTATGTCCTCATGACAAATTTCACTACCTCTTTTTCCCTTTGTTTTTGTTTTTAAATCCTGTTCACAGTAGTCTCTGCAAAATGTGTCCCACTTTTACACCACCACGTCATCATGTCACAGAGCATGCTGCCGATCTTTAAATAGGGACAGTGGCTCCCCCAGCAATAACCAGCACCAGCTGTTCACAACCATTTGCCCAAAGGTTTGCTGGACCAGCATTTCCAGCTCATTCCAGATGCCTGCCCTGCCCAAATCAGATCAGTTACATCTCCCCAGGCAAACACTGCTGCAAACACAATCCATAAATAAATCCACCACAAGACTCGAATATTTCCAGCACAAACACGTAAAGAGAACATTATAGCAGTGGGTAATAGAGGAGAACAGTGTGGCTGCACTCCTGTGACACAAGCCAGAATTCCACGGGTCCAAGGGCAGTTTCAGTCTGTCTCTTCTAAGGAGCAGCAAACTCGGTGTTTGGGATCTTCTCCCTGCAGTTCCCACAGGTCCAGCATCCACTGCCCAGCGACACACAGGCTTTGGGGTTCAGGGGATAGTAGAGACTTGAAGGATCTTTCATGTGGATAACTTTTCAAGCTAATTGACCCCTTGCTTCCCCTGAAAGAGGTTAGTGCAACCAGTCCAAAAACCCCACAAAGCTCTACAAAACCCCACATGAAAATAATCAGTAGTAGCACATTCCTCCCACTCAGAGCAGTCAGTTTTCTTACAAGTTGTTTTACAACCTCAGTCCTTTCAATTTTCTCATTGAAATTTATGGCAATATCAGCATTTTCTTGTTACCACAGTATAAATATTGATCTTTTTTGGGCAATGACTTGAAATTTCAAACATCCTGAAGTTTTTGTCACAAAACTGAGGCAATTCTGTGTGAAAAGGAGGCTGTTATGAAGAAAACAAAACCAAATATATTTTTTTTCTTACCTTTTTTTTTCTTCTCCCAGTAAAGCTGTGGCTGCCCCATCCCTGGAAGTGTTCAAGGCCACCTGGATTTGAGAAACCTGGTCTAGTGTGAGGTGTCCCTGCCCATGGCAGGGGGTTTGGAACTAGGTCTTTAAGGTCCCTTCCAAGTCAATCTGTGATTCTGTGATTTTTTTCCTAAAAATCATAGAGGAATTTCACACAGTTACAGATGATTTTCAAGCAGCTTGTTGGAGTTCATCTGTAACAATGCCAACAATTGACAATTTTGTAAATAATTTTACATCCTCTCCTGGAGGATGTGTATTCTTTTGTTGCAACACCCTGTAGGTGTTGTAATCTTGATTAAGGATAATTAAATACTCTGCTGGCTTTCTGGATGCCTGAGAAGATGCATCTCATCCTAGAATAATACAATAATAGAATTGTTAGGGTTGGAAAAGATCTCTAAGATCATTGAATCAGACCCTTAACCCAGCATCAATATGTTCATCACTAAACCATGTCTCCAAGTGCCACATCCACACATTTTTTGAACACTTCCAGGGATGGTGACTCCAAAATCTCACAGCTCTGAGAAAAACTCATATCTGCTTTTTTGTGACCGTATGTGAGAACTTAATCATGGCCCCTGTTCTTTCTGGGTCTGTCACTCACTGCCCCTCCCTCAAAATAAAGACTAAGTATTTAACTTTTAACACAGTTGAAGCTTGGATGGAAGTGCTTGTGTCCCTTTTTCACTAGTGCAATACATAAATAAATAGTGTGTAGTACATAAGCATTCTTACCACTATTTGCTGATAACTTTCTGGAAAGTAAGTACTCTTGACAATGTTTTGCTCTTCAGTACAATAAAAGCTAACAAGAAACAAAACAAACAAAAAAACCCCAACAAAAACAAACAACAAAAAACCCCAACACAACACAAACAAAAAGCCACAGTGTCTACACTTGGTTCAGTGCAGCAAAGAAAGACCCAATAGTTACAGTATTCAGTTGTAGGAACTTTGAGCTCCTGGGTTCTTCAGTGCAGTTTTGAGGGCAGTGGGAGACGGAGAGCAACTCCTAGTTAGGCAAAGGGTCTTCTTTTCTAGTTGAAGGAGAAACACAGTCTTGAGTCTTGTCTTGTCAAACTCTCAGCGAGGCCCTTGGGCACTGGATTGTCCCACAGTCTGCAAGGACAGCAAATGTGTTACTGTAGGACTAAGTATGGTACCCAAGTATCTGGAAGATATGGATCCCAGGAGAGAGTGGGACAGGGCAGGAATGTACATCAGAAGTGAAACCAGGAGGAACGAGAGAAAGAAAACTTTTAAAAACAAATGCAACAACTCCCTGATGGGGACATGACACAACTGGCTCTTCATTTTTGCCTCATTTAAAGCCAGCAAGATTTTCAATTCCTTTTTTCCCTGGACTTTCTTGGGAGGTGGAGCTGTCCTAGAAAACCCTCAGCTTGCTTGGCTTGTGTCTGTACTCCATGCAATACCCTATTCTATGCCAGCTAACCCAGGGCAGCAGGGGAATAGGTCACATCTGTCCCCAGACTGGTCACCCTGACTTCTCCTTGCTGAGGCAAGACCCAGCCATAGAGCTCTGTGATACCTGCTCACCTTATGAACTGAATTTCTGGGCACTTGGCAAGTTTCTCTGCAAGCTTTTTGGCCCCACAGGCTCCAATGCGGTTTTTCTCCAGGCTGTTTTAAAAATCAAAAGAGAATTTTGAAATCCAAAACAAATCCAGAGTGGAAAACAGCTGAATAGTCCCATGCTGTAATCACCTTAAATAAAATCAGTGCTACTTCAAGTGTATCAGCCAGGCAGGGCTGGCCCTTGGTGCATCATGGAGCAGGCTAAGCAAGAAGTTAAACTGCAGAAGCCTGCCTGTTGTTCCTAATGTACATCCCCCCTCTTCGGAAGTCCCGTGATTGAAGGCTCAATGACAGACAAATGAGTCTTCCCAGGGTTTTTCTCAGGGCTGTACTCACTCTAACACCTTCAGCTTTGCCATCTCTGGGAGAGCAGTGGCCAGCTCTCGGGCTCCTCCATCTCCAAGGGCATTCCAGGACAGTCTAAAGCAGACAAGAAATCCCAATTGTGAGTGCCACTGCTGTGACATTTCCCCTCATGGATTAGCCTGTTTGCAAGAGCTAATCACCTTCTTATCATGACAGGTAAACATTCCCCTGGATTACAAGCTTAATTTTGAGGAGTTTCCTCCGTTTCACCACATATTTCCATATATGATAAGACACTAGGGCGTGTCTGTGGACTGTGGTTATCTCAGAGCCCTGCACGCCCAGGGAATGAGATGTGGAAGATGGAAATGACTGCTGAGCACACAGCTTTATGCCATGACATGTTCTAGCAGTGTATTTCATCAATTAATTACTGCTACATTTAGCACCGAAAAGTACTTAGTGTACTAAGTACTTGTAAAATATTAACAAGTATTCAGCAGGGTCAGAAGTGCCCTGCAGTTCCAAATAGGAGCAGACATTAAAACAAGAGTGACCTGTGTGTGCTGAAGTGTCTCCCCATCCATCCCCACACTCACATTATCTCCTCCATGGAAGGGCATTGTCGGAAGCCAAGAGAGAGTGATCTTGAAGCATCATCAGTGATTCCACAGAATTTCAAGCTGCAGCAGCAGGGAGAGAACAGAGGGCACGGTGAGCTGGTGTCAGAACCGTGGGGAACACCACGTGGCACCATGTCCTGCCACGCTCTGGCCCAGCAGCCCTCAGTGCCCCGGTACTCACTCAATCTTCTGGAGGCGTTTGAAGCATGGCAGCCCCTCAGACAGGGCATGGATACTCTGTTCTCCAAGGTGATTTTCTGCTAAACTGTAAGGGCAATGGAAAAGCTTTGAGTGGTGCAGAAAAAGCAGGTACCATCAGAGAAAAGCCACCATGAAAATGTAATTATGTGAACTAGCAAGTTAATAACTACTACCCAGACTAAGTGGAGACTGTGTAGACAGCAGAGATGAGCCATAGCAATTTTAGGTCAATTCACTGCTTGGTACAGTGGGAATGACAGCCCTGCTGTAACTCACAACCTCAGTCCTTGCAGCAGGGAATTGCTTGCAGATGGAAACACGGGGTTATACTTGTATCAAAGGACAGATCTGCAGCACATCATGTGTTGCATGTGAAACTGGAAATAAAAAGTTGTACTGGAGTTAATGACTGGTGTGACTTGAGAGGAAATGACAGTAAGGGAGAGTGAGAAGACGACCTTCCAGTACCTAGAAGGGCTACAAGGGAGCTGGAGAGAGACTTTGAACAAGGGCATGGAGAGACAGGACAAGAGAGAATGGCTTCAAGCTGACAAAGGGCAGGGTTAGATTGGATATTAGGAAGCAGAAATTCTTCCTGGTAAGGGTAGTGACGCCCTGGCACAGGGTGCCCAGGGAAGCTGTGGCTGCCCCATCCCTGGAATTGTCCAAGGCCAGGCTGGACAGGGCTTGGAGCAGCCTGGGCTAGTAGAAAGCGTCCCTGCCTATGGCAGGGGGATTGGAATGAGATGATCATCAAAGGTCCTTTCCAACCCAAACCAGTCTGTGATATGTTTGGCACCATCCAAGTGCACCTGCCATGTCCTACCTTATCTCTTCCAGCAGCCCACACGCCACCAGGGCTCTGGCCAGCTCCAGCCCTCCTGCCTGCCCAATGTTATTGTTCTGGAAGCTAACAAAGGAAACATAAGCATTGGAGGATTATTTTGGAATAAAGCTGTAACAAAAGCTCATATTTAACTTGCCAAGAACCTATCCAGAGGTGGTCTCCCACCACTGAGATTCCTTTTCTAAGTTATCTTTTGATGATGTCTTAGACACAGGCTGGAAGAGACACCTCTAGGCTAACTGAGCCCAGTGAGCTCTTCTAGCTCACCAATTCCTTGCTTTGTTACTATGAAACAGTACAAGAAAGTCCTACATGTTAGAGTCCTGGAAAGACTCCCACAAAAATTTTAAAAATACAATATCACTGAGTTCAGGTAAAAGAAATGACTCAGAGGTGGCTGCACAAAAAAGTGAGGGTCCATAAAAGATGCTCATCTTTATGCTTACATTCCACCAGAGGCATCAGAAACCAACATACTCAGAAACAATTTTAAGGCTTATTTTACTGTATACTCACTACCTGGTTCATCTCTAAAACTAATGCTGCAAGAGATTAAGCAAGAAGGGTTTATGTGACTTTTACAGCAGAATAATTGTGGAGGGCTTCTCAATCCTGGGACACTGAAATTGCTCTCTAAACAAGACACCAGTGCCTTTTCCCATTCCTTCCTTCAGCGATCCGCATGTTCCCCAGGATATCCAGCCTTCCTGGTGCAGAGGCTGGCACTTACTGCAGGATCTTCAGGTTGGTCATGTGAGGCAGACAGAGGGCAAGTGTCACTGCTGTCCTGTCTCCAAAACCATTCCTTGATAGTCTGGAAGAAGCAGAAATGAAATGTTACTGGCAGTGAAGTCCAGAGCCTCATTCCTCACCTGTGTGTGACCCACATGGATGTGTGATCCCCATTCCTCACCCACATGTGCCTGGGACTGTGCTGAAAGGACCCAGTGTCCCTGATTCAAAGGACTCTGAGGGTGGGAGGAAGAAACAATGAGGTTTTTCAATCCTGCAGCAGAAGTTAAACAGGGAAGTAAAATCGATCTGTACTTCTCTGGACCACACTTGTCTCCCTTTCTTACTGAGTTACCTGAGCTGGAATTGAAGTGAAATTGCACTTTTTCATATGTGCCCTTAGTCCACACACTGCAATCTGATGGTTACATGGACAGCTCAGTTTAACTGTAGCTTTTTCTTACTCGCTATTTATAAATTTTATTTATTTAACATGGCAGGGCACATACATTCTTTAAACTGGTCTGGAACAGAACATCAATATATCTGAATGTGTAAAGGGTTTACCTGTCCACTTCTCCTCCATTTTTGCAGCCACATAGATTAATGGTGATTTCTTGGGCAACATAGGCACTGAACAGCTCTATGCCTGAGACACTCCCTATAAACCTGAAGATTCAGCTCTTGAATCCATTAGTCCACTGATGCAGACTGTACAGTTCTTAGAAATCTTCAAGGCAATCCAGCAACCAATCCCCAAACCCTCCACACCCAGCACCACACATTTCTGTGGTGTGCAGCAGAGAGTTTTTACCCTGCTCTCACAAGAATCAGTGGTAAAACTGATCTTATCTTTATTGAAGCTATATCAGATTTCTATGCCTTGATTTTTGCCCAGCTTCCCAAAGGGACACTGGAAATGACACACTTACAGTAACTCCTTGATGTGCTTGCAATGGGCAAGAGCTTCCATCAGCTTTTCCCCTCCAGCAGGACTAGGACAATTCCCTGAAAGGCTAAAAGAAGCATGACACTCTCAGTGACTAAATGAGAACCAGAATGTACCAGCTTAAGATATTTCACTGTTTGCCTGCTGTGATGGGAGACTTGGGTCTCTGGGAAATGATCTGGGGAATTTTAGGTTCTTTTGTCAAGTGCTGAGTAACTCCTGGCCCTGCAGGTACTGGGGGAAGGAGCAGTTGTCCCTCTCGCAGACAGAACTGGGAATTTCTTTTTCTTGCTTCAAGTTATTTCCAGGTTTTTAATTTCAAAAAGGTACAAGGCTTACTCCAAGAGCTGGGCCTAACAAAGAGCCTGGATGCTCTAATTTCTTTTCCCTAGGAGAAGGAGCAGTTTGAATCCATGTCTTGGAGAGCCTTGCCTAGAAGCCTTGACCTGGCTTTGACAGATTCTCAGTTTCACCTCTACTTCCACTAGTAGAAGAAAGCAGTGTGGACACACAGGGGGCCACCACACTGGGAACCATACACACCCCAAGGAAAGGTGCTGCTTGGGTATGAGACCTGTAAGATTCCCCACAGGCTGCAGATTTATTTTCCAGGGCACAACTGAGCCAGAGATCTCCATGTTTGAGCAGCTGGTGAGAGTTGGCAAATGTCTCTGGAGCACGAGGACATAGCCATAACCTTCA
Organism: Coloeus monedula; assembly: GCF_965178545.1. NCBI lineage: Eukaryota > Metazoa > Chordata > Aves > Passeriformes > Corvidae > Coloeus > Coloeus monedula. The sequence continues at coordinate 14,494,099 of NC_138793.1, forward strand.
CCCTCAGGGAGTCTCTGCTCTGCAGAGAAGGTCGTGGCCAGTCCTGGCTGTACAGAGGAAGGGCAGGAGAGGGAACACCTTCCATTGGTTTGGTGGATTGTGCATTGAAAGTGCTGGAAGGTGGAACATTGTCTAAGAGAAGGCAGCACAGGGATTCCCACACAGGCTTCCCCACCAACCAGGGCCATGACCAAAACAGCTGAGCCAAAACAAAGGGACTCACTCGATTTTCTTCAGGTTTTGCATTTCCAGCAGGACAGCAGCAAGATTTATCAGGCCTGGATCTCCAATCTTGTTGTGGCTTAAACTTCAAAGAAGAGAAGGAAGGTTGTGTTGTAAAGGAAAATGCCAGGCAAAGTACAAGATCTTATTTAATGTGTCCCATTTGTTGGATGACACCTCAGGCCTTGCCAGCAGAATCAAAGAGTTGTTTGTCTCAGCTATCTCACAAAAAATTAATAGGTGTTAATGAGGAATTTTAAAAATTGCAAAGAACAATTAAAATCACTGGATCCTGTTGATTGGTGGGAAATTACTTCAGCCAGAATACCAAGACAGGATGAAGAGAGGTTGTTATTATTTTCCAAATTGCTACAGTGGAGAATGGACAGCATCTGGCAAGAGAGAGAGGGAGAAAGCAGAGCAAGCCTGGGGTTGACTTCAGATTCAGATCTTTGCAGACCAGGCAAATTCTGGGTCTGAGGCTTTCCCAAGACAGAAGGGAGTCTCTAGTCCTATTCTGGATCCCAGGGAAGATTTAGATCCTGTTTAATCCATTTTCTACATGACTGCAGCAGAGTGGTGTAAGACCAAAGTTTCATTTTCTGAACATCAAGTTCTGATTTCCTCTAGTCCAAGGTATCTCATACACGAGCATTTTCCAACCTCTCTGCTTTTGTTACAACACCGTGTATAGGCACATCTGGTCTCTCCAAATGTTGGCACTAATGGTCACCTCCCTGCAAGAAAGGAGAAACTTACTTGATTTCCTCCATGTTGTGCATATTCCTCAAGGTTCCTGCGAGTCTGGAGCAGCCATCATTACCAATACTGTTGTGGTTCAAGCTGGAAACAACAGCCCCAGGAAAAGGGACATTAAACCCCTGCTACTCAGCATCTCAAGCCAGGCCAGAGCTGAGTTGCAGTCACATACTTACCTAAGCCTTTTCAGGGATGGCATCTCACAAAGCCCCAGGACAAGCTCAGGGATGGCAGCACTGCTGAGTTTCATGGATTCCAGGCTGAGAGGTGAAATAACAAAGGCACAATTAACTACCCCAGGGACAGTCGTGTGAGCACTCTGCGCAGAGGGTGGTGAAACAAGGGTGAGAAAGATAGGGAAGTGTATTCCAGTCCCTGTGAATAATTTTCAGTTCTCTTCTGTAACACAATTCTAATGAACCTGTCTGGATTCTGATAAAATACCAGCAGAATCCCAAACCTCTGTTGAGGTTTGAGTAAGAGCCCAGCCCCTCATGGAGCAAGGTGACCACAAGACAACAAGATCCATGCAAAAAAAACTACCAAAACATTTGATTCTCCACTGGAATTCCGTGCCCCAGACTACTGATCTCTGTCTCTCTCACTCACTGTTTGTTACAAATAAAAAAGAATTGTTGCTTCTTCCCTATCTGAAGTCCTCCAGCCATCAGGAAAAGTACATCTGTCCACAGTACATGCAGAAGAGAGGCTGAAGTTTAGCTAGAGCTTCTAGAAAGACCTGGACAGCCTGGTAACAGCACACTCACTTGAGTTCTTCAATGGCCTGGCAATTCTGCAAGCCTGAGATCAAATAATCGATTCCAGTTGGTGTAACACTGCTAGAGGTCAGCCTGCAAAACAGCAAGGATCAAATGAGAAGATTAAGTCTCAGCACACTGAGAAAGAGGGGATTACTCCACTGACAGGCAAACTTCCCCATCCCAAATCCCAGACAGCACAGACATCAGGGACCAGTAAGTTTGGAGAGATTTCCACGCCCCTTGTGTGCAGGACTAAGAGGAATGGTGTGATGCACAGGATTGAGCAAATAATAAATATGTGGAAAAGGTCACTGCTGGACATACCCAAACATCTTCAGCTCTGGAAGGGGTAGCAAAATCCTGACTAGCATTTCTGCTTCATCCTCATGGAGTTCCACGTGAGACCATCTGCAAGGAGGGAATGACAGGTCTGGGCTATGTCCAGGGGTGGCTAAAGCTCTGTGCCAGGCTCACAGATAAAGCACAGCAGTGCTGGGACATTGAAGGAGTGACACAACACTGGTACTTGGCAAAGTCCCATGGGAGCTGGGCACAGGGAGAGTTAGATGATTTCAAAGGATACCCCAGGAAGCCACCAGGTCTATGGGTTTTTTCTATTTTCCATTCAAACATTCCATGTAGGGGACCCAAAGGGCAGGGACTGGGACCTTGAACTGGCCTCTTCCATGCCCTGCTGTGTGTTCAGTATGCTACACTCCCAAGGACAAGCTGCTCCCCTCCCAGAAAATCCTTTACAATGCCTGGCAACTCACCTCAGCTCCTGAAGCTGAGCACATTTTTCACAAAGCCTTTGGCAGAAGGAGGAGTTCTTGATTTCTGGCTTGTACAGACTCAGTCTGCAGGATACAAACACACAACACAACTGTCAGTGAGGATCAGCAGAGCCCACTGCAGCATCTGGTGCCCCCCAGGGACACAATTAGGGACAGATCAGGGCTTTCAAGTGCCCACCTGGGGCTTTCCTGCCATGTCCCATTTATGTCACTGTTCAGTGTGGAGAAACAGAGCCCATCCCCACTGCCCAGGACAAGAGCTGCCTCTTCCTTCAGCTGCACAAAAGGACACTGCTGCTGCTCTCTCTACACACTCATGCAGAAGCCAACATGTCCTAAGGTTTTTCAAAGTGCTCCTGTTTCCCATTTGCTCCCAGAAAGGTAGGTGGATTTTTTTACGTGTTTAGGTCCAGTATGTGCCTGAACAAGAGCAGCCCAAAGGACACATGCACGAGCAGAAGATTTCTTCCACATGTGTGGCACAGAGGCACTCTGAGACTGAACCCATGGAGACCAGAGCCTTAGACACTCTGAAAATATTTTTCATCCCACAGTGAAATTCTGAGCACGCAGAAAATAATGATAAATAGTTGCTTTCTCACCTGCTAATGACTGATTCTACCTTCTCCAGGCAGTTTGGGAAACTTATGACTAATTGGAAGAGGGTTTTATCTTTACGTATCCTGAAAAGGTAGAGATTAGAGAACATCATAAAACTGTGAACTCCTGAGAGAGAAAAAATACTATTTTCTGTAGGAAAAATCAAGAGGACCAGATGGGACAGGACTCTGCGGGAAGATGAAAGCTAATCATCCATCTCTGAAGAGGTTTGTAATGTTTAAACTAGCTCCAAAGCCAGCCTAACCTTGGCCCCTTTTCTCCCAAGAGCAACCAGGAACATGGTCTCCTTTCCATTAAACTTTCTGAGTTGTGCGACCACAAACCTTCTAAGCACTTCTACCCACCAGCCATTTGGGTTAAAATTGCTTCAAGTGGGCTAATAGCTCACAAATGCACTGGAGACAGCGAATAAAGAACAGAAGATCCAGGGCTGGCTTCAGTCCCATTTCCTTAAGAGTATCAGGCTAAAAGAAAATATCTGAAAGACACCAGAACCTGAGGTGCCACTTACGTGATCTCAGTAATGTTTCCAGAGACCTGGACAGCCAGCTCAAGAAGGTTCATGACTCTCTCTTTGCGCACCCATGGCTCTTCTATGCTGCAAAGGAGAATGCAGGCAGCTCTGCTTTATTTACATGCATGGATCCATCTCTGTCAGCTGAGTGTTCCACACTCTCAATACATGGCAAGGCTGCTTGGCTTAGCAGAGTAATGTCTGCATGGGAAACAGGGTGCAAACTGGCAACAGGCAGAAGTAGCCCAGCTTCCCTGCAGAGGAGTGGAGAATTTGCTACCCATGTAAAGAGCAGGATGCTCTGGCAGTAGGAATGTGTCCACCAGAATTATCACCCTTCTTTGTAAGGCTGGCAGTGCTCTACAGAGTCAGCACAGTTTCTGGCCAGAGCTCTACACAAGGCTCAGTAGGAATCAAGGAGATAAAGCCAAATACCAGTAACAGAGTCAGCCATGGAAATTTCTCAGGCCAATGCTACCTGCCTTTGGAAGAAACATGGTTCACTTTTGGTTTTGATGAAAGAGATTTTAGAAGATCAGACCAGCCTCAGAGCAGTATCTAAAAAAGAACAGTGAAACAGTACCTGATTTTCAGCAGCCCCAGATCTTTACTCAGGGAATGCAAAAGTCTTTCTGCAGCTTGGACTGTCACGTTGTTATTTGAGGACCTAGAACCAAAGCTCACTGTAATGAACAGCTCACAAACGAGCCCACCCAAATGGGTCCAAGAGCCATTAACTCACGTGTACTCTGTCAGACCAGTGCACTTTTCCAGGAGTGAGAACAGCTTTTCTGAGTGCTCTGGCTGAAAGTTGCACTCTGCCAGTCTGAAAGGATGAGAGGGAGAACTGCCTTAGTTCATCACGTTTCAGGCTTTCTGATCCAGAAATCTCAGGCATCAAAGCCTAACCCCACAGAGAAAGAAGGATGGCACAAAAATCTGAAACACCTTTAAGGGTTTCCAAAAACAATTGTGGGAACACTTCAAAAGCATCTGTTGAGGTGTTCTGGTAGAACATTCCTGCATGCTACGGTGGCACTGGTTTTTGTAGCACCCTGTCCTGTGACAGGGACTGGAGGCACACCTACAGGTGCCCAGGTGGGGAACAGGCAGTGGGGAAGTGAAGAGAAAAAGGGATGTGGGATTCTCTGTGATGTGAGAAAGCTCTTCTCTGAAGGTGAGTCAAAGGAAACGTGTCAGCTATTAATATAAAATATCTCCATGCCAGCAGCCAGGGGCATAAAGAGGTTTTGTCTGCCTTGTCCCTAGAAAAAGGACACCACCTTTGCCAAAGAAATCACCACAAGAAGTCTGTAACATTACCTCAAAATCTTTCTTGGGTCATCTCCACTTGTCAGCTTGATGATTAAAGTTGCTTTGGAGCACAAACTGCACAGAGAAGACACGAGTATGAGATTTAGAGGGATAATTACTATTTTTCCCAGTGGTCAGAATTTAATGATACTTAACTCCAGAAAGCAATCCAGCACAGCAGTGACAGAGGTACCTGGCCCAGCTCACTTCTCCCTGAAATAAACTAGCCCAGGGAAATGCTTCAATAATACCTCACTAATGCTAAATTGGCATAAAGCAGCACTGCTGTTTGGAGGAGGAATCCTGACCTGTCCTGCTTTTATCTGCCTCCTCTGTACTCCCAGCTGAGCTCTGGGGAGAGGTACAAAAGGAGACTTATCTGCTTTAAAGTAGCCCAAATATTCAGCACCCACATGTAACAGCAGGAATGAATGGAAGTGCCCTGGTTAAAACCAGCTCAGGCCAGACCAACTGGTCCCATGAACATAAACACTGATAAGGTCCCACAGATGTGCAGCATGGCCCAGTCCCATGACTGGAATCTGTGAAAAAAAGCACTGCATGCCATAGCAACGGGCCCAGAGCCCATGGGGATATTTTTGCCTGAGAGGAAAGGAGATAAAGATGCAAATCCAAGTAAAGAACATGGGAAATTGCTTTCTATTGCCTCTGAAATCTCAGCATACTGGAGAGAACCTTAGACAGCAAATGCTGACTCCTGCCCTGAAGAGGTTCATTAACAGATACATACATGACAATAAGTGGTACAGCTGAGTATCTGTGTCTCTATACACAAAAATAACCTGGCCCTGTGGAAAGATAGTTCTGCTTGGCAGCTATGTTTGGCCATTAGAAATGGACATAAACAAATGCTTTAGGCAGTTGGACATAAAGGTAGTTGAAAACGTAGCCCTCATTATTACCTGAAAATGACAAACTTTCAATAATTAAAAGGAAAACAAGCAGGGAAGAATTAATGAAGAGCAACAGTCACCTGACTTGAACTTCAGTAGTGTTTCCAGATGTGACAAAGGCATTTATGAGATGCAGGACTCCATCCTGAGAAATCCCATTATGGCTGAGACTGCACAAAAGAGAAGGAAGGATTTTCATGTGTCAGGAGTCAGGGTTGTCCCCAGACTCCTCAGCCACAGAGGCAAAATTCCAGTTGGCAAAAAAGACAGAGCAGTTTGGGGGGTGCTGAGACCCTTCAGCTGTGGTCAATGCACAGAACCCCTCCAGGACACAGTGCTGATGACTTGGGGGACACAGTAAATGCAGTTTGTTTCTTGCATCTCAGAGGCAGCCGCAGCTGGAGCATTTACTGTCCCACCAGAAAGGGAAGGGGAAAGGCTGCTATAGGACACAGCTCAGCTCACAGCACCTGTGGGTCTTGAGTTACCCAAAGAGGTCAACACACACAGAAAAGTGATGAACTGAAAACTCTGGAGGCTGGGTCAACTTCAGTCACACCTCCCCACTCTGGTCATTGCTATTTCCTGCTGACCCTCATAAAAAGACCTTTGCTTATTTCTGCAGGTTTTGGAGCAGACTCTGAGTCACTGTGGTCTGGAGGTCTCATGTTGTGCTCATGACTCAGAGCTTTCCTCCTAAGGCAGGAGAGGGCAAGAAGCACAAGCACCAGCTTCAGGAGGGATCACACCAACACCCCTCAGATTCACTGTGTGTTCTCTTACTTGAGGGAACAGGTACCGGGCACTCGATGCAAGTGGTCCAAGAGGCACCTCAGGCCTTCATCTCCCAGCTGATTCCTGGAGAGACTGAAAGGCAGAAGAACAATGTGGCCAACCAAAACTCAGCCTTTGGAACAGGTTGCCCAGAGAGGTGGAGGTTTCCCCATCCCTGGAAATATTCAAGACCTGGTTGGACAGGGTTCTGAGAAACCTGATCTAGTTGAAGATGTCCCTGCTCATGACAGGGGGTTAGACTAGATGGCCTTTAAAGATCCTTTCCAAAGCAAATTATTCTATAAGTCTATTATTCTTTTAAACAGCAATGCTCCTCTGAGAAGCTTTGAAGAAAAAGCTCAAATTTCCTGGAATTAAATTCTAGTTTAGCCAATAATTGTCTGTTTAAAACAAACCACTGCCTTATGAAACTACCTCATGCATAAGCTCCAGAGCAAGCTCAAATGAAGAGCTCAAGTGAAGCAACAAATGCCTCAAAACAGTCATGGAGTGAAGATCCCAAGGAAGTTGTCCCACCAGCACAAAAGGACCTGTGTTATTTCCAACTGATTGTGTTTCTCAGCAGTCTGAATGAGCACACATACCCTCGCAGACAGGCTGGGAAACTCCAGGCAATGCTGAACCCCACAAACAGAGCTCTCCCTCAGTGACTCTGCTCAAGGTCATAGTAACACCCCAGGCCCTACTTACTCTACTTCTGCCAGCCACCCGTGCTGCTCCAGGACATTGCAGAGCTCCTCTACCTGCCCTTCCCCAATGGCACAGCCCGTCAGCCTGTGTGAAACAGCAGGAGAGTTAAAGCATGACCAGCAACCAGCTCAGCCCGAGCACTGAGAACTGCCCACCAGCAGCTGCACTTTTACACCAGTCTCTGTGGAGCATTCATGTTTTTTGCCATCTCCTTGGTGCCGAAATGGAGACACTTGACAGTTTTCTCTCCAGGGGTACTTAGGAACCATTGCTCCCAGCGAGGCTGCAGACACATCTCACATCACACAGATGTTCATATGGAGATTATCACCCAGAATTTGAGGCACAAATTTGGAAAACGCAGTGATGAGGGCTCAATTCTGGTGCTTGTGCAGCAGAATTTGGTGCAACTCAAGATGATCATAAGCAGTCCAGAAAAAAAGAGAAAAGCACGGGTCTCTGCCATCCCACTGCATCCAGATGGTTCTGAATTGCACTTTAGCAGAGGAATTGAGCCCTAAATCTTAAGCTGCTAGCCCAAGCTCCTGGGCCACCAGCCCATGAATTCTCAATACAAGAGGCAATCTGGCTCCCTGCACTAGTGCTTCAAATCCAGCCACAAGTGAATCACAGTGAGTGTTCTATGCCAGTACCTGCAGGATGTCCTTTGGCTTTGCATGCTTGCTCCTAAGTGCAAGAAGGCATTTTCACTTGACCTAAAGCAGACACAAAAGACAGCCCTTCAGCACTGATCTTCAAAGATGACAGGCTTTGTAGTCCCTTTGAGGCTGAGCTGCTGGGCTCCAAACAATCTGAGTGTCTTACCAGACTTCCACCACTCTGACCCGCTCACAGAGGTTGATGGAGTTGAGGAGCAAAACAGCACAACGTGGGGACAAGGGGTTTCTCCTAATACTGTAAAGGAGGGGAAAGAAGAAGCAATTAAATCAGGTCCTAAGAAGAGAGGCTCCCATACACCTGGCCCAATTTCCCCATTGTTCATTTTGAGACACAAAATATTGGATACATCCCATTTAACTCAGGATGAGGGAGCAAGGACCTAAAGATTTGAGCATTGGCACCCTTTAACTAAAGGAGAGTCTCCTTTTGTCCCCTCTGACTAAAAAGGGGGTACAGACCAAGGGCTTACACTGAACAACTCCTCTTTGGGGCTACTGGACTAGAGGTACCCCACACTGGAAGCAACCTCCTGACTGGGCAAACTCAGTCTCACGAGACCCTGCAGCTCCTTCATGCTGCAACATCTTGTAAAAGATGGCCAAGTTCCTTCGGGGTTTTTTGTCCACACAGTGGAGTTCCCTAGCCCCTGACAGTGCTTCTCTGGGCCAAATTCCAGCATAAATGGCTGATATGCTGCCAGAAAACACCTTTGGTGTCAAGTGTGGCAGGATGTCAGATGCATGCAGGGGCAGAGCTGTGAGACACTGACCACACAAACAGGTGGTGCGTTGTCACTGTGTGTCAACCAACGTTTCCTACACTTGTCGTGGATGCTGGAAGTCATGTCCCATGGGAGCTGCTAAGTGAGGATTATATGGTATGCTGTGCCTAGGGCAGATAGCTTTCCTCCTGTCCTTTTTTCCTCTCTGCTAAATACCATTAAAGTGCTGCTTTTCTTCTAGGAACAAGAAAAGAACGGGTGTGAAAGCATTTCTGCATTTTCTTTGCCTTGCCTGTAGTAGTCTACAATTACTGATTAATGCTCCTAAGATATGCTGTGGTATTAACACTTCTCAAACCAATGTTTCATGGCAGCAGTCAAAGCAGGGACCCCAAACATTACCTCAGCAGTGTCAGATGACAGAGGGATGGCAGAAAGCTCAGTAATCTCTCAATGCTCTGGACACTCAATGAATTTCCAGACAGACTGTAAAACATGGAAGGAAACAAAACCCAGGAGAAACTGGTTCAATCCCTAATTATTTCTATAACATTTACATGGACATGCACACACACACGGTGTTATGGGCAAATTCTGTAAAAGGACATGTCCAGAAATGCCATGAAAGTTGGGCAAGATCCTTACAGCCTGATCTCTGTGTTTCTCTACATCCTACAGCCAATTAGCATTCCAGTTTCAAGAGTCTTACTTTTCCATTACTGTACATTTATAAAATGATGCTACTGATGTCTTTCATGCAGGCAATAGGGGTATTATGTTACTTTTATTTGCTCTTCCTCAGTTTTTGTTCTGACCAATATTCTTCCAATTTTCTTGGTGCCAGGCTCCTGCCTGGAGTGACCACCTCTTCAGGAGCAGAGTTCATGGCTTAGTGGGCTAGGAGCTCTTGCTCTGGCTGTAGTACAAGCCAAGGTCTCAAGGAATAGATGACAAAAATTGTGTCTTGACACAGGACCGAGGAAGATTATGAGAACACACGTGTTCTGGGGTATTCACACACTGATATAGTAGACTTAGGAGAGGCCAAGGTCTCTTTGAAACAGGGCAGTAGGAAGCCTGGGTTTATCTAAGTATCTGGGTGAAGTTCTGTGGGGACTCCCTGGAAAATGTGGTGAGAGGAGAGCTGATGTACACCTGCTGCTACCCTGAACATCAAATCTGTGTCTGGGGGTTGGGGAGACAGACAGACAGGCAGACAGGCTGACAAGTGCACCATACTTACTCGATTTCTGTCAGCTGGGGACATTGAGCCAGGATCTGGCACAGCCTGGTCACATCCTCTGGACCCACTCTGCAGTCCCTGAGACTGAAGCAAACAAAGCACTCAGGAGCTGAACATGACCACAGGATGCCAACATTCCCTGTATATCCCAGAGCCTGACATCCCAGGACACAAGGCCCATAGCGTCCCTCTCACTTCCACTATATATATATATATATATATATATATATATATATATATATATATAAAATATGTATTTTTTGCTACCCTCAGTCTAGGACTGAGAAATCAAAACCTGTGACAACCAGATGACTTCAGCATCCCTGAGCTGATTCGAGAGAGGCAGTCCACCAAAATACCCATACTTGGGTGTTGCCTCCCTAGAGCCACGTCACTGGTCATTCAGTTGTCTCTGGAGACTGGACAGCATCTTTCCCTGCTCTGCACTGTCTCAGCTCTCCCAGAGGAAGGCTGGAAATGGTGCCTCCTATGCCCTTCTCCAAAAAGGAAATAATAGTAGCCTTTTTGGGTGACAAACTGGCAGGTCTCCATGAGACAAATGTAGTAGCCAGACAGATCTGTCTCTCATTATTTATGGGTAGAAACTTCCCCTGCTGGAAAGCAAGACAATCCCCTCAAACCAAGCAAAAGATGCACTATTTATTTTCCTCTCTGAGGAGACAGCTGAAGGGATGGGTCTGTCCCACACACCACGCTGCACTAAAGACACCAACCCCCACAATCATCTCTCCCTACAGTCCTGGTGACAAAGGGAAGCTGGGGCTGCCATACCGAAAGCGCCGTCCTTTTGCTTCCTGCTTGGGATGTGCCAGGGAACCACTTCTCCATCTGCCGGTACTTCTGGGGAAAGAACAGTTCAGCCCCATGAGTTTTGCTGATGTTCTTGCCCCTGTGTAGCCAACTCCCCATGAAGGGGGTGAGGCAGTGGCCTCATGTTCCAATCTGCCTTCCCTCACCGCCTGCCGGAATGAGGCTCAGCCCATCCCCAGAAGAAAAAGAGCCTTATTATCCCTCTTCCAGAGAGTTCTGCATGCACTCAGCACTTGGGCAGTGGCTGTGTCCTGGCCCAGCAGGGAGATGACTGCAGCCTGTATCAGCAGCTGGATGCTGCTGGCTAAGCCATGCCCTCAAGCTGCTGTCAATCCATCAGCCATGGAACAGCTCACTGTGCATCCCCCACCCTGGCTGGAGTCTGGAGCCAAGGGGCTCTTTGACTGACACACCTCAGGGACCACACGTCACCTTCTGTTTAGAATTTCACAAGAAGTTTAAAGGGCTTAGATGAGTGGGTATGATTTTACCTGCCTCTTTCCCAAAAGGTCAGGTGAACCACCTGTGTGCGTCCTAAGCTGTAACCAGAAAAGAACATCATCAGCATGGGGTTTGACAGCACAAGGTCCTGTATCACTCCTCAAAACCCACAGCTTGAGGTTTTAAACAGCAAAAAAATAGCAAAAGTTCTCCTGGTCATACCTGAGGCTCACTGTTTTAATGTGTTGCAGTGTAGATAAGGACTGAGCTAAGAAAAACACAGAGTTCAGGGAGATATGGTTGTTGTTAAACCTACAGGAAGAAAAGATGAAATCAGCTGCTGCAAGCAGAACTGATAGCAATTTATACCACACCACAGAACAGTGATCCTTGTGCAGCACTCTCAGGCTGCTTCTTTGCTGCCTTCTGCCTGTGTTTCCAACTACAGTTCTGCAAGCACAACTCACTCCCATATATTTTAAATTCATCCTTCACTTTTAGTGTTCAGAGAATCACAGAATAACTGAGGCTGGAACTGAGCTGATCTAGTCAAACTCTCCTGCTCAGAGGAGGGTTAGCATGGAGGAGACTGCTCAGGACATTGTACATCTGGGTTTTTAACACCTCCAAAGACAGAGAATTCACAGTCTCTCAGGGCCACCTGTTCTAGTGAGATTGTAACTGGAGCAGTCTTGTCTTGAGAACAGTTCAATTAATCGAACAGGAACAATAAATATTTCTTTCAATACTGCAGAATGGTGCCATACTCCTTAAGCCACAGTTCTGTACAGTGCACTTGCACTGGGAGTGCCAGGTGAAATACCTGGATAAACACAAGCCACCACTGCAGATGAATTCAGACTCCATCACTGAAGCTGAAGCTTCCCAGCACTTCCCTTCCTCCAAAGCTGTTCCCCTCAGGAGAGGAAGGACTGCTGCCACTGCCAATGAGGAACTCGAAGAGGAAAAATGCAGTGAGTTGCTAAAGACCTCCATCTGTTTCAGAAACCAGGTGCCACACCTGACACAAGAACACCTGTCCCCTTCATGGAGGAGCAAGCACAGGGGCTCTCAGGCACTGAACTCAATCAAGCTTCAGGTGGAGTCAATCTGTTCTGGACTGGAGGTGGAGACAGACACACAGCACAGTGCGTCTGCCCAACACAGAACATTACTGAAACTGATCCTGAAGAGCCCTTCCCAAATGTGCACTGTGCTTCCACAAACAATACTTCACAAAACCCAATCCATGCATAAAGAAAAAACAGGAGCTACTCACTTGAGAGAACGTAACATTTTCAGTTTTGGCAGGCACTGAAACAGCTGCAGAAGTCCCTCATCTCCCAGATAATTACGTGATAGGCTAGGATTTAATGAAAGGCATTTCATTTTCATGGTAAAAAACCCAATAGGCACCATCAGCTCTATTATCTATAATACAACCCTGCAGAACAAACAAGTGGCATTTTCTCAGCATCTCAAATAACTGCAGGTAAAGACCATGGGAGTTAAGGAGGACTCACTCCAGCTCAGAGATGCGGCCACATTCCTTCAGGACTGCACATAGATTCTTCAGGTCACTGGCTTGAAAATTACAGTCTGTCAGTCTATGGGGAAAAAAGAAATCAATCAGCCAGGTCTGCAGGATTTCAAACAAGGCTATCAACTTCACTCCTCTGAAAACTAGAGAATCAATGAGGAGATAATGAAATTAAACAATCCCCTTGAAGTACCTTGCTGTTCACCAGCTCCCCACAGAGTCTCCAGGTGATGGGCCACCCCCTGCCCAGCACTGCAGGTGCCTGTGTCCTTTGTAAGGCTCAGGGTGGGTACCAGGTCACAGCCCCTTGCCAGGGGCTCCAGCCATTCCCCCCACCCAGAGCACAGCCTGCAGCTTCCATGGCAGCTGCACCCCAAGCTGCTGGCACTGGGGAGAGTCCCAGTTCTCTTGTGATTCACCACTCAGGGATGCAGGTTACATTAGATACAGGATCCAGAGATAGGACTTGCATGAAGTACAATGAAAATTGGCCAAGGTACCTTATTTTTGGGGGATCGTTAGTTGTCTGGTTTTCCTCCCCATGTTGTTGGTCATCAGTAGAGAACACAGACTCTTCCCTAAGTGAGCACAAAACCAGATAAAGGTAAAACACTTTTGCTTTAGCAATTTGGCGAATCCCTGGGGCTACCATGGCTCCAGCCCATGCCTGTATCTTGCCAATTGCAAGCTCTCCTTTTCTAACCAAATATTTCAGCATGCAGGCAACTGGGGAGAAGGGGAAAGATATTTCTATCTAAGATACAGTTTGATGGAGAATTCAGCTTTTGCTGAATTTATCTTTTGCCTAAACAAGTTTTGTGAAGAGTGTACAAAAATCTGACTATTCATAACTAAATGGAACTGCCTATAACTAACTAAACTGTAACACTGTAACTAAAAACCACAACTACAAACATTAAAACTGTAACTAAATATGACTATTCATAACTAAATGGAACATGCAAATCTTGAACCATCAGAGTTTGAAATGTCACTGGTGCCTTAAAGGAAACCATGTGTCTCAGGCTGTCACTCTCTTTCAAGCACAACCATCGGGCTGTACCCCGTGACAGCTCTGCTGTTTCTCTCTGGCCAAGAGGTGGAATGCAGGTGTACCATGGGAAACGCTATTTTACAGTGGCCTCAGTCCACAGAGAACAAGGGTAAAAACAGTGAACCTAAAATTCCAGGAGCAACAGGAAACCATTTCTTGGTCAAAACCTTCAGGATGAGATGTTTTAACCATAATTTTCTGAGGGGAAAAATTAAACTCCAAACATCTCGGAATTAGGAGTGCCATGACCCAGAATGCTTAGTGTTCTGAACTGCATGGATCTGTGAATCTTTTCAGAATTTGGTGTGGCATTCACTTGGTTTCTTACCCTCACTATTATCAGATAGCACAGGTGTCATTAAACAGCCTGCTCTGCTTAGGATGCTGTGGGTAGAAGTGTGCTCTAGGGACATAAAACACTACAGAAGGCAGTGGCAACTTTTAAAGTGGCTGAGAAAGCCAGGAGACAGTTCTACATTTAAATTTGGGGGTTGGGGAGGGAGGTAGGAATTGCTGTGAAGTAAAATGTTACCCTTGGTACCTACACAGGATGCAGGAACTAAACAGGATGCTGAGATAACACCATTTGTGCACACAGCCTACCTAGGAGGAATGGAAGCAAACTCTCTGTCTTCTCTAAACCTCAGGACTGCAATATCACGACAGAGGCTGTGAAGAAGAGAAGTAATCAATCGATGTCATGGCTTGATTATTTACAGGACTTCTTGTTTGGTTTTGTTCTGCAAAACTCTGGTGACACCAATCACTTGTGCTTAAAACACTCCCAAAGCAAGAAAAAATAATCTCCATCAGTTTTAAATCCTGGTTGGATCAAATGATGCAGTATCTGATGATCCAGTTTCTCTGAGTCATTAGACAAAGCGCAGACAAAATTGCTATACTTGAACTCCAGTGTGTTTTCAACTACTAGAGGAGAATTTCCAGTTCTGCTCCACGAGGTGTCACCAGTTCTCATGCTCCGCAGAGATCCTGTCTCCAGAACTTCCCAAGGCAGAGAGCAGGGAAGCGTTTTAAAACTCCCCCATGCATGAAAGGACGGCCAGTTTTGTAAGCTCTCAAATTGTGGTAGATGGCTCTGATAAATCAGCTTACAGCAATGTATCCCCAAGTGTCCGTGTTAGCAACCACCCTGGGACATGTTCTTCACCCACCGCACTCCTGAGATGACTCAACAAAAACCTCAGAGCACGACTCCCAGACTTGTATATTGGGATTAGCCCCAGGAACGATTCAAGACCTACATACCTGACCTGCACCTCCATCACCTTCGGGCAGGTATTTACTGACTTCAACAGGTTGCAAATGCCAGTGACAGAGAAGTGGTTTCGGCTGAGACTACGAAAGAAAAAGGCAATTAGCTGGTCCCTGAAATCCCACAGGACTGTCCTAGTGAAGCAGTTACCAGTGTCCTGCATGCTTGACACCATTTCACTTCAGAAGAGGTCAAGTTGGTTTTGTACAAGGCAACACTTACTTCAGCTGTTTTGAAATCGATATGCAGGTGAGGCTTTCCAGCAGGCAACTGCAGCCTTCATCTCCAAGCTTGTTGCCTGATAAACTGAAGCATTTTCCAGTTAGTTGGGACTGATTTGAACAGGAAAAACAACAAAGCTCTCAAAACCTGCTTGCTTTCCCTTTCTTACAGTTGCTTTTTTCCTGGACTGTTCTTCTGTCCCAGATCAACCTTCTCTGCTTATTTCTGCATGAATCAACTTCAGCCAAAAAAGTTTTAGCCCTTGGGCAACATGACTCATGTTTTAGACCCAAACCACCTTGCTTTAGAAAATCTATGATCTTTAAGGCTCCTTCCATCCCAAATCAGTCTGTCCTTCTATGATCCCCTGCTCCCACCACCTGCCTGCAGCCACTCAACAGGAAGGAAAGGAGGCACTCACTCCACTTCAGAGAGACAGGAACAGCTCTGGAGAATGGCCACAATCCTCTTGGCATGTTGGGAAGACAGTCTGTGATCCTGCAAGCTGTGAACAGGAAGGGTTAGTGAGCAATGAGGGGCTGGGGGTGCCACTGTCTGGGCCAGATAGGATTTCTGTTGTTATTTTTATTTACTGATTCAGGTTTATTTCACACTTTCCCACATGTGGAAATATCCTCTCTCCTTCAGGACCAACACATGTGCTATTCCTGCCCTTCTACAGTACCTGTCATCTGCAAATCACATGCACCAGCAGGACTTTCAACGTCTACTCTTACCATAACTTCACGTGTCTAGTTGGAATTACATGTTCTTTATTCTCTTCCAACTTCAAATCCGAAGATCTGCAAACAAGCAAGATATTTGGCTTTTAATATGCCTTCATGAAATATCTGACAGCCTGGGTCCTGGTTTATATTTTCTAGCAGAAACCACAAGGTCAGTGTTGTGTGTTTTTCAGCAGCTTTGCAATAGAAACATGGCACTTCAAGCTTACACAGGCACTAAAGATCTGCTTTTGTGGATCTGGTTGTAGGTGTGTGCAAAACCAGCTATTTTATTTACATTTCTCATCGCTCAGGAGGACCCAGCCCTGCCAGCTGCAAGGGCAGAGGTCACCAGTTCTGCTGCCAGTGTGGTTTATGGTGACACCAAGCTGATGGTTTCAATCAGCATAACTGAACACAGTGCAGTTTCTCACCTTGGACCTTTCTCAGATGCGCCAGAAAAACAAATAATTGCGGTGTCCACCCTGAAAAAGAGATCCAGGTGAGTATTAGGGAACAGGTGTAAGGATGCCATTTGTTTAGCAGAGGTGTTTGCTAAGGACCAAAGCTTTTGCCTGGATACTAAAGAGGACCTTGACACCTGCGTCACCAGGTCGTTGGCACAGCCAAGCAGCAGCCACGTGCTCAGAGGGCAGAGGACACCCCACGTGTTGAGCTGGGGTTGCAGTGCAGATGAGACAGTCACACAGTGAAAAAGATTGGGCCAGGAGTTTGGTTTTTTTTGCAAGACCAGAAGTTTGTAGGGAAAAGGTTCAGTAGAAACTCCCTTCCAGCAAGAAAAATAAGAAAAAGCCATATACAATTTGAGTTACACCAGGGATTACTTTGACCTGTTAAACTTAGAACATAAGACAACCACAAGAAACACAATGATTTAAAAAATCTACCCTTTGTCATCCTGGATACATGAAAACCCCAAACCCGGTAAGTTAAAGGAACGCAGAACTGGAGCTAAATCCACACATTTTCAGTAAACTTAGCTGACTGATAGCAAATTTATGCTAGTTGGTAAAGAATTTCCTGACTGATATATTGGAGAGCTTAAAAGCAAGTTTAAATTCTCTTATGCAGGAAGAAATATCACACCCTGCAAATGGTTTTATAGACCAAGGATAAAATGACCTATTCAAAATACAAAGAGGAAGTACATGGTATGATGAATTCACATTTTGTTTCCAATAGAAAAGAAAAAATGAGTCAAATTGATTTTGCCAACAATTAAGCTGAAAAACAGTGTTCATTTAAAGTCAGTATCTAAAGAGACAACCTACTTGCTTTTGTAAGAACTCTCAAGTATTGGTACCTGACACACAGTTCAGTAACATTTTGACACACGATGCCTTCCTCTGCCAAACTGAGAACAGCGTTCAAGGAAAGATGGTTGTTGCTCAGGCTGTGAACATGAGGAAAAACAAAACCTCAGCTGCTGGACTCCACAGCACATTCTTTTGCTACACAAATGTCCTCTGCTCTGTTCCCCAGACATCCTGAAGCGCACACACGTTCTTTTAGTTAGGGGATTTCCCCCAAACTTCTGAATTTTGCATCTAGGACTCGACAAAAGCATTATCAGATCATAGTTCTTTCTCTGCAAGCTATAGCTCCCATGAATTTAGAATCAGAGATAACTCTTCTATGTGCAGCACAGGGGTCATTAACCAGTTTAGGGTTAGTTAGTGGAGGCTCTTCATACCTTCATGATTGCACCACCAACCCACAGTGCAGTTAAACTCCCACTACAACAAATCCAGTTTAAGTGTGGCTTATTAAAGCAGTGAGGCCTGAACACAATCCTCCAGCCTCCGAGGATTTGTTCTTTAATTGCATGTTCATTCTGTTTCATTACTCGTTGGACCTCATTAAATATGAAATGCAAGATCTGCTTGTTCTCAGGGCCATGGGGCACCTTTCCAGAGAGCCTCGAAGGAATCATCCCTGAGAACTGCACTCTGTGTGTGTCTGTGTCTGTGTGTGTGTGATAGAGACGGGTGAGGGAGGGAGGATTACAAATGGCACTGGTTTCCTGCCTTTTCCATAGGATAAGCTGCTTCTCTGGGGGCAGGCTGGCATTCCCCACAAGCTGTTATCAGTGTGCCCAGGAAAGCAAGAGGAGCAGGTACATTCCTCCTTTCCTCCCTCCTTCTGCCATGCTTTTAAACACTTCTAACCATATGGCAAAGCCAGTAGTTCATTCCTGGATGGGATCCAGCAATGACTGCAGGTATTTTGGATTCACCTGCTTGCACCTGAGGGTGTGTGGAAGACCTTTAAAAGCAGAGTGTCTCCCTTTCAGCTGGGGTGAGTAGGCAGTGCTTTGTCCTCATAGCTTTGTGTCTATCCCTGTCCTGTCACACAAACTACACTCAGACTCCAGCACTTGCAGCAGCTCTGCTGCTGCTTCGACTGCCCCTGGCAGCTCTTCAAAGGCTTTAAATCCCTTCACAAGCCAGGCTGGTTCTTTCCACCTAAAAAGCTGCAGATCCATGCAGGGAGTTTTGCTGGCAGTCTGTCCCTCTCAGTCAGCACTGGACTGCCACTGGAGCGTTCGAAGGAGCAGCACTGGAGAAGAGGGCTGTGGAAAGGTTGGGAAGCTCTGATGGAGCCAATCCTCCCTTAATCAGAGGTGAGACATCTCAACCTAAACTTCACCAAGGGGAAGAGAAGAAAAAGTCAAGCTAGGCACTGAGCTGAGCACATGCATTGTAATTCCTGGAGAGGTGTCAGTGCTGCCAGGACTCCCTTGGGATGATTTTAAGACACCTGGATAAGAACTGTGAGGCTGGGTCTATCTCAAACTGAGTCCAGCACAGTCCTGCTTGCACTTAAGTGTCTGTGCCTTGGTTTGGTGGCCCACATATCTCTGTGCTACGCTTGGCTTCACAGTAGCTACCATTTTTAATAGGTTTAAGCCATTTTTACTCACTCTACTTTCTTCAGCTTTTCCATTCTGGAAAACAGGTCCATCACCCTCTTCACTTCTGGGTCCCGTATCCGATTGCCCTGCAAGCTGCACACAGATTCATTCTCATTAGCATCCCAAGGACGGAGTGGTTGATTTGATGGTCATTGCCACAACACACTCACTTTATTTCCTCAAGCTGGAGGCAGTGTGATGCAGACTGGACCAAGTTAGTCATCCCCTCAGCTGTGATGCTCCCGCCTGTCAACCTGGAAAGAGAAAGGATCACTCAAACCAAGCAGAGGGAGGACTAGAATCCCCTGCAGCACATGGCAAGCCTGTCTCAGACCTGTGCCTGCACCGTGTCCCCAGCACACAGACACAGAGGCAGCAGCCTGGCTCTGCCACCTGCAACCAACTTCATACTCCTTTTCCAGCAGGGCAACACAATACTGCTCTTGATGCCAGCATAAAGCAAGAGGCACTCATGTCTGTGCTGCTCTGTGTAGCACTGTTACCCTCCCTACACTGCATAGAACAGTGGAGTGAGCCTGGAGTGAGCCAATGTCACTGAACTGGTAGGGAACAGACAGGAAGGGAGAAGGCACTGATGTTACAAGCAAAGACTTACTCTAATTTCCTCAGGCTTCCCATTCCTTGTAAGCCCTTTGAAAGAGCAGCAGCAAAGTCATCACCACATCTCCTGCTACGAAAGCTAAAATGTGAAGAAAAGGGGAAAAAGACAAACACACCAAAAGCTGATATTTTCATTTGCTTGCAGGACTCACCCTGCCCTCATAGCGTTGAGAAATGCCTATCATCTTCCCTCTTATCTACTGCATTAACTACCCTGTTGTTCATATTAATCAAAATGGAAAAAACAAACAAAAATACAGCCAGAATGGATTTATCACCTTATTATCCTTCAATCACTCATAAATTCTTTATTTCCTACATTTCTGCAGTACTGAAGTTATGCTGTTCAGATCAAATTTTCCCACATCGCCTTTCTCTTCTAGAACAAACTCGAGGCCTGACCTTCCAACTCCTTAGTCCTTCTCCCCACCCATCAGCTCACAGCATTCACTGTGTTTACCTCAAGTGTTCCACATTTTTACAGCCAGCCAGAACCTCCAAACACTCAAGGTCCACAAGACATCCTGCAAAATCCAAACAAGTCAAATCCTGGCCCGAGTTTATGACAAAAACCAAAGCTGACATGTCCAGAGTTGTCAGTCTAAAGTTTTTAAACTCATACTTGAAATTCAGCAGGCTCCCAATGTGCTGGGCTACTTCGAGGTTTTGCGTTTCAAAGGTGCAGTGGCAGAGCTCAAGGACCTTAGGCCCTGTCAGATGAGTGGCTGCCAGTTTCTTGAGAGATTGCAGGATCACATCCTGCTTTTCCTGCACCCACGCTTCATCTTGCTCTGCTAGCAGCATCAGAAATGTCCTACACTCTTTTGACGACAAGCCCGAGAGAAATATGTGAAAACTCTCCATAAACTCGGTCTTTGTCTCATTCTTTAAAGTCCATTTTGACTTCAAGAAGAACTTCTTCTTCAAGTAATTCTTGTCCACCCTCCTACTCACCATGAGACACAGTGCTGCAAAAAACTCCTGCAAGCTCAAGTGCACAAAGGCATAGCCAACCTCTGGGCAAGTGCCACTCGTCTTCACCTCAAATAGAGTCAGCAATCCATGCAAGGAAGCAAATTCCTTCACATCCTCGGGAATATCATCAACATAAAATACAAGTTTCTTCTCTTCCAGGCCTCTAAGTGCAAGATCAAACAGACCCAAAATGGCCTTTTTGTTACAGTTCAGCTGAGTCTCCTCATCGCCCGCGCAGTCTCCCTGCTGTTTGTTTAGGAAGATGAGAAACATTTTGATATAAAACTGTGTCATAGTCTGGGGAAGCTCCACACTCATCTGGTGTTTAAGGAGCAAATACTCCAAGCAGATGCACACAATGTTACACAGAGCAGGGATGAAGCACATGCTGAGGAGCTTGGTGTTGTTCTTCACGTGAGCAATGGCTCGTTCTCGGAATGAATGCTGACGAAAATAGTGGCTGATATATTCCTCAACCTTCTTATGGTCAAATCCCCAAATTTCTGCCAACACACCTACTGTATATAATAAGAAGTCAGGTAGCCTCTTAGGTCGGCTGGTGACCAGCACTGTGCAACCAGGCAGGAGCTTCCCGTGACAAAGGTCTGCAAAGAGCTGGGCTATGGACATAGGGGAGGTAACAGCTGGGCCTCTCTTAGAGGAGAATGACACATCCATGTTAGCTGCAAACTCATCCAGCCCGTCAAAGATGATCAGTGTCTGCTGGGCATTCTCCAGGAGGTCCTGGAACACTGCATCAGGGCTGTCCTCTGGCTGAAGGAACATGTCAAACAAAAGCTCCTTCAGGGTCAATTTTCTTTTCAACAAATTCAGCTGCCGAAACTCAAACAGGAAAGTGAAGAGAAAGTGAGGTAGGACACCTTCTGCCCATTTCTGACAAATCCTGTGCATTAGCCTGGTCTTGCCTGTACCTGGTTTACCAAACAAAAAGACCACCTTTGTCGTGTCCGATGGGGCCTCACTACAAAACAGATCTGACACTTTCATGGCTGTATCTGCACATTCTTCTGGCTCAGGAGCACCTGCCACATCCTCTCGGGGTTTCTCTGTTCTCTCTTTTAAGCGGGGGACTTTTCTCTGACGAATGACAACGTTGACAAAGGCTTGGTTGAATGGTGGCTGTGTTTGTTCCTGTGCTTCTGCTCCTGCTTCTCTCCTGCTTCCGTACCTCTGGCGGATAGAATCGACGAGGAGATGCCGGTACTTTGCAGATGAATCTGTGAGAGAAGACAACAGAGGGGGTATGAGGGTGAAAAAGTTAGTTGTGAGTCATTACAGATCCAAAATACCACTTAGAAACAATGGCCCTGATCAGAGGTTGCTGGGTAGAAATGACAAATTTTGAACTCATGAAAATAACCCTTAACTTTTCCTATTTTTGCACAGAGGCCAAAGGAGAACAACATTCAGGAAAAAGATGAAACAGCTTCATATGAAAACTAAACCTTACTATCTCTAAGGTGAGAATTAGGTATCTGTGCATTATGTACATTATTCCCTGTTCACCAGCTCCCTCTTCACCCACGCTGGCCTCTTAACCCTGGAAGCTGATTTCTTGGGTATTTCTGCAAAGATGTTAAATAGGTCCTTTCCTCAGAGGGAAGCCCAGCACAGCTTCTGGAACACCCACATACCCAGTCGTTGCTGTTTGGCATCCTTGTCACCCCCAGAGCTGCTGCAATGGCGACGGCGAGCAGACCCTGAAAATCGAAAGGTCAGAACCGTGTCAAAAGAATATTTTGAATGGCAGTGTATTAAAGCTGGGCAAGACTCCCCAGCAAAGCATTTGGGGAGCTGAAGAGGAAAAATTGGACAGACAAAACTATTTGTAAACTCAGGCTGAGATTACAGAATTGCTTTTTCTGAGATGGGCCACCAGCACCTCACAGGTGAGTTTTTTTGTGGGCTGGGTGATGCACCTGCCTTGCTTTGAACACAAGAACTGCTTTGTTATCCTGGGGAACGTGGCAGGGAATATCTGCTTCTGGGGAACGCAGGGCCCACAGATTCCCAAGGTTGTTCATGGTGGTTAATTCCCTGGTATTTTATGGTGCACTGTCAGATGGAAAGAATTGCCAGAGCTGAAAGAGGCACATGTCTTTCTTAACTGGTCTTAGTAAGTTTCAGTACTATTTTCACATTTCCATTCCACCAGCAACTGGCAAGACAGTCTCACTAGGACAGCACAGCAGCTGGCAGCAGTCTGAATGCAGAGCAGAGGTCACTTTTTCCTTCTTGTTTTCAAGATCTTCAATCTGCCTGTGACACACAAGACAGTGCCATGTGACATTTGCAGTGCTGTGACTCGGAAGTCTCTGAGCAAAAAGCAGAGGCAGAAGTGTCTCTTCATGATCTGCACCAACTAGGAAGTTCCAAATTCACCCCTGAAGAAAACCCTACTATCTGTTATTTTAAGCTCATATTTTGACAACTCTGGAGTGGTTTCCGCTTGATCAATGCCTGAATAATTTTTCTGCTCTTTCTTTAAAAGCCAAACCAACTTCCTCCACCTACCAATGAACTGACCACAGTAAGAGTGCAAAAAGCATGGGTTTTGTAGAGTGGGTGGGAGATTCTTGCAGAGAAACTAAAATGAGAGAGTTCCTTAGCAGAGGGCCAGCAAGGCTTTTCTGAAATTCAGGGAGGGAAAACAAAAACAGCGGAGGTTCACATGGAAAGCACCAAGAACAGAACAATGAAACATGAAGTTGCAGTGGTTTCTCCACACCTTGCCAATGCTGAGCAGCAATACTTGGTGTGTTTGTAGCCCTGCCCAGGCCATGGGCAGAGAAAATAAACTCCAAGAGCACAGTGCCCCAGGGTCTGTTCTGGCCTTACCTTTCAGCACAGATGACTGGGCTCTCGTATCTGTGGATGCTTCTTCTGTCTGGCTGAAGTTGCCTAAAAGAGTTGAATGGGAAATTAGATATGGTTAATGTGAGCATTCTGCTCTTGAAATTTGGCATGCTGCTGGCCAGAGACAAAAGGTGAGCAGCTTGCAACACAGACAGTGGCACAAACCAAGACTCATTGTGAGGGATGCAAACATCCAGGTTTCAGGGTCCCCATCTGATGTTTTCCTTTCAGATTGCTCTGAAGTACAGGTAAATTCTGCTTTCAAAGGAGGAGAAAAACAACTTTTCTCTCTGATACAAACAAACTCAGAGTATGGGCAGCTTTGGCTGGTCTGAAACCACAATGTAGCCCAAAAGGGAAGCCCTACTTTCCTGCTCCTGAAAGCAGGGTTTTCTGTGAATAAACCACTGGCAGAGTCAGCAGCCCAGTCAACGGTCTTCTCTGACTGTGCACTGCTCAAAGCTGCCACAAAACCCCCTCAGCATAACCAGAAGCAATTCACCTTCTGAAGGATTAGTGATGCTTAGCTGTTACTACAAAAGTTAAACAAGCATAAGCCAGCTCCATAACCTTAAGAGACATCTTCTTTTATGATATGTCACAGAATCAAAAGGCTGAAAACTGTTTCAGCTTCAGTCCTGAGAGAAATCCCCCAGTGGTCCACATTCCCTGTTCCTTGTCTGGCCTTTGCCATTTCATATCTCCCAAAACAGCTGCTGCTGCAGTTAGTCACAAAGGTTGGATCCACCCAACTGATGCAACTCATAAGAGTTACTGCAAGCAGGATGTGAGAAACAGTACCGTTGAGAAGGTATTATCCTGTAAGACTTCATGCAGAAGAGAATTTATCACCAGATAAAGCAACCCACTAAAGGAGGGGCACAGCTTAGCTGGTGCCACGGGCCCTCACAAGGGAGAGCGTGTGCACATTCTGTAGTTTGCAAGATGACACACACTGACTGTGGTCCTTATGAACTGCATCGTTTTCTCTAAAGCCTCTGCTAATGAGAGATGTGGGGAAGTGGTTTTGTGTGGTTATTTTAAGACTTCTGTATTTCTTGCCTTTCTGGATCAGGAAAATTAAAAAATAACGATTAAAAGTCCACAGAACAAAGATATTGTAGTCTTTTCTCCTTCAAATAAATCCATCCAAAAATTGCCTCCCAGCTTTATTGGAGATGGGGGTGCACAATTTTTATTGGTTTCTTCTGTTTATGTTGGGGGGTTTTTTAACCTCAAATTACATTTCTAAGCCAGAAGTTGTGCTTCCAAGAAAAACAAGGCCATGCAAAATGAGGGCACTGGTGGTCTCACTGCAGACTGGATGATGGTGATGGGTGGCCAAGGTGTTGGCAGTGTTTGGTCAGAGGAAGCTGGCCTGACCTCTCTTACCTTCTCCTGCAGAACTCATGAGCAGGATCTCCAGATCCAGGGGCAGGTCATACTCCATGCAAACGGACTGTGCAAAGTGTTTCCAGGCAGCAGGACCAGCCTCCTCCAGCAGGTCAAGGAGCACTGAGGCTTTTTCTTTGTGGTCAGTGATGCCACCCAGGCTGCTCAGGGCCGCCTCGGGGACAAAGGGCTGGGAAGTCATGAGCAGCCAGTCGGGACAGTGACTGAGGAACTCCACGAGCTGGGGGCGGGCTCTTGCTACAGCTGCTCTCAGGTCTAGATCGTCATCCTGAAATGGGGGCTAGAGGGGTGAAGACAAAGGGCAGCAACGGGCACAGGAGCACAAGATGTTCACCCACACAGCCCTTCATGGCTTTATCTGCTTTTCTACCGCTTGCCTAACCCAGAATTTCTTGCCCTTACTCCCAGAGTATCGAGTAGAGATCTGAGCCCAGTCATGATGGTGCAAGGCTGGCAGTCCTTGTCTGCACAGTGCCGGACAGCAGGACTGGGAAGGACAGGAGCAATCCATGGCAGTCTCTCTGGCACCAGCCAGGGAGAAGCTGTTGACATTGGTATTGCTGCAGTGGCCATCAGCCAAATATAACATCCCAAGCATCTCTCACATGTACCAGGACCTCTGGGGAGGTCAGGGATGTTTTTGTTATCGTTCAAGAGTGCTTACACAGAGTCAAGGCTTTTTCTGCTTCTCATAACACCCTACCAACAAACAGACTGGGAATGCACAAGAAGTTGGGAGGGAACATAGCCAGGACAGCTGACTTCAACTGGCCATATGGCATCATGCTCAGAATATAAAGCTGGGATAAGAAGGAGGAAAGCAGGGAGTTAGAGTGATGATGTTTGTCTTCCCACATCACCATTACATGTGATGGAGCCCTGTTTTCCTGGAGATGGCAGAGCACCTGCTCGCCCATGAGAAGTTGTGAATGAATTCCTTGTTTTGCTTTCCTTGTGTGTGCAGCTTTTGCTTTACCTGTTCAGCTGCACAAGTTTGTGCAGAACTCCTGTGCACAAAGGGCTCAGGTAACTGTTCTTGCTGCTCATTATTTGGGGAGGAACAACTCATTTCTGCTTTGGTGACAATGCCACCTCCATTCCCACTTCCTTCCCACAAAGCCATGCACATAACCTCCTACCTGCATCGTGGTGTAATCAGTCTCCTTCCAGTTGTCAAGTGCAAAGGTGGCTTCTGCTCCATATTCTGACAGAGAATCAATCTGCTAGAGGCAGTCTCAGCACGCAGACACACCCCAATATGTGGGACATGCCTCACTTGATGCAAATGCCTGGGGATAACAACAACAGAGCTTGATGTAGACATGCCAGGCCATGGAAATTACGTGGGTCACAAATCTAAAAGCCCTGCCTTTGACCCAAGGGTCAGCTGTGATGTTTTTCATCTCTTCTCACTCAAACCAGCAGTGACCACAAAGTTTCAACATTTGAAGATTCACTCCTGGTCTGATGAAAATGCAGGACTGAGCCTTGTGCCCTAGGATGCAAGTGAAGACAGCTTTAGAGGAACATGTCATGGGAATCACAGCTTTCCTGGTGTCACTGCCTGATTTGAGCTGGGCTATGCCACTCTGCTGCTCTTAGCCCCTCCGTGGAAGCTGATGCAGAAGCAGCAGCATCTTGCTCAAGTCAGGCAATCAGTCACACCAGAAAAGCTGTGAAAAGCTGATCCTCTGAGACTACACAGCTTTCACAAAAGATTTTCAAGTGTAGGAGGCTGAAAATGCCCCCAGTGTCAGTGCCAGCTCCCCACCTCTCAGCAGAAATGGCAAAGGGAAATTTCAGCCTGCCCTGCAGCTGGGGGCAGTTGGCGTCCAGCCACCCTTGCCAGAGGGAAAGGGAAGAGGAGCACAATCACCATCTGGCACAACTGCAAACATCCTGCAGCAGCGTCCCAGCCTGGCTACAGCAGCATCAGGACTGTGCTGTGTCCAGCAGACAGAACCCTACAGGGATATTGAAACCCACATCCAACTACAACTACCGTGTTTGCAGATAGGCAAGAACAGAAACCACAGGGAGAAACCTCCAAGCTCCAGCCCCCCACCAGCTACCTGTGTTTCACTTGGACAGAACAGGCCCTCCAGGTCCAAGACTGCTGCACTGTGTGTGGTGAGGGAAAAGCTCCCACGGTTGCCACAACACCCAAGTTTAGGTGGGGTGGGGGGGGAGACAGTGACCAGTCCAGTTCAGCAAAAAGTGCTGAGTGGAAACATCGTGTTGGGTCATATGCTTTCATCCCCAACAGGGATGGTGCACATGGTGCCATTCCCCAGCAAGTGCTGTTTTCTGAGCAAATGTGTTCCCAGCCACCCCACCACAACCAGGGTGGAGGCATGTGGGAGTCATGCTGCAGAACTCACCTGCTCTAGTGCTCAGCCCTCACTCCCCAGACAGGCTCTCCTCCACACTGACCATTCATGTATTCAGTAAAAGTACAACAAACCCCTTCAGGCTTTTATTTTTGCCACCTTTTTGATCTGGCCAAGGAGCAAAGTGGGAGATTTCTATGGAGCCAAGGGAAGAACTCAAAACAACAGAAGGGCACTCTGATGGAAAGAGTCAAGACCTTTCTGTCTGAGCAGAGACATCCCCTAATTCATCATAAAGTTATGGTTGTGCTGGAGCAGAGCCATGCCACTACATGAACTCAGGGAACACCTCTCCACATGGCTGCTGGGCATGGCATGCACCCAGAAGCTGAAGACAAAACAAAAGAAGGCGCCAAGTTGGAAAACTGGAGGTAAAAGTGGTCTAGACATTTGTTCCACTCATGTTTAAGAGGATATCTCTTCCCTCTTCATCCATCACCACTTTCTGCACTCTGTGCCACCTCTTTGAACAGCCTAGGATGTTTTGAGACCGAGGCAAATTAATGCAGCAAAGGGATGTGACCCAAGTGCTACAGCAGGGGGCTGGATGGAAAGGATCTAATCCACCTCCTCTGTTCCTGTGCTCCAAAAACCAAGCAGACATCTGATAAGAGCAAAGCTTGTGGTATTGTGCACTGTTCTACTCATCTCAGACTCTTCAGGTCAAAGCTGGTTCCTATACAGCATCGCCTTACACTGTTACAATACGGTATCAGTGCAAGAAAGACTTCACCCTCTTCCCATTCCAGATCAGACTTTCAGGATAAATTATGTAAAAAGTGAGGCAGCTCTTGGACCCAGCAAAATGTGGGTAAACCCCCACAGCTTTTAAATATTCTCTAATGCCTGTCATTTACCCTTCTTGCCTGTCATTCACTATTCTAACAAAAACAAGAAATATGGTCCTGGTGAAATGATAAAAAAAATGGGGCTTAGCTATGATTGGTTTTGTCCTCAGGCTGTCAAAAACTGTTGTCAAGCATGTTGTCAAAAACTTAAATTCTGAACCTTACTGGATAGGACTCTGCAAGTTTTCATTCAAAATGTTTTATTATGAGGTTCTTTTTATAGCCTTAATCATACAAATAAAGGACTCTAATAGTAACACATGCATTTAAAACAAAGAAAAAAAGTCTCAATTAACTGGAAAGCTTGAAAGAAAACATTTAAGCTTCTCAAACTTAAACAAACTGAAAATTAACAGGGCTTCCTGCTAACCAAACTCCATTTTCCAGTAGGCTTATCAGTTAAGCTTTGGGAATTTGCATTTTACATTTCTCCAGCAAAAAACCAGAAATCTGTAGACAGCAATGTCCTGACCTTACTCCCCTGATGACCAAGAACAACAGACTTAATAAAGCCATATTAAATACATACATAAATGAATGAAATCAGACCTTAATGCCAATGAAGACTGAAAGCCACTCAGACAAAGAGTAGACTCATACAAATTAATGAAAGACTCATATTCAAAAACGAAACAACACTGAAAAGTTCGTTGAAAGCTCAGTGACACTGCACAGCTCCTGTACTACTGCTCTGCTCAATAAGATCATCAGGAATGACTGGCAGTTACCTTCAGTAAAACACCTCTGACCCCAAAATGAAGCACGAAAACCTCCCAAGAAAAGCCAGAACACTTTTCAGCCTTCACCCTTGTGCTTCAAATGCAAAACCATCTTTAAAACACTTTGCAAAATTTAATTTTCTCTCCCCAACTTGGCATTTGCACCATTCCCAGCCACAAAAAATTAAACTGAAATGTGAAACTCCCTGTTGCAAATCTATCAACTTCTTGCCTGCTCTGGGGGCACAGGGTACTTACTGGAAGCCCAGAAAGAGAGCCCCAGCACCAAAATCAGTGTGGGGGTCACCAAACAACCAAGCTGGAGGACAATGTCCACTGCTTTAATTTCCCCAGGTGCTAACCCAGCACCATCCCGAGACTTCGAAGTCCTTCTGTGCCTTTTGGGACCTGATGAACAAAAGACTGAGCAAAATGAAAGTAAAATCATTCAGGAATTCCCCAACTAAAAATTCATCTGCAGTAAAAAGAGAGAAATGAGCAAAAATATCCAGTCAGAACAGAAGAAGGGTAATATGCTCTTCGTGGAGTAAACTCGGACTTGGTTTTGGTTAAGGCACTTGCAATGAGAATATTTCTATTTACGTGCATAAGTCTGATTATTCTGGCACACGGGGAAATATTTAATTCCCTCTTCCATTATATCTAAGAGGATAAAACAAGTTGCTTTTCCTTTGGAATGAAGACAAGGTTTAAGTGAAATTGTAGCAGATGCGAATGATTTGATAAAAGATCCCATGTCTAGATAGAGCTGTGTGTGCAGAGATCTCCAGATCTAGCAAGATGGGCGGCAACAAACAATGAAATGTTACTAATATTGCTCTGAAGGCCAGGGAAGTTGTGTTGGAAAACCAGAGGGAGCCTGCAGCCGAGTTCCAGAGAAGTCAAGAGGGCACACTGCGCTGTGCCATAATCACTTATCAGAGAAGAAAAAACACCCAGGTCCAGCAACACCTGTCTCTGGGGGCAAAAACGCTGACTCCGGTTGTCCTGCCTTGAGCACAGCGCAGGGAGTGGGGGAGCTCTGGGGAACCGGGAATGGATGGAGGAGCCGGGGGTGACACCTACCAGATTCTGCCCCACTTTGCCACCTCCCAGCCCGCCTCTGGTCCACCTTGTGCCTGGGAGCACAAGTCACCTGTTCGGCTAAAGTTTGGACTCGATGGCCTTGAAGGTGTTTTCCAGCGTTCAAGATTCCGTTCCCTATCCCGGCTTTTCGCATAGGATATGAACGCCTAAGAGCTGGGGAGCAAAAAGCCAGACCCCCAGTCCCCAAACCCTCGTGGGGCTCGCAGCAGGACTCCCTCTCCCCGTCCCTCCCCGCGGTGCCCAGCGCGATGTCCCCGTCCCGCCGCGCTCACCTGCCCCGCTCCGTCCCTCCGCGGCCAGCCCGGGACAGCGGCAGCGCCGCGCTCGAAACCGAAACCAGAGCGGCGAAGCGGCTTTGCCGGGAAACCACGTGGGGCTGCCCAGCGGCCCCGCACCGGCATCGCCCCCGCACCGGCATCGCCCCCGCACCGGCATCGCCCCCGCACCGGCATCGCCCCCGCGGGAGCTCCCCGCCGGGCTGGGGAGGAGCGGCGGCCGCCGGGGATGGGGAAGGCAGCTCGGGACCCCCGTGAAGGCAGAGGAGGTCTCACCGCTCCCCCCTGGAATAGTTTAGTTTGGAAAAGACCTCTAACATCATCGAGTCCGACCATTAAGCATTGCTATGTTCACTACTGAACCGTGGCACCAGGCGCCACATCTATACAGCTTTTGAGCACTGTCACCTCTGCCCTGCACAGGCTATCCCCCCTTCTGGTGAAGGTATTTTCCCTAATATCCAACCTAATTCTCCCCTGTTGTAACTTGAGGCAATTTGCTCTTGTTCTATCACATACTACCTGGGAGAAGAGACAGACAGAGCCCCACCTGGCTCCACCCTCCGTTCAGGGAGTTGTAGAGTGGCTCCTCCCTGAGCCTCTTTTTCTCCAGGCTGAATCCTCCCAATTCCCTCAGCTGGTCCTCATGAAACTTCTGCTCCCGATCCTTTCCCAGCTCCACTGCCCTCCTTCGTCCCCATGGAAGGGCAGCCCAGTCCAGTCCCCACTGAATACACCCAGAGGGGCAAGGCACCTCAAAAGCAGAAAAAAGGTGGGTTTTTTTCTGACATTTCCTTTTTATTAATACTCACCCCTCTAGTGGGGAGTGTCATTTAGGACAACCAAAGCACTGTGGCTTGATAGAAGCCAAGTCCCATGGTCTTCAGCAGATATTGTCATGCAGGGAGTGAAAACACCTGAGCAGTGGTGGCTTTAGAGCAGGAGGGAACATGGACAAGCCCTTAGCTGGTACTGAAATAGTTGGCACTGAAATAGCTGGCAGAGGCAGCGATGGGAACAGGGTGGAAAGGGAGGTAGAAAACTGCCCACTATACCAGGGCTTCTTCCAGGCCACAGTCAGCCACACCACAGCATCACACCTCTGGTACCCCTCGGCTCCTGGTGTTTCATGGACACAGCTGGGTCAGACCTTCCTTGGCTGCCATGGAGGCACTGAGCCCCTTCCAGCCTCCTCCCCCACCAGCCTGGACGCCAGGACCACTGAAGGGATGTTCAGCTCAGCAGTCACGCAGAAGAAGGAAGTGCCTCTGGTGTTGTGGGTGAGAGAGGAGCAGGTCAGAGGGACCTGGCTCATCCCCCAGGGAGGACATCCATGGCAATGCAGAGGGAGCAACCACCATGCCCAAGGAGCTCAGGAAACAGAGCCCATCCTGCTAGCAGCCTCTTTCTGGGACCAACTTTAATACTTTTATACTGCTCTGTGGGGGAGGAGAACATCATCTCTACCTTTGTTTATGTGATCACTATTACAGGTGTTGGATTTGTCACCGAAGATCTCCTCCAAGACAAAAAAAGAGAAGCATGATCTGGTACAGGAAAATAACTCAGCCACTTGAGATAAATTATTGCACTGTAGTAGAAAGGAACAGGAACTTGCTGCCTGACTAGACACTTACACTTTCTCTTATAATCTCTTTGGTTTCCTTATAATTTTCATTGCTTTTCTCATCTTTGCTGTCACTGGCTCAACATGGGCATTATCAGTTTGGAGCTCTACACAGAGCCACCAGGGTCTGTAAAGAAATTACCCTGGGCACAAGATCTCTCTCTGTTATTGTACTGCACTGCAAATTCACATCCTGTTTACTTTTTTCAGCCATATCCAGGTCTTTTAGCATTACTGGTTCTGAGCTTACTTGGAGTTTGGTAATATCATTTGACTTGCTGGATTCTGTCAACGTCAGGAGACTCTTGGCAGAAGTGAAACCTAGGATGAGCACAAAAGGTGCTGTATTTCCAAAATGTAACAACAGAGATGCCAAACGGTGGCAAAACCCATTTCTGCTGCCTTATGAGGGCGCTAACCGAAAGCCTGCGCACTTCAGGAACCCAGCCCTGACTCCTAAGCACACAAGCCCTTTAAAGATCCTGAAAAAGTAGTGTGGATTGAGGTGCAGACTTCAAAATCTTTGCAGAAGAAAGTCTCCATGTAAGTACATTTGTACAGAGCCTAGAATGTTTCTCAGAAAAAGGAAATAAAATTCAATCAAAACTGATTTAAATCAGCTTGTCTTTTAATTGGTTCAGACACAATCTTTCTGGTTGTACACAAGTTTCTGTGCTCTTCTGTGAAGGGATCAGCTCTACAAACTTTTCTCAAGAAAATGAAGAAGCAAATGACTTGGGAAGCCAAAGTCAAGCTGGACAATTACATATCCCTAAATAGTAGGGAAAGAACAGAAAATACTATGTTAGTTCATGCCACACTCCCAAGAGGGCTTTGAGGGCCAGGCAGTTCTGAGCTCTGCTTACTTTTCTGGTGATGATCTCAGGATTTATGATATCAAAAAGATCGAGCCTTTTGCTGTTCATCAGGGAAGTCAGAGCTGATCCAATACCTATGGAATCAGCAAACACATCCAGTTACAGGGACGTCCATCCTGGCTTGCTGCTCATCATGTGCTGCCTACTGCCAAAAGCTAATTGTGCCTCAATGCCCCACAACCTTCAGCCTGACAGAAAACTCACTTTTCCTTTCTCAGCCATTTACAAAGGGCTCCTCATTCCCCAAGTGAATCTGGCAGCATTTCAAAACATTAACGTGGTTCCCCCCTTCCCAGTTGTCAGTGTTACTGATGTATTTTTTCAGTGCTCAGGTTTAGGAGATGGGATGTTAGACAATTTATGGAGTAGGTTGGCACTTCCCCAAAAGGAAAACTCACTTGAAGTTACTTCTGGAATGCCAGCAACCAAGATCATGTTCTGCAGGAACCTTTGTATGGATGGGTCCTTCTGAAAACCAGAAAATTAGTACAGAAATGCTTTAAAGACATCATTTAGTCCCAAATAACTTAGAGAATACTTTTTTTCGGACTTACCCCGCTTGGATCAGCTGTACATTTAAACACTTTAATCTCTATACTGGAGGGAAGGGGGGAAAAAGGGGAAGAAAAGTCACTAAGATCTGCAGAGATCCTCTTTTTGTGCTGCTCTTAAATATGGGACAAAAGAGGCAACTCTCAAGAGACCACAGTACCAACCTGGAGTCCACAGGCTGCAAAATGAGTTTCTTTTCTTCATAGGCAGCTTGGATAGTGACTGTGATTTCCTGCAGAGGGAAGAGCAGCAGAGTAGAGGCTTAGCTAATCTTTCCTTATAGGAGGGAACTGCATTTGGACATTTTGGGTTGTTTTCTAGAAGCCAGAGTTCAACGTCCTTTTGGCTTTACCTCCAGGTATTGCTAGAGAAGGCCAGCATTTTCCTTCTCCACTTGCATGCAACAAACTCCCCCCTCAGGCCCAGAGCCTCAGTCTCTGGGGCTCCAGGATGGCTCATCCACTGGACTTTTGCTATTTTGTGAACCAAGTCCTGTGTAAGGATGGAAATTGCTGTGTGAGGTGGTGTTTCTCTGTGAGGAAAAGGTTATATTTTGAGCTTCACATTCTTCAGAGCTGCATCTCCATTTCAGACACAACTATCCTCTAAGTGGAGGCCAGAGCTAGAATTTGGGAACAAGGAGATTTCAAAATAAATACATTCCCATGGTGCCTCCATTCTCTCCTAAAATATCTCACTGACACTACCCTGTGTCAAATAAATGTTAATGGGGGCTCATCAGAGCTTTCTGCTGCTTTGACCACCTTGCACCCTGATAGTGGGCTGGCCTAATAGAGGGCCAACATGGTCACCACCATCATTCCCAGCCTCAAATGTCTAAGGAACAGATGAGAATGTTAAAAGAAACTGATCTGCCTTATCCGCCTCCCGTGGTTTAGCCACCCACCCTTCCCAAAGGACTCCCTGCCACTGCTGTCCCTGCACACCAGGAATGGTCCTGACTCAGGACAGAGCCTGTCCCAAGGTCTGCACAGTCAGGAGGTGCAAGAACTGACCTGCTCCATGTACAGAGCCACCAGGGGTTCTTCTCCTGCAGGAAGGATGCTGACCTCCACTGCTACCAAGGAGCTCACGACTGTCCCTTCAGGCTGAGGGGAAATCTGGGGCTGGGTGAGACTCCACACCTTGGCCACAGAGTCATTATAGGATGTGCCTTGAAAAACCTGGTCAAGTAAGGAGCAGCAGATGAGTCAGGCTTTTTCCATACCAATTTCCTGCCAACTTGCCACACAGCTGCATTCCTTTTGCAGTCCCCAGTTCCTCCTTCTCTTCTTACAAGCCCAATAACCCACCCAGGTTTCAGGGAAATTGTGCCAGCATGGAAGATGGAGAAATAATCCTCCTTGCAAAGCAAAACTGCTTCTCCATCAGCCCCTGTTTTTCTCCATCAGGCCCACCCAAGACTCAGGTTGTCAAAGGAGGGACCCAAGTTATTACAATGCAACAGAATCCATGTGAAATTTCCTCATTTGACATACAATATTCTGAATAAGACAAAAAGTTACCATCTGCACTGCCTTCCGCTGCACTTCTGTGTCTTCCATCTCAAAGAGTTCCTTCAGAAACAAACCAGAAACAGATTGTGGAAAAACAAAAGACGAGGTTATGGTTGCCCCTGGTGCAGGCTGGACAGGCCAGAGCACTGAGATGGGGCCTGTGCCCAGTGCAGGTCATGGCTGAACTCCCCCAGGTCTCACGCTTTTCAGTGCCCCCCCAGAAAATCACATCCCTTTACAATTCAGCAGATAAGGTTTCTGTCAGCTGGTATTATCACTGAAGGGAATAACACTGCCTGGGAGCACACTCCTGATGAGGCACTAATTTCAGGATCACATGCAGTGACTGACTGTACATTTCTATGTTCTACAGAAACCAGCTCTCACCAAAACATGGCATTTAGTGAATTTTTCTCTTTCTCCCCAGAACATGATGTATGAGGTAAGGAGGGTACCCCTCTGGGAATCACCTGCAATTTCTCCCCTGTGAAGTTCAACACCAGTTGCCCATCTAAGAAAGCTGCTGAAGCCAGAGAGCTGAGGCTGTGCTCAGAGAACCAGAAGTAGAGCATTCGGGACTCGGTCAGCAGTGACGGGGAGAAAACAGAGTCACTGAGCACGCTGGAGTTGTTCCTGTACAGGACAAGGCCCTGTAAAGGATAACAAGTGTGTTGGCCACAGCAAGCAGCAGGGAGACAGGACAAAAAGTCAACACCTGCATTTCCATTGCAAGGCAAAGGCCTGGCTGGACACAGAGCAGGTAGCAGGTTGGCATCAGCCCAGGCTGCAGTGCCACAGCACGGCACAGCCCCATGGAACCAGCCTCTCCAAGCCCTCCAGAGCACACCACGGCCAGGAAACATTTCTGAGCAGCCTGGGTTACTTCACCTTGTGATGGGATTCTATGTAGCTTGCTTTAATTACAGGATCTGATGCAAGGGAGATATCAACAATGATATCCTTATCCCGGACAAAATCGGCTGCAGGAAGGAAACACAGAAACCTCACATCAGAAATAGGACCTTAAGCAGAGCTTGTGACAGTTGCTTTTAGGACTTGGTACAGGTGACTGGGAGTTATAAAGGACACAGGGATGGGACAAAGGTTCCCACTCCTTTGGATGCTAGTGCTGATCCTAATACAGCTCACCGTCTCCATTTCTTCACTGGGAAATAATTATGCTCAGTTTTACATTCCACTCCTTTTCCCTGGTATTTGGGACTGGGAAAACCTCCTGATACTCTGATATCTCATCCCTAATACTGTAGTGCATGCTCCTGTTCTAGCTAACGTTGGTCCTGCAGTATCCTGCACAGCTGGCCAGTACATACTGAAAGAGAAATTCCTTATGAATTGAAATGTATCTTTGAATCTGTGCAATCACCCTTGAAGATCAACCTGATGCAGAAAATTCCAAACATAACATTACCAAGGTTTATTTTGCTGCTGTCTAAGGGCTTGGGATCCCATATACATTTCAGAAGGACATTTTTGATGGATGTGGCTACTGCTCTGTTGGGGCTCAAACATGAAAAGCTGCACACAAAAACAGAAAGCAGAAAGAACAGGAATATTTACCTGCTAAATCAAGTATAAAATTTGTCAGCATCTGAGAAACAGCATTTATTTCCTTGCACACCTACATGAGGAGAAGAAGGGGCAAAAATTAGGGAAAGGGGTAGGATTTTGGATTGTAGGGCAGAGCTGAACCTCATTGAGATGTGGGGGCTGTTGGTCAGAGTCCAGCAGCCTCAGGGTCAGCAACACCTCTCACTTTGTCCAAGCTTTCTTTTTTTTTGTGGATTCAATTTATTTCTCTTATTTTTCATGAGCACTAACGTTACACTGCTACTGTCTTGTGGGCAAGAAAAATGTGTGGCTTACAAAGCTACACAGAGCTTTCCTCTGTCCCCAAGCTGATCTTACCTCCCTCTTGAGGACAAGCTTCAGAGTGAAGGAGATGAAATCCGTGAAGAGCTGCTTCAGCCAGCCAGGTCTGTGTAAGACAGGGAGCACAGTCAAGGACCACCTGTGCTCTGCTCATTTGGGTGAGTAGGGGCCGGCAGGGGGACCACAAATCTACATTTTGAAAGGGGGCAGACTCACTGCTTGTCTCCTTGGAGGTGAAGTGTGAGTTTGTGGAAAGTCAGGTAGCAGCCTGAGGCATCAGGAACCACTTGGTCCTTTTGGCACGCTGCATGGGACGAAAGGAAAAAGAAAAACAAATTATTTGTTACTCAGATGAGAAGGACGAGTGCACTTTGCAGACACTGCAGGCCTGGAGCAGGGCATCACTGCAGAGGGCCAGCCAGGGTTCCCCACATCTCCAGGGTATGTTTCCAAAAGATTCCAGACCCTGCCAAGTCAGGGCAGATGTGGCTACCCTTGCACCTGGATCAAGGGTTTCTGCTCACAGCTCCAGCTGAGCTGGTCTACCAGGCACCCTTCTTCATACTGCATCTGGATACCTGCCAGCTGCCCTAGCTCCTGCCATCAGAGACTCAGCTGTCCCCTACCATGACCCAGGAGAACCTGAAGAGTACATGTAACCCACAAACCAGAGCAAGGAGGGAATTAAGTTGTACTGCAAAAAGTTTGGG
Source organism: Coloeus monedula (assembly GCF_965178545.1). NCBI lineage: Eukaryota > Metazoa > Chordata > Aves > Passeriformes > Corvidae > Coloeus > Coloeus monedula. The sequence goes on from NC_138793.1 coordinate 14,531,548, forward strand.
CATTGCAACATACTCACTCAGTTTGATGCTTAGCTGGAGGTCAATGGAAGACTCAATTTCAAAATCAACTGAATGAAAAAGCTGCAAACTATAATGGCAGAAGAGAGGAGATTTAGGAACCTGTGCCAGGAGCAGCTTCTCCCCGACAGATGTGGATTTTATAACACCTCTCCCATCAGTCCTTGCCCTGCAGTGGGCAAACCCCCAGCATACCACAGCCCATCTCAGGTACTCTGGCTTTAAATCATTGCAAACTGCTGCCTTCATGGCACTTAGGAGCTTTAAACTCCCCTTTTTATCCAGTCAGACTTTACAGAGAAGTGAAGGGGAGGGAAGAAGTCAACTCATATGCTTAGGCCATCTGGTCTCGTCATGCAAGGTGAGGACAGAAAGGCAGAAAGCAAGATGAGCAGAGCAGTGATGGGGCTCAGCAGCTCTGCTAGAGTATAAAATCCTGTCTCAGGCAATCATCAGTGCTGCAATTGCCAGAGAGACTGGGAAGTGCAGCCCCCTCACTTTTACTTGTGTCATGGGCCAGTCCCACGGGCAGCAGCAGGAACTGGGCTGTGGGGTTCAGCAGCCCCCAGACCCAGGTACTTACAACCAGGCCCCGGCGTAGCCATAGGTGAGGGTCCCTTTGAACAAGGCTGTCACGTTTTTAATGGCAATGTGAATGGCATTGTCCTCCTTGAGCTCCACCTGGCTCCTCTCTATGGACAAATCATTGACCTGGATGCTAGAAACAACAAACACAGTTTGTTCCCAACCCAGAGCTGTTTTCTGTGATTGGGCAGGACAGGTTTATTCCTGAGGAATGGGATCTCTGAGGGACCCATGCCAGACTCCAGAGCTTTTGCAAATCCCAGGGCCAGGCACAAGGACAGTGACAGTGATGCTTTTGCTCAGCCTTTGTGGACTGTGCCTCCCTCACAATATTTGCACACAAGGTTGTGAAATGCTTTAAACAGGAAACATGGAGCAATGCAGCCCTGTTTTATTGCAGAGCTCTGTGCAGCCATGGTCATGGCAGGAAGTCTGTTCTGGGAATGCACCACTGAGTTTGTGGTCCCAAAATAAAAATGAGTAACACAGCGACACCCAGCCTGGTTTGTCACAAGGCACAGCCAAGTGACATCCTGCTGACAGGGGTGGCTCTGGCAGCCCTGGATGGGTCCCCTCTGCCTCTCAATGTGCACTGGGCACCATCTGTCATTGGTGGCCACAGGTGCCCCAGCCCACAGGGACATTCCTGCCCATCCCCATTGTCCAAAATGAGCTCTACACGCTGCCTTGCTGCCTGCCCACTCAGTTGGAAAAATAAAATAACTCTTAAATAGCACAGCAGCAGCCTAAAGCTTGACATGCAAATTGTCAGCAGGACTTAGACCCAGAAGTGTGTCTGTCCCAGTCCAGACCTTTGCTTTCACCAGGAATTGCTGGATCAAAGCTCCCTCCAAGGCCCATTTCTGTTCCACTCTCTCTCCCATCACCTCCCCTGGCACAGAGACGTGGAGATACTCACTTGGTCAGCCCATAAGCCACCCGGCCGAGGAGCCGCATGGACCTTTCCCCAGTGATGTTTGGGAATTTGGCATTTCTGAAGGCTGCTTGAATGACCTGGGCCGTTTCCTTGTTCACTGTCAGTGGAAGAAAAGGGCAAAGATGTCAAACTGCAACCTCTGCTGGCTGCAAACCAGATCCGCACTCTGGATTAAAGCACTACCGAAGGCTTTTATCTGAGGCGTGTCCATTAGATTAAGAAAGCACTTAGAAGTAGTTTCAGAGTAAATTAAAAAATTAAAATTCCCTAACTCTAACAGTTGATGGCAGCAAGAGACAACAGCACATGTGGCTCGACAGCCATCCGCAGGAACTGATTCCAGGGAATCATGGCCAGCTTTCACACACCTCAGGAGCAGATTTTGGAAAGGTCAAGGCTGTGCTCATCCTGACACCACATAAACTGTTGACTTTACCCCAGTGCTTTGCTTTGTAGCTGCTTACTTGTATTGCAGTCAGCTCTTGGGTCTACAAAGAAAAAATTCTGATACTCAAGTTTCTGTGCCCATTTTCCTGACATTATCCAGCCCATTCCAGCCTCAGCCTCAGGCACATGCTTGTACATGGTTTTTCCTTCCAGAAATACCATCTCTTAGTTTGGTCCAGCATGAATACATCTTTCTCTGCATGTACCACTGTTGGATGGGACAGGACACAGCTGATCCTACCCTCCACAGAAGAACTAAGTTCTTCCCCCACCTGCAAAACTCCCAAATCCTTGCAAAAAAGCCCACAGCAGCAGAGAACATTTCCCCACTTCTGCACAGCGACCCCAAGGGATGAGATTGCAGTGAGGAGAGAAATCAAACACACATTTATTCAAGCTCTTTCATCATGCCGAGCCCCAACAGCAACAGCACTAAACCCTGGGGCTGAGGAGAGGGGTGGGGGACAATTTTCAAATTCCTTTGCCTGTTCAGATCAGGTGCCCATGCTTTAACCTGTGCTCCCAGGCAGGTGTTTACACAAGAGACAGAGAAGCAAGAAACCCCCTCACTTGGCTGATCTGTCACTACCTTCTGGCAGAGATGGGGCAAACACAGCCCCAAAGAGCAGGCACTTACACAGCAATGCCGCGGGCTTGGTCATCCTGCAGACGATCCCTGTGGCTCTGTAGGGGAAGGGCCCAAAATCACACGCTGCTGCTGCGTGGACCAGCACTAGCAAGATGCTGAAGGTCCCCAGCATCATCCTGCCAGCCCAGCACATCTTCAGCAAGAGCAGAGAGCACTGATGAGACCAAGTGGTTCTTGGCAGAGGCAGAGGCTGCTTTCATACCCCCAGCAGAGCCCACTCGAAGCAGGACATGACCTGCTTCCTCCACTTATCAAAATTCATCACACATTTCCTAATCTTCCTATAGTTTCCTTAACACCCTTCATGTCGCACACTGCCTTCCTCCCTCGGCAGGAGTTTGGGCTGCAGGGCTTGGTGCTCCTGCCAAGACTGCTTTAACTCATGTTAAAGTTACACATGAGTTACCAGGGTGGGTGGAAAAAGCTGGAGGGGGATGGAGACTGGAAGAGGATAAAGTCGAGGCAGCAGCCTCACATGCTGCCTCAAGCCAGTTCACAGTTTTTTCTTCATGCAGAAATATTCCTTATTTTGCATTCCTGCAGTAATTCCCCAGCAAAGCCCTGTTTGAAAGGACCTACATAATTAACTGCTCCCCCTTCCACTGATTTTATACACACTGTGGGGAAACAGAGGCACACTCCTGGGAAGAGGGTGCTTCCTGCTACCACTGGGTGAACCCCTATCTCCCACATCGCTGCAAAGCTTTATGACCATAAGACTAGGATGTTTTCTGCCTCTTGGCTGGATCAGTTGAAAATCTTATTTGCCACCATCCAGATGGGCAAAATCCCACTAAGGTGAAGTTTTTCGTGCACCCAGACTCTCAGCTGCTATTTGGGGAACATGAG